>NC_061810.1:18216948-20616948 GCF_021462225.1 Girardinichthys multiradiatus
AGCATCCTCCAACTCCTGGACAGTCTGTGGTGCAACATGACGTTGGTGGATGGATCGAGACATGATGTCCTAGATGTGCTCCATCAGATTCAGGTCTGGGGAACGGGCGGGCCAGTCCATAGATTCAATGTCTTCATCTTGCAGGAACTGCTGACACACTCCAGTCACATGAGGTCTAGCATTGCTCAACTTTTGTTCAGCTTCTTATCACTGGTAACGGCGTGGCTTTCCTCTCACTCATTCCCGCAGCTTCACAGTGCTTTAAACAGTGAGTTCAATAACGAAGCAAAAATGCTGGGCTTTGTCCCGCCCATCGGACGCTCAGCGTCTCTGGGGGTCTATGGGGCAGTGGGCTGGCCTCGGCTTCTGCATGATGATTGGATGATCTGTCTGAGGCTGAATCCCTTTTTGATTGACAGCAAAATGAGCGAATCAGCGATCTTGAAATTGAGCTTCCCCTCCTTGAAAGACCAGCATACGCCACTGCTGCACACACACACTCACACCTAACGACTAGAGAGATCAATTAACCTAACAGTCATGCTTTTGGACTGTGGGAGGAAGCCGGAAAGAACCCACGCATGTACGGGGAGAACATACAAACTCTATGCAGAAAGACCCCAGGCTGAAATCAAACCCAGGACCTTCTTGCTGCAAGGGCTAACATAATACAAAGCAAAAATGTAATGCCAACCCAATCCCACACACAGCACTTGGCATTACTAAACACTTATGAACACACTCATTTTTCTTTTATTACCATCTGGTAAGCTCATTTCACATATGTAGCACAAATATAGAAAAAATATTTTTAGTAAAAACTATTGGAATTACAGATGTCAGCAAGTTCAGGGAATTGATATCTTGGATGTCAAAATATCAGCAAATAATTAAATGAAGAACATGAGGAAGAAGGGGAGTAGATGATGTCAAGACATGAGGGTGAAGATGCCAAAAATGTTGGGAGGATGATGTGACACAAATGAAATATGTAAATTGAGTAAAAGTATTGAAAAAGTTAGGAAGAAAATCATAAATTGTATAACTTGGTACTTGCAGTTATTCACCTTATACCTAAAAATGCGTACTATCTCACTTTCAGCGGCCACAAGCAGAAAACAGGTAGCAATAAATGACAGCGTGCCTATCCGAGATAAGGTAAGGCAGGGATGAGAGGTGAGATCCCATTCCAACTCTGCTTAGTTTAGCTCAGCTTAGCTTCGCAGGCTGACCGGCTTGTGAACTAAGCTGTGCCGCTCCCAAAACCTCAGAACATATTTCAAAGGTTGCCCTTTGTTAATGAACTGACTGGTCACATAAAGATTTTAGTTATACTTCTATGCTTAAAACATGTCGAACGTTTCTGCGACAAATTCAGAAAAGTATGAAAATGCTAAGTGTCCACGCTCGCCTCCTCTGTTTACGACTATTGGTGGTGCAATGCATTGTGGGATATGATGCTTGGCCTAAGTCCGCAGAAGGATGGATCCTCAATAAAATAGATGAAATAATAATATATGGGCTCTTTTAGAGTACTTCGTTTGATGCGTACTTATGGTTGGAACAGTGTCACTGCCGATGGAGTTTCAAAAGCATGCGAAAACGCACCTACAGACAACTATGCATGTTTTGAACCACATTACCCATAAGTCCTTGAGGCTAGTCCGACTTTCATGCCATATATTCAGACTTTCATTCAATACATTCATGTTTCATTCCATACATTCAGATTTTTGAATATATATATATATAAATAATTTCCTGAACGGCATGCTATATATATATATATTAATATATTATTCCTGGTTTCCAGACAGAAATTTGACATGAGTGTGTGGGTAAGCAAGCTTACATTGCTTACTCATTCAAAAAGGTCAAAACCAGATCTATAAATTGCATAGTAAGTTATAGAAAGCCTTGGTGTTATGATTCTGATGCAGTTTGGAGTTTGGAGCTGAGGAAGCAGCACAGTCATAAAGTCCTCTGTCGAGGCTGTGTGGGTAGGATGTGGGAGGCTGTGGCGGCCTTGAATCTAGGATTGTGAGAGAGCTTGGCTTGCACTGTTTTCCTTCCACTTGTCAACCTTTTCTTTTCCATAAACGGTTACAGACCACGAAAAAAAGAAGGCTGACATGTTGCCATCCTCATGTTTCTGTAACTTTAATGACTCACTGTCATTAATGTTACAGGAAAGGCAGAAATTTTTAGGATAGGCATTTATTTGACAGCTCAACTTTCTAAATCAGTTTGTATAAAATGGTAACAGAAATAAATTAGAATTGGTCAAACTTTCTGACTTTGCAGACGTAAATATGTTTTTTTTTCAACAGTTTGTTGCCTTTGGAGACTGATTCTTGTCCTCGTCGCAGCCTTTTTTTCATAATGTGCCTTTACCACTCTCACTTCCACATTTATCAAGTTGACACAAGTATAATCCCTTTTTGCATCTTGCTTACTTCCTACTTGCTTGTTTCATTCAACTTCCATCGTCTTCCATCGTCACTAAGGTGATGATCACCCTTTGGTGCCCATAACAGTGTGCTTCTCATCTGCACTCAGTAGAATGCAGAAGGAAAAACAAACACAGTTCATTTTCTCCATCCACTCACTTTTTTATATGCTTTTCCACTTAACTAGACCCTTTTTTTATACAATGCTTTAGTTATCTTCCCATTCTGTTCTGTTCTAGCAGCAGTCCAGGGCTCCGAGACTCTCACTAAGACATTTTAACATGTCTCAGTGTATTTAAAGAAGTGGAATACCATTAATATTCATTTAGTTTCTGCATTTGCTTGGACATTGAAAGTAATCATTATCCTAAATCTGAAAAAATGATAAATTATGTATCATTATGCTGGTGAAAGATTTGTATTACGTCAGCAGGTTATAACCTTGACTGTCTACCTTTGGTCCTCATTTGCAGTTGCACCTTAAATGTTTCAAACCCCTACTACAAATGTGGTTTGTGAAAACAAATCAAACAAGAACGAAAAGAATGAAAATAGCTTAAATAAAACGAGTTTCTCCTAAATTCAACAGAAAATTATACAACCTCTTCATGAGAAGCATGTTAGTAGAGAACTAATTTCCATTATGAAAAGCTGCAAAAATGATTGATAGCCAGACAACCACTTCTGGCAGGGTTTCTGAGGAACCTTAGCCCGCTCCTCATGGGAAAAGTTTTCAAGGTCTTTAATGATAATTGGTTTTGTGTGCTACAAATCCCCTTTTTCTAATTCCACAGGAGATTTCAAATAAAGTTTAGGTCGAAAACTATAATGGCCACTGTAGTATCTTCCAGGACATCTTCAAGGACTAAGCCAGGGGTCCCCAACTAAAATAGCAGGATGTCCACTACCTTCATCATCCAAACACTTTAGGGTCCGAACATTTTAAATCAACTCACAAAAATATTTTCCTTCATATTTTTTTTAACATTCAATTAACACTGGAGTTTTTGTTTTTAACTATTGATCAATTATTCATGAAATCCTCTGCTGAACAGAAAAGTGCAATCCACTTTAAGTACCAATATTAAATGCACTCTGAATGGCACAGTCGAGCTGGGTCAGTGCATCTTGGTAGAACAGTTCTGCTCTGCTTGCTGTTCTTGTGGCAGGCAATGCAATTTACTTGACCTTTTCCTTAAGTTGTTGTTCTCTTTTCCATCTAAAAATGTTTCTGCCACAGCTCCAATGCACTTTTTGATAATTTCCCAGTCAGCGAAAGGCTTTTGTGTTTTCCTAAAATCCACTGTTGTGCTATAAGAGACTGTGTTATCAGTAGTGCAGCTCGCTTATGCTGTCCCCTCAGTTCATTTATTCTTCTTGTCCTACCGCCAGACCCAGGCGGATAGCTTTGATTGCAGAACAGCTGCTGGGATTTAATGGTGTACCCTTATCCTCAGTTATCAGCTATCAATTACAGCTAAATTCAGTATTATTCATACCCATGAAAAATTATGCTTTTTTCTTTTACAACTTAATGTTTGGTGAAACTGGATCTTCCACCAATATGATCATCTGAAATCCACAAACTGTTGTTAGTGACAAGGTCTTAATCCTAGTTTAGAAAGGTTTATTATAAGCTATGACAAAATAAACGTCTATGGTCATATTATCCTTGAGCCACTGAGAAGTTGATTCAGATTTTTAGAGGACGTTTTTTAAGTAACAAATGCACAACACCAATTTACAACAAAGTGAAGGCTTAAAACACTTTAACACGTAAACATAAATACTTACATTTGTGGGAAAAGTTTCCCTGGCCGTCAATAGTAATGAGAAAAACAAAGTACATATTTGCTGCTTCCAAATGATTTAAGAAGGAAAGTAGCAGCTGATGCTGGGGTACTGATGATCAAAAAATTATTTCACTTCATCACTGATTCTCAAGAACTTATTATTTCTGTTTAAACGCAGAAAGTTTAGTAGTCTACAGCGCAGAGGTGTGTTAGCACAATGCCAAGAAAGAAAAACATCAGCAATAACCACCAATCTGTGAGGGATTAAAAGATCTTCTTGTTAGAAAACATTATTGCAAATTTACCCTAAATTCAGGCCATGCATTGCTCAGAGAAATCATTTAAAGAAACAATACTCTATTGAGTATTTAATGTATGTGCATTAATGAATATGTTTCTAACAGTACAATTTGGGGCGATGGTGGCTCACGTGGTAGGGGTTCAGTTGTTGGTTCAAACCCCGCTCGGCCTGTCTCAGTCAATGGGCAAAGACACTTTACTTGCCTTGTCTGCTGATGGTGGTTAGAAGGCATGGTGGCACTGATTGTATTGTATGTACCCACTTCAGTCAGTCTGCCCAGGGTAATGGAGCCTACCACTGTCAGTGTATAAATGGGTGGATGACTGTAGTGTAAAGCCGTTTGGAGTCCTTGAACTTGATGAAGTGCTATACAAGTGCAGACCATTTACCATTTGAAAAGATTGAAATGATGGTTTGGAAGGTTTACCAGGAGAAATTATATCCTCTGTTTAAAGAATATGGCAGCCTTAACAGGAAATCAATGATGTATCTGGATGAAACACCACATTTTTGGAACAATGTTTGAACCAAAGATGAATCCCTTGACCATAATGTATGTAAAACCAAGCACAGCATATCAGTAGAAACACATCATACCATTGTCAAGCATGATGGTGGAAGTCTGATGATTGCGGTCATAAAACCTTGTCACTTTACAGTCATGGAGTCGATAATAAACTCCAGCAAAACTTGGTCATCAACAGAACAGCGGTTCCAAACACAGCAGAATGAATGAAAAAGAAAAGAATCATGGTATGGCAATGGTCGAGACCTCAGCCTGTCTTAAAATCATGTAGTGAGACCATCTGAAAGCTGTGAATAAATGATATAACTAGATCATTTGAAGTGATCTTTTAAATAAAGTGGACCAAAATGTATTCATGGCAATGTGAGAGACTGAAAAAGTCATACAGAAAACAACTACATCAAGTTATTGCGGCTATAAGTGCTTCTAAAACCTGTTAAATCATTGGGAGTACTTAATTTTCTTCCTATTACCCTATTGATATCGATGACAACTTTCTATTTCCTGTAACTGATTAAGTTTCCCCTTGTAATTGATAATTTATTAGTGAATCACTTAAATTTATGCTGCAGTAACTTCACAAGTTGTGCAACAAGCAGTTATGAAAACTCTTCTGACAAAACAGAAAAGCAACAGCAAGTCCTAATAAGAGCAGGTTTTACACCCATATTATATATCTGTTTGATGAATCATTATTTCCTGAAAAAGACCATGCATTGTTCCGTTGCTGCTGAGAAGGTGAAGCTCTCTTAATGAATTCTGTATTTGTGGGGTTGCTTATATAAAAATAAGTTACATAAATGAGTTACTTTAAATAATATTCATGCTCTGAGGAAGGCTTCCAGCTGAAATTCATCACTAATGATGTTTAGATAAAATGCGCGGTTGCATGCTTTTATTGGTTGTCCTATTTTTCAACCTTTTATCAATGTTTTAGTTCACTCTCTGGACCTTTTATATTAAGTAATATCCAAATAATTAAACAGAAGATAAATATCATAATGTTACACATGATTAATGAACTGTCCACACAGACCTTTTCATGTTCTCTTTTTCTTCCTCTGTGTGTATTCATGCATGTGATCTGACACCTTGGCAGGTTGCAGAGCAGCTAATGACCATCGCCTATGAGAGTGGAGTCAACTTGTTTGACACAGCTGAGGTCTACGCAGGTGGCAGGTGGGTGTTGTATAAATCTCAGAGTTTAAATGAAGCTGAGCTATTACCTTTTATATTTTTACCTACTGATGTGTGACTGTGGACAGGTTTTTTATTTCAATTTGAAATCGGCCCATAGGTTTTAAAACACACTGACCACAACATGTGCTATGCATGTATAAGAGTTTCTGTATTTGTGGTTCAAAACAAAAACTTATGCATGTATTTAAACAAGCAATTAAAAAAAAAAAGTCCATAGGATGATTTGATCGTGCTTACAATATGCTTCAGCAGGTGGCTTTCTGTTCCTTGTGAAATGTTTTTTTCTTATCATTTCAACTTTTATGATTTATGTAAGGCTATTATTTAGTTTGGATGCATTCAGACTAATAAAATGTTAGTTTTGGTCAAAAAAGGGAAAGGATCTTGGCCTTATTCATTTACAATAAAATATATTTGCATTGAAAGGTACACAGTTCAGATAGACCAGGACAAAGACGAACTATGTCTCTTATAGTGCCTTCTTAAATTGTTTACATAGTGTCACATTCCAGCTACAAACCTCTATGTATTTCATTTGGGATTTTACATCAAAGACCAGCACCAAGTACTGCACAACTATACAGGAAATATATACATGGATGGATGAATAGCATAAAGAAAGGCATTGTTGAAAGAAAGCCATGAGTCCTGTTTACAGTATGTATGAAGCCCATCATGTAGAGAACCCAGCAAACATGTGGAAGAAGGTGCTCAGGTCAGATGAGGCCGCAAGGAGCAGTATATACAGCGACTTTTTTATATAAAGAAAAAAACAAAGGCAGGTTGTGATAGTGCAAATATGCATATTTTGTTTTACAGCAGAGTAGCTGACTACTCAGGCTATAAGGTGTTCATGAGTTCATCAGAGAAACAGCCTGAAGGAAGAAACTGTCTCTGTGGTGACTGGTTTTTGCAAGTAGCACTCTGTAGCGCCAACCTGAAGGTAAAAGTCTAAACAGATTGTGACCAGGATGTGTGGGGTCTGCAGAGATGTTAATTGTTCTTTTCCTGACCCTAGACCCTACATGTCCTAGATAGAGGGAAGGTCCACCCTGATGATCCTTTCTGCAGATCTAATTGTTCATTGCAGTCTGGACCTGTCCTGTTTTGTGGATGAGCCAATCCACACAGTGATCGATGAGCACAAAATAGACTGAATGGAGGCAGTGTAGAAGAAAACCAGAAGCTCCTGTGGAAGGTTGTATATCTTGAGTTGGAAGTAAGGTCTCTGCTGGGCCTTCTTTAAAACAGTGTCTATGTGTGAGGAACACCTCGGGTCCTGAGAAAGGGTTGATCCTAGGAAACAAAAGCGATCCACAGTAAAGACAATGTTGTCGAGGATGGTGAGGGGAGGAAGTGTTGGGGGAGTTCTCCGGAAGTCATCTCCACTGTTTTAAGGGGAATAAGCTCCTGGTGGTTCTGGCCACCTCCAGTCTGTATGCGTACTCGTCGCTGTCCTGGTTCAGACCAATGACAGTGGTGTCATCTACAAACTTCAGGAGTTTCACAGACAGGTCTACTGAGGGGCAGTCATTTATGTACAATCAATCAATCCATCCATCAATCAATTAATTAATCAATTGTTTATTTATAATGTACTTTACACAGCCAATTAATACGACCAAATGGCTTTAAAAATCAGTAAAAAAAAACATACATAGATAAACAAAACAGCTTGGAATCATAAGAACAGGCAAAGAAGATTAAAAATCAGGAATAGAACATAACGAGTTTTAAGATTTGATTTAAAAAAGACTTAGATTAGTGGTGGAGCGTACTGTTGATCCAGAGCTACAGAGAGAATAAAATTGGGGAGAAAAAACAGTGGTGGCAGCATCATGTTGTGGGGATGGGTTCCTTCAGCAGGATCAAGGAAGCCTGTCAGTTAATTGGAAGACTGGTAAAAATAAATATAGGACAATCCTGGAAGAAATCCTGTTAGAGGCTGCAAACGACTTGAGATTGAGGTGGAAGTTCACCTTCCAGCAGGAGAACAACTCCAAACATACAGCCAGAGAGACAATGGAATTGTTTAGATCTAACCATATTTATGTGTTTCAATGACCCATTTAGAGCCCGGAACTAAATCCAATTCAAATCTGTTGTAATACTTGTAAATTGACGTTCCTGAGCTATCCATCCAGTCTGGTAGAGCTTAGGTTATTACAAAGAAAAGAATAATGGCCAAAGACTTGCATTAAAGGGCAGTTCTACAAAGCCCTGACTCTGGGGATTCGAATATGATAGCATGCCCCTTCAGAGATTTGAAAAAAGTGGCATCATTGATCTTTTTCCTTTATATTTACAATTGTGAACTAGACTGTGTGGGTCTATCACATACAATCCCAATTAAATACACTGATGTTTGAAATTGTAGCATGACAAAATGTGAAAAGGTTGTAGGGGTATGAATCCTTTTGCAAGGCACTGATCATAAAAGCCATAAAAGTATTAAGGGCATTCTTTATGAATCGGTTTATTTTACTTCAGAATATTCACCAGGGTAGAAATCCCTTCATAAATTCTCTCTCTCCTTAACATATTTACATGCATCGGGGCATTCTTTTAACTTTGAGAAACTTTGCACATCATTAACTTCTCTTTTATGACCATAATAGTTCATACACTACCCTGTTCAGTTAAACAGCAGTGAAAAGCATTGTTGATGTGCTAGAAATGATTCTGACTTCGAAATGCAGTTTGATAGCCCCACCTCGTTTGTGTTGCCTTGCAGGGCCGAAATCATTCTAGGAAACATCATCAAGAAGAAATGCTGGAGGTAATGAAGCCATTAATGTGTCAGACTGAGTTAACGTTTCAGTATGTAAAGAGATACACATCTAGAAAGACAAAATGCATGTGGTTTTATCTTTGGAGCATGAACATACAGTTTTGCATCAGCTTAGAAGTGAAAAATAGCAAACCTGATACTTGCCGTGCTTTTGCTTTGTCATTTAAAGCCGAATCTTAAAGCTACCGTATATTCTGATGTTCACACAAGCACAGACACATTATGTCACATAACTACAGCATAAAATATTCACTGTATGAGTGTTCGCCTGCAGGAATTGGCATTTTCTAATAATTTCAGATATTCATTTAGGGAGTTATTTTTATTATTGATCACCTCTGTAAGAGACTAGAAAGGGCAAGTTACACAATTTTATAGGCATGTGACATATTTGGGATTAGCACCTGATTTAAAATAATACAATTTTTATTCAAAGAGGTATTGTGCATATAGATCCTTTCAAATTGTGTAGATAAAGCATGTGGTGTAATTATGGATGTATGAACAGAATTATATTTCTCACATTGCTTCAACGTTAGCATTTTTTCCATTATTGGTCATTGTATTCTGAAAACATGTGTGTCTCTGTGTAACACACGGTTACATTTACTGCAGCTTCTGCATTCAATGTGGGAACATTTAACTGCCGCCACTTTGTTCTGATTTGGCTCTATCATTAGGTCGCTCACAGTGGTGTCATGTACTGGGCTGACAGCATTACACCAGTGGGTGTTTTGATGCTGCTACAGTTAAGACTCACTGAACCTGACATTTCAGACTCAGCGTTCTCATGAAAGTGCAGAGAGGAGATTTAGTGGTGCAGGGGGGACTGGGCAACTGATTAAGGCCATTATCCACTGGTGTGATGTTTATGTCAATAATGCAACACAGAAGTGCAGCCATATATTGATTTGTCCCATGTGACTGAGGTTTCTGTCCTTCAACATATGTATCAATACACAAATTACTGCGAGATAAAAATGATTCATTATTATGTTGAAAATAATGTACAACCTCCTCGATAACCAACGGGAAATCCTTTCCAGGCATTACAGCAGTCAAACGTTTCTAATGATTGCTGAAAAGCTTATTGAATGTCTCCACTGATGTTTATGAATATTTGTCTTTTGCTATGAGCTCCAAGTCCTTAGGGTTGGAAGGCTTCTCTACCATCACCCTAATCCTTAGCTCCCTCCACAGAGTCTACATGAAATTCAAGTCAGGACTCCAAAACTTTAATATTACTTCCAGTCGGAAGAAACATATTGCTAAAATTAAAAGATTACTTTAAATCGAAATCGACAAGATGTATTCATAATTTGTGGCTTAAATGTTTCATTCAAACTGAATATTCATGTTTGTCGTCCAATAGTTTGTTCTCGTACTCGTACTCGTCGTCTTCCGCTTATCCGGGACCGGGTCGCGGGGGCAGCAGACTCAGCAGAGACGCCCAGACGTCCCTCTCTCCAGACACCTCCTCCAGTTCCTCCGGGGGGAGCCCAAGGCGTTCCCAGGCCAGTCGAGAGACATAGTCCCTCCAGCGTGTCCTGGGCCGTCCCCTGGGACTCCTCCCGGTGGGACGTGCCTGGAACACCTCCAGAGGAAGGCATCCAGGAGGCATCCGGAATAGATGTCCAAGCCACCTCAACTGGCTCCTCTCGATGTGGAGGAGCAGCGGCTCTACTCCGAGCCCCTCCCGGATGGCCTAGCTCCTCACCCTATCTCTAAGGGAGTGCCCGGTCACCCTACGGAGGAAGCTCATTTCAGCCGCTTGTATCCGGGATCTCATTTTTTCGGTCATGACCCAAAGTTTATGACCATAGGTGAGGGTAGGAACGTAGACCGACCGGTAAATCGAGAGCTTCGATTTTCGGCTCAGCTCTCTCTTCACCACAACGGACCGGCACAGCGCCCCCATTACTGTGGCAGCCGCACCGATCCGTCTGTCGATCTCCTGCTCCATTCTTCCCTCACTCGTGAACAAGACCCAGAGATACTTAAACTCCTCCACTTGAGGCAGGAACTCCCCTCCAACCTGAAGAGGACAAGCCACCATCCAATAGTTTGTTGCCCACACATAATCCTTTTGAAAATAGAGTCAAAAGTTTTAAATAGCGTTTGCCCGATGAAGGATGCAAATTTTTCATATCTTTCCGGAAATACTAAAAATTAAAGTCTTAATTTGAATCCCGATTAAGTGTTCTACTCAAGAGGCTTTAAGAAACGGAGTTCATGTGAAAGAAAATACGAGAAACATCCCTAAAGCTTATTTCAACTTAAGAAAAGAAACATTTCGCATTCTCATTCTAGATATGCACATTTTTGCCATAAACAGTATATAACCCCCACAGTGATGGATGGTTAGCATGATGTATTTGTAGTGTTGGACAAAGAAGCTTCCCAATCACTTAACGCCATGTGAAGAAACTGCAGCATAGAGAACACACTGAAGCCCTTTAATGCTGTATGTGTCACTCAGGTCACGTTGTTTCTCTGCTTTTCTGTTTCCTTCCAAACATGATTTTAGGCGGTCAAGCTTGGTGATCACAACTAAGCTTTACTGGGGAGGAAAGTAAGTAAGAAAACACATTTTCCATCAGTTGAATGTGTGTGAATGAATCTCATTATACATTAGTCAGGCTCCCTGAACAGATAAAAACTGTAAAGCTGTAGTATTTGTACTCAGAGTCATAGTAACTTGAGACTCTGATACCAGCTCCTGCTCAGTTGCTTCATACTAGAAGCTGTACAGTATTAGGTAATCGACTGATCTAATTAATAAATTGATGTTTGAATCAGCCATGTTGTTTTTCACAGGATCTAGGAGGATCAGGATCTAGAAGACAATTATTTAATTATTTAAATGAAGGGAAACCTTTCTGGCAAGTTCACTTGCCAGCTGGCAATCAGAATTATTAAAAAGAGGGTTTAGGTGATCTTGTTTCAATAATGTTTAATGTCTTGAAGAACTTTCAGACACGAGTTAACCCCTTTAGTGCGATCTGTATTTTTTCTGTCAACAACCAGAGAACCAACTTGAAGAGGGATTTTAAGGGAGCATGTTTTATAACAATTACACACTCACCAGCACTCAGAAAGAGGATGTTAGGCTGAGTGGAAGACCCTGTCCAACTGGGTCTGGTGATGAGCAGGAAATTAATCTCAGCATTTTTTACATTCCTGCAGATGGGAGACTCCAACCTCCATCTATTTCTGCCGTGTTGGGATGCACATTAATCCGTTTGCATAAAACATCCTCAAATGTACTTTTCAGTGGCTACAGCCACATGATTGACAGATGAATTTTGAGATTTAGGAAAATCTAAAACTTTTCTACCAAAACATGGATATTCTAAAGCTACATGTATACAGTACAATGAAAGTTTAACTTCTAGTCCTGTTGATTTCAGCTTTTTCAGACATATTTATGTTGAAGCAGAGTTTCTTTGTTGTTTTTGCTTTATCAGAGCTGAGACAGAAAGAGGACTGTCAAGGAAACACATTATCGAAGGTGAAACTCTCATTTCTGTTTCTTGAGTTTATTGTAAGCTCAAAAGCAAAATTTTCTACTTACTCTTATATCTTCCATTCAGTTTCATTTTTTTATTTGTCTCTTAGGTTTAAAAGGCTCTCTACAAAGGATGCAGTTGGAGTATGTAGATGTAGTTTTTGCCAACCGCCCAGACAGCAATACTCCCATGGAGGGTGAGTCATCTTATCATTATTTGTTGTTTCAAACCAGAAACCAATAAGATCATAAAAATCTGTTTCAGAATGAAACACTGTCTAACTTCAGCTCTTCTGCTTTGCAGAGCATGATTGCCCTCTTGTTATATTAAATTATAGTTCTAAAGATTTCTGCTGTTTATGGTGTTTTTGATACAAACTTGTACACAGTTGCATAATTTCGAGCTAGTAGTACACAAAGAAACAAAGCCCTCAGTCATCCTGTTGAAAGACCCAAAGTTAATCTATTTTCATTTTACTAGATTTCACCAGATTTTTATTTAAATTGTCCTGGAATTTCATAATGTCATAGTTTCCTTTCATTTCATAATCTACATGATGCCCAGGGTCATTGGAAGAGAAAGAGGCCCACAGGATTATAGAGCCTCCACCTACTTAAAAGTTGCCATGAGGAGTTTTTACATTTATTCATTCTTTATTTCATGCCACAGCCACCCAGAAAATGTGTTGAGTCTGTGTCACATCAAATGCATACCCCAGGGAAACAGGAAATCATGAATTACTAACTAAAAGTTTGTAGATTCTCTGACCAACTTCAACAAAGCAAAGTGTATTAAAAAAAAGCCTCTGTTTACTGTATAAGAACTGACAGGGGTGCATATGATTGTGGCAACAGTGATTAATAAAAAATATTATTTGAAAGTGCAATTTTTTCCTATATGAATAAATCTCAACTCAACTTAGAGGTTGGATTTTTCCAAAGTTTTTCAGGGTGAGATTGTACTACTCCAGTGAAGATCGTATCATTTCAGTACTTTTTGCAGCTGTGCTGGGGTGGTGGTGTGTTTATGTCCAATATCTACCTGAAAAGATCAAGAGTGCTCTGATGTGGCTTTAAAATTAGGAAAAAGAGTAACGTCAGGAGTCAAGTTTTAGCATCTTTCACAGATATATTTCACCAAGCAGTAGAACTTACTTCATGATCATGTAATAGACCCTTAATTTTATGCAAAGTTTTTTTTCTCCTGTTTAGTAGAGGTTAAATTAAGACAAGCATAAATGTTGTGTCTACATACATCCCCTGCCTGTTGCTGTCCGGCAGAAGTTAAAACCTTCCTTCATAACCTAATTAGTTCTCACTACCAATAAATATACTTCATGTCAGAAAGTTTATTTTTGTATTCGTTCTGTGTAATAGAGCAGATCACATTAGGCTGTGGAAGGAGTTTAGGTTTCTTCCACATCAAAATACTTACACTTGGTTTCCTGACATGCATAAAAAATAACATTAATAATTGCTAAATTAGGTTACAATAGAAGGATCTGAGTGATACTGAATGAACAGCCGTGTGAGCCAGGTCTTCTAAGAGAACCGAGCCATAAGTACCCAATCTTTGTTAAAAGCCGGATCCCCTTACTGTACAGCAGTCCAAACCATTTCCTGATTAATTCAGCTAACAATTGTTTTACCACTAGGATGCACTCATAGGCTGCATGTAGAGCATTTACACTTCATTCCCAGGTGGTCAGGTGATCCTTATACAATTAATTAAAAAAGAAAAAGAAATGACAGCAGTTAAATCTCAGCCAAAGTAGCCATGTACATTTTACATCTTCATACAATGTACATTAAATATATTACCCGAGCGCATCATAAGCTACCCACACGACAGGGCTTGATTTTTAACTAAATGTGCTTATTTCTTCACAGTTTGACCCAAATAAAACAGAGTTTTAGACAAGGCAACATACAGTACATGGCTAGTCTCTACATGCTCATCCAGGAGGAGTGACTGCTACAAGTCTCTGACTCGATGCAATCTGCTGGGTTTCCTTAGACAGAAAAACTTTTTATTCAATTTGAATAAATAACTGAATCTGACTGCACTGTTCAATGATTAGGATTAATTAGAATGTATGTACCTGACTTTTGTGAAGTGCCTTGAGACAACATGTGTTGTGAATTGGTGCTATATAAATAAACTGAATTGACTTGAATTGAATTAAAGAACAACTGTGACAGCAGCTTTAAGAACTGAATATGATTAATGGTCTAAAATTTGAAACACTGCTGGAAATTGATAGTGTTTGGGTCTAAACACCTGATCGTGGACGGCTTATTTTCTTTTTTGTGGTAAATCTGTGTGAACTGTGGTTCTGAACAAAAACAAAGAGTTCTCGCTTTTCTTATCCCAGGCCTTCTTATTGATTTCTTTTGTCCGGCACATTCCCCCCACTATGAACTCCCACTGGTTCCTTCCTCTTTCAAACATCAGAGCTGTTGTCCTGCTTTCCACAGACTTGTTTTGTACTCCCACCTCCTACGTTGTCCAGAAATTGCGGCAGGTAGCATTTAAATGTGAACCCAGCATGCTTACAAAACAAAGAGAAAATGTCAGGAGGGCAGCGTGAGGGTCGGAAACAAACAGCAGGAACAAAGAAATGGACTTGTTGTTTTATTGTAACATGTTATTTCCTTTGACAGAATGCAGTTCAGGAAACCATGTTGTTAATTATCACTTGCTAAATGAAAAGAAAACAGAAAAGCTTTTCTTTAAGTCGTTTTGTATCTGTATGCTTTTGCACTAGTTTATGCTTTTCCTTTTCTCCCCTAAAATTCGGTGGCTATTATTTGTTTTCTCTCAGTATTAATTCGTCCACATCATCTGCTGTCTTGCCAAGAACCAGTTGTGTGAAGTGAAACAACAAGAGTCTTGCCACAGTGACTGATGGTGTTATAATTGGAGCGAGTGTGTTGTGATGATGAACAACTATAATGACAGTCCTAACGTGAGTTTTTGTTGACTCTGACTGCTCCGGGCTTGCCCAGTCAGCAGTGTTGGAGCTTTAATTGCTCTTTTAAAAATGCAGCGGATTGAGTCTGATCTATGTGAGCCTGTTGGTTTATCCCCGGGTTATTATGGCTGAGGATGAGCATTATGCAGGTAGTCGTATTTATTTAAACCTTTTACAAAAATAGAACTGAATTATGAGTTACTTTCTCAGGGGACAGCATTTTTACACAGATTTGACATTTTCTTGGTCATTGTGTTCTGTTTTCAATCGTTTATTCTAGACTGGAAAGCTTGGACAAATAAAACTCCTCCTCTGTCATTGTTTCATTCTGTTTCATGGGTTTCATTCATCTTTGTTTGGCTCGGCCTCACAGTGTCTCTTGGCTATTGCTGATTAAGAATACGTTGCCTGTGCAGACAGGTAACATAAAACATGTGCCCTGAAGATATTCTTCTCTTTTCTATATTTTTGGGGAAGAAAAGTACACAAGATTTCTTCTATTATGACTTCAGTTCGTTTGAAGTGACAATTTAATTAGTGAATTAAATCCACAACTGGCTTACTGTTTATCCAGCTGACTGATATCACTTAAAATGTGCTCTTTGTACAGAAATTGTTCGAGCTATGACCTATGTGATAAACCAAGGCATGGCCATGTATTGGGGGACATCTCGGTGGACAGCCATGGAGATCATGGTAAGTAGATCTTAGCTTCTTCTTAAATCTCATTGGAGTAACTGAAATAACAACCTGGAAAAATATCCAATATATTTCAGTACAGCGTGGAACGTTTTACGAAAGTAAAATCAGTACACATCATGCAGTTTTTCCTCGCTCCCCATTTACTTTAGAATACATATTGACATCATAGTTGTTTTTTATAGAGCGCTAAATGGACCAGCACTGGCATACATCTCTCAGAACTTTTAAATCAATATGTTCTTAGCAGGTCTCTCCTGTTCTCTGAACAGGACCAGCTGGTTGTGCCATATACGAGGCTTAAGGTGAAGGAGCTTTTTCAGCCGAAGCACCAAGACTCTGGAACTCTGTCCCATTGTGTTTAATGAACTCCTGACTCATCTTTTTAGAAGAGGCTAAAAACCTAACTTTTTAAAATTGCTTTTGCTTAACTGTCTGTATTTATTGATGTTTTATGTCTTTAAGGGTGTTCACACCAGGACTGTGGCTCTTGTGTTATCAAGGTATATAGTACAGCTAGGTGAACAGGAGTTTGACAAAGGATCTGTTACTTCATTAAGGAGTTAAGGCCAGCCAAGGATTAGTCACTCGGATGTTCGACACAATTCACAAGTTATAGTGGGTCAAGGTATTACATTGATGGAGCCACCAAAATGATCTCTGATGCTGCTGTGAAGGTATCAATGCAGCTTTGGATCAAAAAGGGGTATCCAAAGGTAATATGGGTCTGGTCACCCTTGATTAAGACGTCTGGGGAAGTGTGTTCGATGCTGAAGGAAACGAAACACCCAGTGACCCTGGATTGCATAACTGATTATGTGCCTGTGTGGCATTATAATTAGGGGGAGGACAATCCTATGTTTCTCTGAAGATTTGAGATTGAGAGCAATGAGTAACAGCGATGAACAGAACACCCATCTTAGATTGTCTCCTTCACGCCCTCTTTATGCACACTGCAATCTGTTCACATCCTTTCTCCCTGTGATCTCGCTGAAAGGGTGCTTATATCTTTGAAAAGCTCGAGCCCTCATGACACCTCTGTTATTTAGAAAGCATCAGTAATATAGGGGGTTAAAAAGGGGCGTCCAAGAGTATGTGACCAGGCAGCTGTTCGCTATATATGTGCTACTGCCCACATGATCAGGCTGGAGGCACATGCCGCATACATCAGGGTAACTGGTAATTGTTAGGTTGAGTGAGGGCAGGAGACAAACTAATAAAAGGTAGTTTTAAAAATCAGTGTTTGGGGCAAGGGGATCATTTATTTAGCTTTCTGTGGTCTAAAGACTGGGAGATCACTGAAACCCGCAAATGTATACATTTTCAGCGTTACAAAAAGAATTACATTAATATTAGGGTTAACTGGGCAGTTGTGACCTCAAATATAGGAAAACAAGGAGGTGTGTTTTTTTATGTTTTCTCTAGTATTTTGTTCTTAAAGGACACAGGAAAGAATAGATAAGAATAAACACTTTTAGGTATATAAGGAGCTTTAAGTAAATTTTTTATCTTACTGTGAGCTGTGCATTACAATTCTGGCCTGGCTTTCACCAGCATAAATATCGCTCCTCATCAGTTCCTGTACATTTGTTCCCTCTTTTTCTAAAGCCTGGTCTCCTTGCTTGTTTCTGTTTGCGCCTTACCTGAATGATGATATAGTATGAAAAATCACTTTATATTTAGATGGCAGATTTACAATGACCATCCATTTTCTTCCTTGTTTCTTTCTGTTAAATCACCAGGAGGCGTATTCTGTGGCACGGCAGTTTAATTTGATCCCTCCGGTGTGTGAACAGGCAGAATATCATCTTTTTCAGAGGGAGAAAGTAGAGGTGCAACTGCCTGAACTTTATCATAAGATAGGCAAGTATTCTTTATGTGCATTGTTAATGTATTTTTGCCATACTGACACATCTCAGCTGGTACTGCTGATAAAAAGACACTTTTTTCTTTCACATTTCTGAAAAATATTGTACATACACCAGCACCTGAACCTCAATTTATTTTGTTCTGCGTGAGATCAGAGGTCATTCCTTGTTTTGCTTCCACTGTTGTTTACTAGGTATATCACGAACACAAACAGCTTTTATGTCCCTATATCAATCCAGGTCATTTAAAATCAGGCTTATGCAGATACCCAGAATTCATATTAAAATAAAACAACAAATTTGTGCCATGCATCTGCTTTAATTTTGTCCCAAACAGAGCTTCTGCAGGAAAGCCTAAAAATGCTGCTCCAATATGAGCTTAACCTGGTTAAGAAAGCTACTGTAATGTTCTGACATGTTACCTCAAACATGCACAGCTTCACCATTTCTTTCTAGACCAACAGTGGTGAGAAAAAGTATTTGCCCCCTTATAGATGTCCTTTGTTTTCTTATTCTGTCCCACTTAAAATGTTTTACATCAAATAAGTTAATACAAAATGTTTCTCTTAAGAGAAACAAGCTATTGATAACGACCTGCTCCTATTGGAAATATAGAAAAAAATATGTAAAAACCACTTTGTTAATTCATACATTAACTATGATTAACCACATTCTTTGAACAGCTAAAGTCAACTTGTCTTGGCACACCAGGGGCTAATTACTGCCAGACCTTAAGAAAATAGTACCTTCTTGAGAACATGAAGTAGGCTAAAAGATCTTAAAAAGAAGCACCCCCGATCTAAAGAAATACAATAACAAATGAGAAACAAGGTCACCAACATCTTTCAGTTGCGAAAGGGTCACAAAAGCCATTTTTAGGGCTCTGGGACTCCAGTGAAGCACAGTAAGGGGCATTATCCACAAACGGAGACAACATGGAAGAGTGGAGAACCTTCCCAGAAGAGATCGGCCTGTCACTTAAGTGCATCAGCACCCTTTCCAGGAAGTCACAAAATAGGGTCAGTTTTAAAAATCCAACAGTAAAAAAGAGACTTTCATCCATGTGAGAGTTCCAAGGCTAAAACCAGAGCTGAACAAAAAGAACACAAAGGCCTGTCTCACATTTGCAAAAAAAAACATCTTGAAGATCCCCAAGACTTTTGGGATCTATTCTTTGGATTGGCAAGTGTAAAAAGTAAACATTTTTGGAAGTTGTTCGCACCCTTAAATCTGGCAAAACTAACACATTATTTCAGAAAACATTTTCACACGTCCTTTCACCCTTTGTCTTCAGATGGCTCTTTTATAAAAACTCCTGCTGTTTAACTCCTGTTTCGATTTCCCTCATCACAGGAGTCGGAGCGATGACTTGGTCACCGCTAGCGTGTGGCATCATTACAGGAAAATATGAAAATGGCATTCCTGAATCATCAAGGGCCTCAATGAAGGTAAGCCTGAGGGTCAAATGCTCTGTTCTGCGAGGTAACGATCCTTAACCTATCCACACCATTTACTGAAGCAGCAGGAAGAGACAATAGACACTTTTTTGTATGGGTGCCTAAAGCAGGCAACTCTATAACTGAAACTGCTGAGGCTGTTGGTATTTTTGCTATTTTGAACTAGAATATAGGATGACCTTCCAGTTAAAACAAATATGAACAAGGCAACTTTGCTGATCTTGGTGTTTCTCTCTAGTAAGTGCCCAGTGTTTGGGCGTGTTCTTCATACCATAGTCTGCTATTTTATCAGTTGTGCCTCAAGTAAAGCAGGGTTGCAGCAAGTATAATTATAGCTCTTATTGATCTGCAAAGATTCACTCTGTAAAAGAAAGTAAAAGTGGAGGAGAAACCTTCTCAACGTTTTCCTCTTTGGGCAATGATCTGCTTTTCCTATTTCTTCCCCATTTGGTTCCTTGTCTTTAGTCTTTTTCATTCTTACTCTAATAATCTGTGTCTCTGGAAATGCCCTGTTCTACTTATCACTCATTCTGTCTGTCTTGTCTCTTCTGCCAGTCGTATCAGTGGCTGAAGGAGAAAATAGTCAGCGAGGATGGAAGAAAGCAGCAAGCCAAGCTGAAAGAGCTCAACCACATTGCAGAGAAGCTGGGCTGCACCCTGCCCCAACTGGCTGTGGGTAAGACTGTGTGACAGATACTGAAGGAGCATCTTAACAGTGACTTTAACCTTTAAAAGACAAGATGAAAAGCATTTTACCTAGCTGGTAATGACTGACTATCCTATGAGACAGCATTATTAAAGTTGCAGATTTACACCTCTTAAAAAACAAAGTTAACTGCACTGAGATAGATGAATCCAGTTGAAGGACAGAGTGAATGTTTAGCTTTCTCAGGACAATAATATTCAGTGTCTAGTCATGATAAAGGGGGTACTTACTGTGATTTCCTCCAGCATGGTGTCTAAGAAATGAGGGAGTGAGCTCAGTCCTTCTAGGAACATCCAACCCTGAGCAGCTTACAGAAAACCTCGGGGCCATACAGGTAGAGACATGCAGAAACACAAACCTACCTTCAGATAGATAGGATGGATGGATGGATGGATGGATGGATGGAGCCTCATCTAAAAGTTATCTGTTTTGTCCAGGTCCTTCCGAAGATGACCTCTCACATTGTGTCAGACATCGACCACATCCTTGGCAACAGACCATACAGTAAGAAGGACTACCGCTCTTAGACTGGGCAGATGGGCCAACAAGAGTTTTGCTGAAAACTACCTAACTACACCTCTACCATGAACTCTCCTTGGTTCAGAGTTCAGATCCACAGCTCCCTCCTTGGATGCGCCTAAACAGCCTCAGACCCCTCCAGCCAGAAATGAACTACCTTGCTACGTCCAAGCATTGCATTCTGTAACCATGTTCAGTCGAGACTTCTGCTTCGATGAGCTCTACCGGGTTCATCTCAGGTGCAGTCTAGCTTAGCCAAGAAAAGCTTAGACTTTCAACGGCCTCAAAAACGCAACTTAGTAGATCAAAACCTTCCACCACTGATCAAAGGCATTTGCTAGTCAGAAATTGAGCACAGATAAACAGTAATATAACTATGCATATATAATAATATATAACTATGAGTAGCTCAGATCCATTGGGGTGCTTACATTATTAAACACTTAATCTGCTGTTAGAAATGATTCAAGTTGTTATATGCAATTCAGTCAAGACTTGACATTGTCCACAACTACAGCTCCTTTTTAGAGATATTAGACTCCACATCAAATCCAGTTGGTTCATGAAAACAAAGAGGCATTGCAGAACTATTGAAAATAAAAGTGCCTTCTTTAAGAGCACCTTGATTACTCATAAGAAAACCTATAAGGCACTGCAGTCAAAAACATTTTTCTTCATATTCCTGGCCCGTATTCACAACCACAAAATTCATATTGGAAACATGTTTTATTTTCTTCCACAGCAGGATGCACCAGTAGACCCACCTCATGTATAAAAATTAGACAGACCTCAGATGAGTGGACAGATAGAGGCCTCAGTTGCATGCTGAACAAGTCACTTATACATTGCTTTTATTAATATGCCAAACAGCAGTGCAAAATAAATTACCATAAGCGCTTCAAACTCTCACCTCCTTTTTCAGAGGTGCCTGCTCATGTCCTGGGATGAAACGTCCAGTGAAACACAGTCTTTACCAACAAGGTGACCCACTCACAAGTGAAAACCAAGCTTTATGAATATAAATAAGACCTCAACACTCTAGATGCTAGAATCATCTTTAAAATGCCTTCTAAATGTAATCAATCCCATATTTACAGAATAGCATTGAGTAGATATTGCTGGCTGCAGATCCCTGAGTATAGCAACCGACAGATGCATGTTTCTCTGCTACAGTGTGCCTCCTTCTTCTTTTTGATAAGTTTTTGATCAGAAATGCTGCAAGCTTGCCTGCTGTGTGACCCTGGGGAAGCAAGAGGACTGTGGTACCAGAAAAAAACAAATAACTGGACTCTAGTGGGAAAGGGCAAACGTGAAGCATGTCGCCCTCGTGTGGAAATGTTAGGAAACTGCAACCATGGTTCACAAAAACGGAGACAAGAAAAAAAAATGTGGATTGCTGTTTGAAGTCACAAACTAGTATTTGTGAACCAAAGCAGCGTCGCTGATTTCTTCAAAGAACATTGACCATATTGATGAAAGTTCATATGCTAATTAAGATATTTGGAGAAAAAAGAGACAGGTTTAAACCTGTTTGGGAATGGACACAATGTGACAGAAAAGGTTTGTGAGGTGTGAAAAGTATTTGTTCTAAACTGCTCATAAAATCTGAAAATCTATGTTGACATTTTGTTAAATGGCTTGTTTGATAAAGTTACATATCCATAAAGGTCTAAGGCTAATCTTGTAACATAAGCAAATTACCAAGCAGCCTGTCTTGCATATGACGGCTTTCCTGTACTGTATGATAAATCTATAAATGAGATGTAAATACAAATATTTTATTGTTCCTTTTGCAGTGTCACTGCACATATTTCAGTGAACCCATCCTCCTCCCTCAGAATGACTCAACAAACTCAAAGTTTCCATTGTTGTCTCCTGAAGGACATCTAAACATAGTACAAAGAACAGACATCTTCATCATTATTTCCTAATTGTGATGTTAACTATGACATAACCTGAATAAGCTTTTATTTAGAGGCATACAAGCCTAATTGTTGCACACTGAACACCAACCATAATTAATACTTTTCTGACTTTCAATAGTTTTATGGCTGTTGCCCGTTATGTGTTCCCTTTTTTCTGTTTCATATGGAAAATAAGCCATCGTTCAGATCAGTAGAGATGTTGGCCACGTTTCAGCTGAGTCACTGTCTTGTTCTTGGTGTGCATGTCTTGACTTGCTGCACAGTCAGCCTCTAAATCTCAGTAGCAATCACTTTTTGTGCTTGCCAAATGGTTCCACACTTTGAGGTGAGATGAAAAGCAGCCATCTGTCCCAGGATGACAAGACCTGGAACTTGTAAATGTTTCAAAACTAAGCTGTTTTAGGAATCAAAGAACTGGGGATATACTAAAAATATATATTGTTTTTTTTTTTCCTTATTGGAGAACAGTAATTGGCATTAATCGCTAGTCTGCTTTACAGTAAAACTGTCGTGTTCTAGGTATGGGCCGGTTACCAGTTTTAAACTATAAAGAGGTTTACATTTTGCTACTGTAGTCTTTTCAATTGGATTCCAGGGAAAGTGGTGGAGTGACAAGAGTTAACAGGAATTGCCCCTCCCCCATTTGTTGACGGTCAGCTGGCTGAAAGACTACTGAGCTTTTCCTTAATTTACAAGAAAGAGAAATTAAGCTGGTTTGAAATATTTTTGGTTGCAATAAAAAATGGCCTTCTTTGTGTGGAAACATAAGGCGAATCTCTAGCCAGCCCATGCCTGTGTTTTAACATCTACCATGCACTGAAAATGTTTTGAGGCATCTGTTGCCTTACATTTTGCTTTCAAGGAGACAGACTTTCTGGTAATCTTAACACTGGTCTCTAATTAGACTTTCTAAACACCTTTCAATGTTTTTTATTTCGACTTTTGTTCCTTTTCCACACATTTTTAGTCCAGTACCTGCAACTTAGCTCTGACCCATCTGTCTCTAAACATAAAAAAAATTCTTTAAGATAAGAACCAGTTTTGTCCACACAAACTGAATCTTTAGGTAATTTGTTTATTTCAGGTTACAGGTGTCCTGTCAGCAAAAAAAGGGGGGGGTGTGGGGGAAAGGGAGAGTGTCAAGGTGGTTTCCGGGCTTTGTTAACCAGGCTGGTGGCAGATGGGAAAAAACTGTTCTTGTGGCGTGAGGTTTTGGTCCGGATGGACCGCAGCCTCCTGCCAGAGGGGAGAGTCTCAAAGAGTCTGTGACCGGGGTGGGAGGGATCAGCCAGAATCTTCCCTGCCCGCTTCAGGGTCCTGGAGGTGTACAGTTCCTGGAGCGACAGTAGACTGCAGCCAATCACCTTCTCAGCAGACCGAATGACACGCTGCAGCCTGCCCTTATCCTTGGCTGTAGCAGCGGCGTACCAGATGGTGATGGAGGAGGTGAGGATGGACTCAATGATGGCTGTGTAGAAGTGCACCATCATAGTCTTTGGCAGGTTGAATTTCTTCAGCTGCCGCAGGAAGAACATCCTCTGCTGGGCTTTCTTGATGAGGGAGCTGATGTTTGGCTCCCACTTGAGATCCTGGGAGATGATGGTTCCCAGGAAGCGGAAAGATTCCACAGTGTCAATTGTGGAGTCACAGAGGGTGATGGGGGGAGGTGGGGCTGGGTTCTGCCTGAAGTCCACAACCATCTCTACTGTCTTTAGAGCGTTGAGCTCAAGGTTGTTCTGGCTGCACCAGTCCAACAGATGGTCCACCTCCCATCTATACGCGGACTCGTCACCATCAGAGATGAGTCCGATCAGGGTGGTGTCGTCCGCAAACTTCAGAAGCTTGACAGACTGGTGACTGGAGGTGCAGCTGTTGGTGTACAGGGAGAAGAGCAGAGGAGAGAGAACACAGCCTTGGGGGGAACCGGTGCTGATGGTCAGGGAGTCAGAGACGTGCTTCCCCAGCCTCACGCGCTGCTTCCTGTCAGACAGGAAGTCAGTGATCCACCTGCAGGTGGAGTCGGGCACACTCAGCTGGGAGAGCTTCTCCTGTAGCAGAACTGGGACGATGGTGTTGAAGGCAGAGCTGAAATCCACAAACAGGATCCTGGCATAGGTTCCTGTGGAGTCCAGGTGCCGGAGGATGAAGTGAAGGGCTAGGTTGACTGCATCATCTACAGACCTGTTGGCTCTGTAGGCAAACTGCAGGGGGTCCAGGAGGGGGTCGGTGATGTCTTTTAGGTGTGAGAGCAAAGGACTTCATCACCACAGAGGTCAGGGCGACGGGTCTGAAGTCATTAAGCCCTGTGGTCCTTGGCTTCTTGGGAACAGGGACGATGGTGGAGGACTTGAAGCAGGCTGGCACATGACATGTCTCCAGTGAGGTGTTAAAAATGTCTGTGAAGACTGGAGACAGCTGATCAGCACAGTGCTTCAGGCTGGCTGGTGAGACAGAATCCGGACCAGCAGCTTTCCGGGGGTTCTGTCTCCTGAAGAGTTTGTTGACGTCCCTCTCCTGGATGGAAAGAGCCGTCCTCGGCGTGGGTAGGGGGCTGGTGGGGGGGAACTTCAGGGTGGGGGTTGGAGGTGCCAAGGCCCCTCTTGAGGTTGGGGAGGTGGGGGTGGTGGATTGTGGCTGCAGCTGTTGGGGGGCGACGTGGGGGATGGTAGCAGGACTGTCCCTTTCTCTTTCAAAGCGGCAGTAGAACTCGTTCAGGTCGTTGGCGAGGCGTCGGTCGTTGATGGAGTGGGGGGCTTTCGGCTTGTAGTTGGTGATTTGCTTGAGCCCTTTCCAGACAGACGCAGAGTCGTTGGCTGAGAACTGGTTTTGGAGCTTCTCAGAGTACAGTCGTTTGGCCTCTTTCGTTTGGCAAGATGCTGCAGATCTTCTATAAGTCTGTTGTGGAGAGTGTGATCTCTTCTGCCATCATCTGCTGGAGAAGCAGCATCAGAGCCAGGGACTTAAAAAAGCTCAACAAGCTGATAAAAAAGGCTGGCTCTGTTCTGGGGACTCCTCTGGAACCTCTGGAGATCATTGTGGAAAGACGGATTCTTCATAAAATGAAGAACATTATGGAGAACCCTGAGCATCCTCTTCATGAGACTGTCCTACAACAGTGTCTTCAGTCAGAGGCTTCTTCAGATCTGCTGTAAGACGGAGCGCTACAGGAGATCCTTCCTGCCCACAGCCATCAGCATCTACAACGACTCTTTGAAGAAACCTACATAATATGAGCTATAACAACATTTAATTTCCCTTTGAGATTAATAAAGTATTTTTGAATTGAATTGAAAAAAGCAAGCATCCCAAGTACAAGAAAGAAACATAAAGGAAAGATCTTCAGAGAGTCTGAAGATCTTTTGATCAAGGCAACATTGATAGATTAAAAGAGAATCTACATCAGTTAAATTAAACTAGAAAGACATTAGGCCTAGTGTTAAATGTCTGTACAGTACTGCATTTAGAGTCAGTGTTTTTCATCACACCAGTCATCAGTTTGTTAGACCAGGGCCCCCTGGCAAGAGTGCCTTGACACAAGTCCTATTAAAGAAATACGTTCAGGGATGTCTGTCATTACAAGATGGTAGATGGTATATAGGCCTAAAAGACCATGTTGAAAAAATAATGAACATTCATGCATATTATGCTTACATAATGTTTAGATTAAAATTAGGTTATTTCAACAGAAAGTAGACAGAACAGAACACTAAGAACCAAAACTGTAGTTCTAAGGCAGGAACTCTGAGGATAAACGACCTACCTTAGATTATATTTCTGTTTAGTAACATAGCAGAAATTGGTAGGCTGAATTTTTGACTCCAGTTCAAAGGGATATGTCTGTTGCCTCTGAGCGCTTTGTTGGAGTAGGTAGGAGCACCTGTAAGTGTAGGTGCGCGCAACGTTTATTGGAATATGCATGGGGAAAGGAAAATACCAAAACAAAACAAAAAAAAGTTCAGCAAGATGAGGTGCAATGTAATGAGTTCAAACCGCTTTTAGCCCGGCTTGGAAAAAAAAGTCCTTCAACTACTTATTTAATGCAGAAAATGTTATGTTTCTGAATGACCAACAAAAAAAAAAAAAAACATCTTGTTCCAAAGACTGCAGCAAACTGGATTTCAAAGCAGTAAAGCCATATAAAAGAGCTAATATAGGCAATATGACAGGTAGACTCACTGCCTGTTGGCTGCAACAGGAAAATGTTACGTCTGTTAGCAGCTATGCAACACCAAGCCCAAAAGCCAAAATGGAACAAAGTAACTGATCCAAAAATTCTATTTTGGTCAAAAAATATAAAAATAGCTTTCCCCAGCATTTTCTACATTGATGTAAAGTTTATACACAATCATTTTCCGTTTGACATTCAGAACATCCTTGCAGCATTTCTTTGCTGAAGAGTGCCCTCTGTAAATACTCTATATGAATGTGTGATAATAAATACATGCATTGCTAATGTAAACTGTTTTGTTTGTGTTAAACAAGATGAAAACTCAGCCATTAGAAAAACGGGCAGCAGCAGCAACGGCTTCTCCAAGGCCATTTTGGATTTTTTTCCTCCACATCATTGGGTCAGCAGACCTCTATATGCTTCAGACAACGTAATAGCAAACACTGCTGCTTTTACAGAGCTGGTCACAACCGTTAGTGCATTAGCAGCACCTGGCTTCAACACAACCGCTTACATCTTCTATACGCAGCATAGGTGTACTTAGTTTTTCCCCCTTGGCTGTATTGACAACTCCTGTACAGATGGCTATATTTCAAAAAGTTTTAAAAAGGATTTGAAGTGATCTGAATGAAGGGTACAAACACACAAACAAGTATAGCTGGTTGCTTTATTTGTTACAAAAAATGATTTCATGAAAGTGAAATGCAATATTCTGAATGCTCAGTTGAACCACATGCCTAACCTGTGAAAAATTATATCCTGTGTCCTTTCCAGCCCCCCGCCCACATCCAATCCCACCCCATCAAACATCAACCCTCTAACTTCCTGTGCAATTTTCTTCTTGGTTTACTTGGAGCCAGTGGACAGAAGAGCAATGAGTCCTGAGGAGGCACTGATGGACAGAATGTAGTTGCTGGGAAATAGATGATTAAGGAGAAAAAAAAATCCACCTTTTCCAAACAACCACCAAATGTTCTGTTTACAATTTTCATCTCTGCACATACTGTTCATGGAAGCTCAAAGTACAGATTACCTGCAACCTGGACATACAGGTCCTTCTCAAAATATTAGCATATTGTGATAAAGTTCATTATTTTCCATAATATCATGATGAAAATTTAACATTCATATATTTTAGATTCATTGCACACTAACTGAAATATTTCAGGTCTTTTATTGTCTTAATACGGATGATTTTGGCATACAGCTCATGAAAACCCAAAATTCCTATCTCACAAAATTAGCATATCATTAAAAGGGTCTCTAAACGAGCTATGAACCTAATCATCTGAATCAACGAGTTAACTCTAAACACCTGCAAAAGATTCCTGAGGCCTTTAAAACTCCCAGCCTGGTTCATCACTCAAAACCCCAATCATGGGTAAGACTGCCGACCTGACTGCTGTCCAGAAGGCCACTATTGACACCCTCAAGCAAGAGGGTAAGACACAGAAAGAAATTTCTGAACAAATAGGCTGTTCCCAGAGTGCTGTATCAAGGCACCTCAGTGGGAAGTCTGTGGGAAGGAAAAAAGTGTGGCAGAAAATGCTGCACAACGAGAAGAGGTGACCGGACCCTGAGGAAGATTGTGGAGAAGGGCCGATTCCAGACCTTGGGGGACCTGCGGAAGCAGTGGACTGAGTCTGGAGTAGAAACATCCAGAGCCACCGTGCACAGGCGTGTACAGGAAATGGGCTACAGGTGCCGCATTCCCCAGGTCAAGCCACTTTTGAACCAGAAACAGCGGCAGAAGCGCCTGACCTGGGCTACAGAGAAGCAGCACTGGACTGTTGCTCAGTGGTCCAAAGTACTTTTTTCGGATGAAAGCAAATTCTGCATGTCATTCGGAAATCAAGGTGCCAGAGTCTGGAGGAAGACTGGGGAGAAGGAAATGCCAAAATGCCAGAAGTCCAGTGTCAAGTACCCACAGTCAGTGATGGTCTGGGGTGCCGTGTCAGCTGCTGGTGTTGGTCCACTGTGTTTTATCAAGGGCAGGGTCAATGCAGCTAGCTATCAGGAGATTTTGGAGCACTTCATGCTTCCATCTGCTGAAAAGCTTTATGGAGATGAAGATTTCATGTTTCAGCACGACCTGGCACCTGCTCACAGTGCCAAAACCACTGGTAAATGGTTTACTGACCATGGTATCACTGTGCTCAATTGGCCTGCCAACTCTCCTGACCTGAACCCCATAGAGAATCTGTGGGATATTGTGAAGAGAACGTTGAGAGACTCAAGACCCAACACTCTGGATGAGCTAAAGGCCGCTATCGAAGCATCCTGGGCCTCCATAAGACCTCAGCAGTGCCACAGGCTGATTGCCCGACCAAGTATTGAGTGCATAACTGTACATGATTATTTGAAAGTTGACGTTTTTTGTATTAAAAACACTTTTCTTTTATTGGTCAGATGAAATATGCTAATTTTGTGAGATAGGAATTTTGGGTTTTCATGAGCTGTATGCCAAAATCATCCGTATTAAGACAATAAAAGACCTGAAATATTTCAGTTAGTGTGCAATAAATCTAAAATATATGAATGTTAAATTTTCATCATTACATTATGGAAAATAATGAACTTTATCACAATATGCTAATATTTTGAGAAGGACCTGTAGTAGATGCTGAAAATTGATAAATGAAAGTTCAAAACATCCTAGACAGCAGTCTTAAATGTTGGATTTTTCATGTTGAGCAAAAGAATTGTTAAAAAGTTCTTTAATTCTGATCACCACAAATCTCAATAATCATGGCTAAAAAGTAAGTTGACTGAAAGGATACACAGTGGGGTTGAAGTTCTTGAGCAAGAAGAAGGAAGCGACGATGACGAGCACCAGGAAGAGAGTGTTGTTGTAAAAGATGGAGAAGGTGGTGGCTTCATAGTCAGCGACCTCGTTCTTCTTCCACAGGATCCTAGAGAAATGAGGGTTTAACTGAGTCAATCTCTTTCATCCCTCTGCACTACCAGTGAATGATTGTTTCACTAATGATGTTTAGATAAAGTGCAGTATTGCTTTAGGGTTATTTCTTAAAAAAAAAGGACAAAAACAACATTCGGTTTGCTTTCATTTATAAACTTCACCTCTCATCCTTCTCTTTGCGTGACATCTTGCGGTTGTCCGCTTCAGACAGCTTCCTGGTTACCTCCTTGGAAACGGCATCCTCGCGTTTCTGAGCGACTCTAAAAGGAGGAAAAACAAAACTCAAGTGACCATGCAAATTTACAGATTACTTTCTTTCAGCATTTCTCTATATTGTCAACATGATCACACTAAGCTGTTCTGTTCATCCTTCTTACTTGTGTTTAAGTACAAACTTGACGTTCTTGTAGGCAAAAGCTACCAGATATGTGCTGACCAGAGTCATTACAGCGTACAAAACCGCAGACTGGACAAGGTCCATGTGCCAGATCCTCCAAAACAGCCCTGTGAGGACACACATGCAAAGAAAACAAACATCAGAATACATTTTAATTCCACCAATATCGCACCTTGTCTAAAATCTGTATCCTGTGTGGACCTAACATAACTATTTCTCACTGCTTTAACGCACATTGAACTGAACAAACAACTACCAAAATTGGATCGTGGGAATAATTATCGGAAAAAAGTTGCTTCTTCCACAAATCATAGAGATGCACGAAAAACAATGTATTGGGAACATAACATTTCACATACATTGCCTTGTAAAAGTTATATCACAACCATGAACTTCAGTGTACTACAGTACTAGTTTATGAGCTAGACTAGGACAAAGTAGTACATAATAGCACAAAGGAAAACACGTTTTGAATGTCTTTAAGACGGTTGTGTGGTGTTCACTTGCACTCAGTTCCCCAGAATCAAGAACTTTATAGAACCACCTCTAGTTGCAATTACTGTTTCAAGTCTTTCGGGGTAGGTCTTTACCAGCTGCGCATCTAGAGTAAAAGACTTGCCAGCTCTTTGCAAAACAGCTCAGGTTTAGTCAGGTTGGATGGAGAACATCTGGTCAGAGCACGTTCTTCCATGCTGTGTCCCTGACATGGCTTGAGGTGAACCGACTTTCTTTTAAACAGTGGCTTTCCTTCTGCCACTCTCCCATAAAAAGAAAACTAATTGATCCCCTTTCAGCAGATTCCTCCCATCTGAGCTATGGATCTTTACAGCTCCTCCAGAGTTACCATAGGTCTCTTGGCTGTTTCTCTGATTAATGTTGTCCTTGCCCTGTCAGATAAGACCGACGGCCATGTCTTGTTAGGCCTACATTCATGTCGTACTCCTTGTATTTTAAAATGATTGTATAAAGCGTGCTCAGTGGGATGTTAAAAGCTTCTGTTTTTTCACGACTATTTCTAACAACCCTGAGTTTGTCACAGAACAGCTGCAGCTTTACTGAAGGCAAATGGATTTCATGTAGAGGTACCAGACTAATGGAAACTGAAAACAGATAAACAGCACACTTTAAGTTTGTATTTGCAAAAAATATATATAAATAATAAATATAACCACGAGTAATTTTCCTTTCACTTTACAATTATGCACAACTCAGTGCTCGTTTAATCACTCAACACTGAAGTTTGTGGTTGTAAGGGGGCGCAAAGGAGGTTCAAGAATGAAAACAAACAAAAAATCACAATGTTTTAATGCCTCACTTTCGTCACTAGCTAAGTCTAGTTCACATCAGATGTAGCACAACTCTCTGTAGCCATTTTTCTCCATCACTTTTGATTCCCGTGCCTTAAGCCTTTAATTAGGTCGCGTTACGTTTCTTAAAAGCTCGCCTTCCGTCTTTGTTTATACTTTAATAGTCCTCCAAAGAGGCAGAGTTAGCTGAGACAGTTGGCAGCAGCGGTTTTACTCACAGATGGGGATGGCTGAAACGATGAGGGCATTCCCGTAAAACAAAGCCGTTGACTTTGCCGACAGATTTCTGCTGAAGTCCTGCAGGAGAAGGTCCTCTTCGGACTGCTGCTTGTTGCTGCCTTTGGGGGGCATTTTTCTAGAAGAGAGGCCGGTCTGTTAGCTACTCAGAAGCGGACAGAGGAGGACTGACACGTCGGTGAATGAGAGGAAGAGGGACGCGTCAGCATAAACCTGGAACTAAATCGGCTGATTTCCTCTGTTAAAAATAAGCAACTGTTACTGAGTGCTGCCCCCTGCTGAACGATAACTACAACACTGCATTCAGTCAGTCAGTCCTTTTCTACCGCTTATTCCATAGTGGGTCGCGGGGAAGCTGGTGCCTATCTCCAGCAGTCTATGGGCGAGAGGCAGGGTACACCCTGGACAGGTCGCCAGTCCATCACAGGGCAACACACAAACAACCATACACACACCTAAGGGCAATTTAGAGTGACCAATTAACCTAACTGGCATGTCTTTGGACTGTGGGAGGAAGCCAGAGTACCTGGTGAGAACCCACGCATGCATGGGGAGAACATGCAAACTCCATGCAGAAAACCCCCGGCCAGGAATTGAACCCAGGACCTTCTTGCTGCAAGGCAACAGTGCTACCAACTGTGCCACCGTGCAGCCCCACTGCATTCATTGAAATGAAATGTAACACACAATTCACTGTTGTTTCGGTGTGCTCTCATTTGTTAGTACACGTTTAAGAATATTTCAAAATGTAGGTTCTATTTAATGTTTATACGCAGCTAACATCTTATCTGCAGTAGATAATTCTCTTGATACCTTGATACACATACTTTCTGTGCAGGATTTCTGGATCAGCATTCGTACATGTAAACAAATAGTCTCTCAAACAGCAAACACAGGTTAAAATGTGGGAATATCAACTGTTTACTGTAAAAAGGATATTTAATAGCTGAACCTTAATTTTTGAGCGATCAGGAGTATATTATGGACAATGTGATGGTTCACTGCCCAGGGTGGTCTGCTGTCACGGGCGGCACAGCTGCTGTAAAGGAAAAACAAAATTTCTGCCAGTTTCCCCAGCCTAGTTTTCTGTTGTTTACTTGTATGTCTATCCAATGAGAACTTGGCACCAACCCATTGTTGTGCACAGTGTCAGCACTGTAATAAGATATAATGCCAATCTTCTGATGACATTGCTTTAATAAAGACATTTCTAGAAATCAAGCAGAAACTTCACAAACCCAAAAATGTATTTGTAATGTGGCAAAAAAAAACTTCCTTTTTAAGTGTACCTTATTATCAGTCTATTTTAATTAGCAAAAGTAAAATAAACTTTTGGGGCCAGGGCACCAAAACTGGGTTTACCTCAGGGACCTAAATCGTTCTGAATCCTGATCTGCTCAACAGACTTAAAGAAATGTAGGTATGTTCTATCATGTACTTCATACAATTTGACATTTACATAAAATGTCACGCTTTGATCCTGTGCTGAAGAAAAGAAGGTAATCAAGTCCATATGCGAAGGTTCTGATTTTAGACCAGTATACATATTTTAAAAGCTAGTGTTAGACAAATGTATCAAAATATGGTCCCAGATCAAATATATCTGCATTTGAATTGCTAATTATTTTTTTATAAACAATACTTTCTTCTGCTCTTTTAACTCCCAGAAATCTAAATATGTGTCTTACCTGGTAGTATGTTTATGGTTAAATGAACTGCACACAGTGATTTTGTTTGTTTTTTAAACGTTGTAAGGTTCACACTTTGGCCACCAGAGGTCAACATCTACTCGTGCTAGCATGTAATGTTCCTGTAAATGTGTTGACTGCTTGGCCATTAGTGCATCACTACATGAAAAAGGTCTCACTAACTACAAGTTCAAGCTGTGTATTCAGATACGGCAGATCAGAAGGACACTACTCAAATTGATGCTCTGATTTATACATAGACTGAAATATCAGCAGAACTTTGGGATCAGATAAAAGCGGATAAGTAAACTGCACCTCCTCCAATAAAATGATAACAAGTAAAGTCCCTGGTAAATAAAGTGTGTGTAATCGCTACCCAACAGGTTTCAGCGGGTTTCCTGTTTCCTTAATAAAGACACCTGTTCAGTTTGGTATTTAAGGTTCTAGGCAACACATTCTCATCTGACAAACGTCACAATCCATGGTGTGTGTCTGAGTGTGACCAAGCCATCACAAATCTAACCAATTGAAGCTCATCCCATCATCAAAGCCTATCAAATAGCTGCCTGCCACTGGGGACGTTTCAGGACTGGGGAAGGAAAACAATAAAGAAACAGACAGGAATGGGCTTTGCTGCTGTGCCGGACACACTGCTTAACCCCCCCACTGGGCTATTTTCCTCTTGCTTCCATGAGAGCAAACTGCATGCATGTGTAACTCAGTGCATGCGTGTGAGTGGCAGAGTGCAATGCAGGGAGGGCAGGTTTGCGTGATGTCCCTGTCTTTAACTGGGGATAGGGCTTAGGGATTATCTGTTCACTTCAGGGGTGCAGGAAGGAGGCGAAGTGGTAGAGCAACAGAGGGTGGTGGAGGCCACCAGGAGGGAGGTGCCCCTAGCACTGCCAAACTCTGCCTGGCAAGACTGGCAATCCCTTTCCTTCATGTTTATGTCTGCCTGATTGCTTTGGCTTTGGTAACACCGCAGACATAATCTCCAAAGGGCAAAAAACACACACTTATACAGTACTGTCCAGACCATTTTGAAAAAAAACAAGGAGAAAACACACATTAAGCCTGGTTTTTACAGACCAGCCAGCCTGGTAACATTTTTATTTTTGTATCTCAGAATTTTTGACATATATTTGTGACATGTTAGAGATGTGAGTGACTTATTCTTTGAAAACCTAAAGCTAACATGGACTGTCTTATTACATATCCAGTGGTACATATTAGGGAAAGGAAAATAATACTTGTTTTTCTCAAACACCCCTACAGCATGATGCTACCATCTTTTTTTTCTCAGTCAGGGGATGGTAGTTTCCTGGTGTGGGTTTTTTGTATTGTGCATGTCGGCCAAAAAGTTCATTTTTTGTTTCAACTTAAAAGAGCAACTTCTTCCGCATGTTTGCTGTATCCCCTGGACATAGAGTCCGAGTGGACCTTGTTCTCTGCATCTATTGTCAATGCTGCTGCCCGTAGTTGCGGCCGTAAGGTCTGCGGTGCCTGTCGCGGCGGCAATCCCCGAACCCGGTGGTGGACACTGGCAGTAAGAGATGCTGTCAAGCTGAAGAAGGAGTCCTATCGGCTGTGGTTGGCTTGTGGGACTCCTGAGGCGGCTGACGGGTACCGTGGGGCCAAGCTAGCCACGGCCCAGGTGGTGGCAGAGGCAAAAACTCGGACCTGGGAGGGGTTCGGTGAGGCCATGGAGAAGGACTACTGGTTGGCCCCGAAGCGATTCTGGCAAACCGTCCGGCGCCTCAGTATGGGGAAGCAGTGCTTCGCCAACACTGTTTACAGTGGGGTTGGGGAGCTGCTGACCTTGACTGGGGACATTATCGGGCGGTGGAAGGAGTACTTCGAGGATCTCCTCAATCCTGCCATCACGCATTCCCTGGTAGAAACAGAGGGTGGGGACTCGGGGTTGGACTCTTTCATCAACCGGGCTGAAGTCACCGAGGTGGTTAAAAAGCTCCACGGTGGCAGGGCTTCGGGGTTGGATGAGATCCGCCCTGAGTACCTCAAGTCTTTGGATGTTGTGGGGCTGTCATGGTTGGCACGCCTCTTCAACATTGCGTGGCGGACGGGGACAGTGCCTCTGGACTGGCAGACTGGGGTGGTGGTCCCCCTACATAAGAAGGGTGACCGGAGGGTGTGTTCCAACTACAGGGGGATCACACTCCTCAGCCTCCCTGGTAAGGCCTACGCCAGGGTATTGGAGAGGAGAGTCCGACCGATAGTCGAACCTCGGCTTCAGGAGGAGCAGTGTGGTTTTCGTCCCGGCCGTGGAACACTGGACCAGCTCTATACCCTCTACAGGGTGCTTGAGGGTTCAGGGGAGTTTGCCCAACCAGTCCACATGTGTTTTGTGGACCTGGAGAAAGCATTCGACTGTGTCCCTCGTGATGCCCTGTGGGGGGTGCTCCAGGAGTATTGAATCGGGGGCCTTTTACTAGGGACCATCCGGTCTCTGTATAAGCGGAGCAGGAGTTTGGTCCGCATTGCCGGCACTAAGTAGGACCTGTTCCCTGTGCATGTTGGACTCCGGTAGGGCTGCCCTTTGTCACTGGTCCTGTTCATAACTTTTATGGACAGGATTTCTAGGTGCAGCCAAGGGCCGGAGGGGGTCTGGTTTGGGGACCAGAGGATTTTGTCTCTTCTTTTTGCAGATGACGTGGTCCTGCTGGCCCCCTCTAGCTAATACCTACAGTATGCACTGGGGCGGTTCGCAGCCGAGTGTGAAGCGGCTGGCATGAAGATCAGCTCCTCCAAGTCCGAGGCCATGGTTCTCGACTGGAAAAGGGTATCTTGTCCTCTTCAGGTTGGAGGGGAGTTCCTGCCTCAAGTGGAGGAGTTTAAGTATCTCGGGGTCTTGTTCACGAGTGAGGGAAGAATGGAGCAGGAGATCGACAGACGGATCGGTGTGGCTGCCACAGTAATGGGGGCGCTGTGCCGGTCCGTTGTGGTGAAGAGAAAGCTGAGCCGAAAAGCAAAGCTCTCGATTTACTGGTCGGTCTACGTTCCTACCCTCACCTATGGCCATGAACTTTGGGTCATGACCGAAAGAACGAGATCTCGGATACAAGCGGCTGAAATGAGCTTCCTCCGTAAGGTGGCCGGGCACTCCCTTAGAGATAGGGCGAGGAGCTAGGCCATCCGGGAGGGGCTCGGAGTAGAGCCGCTGCTCCTCCACATCGAGAGGAGCCAGTTGAGGTGGCTCGGGCATCTATGCCGGATGCCTCCTGGACGCCTTCCTCGGGAGGTGTTCCAGGCACGTCCCACCGGGAGGAGGCCCAGGGGACGACCCAGGACACGCTGGAGGGACTATGTCTCTTGGCTGTCCTGGGGACGCCTTGGGCTCCACCCGGAGGAACTGGAGGAGGTGTCTGGGGAGAGGGACGTCTGGGCGTCTCTGCTGAGTATATATATATATATATATATATATATATATATATATATATATCAGTCAGTCATTTTCTACCGCTTATTCCATAGTGGGTCGCGGGGGAACTGGTGCCTATTTCCAGCAGTCTATTGGCGGGAGGCGGGGTTCACCCTGGACAGGTCGCCAGTCCATCACAGAGCAACACACAAAGATGCGACAGACAAAAGATAAATAATTATGGAATAGAAATAAAATGATACATGGTTTTCTGCAAATGTGTTTTTTGCAAATAAAAATCTAAAAAGTGAGGGATGTATTCGTATTCTGTCCCCTTTACTTTGATATCCATGAATAAAACCCAGTCCAATCAGTTTAGCCTTTTGAGGTCACCTATTAAATAAATGTAGCAGAAGAAAGTCATAAGAAGTTAAAGATTGTCACAAAGCATGGAAAGGACTACTTTGCAAAGAACAATTTGTAGACATTTCAATCTAGATGTGCAAAGCCCAAAGAACTTGGAGCAAAAGGCTAATCTAAAAAGTATTGACTCGGGGAGGCTCATTGTAAATCCACTTCACAATTATGCACTACTGGCTGAAATCCATCAAATCAAATCCCATTAAATTTCATTGAAGTCTGAACTCTGTAAAGTAACAAAATGTGAAAAAGCCTGACTACTTTTGCAAGGTACTATATGACCCCTAATATGTTGGTACAACCCACTATAATTGTTACTTTTAATGCCTTCTCAATTCTATGTCATCTTCAAACTCTTCGTCACTTACAGATGGACTGTATTCAGGGTTAATGTCAGTTGAATCCACTTTCATGTCACCATCAGAATGTATCATATCTTCTTCCCCTTCCTGTTGGTATCTTCAGATCAGACTCACAATCCACATGTCACCCTAAAGCCTGCACCATTCTACTCTTTATTTAAAATTTTAAATAGTTTTTAAGAGTATGTTTACCTTTCAGTCGGGTTTCTGGTTTTATCTAACTATTCCACTACACAAAAATCCTTGTTATAAATCATCTCTAACAAAGAAGAGATATGAACATTAAAGTTAATAACAGCTCAGTGCTGAATTTATAGTTGTTGCATACAATTGTTATAAAAAAGATTTTCATTCAGATTTATGTCTGTTTTTTTGCATTCCCATTTAAACCATAAATAATTGTCTATTTCCCAACAGTCACCAGTGTTTCCTGTGCTGGCTGTCCGGATTAATTTCTTTGCTTATCGTGTTCTGACAGGGTGCTATGTCAGGCTCATGTAACTTCTCCGTATCCACAACACTTCCACATGGTGTATCTGCTAGGAGTTCTTCCACAATCTGAAATAAATTGTAACATAATGTAAGCATTAGTGTAATTATTGTTATTATTGTATTTATTGTCATAGTTAATAGTCCTAAGAAAAAGAAACTCACCCATTTATTTAGTTTTCTGGGCATTCTTTTGGCTCGTCGTGATGCTAAAGAAGGTCCCGCCATGGCCTCGCGGAATTATTTAGTTGTTTGCATGGTGAAATATTGATGGCACTGCGTCTTTCAGCTATAGCCTTGTTGTGACTATGATTATGAATATATTATTTCGTATTCAATATTAATATTTTAATATTTTATTAAATAATATTTTGGTCTGTTAAGGGTTGTCCTGTGAATACCAGCCCAATAAGGCGATGGTATTATGACAAAATTGAAAGGGATGAGCCAAGCTTTGACATTATTGAACAGCAAAACTCTGCATACACATGGAATGAATTCACACAATTTCTTAAAATACAAGAATTTATTAACAAAAATAAGTCAACTCAAAGTCAAACATATTTCAATCAACAAACTCTTTACTATGCTAAAACAATCCAACTAAACTACCAAGCAGAATTAAAGAATAACGAAGACTAATGGGCTATGTACAATATAAACAAGTTGATTAAAGATGATTGAAAACCATGACCAAAAGAGTGATGCAACATTACCATGAAATATTTATGTTTGAGAACCAAGTATTATCTTGAAGAAACTGGAAATGAAGTGAAGTTAGTCTTGGAACTAACTTAGGCAATAATCGGTACACCTTTAGACAACCATTTGCAATGCAAGATCAAATAAAATATTATTTTAATGAAATAATATTTTAAAGAATGATTTGCTGAATAAAACCAACCTTCTGGATGACCAGTTCTCAATGGTGTTTCATGTATTTGTTAAAATAATATTTAAGGAAATATTTTGGAAAAGAGCCAAATCTTTCTGGAGAAATGGGTCTTAATGGTGTTTACTGAGTTATCAAGTTTAGCAAAACAATGTTTAGGGAAATGTTATTTTACTGGATTGAAAACTAGCAACCTTTTTGGGTAAATCTTAGTAGACAAGCACGTGTTCTTAGCTGTTAGCAGTTAAAGCTAACAAAAGAAGCTTATAGCTTATCATCAGAATCAAACACACACCTTTAAAAATACCGTCAATAAAAGGGTTAAAATGCATAAGCGCGGACGGCGCGTTATGATCAATCTTCTGTGTTTAAAATCACCCTTCAAGTAAAGTTTGTCTTAACTTTAAAACAAACACAAACACAGAACACAAAACTGAGCACGTGGTGCTGAGCAGATAGCCTGCTAGCACTAAGATACCTGAGTTTCACACAGACAAAACCAAACTTCATAAAAAGAAAAACGTTTAGATTATTTCATCCCAAATTACTTCTATCTCTCTCTGCCCAAACCACCTAACCTCTCATGTGAACCATGCTGAGGAAAAGTTGTCCGGGCAACGATGAAGTTTAAAGAAAGCTCTGTGAACAAAAGGGTTAGCTTCCAGTTAACCTCTGTAGCTGTGGGGAAAACTGCACAGTTACTGCCGTAACCACGGTGATGCATCCCGTTGTCCTTCCTTCAGACCGGGAAAACTGCTTCACTCAGCGTCGTAGAGACAAGGTCTCTGCTGGGAACTCTATAACACAGTTTGAGCTGTAGACCTTGGAGAGAAAAGTCAAGCCACGCTTGTATCTTAATTACCCCCATTCATGAATGAATACCGGATACACAAACAGCAATTCATTTGTACTTAACTTAGTGCATATGACCACATGATCTTATGACACTCTTGGATCCAGTTTGAAGAGTTATGTCTGTTTGCCAGCAAAGAGACATTAGCGCGATGTGCCTCTCCTGTCCCAATCCTCTAGAGACCGGCGTGGAAGAGATCAATTCATTGGAAAAGTGGGGGTTTTATACGGGCAGTGACCTCACGGGAAGCCCGCTGTTACCCCCCCTTCCTAAGTTGTGCTGGAAGTCGGTTAATGCATTTTATTTTGAAAGTTCTAGAAACGTTTGTACCGGACTTCATGTTGTAATCCATGGTTGTGGGTCCCAACAGCCCTTTGGGGGTAGGTACACAAGTCTTCCATTGAGGAAGCGGAGCCTGGGGACCTTGGGGCGGGCTCTCCAATCTCTGGTGCTGAGGTCCCCTAGGTGATTAAAAAGCTCCTTGGTGGATGGGATTCGCCCTGAGTTCGCCCTGAGTTCCTTAAGGCTCTGGATGTTGTAGGGTTGTGTTGGCTAACACGACTCTGTAGCATCCCGTGGACATCGGGGGCAGCTCCACTGGATTGGCAGACTGGGGTGGTGGTCCCCCTATTCAAAAAGGGGGACCGTAGAGTGTGTTCCAACTTTAGAGGAGTCACACTCTTAAGTCTCCCTGGTAAGGTCTATTCCAGGGTTCTGGAGAGGAGGTTCCATTGGATAGTCAAACCTCGGATACATGAAGAGCAGTGTGGTTTCATCCTGGCCATGGAACACTGGACCAGCTCTACACCCTCAGCAGGGTCCTGGAGGGTGCATTTGAGTTCGCCCAACCAGTCTACATGTGCTTTGTGGACTTGGAAAAGGCGTTCGATTGTGTCCCTCGGGGAGTCTTGTGGGGTGTGCTCCGGGAGTATGGGGTACCAGGCCCTTTGATATGGGCTGTTAGATCCCTGTACGATTGGTGTCAGAGCTTGGTCCACATTGCCGGCATTAAGTCAGATTCTTCTTTGATGAGGGTTGGACTTTGCCAAGGTTGCCCTTTGTCACCGATTCTGTTCATAACTTTTATGGAGCGAATTTCTAGGTGCAGCCAAGGTGTTGAGGGGATCCGTTTTGGTAGCCGTAGGATTGCGTCTCTGCTTTTTGCAGATGATGTGGTCCTACTGGCTTCATCAGCTCGTGATCCACAGCTCTCACTGGAGCAGTTCGCAGCCGTGTGTGATGCGGCCGGGATGAGAATCAGTGCCTCCAAGTCCGAGGCCATGGTCTTGAGGGTAGAGCGCCTTCTTCGGGTTGGGGGGATGTCCTACCTCATTTAGAGGAGTTCAAGTATCTTGGGGTCTTGTTCATGAATAAGGGAAAAATGGATTGACAGATGGATTGGTGCTGCGTCAGCAGTGATGCGGGCGCTTTACCGGTCTGTCATGGTGAAGAGAGAGCTTAGTCAAAAAGCGAAGCTCTCGATTTACCGGGCGATCTACGTTCCTACCCTCACCTATGGTCATGGGCTTTGGGTCATGATCGAAAGAACGAGATCACAGATACAAGCGGCTGAAATTAGTTTCCTACGCAGGGTGTCTGGGCTCTCCCTTAGAGATAGGATGAGAAGCTCGGTCATCCAGGTGGGACTCAGAGTAGAGCCACTGCTTCTCCACGTCGAGAAGAGCCAATTGAGGTGGTTCGGGCATGTGGTTAGGATGCCTCCTGGACACCGGGCACTTCCAGGTTACTATGTACTATGTACTAAGTACTGTTTCTCGGCTGGCCTGGGAATGCCTTGGGATTCCCCCAGAGCTGGCCCAAGTGGCTGGGGAGAGGGAAATCTGGGTTTCTCTGCTTAGGCTGCTGCCCCCCACGACCCGACCCTGGATAAGCGGAATGAATGGATGGATACAGCACAGCACTTCGCCTCCTTTAATGGTCCTGGGGGCAAAATACATATTTGGATTTTCATTCACATTGTAGAAAATGTCTTATTTTGGCCCTGGTTACTAAACTATTTAGAAATCTGATGCATATACATACAGCATATAACATATACTATCAAATTATACAGTTATTTTATAAACTAAAGTAGTCTTCATATGACCTTTCAGTTCTTTTTGGTATAACTGAAATCACTTAGCCATTGTTGGTAGTGTATTTCAAACATTATGATATATTCTGTTCCCATAGAAACACACTTTTTAAAGTTTCCATTAAACAGAAACACAAAACATTAAACTGAAAAATATCTGTGTTAAATCTTTTGAAAATAAAGTAGAAAACCATTCTATACACTTAACAGATATTCCATTCTGTCAGGGAGATTCTATGATGTGTCTAAAAGTTTACTTTATTTATGTATGTATTACTGGTTTTAGTAACATCACTCTGTCACTTTGGAGTTATATGATTTTGATTGTTCATTAGGGCCTAGAAGACATCCACCCACCCAGGGAAATATGGCCAGCAGCTCTGCACCCACCCGTATGCCTCTCCTCTCACAGACATTCACTCAGATACAGTTCCACATGATGTTTCTTGGCTTGGCCCCCAATCCTTTAGCTCAAAAGTACAAAATGAAATGCGTTGTGGTGGAAGTGGGTATGGACGTTGGAGTGCAACCAGGCAGGTGAGCAGTCGGGATTCCTCTTATGAGAAGAGAGGAGGATAAAATGGAGTGAAATATTCATCTTTTCAAAGAATGCCCAGCATGTGTTTACACTTTCTTCCCACTTTCACCATAAATAGTTTCCTAAGCCTTGGGGTTGTGTGTTTGCATGTTAACCTTCATGTGACTGTGTGACTGAGACAGAAGGATCTGCTTTCATCTTTAATTACTGAAACCAATTTCTGGAAAATTCTTAGAACCCACAGAGCACCAGTGGCAGACCTATTTATGCCTATTAATGCATCAAAGCTTGAATTTATCTCTGGATCATTGGATTTAACATGTAATCTGTTTATAAGATGATAATAGGATGAAATGTGAGTTATATTGTAGGTGTTGAAGTGCAGCTGGAGTCAGACAGACAATTATTTATCAGGTCAGCTAGACCCAGGCACAAAGATTCAAAGCTATCCGGACTGGGATGACTTTCCCTTCCAGAGTTGGTTGAGTTATGGTGACCCTTTCAGGCAGAGCGCAGTCCTAAAAGAAATGCTCACATGCTTTAATTCCTTCACTATAATATGGCCCGGTTTTCCCAGGGTATCCATACAGAAACATGCAGATAAGAGTGCACTGCTGTACTCTAATGTGTGGATACTCACAACGAAAGTGCAGTGTGTCCCAGTGCCTGTCTCTTTACAACACAGTTTGTTCTTGAATAAATTGCATAGGAATTTATTGCCCAAAATAAATAAAAAAGTGCAATCACTTTGCCCAGAACAGTGTGTGTTTATACGGTGAGGCCATGGGGAAAGACACAAAGGCTAACCTGCTGCCAACTTGGTTTGCTAAGAAGCAGAGTGAGCGCAGAAGATGTTGACATTTTCTCAGTGGAGGGAAGCTGCTGCTCCATCTGCATCTGAAAGGTCACTGCAGTGGGTTTTAGAGCACGGTGTGTGTCCGACTGCATGTACGTGTGCCACTGTGACCGCCAAAAGCAACGTGCTTAATTTGGCCGCCTTTCTCGTCAATTCTGTGTGAAAAGAGTAGAGGAGGACAATAAGCAAAAGATGCTGGAAGTGTTGGGCATAGCACAAACAGAATAGCAGGAATCCACCCCCCACCACCACCACTCTCACCAGACACACACACGACATTCACACATTCTTGCTTTGAAGATGTTTACAGGAACTATGAGGGAAATAAGCTTGCAGCCTTTTTGGTTAATCGGGACTAAGTAGATGCTGCTGATTTTCCTCCAGGATAGGAAGGACTCACACCTGACTCTTGAAATAATGAACAGAGACCAATCAGATGGTATATTTCATATATTGTTATGTTATTTATATTTACTCAGAATTTTTTGTTACATGCTTGAATATTTCAAGCATTTAACTAGGACAGAAACCACAAACATGTGGCACTGGCAAACATGTTTTTTACACAACCACTTCATCACCTTTGATTTTTCAGATACTTTCTGATCAAGCAACATGTCTACATAAGACGCACCATCTGTTGTGCAGTATCAACACATCCTTAATTAGAGTAGGCAAAACTGTGCCAGTAAATGTCAGACATGCTATTTTGCTTTTTCACATGTGTGTACATAAAAAACTCTAAAGGCGATAAATCTAGATGCACATATAGATAGCCATTAACACAGATAATGGTTAATTAGTGTAAACGACAAAAAGGCGTTGTGTCTTGTCGCGACTGTGCTTTGTCAATTCATCCATATTTATTGACTCACCTGTCCCATAATGTTGAGTCTAGAACGTTTTAGTTCAAACACATTTGTAAAACTCTCTGGCCTCCATGCAAAACACTAAGTGTGACAGAAAACTAACACTAGACATCACCCTGAACATACCACACCTGTGAGGGTACAAGGTGGTGGCAGCATCATGTTGTGGGAATAATTCTTTTCACAGGGAAACACTTGGCAAGCTTGGAGAAAAACATGTAGACTGCACAAGACTTGAGACCATCTTGGAGGTTTACCTTCCAGCAGTAAGTACAATGTCACTAAAACTTACACCAACAAGATAATGGTTTAAATCAAAGCAAGTGCATGGGTTAGAACAGTGTTGTTCCTCCACATTTATGCTACATTTTAACATCAAAATATGCCAAGCTAGACAATATTTTTAAAACAGATTTGTAAGGGCACAAAATATATGTCAGAGCTCGTCTCACACCTTTCTATTTTGTCCTAATACCATCGCCTTACTGGGCTGGTATTCACAGGACAACCCTTAACAGACCGAAATATTAGTTGATAAAATATTAAAATATTAATATTAAGGTGTACGGCCAAGAGCTGAAAAAAGATAAACTCATAGGCCTAACTCTAGAGGATTTATTGTTGCAGGGGGAACTTTTCAATATGAAGAGCAACTGGGCATTACCGGTTGGGAACAAAGTATTTTTTTCTTGTGATTTGCCTTAGAAATATTTAGTTATTCACCTGTAGCTTTTTGTTCAATAGTATTTAAGTGTTCTCCTTATATCTATATTACATCTTAAATAACATTATTAATTATGTTTTACCTTCCAAAATTCAATCATGTTTTACCATTAATTATGTTTTACCTTAGATTTATTTTGCCTGACAATCTCAGAGCAACTAATAGCCAGAGTACAAATAACAAATTTAGATAACGTGGACAAAGCAAACAGAGACATTTGTTCTTTTTGTGGCTGTCAAACATAGTGAGTGAGGGCAACGGATGGTAAGTTAGTATCAAATGACAAAATAGGAAGGGTGTCAAGAAGATAGACCTACTGTTAGGATGTTAGATATGTCAGGTTCAGATGTATTCTTTGTTTTTGCAAGGCAAGGCTGCCAAGAAATCTTGACAGATGATCTAGTGTTGTGGAAGCAGCTTAGATAAGCAGCATCCAAAACATGTTACCTCCCACTCATCATGGCTTCTGTCCTAGTCTATAGTTAAATAATCACTCTTTAGCCTGGTAGTTAGAGAGCTCTTATGATCCAACCCAAGAGCAAAGCCTCATTTTTTTTAATAGACTTGGATTCCACCCTAATGATGTAACCATGTACAAGCTTTTCACAGTCTTAAAGATAATACAAGTGTAACACGGTTTTATTTTAACATTACTATTGATGTGAAGTTTGTCAAAATTGGTTTATTTATTCTTCAAATTCATTTTATTTAATCAACAATTTATTTTTTTCCTGACTTTTATTGCTATATACATTTTTTATGTTACTCTTGTCAGTTAGTGGTTACCATAGCAACCAGTAACAGTCAGTTCTTCCCCTTTTTCTGTTGCTGTCTGTTACTGTGGTATGTATTAGGATCAGCTCTGTGTTTTCTTAACAAATATGATTTTTTAACATATATTTAAGATTAATTTAGTTATATACATTTTTTGATATTTGATTTTGCCATATTTTGTAAATGTTTTAAACTGTTATTGTAATTCATGTTGTGTATTTCAGCTGTGTTTAATGTTACAATTGCTAGCTGTTTTATCAACTGTTCATTTGATTACTCAGTAGTTTGTCTAGAGTTATTTATTGTATTTTATTTAATGTATAGGGGCAGAAGCTGCTGGAGCTGCTAACCACCAACTTGTTTATTTGTCTCTTGTTAGGCATGTTTTACTTTTTGATACAAAGTAACAATTCAGTTGCCAATTGTACGATAGTCTTTGAATGTTAAATATTTGTCTGTACTCTGTTTCTTTTACCACAATATATGTATTCATTGCTAACTGTGTTAAATATAATGTAGAAAATTGATGTAAATTTATGTTAAAACCACTATACGATCATAGTCAGCTCGCCGCCCCTTTTTCTGTTGCTGTCTGTTACTGTGGGGCAGAAGCTGCTGGAGCTGCTAACCACCAACTTGTTTATTTGTTTCTTGTTAGAATAAATACAGAGTGTCGTGAAGTCAACCTGCTGGATCAGAACGAACAAGATGGGTTACATTGATGTTAAAATAAAACCCTGTTACACATGTATAAACAGAGCTGAGCTCAGCTCATGCTGTCACAATGTTTTATTGATCTGTAAAAGACAGATGTGTTCACAGTGAAACACGTTTGAAGAGCAGAAACCACAGAAGTTTAATCCGACTTTACTGGCTTGATGTGAGAGCATTCCTGGCTTTAAGTCAAGCTCTTTCATGCTGGAGGTCAACAGTTTATGATGCTCCTGGACAAGATGTCAACAAAGTTCTTAATGAAGTCAGGTGACATTATATTAGAAAATTTCAGTCATACATAGAAGATCCAGACCTTTGCTTCTTACTAAAAAAACAGGTCATAGGTAATGATGAGGGACATGTTTATAAAGGCCTCAATATGGTGGAATGGACAAAGCAAAACTAGAGGGATAATGATTAGCTTTTATTTTATACTTTTTTTTTATTATTAAGCCTTTAAGGAAAGGAAAAGGCACCTTGTGAACATAAAACGCTCCGGCTGCATATATCTTCAACACGAGTACGTGGAAACGGACGTGTTGTGAAGAATATCTCCAATATGTTTGTGCACAGCATGCCACAGTGGCTGCAACACCTGTGAGATAACAAGAATTCCTCCTGGACTTACTGTGTGTTACATATTAAAATCCAGGATCAAAGCTGTGCAGTTTTTCTCCTGTTGCTGCTGCACATCGCCTTCCTGAATCTATAAAAGATGCCAATAATTTTATATCTCCTGATATAAGTTTTTTTTCTATCTTTGCGCTGTTTTTGTGCCTTATGTATTATTCATTTTAAAATACAGCATTATTTTATTACCTCAATCTAGTTTTATTTGGTGGAATTGTACAGTAAAGAGTCTGTGCTCAGGTAGGTAAGGGGAAGGAAAACATGCTTCTTCAATACAGTAGGACACAGAAATTTCAACTTAGAAATCTAAAAATATTTAAGATTTTATTTTCTGTTTTGTTTTTTACAGTTAATGCACATCAAGTCCCTGCATTGTCTCTGGCACCAACAAAAAAGGCTGATGTAAATGTTCTGTTCTATTTATCACTATTTGTTCTTTTTATTATTGCTCTGTATTTAACTGCAAAGCTCTATTCATTCATTCATTCATTGTTATTAATTCTAACATGTTTATTCTGAATGTTCCTCATTTTTATCTTAAAAGTTTTTCTAATGTACATACTGTTTCAGACTTTGGAAAATATGTTGTCAATCTATCCATCCAATCAAGAACGAAGGCTAAATACATCCTTAACTGTCTTGAACACCCACTTTATGGGGACCATATGACCACCATTTTATGATGCTTAAGATGAGAACAAGGCATGCCAGGGTTTCTTTTCATTCCTGCTGCCATTGTTGAGCTATATCTCACTAGTTAGAACTGCACTACCCAGACTAGATCACCTGTCATGCCTTTTGAACTGTAATGCACTCTGATATTTATGATCTCCGTGGAGCACTATGCACTTACTGCATTATGTGCAATGCCATGTGATAATGGTAATTTAGGCCCATGATTGTTGTATCTCTCCTGAAATTTGTAATTGTGTTGTACTTAGGGAGTGACAGTTGATGTCAAATGTGGAGGTGTCTTTTTGTTTCTATGATGTCTGCTGCAAATCAAATTTTCCTTCTGGATAATAATAAAAATCAAATCATCCATCCATCCATCCATTTTTAAGCTCGCCAGGGAGTTCCTTTACATCATGCAAATGTTATTTTATAAACCTTAAGCCTACACTCCTTTTTAATGTTTAATAAGATGGTTAGATAAAATCAAATCTATGATATTTGGAGTAATGTGCAAATATTGCAAAGATGGAACATGTTACTCCTTGTTCTGCAGAGTTAACATCTGATGCAAAAGTAGTGCTGAGTAAAAAGTCAATAAAAAGGCATTTACATAAATTGATAATTTAGTGCTATATAGCAGTTGTTTTTAAGCCACAGACATCTACTTGTGTAACCTACAGTACCCTGACTAGCTAGCTAACAAATTAGCTTGGCTCTAAAGTTTAAATATTCTCTGTGCTGGACAAGATAAATCTATCTCTACATTTTCTCTTAGTAAAATCCAGGTCTTTTGAGACACAGCAGATGAGCTGCATTTGAATGTGTCTTAAAGTTCATCACTGCCATTTGCTACTTGTCAAGTAGGAACTGTGAGCCAGAACTTTTAATTGCATGACAGGTTTTTGTTGAACATGTATAGGTGTGTAAAGCTATTAGTATAGATATACAGTTTGTTGCTGATGTTCTGCTTTGATTATACAATGCGTGAGTGAATTATGTTAATGTCCATTTCTGTGTGAAATGTTTTTGTGAGCTTCTAGTTGAGGCAGGGGCTAAAGGTAAAGATGTGTTTGTGAGCATGCAGGAAAAAACGTGTTACTGAACCCGATGCTATATGAAGAGTGGACGAGTGTGTGAGGTGGATGTGTGCTCACAGCAGCAGCTCTAATGAAGAGTGAAAGCCCTTCAAGTCACCTCTGCTAACTTATATCTATAGTGAATCTTGTATTTTTTGGCCTCTCTCCTATTGTCTCACACACACTTTCCACACACACTTACATATGTCTAAATACACATGCATGTTGTGTTAGCGTGTCAAAGAGGCAGGTCAGAGCTCCTCTTTGTCTCCTCTGTCCTCCAAGCCAGGCTTTCCTATGGTATGTTGATAATACAGCTGGCAATCCCTGAGCTTCCAGACACTCACGCATGCATGCATGCAGACAGAGGCACGCTAGGCATGAGGTCATGAAGCTGCTGGCGTGAGGGGGAGACACCAGGGTCTCACACCAAAACAGAAGAGCCTCCCTTACGTGCACCAAGAAGTAGTATCAGGATAACAATGGCGTGCTTCAGTGTGACTATGCGTGCAGACACGCTTAGGAAAATATTCATAAGCTCACTCTAGACCCTGACTAAGCAAAACTGGGTATTGGAAGATAAAGTATGCAAGTATTTTTTAGAAGCGATATCTTGTCCAGAGGGATAAAATTACACTGTCTCATTTAAAATATAGAACATCTTCTGAATTCATTCATCATGAATCAGTTCTAATGACCCATATAAATAAATGATATTTGTGGAAACATTGCTCCAAGGACACACAGACAAGATCGCTTTGTGCTTTTGGGTTTTATCACACACCTCATGTTTTGACCTAATTCTGATGGACTTTATCTGCTGACCCTTTTCAAGAAGAAAATACAGACATAATCAGCAGTGATTAATTCAACATGAACACTCACTCTCAGGCATCGGCAACCTTGATGTTCATGTTAACAGAAGTCGCCTTTTTTTTTCTTCAAAAAACAAGTGCTTTCAAATTTGTAAGTGTGGACAGATATTTTTTGTTAAATGTGCTAGCACTGTGATCTGGGTAACTATGTTCCTTGAATGTAGATCATAAACAGAGAAGATCACAAGATGCAGGAGCTGCATGACTAGGACTACATCATGTCACAGTTCTCACAGTCACAGTGTTATGTACTCCTTTTCATAGACTTTGATATTTTTTCATAGATCAATTTTGACTGTTATGATTGTTAAGCAATTTGAAGTTTAGCTAAATTCTCAATAGCGTTAAGGTCTGATCTTTGACTGAACAGATGAATATGCATTGATCTCAACCATTCTGTTGTAGCTCTGTTTGACCTGCTGAAAGGTCAACCTTTTGCACAGACTGAAGTCTTTTGTAGCCTCTAATATTTTTTTTCTTGCAGGATTTCAGTTACATCCATATTCTCATCAACTCTTAACAGTTTTCTTCTCCCTGCTGAGGAGAAAAGAAAAACATCCTCACAGCAAGATGGTGCCACCATCACATTCTTCATGTCCCCTACAGGTCTTGCGGCAAACTGCAAACATGACTTCTGATGGCGTTCTATCGTTAATGTATTTTATTTCTTCTTGCTACTCTTCCATAAAGGCCAGATTTGTGAAGTGGGTGATTAATAGTTATCCTTCCCAGAGATTCTTCTGTCTGAGCTCTGAATCTCTGTAGCTCCTTCAGTTGCCTTGTGCCTCTGCTTCTCTGATTACTCTTGGTGCCTTGGGGGATTTGCAGTTGTGCCAACTCTTTTCCTCTTTTCAGGTGATGACTTGAACAGTGCTCTGTAAAATGTTCAAAGCTTAGGATATTATTTTATAACCTAACCCTGCTTTGAACATCTTCACAACTCTATCCTTGATTTTTCTGCTGTGTTCTTTGGTCTTCATGAAAAGTCAGTAACTCAATGCAATCATCTGAGTTCCCTTAGATATAAAACATTTTACTAACTGGAATAATAAATTGAACCTCAGGAGACTCTTTCATAACTACTATCAAATTAGAATGTATGCAAATGACTTTTAATCAGTCTATTTGATTGGATTGAATGGACTACATATTTATATAAATTAGAATTTGCTTTTGTAAAGTGCCTTGAGATTACATTTGTTTGTGAATTTTAGGTATATATGTAAATTAAATTGAAATGATGTTCTCTAACAAACTAATGAGGTCTTCACAAAACTGCTGTATTATACCAGAGTCGCACATCATAATATTGAATTGGAGTTGTGCAACATGTGCAATATTGCAGTTAAGACTGCTTGGATGCAATATTTGGTGGGACACCATTTTTAGATTTTTATTTGGAAAAATAAAACCATGTATTATTTTCCTTCCAATTGTTATGCTACTTTGATTTGGTCTGTCACAAAAAACCCTAATAAAATACATTGAGTATTATAGACAAAAGGTGAAAAGGTTCAGAGGGCATGAAAACATTTGCTATTGAATATACCTCTGAAACTTTATCATTTAATCAAATCTGCCTTTCTCTTCTCTCTCCTCTTTGAATTTCAGTCTCTTCCATTCTCCATCCCACCATCCCCACTACTGTCTTTCCTTCTGTCATCCCTACTTATGTTTCCCTTTTGTTCTTCTTACCCTGTCATGTCCTCCTTGCTTGTCCTCCTGTGTCACTGAATATCCATCAGTAATGGTGACAAATACACAAAGACATCACAGAGGAGTGAGAAGCACTGAAAAATGATTGGTAAGAGAGGAGGAGAGTCGCTGGTTTGAAATGACATTTCACCTGTACTGACTGAACAGCTCAGAGGACTGGTGGAGGGTGACAGAATGACACTTTCCTGCCTGAAAAACAGTTTGGCAGACCTGTTGGTCAGACAAACACTTGCACAGATACAACAATGTTGACAGAAAACCAGCTTGTTGCCAGGACAGATTATTCATTTATGGCTTCCCCTCTGTCTCTGTAAAACCATTTACACATGCTTTGTTCTCAGCATTGTTCTGATGTGTGTTTGTTTGCATGGCAACCTCAGCAGGTATTCAATAAAGCACCAATATGTTATATATAAAACAAGAGCAGATGACACTAAAGGTGAAAGATTGAGTGTGTGTTTATGCATGTGTGCACATGTTTTTAAGGGAGCATGCTGAACATGTTTCGCCCACAGTTTATTTGTGTGTTTGTTGGAAAGCTGAGTCACCGAGTGTCTAAACTTTACCCCCTGTTGATCCTGCACAGGAAGGATGTGAACAGAAGTTGCCTTTGTTTTGAAGCAGGGTTTGAAAGCAAATCAATCCCCTCATTTCCTGGTAAGAGGACAGGGTGGCAGAAGAGCAGAGAGAACAGGAGGACCACCAGAGTATACAACAAAAGGGGGAAAAACAGCATTGGTAATCTTTTCATGACCAAATGCGGTAAGTGTGGGTGGCAGTGTGGGCTAATGAATGACACACTGTCCTCAGTCAGGCAGTTCATGACCTTCTGAAGATAAACACACTCCCTGCTGAAGTGTCCTTGGGTAAAACAGCAATTCCCACCTGCTCTCTGGTTGTGAGGTTGTCTGGTTTAAATCTGAACTCCAGCTGCTCTTTTAGAGGAAGCAAAATACGTTTGTTTTTCTCTACAGGAACCCTGTAACTACCTTGTTCATTTAGTTGATGTTGATTTATATTACTACCATCCTAACTTTATGACTTTAGCATTTGAGGTTCTTTTCTGAGGTTCTTTTCCGAGAGTAAAAACCATGTCACCAATGTTCAACCCTTGAGAAGACTCAGCACTGAACTGCACTGTTTGATAGAGTTAGGATGTACAGTTATTGTGTGAAAAAAACCCAAACACTTCAAATGAGGCAAAACCTTGTGTGCATGTTCATATATGCATTTTATATCTCAAATGGACATATCAGCTAACATTTGGTCTGATTGCTTAACTATCAACAATGTTTCTGACGCTTTAAAACTAGGTTTGACTGCTACATCATCAATGTAAATTCATAATCTGACAAAACATTTAACATGGTCAGTTTTATTTTAGTCAATGCTGCCAAGTCTTGTTTTGTTGTCACAATGTGCAGTTTTGACCATGTCGATTCACTTCGTGATTTTCTTGATGTTGTTGAACCATGTTGTTTTGACCTGTTGTTCTGATTTGGTATTTGGCCTTGTCCTCACAATTCTTAAATGAACTGAATCAGTATCAAGTGCACAAAAATCTTGGATTGAGACATCGCTAAAACTGTATGAACACAGAAATCTCATATTCAGAACCACACATTATGTTGCATAAAGTGCCTTACCTTCACAACAAAAAATAATGACAAATCCATCCATAAATCAATCAATCAATCCATCCATCCATCCATCCATCCAGAGAGGCAGGGTACATCAGTCTATCACAGGGCACCGAAGTATACACACTTAATATTTTACATGTCCATAAATTCCACAAAAACTAAAACATATCAGTATATATACAGTGGTAAGGATGGTAAGATTTTCAACCTGACATGCTTTGGAGAGAGAAAATATAGCTAAAACAAGCCACATGGCATCGGTACTGATTCATTTTAACAGGGACTTTAAACTCTCATTTGTAATTGTAAGTTGCACTTCTAATAATTGGTGCTTATATTTAGTTTTAGAAAAGAGTTGTTTTAAACAAGTCAAACACCTTTGGTGTTATGTTGCCAGGTAATGTCCCATAAACAAACAACAACAAACTACTCACCTGCTTCAAAATCCTCCTGAGAGTCCTGACAGAAAACTCACGCTGAAGGAACTGTTCAAGAAAGGTTTTTTCAGTCAGTCAGTTTTCTGTCAACTAATTGAACACAAATTGGATCAACCAAGAGTTTTGTGGGATATTGTCGTTTCTTCATCCCTCTGGTCACCAGCACTGCGGAAGAGTGAATACAAAACTCCAGAAGTCCTTTCTCTCAGTCTGGTCATTACTTTTAGAGAGCATTTTGTTTGACTGTCTGGTAACATTTAAGAAACTGTATGTGTAAATGTATATATATGCAAATTATGAGTCATGGACAAGCCATGTTCCAAAGAGAGTATTAGCAGGCTAACACACAACTTTTCCTTTAGGTGAATATGAACTGCTAGGCATTTCTCCCTGCAGCTTAGGACATGTCATGTCACATCAGGGGAGGCAGGACAAGGGACCACCTTTACATAAAAAGTGTTAAGTTTCACAGGGGAGTTCCCCTCCCCCACTTGGAGCAATCTGATCCTCTTCCATTGTAACCTAGTCTATACCCACCTTTCGTCAATGGTGTCACAGCAACAACAGACAGTCAACATAGCCAAAAAGATCCTGAGATCTGATAGGCTGCCTCACCTCTTCTTCCTCTTCACCTATGACATCAGAGCTCTCCATGACACTCACTCAAAGGTCTGTTTAGCAGCCTCACACAGCAACAGTAAGCTAGATCACAACTTGGTGCAAAAGCAACTCCTTGGTCCAGAAAATCCTCAGCTGATTTTGTCCATAAGGAAACAAATGTTATCTGCATTGGACATTAGAGTTTATTCAGACAAAACTACTTTTGTTTTGTGCAAAGTTTTTAAAAAAAAATGGAAATTGCAACAACTTTTGATCCCCTATACATTTTTTTGTGTGTTTTTATTTAATTATTTAATTTTGCATAATTTGGGCTGTGCTGATGCAAATAGAATCGCATTTGGCTAGGCTGTGTATTTTTGGTTGAATAAAATGTTTTTAGGACTTTTGTTTTTCCAAGTCTTATGCTTTTTAAACTAAATATAGAAATCAATGTACCTTCAGCATTTTTGTTCCATTGACTCCCAATAAATTTTTTGAATTTACTACCATTGCAAATTGATTTATTTATTTAATTTTTTTCTTTTTTGTATTGTTTGGTGTTGAAATCCCATGAAAATTTCATGTTTTATTTTTTTCCACTAGGTGAAGCAAATTTTTACATTCTGTAAATCTCAATTGAAATATTCCCAAAGAAGTTTATAATAAAGTTTCTTTTATAAATATCAAGCAGAGCTTTAAAGCATTAGCTGTGATGCTCCGCTTGTGAAAGTAAATCTGTTGGGCAATTTCTTGGCACTCAGACAACAATTGTAAGCGCTACTCTGCCGGACAGGACACGGTGAAAAATAAAAAAAAAGAGTCATCCAAAGCATGAAGAAATGCTGATTTTAATGCGCGGCCTGGATAAGAAAATCTATAGAAAATTCGGTAAGAGGTCTACCCTGCTGTTTTAAGGTCCATAAACTCCAACCAGATGCCACACGATCAGTGTCAAAAGACAAATTTCCTATGAATTCTTTCTCAAAATCAGTGAAGGAGCAACCAAACTGAGAACTGGGAAAGCAGGACTCAGCCCACCTTAAAGCCTTCCCAGTCAAAAGGTCAATGATATACAACATTTTACGATTGTCATGAGGAAAGGAAAGGGGTGAGTGGTTAAACACTAAAGTACACTGCATTAAGAAACCCTTACAATCAACTGTCTCACCGGAATATTTATCCGGGCTAGGGGAAATACCGTCACGGGCGAAAGGAAGTCGCTCAGGACCTGCTGCAGCGACCTCGACAGGCGGGGTGGTGGAACTGTTCAAGGAGTGTTGTAACATGGTGGCTAACTGTCCTAGCTGTACATTAGTTAATCTTTGTTGTTCGGCAAGTGAGCGTAAAGTGGAATCATGGGTCTGAATGAGGTGAGTATGGTCTGATAAAATTCCCCTGAGCGTTTCTGCTGGGTCGGATTGGCTCGAGTGTTCTGTCATAGTTTTTCGGACTGATTTGACCCACATGCAGTAAATGCTCAAGGGGAACAAGTAAGTGTTTGAAAAGCTTTTTTGAAACTACAGGAACAAGTACGGTCTTGACAGAGCAGTCACAGCCAGCCTGAAAAGAAGCATATGGTAAGAAAAGATGGTAAGCTAATATGAATGTTAATTGTGTACTGTGCCTTACTAGGTTGCTGTTGGTAAACCGCCAGGAGGAGAGGGAATCGGACTGGAGAGAACAGCATGGAACTACGGAGGTGAGTCCAGCAGTAATGCTTAGTCCCTTGGTCGGCTGCTGTGCTTGGTGGATTGGGTAGAGAGTACCAGAGGAGCGGTGGAGGGTGGACAGGTTTCATAGAGGAAGGAACGGACGTAGAAGCCTGGAGGTAGCCAGATGAAGTAGATCCGGTAGTACAGATGATAGCGAAGCACCTGGTAGTCGGTTCACCCGCAGGAGACTTGGAACGAGGAGCACATAGGAATAATCCGCCAGAGGCCGGCTTGGGCGCCAACCAGGTAGTCTCCAGTAAGTTTTCTAGAAAAGACAAAAGTAATTAACGAGGTCGAAGTAATCAATACAAAGTGTGGCACTGAGATGGCTTGAGTAACTACCACTGAGGGCTAACACTCGAGCGATGAGATGCTGGCTGCCTCCTGCTTAAATACTCCAGGACTCATCACCGGAGAATGGGAAACACCTGTCTCACCCACTCATGCTCTCCAGTGCCCACTAGAAGCCAAACACAGACAACACAAACACAAAAAATCTTCAACCCCAACATATTATTACAAAGTACTACATAGACGTTTCTTTGTGTCCAATGGACAAAAGTAGTTTATAGTATAATTTTTATATAATCTATATAATATATAATATAATCTATTACTCAAAAAAATAAGAAAAATATGCTCTTGTTCTTTTTAAGTGGAGTTTGTAAAAGTTTAGAGTTGATTTTCAGCTGAATTAATTTTCTGGATAAGTTTTGAGACTGATCTGATGCTAACCTGTGACAATGGTTGAGTAATAAACAAAGTCATTAAAGTAGCTGCAGGAGTACTCATGCAACAAAGCAATGTAATGGAGCTGCTCCTGCCTTAGTGCAATGGTTAAGTATTTGTAGAATTCAGTAGAGAGCTGCTGCCCATATGTAATACAGCACATGTGCACATGATGTGTTTGGTTCATCTTTGTAGATGTGCATGCATAAGCAGCGGTCTCTGTGCTGGATACATATGGGAGATAAAGCCGCATTGGAGCTTTCTAAGGAATGAGAGCGTTTTTCCACAACCCCAACAATCAAAATAGGGAAAGCTGTTGGTTTAGCATGCAGAAAATACAGGTTTCATTTGCATGTGGGGTTTATATAAAAATGAAAAGAGGAATATTGTCTGTGTTGTAGGAAAAAACAGTAGAAGCTGTTCTGACATTCTAAATCCCAGATATTCTGGGTCTGTGTCAGAATATGGAAATCTGATGTTTTTTTACATTCAGGGCAGTCTAGATGATTCATACACATGTTCAATTTGACAATTCAAGACATTCCAGACTCAAACGGTTATTAATGAAAAGTAAAAAAACAGCTAATGACTAGTGTTTTTGAACATTCTGGACATTCGAATACCAAACAGTTACCTTGTAAGGTTTTATAATGTATAACAATCTAACATCTAATCATTAAACAACACAGTGTTTAAGCTGGGTTTAAATTCCGCAGTTGTTTTGTACCTTGATGACCTCATATCAGTTATTTTTCAAAATTAGTAGCAGACCTGACAAATATGGAGTGCATTATCATGCATAAAATAGGTATACTTTTTGGTTGATGCTTGAAACCTTTAGCTGTTTGTAAAAATAAGAAAATAGCTGTTTTAGTTCTCAGGTGTCACCATGTTAAACATTTGCATGTTCACTTTAAACCCTGAAAGGCCAAAAATCTGTAAAATGGACCTTTTTTGGATTTTTGAATTTGGCTGCTTATATGTGTGAGTTTTCAGTCTTTAAACCAAAAACCACAAGCCAAATTAACCAAACATGCTTGACAAAACAAATTTTTGCTGTCATAAATTAGAATAAGCATGCCATTTGAATATAAAACAACATACTTTTATTTTTTCACAATTTATTTTTTCATTCAGATTTGTTTTGTTTGAAATAATGGAATAAAGATTTATGATAGGAAAGTCAAAACTGTACAATTATACAAGTAAATTCCATACTGTTACAGACTTTTAAAAACTCCAGAAAAACTTTTGTATAGACTTTGAGATTTCTTTGGTAAAGTTTATTTGGTGGATCATTACTGAGTTAACATGAGTATCCTCTGTAAACGTCATGACTACTTGACCATTAGTTTCTGTCATTGTGGTTTTTGGCAGCCATCTTAGTTTTAGTCTTAGTCTTTTGGACGAAAATACTTATTAGTTTTAGTCTCATTTTAGTGATTTGTAATAGCTTTAGTCCAGTTTTAGTCAATGAAAGAATTGTGTATTCTCTATTTATACACTACACATCCAGTAAAACAGGAGGTATCATATATAAAATCTATATGTATATACACTCACCGGCCACTTTATTAGGTACACCTCTCCAACTGCTTTTTAACACAAATTTCTAATCAGCCAATCACATGGCAGCAACTCAATGCATTTAGGCATGTAGACATGGTCAAGATGATCTGCTGCAGTTCAAACCGAGCATCACAATGGGGAAAAAAGGTGATTTAAGTTACTTTGAACGTGGCATGGTTGTTGGTGCCAGACAGGCTGGTCTGAGTATTTCAGAAATCTACTGGGATTTTCACGCACGACCATCTCTAGGGTTTACAGAGAATGGTCTGAAAAAGAGAAAATATCCACTGAGCGGCAGTTCTGTGGGCGCAAATGCAGAGGTCAGAGGACACACACACACACACACACACACTACCGGTCAAAAGTTTTAGAACGCCTTTCTCATTTAATGGTTTTCTTTATGTTTATGACTATTTACATTGTATGTAGATTCTGGATACTGGATAAGGAAGAGGCCTTCAGGAGTGGGGACAAAGACATATACAGAGAGGCAAAGTACAAGTTTGGCAAGGCAGTGAAAGAGGCAAAACGACTGTACTCTGAGAAGCTCCAAAACCAGTTCTCAGCCAACGACTCTGCGTCTGTCTGGAAAGGGCTCAAGCAAATCACCAACTACAAGCCGAAAGCCCCCCACTCCATCAACGACCGACGCCTCGCCAACGACCTGAACGAGTTCTACTGCCGCTTTGAAAGACAAAGGGACAGTCTTGCAACCATCCCCCACGACGCCCCCCAACAGCTGCAGCCACAATCCACCACCCCCACCTCCCCAACCTCAAGAGGGGCCTTGGCACCTCCAACCCCCACCCTGAAGTTCCCCCCCACCAGCCCCCTACCCACGCCGAGGACGGCTCTTTCCATCCAGGAGAGGGATGTCAACAAACTCTTCAGGAGACAGAACCCCCGGAAAGCTGCTGGTCCGGATTCTGTCTCACCAGCCAGCCTGAAGCACTGCGCTGATCAGCTGTCTCCAGTCTTCACAGACATTTTTAACACCTCACTGGAGACATGTCATGTGCCAGCCTGCTTCAAGTCCTCCACCATCGTCCCTGTTCCCAAGAAGCCAAGGACCACAGGGCTTAATGACTTCAGACCCGTCACCCTGACCTCTGTGGTGATGAAGTCCTTTGAGCGCCTTGTGCTCTCACACCTAAAAGACATCACCGACCCCCTCCTGGACCCCCTGCAGTTTGCCTACAGAGCCAACAGGTCTGTAGACGATGCAGTCAACCTAGCCCTTCACTTCATCCTCCGGCACCTGGACTCCACAGGAACCTATGCCAGGATCCTGTTTGTGGATTTCAGCTCTGCCTTCAACACCATCGTCCCAGTTCTGCTACAAAAGAAGTTCTCCCAGCTGAGTGTGCCCGACTCCACCTGCAGGTGGATCACTGACTTCCTGTCTGACAGAAAGCAGCGCGTGAGGCTGGGGAAGCACGTCTCTGACTCCCTGACCATCAGCACCGGTTCCCCCCAAGGCTGTGTTCTCAGCTCCCTCATCAAGAAAGCCCAGCAGAGGATGTTTTTCCTGCGGCAGCTGAAGAAATTCAACCTGCCAAAGACTATGATGGTGCACTTCTACACAGCCATCATTGAGTCCATCCTCACCTCCTCCATCACCATCTGGTACGCCGCTGCTACAGCCAAGGATAAGGGCAGGCTGCAGCGTGTCATTCGGTCTGCTGAGAAGGTGATTGGCTGCAGTCTACTGTCGCTCCAGGAACTGTACATCTCCAGGACCCTGAAGCGGGCAGGGAAGATTCTGGCTGATCCCTCCCACCCCGGTCACAGACTCTTTGAGAATCTCCCCTCTGGCAGGAGGCTGCGGTCCATCCGGACCAAAACCTCACGCCACAAGAACAGTTTTTTCCCATCTGCCACCAGCCTGGTTAACAAAGCCCGGAAACCACCCTGACACTCTCCCTTTCCCCCACACCCCCCCTTTTTTTGCTGACAGGACACCTGTAACCTGTAACTCTATGCGTTACATTAACGCTCAGCTTGGACTCCTGCTTTACTTGCACTGCCATACTTGCACAATGATCACCTGCGCTGTTGTATTGCTCTTGCATCTTATACTGCTCTATATTTACTCTCACTCACTTAAAACTGTGCACATATATTTATATTATATTGTAGATATGTTTATACTGTTTAATTTGTACTGTATTGCACCGACTACACCAAAACAAATTCCTTGTATATCCAAAAACGTACTTGGCAATAAAGCTTTTCTGATTCTGATTCTGATTCTCACTTAAGGCATCAAAGCAGTGAATGGACACATATGCAATTATGTAGCAAACCAAAAATTGTAAAATAACTTTAAATATGTTATATTTTAGAATCCTTAAAGTAGCCGCCCTTTGCTGTGATATCTGAAATGTTAACCTCTGGCCGTCTTTCAATGAACCTCTGGGTTCTTTCAAGACTCTTTGGAAAACCATTTCAGGTGACCACCTCATGAAGCTCATGGAGAGAATGCCAAGAGAGCAAAGCAGTAATCAAAGCAAAGGGCTATTTTTTAATAAGCTAAAATATAAAAATGTTTAGACTTGTATCAGACTTACTACATAATTCCATGTGTGTTCATTCACAGCTTTGTTGTCTCTGGTGAAAATCTATAATTTTCGACCGGCAGTGTGTATATATATATATATATATATATATTTATATATATATATATATATATATATATATATATATATATATATATTTATATATATATATATATATATATATATATATATATATAAATATATATATATATATATATATATATTTATATATTTATATATATATATATATATATATATATTTATATGTATGTATATAAATGTCAGTCAGTCAGTCATTTTCTATACCTCTTCTTCCATAGTGGGTCGCGGGGAAGCTGGTGCCTATCTCCAGCAGTCTATGGGCGACCTGTCCAGGGGTTCACCCTGGACAGGTCGCCAGTCCATTGCAATTTATATAAATCTATGTATATAACTATAGCTTTTGCGAAAAGGGGAAACTCTCCCCTAAAACCTCCAACTTGGGAACTTTTAATGACACATGTTTGTGATAAGAGATTAATAAGCTTAAGCTTTCCGTTGATGATTTTTGTGTGATTTTGTTGTCAGCACATTCAACTTTGTACAGAACAAAGTATTCAATGAGAATATTTCATTCATTCGGATCTAGGATGTGTTATTTGAGTGTTCCCTTTATTTTTTTGAGCAGTGTATGTTAACTTATTGTAACTTACCTTTGAAAGAATGTCACCATGGTGAGCCTTCACTTGCTGCAAAAGATTTGTGGCGTTTTCCCACCTAGTTAATGGCCACTATTACTGCCCTTTTTCTGTCCAATACATTCAGTTTTTTCTTTCAGATGGATCATATTTAAAGTATGTCCATATATCCTGTCTTGGTTTCCTACTACCAGGCCCAACACCTGATGACCACCGCCATGGCCCATCAATGAATTATCAAACTCATGGTGGTGATGGGCATGACCAAACAAGGACAGGTTGAAACCACATTGCTGATACTGTTTTGTTTTTTGCTGACAAATTACATAGGCCAACCCACCAACTAACATTTTCGTCTATTCTCGCCTCGTCAACAAAACCTCACACACTTATTGTTATGTTTCGTCATCAAGGAGCCGTTTTAACTCGTCATTGTCATGAAAAATAGGGACGTCAAACAAATCAACTCGTCATCATCATTGTTGATGTAAACACTAGTATCTGTGGCAACTGATTACAATGATGAGGACACAAGAGGGATCTGAGCTGCTGGATAAGTGGAAATAACCCTCTGAGGACTATAAACACTGTTTGAACTGTGTTTCATGGTAGTTACTTTGATGTCTTTCCCTGATTACATTGAAGGTGAAACCTATTTTCACTCATAACAGTTACATCAATAAAGATTTAACTGAGAACTTTCAAGAAGAAAAAAAAAACTGGTGATTTCCACTTTTAAATCAGCTCCACAATAGCCTCCTTGTACAGTTTAAGCTGTTGTCTGTTTAATGTAAATCATAACCCTTTGACATTTAAAAATATGGTGCATTTGCTGTAGAGGCTCCCTAGCAAAAGTGTGAATGGAGGGGATAAATCAATAAATTAGCTTCTTTTGTACTGCAATGAAGTTAAAAGTGCTGCTTTTGAGTTATGAGATAACATTTAGAAGATTTATTTCCAGGCCATTGTTACAAGGCTGTATAGTCTCTAACTTTATGCACAAAAAGACCCTTCATCCATACAAAACAAAAGGAAGAACACTGCAGACGCAGGGTGAACAAAATTCCATGTAGAAACTGATCTAAAAACAGAGAAATAAATGGATGACCTACAGGAACACCTGGAAAAACAAAGGGAGTAATCAAGAAACACTGAACAGGCACAATCATCAGGAAACAAATGTCTGCCATACACCAGGGAAGCAGAAATGCTGGAAAATCTGCAGATCATGAACCAAGTTATTAGGGTTTTTGTGGCACTAGTAACTGGACAGGAAGAAGGGGATGGCATGCAGTCGGCATGCAACTGGGGACTACTGCATTGAGGACTGTGGCCTCTGTACATGGTGCGCCTGCTCTACCACTGAGCCATGACCCAATATTGATAAGATGGCAGTAAAGGTCCCAAAAGCTGCATAGCTTATTCACATCTCAGTCTAGATTGCTCATGGAGGAAAAACATCAGTCAGTCATTTTCTATACCGCTTCTAGTGGGTTGCGGGGAAACTGGTGCCTGTCTCCAGCAGTTTACGGGCAAGAGGCAGGGTACACCCTGGACAGGCTGCCAGTCCATCGCAGGGCAACACACAAACAACCAAGCACACACTCATTCACACACCTAAGGGCAATTTAGAGAGACCAATTAACCTAACAGGCATGTCTTTGGACTGTAGGAGGAAGCGAGAGTACCCGGTGAGAACCTACGCATGCACGGGAGAACATGCAAACTCCTTGCAGAAAGACCCTCGGACGAGAGTTGAACTCAGGACCTTCTTGCTACAAGGCAACAGTGCTAAAAAAAAAGTGTTTGTGTTTAATAACAGAATTTCATTTGCAGCAATTCTATAATAAAAAAAAAAACTAACCACATTTTTTATGTCACAAAAGCAATAATATGATACAAGGAAAAATCACGCTCAGGTCGCTGCTAGTACCTCATCACACAATTACTATGTGCTTTCCAGGTGTAGGAAGACAAACAACTTTAAGTAAATACCATTACAGCCTCATAATTAACACTTCCCCAGCTAAACCAGACTGTCAAACATGTTGCTGGACATGTTGAAAAGTTCTGCAGCATGAGCATTGCAATTCTTAGTTGCGGTATATACTGCACAGTATGCACCGCTTTACAGAAAACGTACTACTCAGCCCATCTGCTTAAAAGGTTTGATGTGTTTAGTACAGGTTGGTTGTAACAAGTAGTTACTGTATTTGTTGCCTTTTTAACATCTTGAACCAGTCTGTTAATTCTCATCTGTTCTTTTTTAGAACATAAACCCAGGAGATTGTTGTGCATACAAATCCCAGTAGATCAGCAGTTTCTGAAATTCTCAGACCAGCCCACCTGGCAACAACAACCATGCTCTGTCCCTAAAATCCCCTTACTTCCCCATTCAGCAAGTCGTCTGGCTGCATCACATTCAGATGCTTATGAGGAGGAAATTGGCTGATTCAAGATTTTGTGTTAAGCACCACAAGATGCATTTGATGGTCAACATGGAAACAATGTCACATTTTGTAATGCAAATACCATGCAATAATACTTTATCAAATGGTGTAGCAGAAGCACAGCTCTCAGGAAAGATTGAAGAGCCTGAAGAGACTAATCCAGGAGAATCCAAGACTGATGAGGGGGAAGGTTGTATTTCCATAGTTTTTCTTGGGTAAATAAAACTTATCAGGATGCAAAAAAAACAATATGGATCTTAGCAAGATAATCCTATGAACTATCCATATATGCACTGTTGTTACAATATAGTTTACAGGATGGTGTTAAAGTTAAATAAATGGTCTAATCCCCAGTATTCAGCAAGCTTGTGTAACCTGCTGTGGCTTTATCTCATACCAAAACAGAGTCAGAGAATGAAACCAAAACAGCACGTCTGCCCACTCACACCGTCCCTAAACACACGTAAACAATAACACTCACCGGATAAGTGCACAACAGTGCTCCAGTCAGCTTTGCCAGGAAAATTACAGCAGGACAGTCTGTCATTTAGTGATTAGAATGAAGAAGGCGTAATGCACGGCCTGACTGGGAAAGGAAAACAGCAGAGTCACACCACTGGAGGGAAGGGTGACTGTCAGCAAGGCACCTTACGCAAACGGAAAGGAAAGGAAAACACACTGACCCTCATAAACATTAACTTTAAGGAATCATCAGCTGTCTTTTAAGGACAAGAAGAAATAGGAATTTGGGTAATTGATGCCACATGAAAGTCACATGCAAGGAAGCAAAACTATAAAAAGTAACAGTTTAATTACCCGCAGGGATAAAAAGTGCGTGAAGCAATTTATGTTCCCTGTAAATGATATGAGGGATAAGCAGAGAGGGTTTGAGAGATGATGGGCAGGGCGGGGGAGGCGGCCTGGTGGTGGGGTGTCAGTCTCACCAATATGAGCCTAGAAAACTGGAGGAGGATGGCTAGGGAGGTGTCTGCGACATTCCACCCCTCCGAACCTGCTGGGCTACTTTCTGGGTCATTAAAATTCTTCCTCTCCTCTCCAATGCCATGGTTTCTGCCCCAAGCAACATGCTGGCTCATGTCCACCTTCCTCTTGTCTACCTTCGCTCTCCATGTCTGTTATCTCCCTGCTGCAGAGCACACTGCTTTCTCTTTGAATCCAGGAGATTAATTTCTCTAAAACTTTTCTCTGGATTCCTTTCAGGCTGCATTGTTTCTGTCCAACTCATTTCTTCACTTCACTTATATTTCCGCGTGTTCAGATTTGACACAACAATTCATGCTTGACAGCACACATCTAGACATTCATCCCTTGTTTTTGTCTTCTTTTTATCAAACTACTTTTTCCTTCAATTTACCTTCCTCTCTCCCTTGTGCTCCCTCTCTTTCCCACCAGATCCTGCTTGGCAGTGTCCTCACGAGTGTCTGTTCAGATCAGAGATTATGAGGCAAATAAGGGAAGCGTCAAACATGGCTTAACTCCTTATCTCTTGTTAAGTTTGTTTTGCCTATAACAACAAGCCACAACAAAAACAGCCATGACCGTTAACAGAGGCAGGCCTTCAGTTTCAACTGTCACTGACACAGTAATTATTCTAAAAACAGCTTAGCCACAGCTAAAGTTGATTAAAATGGCAAGACACCTGCAGTTTCCAATGATGACTGTAATGACCCCGTTTACTGATATTCAGTACAACCAGTTGTTTTCAGTAAATGGTACATGGAGTCTACCTGTGTGGCCTCAGAGAATGTAAGATAACAGGAACATGAAGTCCAATCAACACACCAGACAGGTCAAGGGTAAAGTTATAGAGAGGTATAAAGTAAGTTTTATATATATTGTTGTAAAGCAACATGCCAAGCTTTCAGGTCTAAAGCAGAATTTTTGAATTCATCGCCTGTAAACCAGAAGATTGCAAAACTGCAAACCTACTGAGACATAGTCTTCCACCTAAACTGACAAGCGAGGAAAAAAGAGCAAAGATGAGGGTAGCAGCCATAGCTTAGGTGGGAGAATCTGTCAACAGGATAACAGGACACTTCACAATCTGGCCTTTATGGAGGAATGGCAACCACTTTTCATTGATCCCTTCCTTGTCAGTCCTTTCCATTACACCCTCAGCTTTGTTCTTATCTACTGGTGGTTCTTCCATAACTTTGGGGTTTGCTTGTTTGTTTCCTGATGCACTTATCATATTTGGTTTTGTTGTTATATGATTATTGGTTTCTTATTCATTTTATGAAATTTCCAGTTGTCCGTGATCCTGCTATCATATTTATTTTGATTTAACAAAATACAGAAAAAAACGAAAGTATAAAATTAACCAAACAAATATCATGTAAACATATAAAACGTAAAAAGGTTTGAGAAGCCATTGCTTTCTGCTATTACAGTTGGAGTGTTTGACTGTTTCCAGAAGGTAGAAAACATTGTCTTATGTTTCCAGGTTTGAAATGTACAACCACAGTCTTGTGAAACAAATCGAGTTTTTTAAGTTTGAAAGACACAAGCAAAAAAAAAAAAAGCTACTCATCATATGCATTGCAAGTTGTATTGTGAAAAACATTGGAATTTACTTTTTTTACTGCAGGGTCTGTTTTACAGTAATCTCAGGGTGTAGTTTCTGGGACAAGGATATTCTGAATACTGTTGTGTTGTTGAGTGGGAGGACGTCTCCATTAGATAGCGATGTAGCGGGCGTGATGTGCAGCAGGTGTTGAGTTTTCATTAACATTCTTTTTCTGCACATTTAGAAAATGAAATTTATAAAACCTAAAACACTCCAGCAACATTGTTTTTTACACTTTCCACTAGGGGTGACACAAATGACTTAAGGTAGATGGATAAAGTGAGCCACTTTCACATAAAAAGCACCTGATTTTGCTTTTGCATTAAGAAAAACATCCAGTACAAATCTCTTCAGAAGGCCTCTTTTCATTTCTTTCATTTAAAGACTAACTTACTAACTTTGAATTGATTAATCCTAAAAGAAAACCTCTGGTAATTGTACGCCAGATCAGAGTAAACACCAGCTATAATAAATATGCCACTGTATCTACTAAAGCTTTAAGAAAGAGACGCGGTTAATCAAAGATGTAATCTGCTGTTCCATGACATTCATGAATAGAAGGCTTTGGTGAAATAACCCGAGACCAGCTGACCTACAGCATACACAAACACACACATAACTCCCCCCATGACCAATCACCCACTCTGCTCCCCCACCTCAGAATAGAGTCTGCCTTTGATCAAAATACAATGTCAAGGCACACTGGCTGACCTGTGTGCCTGTGAGCATGTATGTGTGAGGGAGAGAGCCTAAAGACTGTTGGGGGTGCGAGGTCCTAACCTTAGGTGCCGGATATTGTTCCACTGCTTCCTGCCCTCCAAGCCCTGACCCAGGGAACTACAGCCAAAAGAGCCTTTTGTTAGGCTGACCCTCAGCCTCTCCTCTACCCCTCCCTGTCTCCCTTTCCTCCCCGTTTTTCTTTTTTTTTCTTGTCCTTTATTCCTCTTTCTCCTTGAACCTCAAACATACACTAATGCCAAACTTTTGGGACTGATCATCAAAGCGACCACCGGAGCACACACTCACACAAACAGTCAAACCCACAGAAGCCTTCCTGCTTTTTGGCAGTAGAAACAAGAAAGTTATTGTCACCTTAAGAGGATTCATACAGATTAGATGTGACTTTGAGACAATGCTTTGAAACATTTAGTTTTATATCTCTGGAGAAGTACATAGCCTTGCAAACTGTCCATGCAGACAATTTGAACTGTTTTACATTTTCTCATGTTACAGCCACAACTGTTTTTAAAATGTATTTTATTGTGATTTCAAGTTATAGACCAAGATTGGGTGGAAAATATTTTCACAAATAACAATAAGAAAAGTGTGCTGTACATTTGTAACACAGAAACAACATACAGTCCAACCAACTGCTATCAGAAAACATGTATTTGGTAAAAGTGTAATTTACTACTTTTTTAAATATGAGTTTAATTCCAGTGCAAATCCAGCTGTTCTTTGATGGCCTCAGAGTTTTATTTTTTGGTAATATTAGTAAACAAAACTCCCCACCCTGAACAAACATAGTAGGGAGCTGCTGACCTCGACTGGGGACATTATCGAGCGGTGGAAGGAAAACTTCGAGGATCTCCTCAATCCTGCCGTCACGCATTCCCTGGTGGAAGCAGACAGGTCAGGTGTAAAGTGTGGAAAGCATATGTAACAACTGCAAGCCTGTTAAGGCTACTGAGTTTGCTGCCCCCGGATGAAGTGGAAGACGACGAAGAAACCAAAGTTAAACCTTTTGCCTATATGCTAAATTCTATGTAAAACAGAAAAATAACACTGCACATCACCCTGAACACACACCAAACCAAAGTAAAACATAGTGATGACACAAACATGCTGTGGGAATGGTTTTGTTTAGCAGGAGAAGGGAAGAAGCAGAGTTGATAGGAAATTGAATGGGGTTTAATACAAGCAAATATTAGAAGAAAACATATTAGAACCTGCAAAATAACTGCGACAGGGGAGGAAGTTCACCCTACAGACAACAACGCTAACCATACACCCAGAGTCACAGTGGAATGGTTTAGATCAAAGTGCAATAAATACTCCAATTAAGACTCTTTGGCAAGACTTGAAAACGGATGTTCATAGATGCTTTCTGTACAATCTGATTGAGCTAGACATACTTACCAAAAGGGAATGGAATACATAAAGGAATGGAAAACATAAATGTATTCGTAAGAACAATATATTAAGAAAAAAGGAAAAAAACATTTTTCCTTCCACCCTCAATTTTTGCAGTACTTTGTGTTCGTGTAGCTCATAAAATTATAAACATCTAAATGTAAAACTGACATTTATGGTAGATTGAAGAACTATTGCACTGCCATTTTCCTAACTGTTGCTTTGGAGATCACTGCAATTAACTACCATTATCTGGCCAAACCTTTAATTTATCTGTTGCTGTGGTTTTTAAAATTCCCTACAAAAAAGAAAGGAGACAATTAAAGTTTGTGATGATCTTTACCCTCCAGTATTTCCACAGACTTTAAAGGGGACATGTCATGTGCAATGACCAATAAAGATGATGATGATGATGATTATTATTATTATTATTAAGCTTTTAAATGCTTTTTAAATCATTCAGTTGTTTTCTATACAAAGTGGAACTTCAATGTTTTTGTCTGAACTCCTTGTTATTGTAGCCCCACAGGCTCCTCTTTTACCCCTGCTCTGAGCTGCGCCTGAGAGCAACTGGTTTTGGTGCGGTCTCTTTAAATGCTGTTAAGGCACTTTACACCCCGCCCCCCTCCAGGTCAAAGAATGCTCCACTTTGACCCCTTCGGCCATTGTTGTAGTTTGATAATGGAGATACAATTATCTAGCGCCGTAGAAACAAGACAAAAACTGCAAACACAATGCTAAACTCTATGTGATAATGTAATAATACTATTTAAAACATGCAGTATGGTTCTGTCCTCAAGGAGCTAAAAGCAAGAACATAGCACTAACATAAGAAGAAGGCACGATGCTACTGCTATCAGATGTCCAGGACGTCATGGTGGGGGGTGGGGGGATGTGAACATAAACGTATCCAACTCTTTTCAGATGGTTGTCTTAAGAAGTCCATGACCTTATTTAGCTGTTCTGCACCAAATACGTAACTGAATGAAAGATATGACCTAAACAGAATATAAAGATATCTCCACAACACCTGGAGAGACTGAATGAAACTTTTCTGCACTCCTATAGACTCCAAGTGCGCAACACAATGCATTTAAGGGCAAAAAAGAGGATTTTGCATGATATGTCCCATTAAAGGTGACTTCAAACCATTGCTCTGTAAGTTATTTTAGGTTGCATACCGCACTGCTGTCGTAAACAAAGAGTGTGAAACATTTACAGCTAGCCTGACTGGTGACATCACACGGAGCATTTTGCTTTGTGTTTAAGAGCGGGTTCAAGGTGTGTGTAAAACAATTAGTGTGAGGAGTGATGTTGAACCATGCTGAAAGGAGCCTCAGCAGATGAGAGAAATTCCTGATGTCACTGAGCTCCATCAGGGAAGGAAACACCATAATGGGTCACAGAACCTGTGTTCCCTTGAGCACTTTAGGGCCATCAACGGGTGACTGAACTGTCTGAACTTACTGAACCATTATTTGACTTGTTCTCTCCATTTTTCAATTTGTCTTTCAAAGCTAAAACTTACCTAAAAGCAATGAATGTATTATGATGTAATGTGAACTGGACATACAGTACATATGATCACAGAATCACTAATTGAAGAAAAATACTAGTTAAATTTTCACATTAACTGTGTCATGTTGTGTGAGGTAGGTGAAGAACCCAAGCACAGACAGGAACATAAGATGGACATAATGGATTTAATATTAAAAATAAAACACAAGAACACAAGGAGGACAGAAAATGGAGCAGGGGCAGAGTCACAGGAAGGGTAACGGGGACATAATGGGCATGTTAACAGGAGGATCCAGTGGAAAACAATTTGAGGAAGAGAGCTAATATACCCAGGGATAAGTGGAGACTGACAAAACAAGTTGGTGAGAAATCAGAGGATAATGGACAACAGCTGAGTCAGAACAAAAGTGGGGAAGCTGATGGAGAGAAACTAATCAACACAAGTAGAGCTGAACTGGGATACACAGAAACACTAAATCGTGAGGAAAAGACTAATACCAACCCAAATGGAACAAACTGAAATATCCAGAGAACAGAACACAGTAATAATACTAAGAACCTAAGCTCATATGTAATAACTAATATGGCAACCCCTTAGGGACTAAAATTAACACAGAGAAATAGATAGCATATGACAAGACCTTATGAAAAATAATAAAAAGGGAGATGATGAGAACACAACCAAAAGTGAAAACAAAAACACCTAAGGGAGGATTTCTCAAGTCAGAGATGAAGGCTCACATACCGCATCCACTGCAATAAAAATATGAGTTGGATTTTTTATGGGCATTAACTATGAAAGTCTGCCCATGTTTCCCTTGGAAAACCAGTCTGATTTGCTAGTTATTGTTCTAAATAGCCAGACTGTTTTTAGTTCTACAAGCCACTAAAGCCTTTCTCTGCATTTAAGCAGTCAGACACAATGTACAACAATACGTGTGACTGATTTCCTGAGTTCAAAGGGACAGAAATGCAGATAAATAGTTTGGTTCCTAAATTTTAAGGCTGATGACAGCAAATAATAGGAATTATATGAAAATCTACAACTTTAAAGGGAGTTCCTGCTTTTCCTTATTGTCTAAAACTAACAACATCTTTGCTTGTATTTAGAGTGCTGAATTTCTTTGAACTGAGGAGCGGAGTACAGCCAAATGTAGGGGAAATGCCAGACACGCTCTTCATGCATATTGCTCAGAAGAATACACTGAGTTCTAGATGTCCTTAGACTCTGCAATCCCAGCTGCATGCTTTGAAAGAAAACATTGACAGTGATTTTACCAGGTAGGTTTGCATGCCGTGAAGGACAAAAGTGATCCACAAAGGAGGGTTTGTGGTTAGGAATTTAAGGCGGATAGATTATCTAAAATCAGCAAATTTTCCAACATAGTTCCCTCTAACACTGTTGGCTCTGGCAGAGCACGAGATAACATATCTTGACTCTCGGCGTGGTGAGTGGGTGGTTGAATAAGGACCAAAATATAGGACACAAGAGGCAAGAAACAAAAAAGAACAAAAGACTTTAATGAAACTGGGAAGTTGCTGCAAAACTGAGGCACAACTTCAGGACGTGAGAAGCAGAAAAAACAGAGATACTAGCAATGTGGGATGGGAGAACAGGAACTGTAAAACACACAACAGGGCTGACAACCTACATGCTTCAGGTGAAAACAATCTGACAATTACAGGGCAGGCTACCAGGGAAGGCAAACAAGACTCAACATGCAGGGGCACAGCCTATCAAAATAGGAAAGGAACTAACAAAGGGCTACAAGATTGCAACTTAAACCAGAAAACCAAGACTGGCTGTTCAACTGTTCCACCATAGCTACATGAAAAAAAAGATCAAAAACAGTTTTACATAATTACTCCCATATTACCTCTGGACGTGTTCAAATAATTAAAGGTTCCTTGTAAGGATATTTTTATCTATCGTCCCAATAGAATTGCACAGGCATGTTTGAAAAGATGAAGAGAAATGTTCCTCTCCTGTTCTACTTGTGTTCAAAAGCCATTACTTTTTAATGTGTGCACACGGTATGCTGCAAAAGAAACATCATGAGATTTACATCTCTACAGTTCTTGGTGGTAAATATAAGGATTCTGTCAAGTCTGTTGTTAATTGGTTAAAAAGAATCAGATGACAGTCCAAGAGCTCTTTTATTTTCACTTTTATTCAACATAAAGAAAGAAAACCATTAGACATTCAAAAGGTCATGGTTGATTGAAAAGCAGGTTTACAGACACAGAGGAGTTTCCATCTGACAGAAAGATACTAGCTGAATCACAAAGCAGCACACCTGCTCAGGGCGTTGGAGCTTACACATATCTGGAACATTAGTCATAAAAAGCAAACAGCTTGCTTTCTGTCATACCAGCAAAGCTTAGCAGTTATTAAAGAATTATTTAGATCTTTTGTGCCTTTAAAACAGTGGGAAAATAGCCCCTCTCTCCCAACCAATGATTTTGCTTTGAATAACATACAGAGTGACAAGATAGAGGGTGCATTCTGCTCGTTTTAGAGTAACACAACTATACAAAGCTGATATTAACTTGTTAATTAGTCAGGCTGTCTGCCAGGGAAGCAAGCCTTTCCCAACGGTAGTTTTAACTGACACGTAAAAAGAGTGTGTCTATTGTTGTTTTATATGATCTGCAATGTTTCTAAAAAGCCAAATTTGTTCTTCTGGTATGCGAGGAAAAAAAATCATGACTTTCTTTTAGCCAGCTGACTGGCAGTGCACCATGTGGGGTAGGACCAGCTATGGGTTATCATAAGCCACAGAAAACTCCACACCAGTCCATTTGGTGGTTCTGAAATCGTAACTCATTGAAACCCTAGCATGCCTAGTTACTGGTAACTGGCCCATATCTAGTACCAGAAACAAGAGTAACACAAATGTCCTTTGTCTTGGCTTATCATGTTCAAACCTTTGCCTGTTTCTTTATAGAGGCAACTTGATTAGATTTCTTACATTGATTCTAGTTCTGGCTAATTTATGAAGTATGTGTGAAGATATGTAACTGCAATAAAATTTTAACATATTACATTGTGGCAACTATTTTACCTTCTTTAATGTTACTACATAGCCTCATAAAAGTACTTATGAACCTTTAAATGCTTAACAAAATAAGTATGTGATTATACATCCCATGGTACCACAGATATTGATGAAATAGCCATCACCTCCTCGGTAACGTCTGATTTCAGCTGTTACCCAGATAGATGTGTGCTGAAATTATGTGTCAGCGGCACAGAAAGCACCAAGCTTCAACAGGGGATATTAATATGGTAACAAGTGCTCTGCCTGCCAGGCAGTGATGACAAAGCTGTCACCTGACTGGCAATCGCTAATATTTTCCATGCCTGACAGCCAAAACTGTAAACTTAAACTAATCCTAATCAAGCAGTTTTGTTGGCTGACTGCACAGAAACTAATAGAGAAGGTAAAAACTTTTCAAGCAATACTAAACAAACCAGGAAATTAGCCAAAATCCCATATAAGGGGCTCACATTTGTGCAATTTAGAAAATGTTTCAGGGATTTTATGGTACTTCTGCCATTTCAGTTGTACAAGTAAACGACTTTTCATAATGAAAAAGTTGTAACTTGACCACATATTATTATTGTTTTTGAGGGGCTAATGTGTTGTTAAATAGATCTTGCCATTTTAAACAAGTTGGCTGTTACTCATAGAATCCATAAAAGATATCACTTATTAATCAAAGTTGCAATAATTATACAGTAAACCTCTCACGCCATTATTCATATCACGCTCTGCACTTTCAGAACCAGCTAGATCCATAAAAATGTAGGTTTATATTTCACTACAAAGGACCAGTTTTGTTAGACAGGTGTGTTTTATTTCTCATTCATGTGATCAGGGTGTGCATTCACGTGACCTTTCACCTCCTTTTTTAAAGGAAGCGAGAGATTTACCTGCAGAGACCGGTTTAGCCCGAATGCAAGTGTCTACACAAGAGAATGATCGTGAATGTGTGTGCATAACTGAGCTTCGGCAAATAGATCTTTCCATAATGCCCCCAGATCTCTGAAGCACATCACGTTCCTTGTTTAATCTCTAATGATATAATAGTCTTGTAATGATTCGTTGGGTTACAGCTTTATACCAGCTTTAATCAGGGTGCTCCTTCTAACATAGATTAAATGATGTTCACGGTGCTCTTTGTTTCATGTGCTGCCATCCCATACAGACTTTGCTAGACAACAAACTAGCTGGAGTTGGCAGACAGGTCTCCCTTTTTAAAGGCGTCATCTGAAGCTAGTCATAACTTGAAAAATAAAACGTCGTTTTGCTTGTCAGGCTGGGAGGAATGCTCACAATTCATCGGTATGTAATCAGGCAATTACTCTCACATGCGTCACCAGCCAAGTATTTTCAGCAGCGAGCCTGGAAGATACCAGTAAAAAGGCCTCATTGGAACTGCTTTGCTGGCTTCAGTGTTTGTCAAAAAGATGTTGTCAGTTTCCCGCACAGTGAGTCATGCAGGGATCCTGAAAGGGAAGGATAGCATTTCTTAAATTTTCTTGGGATTTCATTGCCAACAACGATAGGAAAGTTTCACAAAATACTAATTAAAAGAAATAGCAAATAGGTCCAATGCATATAATACCTATTTTTATGTCCAGCATACTAAACATCAGTCCCTGATAATATCCCTGAGTGAACTGGAAAAAAAAGTATTTATCTTGCAAACATGGTCAGGATTTTGTAAATACATAGCAACCCTGTTAGAGAAGTGTACTCTTTAGAAACTAGAAACTGTTGAGCACGCTCAAAAGATGAAACTAAGGCCGGAAGCCGGAGCAGCACAGCAGGTTCCTAAAAAACTACTTCTGGTAAAACAAGCAGGCGAGAAAAGCTGACTCACACAGTAAGCCATTCACTACCTTATGAAACCCAGGCAGATCAGCTGCACTCAAACAATATCAAGTTTCTGAAACTCTTAATCAATAACGTCAAGTTTGCTTAGGTTAATATTGCATCTCAATAGGTTTCGTGTTTACTTTCATGCAACAGGACTTTGAGTAATAACACATTTACATGGTTTCACTGGAGTTTCACCTCCTTTGAAGAAATATGATAAAACTCATTCCTTAAACAGAATTTTTTAATGCATTAATTTACTTGCAAAGGTATTATTTTTATGATTGATTAGAACTCAGTAGGAATGCTTGGTGTACATGAAATGTTTGCATAACATCTATAGTTATCTTTAGTAGAAGTATAGAGTAATGTTTGCACTATTAGATAGTACTTAAAAAGCCTTGTCTGGTCACTAGTATTAAAACGTTGATGTTTCAAAACCCGAAAAAAATTCTACCATACAGTCCATGGAGTATAAAGTCAGTTTAATGAAATGCTGTACAGAGAAGGCACAGGAGCTTTATTTAACATAATAGAATATAGGGTCATGTGACATCCCCCTCCCCCAACTGTTGTTACACAGTCAGCCGGCTAAAAGAAGGCTACTACCGATTTATCTGGCTTACAAGGAAGACAAATTTGTCTGTTTGGAAGTATTTCTGAAGCACTCAGACATTGTAATAGTGTCTTAGAATTAGTTGGTAAGCAATGGAAATGTCCAATAAACAGCCGACTGTAGGCAGATATCCCCCTAACTTTTTCATATCAACTACGTAGAGCAGAGCGGAAAATATTCTGCACAAAAAAGTATGTTTACTTGAAAGTAGTTAATTTACCAATTAATATAACTAATAACTAGAAATATGGAGCTAAATTGGGGCCATGAAGATTGTTCAAAAGAAAAAAATTTGAACCTGAAAAATAAAAGTTGGTTCAGAAGAAAAAAATTTGAACCTGAAAAATTATTTTGAACCTCCCCAAAAAAATTTGAATACTGGAAAAAGGTTTTGCAACTGAAAAAAAAAGATGTGAAACTGTCAGTCATTTTCTACTGCTTCTTCCATAGTGGGTCGCGGGGAAGCTGGTGCCTATCTCCAGCAGTCTATGGGCGAGAGGCGGGGTACACCCTGGACAGGTCGCCAGTCCATCGCAGGGCAACACACAAACAACCATGCACACACTCATTCATACACCTAATGGCAATTTAGAGAGACCAATTAACCTAACAGGCATGTCTTTGGACTGTGGGAGGAAGCCAGAGTACCCGGTGAGAACCCACGCATGCACGGGGAGAACATGCAAACTCCGTGCAGAAAGATCCCAGGCCAGGAATCGAACCCAGGACCTTCTTGCTGCAAGGCAACAGTGCTAAAAAAAAAGTGTTTGTGTTTAATAACAGAATTTCATTTGCAGCAATTCTATGCACCACCGTGCAACCTCCCCAAAAAAATTTGAATACTGGAAAAAAGTTTTGCAACTGAAAAAAAAGATGTGAAACTGGAAAAAAAAAATTCAAAACTACTTTTCAGATTCAAGTTTTTTTTTGTTTTGTTTCCCTGTGCAATAAAATGACAACCAGCCTTTTTATTATTACCTGATCACTGCAAGCGCCCGCAGATGAAGACGAGGCCATGGCGGCTAGAGCTCCTGTGGAATACTCCGCCGCTCAGTCTGGTTTACGTTTGGAGCCTGGGAAATCTCCAACAAGGACTTAAAATGCTGTGCAAATCTGTCAAGATCATAGTTTCTCCGCTGAGATTCATGTCGTGTATTCACGTAAGCTGCTACTATCAGTGACGCATGGTATCTTTCAAAACCAATCACATATAGAATATTGATGATGTGCTACAGATAATTCCAGTTCCCATTGTCCCTGAAAGCGACACCTGGGAATATGTTGTTCAGCCGCTGTGATGAGCTCTCAGTCATGATTCCGCACCCCCCGTGATCTTAGGCCCCGCCCCCCACGCCAAAACAGTGCCAGAAGTTTGAAGCGGATAAAATAAAATCTGCAAGTGCGAATAAAAAACTTGAATCTGAAAAGTAGTTTTGAACTTTTTTTTTTTTTTCCAGTTTCACATCTTTTTTTTTGTTGCAAAACTTTTTTCCAGTTTTCAAATTTTTTTGGGTGGGAGATTCAAAATTATTTTTCAGGTTACATTTTTTTTCTTTTGAACAAACTTTTATTTTTCAGGTTCATATTTTTTTTTCTTTTGAACAAACTTTATGGCCCCAATTTAGCTCCATACAGTATGCTATGTATTGTATCAACAGTAGAAATTGCTTTTCTCTTGTAAGAGTAGTTAGATCATATACATTTTCATTTTTAAATGTATGTGTAAATACTGTAATGACATGAAACTGTTGTATTTTTACTCAAGGTTGTGCTCAATAGCACTCCATTAATCTGACCCAGTAAGCATCTGGTCAGAAAGTGTACATTCGGTTTGGGAGTACTTAAAAAGTAGTTTTATTTTTTGGTTTTTTTTTGCCATGTTATAATGTAGCCCACTTTGCTTTAAACGCCCCCAAGGGGCCCACTTTGGAGGGCCACAAGTTTCACAATCCACAAAATCCAGTGATTCAAATCCAGTAATTAAATTTAACATTTTATTTGTGACAATTCAAATACATTTAGAAAATAGAAATACATTTAAATAAATATGTTAAATATCTAATGAATCTATCAAATAAATGAATAAGTAAATACATATGCAACACAATACTTAAACATCAAAATCCTGAAACTCAGTTCATTAAATGATATTTAATGAATTGAGTTATTGAGATATTTAACAGGCCCCAAACAGGCTGTTTGCAGCTTCTATCTGCGGCCACCAGACGACTCTGTATCCGTTCGTTTGCAGCGAAGCTCCGCCCCTGGTGGGTCAGAGGGCGGGGCCTGGCGGTGCGGACCCGGAGCAGCCAGGCAGAGTGTCTCTCGCTGCGGCTGTGCTCACTTCTTTTGTCGGTTGGCTGGCTCCTCTGCGCCTCGTCAGTGCAGCATAAGGATACAAAGAGAGGAGAATAAGACAGAGCATGAGAGCGACGAAGGAAAAAGCAGAGGGATACCAGCGATCCAGGTCTGGACACGGAAACTACTATTATTACTAGCTTGTTTGATCCGGACTGGATCCGGGGCTTCACCCGGTGGATTTTGACCACCAGAGAGAGTGTGTGTGTGGGGAGGGGGGAGGGTTGGACTTTATCGTGCAAGTAAGGTTTTATGCGTGTTAGCGTCGGATAATCCAGAGATATCTTCCGTGGGAAAGAAATCTATAATGAATTTTCTAAGCAAGCGCAGTGTTTGTCTTATTACTATTTCTCCCCCCCTTTTTTTTTTTTTTTTTGTCATCCTGCGCCTGTAAAGCGGATAGTTTTTCACCAGAAAGAAAGCTCTTTTATTTATTTATTTTTTTTTTTAGGCCTGTGGAGTTAAATCTCGGTGTTTTGTGTCATGTCTCTACGATGCAGTAGCTGCCTACCTGGTGTGTGTGTCTGTGTCAGCTGGAGCCTACGTGCGAACTTGCTCGGGCGCTGATGCAAAGCGGCACGTAGTCGGCAGGGGCCGCGTATCGGACTCCCGTGATCAAAATATAGTCCCGGGGGAGAGAGAGTGGGGGTTTTGTTACACTTCTGATTTTATCGCTCCTGTGCGGATACGCAGCTGTAATTTGCAGGCATGACGTTAGCTGGAGACCAAATAGACTTAACGGGGAAAAGGGGACGTGTTCTCGTTTGACATGATTAATCTGAGGCTCAACTTCCCCGCAGCGGGATTAGGTAATATTTTTCCGCGTCGACTGGCCAACGTTTCCTGCTTCCCGAACGAGTATTGGTGTAACAGGCTGTTTAGGATTATGAATATGGGATAGACTGATTTGTTATGCGGCTGCTGCGGTGTTGGTCCTGTGTTTTTTTTGTTGTTGTTGTTTTTTTAATTGCGGGGTCAATCTGGTAACTTTCTGTAGGTAGGGGGTTTCGGTTGAGCATATAGACCGCGGAGGTTTTCCTTCACAGGAAAGGAAAGACAGGGAGTGTTTGGCCCTAGCATCATATTAATCACTGCGATGACTTCACCTTGGAAACTGAGATTATGGGATTATGGCTGTTATCTTTGATGACCACTTCATTGTCTCTTTCTCTTCCAGGACTGTCCGGGTTTAGCAGGAGGACATGGATAAAACTTTGCACATTATCCAGAAATCCGCAGACCGTGTGCCGGCTGGGATCTCTCTGGATGTGAGTTTAAATATGAACGAAGGGGAAGATTTCACGGAACAGCCGATCGTTGGGCTTTCGGACAAAATCCCTCTGGTGAAACCTTATTTCAGGAAGAAACAGAGGAAATTGGACCCCAAATGCATCCAACGCGCCCTGGACCCGATACTGACTAGCCTACTGAGCACAGATACTCTGGTCTCCGGGGATGGGGTGTTTGTGCCCCGGAGCCAGCCGGGAAGGACTCCGGGAACCCTGTGCGCTGCGGCGGTGGTCAAGCAGAGCTGCGTGGGCCAGGTGTGTCTCAAAGACCCAGGAGCCGCCGAGGATGCAACGGCTCCGACCGGAGTCCAGAGCTTGATGAACCGGGACGTCGATGTAGAGATAGCTGATACTACTGCGGAGCTAGAGGAGACAGAGCGACCCCAGCTGAAACCTGGCCTCCGGGCGGCGGGGAGCACAGAGACAATCACACCCCCCGGAAGGAATATACCTCCGGTTCCACCCCCGGTTCCTCACCAGGAGGGGACCATCATCAAAGGCAAAGACCTCCTAACCTCTGGCGCTAAAAGTGTTCCAGTGAAAGACTCTTCTGCAATCCAGGACCCCCACTCCCAGCTCCTGCAGTCAGACAAAGGGGTGCTGTTTCTGAATAAAAGCGAAGAGGCCTCCCTGGACCTGGTGTTTGAGCTGCTCACTCAGCTCCAGTATCACACACACCAGTCGGACTCAGTGGACATTTGTGTGGATTTCCTCCAGGGACGGTGTGTTTTTGGGAACGACTGCGCCCACCACCACACCGTCCTGCCCTACCACTGGCAGATCCGCAGGAGCAGCACTCAGACATGGCAGAGCATAGCAGACGATGCCCAGGAGCAGCTGGAGAGACTGTACTGCAACCCAGACCAGGAGCAAGTCAGACTCAAGTATCAGTAAGTATCTATACAGTAACCTGAAGACTGTATTATTGTATGTTGTGTATCATGGCCTGTCCAATGACTGCACACATTTAGATATTGGCCAGTAAAAGGTTCTCGCCTGTGTTAAAGAAAGTGTTATGTGAAAAACAGTGATGGGTGGTGCTACTTTAGTTTTCAGTACATGGTTCACAACTGGAAACATCTCTGAACATCTAAATTCATCTTTCTTATAAACAAGGAGAAAGTGTGGGAGCCTTCTTTCGGCCATCTTGTCCAACACTGTGCAGCAACAGGCAGGGGTGGGGCAACACTTTTACTCTATGCTTTGTACAGCAATAAAAAAAAAAAAAAACAGGAACAGTCTTTAAAACCTTGCTATTTGTAGCTGGTCCATGCCTGGAGACATGATGACTGTATCTGATTTTGTTGCATGTCTGTAAAAGTGTGGAAGGTGACATAAAACCACATTTTTTGCTTCTATTTAAAAGCAGTAAACCAAACTGTTTCCATTTCACATAGATCCTAGCAATGTTTAAGACCAGTGTAACATTATACATAAAAATAAAAAAAACACTTTTTGTTGCAGTGTGCAGCAATATGCAGCATATCCTCTGGTGGTAATGATAAATAGATTTTTGTGACATAGCAACAGCAGTGCGGAAAGCTCATAGGCTGACTGTATATTGTCAGCCTCTTCAGACTTGTTGGAAACTGCAAGCCTCAGTTCCCTCTTCGGTTTCACCACCGAGGACAAACTGAAAGCATCAGCTCCCCAGCTGTTGTGCTCATGGCCAAGTAAATGTTACTTTGAATATTTGTGTGTTATAGTTTGCATTCAGTTCTCACGCCAATGTGCACCCCGTTGTTGCTCTTTATTGGAGCAGCTTTCATTGCCTGGCACTATGTCTCTCAGCCTTGATAATCTGCTATCTGTGTCCTGAACTTCCCTTCTCCCAAACCCGGTCCTGTGATTGGCCAGGGCTCCAACCGAAGCAGAATTTACAGCCCTCATGAACTTTCCTGAACCCCTTCCGCTTTGGATGCGATGTGTGGTCAGTGACCGATCTTGCTTGGCAGCTTGTCCCATCGTGCACAATAGAGTGTACATTTGCACACATGCACTGTGGCGTGCAGACGCTCGCATGAACTGGGTGCGCGGGTTAACTGAGCGGCTTGCATTGCTCACACGCACGCATGCCTTTTAGCAGATGAAGATAAACCTACCTTTTACTCTGTCACACCCAGGAGATAAACGCACTTTACTGCAAGCACTTGGCAAACCCCAGCGGAGTGACATAGAGGAGCATGTGGTTCCCGTGAAACTGCTGCACACACAAGCAAACAATGGGGCCGCTCAGCAAGACTCTGACCTTATTCTAGACACAAGTTTCTTTATGATCCATGTGTTCCACATGTGGCCTTTTAGTCATGTCACCGTGTGACATGTTTTGTATAGTATTAGCACCGTGGTGACACATTATTTCATCCCCTTAGTCTTTGGGTTCTTTTCTACATCTAGTGCCTTGTGGCAGCTCTCCATGTTTCATGTTGTTGGCTTAAAGGTTCTCGTCTATTTGTAAATCATCTATGAGTTTCACATGCTGGCTCATGTTTCCAGCTGAAACTATACTAAACAGTGGTGTACGCTGCAATACAGACAGGATATGCACCTGGTGGAGTCAACCCAGATTTGCTTTTTGACCTCTTGACGAGAGGACCATCTGGCTTGCTCAACTGAAACTGCAGCTGAAAGTAGAAAATCCCCAAAAATAATTGTCAGCACATTGGTTGCAAATTTGTGTGTGTGTTTTTATATATATATATATATATATATATAATTTATTTATAGAGCCCACAGACACTGTTCGAAAGCATACCTGTTATTAAATAGGCTTCTTGAATACAGCTGTTTCATTAGGTAGTGCAGTTGTACAATAATTGGATTCAATCGCACTTTTCCAAAACAGTATTTAATGATGCTCAGTGTAAAACAATAGTTGAAGTAGCAAAACTAACGACCCCAACATTACTGTCAGATTTTAGGATGTGCAAACATATGCAGACACTCTATGTCTGACATCTGGTTTAACCAATAGGAATGGAATGACTGTTTTTCATTCCCAGGCCACGTAGGATCTCTCACGACAATCTACCCCACGCTCCGAGGGTGTCAGGTTTTACTTGTTCCGCTGTAAGCAGTTAGTTTTTTAAACTAGTGTTTTGCCACATTGTCGATTAATTGTACATGTTAGGAACGTAAAAAGATGATTGGATTCTCCCTGCTGGACGCCAGTGTTGGCCCTCTTAAGAGAATTTGACAAGACGTTTCTTAATTTGTTGTAGATTTTAGGCTTTAGATCAATGACGCTCAAACTCAGGAGTGGAGTCATTAAACTGTTAATGTTAACTCTGTTCTGCCTCTGACAAAGTTGTGTGTTGTTGTTCTGTGTGTGTGTTTGAACACCCCGGATTTGTTTCTTTAAACACTCAACCCAGCCTGTCGTTTCATGCATGCGAGAACACAAACGCTGCATGAAGGTATCTACAAATGACAACATCTTAAAGGACAGCAGATGACTCGGGAAGCTTCCCTTCTGGTATCACAACCTTGGGCTGTTTTTGCTTTCTTATATTGTGGGTATGGGGAAAAAAACGTTTCTGCATCTGGTTAAGATCTGCATTGTTGCACGTACACTGCAGCGTGCGTCCTGCCCTGAGCCTTTCCCGTCTGTGTGTGATCCATAGCACACGTAATCCTATCCATATGATGAGCAGGAATGGAAGTTTGTCTAATCCGTGTTGGGCATGAACTCAGCAGTAAGAAGGAATGTCACAGCCATCGCTTCTAAAAGTTAAATGGTAATAATCCTCTGTAGTACATTCACTTTATCTCCTGTTTGCTGATTTAAGTGATTTTTATTTTCAAGCACAAACCCTCCACCACATCTCTCTCGACTGGACCAGTTTATTGAAAGAAAACCAGCCTCGAGTCACCAGAAGCTGACAGTAGGAGAATACATAAGGCTGAGTTTTACGTAGCCACATTCATGGGTGTGTTTGTGTGTGAGTGAACGTTGGAGACAGATTCTTTTGTCAGCCATGTGATAAAAGCCTTGCTTGTCATTAACTGACATAAAGAGTCACTGAGCACCAAGGGCAGAGCGACCCGACACCAAGGTGTGTGCGCGAGTGTGTCTTTGTGTTTATATCGCCGGTTACCATGTTACCTCGTTACCTTGAATAAAAAAAAAAAAAAATGACCATGGATGGGTGTGTTTTAAATGAGCTGGTTTGTGGGAAAAACAGACTTTGTCGAACATTATCTGCTTAGGTAAATACAGTTTGTGTGTGTGTATTAGTCTATAATGTGTCAGCCGGATCATGGGTGAATCAGAGAGGCGAGGTCTGGGTCATCCTGCCTCCTATTAGTCAGACTGCCTCAATCCCTCCATGTTTTCCGTTTGTCTGGGTTCACAAATCCAGTATTTTTAGTCCTTGATGTGAATGTCTTTAGTGTTTAGGGTTTTTTGTTCCCGTCTTTCGAGGTTTTACAGCACTTGAAGAAATGTTCAAATATGTAAAAGTTTTGTCACTGAGCTACTGCATGTTTTTTTTTTATTTTTATTTTTTATCTTTTTTTCTACTGACCCCAAAAACCTATTCCGGGTAGCTGCGGGATTTCGTAACAGCAGCGTCAATGCATGGAGAAAGGCGGCACTAAACTATGAGCTCAGCGATATGACAACTGACCGAGACATGCAGCTGAACAGGAACAATCCGCCAGACGTCCGATAATGCTCTCTGTCGCATTTAAATCGCTTAGCATGAAAGTGAGTTGATTCAGCAGGAGGAAACAACACGAGCTCGTGACATCAATGCAGTGTTGTGTGCGTTAGAGAAGACTTCGTCAGCATATCTGGTTGACTGACTGACTTATCTAGGCGTGACTGGATGAAGTTTGCTTGTGTGTAAGAATGTGTGTAAGTGTGTTTTAAAAGAGTGCTCATATTTTTTTTCTTTTTTTAGTTTGTGACAATAACAAGGGCTATGGTGGTATGCAGGTGCTTGTGAGTGTAGCCTTGAGAAAGTTTAACTATGTTGGTGTGTGTGTGTGTTTGGACATGCAGGAGCCATTTTGACAGTGCAGTAAGTTTTTTTGTTTTGTTTTTTTTTTTTTTATCATTATTCGTCCCAGGATAGGCGTTGCTTATCACATTCTTTCCTTTTCCTACATCACTATCCTGTAATCCACTAAATCAGATTTAGAAGCCGCTGAATTTCAAAGTACTCCCCGTTGACCTACATGGATGCACTTTTGCTTAAACTTAGAGCAGTCCGACATTTTCCGACTGCTTTTTGCTGCAGCTCCTTCTACCTTTTAAATTGCCCCGGCATCAAACGGCCTGGATATCAGTGCACTTAATTTAACCGGTGGAATTTTATTTTTAGAGCAGTGCAAACTGGTCCAGCGGCAAGGGAGGGGGCAGGACTCAGTGGAAAGCTTTGAAAATCTTTGTCTGACCTCTCAGGAGAGCTGTCTTTGTTTGACTGTGTGTCGGTGAAAGAGGGTGTGCGAGTGTGGGAAACTGAACTAATCAGTAAGGTGGAGAGGTTGCCTGCAAATGTGAAAAAGTTCACTTGGTCATATTGAAACCTCAACATTTGTTCACACCCACAAACAGAGATTGGTCTTTAAAGGCCTGTGGGGATGCCACGTCGAAATGAGTTAGGCATGGGGCCGGTATGAGAGTCTCTGGGTTATAGAAACCTTGCATAAAAAAAAAAAGCTCGTTTGTTTGTATCATTTCAGTTAAACAGTTAAACAAAAAAATACACCATGATATTAAATGGTTTTATTTAATGCAGACATTTTTTTAACTACTACTACTTTAACATGTCTTGTATTTGTTGGTATTTTGATTTTGATAAATAAACCCAATTTAAAGTGTGAATTAAGGTGTTTAAGGACTTATTGATTACAGTATTATACCTTTACTGCTCCTTATAATGTCGGTGAGCAGGGCTCTCTGCTACATACATTATTTTTATTAAACCTTTATTTATACAGGCAGTCTCAATAAAACCTGTGCATTGCTCATGCAACTTGCTGTTATCAGAGCAATGGGCGGCGCTCCTGTGCTTTCTATGTCATCCATGTCCTTGTTTTTCATAAAAGAAATATTTCCAAACTGCCAACACTTTGTTTCCTGTGTTTCTTGTAAGTGAAGGGAGTCTAGTATTCTTCTTTTAGCCAGCTGACCAGCAGTGCACATCAATGGGAGCACTGCTTTACCCTGTGCCTCATACAGTTTGTTTGTGCAGTTCCCTTAAAGGACTTCAAACCAGCGGGGCACCACTTAGGTTCTTGCTGACCGATGCCGATTTCCAGGTTTGTTTGAGTTCTGACCCGCCTGTTCTGATTCTGACTCATTCCTGTTTTATTCAAAGGACCAGAAGAGTAGAGGTCTTCTGGCTGTTCCTTTTTGGTAAGGGTCGCAGCTTTAAATCCACCAGAATATTGCAACTAATTGCAAGATTATCCCCATGTCTGCATCCGAGCACTTGCCTCTAAATGTATCTGATTTTTATTGAGCTAAAGATTTTATGGGGAAATTGTCCGGTTTTGATCAGTGGCCAGTTGATTCGTTCATCTCTGCTTTAAACCAAAGGAACATTATGGTCAGTTTTGCAGCCATTACTGTTAAAAAAAAAACCTTGGTATACTCTTATTCTCCAGTTAGTCCCAGTCTTTTGGTGTTCTGGATCTCATCTTTGTATGAGAACACACTCATGCATTCTGTCATCAGACACACTGTTGCTGGTAGAAACTGTTCTGCACTGAGAGAGGAGTCTGCGCAGGTGGCTGGCATGCACATTTTCCCTTCCTAAACATCAGAAATGTTTTGAAAAGACCCAAGTGTAGTCAAAAATAGTTAAGAAAACACAAGGAACGGGAGAGAACGAGCTGACTGGAGGCGAAGCGGAACATGTACGGTTTTCTTTCCCCCAACTTAACTTGTTAGGGTCACATTTGCAGCTTCTTGCCCACCTCCCTTTTATCTGCCAGTACTTTCTTGCTGCACTCGTTACCGTAATCCTTTCTTCTTGTTCTCTGTTCTGGTTCTGCTCTCTGTGTTCAAATGAACTGGTGTGTTTTTTGTTTTTTTTCCCCATGAAACCGAAGCAGAGTTCATTTACGGGAAAAAATCACACATCTGCATTATCTCTTATTTTTTGGCACCAATAATCTGCTGATCTTGGTTTTCAGTTACTGTTTTGTTTCTGCACGTGCTCATTAGGCAGCCTCCAGTTTCACTTCCTCTTATGGAGCAGCAGTCGCCTTATGACTTGACAGAAAAGCAACCTATGAAAAGAATGATAGATAGATAGATAGATAGATAGATAGATAGATAGATAGATAGATAGATAGATAGATAGATAGATAGATAGATAGATAGATAGATAGATAGATAGATAGATAGATAGATAGATAGATAGATAGATAGATAGATAGATAGATAGATAGATAAAATCAGGCTGTGTCATTGCAACAGGAAGCAGTGTTATTCTGAGTTCCTGTAACCCCAGTGACCAGTAATTACACATACAGGAAGGAAAACTTAATTTGTGTTTACTGCCTACCTATAATAACATGAGGTTTCACTGCTTCGGGTGCTGGATTAATAAACACGCTCCTCCTCAGCTGATTTGGATGGAAAACATCTCAGGCAGACCAACTCTTGACAATACTTCCACTTGTTTTCTTGTGTGTTTATTTTTACTCTGTGTTCTCTGGTGATTTGCTCAGCTCTGACTCTGATATCCACAGTGTGTGTGTGTGTGTGTGTGTGTGTGTGTGTGATCGCCTTCTTTGCCACAACACTACCGCCGTTCAGCCACTTTGGATGTTTTATCATTTTAGTGGTTTTGTAAATGTATTAGAATCCTAATAAAACACCTCCTTGTGAAAGTGAAAACAGATTTTTAACAAACATAATTCAATTAATTAAAACACCCACACGCCGGACATCTCATGGGGTTTAGAGAAATCTACCATTAGAAAATGAATTGTTTAAATCTGCCGTTGGCTAGCTGTACTGACCAGGCTAAAAGAAGACTGGTGAGGGTTAGGGTCACCCTGAGGCCACCGAGACACCTACGACCCCTCTGAAGGAGACAAAAGCTTCAGTGGCTCAGAAGTGACTAGTCATCAAGCTACACGCTATGTTTGGCAAATACTAAATAGTGAGCATAACCGAAAGCACGTCATCTCCTCTATAAATTATGGTGGCAGCATCCACTTAATACTGACCCGAATATTAATGAGGTCACTAACTTCGTTTGATTAAAACTACTTTGTAAAAATCTGTTTTCACTTTGACATTTTATAGTTTCTTTATTCAGATTCTTGTCAAAAATCAAAATAATGATGTAGGTTTGTAAAAACAAATAAAAGGTCCAAAGGGGATGACCACTGTGCAATGTGTGTCTGACCCAGAAAGTACTGCCGCAGGTCATTTGGAGAGCTGATGTGACACACACACGCAAGCACACACGTATACACAACAAGGTTTCTGACCCTTGCATGTCGAGGCAGAGAGGGTCAAAGGAGTATGCATGCATTTGATAACATTAACTGTTGCCTCTTGTTGTATACATAGGACAATTTGATGCTTCTCTGAGTTAGTGGTTAATACTTAGCTTCTGCAGGCAGTGATTTGCCATTATGTTGTCATGGTAATTCCACAAACTTAAGCGCATTTTACTGGGATCGTATGTGATAGATAGAGCAACACTACATAATGCCTCATCAGGAGGTGGTAGGAAAATGATCTGAAAACTGTGGTGTCCAATTGTATTCTCCCCCCTTTATTCTGATGCCTCAAAATAAACAACGTCTGCAATCTGTGGCCTAGAAAAGGAACATGATTAATAAATGCAATTTATTCTCAGTGTGATTACAGCTGTGCTGTGGAGGCCTCATAGGTTTGTTAGGGAAGCACTTAGTGGGTTCACTTAGTGAGCATTGAGGTCGTTAAGTGACAGAATGTTGAAAAAGAGGTGTAAATGTTTGCGAGTCAGAGTCTGTCTCCTAACAATGATTAACATCCTTTGAAGCTTTTCATGGAGCCATTAGAGCCACCTGTGTGTTTTTCGGGAAAATGTCTCTGCTGTCTTTCTCTCATGTTGTCCTGTTTCCTGCTCACACATAGCCGTCACCCTGTGGGACTCGCTGTGTTTGAGCAACCAAAGGTTCGGTCGCCTCGCTCCGGGACACATGCATTAACAGCCCAATGTTTGGTCACATGGCAGCTGATTGAAATATAAATGTGGACCATTTAAGAGCAAGGTCACCGGGTCACAGCTGTGAGGGTGATTGGCATCGTTTGTTTTGGGGTTTTTTTTCCAACACTGATTGCTGCGCCTCATTTTCAACAAGTTCTAACTTTTTGCTCCCTCAGGGGCCGGGTGTTTCTGCTGGAGTTTGCGACGATGCGAGTGTGCGACCTGGAGTTCGACTGCGTCCGACGGTTGACCACTTCCCCCTGCTCTGTCCCTGTTCCTGCGGCGAACGCGAACTCCACCCCGAGCTGTCACACAGTGTGGAAGTACTACTGCAGAGACAACTTCGGCTGGAGAGAGTACTCCGAGGTGAGAGGCTCTCTGCCTTTTTCTGTGTTTTTAAACACGAGGCCACATTGACTTTGCTCACACAAATCAACCGTCTTGGTGCTCTAAAAAACACACTCATGAACACTATGTGTCCCAGGGAATTTCAATTATTTCCCACTATACAAATTTGAGTTTGCTTTTTATTTCAAAACTCCTCACCTAGCAGGAAAATGAAACTGATCAGTCTCGGTTCTTCATGTCCCGCTTCTTCTTGTCTCCCCCTTCCTGCAGCCGGTGGTGAAGCTCATCGAAGAGGCATGTTCGAGGGGTCTTAAGGAGGTGCGATTCATCACGCTACAGAACCAGTATATCCTCAACATCAAGGAGGGCTTCCAGCAGAACGCCGTCTTCGGCTTCAGACGGCAGATCAAGAAGCGACCCATGTTCATGTCGTCTGTGATCCTCACTCCACACCTCCAGTAAATATCACTATTTACTCCTGATCCAATTGTTGCTCTTTACGTTTAGAAGGACTTTAAAGGTCCGAATCCTTCCACCAAAGCGGTTCACCCATTATGTAGCAGACATAAATAATGTGATTAATGTTATTAAAACTTCTCCATGCAGCTACCCATTTGTGATCCTCTGTAGAAATTTACAACAGAGGGAGGATCTTAGACCATCACTGAGTAATTTCTAGTGACGTAATGCCATGGCACCAAGCTGTCTTATCTGGCTGTGGAAAACCAATCCGGTTGTTTTTCTAGCTGGAGATCTCGTTAATCCCTGGAACCGCTTTGGTGGGGAAAAAAAAAAACATCTGTGTACGTTAGAACCAAATTCCTGCAAAACAAATACTCATCATTTTCAGGAGGTATGTCAAAATACAATGTTTGGATTGTTTATGTTCATATTTTGCCAGTGAGTATTTTTACCTGTGGCTGCCATCATCTTACTGCATACTTGATTAAAAAAAGTCTCAGTAAATGTAGAAATTCTGCGTTTCTATGAGGTGAAATAAAACTGTATCTTGTTTTTATCTGTTATGCGTGTCCTGATATGCTGTGCAGAGAAAAGCATTTTTTACACGGACTAGAAGTTATACAATTAATAGGAAAGTGGTCAGTCCTCAGTGGAGAGGTGAAGCTTAATCCCTTTATTGATGACCGTTTTGTTCTCACTTCTGCTTTCCATTGTACTCTCTGGCAGATCGGCATGATCATTCATCTCTTAATGTCTGACAATGTTGTCAGAGGACATTGAGCTGTTGAGGTTTCGGGAAAAAAAAACTGTGGTGCCTGGCAGCACTGCTGCATAGTTCTCACTGTTGGCTTTCTAATGTGTAACACTCTGTCTCCTCGTGGGTCTCTGTGTTCCCCAGGCGTCCTAACTCCGTGTTTAGGGACGCGCAGGCACACACAGGCCGGTACACAATGCCAATGTCACAGTCAGGGTTGAATGCTCAAAAGGCTCAGAACACCACGTCCATTTTTAATCCATTTCAGGACGCGACGACAGCCAGAGCTGAAGCAACACTTAGCCCGGCACAGATTTTTGGCGGGTCGAATGTGGTCGCCGGGACACGGGAGCTGTCCTGTGGAAATTGAAGGGCGCCTTGAGCAGACAAGACAGGAAATTAGATAATAAAGGAAATGAAAACAGATGAGACGGAGGAGAAGAAGAGGGAGGGAGGAACATGGAGACAAAGAAATTAATGCTCCCTGTGTTGAGAATCCCCCTTGAAAGAATTAAATTTGTTCTCACACTCATTTTCTCAAGCCAAACATCCCATCTTTGTAACGGTGAAGCAATGTGCCTGCAGCACTCTCCTCCTCCTTACTTTAGAAACAAGTGATACTTGATTGGAAACAAGTGGAGCCATTTCAGCCCATTTGCAGATTCTCCCGTTGCAGAGCAGGTTTCCTAGAACAAACTGTGCCCACCGGGCCAGGACGGTCAAGAGAGAGCCGGAGACGAGGAGGAAGGAAAGGCATGAGCCAGACATACTGAAGAAGAAGAGAGGCAGAGGCAGGGAGGTGAAAGGGAGCGCAGGCGGAGAGGATCTAAATGGTTTCCAGACTCGGAGCACAGGAGAATCTGGCTGATGAGTGACAGAGGGTGAAACGTTAATGCAGAGAGCTGGGATGGTTCCACTGTTGCATTTGTACATCAAATAGCTGCACTCGGTCGCATGCAAGTACATCTCAGCTAATTAGTTAATTTTGTTCAGTTCAATGACTATGGATTGCAGCTAATTTGCACATTTGCAAAATATGGTTCCAGCTCTGGATGAGAAGTCCACAAGTTCCATCAGGTCCAGTGGGAAGTTTCTACAGTCAGTGATTTGCTGGTGCCGCTCCACCGTGTTTTTTCAAGTCCATAGTCAGAGCAGCCATCCACTAGGAAATTGTATAGCATTTAATTCGTCCCTCCGCTAACAAGCTTTATGGAGGGTTTGATTTTCTTTCCCAGCAGTTCTTGACACATTAATGACCATCAATGTGCTTGATTGGTCCCCAATCTGCCTATCAAAAACCTCATAGGGAATTAATATGGTGACATGAAAGAAGAAAATGAGTGACACTACACCACAGGTAGGGGCTGCTATTAAAGTTTTAATGAGGACAATATTCCCAGCAATAGATACCATCAGTATTAACACTTATCAAATTGAAGTTAGATGAATTGAAGCCAGTAGATTGTCCTTTTTAAGTGACCTAAACCTCGAAAGCGATCTGTTTTTTATGTCCTGCTCTTACTCTCAGCTCCCTCCTTGACTTTGCCATCTATCCTAATCACTCCTATTCCTCTCTCTCTGTCTCTCTCTGTTATTCCAGCTTGGCTCCATCATTCTTTAGTTATCTATCCCCTTCCATTTCACACATGTTTTCTCCAGCAGCCCGTCTGTGATCTCCTCAAAGCACACAGGGAATAGAGACAACGATTGCAGGGGAGGGAATGAGGGAGGTGGTGGGTGTCTAAGACCAGACCGACAAGATAAGAGGGAGTGGGAGAAAAGAGATGAGAATAGTTGTCACACTACCTCAGAACCTCTTGATAACACACACACGCACACACACTTTCGTATGGATGATAGAGCTAACAGTATTTACACTTAGAGGGTGATAACTTGACAGGAAAACTACTGTTACTGACTCAAATGCCAGACGTGGTGAAGGATTCTTCTTTTTTGCCACTTCAATGAGAGCTCCACAGTTCTCCTCTCTACCTCTGTCTTGTTTTCCCTCTTTCTTTCCCATTCTTTTCACACCCCACCCCCAGTTCTTCCCGGTTCTTATCGTCTCTTGTTTGGTGTCTGGGTTTCATTTTCGCACAATCCTGTTGTGTTGTTTGGTGGCTGACGTGCAGCGGCGCCGCCCTGCAGTTCAGGGCTGTCACGGTTGACAGTCGGAGGGGTATCATTTCGTAGCAGGCGAGGTTTCTGGAAACGGTTTTGATTAGAAACAAATGGGAGCGTAGCTGTTGGAAGGCGGAGGGATACAGTTGCATATGGATGTTCACCTGCAGACATCAGAGCGATGAACATCATCTCAGCTTTAGGCTTTCAGTAACGTCTGCAAACCGTTTCTTCTTCTGGTGCAGACTGTCTGGGAAAGTTTCCCCTGCCTGGATAAAATGTAAGAATTGATGAGACCAAATTCTGCTCAGACTGGAAGCTGTGGGAGCTGGATTATATAGCATGCACCTAATGTAGTTGTTGTGCTTAATGAAGCAGCTCCACAATGCAGCAGAAGGCTTTTAAAAACATTTTTTTTATTAGGGAGCAGCGTAACAGAGCAGAGTAATCATACCTGATCCTGCCTCTGTTGGTTTGTGTCTTAATACCTGACTGGCAAATTTGCTAAGATTTACAAGTGATGTTAATGGATAACAGAGAAAAACTAACTTTAACATTTTTAAACATCGGTTTTGTCTTTTTACATGTTAATTTCCTTGTCATAAGAACCAGATTACATGTAGTGCCTTGCAAATATTCAGACCTCTTGAGTTTTTTCATACTTTAATAGGATCTCAGCCCCTTTCTCTGATGCCTCTAAATAAACACAATAAGTCACTTCATGTGTCATGAGAGACCAGATGTGTGTATTTTAATGTCAGTATAAATCCATCAGTTCTTTAAAGGCCTCGGCGGTTTGTTAGGGAACATTAGAGAGCTAACAGACTTCTTGAACTACATAGAAAATAGATTACATGTGGTGAAACAAACAAACTCCTCTTCACTGTAAAACATGGTGGTGGCAGCATCATGCTGCGGGATGCTTTTTTTCTTCAATGGTGACAGGGTAGCTGATTAGAGTTGTTGGAAGATGTATGGCACTAAATAAATGTAATTCATCGAACATAAAACGGAGTCAGACTTGATTCAGTGCTTCAGAAATGTTGATGAAAGCAGGCATTAGATGCTCTAATATGATGGAACGTTGCAATGAAGATGAAAGGTAGGACACTTAAAGCTATTTGCAGTAAGTTTCTAGTTCCTAACTGTATTTGGGGTTAAGGTGATAAGAAAAACCTACTTAGAAAAGAAAGCCGCAACATCCTGGACTACAATGCAGGTAGTGCAAGATGGAGATTCCTATGGTCTTCATCAGTGGAGGTACACGGGTGTGTAAACCGAGTTTCAGTTGTTTTTCCTCATGTCCTCTGCTTCATGTTTTAGTAAAATGACTAATTCGTTACTCAGTTATTCATTCTCCACTAAATATAGCAGCTATTAACCCTGATAGTTGTAAAGTAGGTTAAAAGAGACACTGGAGTGTTTCTAAATAAAGTTTTACATGTTTTTTTTTTTTTTCTCACTAAAAAGCCTAAATGTGGTCTGCGGTTTCTTCTCTTTCTAGGACTTTGGGCGGCCTCGCTTTACCCGCTCTCCCCTCCTCGTCTGCCCCTGCGTCGACACCCATGGACGTCTCCTCGTCGCATCCCCTCTCACCGACGGCAACCAACCCGCCTAGCCTTTTCCCCGAGACATGGCTGCCAATGCCAATGAACCAGGACTTCCTGCGGGTGCCCGTGTCGCGGGAAGACCGCAGCTACAGGACGGTGTACAGCCTGTTCCACAAGACGGTGTCGGAAACCAAGTTTAGGATCATCAAGATCCAGCGCGTCCAGAACCCCTTCCTCTGGGAGAAGTACAAGAGGTGAGAGTGCTTTAAATGAAGCAAGAAGTTATTTGGTGTGCTGAGGAGAGAAGGTTGGCCACATGATGTTTTTTAAAGCTGTGGCTAAACGTCTTGGCAGTTTTTTGGTTTTGCTATTGCACACTTGAGCTGATGATCATTTCCTGTGTGAAAACTAAGAAACTTTTCACAGCTGAGAAAATGTATCACGCTTAAAGATGTAACCAGCGTTCTTTAACAAACTCCTTCACAGAACTGTTAGATTTATACTGTGATGAATTTACAGAGGTGAAATTATTTTAGGGTGTCAGTGTAGAGGGGGTTCTAATTGCTTATTAGGCCTCAAACTTGACTCATGGTTTTCCAATCTTCGAAAGTTTTCTGTAGATCTTGCAACTTGCACTAAAGACAAATCTGGAAATGTGCCAATAAACACCCCCGGAGGCTAAAATATTTGCTTTTTGGTGTCGATTATATATATATATAAAAAAAAAACCCTCTTCTATTTATAATCATGTCATAATCAGATCTAAAGCTAAATGAGAGAAGAATCAAAAAGAAAATAGGCCAAATGGTACCAGCTGTGTGGGACTTCGTGAGAACAAGTCGACAGCGGTGTGTGTATGCAGCAGATGGTGAGATGTTTGGTGATGATGATGTTCCTGTTGTGAAGGCAGTGGGCTAACCGCTGTAGTCGGAGCAGGCCTTCTCCTATCAGCTGCGACAGTTAAACCCTCCCACACCGACCAGTAACACACGGTTTCACAATGACTGCCGGTGTGTGTTTCCGTGCGTCTGCCTCACCACCTCTGAAAGCCATACCTCCTCACTGACTCTCTCTCGATTTCCTTTTCCCACAGTATGGCTCCTCCAGCGAAACCATAACTTCTTGTTTGCGCGACTTCATCTGCATGCGATAGCTGAGCGCTGCAAACTAAATTAGGGTAGTAGGAAATCAGGAGTGTGTGAGCGAGCGAGTGAGCAGCGCTCTGCGTGCAGTGTCATGTCACAAGCTGTGGCATTGTGTGAGTTCATGTGTGGGTCACGGCCTCAGTGACTCAAGTTGCTTTTTTCTCTGGGTTTCTTATTGATCTACTTGTATCAAAGAGGCGGCGGGTACATGTTGCTGCAGAAAGATAAGCTCCAATGATCTTTTTTTTTTTTTTTTTGTAGATTCAGGTTTGGGGTGAATAAAACTATAAAACATTGTGCCAAGCTGGAAAAAACTGTTCACCAAAACCTTTTCAACAGGTTCACCTCAATAAATTAGATCCGCATCTAAAGGTTTTCTCCAGTAAAATGTATTTTAGTAGGTCAATTCAAAAAGTGAAGGCCATGTATAGATTCTCTACACTATTTATGTTCATTGTTATAATTACGGCTTAAAACCAATGAAAAACCATATGTTTCTCGGAAAATAGGGCTAGTACAAGAGAGAGTATTTATTTCTATTCACATCCATGTAATTTACAGTGTTTATTTATTCGGGTCTCCTTTTCCGCGATTTACTGCATCAATGAGGGGTGGCATGGATGGGGTCAGCCTGAGGCTCTGCTGATATGTTGAGGAAGGAAAGTTCACACCAGACCTCAAGCAGCTTTGATTCTGTGCCTCTTCATTTCCTTCCTCTTGGACTGCGATTTCTAAATGAAATGCAGCATTTGCTATAATCTCATCAGAGGACTTTGGACCACAGTTCTTTTCCTCCTCATCCCACCTACAATACTTCTGATGTTGTCACAGGTACAAAGAGTGGCTTTACCCAAGGAATACAACAGTTGTAACCCGTGTCCTGGATGCGTCTTTGTGCGGTGGATTTTGGCTCCAGCTGCTGTCCAAACGGGAATCTGTTGTCTGTGCACCTATTTCTATCACAGTTTTTCCTTCCACTCAACCTTTGATACAGCATAATTTGAACAGCCAACTTCTTTATGACCTTTAGTGGCTTGCCCTCCTTGTCGAGGGCGTCAGTGGTTGTCTGCTGGACAATTGTCAAGCATATGATTGTGTGCGCCATAATATGACAGTTTTTTTATTATCAAAAAACAAACTGACTTTTGGTTTTTCCATTTGCTGTAAGCCATAAACATCATCAAAAGAAATGAGTGCTTGAAATATATCACTCTGTGTGTAATGACGAATTTATGTTATTCTAATTTGAGACAAAACTATATAGTATTTCTGCAAATGGTTAGTTTCACACTCATTAGAAAAAACAACTCATTTAATTATATTTAGTGATCATATCCCATCTTAAGTGTCTGCCTCTGTGTGCTCTGACAGGAAGAAGGAGTACATGTCGCGGCGCATGTCGGAGATGGACCGGCTGCTGAGCGAGCGCCACCTCTTCCACGGCACCTCAGCCGATGTGGTGGAGGGCATCTGCAAGCACAACTTTGACCCGCGGGTCTGCGGCAAGCACGCCACCATGTTCGGTCAGGGGTCCTATTTCGCTCGTAGGGCCCTCTACTCCCACAACTTCTCCAAGCGCTCACCGAAAGGAGTCCACTGCATGTTCTTGGCCAAAGTCCTCACTGGCAGGTGTGTGTTGGTTTATTCAACTGAACAAGATGGTTTTAATTTCCAGAAAGCTCCACTTTCTTTCACTAGTGGCAATTCATTGTTTAACTTTCTACTTTTCTAGCAGACGTTGCTTTGAAGGGAGCTGGATACCTCATAGTTTATTAAAAGCTAAATCAAGTCCTCATGTGTCCAGGGTTTATTGGGGTTTGCATGGTTTAGTGTCCTTAATGAGCAGCCTTATGTGTTTGACAAGTCAGTTCCCTTCAGGACGTACCTCTTTTCAAACAGCTTTTTCTTTTTTTTTTGACCCCAGCTCTTCCCCTTGCGCTTAGCTCTTGCCGATTAAATTTACAGAACACATCAACATTAATTTGGATCAGGAAAATCCTGAGGTTCTTTTCCATAAACCATCTTTCAGCCGACCCGCGCTACTCCCATTCCTTCAAACAAAAGTCAAATCCACAGGCGCACATGTAAAACAGCTGATTTGGCTGGGCCCATCATACATCACCACCTTTGTTATGCCAAGGCAGACGGTCCGTGGTGCGTCCAGGGGATTGTACAGTGGTTTGGAAACCACCCCCCACCCTTCCTTCAATCAAGCACACACACAGGAAAACACACTTTTACTCTAAGCCTGGGTTCAATCTGTTCCACATAACAGGCGAAGGCTTTGCTTTCATACTGAGGAGCATTTTAAAGTCTACATCTCTACTTTCTGAATAACAGTCTTTACTTTAATAAGCTTTTTTATGAGAACCGGTTCTAAGACAAGATGTTCCAATGCATTGTTTCATTTCATGCCTGTAGTTACAGGGAATTTATCATAATTTGTACAACTTTTGCTTTTCGGGTGTGTTTGGGCTTGAAGCTCAGGCTAGTTGTATTTATTTCCATGTGCAAAGTCAAGACATGTTAAAAGGTGTGAAGAAAAGAAAGTGAGAACAAGGCAGATGAAAGAGTTTTACAAATGGAAAATCAAACTTGGGATTTGATTAATAGCAAATGGTCACTGATAAAGACTGTCGAGCGTGGAGGACGAAGTCAGGAAAAATGTTATGAAAGGCATTGTAGACCAGCACCCTACCCAGAGATTTAAAAGCGCTCTGTGGCAATCCAGTCTGCCTATAATTTGCCATAGTGGGGAATGACCACTAATTACAAACATGTGTTAGAAATGAAACTCTGCAGCAATCAGATAGAGGACATAACCTCTATCCAAGTGATCCATGAACTGGTTCTTTAAAACAAAGTCGAAGTGAATGGAAGCAGCTAAAAAGCGTACTTTTCTACACGTCAACTCGCCGTGTTTAACTTGCCAGGGTCTGAAGTCCAGTACAGTAATGTAGCGGTCAAATGCACCATGGTTAGTTTTGTTACATCAACATGTCGTGTTCCCCTAAAAGGTTAGTTTAAGGTCGCTTACACATGCGGTGGTTGGAAAGGTAGTCAAAGTACTGAAATGCTTTTTGTCGTTCCTTCGGCTCGGTCACTGAGGAAAAAAAAGTCTGTGCCTATCATGGGTAAACGTGTAGAGACTTTTACACACAGCAACTATTGATTTGAATTAAAAACAACTTTTTATACTGACAGAGAACACATAAAAAGTGAACAATGTTTCATAATCCTGTTTGAAATGGAGAGACAGTTTTTGCTAGGCTATAAGAAGTCCTTTCTCTTGTGTATTTACTTTAATAAACCTCACGCCATTTCCTGCGGAAAGGATCTTTGGGCTAACCCCACATTTTCCTGCGTCACCTAAACGAGGTCAGAGATCCATTCAACGTGCTTCTGTTTAAACAGTCAATTTTAAGAAGTAAATATTTGCTTTCGAACTATTTAGAATGGGCCTTCAGGAGCACCTCTTCTTCCTGTCATTCTTGCGGGGTTCTTGTAGCACGACTAATGCTTTCCCTGTCCTGTCTTTGTTTTGTTTCTTCAGGTTCACCGTAGGAAACTCCTCTATGCGCAGACCTCCACCCATTAACCCCCGGGACCCCTCCAGTGACCTTTATGACTCCTGTGTGGACAACTGGGTGGACCCCCAGATTTATGTCATTTTTAACGACGACCAGAGCTACCCTTACTTTATTATTCACTACGAGGAGGTACCCAATACAGTCGCCATATAAGTCCTGCATCAGAACTTTTGGCGTCTGTACTTGCAAATGCTTGAGTCGCAGTCTGCAGGTGCTCCGTTAAGCTGACAGATGGACTGGGGTTTCTATTGAGTTTGGAAAAAGAACTCATTTACAACCAAATAATCCAAGCAACTCTTTTGGAGTAATGCAGTCCGGTGTCACCCATCTGGTACTTTAAACATGTGAAAGCAGACTAAGAGATGCTTGCAGATGTTCAGCGATGTTCAGAGCGGTTGTCAACTGGATTCAGACAGACTGGACTGCTTTAGACCAGATTAAACTGGACTAAACTGGATTAGCGGAGGACGGCTTCCCTTGGTGTTCAGACTTGAGTGGATTTACCACACCTAATGAATCAGGATCCCATGGATGTTCATCACTGAGCCAAAGCAGATATGATTTATTTTCTTGCTTTGGAGCAGACACGGGATAAAAGAACCTTTCCCTTTATTACTTAGATTAATGTGTACATGAACTTGCTTAGAGGACAAACACTGTCGGAGACGGTTAACATCCTGCCTGTACTGTGAATGACCAGCTAGTGAAATTATAACTTTAAAGAATCAGAACCCAGCCAATCAGAGGCCTCAGTAGAGAAACCATAGTTACTTTCACCCAGCCTCCTGCCCGTACATGTTTTATTTAAACTGTGCTGCGTGCTTGAACCTCTTAATCTAGTGGACATTGATCTTGTGGCCTATTCATCCAGACAATGGAAATGAGTCTCACTGTAAACCTCCTGGAAGAGGATTCCCATGGAGCTGCTCCCAGTCGCCCTCTTATTTTAACCCGCCCTTCCTCTCCTTTCACTCCCCGCTACACTCTGGCTCCTGTCTGCAGGATGACTGAAGAGTGTAGAGGTTTGATGCCTGGACTCTATGCTGCTGCAGTTGAGCTGTGCTGTAGCTTTTTGTCAACAAATCAGCTGAAGCTCATCTCTCTTAGACCGCTCTCTCGCTCAGAGACAGTAGACCATTTTGTTTCTTGGTTGTTGTTTTTTTTCTTCTTCTTCTTTTTGAGACAAACTGTACAGGTGTTCCCTTTTGTTTATATTTGAAATGTGTGCCTTTTGTTCATAAACAAATGTTTATTTATGTTAGTTTAATGTAACATTGATTCAATAAAAAAAACCGAAAAGAGCAAATGACCGAATAGCTGACTTGTGCTTTGTTCAGATCTGATTGAGAGAATTACTGATGTGTTTATTTTGTGCAGATTTTGCAATAAATGGTGTTTTATCAACCATTTTCGTAGCGTTTCTCCCAGCATCAGGTCAGTTGGTTCTCACTGAAACCTGAAAATGTCTGACCTATTCAGAAATTTGCCATAGCATCACTTTTCCGCAGTGGATCAGGGAGACCATTGTTGCTCCTCTGCGTAATATTACAGTGTGTTTAAAAGAAAAGCTCCAAATTCTTATAATAACTTATTACAATAAACACAAATATATTGGGAATACTGCACATTCTTTCCAAAGGAAAACATGGAAAAAAAAAATCACTACAGAGGTTGAGTAAATAAACAAACTCTACTGTTCACTGTATAAGCTGAAAATGCTTGAAGGTCTAGCTTTCCTATGAATCACCCCACTAATATTTATTGTATAACTGCTTGTATTTTTGGAACTGCTTAATATGGGTGTTGCATTGAGCCTACCAACTTCTAGGACCTGTGAGCCCGATCCAGGCCAGGATGATTGGACTGCATCCCACGATTCCTCTGTGTTTCTTGGCCTTAGCCCACTAATCCCTATCCCACAGCTCGGTAAAGTTAATGTTGTTGGCCGGAGTCTAGATGGGCTTCTTTGAGATCACTGAGACCCATCCGTTTCAAAGGCGCCTCTTCAGCATTCAGCAGCATGACTTCTTCAAGTATTTAACAGATCCATGATTCCTGATTTGCAACAAATAGTCCTGACGCCATAGTATGAAAATCATCCCACTAGCATGATGCTGCTCCCACCATGCTTTGGATTATATTGTAACTTGGGTATTTCTAACAAACATGTCTGTGCTCCATAAAATGTTGCACCATTATTCTTCAGGCCAGTGAGTGTGTTCAGCCCATGATGTTGTTTTTCATTAGTGGGACTTTGCTGAAGCTTCCTGCCAATTATTTGACTTCAGATTGGTGTCTTCTAAATGGTACAGTTACACCTTTGTCTTTGCCTTTTGGGTGTTTTGGTTTATTTAAATATTGTTTTTTCTTTTCCTCCAGAATGGTTTTGTGTACCATTTTAAAGCATTTGAGATCATTTTAGCAGAGCAATCTTATCCTTTTCCTCCTCTCTTTGTTTTCCCCTCTCCAATGAACTCCTTATGAACAAAGGTCCACTGTTCCTCTAAACAAAGTCTGCTCAGGTTTTCAGAGATAAATGCACTACACCCAGCATGTACAACCTTCAACCTCTTATAATGTCCACCTGTTTGACAATGACCTCACGGGTTGAACTCCACATTGCTGTTGTTTTGAAGATGTAACTTTCAGTTAATACACAGACTCAGCAGCATTCGTGCCATGACTGTTAGATCTAATACAGTGACTCATCTCAATAGTGATATTGGATTTCTTTTATTTTGAACAAAACTGTCTATGAAAAACTTTTATTGTTTGGTCTATTTTTACCTTCTTTGTTCTTTATGCCAAATGGGCATTCTTTCCCAGCAGCAGAATCACAGCATTGACATCATGAACACTGACGCGTGCAGGGAACAGACTCGGGAACCTTCTGCTGATGCAGTAAAAGGTTTGAAAATGAAAATTTTTACATCGTATTGAATGGACATCGTAAAGTGGATTGCTGGCTAGAAGGTGCAAAGTACAAAGAAAGCTCGCTGGATGTGGATCTGCAATATTAGCTTATTAGGGGCTTTGGTGGAATAGACAGCCAAAAGAGTAAATATTCCCATAAAAATGCAGTTGAAGTTGGCTTTTTACACAGATATGTTTAGTTTTGCACTAGATTATGCACACCACACTGTGTGTATTATTTTTATCTTGGTCAGGCAGAACTAGGCTGTTTCTTCCTGTTTAAACACACAGTCAGGTGGCTTTTAGCAAAGCATGACTGCAAATGAACAATGGACATACTGACCAGTACCTCAGCTTCCAGAGAAGAGGAAGCCTTACAGAATGAGATATTTAGATGTATTTACACCATCTGAGCATTTATTCTTCTTCCAGAAAGAGAAATGGATGGTTTAACCATGAGTATTTTAAGTCTCCATTATTTGCCACATCACCCAGCAATATGTTTTCATCTAAGTGCTGCATCCAATGGGCCACAGAGAGAAGCTGACCAAATCAGTTTAGGATTACACATTCTCAATATCTTCCATGTAGTTTGCTTCCCATTTCTAGGAGAAACACCACCCACTAGTCATATCTTTCATCTTATCTGCTGACTGAATCTTCTCATCAGCTTTTCATTCTTTCAGCCCGGCTCGTAGTTCTGGTTGATGACTCACTCTTTTTCAAGGCCGACCTGCTTGTCTTTTTTTTTTTCCAAGGTCCTTTTCGGGCATGGGGTCTAATAAAACAAAATGCAGGCAAAATGTTCACATTTTCTTGAAAACAAAGCTCATGGTATTAAAAGCTGAACACACGAAGAAGTCAGTTATCGGTCCAAAATCAAAAGTTACTGTTCCTGTAAATATGCTCTCATGATCTGCATCAATGCCACCTTCATGTGGAGCTTTAATGATGCGTTTGATCCATTTGTTTTTCGAGATGGACTGATAACACAACAACCATGATTACCAAAAACATAAATTGGGTGGACAGGTTTGAACATCCTGTTGATTTTGCTGTTAAATTACCTCCAGCCATACTTGAATAAATGTCCCAGAGCAAGTACTACGCACATTTGCTCTTGCTGCATATTTGACCACTCTTTGTATCAGAAATGGAAGAGCTCATTTAAACTGGTAAGTTTCCTGGCACATACCCGCTAATTGGCTCCAGTTTGAGGCTGGAGCCATTTCAGAAGTTTGAAATTAGTCTGCTTTAGCCATTTCAAAGTCAGTTTTGAAATGTGATTAGGTTTATTTTTTAGCAGTAATGCTCAACTGTGTCTTAAGTTTCAACTATCTGGCTGCTGATTTAGTCTATTATTTTATCCACTTAGGGCAAAGCACTCATACGACTGATTGCAAAAAAAGACCCTTAGCATGATGCTCTCTCCACCATGCTTGAAAGGTTTAAAGGGCTCAACTTGACTCCTTCAAACTTCAGTCTCCTCTGACCACTAACCGATCCTCCAGGAGTTTTCTTGCTTATTCACACCGGATTCACACCGATGATTACTGCATGCTAAATTCTGACTGCAACTTTATCTGTTTCTTTATTTAGTGTAATCATTTGAAACCATTGTCAACCTGCGTCTTTTCCTGCTGTTGTGTGACATCCTGAAATCCTCTCTGTTCATCTGTTTTCTGGATGTGATTGGTTCTGATCTGGAGCCTACTGACACAGGCTAAAGCAGAGTTACACCCTGGCAAGGGTCCCCTGACAGTTACAGAGCCAGCACAAAGACAAATGAGACAAGCCCACACAAGTTGTTTCTAAGGTCTATTTAAAGTCATCAGTCATCCTGATATGCTTGCTCTCAAACTGTGAGAGGAATCTGGAAATAAATGCAAATTGTACAAATGACGTGCAAGCTCAAGATTTGAACTAGACGCTTCTGTGCTCTGGGGCTACAGTACAGGGCTGAATTATACACTTTCTAACATTTTACAAATCCTTAAGGTAATTTAGGGATTCTACTTTTTTGCACATGACTTTGATCATGAAAACTACATTTTAAAAAGAAAAACAATTCTTTAATGTGTCCATCAGTACTTTCTCATTCCTCTTTTTACTTTTTTCTCTTTTGTTGTTTCCTTTGACCATAAATATGCTTCTCTATGTTAAGGTCCCCTAGCCTTCGTCCGTCTATGGTGTGTCAGATAGGACTTGCAGTACTGAGCTTTGCTCTGACAGATGAGAGAAGGAGGAGGAGGCGATTCTTTCCTTCGTGCCTCCTCTCCGAGCTGCGTGCCTTTCTGCTTGTCTCGTGTGCATGCAAGCTTGCACAGGTTGCCCTGTGTTTACCCCTCCTATCTCGTGCTCACTTTCTGTCTCTTCCTGTGTCTCCTCCTAATCTCTCTTACAGCCTCACCTGCTCTTTATACTTTGCTTTACCGTTGCCCTTCTCCAATTTGCACCCTCACTCTCTACTATCAGCATTAAACCTTTTCTGTCCTCCCATCTTTGATGATTCTACCGCGTCCCTTTGTCACACTTGGTGTCTGTATGATGGTAAGTTATGCAGCAGGCGCTGGCTGGGTTTGTTTGCCTGACTGCCCTCCAGGAATTGCCGCTGACATGCCGACAGCACTGCTTGACCTGGTGGCTGATGTTAGGAGCCGTGAGACATGGCAGGAGAGCATTAGATGATGCAGAGTAGGCTCATGAGACAGGGTACAGATGCAGAGTGAAGATGAGCTTGCATAAAAACACAGACTGTCTGTGAGGGAAAGATAAAGTACGGCCATTGTCCTTTAAATTATTCAAAGGGACGTTTTTTCTGATGCAGCTGCTTGTTGTGCATTCATATCTTCACCAAATGTTTGCTCATTTTAAGGAATAAATGATTAGAGACCAGAACTCTAGTGTAGATGTACTGTAGATCAGATTAAAGGGATTTAGAATTAATTTGGGTTTTATTCCACATCCTGTTTAGATGTGAACTACACAAACAAGCACAGAGACATCAGAATTAATCTGTGTAATTAAACCTTCCAATTTAGATTATTAGTGCGTATTGTGCTACTTTTTTAAGTGGGGTTCTGTGGAGTTTTTAATCATGTAAAAGTATCTAAACATAGAGGGTTAACTGAAAGAAAAAGAATCGGAACATAGTAAGTCATATTGACTTTAACACACCAAATTTTGACTTTTATTGTCATATTTTTGTGATTTAAAGTCATAAGGATAGCTTGGTATCTCAGAACCTTGGGATACAAATTCAAAATGATGACGTGTTTTAAAGTCATATTTTGACTTTGAATTGTTAGATATAAAACAAAACTGTATCAAGATAAAAAAAAAGAAGTAAAATTAGGTCAGTGGTGTTTGCTCTCCATTGCACAGTACATACCATGGCCACTAAAACATCAGGTGAATATCGAATACTGTACCCTAAAGTACAGTAATGTACTTTACTGTATGTAACTTTTGCATTAGAGCAGAGGCGTCTAAAGTGTGGCTCATGGGTTTTTTAGAACGATATTGTGAGACCCCCTTGACTGCAATTCAAAAGCACCTGGCACAGGTTGGACATTTCAAGGGCAAGATCTTCATTGAAAAGTAAGTGACCCATGTCCTGTTTCTGTCATTGAGATCAAACAACTCAAAACTAACAAAATTAAAAAATAAAGTTTAGGATACCTTCCATTCTTAGAATCTACAATGATTTACAGATCTTTTTTCTTTTCCAATGCATTAGAGGGTTTTCTGTCTGCAGACCAGGTTGGTTTGCAGTCCACCCATCAGAACTTCTCACAGTTTGTCCAAACTGAAATAATACTGAGCACCATCTACTCCTACAAAAATACAGACTGCTTATGAAAACTCTACAAAACCATACTTCAAAAAAGTCACACTGTGAATCAACAAAGACAGTTAGTAGAACTAAAGATAAATGAAACAATCTTTTTCTTAAAGGTAATATTCTCCTGCAGAGAAAACACAGCTTCAGCGCCATATTTATCTTTCCTTTTCTTTAACATCTTTAGACAAACACATTCCTATAACATGCTTTGTGGCAGTTTTTTTTAAGCCCGGATAATAAATAAACAGCTGCTGTTTACTCTGCAATTTTGAACAGTTAGCTGATCCCTACTTGGTTATTTCCTTGTAGTTTGCTGAGCACCTATGTACATCATCACAAATATAACAAAAGTACTAATAAATAAAATCATGATTTTCTGTGATGAAGTAAGTAGCTTGTAAAAATTGTTTTGTTAACCTCTTCTCTGAAATCTTCCTCAACTAAAACAGTTTTTATCTCGCTGCTACAGACTTAAGCTTTTTATATTGCTCTAATATCCATGGCATTAGCACAAATGCAGCCATGCATGTGAGGGTTTGCATGCACGTGCTTGTTTTTCTTATACAAGTAGCCACACTTACACACACACACACGTATTGTCCAAGCTTTGGTCTGCGTTAACCCAATAACTCATAACTCCTCTTTCACACGCATGCACCCGTGTAAACATTAGGCATGCACGCACTCCCGCATATGCAGAGACCTCTATTAAACCCTGCTCTGTACTCCTCCAGCCATGCCCAGCTGCATCCAATGAACATTCCCGGTGATGTTTGTCTTCCTCCCTCCCTCTGTATCATTTCAAATTTCAGCTCTGAGCCTTAAAGAGTGTGAGCAGCCAAATATGGCCTGGCTTGTGTCATGAACTCTACTCGACCCCTCTAAAGCTGCGAGGAAAACCGTGACCTTTGAGACCGTGCCCAAGGCTGAGCTTCTGGTGCTCTTTTGCATGATCAGGAAAATAAATGCGACATGCATGCAGCATACACACACTGTTGCAGATAAGTCCAAGAGAGTTCATGACCTGTGTTGTGCTAAATAATATAATAAAGAGGGTAATTTGGCTAGTTTTGCATTCATTTTTATTGCTTCCTGATTATCTCAGCCACAGAGCTGGTTTTCCTCTTTTTCCATCTGTTCAAGTTTATGACTTCCTATTAATGCTGTTAAACATTTAAAAAGGGGAACTGCTCAGTGTGGACTTTCAACCTGTTATCTCTCATAACTTTGAGTAGCGAGGGTTTACAACAATGCCTGTTCCCAAAACAGGATGGAACTTGTTGATTTCCCAGGGGACAACAATAAGTCTATACATGTTTTTTGACACTTTATTAGCCTAGAAAACACCATCTAACACAGTTGCCTACATATGACCCATGATATGGAAATCATTTGTATATAAAGAACATACTTGTTCAGTTTTTATAGAATGTTCTCAGTGTTGCAGAGTCATGCTGATGCTTTGAAGAAGGACACATGTAAGAAACAGGTAACTCCTGCACTCGATCTGAGCCGTTAGAAACTTGAGGCCCTCTCTGGCGTCAGGCTGCTGTTTGCTCCCTCTTATTCATTATGCATCTCGTTGAATGTGCTCCACCAGCCCTGCTGTCAGCTCCTGTTTACCTAATTGGGGTTCAGAGGACGTGCATCCAGCAGGGGAGGGAAACAGAGGACAGAGACGAGAGTGAGGTGACAGAGTGAGACAAATGGGGCTCTGGTAAAAGAACCTGTTAGGGGCAGAGGCAGGCAGGAAGCCGTTTGCACTTAAAGCCAACATAATTTCTGCAGGAGTGCTGTTGTGCACTGTTTATGGAGATCAGAAGACAGAGGATGCTCTGCAGCGTTAAAGAGCCCATCCTATGTTAATTTGCAGGCTCACGTTGTTTATATTTGAAGGGTCTACAAGAGCAGAGTTAGTCTGTTTAAGATTTCAGACATTATAGTCATGCCGTACGCTGCTGCAGCGCTTCTGTTTATCTGATGTCTGAGATTTTTTAGCTTTAATCTCTTGGAAGACCCTGCTCGTTCTTTATTTTAAGTGTGTTTTTATGATGATGTAAAAGCAAGCCATAGAAGTCTTGAGGATGAATCATATGACTCCTCAAGTAACGCCCTTTCAAGTTCTCAAAAGAATCTTGGCTGTAAACATGTCAGGAATTATAAATCCTTGTATTTTCAAAATTGATGCACTTTTGCAGACAGAAGTAGAGCTTGGAGCAGTTGCATGTATTTTTTATTTATGCTTTGTGAAAAGCATAAATAAAAACAGAATTCAATAATTGGCAAATCCTGTTATACGCAGCTGAATACACAACAAATAAAAGATATCTAACGTTCAAACTGATAAACTGTTTTGTTTATTTGCAAATATTAAATCGTTTTGAATATGATGCTTGCAACACATTCCAAAAAAGCTGGGACAGGTTCATCAATAAAAAACTGCATGAGCAAAACATCCAAAAGTTTAAGAATATTTCTCAATATACAGTTGCAAGGAATTTAGAGATTTCATCATCCACAGTCCAAAATTTCATCAAAAGATTCAGAGAATCTGGAGAAATCTCTGCACGTAAGCAGCACAGCTGAAAACCAACATTGACTGCTTTGGCCTTCGACCTGTCTGGAGGCACTGCATTAAAAACCGACATCAATCTGTAACGGATATCACCACATGGGCTCAGGAACACTTCAGAAAACCACTGTAACAACTGACATTATATCTACAAGTCAAAGTTAAAACGTTACCATGCTAGGGGAAACCATACATAAACCACACCCAGAAACGCCGCCTGCTTCTTCGGGCCTGAGCTCATCTGAGGTGGACTGACGCAAAGTGGAAAGGTGTGTTGTGGTCTGATGAGTCCACATTTCAAATTGTTTTTAGAAATAGTGAATTACAAAAAAAAAAAAAAGAAATTGTGGATGCCGTGTCCTCCGCGCCAAAGAGGAAAAGGACTATCCAGATTATCAGCGCAAAATTTAAAAGCCATTATCTGTGATGGTATGGGGATGTGTTAATGGGTAACCTGTACATCTGTGGAGGCACCATTAATACTGAAAGGTACATACAGGTTTTGGCACAATTTATAGCTTCATAGTAAAAGAGTGTGGGTATTAGACTGGCCTGGCTGCAGTCCATATCTGTCTCCCACTGAAAATCTGTGGCACATTATGAAACGCTAAATACGACAACAAAGACCCCAGACCCAGTTGAGCAACTGAAGTTGTACATCAAGCAAGAATGGGAAATAATTCCTCCTACAAAGCTTCAACAATTAGTGTCCTCAGTTCCCAAACGCTTACAGAGTGATGTTAAAAGGAAAGGTGATGAAATACAATGGTAAACATGCTGCGGTCCCAGCTTTGTGAAACATGTTGCAAGCATAAATTAAAAATAAAGTGAATATTTGCCAAAAAAACATTATAGGTTGAACAGGATTTGTAAATCATTGTATTCTGTTTGTATTAATGTTTTACAAAACATCCCAACTTTATTGGAATTGGAGTTATAGTTTGCATGGTTCAGATACTAAAAAAGGGAACAGAACATGAATTATCTAGACCTATCTCAGTGCAAAGGTAAATGCACCAGCATGTGTCAGAGGCCTTGTGTATCATCTACTAGAACTGACAGTCCTTCCAAAAAAAAGCTCTTTGGTGACGAGTGCTAAAATCTGATGTGTTTGAATTATGGTACAAAGTTGGTAAAGCTATATCTGAGAAGGTGTGTTATTGCATGAAGCTCAGCCAGGAGGTTTTGGTCACTCTGACCATTTCCACAAGGCAGGAGTCATTCAAAGGCATCCTATTTGGTGCACTTCTACACTTTAAAAATTAATATAAAGCTATGGAAATAAGGGTATTTTTCCACTCCTAAGAACACAGCAGTGATTTACTTTAAAGCATTGTGTGCAGCAGCATTATTCAAAGGCATAAGTGAATCCGGTTCCTTCTTATTTTCACCAGGCTTGGATAATGTAGCCTTTCAAAGGAAGACAGACAGGGAAAGTAACTGCAGATATTTAGCTGCTTTATTCTTCTCTGTGGGCTCAATAATGTAGTTTAATCAAATTCCAAGTCATGCGTGAGGGTTTGAGAGTATTTTCAGGTGCCTGTCTGCTTGACGGACAGAAGCTAGATTTAACTGTATGGGGTCTGTGTCAGCAGTTAACTCAAGCTCAACTGAGGGTCTAATTGGAATTTTAAGAGCATTTCCAATCTATGTGTGGTAGCAATTAATCTAAAAAACCTGGCCACTGTGAAAGAGTGTGAAAAGAAAATAGTCCCAATAAAAGTTTGCCATGAAGGGAAAAAGACAAATATTTTTAAGGAGGTGCTATGGTCAGACAACACCAAAATTGGACCTACAAACTAAATACGATGTGTGGTGGTAAATTAATCATGCTCATCACCCTAAACACACCATCCACAAAGCAAAACATGGCGGCAGCTGCGGCATCATGCTGTGGTGAGGCTTTTTTACAGCAAAGTCAGGAAAGGTGGACAAACCTGTTTGAGGCTGCAAAAGACTGAAACTGGGAAGGATAATGGAATGGTATAGATCAAAGCATATTCATGTGTTAGAATGGCCCAGTCAAAGTCCAGACCATTTCCATATACAGTTGCTGTCCCGCCAATCTGACTGAGCTTGCAAAGAAGAATAGCCAATGATTTTGCCATAGATGTCTGAAGCGTGTAGAGACATACCCCAAAATACTTGAAGCTCTAATTTAAGCAAATGTTGTTAAAAGTATTGACTCAAGTGGGCTGAATACACTCCACACATTTCAGATTTTTATTCAAAAAAGATTTTGGAGAAATACATATATTTTTTTTCTACTTCACAATTATGCACTACTTTGTGTAGGTCTATTCTATAAAATCACACTAAAATACATTGAAGTTTACGGTTCAAAGTGTTGCTTTCAGAGATTTAATTGTATATCAAAGGATAAGATGTTTAACTGGAGCACCAGAAGTTGGCCATTAGTTTAGGTTGTTCTCAAAGCATACCTAGTAAGTTTAGTAACCAATATCATGATTTATAGTTGCACTTTTAGGAACAAAAACATTCACAACATTTTTTTCCTATTAATTTAGCCTAATTTTTCAATTGCTTTCTCTATTAAAAGTTACAAATTTAAAGCTGTAGGTATATCCCACTCCACTGTAATGGACAGTTTGTTTTATCTAACTGGGCTCGAACTTTCATTGAAAGTTACAGAGCATCACGGCCATGCGTTATGTTGTGCTCAGGTGGGTGTGTGTGCTGTGTGCCCAAGCTGAAAACCACAGCCCAAAAGCTTGCAGCTGGCAGCACTTCAGCTCTGTGCGGCCCCTGCACACAGTGCCAGCTCCTATTTCCATGGAAACATTATCAAGAGTGCGGCAGCTATGTGGCAGCTGTCTGATGTGTTCCAGTAAAATTGCCATTTAACATCATCAATTTGAATAAAGATACTCATCCCATGCATTAACAGAAGAACATGTGGAGCTCAGGGTGAGAACATGGTGTGCAGCAAAGAACAGCGTGCAACAGAAGAGAGCAGCCTGGTCGTTATGGGTGTTCAGAAAGCCTACGCTTGGGGATTTAGAGTAAGGGAGGAGCTAATCGAGGGAGTTGGCCGGAAGGGTGAGAGCCAGCGTGGGCTCATTCTGAGTGTATACAGGTGGAATTAATAGGAGGCAACAGGGAACGACAGAATGCATTTGCACCTTCCTGAGGCCTCATGGATTAGAGCTTAAAAAACGCAGAAACAAGCTTCTGACTAATACTCAGCCATATTTCACATGTTCTTTTTCTTAGGTTGCTTAAATATGTGCCGTGTATTTCAAATAAACCTTTGGGTTTTCATGTCCTTCGAACAGAAGGCTTTAAATCTGCCACACCCTTCATTTAATTAGGCTTGTCTACACTTTTAATAATTAAACAAGACGGTGACTAAATACTGGCAGCTGCTGTGTGATGACTGTGAATCAGCACACCCATTTCATGTTCATGTTCTGTCCTGATGTGCCTTTTTACATAATAGGTTGCTCAGGCTGTTCCAAGCAAAACAAGTTAACGTCAAGATTTCTGTGTATCCCTCAGCTTTTCTTTTTAAGACAAGTGAAATGACATATCGAAAAATCAGAGCATATGTAGTTCATCAGTCTTTTAGTGAACTGTCAACTCAGATACCTAAATACTTATGGGAGCTAACAAGTTCTAAAGCTCACCATCCAGAGTGGAGATATGAACAGCAAGTTTGATGTAAATTAGAGTTAAGAATCATGAGTTTATTTTTGCTTTTATTTAAAAGAAGGTGAAGCTTGGGGAAGACATGTTGGTTACTACAGAAGCTGCAGTGTAAAGAGGTCGACTATAAAACAAAAGAGGTCAATGCAGCATTCAGATTAGACCGACTAGATGTGAACAGAATGGTGTCATCAGATAACAGGCGGGTGGGGGACGTGGAAAGATATTTATCTTAGCTAGTTCTGTTTGCTGGTTGATGTAAATATGGGCTTCCTTTCAGAAAGAAAGAAAGAAAGAAAGAAAGAAAGAAAGAAAGAAAGAAAGAAAGAAAGAAAGAAAGAAAGAAAGAAAGAAAGAAAGAAGTAGTGGGCACCATTTTGCATGAGGGGCGGTCATTGTTTCGGGGGAGGGGGCTGTGAATGTTTGTGTACGTGCAGACCTCTGTGTGAGCTCTGGTGGAGGTGGAGACTAAGGAACAGGATGCACAGCCCTTGAGGAATGTGTGCAGCTTGGATTCACGTCTATGAAACTCATCCTTCCCTCCCTTCCCTTCTCCGTTTTCTTTCCTGTTTCTTGTCTTTGCACAGTCCCCTCTTTGCCGTCCCCTCTATACAGGACAGAAGTCACATAGGCACCAAGGAGGAGATGTGTGGGTAAAATTAAAGAAGAAGAGATAATGATGGGCAGAAGTGGATGATGAGATTTCTTTTGAGGGTATGGGATATAAAAAAAGATGACAGCGATTAATTTCCACAGTAATGATGATGAGCCAGCAAGAGAGCCAGGGAGGGATTGAGATCGAATGGGACAGAATGTGTGATCCTTTTCTGCCCTCAAACCCCTCCTACAGCGGTTCAGAGCTGGCATTTCCATGTTCCTTGCTTCACATCTTGCTGCTGTTGCATGAGTCATATTTGCCTAAAAATATCAAGGGAGCCCTGAGTGACAAACCGAGACTCACAACTTGAGACATGATGGCCTCCTTGTTGTCACAGGCGATTATTTCTCCATCCTCAGCACACAGGGGAATCCTTGAAAACAAAAAGTGAGATATTTTGTTTCTAACTACATCAGTTAGACCTCCAATCTTACATCACGTCAGCTCAGCAGCACCATAAACAATCTTTTTTTTTTTTTTCTGATGTAGCCTTGGGCATGTTCTCTTCCCATTCATATCATCCACATTCTTTTCCCATGTTTAAACACTGCCTTCTTCATTTTGCTCAAACACACCCCTTCCTCTTTCCTCTGTGTCTCCTCACCCTCAATCGCAAAAAAAAGCAGGTGCTCTCCAGTTGTCCTGAATATTCTGGAAACCAGAACAGAACACACCATGTAATAGAACAACACAGACTGCACTTCATGTACCACATGCTGCATACTGTAGCTCTGCATGGCAAACCAGCCCCAGCAGGCCCGCATTCTTTTAGCTGTTAGCTGTCAGCCTGCTCTATGCCGTGCAACAGTTTGGAAAATCACTTCACTTGTTGGGTTACGATCCTTAGATGTAAAGGACTGGTTGGCAAGTATTTTTGTTATCATAAAAACAGGAAAAAAAGTAAAAGTGGATGCAGGTTTTTTTTTTTTTTTTTTTACTTTAAATTTGAAAACATTAACTTTATTAGTAACAAGATCAGATTTTAAACCTCCATTGTAGCTGTTCCCTATGATCTCTCAATTTCTGATTATTCTTTAACATTATTCTTAAATAACAGTAATGTTTGGCAGTTTTTTTACAATCTGTTATTCCTTCACAGCCTGATCGACACATTTAAAGAAGCAGGATCCTAAAATACCAAGTTAATTACTGAATGTCAATGTGGTTTCTGAAACGAAACGATCAACAATACTAGCTGTACTGAAAGCAATAGAAGACATAACAACTGATAATAAGAAAATTGCTTCTGAAGTATGTTGATGTCAAAAAAGATTTTGACACAATAAATCATGATTCACTGTTAAAATGCCGGTACGCTACAAGACCAGAGGGCTTGTGCTACATTGGGTTAAAGGTTATTTAAGTGGCAGACAGCATTATGTCAAAATGAGTTCTCTTGGACACTGGTTGTGGGGTTCTGCAAGGGTCAGTTTTGGGTCCTAAATTCTCTATAATTTATGCAAATGACATATTCAAAATATCTCTGAATTTATTAAATTTGTATTATTTGCTGATGACACAATGATGCATTGGAGATGTTAAAAGATTTCACTGAAGAACTGAAAAAGCTAAAAATATGGTTTGATTGTAACAAATCTTTAAATGTGAGCAAAACTGAAGTAATGTTTGGGAACTGTGAAACGGACAATAAAATAGAAATGCAGGGAGATGAAGTGAATGTTAAACATTAGTAAATATTACTGCTAGTATCTGCTGTTATGTTCAATAACATTTTGAGTAAAAAAGGATTTAAAGTTGACTTTCATGCAAAGACATCAAAATAAAGTAAAAATAAATCAAGCCATTGAAATGTGTTGATAGTACTTGAACCTTTTCCACATTTTGTCACATTACAAAAACCCTTGTGTAGTTTATTTGGATTTTAGGTGATAGACCAACACAAAGTAGTGCATAATTATGAGTGGTTTTCAAAGATTTTTTCAAATGAAATCTGACAACTGTGGTGATCATTTGTATTCACCCCTGGCAAGTCAATGCTGCACAGAAAGCATTAAAGTTATGGCAGTTCTTCATTGCAAAGCTGCTCCAGCTCCGGCAGATTTGGAGAAGAGCATCTGTAAACATCAATTTTCAATTAATACTAAAAATGATCAGTTGGATTTAGGTCTCATCTCTGTCTGGACCACTGTAACAAATGAATATCTGAAGAATCTATTGTAGCTCTGCCTGTATGTATAGTGCGATTGTCCTGCTGAATGGTGAACCTCCACCCCAGTCTCAAGCCTTTTGTAGTCTTTAACACATTTTCTTCCAGGATTGCCTGTATTAAAATAGGAAAAATTGGAAAACTATGTACCATTAATCTTCCACTACAAAACACCCCTTTGTGTTGGTTTATAACATGAAATCCCCAAAAAAGGCATTGATGTTTGTGGTTGCAGTATGACAGAGATGACAAAATGTCTGTAAAAGTTACTGGAGCTTTTATTTTATGCTAGCCATGAGGAAGGTCTCAGCAGGTAAATTTCCCAATATTTCTATTATTAAGCTTTCATGATAATATAATGGCTTTGGTTTCAGTAAAGTTTTCTTCTTGATGAGCAACTGGTGATGTTGAGGTGGGACTTTAGCTAGAAGCTCATCCTTAGTTATGATAAAGCAGATAAGTCAGTACCTTGACTTTGGACACTTTCTGTGAGTCCCTACGTTAACATCCACAGTTTCATTGTTGGATGATTGCCTATCTCCAGCAAGAACCAATGCATTAAGAAGAAAACTCCGCACAGAAAGGCCTTAGCAAGAATTTGAACCCAGGACTTCTGACTACAAACCAACATTTTTAATAACTGTGCCGCCATAGTGGTTTCAATTCTGTTTTTATTAGTTTCTCAAAATACTCCTTACTCTTGACTCTGATGTCCTTCATCTGTGATCTGAAACGTTTTTCTTTAGGGCCATGTTTGATTGCCTTTTTCATGCAGGTCCACATTTCTTGGAATACATTTCATTGTTTTCCTGGATTGATTCCTGATGTCTATTCAGCAGTAGACTGTCACATCGCAAGAGTCACAAGATTTTAAAAACACTGAAGACTGCATTGAAAAGTCGAATGAATTATATTAAATTGGTCTCCATGAAGCTCCACTATCCACAATCAATGAGAAAATAAATTGTCAACACCGTTTATGAACTAATGTAAAAAGCGGGGAGATTTCATGGTAATCGGTAAATCTTCCTGCTTGTAAAACAAGCGCCTCTCAGAAAAAGATGGGCAGAAATGTGCAGGCTGGTCATTTGTCTGTTGTGCGATTGCTGAATGTTTGTTGTCTGCTCTCCGGTAACGTGGCAACCAGCCTGGGGGCGTCACGGTCCCCAATCATCTGATTCAGTTTTAGCAGTCACGAAGCCTTGATTGAACAGCACATATTGAACCGGCTCGTTGAACTGCACACATATGCACACTCATTACAGTTTGACAAGGTGCTGGGGGTGTGTGTGTGTGTGTGCAGGATACTGGTGTGCTCATGCAGCTTTAGTGTCTGGTAAATATCCCACACACACACTAAACATGAAAGGAGAGAAATGCCACAACCTAAGGAACAGATCTCCCTATTTACTCAAAGGGAGGGGCTTGGGTTTTACCTGTTCTGCCACTTATTTTCCAAACTATTGCTCCATTATGTTGTGGAAGGATGCCAGGGTTTGGAGTTGGTTTCTATGACTTCGTCATGACCTTTTTGTACTTTTAATCCAACTCCTGTAACATTTACTGCCAAATACATTTACTGCCAAATTAAGAAGAATTTGTATAGAAAGCACCACAAGTTACAAAATAGATCTTATATCCATCTTGTTCACATGATAAGACTGTGAACGTATTGTGATCTTGTTTGTTTTTATGTATATTTGGATTTACATTGTGTGTTTTATTTTTTTACTAAAATGCCCAAAATCAAGGGTTAACTCACTGGCCAAAACTGTCCTTAAGGGGCAATAAAGTGCCTATTCTATTTTGAAAGGAGTTTAATATAAATAATGGTCAATTTGATGTTAACTTGTCACACTGGTATGAATAAAACAAATGCTGTATTTAAATGTACTATTGTCAGCAAATGCCTTGTTAAATCAATGTGCTGATTATGAATATATTACTAAATTTTACCATTTTTTTCACTGGCTCGTTTTAGGCAGCATGATTCCTCTCCACTCAGTTTTGCTCTACTTAGTACGGTACCAGTTGTGTTTCCACTGACCCACTGATGGCTGAAGCTATGGCGGCTCAAGCACCGCCTCCAGGCGTCAGTGCAGTGTGCTGTGCTGCTACTAACATTACTATGTTACTGTCTGCCTGTCTCCACCCCCGAAGGGAAGGGGACCACCTCCTGGGTCTGGGGGCTGGTTGTCCCTATGGGTTATCGGCACCTGGACCTGGAAGTATAGAGTATGCATGAGGAGTGTGAGTGAGTGTATGACGTCCATTGTTGTTTGTCTTTACGTTGGGTGCGTGGGTGTGAGTGTTTTTATGTGTACGCATGAGGGTGGCAATGTGTGATTGCGACTGTGTGTGCCTGTTTTTTGTGTCAGGTTGGGTCTTGGGCTGCTCCCTCTCCTGGATCAGTTTAGGTCCCCATCAAATGTGGGGCCTATTCTCCCCGCCACACTACCTGCCGCTGGTTGGTGTCTCTGCCCGCCGGTGTGCTTGTGGTTCTCGGTGTCCGGGGCTGGGTGCTTTGGTGTGTGCTGGCTCAACCCTGGTGGCTGCTTGCCGGGGCCTGGACCCCTGGGCTCGGTCAGGCCTCTGCTTGGGCAGTGATATGTCTTGTGGTCTCGGGTGTCTGGGTCCATGGCTGAATCTACTCGGGCGTAGACGGCTGCCAGCAGGGTCTGTGGGCTCGTCGCTGCAGCTCCCTGTTGCTTCTGCACTGTAGCTCTGGGGGGCCTATGGATGTCTGTGGCTTGGATCTCCTCCATATCTGTCCCAGGTCCAGGGGGGCTGGTCTGTGGCTCCTTACACTCACTATTGCATATTTTTATGGAGAAACCATGTATACACAAGTGCGCTCACACTCAGAGCCAGAGGTGTTTAGATTCAGGTGTTAACAGATACACAAATGTTCTATATTGAGCCGCATTTACCACTAAATACATCTTGCATTGATAAGTACCATGCACGTTTTGCTGGTAATATGAACATTTCTGCACGTGTAGAAGCAAGCAGGGTGTTATCTTGTATTCTCTTCATCCTTCTTTCTTTCCTCCATTCTATTCTCCTTCTCTCCCCTTTTCCTGCTTGCCCCCCTTTCTCTCTTTCGTGCTTCTTTTTTTTCCTTTTCATTTCTGTCTCCGTGTCTGTACCAATTGAAATAATCCCAAAGCAGTTTCTAATAAAATTTATTTTTACAAATATCAAGCAGAGCTTTAAAGCGTTAGCTGTAATGCTCCACTTGTGAAAGTAAATCTGTCGGGCTTCTTCTTGGCACTCAACAACAATTCTGAGCGCTACTCTGTTGGACAGGACACGGTAAAAAAAAAAAAAGCATTACTATGTCACATTAATCTGCGTGGAAAAAATGAAAAATAAAAATAATAACTAAACAGAAAATAAAAACAGAAATAAACTATGTATTTTGTATATGCAAGGTCTTATATATGTTTTTTCATATATAAAATGATTTTCTGGGATAATTATCTGGACCACAACCCAGCCCGAACTTATAAAATAAGGTTCAAGGGTTCTGATGTGAGGGAGCAGGAGGAGCAGAGAGGAGAGATGCTGATGTCTGGACTGGTAATGCTGCAGAGTTGGCCTAAAGAAATTACAATTTTGGGCTTTATGAGGAAATTTTTGTCTCAGCCATGGCAATAATGAGGACAAGGACGTTAAAGCGCAAAACTGCGGACTTTTGACCATGGTGAAGTTAGTTTTAGGTTGGATATTGGATATTCGTGCTCCGCAGATTCAGCGGGGTCCTCCTCTCGTTTGAGATGGTGATGGCAGTGTAATTACGGGCAGCTGCTCTTTGCCTGCTCTCCTGCAGACACTGGTTCTCTTAAGGACTGTCAAAAATATTTTCGATCCAAACAGGCTGTTTCATGGTGGTATTGTTTTGTGTGTTTTGAGGGAAATGTTTATGCATCTGAGCAGCTGATTTTATGTGTGATCAGCAGGTTTAGGATGTTATTAAATACAGCGCCGTACCTGTGTGTAATTCAAAAAGCTGACATGGTTTATAATTTGTAAATATTAAAATTATATTTTGGTTTGACCTGCTCCGGGCACTGTGTTCCTCAATATTGTTGTAGTCGCTCATGAGTTTTATTAACTTTTCTCTGCACTACCTCAGCGAAAACCTTCTCATTTCTCCTGGTCCCATGGCCAATCAGTGAACAGCAGTCTGTTCACGTCACATGTAGTCCCAACTCAGCCCCGGCCGTATCTGCTCAGGAGCAGGGACCAAAACACTAGGTACCAGAAAAAACAGTAATGGAAAAGCGAGCAAAGCGAGCCGAGTGGACTCGAGTAGGGCCCAATCGAGCCAGTGGAAAAGGGGCATTGGATAACATGATGGATTACTTAGCTGCAAATACAAAACTGTGCTAATCCTAGTGTAGTATTACTGACAGCTAACATCCTTCCATCAAGAAGTCAAAATGGTGGGTCTTCTGAGAAACCTACATCCTGATGTTGTGGTGCATATCTCAATTAAGTGTGGACTACCACCACCCATCAGCCAATACAACATTTAGTTTGTTACCTTGGAGACTGGATGCAGGGTGGTGGACAGACACTGATGCCCAAGGAATCTCATTGATTTCTAAGGCTGATCATTAAACTGTTTAGGGGTCAAGAGGTGTGGAAGGTGCTGCTTCCCTCCCAAGTGCTGTTTAATCTCCTTTATGAAACAGGAAAAAACACACCATCCTAACAGGGGAATAGCTAATGAGTTCTTCATATATTTTATATTTATGAAATGACAAATAAAATATTTGTTAATTGTTAATATCCTGGTATCTCCAAGCCACGCAGGTAATAATGCTCACTCTCTAGTTTTTCCTGACGATGACATGTTGGATTCTAAAGATCATCTCTTACCTTTCTGATATTTACAAAAATGATTGTTCTCCTTTTACATACAACAAATAGGTTTGCTTAATGACCAATATGTTTGAAATGTGTTGATCCTCCTTTTGCTGCCAAAACAGCCCTGATTAATCGAGACATTTACTTCACAAGAGCTCTGTCCTCTGACCTCATAGGCATACACTGTCTTCATCAGCCTGCCTTCTTTGTATTGTGGATCCTAATGCTACGTGTCCCTCAGGTAAGCAACAGACATTCACCTGGCCATCTATCAGATCATACCAATTCTCCAGTTGACCAACCATCATAATCTGGCCCTTGTCAAACTAACATGCTTGGGCATTTTGCCTGCTTCTAACACAAAAACTTTGTTGTTGTCGAATACATAAACCAGGCATAACACTCGAGGAGCGGTCTAAGAGTCCTTTAATATGAAGTGTTTAAGACAGAATGTGGCTAATATGCACTAAGGTCACCATATAAAAACAATTAAGCCAACAAATCTCCTGTAATAGCTGCAGACATGTTAGCGCCGTCAGCCTCCATTTATTGGCTGACAGGTGAAAGCGAGTGGGAGAGCCGTAGGTGTTGTTCGCTCTGGAGTTCAGATGATAAAGCTCCGGTTCGTTGTCCTTCTCCGCCCTTTCTGCTGTTCCGACTCCCGCCTCTGCGTTGGTGTGAGTCCGCTGTAGGATCCAAGGGCGAACAAATAGGGAAACTGCAGCAGGTTGTCAAGGCAACACAGGAGACCCCTCTGCCATCCACCCCCTCAAACACTCACTCACACAGGTACAAAGTGTAGTTTGCAGACGTGTTGCAAATACGTCATTGCGCACATTTGCAGCGTGAGGGAGCATCGTGGGATGGAGCTGAGGAACCTTTCACGACTTCAACAGATGAGTGGGCAACTCAAGCTGACAGAGTGTCACGAGTTTTATTTATGCAGGCCGCACTGCCCGTGTCCTATTTTAACACAACACTGGGTGATAATGCATTAGTCACAGAGTATCCATCTTCACGTTTACAGGAAGCTTCTTAGCTCTGATTTCTAATAAGAAAGTCATCATTAGATTGCTTCATCTATGAACCCCGCATCTGTTTTTCCTACGCTGTCTGCCTGTCTCATGTGTCATTAATGTGTTGTTCTCTCAAAGAGCCCCGACACAGTTTTAATAGCTGGGCGTGCCCACGCTTCTCATGCAAATGTGGGGAATAGCAACTACAAGGCAAAATCAAGGCAAACATTCTAAACAAATGCCTAATTAGTAGCTAGGGGATTCAAATGGAGCCAACAGCACCACAGAGGGGGGAGTCGAGTCACTTGAGGGAGGGAGTGACATAAATGTCAGGTTTTAAAGATGTGTTAATGTGCACTTTGTTGTACAGAAGAGGCATTGGTGGCTTTGTGTTAGTGCTCACATCAGCGAGTGCAGTGTCAGCTGTTCCAGAGTTTTGTATGTCTGTGAGTGTTAATTAACTACAAAATGAAGCAAGTATTAACTGGAGAAATAGATGAGGAGCTGCTAAAGTGCATAAAACTTACCCAATCATGCATAAAGATCAGACTGACACTGTCAAGTTCAGCTCTCACTGGTGGAATTAATGATCAAAGGATTATTATATGATGTCGGATCGCAGCCCAGGGTGAATTAAACATTAACGTGCCACATGTTACCAATGAAGGCCGGATTAGTCAGGAAGTGGAAGGCGAATATACAGGAAACAAGCTGACCCTGAGCCTTTTTAAGTCTAAATGCAGAGGTTTTGATCTCAAATCTTTGATATGTCTGCATTAGGTTAGGAACTTCTTTGCGTATGTGTTGGCAGCTTTTATTGTTTACTCAGTACAAGATAAAATAACATGTATAGGAGAATGAAAACGGGTACCTTTGTACACAAGCAAAAAGGCCACATCCGTGTAAGCGCTGCAAGATCCCAGTACAAATTAACTCTCCCCTCCTGCCAAGTGTAATTTACTCGCTCTGCGTGAGTGTCTCCACAGAACAATCTTGATTAAGACACACACCCTTTCAGAGGGCCACACCAACGTCTTATCATGATGACAAGGAAGCGAGGAAGGAACCACTGACGTTGACACAATGGGTGGGTCAGCACCATACTTTGGTTTGAGTAATTTCCCATCTGAAGTCCTGGATATTGAGATGGTGACAGAGTATTACAACATTTCTTCAAACTTGATGAGAAAGTATCCACCCAGGATGGATGCTGGGTGCAAGGTCAAATGACAAATAAAAAAAGGACTGTTACCCCATGCACAAGATGCATTGTATTGTGCATTTTTCACAATGCAACCTCAAAGTTTGACGTACTTTATTGGGGCTTTATGTGATAGACCGAGACAAAGCAGTGCATAGCTGTAAACTTTTTTTGAATAAAAAAAAGTGTTACATGCGTTTGTATTAAGGTCCCTTCAGAATCAGTTTTATTTGCTTAGTTTATGCATGAGACAAACAAGGAATTTGGCTTTCATTCCACTTTGCTCCCAATAAGGATTTTTTTTTTCACAAATATAAAAGGTAAATACAATTATTTTTGTAAATATGTATGTGCAGTGTTTTTACGAAAAAGAATAAACATGGTTGAAATAGTACAATTATGCATATTATTTATCTGGGCACTCTGACTGTCAAGTGTTCATTAGAGACACAACCTGGAGGAAGAAACTATCTTTGTGGCGTCTGGTTGTTGCAAATAGATCTTTGTAGCACCAACCTAAAGGCAAAAGTCTAAACAATTTGTGCCCAGGATATGTGGGGTCTACAGATATGTTAGTTGCCTTTTTCCTGATCCCAGACTTGTACTGGTCCTGGATGGAGGGAAGGTCAGCTGGCATTATCCTCTCTGCAGACCTAATTGTTTGTTGAGGTTTGGACTGGTCCTGTTTGTTGCATGAATCAAACCACACAAAAATGGACGAACACAAAACAGACTGAATAATGGCAGAGTACAAGATGACCAGCAGCTCTTGTGGAAGGTTGTACTTCTTTTGTTGCTGCAGGAAGTAGTCTCTGCCGAGCATTCTTCCAAAGAGTGTCGATCGCACCAGTGGACTAGTTTATTCAACTGTATGCAGGCTCGTCACTGTCCTGGATCAGACCAATGACAGCTTCATTGTCTGCAAACTTCATGCGTTTCACAGACGGGTCTGCTGAAGTACAGTCATTTGTGTACAGAGAGAAGAGGACTGGTTCCCCTAATTGGTAAATGGAGTCCCTCTGTGTGTTATTTAATCTCAGGATAAATCCAGCGGTTCTGTGAGACCCTCAGAGGTTTGTTGAAGAACATTTGTAAACAAAAAGCTCATGAAGATCATGGAATACACAGTTCAGGATTAGGGATAATGTTGTGGAGAGTTTTAAATCACGGTTAGGTTATAAAACTTTATCCCAAGGTCTAACCATGTCACAGCACAATGTTCAGTACGTCATCTGAACTTCAGAAGTATTACACCACTGAATACCTACCAAAACATGGACATCCACCTAAAATGACAGGCCAGGCAAAAAGAGCATTATTTTGAGAAGCAACCAAGAGGCCCATGTTAACTCTAGAAAATGTGCAGAGATCCACAGCTCAGGTGGGAGAATCTGTTCACAGAAGAACCATTAGAAGTGCACTCCTGGCCTTTGTGGAAGAGTTGCAAGAAAAAAGTTTTTTTTTTGAAGAAATACACAAGAAGTCCTGTTTGCATTTACCACAAAGATCCAAATGTTTCTGTCACAACTTGACAGACTCTCAAGTTGCATGAAGACTCTAGCAACACTAGAAATATTAGAAAACACATCAACACCAGGATCATTAATTGGGTCATTGAAGGATCTTGTTGAAGGTCACGAGCAGAAACATGTTCTGCTAATACAGATAAATGAAACTATACTAATTCCTAGTATTTCAAGTTGTGCTGTCTTCACTACACCTGCATTTTATCACAAGCCATGTAGGGGAACCATAAGCAAACGCAGGGAAAAATGTGCTCTGGTTAAATGATAACAAAATTAACATTTTTGTCTTACACACCATCTTGATGGTGAAACATTGTATTGACATGATCATTCTGTTTATACGCTTTTTTCAATGGGGACAGAGAAGCTAGTCAGAGCTGATGAACAGAGGGCTAAAACTGAAAACATTGCAGTCCTGGAGGAACGCCAGTAACAACCTTAAAAAGAGAAAAATATCCTAAAATCAAAACAAAATGACACATATAACATCTCCCAGATCCATCCTTTTCTCCACTAGGCTCATGTTAAGGATATCTGAAAGACTAAGGAGTTAATAAAATGATGCAAATTTTACCAAGATAATAGAGAAAAAGTAAAAGATAAAAGAAGGAAGTCTTGTGCACATATTTGGAACATAGCTAGAATTATTGGTGCTGTTGTGTCTGCACTCCTCTTTCCTTCTTCAGTGGTGGTCCTATGGCTAGATAATCCCAGTCAGACAGCCATGCACAATAGAGATCAGACTGAGATAACAGACTGGGGTGTTTTCCAGACACACACACACATACACACACACACACGCACACACACACACACACACACACACACACACACACACACACACAACACACACACACAACAAACAAAAATGATAAATTCAGATTTAGATCACCAAAAATGTGACAGCAGATTTATTGTTGCATTCCACTCTTAAATACTCAACAAGCTAAAACCTGGAAAAGGAACAAGCTAATTAAGATCCTTACTAACTTTACTTACCGTGTGAAACATTTAGAAAAAAAGTGATGCATAGAAAACAGCAGACAGTTAACAAAATGTCTCTGAAGGAGCACTAAAGAGCGGCGCTCCATAAATGGCAAATGTGTGAGCTGCTGTGACTCAGTTATTATGTTGAATATCTAGTGTCAGCGTTTAACTTATTATAGTCAATTACCTTGTTTACTGCTGTGATCTGCAACAGGGAGAAGTCACTGTTAGTTAATTGACTGGAACTGCACAATAAAACTAAAAGGCCAATCTTCTGAGAGCCCTGAACGTTGGGTATTCAGATGACTCTAGGTTTGCTTTATGTATACCAATAAAATGTTATGATGACAGCATTTAAGTTTCCTGGCTTTTCGATGCTGACTGAAGCAAACAGCTCCATCCATGAAGTGCACCCATTACAGTCTCTTGCTCTGGCTCCTCATACATTGGGAAATCTCTGTTTATCCTTCACTCTGGGTTGTTTTCTATTCATTCCTTTAAGATTACTTCCAGATATTCTTACATAGGGACCATCATTCCTAATATGCCATAAACAATTTACTTCTGCAGCCTGCTTTTGGCAGTATGCTGTGGATCCCCTCAACTGTAAGAACACAATTTGTAGTCTAAATCTCTTTTCTTCCAAATATAAATTAACCACCACAGATAAGGTCTACCTATAGAGATGTAAAACCGCATCATGCTGGCTTTCACTTAAAATCCAGTATGACGGTGTGTTTTTCTATATTTGTTTGCTGGTAGGACATTATGTGTGGCATCCCTGCTGTAGATTTGTTAAAAGCCATGAGATATATCCATCTTTTGTTACAGCAGCATAATCTCTTACAAAACCAAGTATTGGTACCCTTGAGGATCTTTTAAATTAATCTAACTGAAGTATTTGTTATTATTATTATTCATATGTTCCTTTTACAAGTTGATCAGAGTGTCTATAACTTTCTAATCAGTAATCCATGCATTTCTGTTTATGAATCCCTTTCTTTTAGCCACCATTAGGTTCGACAAGGACCCATATTTGCAAAAGGTTCGTAAGAAAGGTAAAAATATATCTCCAAAGCTCCGTGTAGGAGATCTGCAGCAAAGAGTGTGATCGTGGAGTCACCAAGCCTCCATAACAACCATTAGCGGCAATTCACATGGCAACTGGTTATTTGAAAGTGATGATAAAAAAAAAAAAGCATTTTCTGTACTTCTGTAAACGTGTGGAGATAGATACTGGGACTTCAACTGGGACTGTGTGCTTTGGTCAGATGAGACTAAGATTGTTACTAACTAACACTCCAGGTGGATTTTATTTCATGCTTTGAAACATGGCATAAATATGTGGATAATCACCTCATGCCCACTGTTAAGTAAGGTAGAGGGTCTGTAATCCTGTGGGCCTGTTGTTCTTCCAAAGGCCATGGGAACCCTGTTAAAGTCCATGGCATGATGAACTTTTTGAAATACCAGGAAATTTTCCATGTCAATCCAGTGGTCTCTACAATTAAACTTAAAATGTATCAGCATTGAGGATAATAATATCACTAAATAAGATGAGAAATGGTTCTCTAGACAAAAACAGTCAACCTTTTTATGTCCCAGTCCCCAGACCTAAGTCCTGTGGAAAAGAATTGGGGTGAGCTGAAAGGGGATAATGCATAAGTGAGGTGCGAGGACTCCGAATCTAGAGAAATTGTGTAAAGGTGAATAGTCAAACCCCTCCCTCTCTGTATCCTCCAATCCTATGAAATGTTATAGGAAAAAATAAGTGTTGTCCTCTTAGCAGAAAGAGGTTGTAGAAAGAATTAACATTAAGGGTAGCAATATTTGTGCCCAGAGGGTAATTTGCAATGGATCTCTTATGACAGGATTTTTTTGCCCAACAGAATTAACATATTGTACTGAGACAATGTCAGATTATGCTAGTGCAATTAAAAAAACTTTCACATTAAAGTTTTTTTTTTTTTTTACACATCTTTACCAGGGTGGGAATAAATGTGACCGGAAAATACAAACTACAATTAACAGTATGTCACTATTTTCTTTTGCATTGTGTTGGAAAAAAGTCACAAGGTTTTGCGTGCTCACAGCAGCATCTTTATTTTTAATCTGTGTATAAGCGGTGCTTGTGTGAAACAGCCTCCAGATGTTCAGAGCTGACATAATGACATATTCCACCGTCAGCTGGTTCACGTGACTGTCAAACAGAATTTACGAGGCGATGGGTTCAGAGGCCCAACTGAACAAAAATGGAGAGCCTCATGTGTGCAGTGGTCCACCACCAATGGGAGGACAGCTGGGCTTGGTCCTGTCAATCATCACAGTGGCCTAAAGTCGAGTCATTGCAGCATAGATGTCATCCGTCTTGGAGTTCCGTAGGGGTTAATGTTCAGATCGGAGTGTTGACGGAGGAAAACATGAAACTTGGTATGGAATTTACAAGCTGTGAATGAATGTGCAGAAACGCAGTAATTTTTACCATTTAACTCCACCTTTCCGTGAGGATCTAGGATGTGCGGGCTCATCTCCTTCCCAGAGGTCATTGTCTCTGGATCCAGACGGCTCCCACTCAGGTTCTCAGTGTGGCTTCACTAATCTGCTGTAATTATGTCTCTCAGACGGCTCACTCCTATTCGCACACATGTATTGGCTCCCCCCTCTCTCTCCTCTATCCCCCTCTGCCTTTTCTTTCCTTGATTTTTCTTCTCAGGGGACCACAGTCATAGGCGCCTCAGGGTATCAGGCTGTGCATGTGTGAAACGAAGTTACCCATGCAATGAAACGTTAACAGTGCCAACATAAAGCTCCAAGGACTTCCTCCTAATGATTCAGGGTGGAAAAAATGCCTTTGTGACTCGCTTTAAAGTGAAAGGGTTTCCCAGTGCAATAAACACACACGTCCTGCTCGTCATGCAGCTGTGGCGCATAGATTGCGTGTGTCATCAGCCATCTCGCCTAAGGGGAGGTGTGGTGATAAAGTACTTCAGCTGGCAGAGTTAATGCTCACCACCTGACTGCTGAAATGTGAGGTTAGGTCAAGGGGATGTTTACAGATAGGAATAAATTTACCTCAAGTTTTTAAACCTAGGTTAAACCTAAGTCTTTTTAGGTAATTATTTGATATCTCTGTCAAAATAAATCTAATCACCATAATAATCAATTAAACAATAATAATAAATCATTGGTCCAAACTCAGTCTCCATATTAGTAGAACTGATCCAGAGGAGATCAGATTTTGTTAACTAAACAATATATATAACATATTTATATATAATATAAACCTATATTATCAGCGCCAACAGCAAATTAGCAAACCTATAGAGTGTTTGAAGGCTGGATAAACCAGAATATAATTCATTATTTAAAAGAATATCAAAGCTTTACGTTTTTCATTTATCAGATGCCTCCTATATTTTGCACAATTTAAACGAGAAACTATTAAACTCATAAGTGTATTGGCTAAACTCTGAGGCTCTGATGGATTTATCTTGTTTTATGAGGAATCCTAAAAAGCCTTTTCATTGAATAGTAGGTTTTGTATCATTTGAACTCTGTTCATGTGCAATGGCACCACAAGGGGGGAGCGGGAGGGAGGGTTGGGGGGTTGTGATCGAGTTTTACGGCCGGTTTCAATGACGTCTCGCATTTGTTTCTACATGTCTTTATTCATACCAATAAACATTTTTTGTCCTGGCATGCTACTTTTAAATGTCTGTTACTCCTTAAAATATGCAATGACGGCATAATAAAACACTTTCGGTTTTAGTTGCAGCCCCTTCTCCACCCCTCTGTTGGCAACCCTGATCTTATATTGTGTTTTTGACAAAAGTGGCAAACTGGATCAGGAATTATAGGATCAACTTAGTTTTACCACATACAGAGTCACCACTGAGTCACATTACTATATCTTCTAAGCATAACCTCTGTTATATTTGATCCTCCCTCTGTCATATTCTGAATTTCTATAGAGGACAACGGTGCAATGAAAAATATTACCTTCACAGATCCTGGTGTTTAGCCCCATTTGCAACACATAAAGCCAGGATGTAGATCTCTTCCAGTCATCCGTTCTATACTATATCTGCCTGGAGTTAGAAATGGGATTGTTAGCTCAGTGTTTTCATGCAAATTCTAAAAATATCATCTCAAAACTTGTAAAACTCAGAGATTAGCCATCATGGGTGACACACCCCATAGTTTGTGTCAAATCCATTTTGTTGTTTTAATTATATAATAAAGCCTTATCATATGAGGGTTACATTATCTCCTGTTCAGTGGAAGCCACCTTTCATGCAGAAGGAAATCAAAGTCTATTCCAGGAAACAATTACTCGTAAATATGTTACCTTTTGAACCTTATTGTGTTATATAAGGTTTGGGGGAAGTTTATAAAGTACAGTACATTTACATACTGTAAAAAGAGAAGTATGTGTGTCTTCATGCAGCAATTTTTAATAACATGGCTTTGTCTCACAAAAGGGAGGTGAAAATAAAATAAAAAATATTTAAAAGCAGTTTTGTGTAACAAAACAATTTGAAACTACCTTAATAGCTTTTTATTTCTAGCTTTTCATTTGCCTTTCTATCTCTAGATGAGTAGTGGTTGGTATATGTTTAGCTGAACTTTGTTTAACCTCATGACAGTTTTCATTTATTGAAAAAGCAGGTTGGTTCTACAAGACAAACCAGTTCCTTTCCCACAAAAAAAAAAAGAAAAAACTCTCTGTGGAGCTTCTGGCCTCCGTGTCAGTGCGAGTGAGCCCCGCTGAGCTCATTAAACTGTTAATATTGCTGTCTTCCTCCTTGCGGAACCTCAAACCTCACAAGATATTGTATTCTCACTGGCTCCAACACACAATCCTCCCCTCACACATGCAGGCACTCACTCAAACGCACATACAAAGCACTGCAAAGCTTCCCTGACCAAATGCATGCCTGACTGACTGCTTACACACACACACATGCTCACACAGACAAGTACACACACACAAGACTGCTGCACAGCACTCTAATTTAAACTGATGTGAGTGCTGTCACGACATCCGACTAGTCCTATTTGTTCCACAGAAGCCTTGGCGTGAGAGAGCAGGGTCACCCCACAGGCTCTCATGCAAATCCATTCTGCAAACACACAAGGCGTACACACACTCTGTTGGACACACACACACACACACACACATACACACACAAGCATTTAATAGTCCTTCAGATAAGCACAAAGACAGAAAGGCATATGTGTAAGCACTATGAAATGTCCAAGCCAAACAAAAAATATTCACAGACTTTGGGACAAAATAAAGCCCTTGAGAGGAAATACAAAAAAAACTAAACAAAAAAACAGTAAAGGTCAAACAACACACAGGCTCAGAGTCACTCTTCATAAAACTGTCAAAAACATCATGGCAGATTTCATTTTTTGCAACACTTTAAATAACTAAAAATCTTCCTCATGATTTTTATGCTCTGAGAAGTCATGCTGCTCACTACTGACCTCATATGGTAGCACAATGTACTGCAGATAGACAAAACAATACAAACCATTACATTTTATTTATTTAGTTACGTACATTTTCTGAACAACCGGTTCAAGCTATTGGGATGTAAAGAACTCATTAGTCTACATAGTTTTTTTTTTTACATGGCTTTTTCCACCTTTAAAATGCAGCTGGACTTCAAGGACTCCATTGTTTTGTTGGAGGCCTTGTAGACCAGTGACTGCAATGATGTGATGTGGCTCAAGTTCTGAATTGAAACACTGGTCACCTTTAGTTTTGGTGGACTTCTGTGGTAGGTGTGCTCAGTCTACAACAAATTCTATGTTCGAACCCATGGTGGATAATATGTGTACATAAGACAAAACAAGCTTAGGGCAAGGCTCTAAAGTTTGATTACATCTGATCTCCAATTGGGGTTTCGGCAAGGACAAGTGTACGGACTTGAAAGACCCAAAAGACAGGGCGAGATAGAAAAAACTGAAAAACGATGCAGTCTGAGATGGTATTATAACTCTACTTTTAACATAATAAATCTCAATTATGGAGGGTCCTTATAATAAACATTTAGTACCAGAAACCCAAACCTTTGAATTTCAGAAGGTTGCGTGATTTTGATCCACTTTTGTTTTTCAGAAAGCATTCTGTATGTCTTTTACCTCGATGGAGCCATTGACCTGCCTGTCTTTGTGCACTCTTTTTTGTTCTTGCCCATAGAAAGTATTACTGGCTCAGCATTCTGTGAATAGCTGCATTTTTCTCCTAGAAGTAGCCCATGAAGAAGTTGCCATGAAATATGTTGCCTATGTTTTTCTTTTGCATAGAAAGTGTTCAGGAATCAGTGCTTTCATGTTTAGCTATCTTTTTCCTGGACTGAGCCATTAATGGAGCCATTGCTGCTTATCATTTTTTTCCTTTTTTGTTTTTCTTTCTTACAGAAAGTATTATTGGCTCAGTGATGAAATGCCTAGATGTATATTTTTCCACGCCATGGTACTGACTAAGCTATTGCTGTCATTAGCTTTGTGGACTCTCCTTGGTTTTCTTTCCCATAGAAAATACTCCTGGCTCAGTGCTTCTTTGTGCTTCTGTATTTCTCATCTGGAAGTGGCCACTGATGGAGGCTCAAGTCTGGTTCTGCTGGAGGTTTATTCCGTTCAAAAGGGCCTTATTAACTTTCTACTGTGATTGGCTCATGAGGAGCAAGTACATGCCAATGTAGTTGATTAAACTTTCTTAGACAGATAACTTGTTTTATCAGTTGTCTTTAAATAATCCATTGAATTTAACTGTATTGCATTATAGTTAGGATTTCACTGGACTTTAGATAACTGAAGGTGAACATGACTTTATCACTGGATTGGATTGGATCGGAATGGACTGAAAAAAACTGAGTTTGAGCCAAACTGGGTTTAATCTGATTTGATCTAAATAAATCTATGTCTTGTAAAGTGCATGAAAATGACGATTTGTTTTAAATTGGTGTTTTTACGTAAGGGGAATTTATTTTACTGAAGAATAAACTGATTTCTATTTTTGGCCAACTTCACTAATGTTTCCTGTGGATGGGCTTGTAACAGGTCCACAGATTGTGCATTGTTTCATGACCTCACAGAGGCACGAGTAGCAGCAGTTGTTTTCAATAATGGCTCAAGAGTTGGGTCCATTTGTGAGCTGGTCTTGTGAAAACAAATAAAACAATCCCAACTGAAGACACTAACAGCTCTGGTAGGGGAATCGTGATTTTGGGAAGTTTACTGTAGATGAATATGTCCCTCATTCCAAAAAAGATTAGTGGGTCATATTTACCCCTATGCACACACATACACAAACACACACCCTGTTGACTGTCTCCCTTCCCCCTCCTTCTCTTTTTCCCCCCTCTCTGGTAGACACATACACGCAAGCTCACACTCAGTGCACTTCATTATGCACTTGCCCACACAGCATAGCGTGCCGGAAACAGACTCAATACATGCCAAAGCTCCTGGTCCCCACAGGCTCAGTGTCCCTAAAACACTGGATCCACCTTCCTAAATTAGGTTAATTTGCCTTGGCCACAGACACTATGGAAAACACAGTCTAGTGGTTTGCCAAAAAAAAAAAATCATAACGAGGAACTGATTAGATTGTGTTTTTCAGAAGTGATCTTGACTGGGTTCCACAGCAGGAAAAAATGTTCTAAATGGTTTTGAGGAAAGTTATTGAATTCAGTTAGTGGAATCTGACTGTTTTCTTAATAGCTTTGATTCTGGCAGAAAAACTCTGAAAACATCTACACATTGAGGACTAGTGCTCATTTTATGACATCCCTTTTATCTTTTAATGATATTTGAGGATATGATCAGTTTCACATCCATGAGGAAAAATAAAACAGAAATGTGCCAAGAGGTTATATCTCCCATTTCAGTACATAGGGTGGGAGTTTTATGGTCTCTAATTTATTTTCCATCTCTTGTCACGTTCATGAAGGAGTTTCTGCTGCTGATGGAGGACAAACAAAGACAGAAGGGAAGGTGGGCTTGATTTGAGTGGGTGTAATTTGCATGAGCGACACCGCGTCTGCACGATTCATTGATTGGTCCATAAATAGCCCAACACACTTCCCAAATGAAGTCATACAAAGAACCATCTCTCAGAGAAAAAGGAGAGCAATAATAATACATGAAAAGATGCAAAAAAATAAATAAATCTCAAAGCAAAAATTGGTCATGCCATAATAAAATACTACAAATATATCTTTCTAGAGGGAAAATGTTAACTGCTACTAATAATACTTAAAATAGCAAAAATGTTTATCAAAGGACATTTGTTAGACTCCCAGTTCCATGAAACAGTTTGCCCTGTAACAGCCCCTGCAGGAATGTCTGGCTGCTCTTTCACATTACTTCTGAGGGAATGAATTAAATGCACATCTCAGAGAGAGCATGCAAGCATTTTCAGGTCACATAGCGTGAATTCATGGCATTGCCTGCTTCCTGGAAAACTCAGGCAATCCGAGAATCTGTTTGGATGACATCATCTATTGATAGATTTTATTATTAGTATGATCTTTCTGTAATTGTTTGATGGCCTCCTTCACCTTATTTGTCACATTGCCATACAAAGCTATCTCCCTTAGTGTCTATTAAAGTCCATGTGAAGCCTCCAGCTGCCAAAGCATAAAATTGAAGTAATGAACCAACTGAGGCTTCCATCCCCTGACAATGAATTGTTTAAGGGTTAACTGTTACTCAAGAGGTTAAAGTGAGCAGCTTTCTCACTGATTGCAGATTGGACTATGAAAGGATTTTACTCTTCTTTTTTCTTTTGAATAATGGAATATGTGGGCATGCCCAAATATTGAGGAAAACTCACTTGACCTAACAAAACTAGTAATAGTGGTTACCTGTGAAAATGTTCTTTTGAAATCAAGATTGCTTTAAATTGATGAGAAATGTTAATAATAGAATTCAAGCTATAAAAGTATTGATGTAAAAAGATAAACACAATAACTAAATGTTTCTCAGGCTTTTAAAAAACCTAAGTAAAATTGTTGCTTTGACATGAATACTTGCCCTTATTGTGTAGTGTGTAAACAGGTAAGAGAGCAGACTTGTGTACGTTTGTAATGCCAGAGTTTCCTAACATTAGTGGTCTTTGTGTTTCATCTGGACCACTTAGACTCAAAAAATACTTAATACTTAATATTTTAGATTACCAAGGAAAGGTTTTTCTAATTTTCTAAATTATGGCCAATATAACATAGGGTACATTTTTGTTATTTGTTTTATAAAAGATATTATAACTTATTATAATTAATTAGTCCCTTGACCATCAAAAATGAAAATTTAAAGATTACTATAAAAGTGTTTTGTATCAATGTATTTTTTTCTGATTTCTTTTGTAATTTCCATTGGTAACTGCAGTCCTCACCATACATACAAATATTCTTGATTTTTCTCACATTCTAACCCCTCAAATGCTTGATGTGAGCGCAGTCAACTTTTTTCTGTTTGTTTGTTTGTTTTATTAAATAAACATGAAAACAATATTTTGTTTTACCAAAATATGTGCAAATTGGAATTTTATTGAGAGGTATTATCTGAGCCTGGGAGCATCAAAATTTGATAGCAGCCCTTATTTTAATACATTTATATTCTTTGTACAGAGTCATATGTAAATAAAGTGTTTCATCTGGGTCCCTTGGGCACAAAAAGTGCTCTTTTGAAAATTGCTATTGAATTATTTTGGATCAGTATATATTTTTTCATTTTCTACATTTTTAATAAATAGCACAGTTAACTTCAGTCCTTTCTTTAAAATGCCAGCAGAGCTGGTGCCTCTCCAGAGGCAGGGTACACCCTGGACAGGTCACCAGTCTATCGAAGAGCAACACAGAGACACACAGGACAAACAACCATACACACACACACCCATTCATATCTAAGGGCAATTTAGAGAGACCAATTAACCAAACAGTCATGTTTTTGGACTGTGGGAGGAAGCCGGAGTACCTGGAGAGAACCCACGCATGCACTGGGAGAACTTGTAAACTCTATGCAGAAAGACCCCAGGCTGGTAGTTGAACCCAGGAACTTCTTGCTGCAAGGCAACAGTGCTACCAACGTGGGCTCTGTGCAGCCCAAATGGAAAACAACAGAACATTAAAATCTGAAGAGATTTTATCACCAGGAAATGACAATAAGTAGATTAATTAATCAAAACAGAAATCAAGTTGTTAGTTTCTTTATTTTGTGTTAAAAAAATGCATTTTGACTGGGAGTCAATTGCATAAAAATGTTAAGTGACTCTAATCATGACCATTTTAATTTTACCCTAAAATACATGTCTTCTTCAACAGTGGCAATAAAAACAAGCGCTTCTCGTGGAAATGTGCCTTTAGGAACTGTTCCAGCACGAAATAAAATCGCGTTTTTTCATGTGAACAGCGCAGATACTGGTTGGTCTTATTTTGGTGAACTCATAGCATCCCGTGTTCACGTGCTTACCGACACCCACGTCATTGTCTGCCAGCTACGTCGTAGCCATAGCAACCGCGTAGGGAAACCTTCCTGCCTGATAAACTTTCTGAAGTCTTGTAGGTATTTGTTGCGTCTCCCTCGACAGGACTGACAATAATAATGGGTAGGTCGACGTTTTTTTTTTTGCATATAGACAGAAGTCAAACCAGCACGACTCCGGTGTCATGTGGTGGCAAGAAAAAAAATGTGTTTACAGCGAGCGCACTGATTTGTTTAACCAAATCTTTGAGATTAGTGCCAGGTTATTACTAATTGACCCTGTTTCCTCTGCGCTTTTTTACACTTAGTGTCTCATTTAATCAAAAAGGCGAACAAAAATCTCCAGATAATAGTACATGCATCAAAATACACTGCATTTTTCATATATATTTGAACATGTACTACAAACAGTACTTTGTAAAAATTACACCTACTATCTATCTATCTATCTATCTATCTATCTATCTATCTATCTATCTATCTATCTATCTATCTATCTATCTATCTATCTATCTATCTATCTATCTATCTATCTATCTATCTATCTATCTATCTATCTATCTATCTATCTATCCATCCATCCATCCATCCATCCATCCATCCATCCCATCCATCCATCCATCCATCCATCCATCCATCCATCCATCCATCCATCTATCTATCTATGAAAAAAATTCTGAGAAGTGTGGCATGCATTTGTATTTAGCTCCCAACTCTATAGCTTTGAAAATCTCAACACTGATTTTGCAAAATAGCTGAAACTTACTTAGATCGGCTGGAGAGCTTCTGTGAGCAGCAGTCTTTATGTCTTGCCACAGATTCTCAAATGGATTTAGGTCTTGACTTTTACTGGGTCATTCTAGCACATGGGTATGCGTTGATCTAAACCATTTCATGTAGTTCTGGCTGTGTGTTTAGGGTTTTTTTTTCTGCTGGAAGGTGCAACTCTTCCCTAGTCTTAATCCATTTGCAGACTTAGGTTTTATTCTGGAATTTTTATTGTAGTTTGCCCCACCCACTCTAATTACTTGTGATCACCTTCACTGTCCGTGCTAAAGAAGGGCATCCCCAACAACCTGATGCTACAACCAGCATGTATTGCAGTGGACATGGCATGTTTAAGATCATGGGCTTTATTAGTTTTCTGTCACATAGAGTGTTTTGCATGTAGCCAAACAAGTTTAATTTTAGTCTTATCTAGAGCACCTTCTTTTACATGTTTGTGGTGTCAATGTATGGCTTGTTGTGATCATTAACAGGGCTTGTTGAAGCTTTATTTGAACAATGACTTTCTTTTTAGCTGCTGTTACATAAAGTCCTGATTTCTTTAGTGCATAATTAAAAGCTGACTCGTTGACCGGTTCTCTCACCTGAGCTGTGGATCTCTGCAGCTCCTCCAGAGTTATCATGAAACTTCTTAGCAGCATGTCTTGGTATTGCTCTCCTTCCTGGTCCTGTTGACTAGATGGCCTTGTCCTAGCAAGTTTACAGTTATGCCATATTTGCTGCATTTTCAGGTGATGATAATTCACCTTTTGAGATGTTCAAAGCTTAAGATATAGTTTTATGATCTAACTGTGCTCTAAATTTCTCTATAACTTTATCCCCGACATGTGTGCTATGGTTTTTGCTCTTCATGATTCCTATCTTCATTGCCGGTTACATATGGGTGCCACATATTTCAGGTTTTTATATAAAAAAAACCTGAAAAGCATTGATTATTTTTAATCAACTTCACAATTATGGACGACTTTGTGTTGGATTGTCACCTAAAATGCCAGTAAAATACACTGAAGGTTGTGGTCAAAGTGTGACAAAACGTGAAAAAGTTCAGGGGGTATGAATACTTTTGCAAGTCACTGTTGAGTTTCAAAGAGCCGTAGGGATATACAGGTCCTTCTCAAAATATTAGCATTAGCACTTCATGCTTCCATCTGCTGAAAAGCTTTATGGAGATGAAGATTTCATTTTTCAGCACGACCTGGCACCTGCTCACAGTGCCAAAACCACTGGTAAATGGTTTACTGACCATGGTATCACTGTGCTCAATTGGCCTGCCAACTCTCCTGACCTGAACCCCATAGAGAATCTGTGGGATATTGTGAAGAGAACGTTGAGAGACTCAAGACCAAACACTCTGGATGAGCTAAAGGTCGCTATCGAAGCATCCTGGGCCTCCATAAGACCTCAGCAGTGCCACAGGCTGATTGCCTCCATGCCACGCCGCATTGAAGCAGTCATTTCTGCAAAAGGATTCCCGACCAAGTATTGAGTGCATAATTGTACATGATTATTTGAAGGTTGACGTTTTTTTGTATTAAAAACACTTTTCTTTTATTGGTCGGATGAAATATGCTAATTTTGTGAGATAGAAATTTTGGGTTTTCATGAGCTGTATGCCAAAATCATCCGTATTAAGACAATAAAGGACCTGAAATATTTCAGTTAGTGTGCAATAAATCTAAAATATATGAATGTTAAATTTTCATCATGACATTATGGAAAATAATGAACTTTATCACAATATGCTAATATTTTGAGAAGGACCTGTAGTATTATTTTCATGCCTAAACTGAATTATACATCTCAGGCTGGAGCTTGTTGTGGACATATCTTCTCCTTGCGACCTCTTATTTAAAGTGTCTAAATGATTTCTGCCCCTCAGTGCTTGTCTTCATGCCCACAGGCCAAACTGCGGACCCCCAAGTTGTATATTCATGCGTGCATCCGTGCAGAATAGATGAGTTTATGAACCAGCTTGCCCCTTTCTTTCTCTCTTTAGACTGATTAATGGTTCAGTCAAGAAAGAAACAGACAATATCACAGGGGAACAGTTGTCATGCAAAAGCAGCCCTTCAAGTCTGAATCCATCTAAAATGACAGGCCGGCTTACTGCTGTGACAAAGCGTTACTAATTTATCTGTGCTGTGTGAGCCAGCAGTTGAGGATCTAAGCTGTGCTTTAAATGTGGAGCCTAGAGACAGCAGGGGGCCCAATCAGGATATTAGAGTGCGTGAGTATGAAGCCTCCTCCTGATTGGGGTTGGTTTGTGTGTCTGGGCTTGCGTGCAAATGTAAAAGACAGTAATGCAGTGGCTGTTCTTGACACATCCTAATGTGTCAGTGTGCATTTCAACATAACCCTACATTTGTTTAAGTGGGTTCTCAGATTTTATGGGATTGTCTGTCCTGCGTGCTCTCTGCTGCTGACTGCGTCATTTGCTGACCGTGTCATTTGCATATATGTACATTTCACCAATGTTGTCTCTGTCTATTTGCATCTGATGATTAGTGAGTGCCTTTCCATTCACTAAAAATGCTGATGGATGAATAACCTGAGAGTGCGCACAACCAGATAGACAGAAATAGGCCAGGCTCGACTTGCATGAATGTTTTCTTCTCAAGGCTTCCTGCTCTTGTGGCCACATTTCTGACCACACTTACAACCCCCATTACACCAAACGATTACACAAACACTTTTTGTAAAGTATGTTTTCTGTGTACACTTACAAAACGAATGCACTTTTAAATTACTAAGCTAAGCTAAAATAATAAAATGCAACTGGTTTTAATGGGAGGACCATTAACTCATCCCGTCTGACACCATAAGTATTAAACAGATAATTAAAATTGTTTTGGAATGGGTTTCTCGAAGGAGAACATGAGCAGTCAATATCTTACCTGCAGACGTTAACTCTATTAGCACAGCACCTTCACTTTGTTCAAAGTTCAAAGGGTAATAATTTTTGACATAAGATATTTGATTAAATGTTAATTTAAAGAAATGAATAATTATTTCTTTCTCTTGACCTACTGATAAAGTTTTATTTTATTTTTACAGATGTCTGTATCACATCCAATCATATATACAGAGGTATCTTATATAACCTCTGTATTGGTAACTTGCTTTGTTTGTTACTGAAAAATGGCATCAATCTGTTATATATATATATATGTTATAAATTATAGCATGTGTTTACAGTATTGTTTCATGTAGCTAATCTGCATCTTCTAGGAGACAAAAAGGGGTCCAGGGAGGCAAAGCATGCTGAGGAAGAGCAAATGAAGACCCTTCTTCATTCTTCTCCGGTTTACCCACTGCCTGAAGAGATTAAAAAGGTAAACACTGGAAGATTTCGATTTTCTGACATTCTTCAACACATTAAATTGTTTTCACTCAGCTGAGGACACATGACCATTTCAAAGCAGACCATACTAATTCTACATATGTTTCCCAAAAAAATGTATTTATTTCTTATAAGTGAGAAATTTAAATGTGCTGAGTGTTTCCATGACGGACCAATTTTATACATTGCAGTAATCTATATGGTTTGAATAAGAAATGGGACAATGTCTCCTCTTTCAGTCTCCCATCTGTTATAAGACAACGCACATACAAAGTATCATAGCAACAATGGCATGTTGCTTTTTATCCTTGCCAATGTCAGGTGGTAGCTGAATATTCCCATATGCTATGCCATATGGTATGTGTATAGATTTTCTTGGAAAATTTCTTGCTTTTCTCTTTGAACTGGTCTCATAGCTACACATATCTCTACTGATAAAATGTCCAAAGACCAGATTTTTCAGGAACAAACAGCTGAATAAATGGTCTAAATGCATTTGTGGATTCACAAAATACACTTTAAAATAATTTTCTCTTCATAATTTCTACTTAAAAAACACTTCAGAGTAATAAAACTAAGAAATGTTCTTGGTAAGTTAAGATAAGCTGCAGATTTTGTCTTCATTCTATCCTGACTGGGATATCCCAACAAAGTAAACAGCATTGTTTACCTTTCATGTCGACAAAGAAGATAGATTTTCCGTGCCTGTTGGAAACCTACCTCAAATGTGCAGCAGGGTTGCTTGTATGTCTGAACAATCCCCTTCACATTATAAATGCAGAGTATGCTGCTGCTGGAGGCTAATGAGAAGGACATTTTCCACCACTATGCATTACCTTTAGTTTCCATTAAGGCATAAAACTGAAGAATATGGTTCCTCTGTTACAGTCTTCCATCCTTTTGCTTTTAGTGGTAATGGTCAGACCATATGGTCAGGCCATAAAAAATCGAACCAATGCAAAGTATGTTAAGGGAACACTTCTAACCATATGAATACGATTATGACTGACTTAACTGGCTGCTTGCATGTTTTATTACCTGTAAAGACTTATTTTAACAATATTGTAAGAAACCTTTTTGATCTGATCATGAGATATGGTGAATACAAGAAGTCTGCACACCCTGTTAAAATATCAGGCTTTAGATAACCTTAGATTCCTTATTTAAAGTTTTTCCAATCCATTTTTTCTTCTTCCCCGATAACGTGTCTTGTAACCTGTACTACTCCACAGAAAAGCAAACATCTTTAGGGAGGAACAATGGTTGCATACTGGTGCACATCCTTTTCATAGCTGGGGATGTTGCTATGTTCAGACTTAACCACCACATTCAGACTTTGTTAAACAGGAGTCACCCCACACCTGCCACCATTCAAAGTGCCTCTGATTAACCCCAAAGGAAGTTCAGCTGTTCCAGGAGGTGTTTTCTTGACATCTTTAAGCATCTAACAGTAAAACCCATGGTCTGCAGAAAGCTTCCAACTCATCTGAGGAGTCACATTGTCTAAAGGTAGCAGTCAAGAAAAAGGTTTCAAAGTCTTCCTGAGGTATCAGACATATTGATGTCAAAACAGTCATCAAGATGTGTGGAAAATATAACATCACCAAAAACTGAACCACCATCCAATATCCATGAAAAGACAATAAGGAAACTGGTCAGGGAGGCACCCAAGAGGCTTCCAGAAACACTGAAGGAGCTGCTGGGATTGGTTTTGGCAAATACTAATCGTGTAGTACAACCCCCTGCTGCCTGGCAAGAAGAAAGCCTTTTCTTTGGGGAAAAACAAAGCCTGGCTAAATTTAGATAAAAATCATTTGGGAGCCTTTTAAAAGCATCTTATGCTTTAATAATACAAAGGTTGAACATTTAGGCCATAACTCCAAAGGGGATGTTTGGTGCAAAACAACACGACACATTACCAAAAGAACTAGATACCAACAGTGAAGCATAGTGGTGGCAGCATCATGTTTTAGGGCTGTTTTTCTTCAGGGCTCCAGTCAAGTTGGAAGCAGTTATGAACAGTTCCAAAGACCAATGTTGGCCCAAAGCCTCTAGGCTTCTGCTAGAAAGCCAAAGATGAAAAGGAAATACATTTTTCAGCATTACAACCCAAAGCTTGAATCCAGATCAACAAAAGGATGTCTTCACCAGAAGAAGATTTTTTGGAAGTACCCCAACCTTAATCATATTAATCTGTGGGGAGATCTGAGGAGGACTGTGCACAGGAGATGTCTTTGTAATCTGACTGATCTGCATTTTTATTTCTTTATCTTTTCCCCTAAAAGATTTTAGTTAGTTTCTAAGTGAGCTGTACATGTTATATGTAACATTAAAGGTGCAAAAGATTATAAAAAGTTTGATCTTGTTTTTTTTTAACTACAAAAAACAGGAATGTGTAGACTTTTTATATCCACTGTATGCGGTCTTTTATGTGCAGTGTGGTACTTCTCCTTTTGTCTAAAGATTCCCCTATTCTGCCTGGCCGGCTGAACTGCACATTACTGCTGTAACCACGGTGATGTAGTCCCGTTGTCCTTCCTTCAGACCGGGAAAAACTGCTCCACTTTGCGTTGTAGAGACAGGGTCTCTGCTGGGAACTCTCTGGAGCACAGTTTGCCACTGTAGACTTCAGAGAGAAAAGTCAAGCAACGCTTGTACCTTAATTACCCCGTTCATGAATGAATACCGGACACACAAACAGCAATTCACTCCTACTTAACTTAGTGCATATGATCGTGTGATCGTATGACACTCTTGGATCCAGTTTGAAGAGTTATGGTGTTTTGACGAAAATTCAACTTGGAAGACTCACCTCCACTTCCAGCTCCATCTAATTACTCCACCACGTTCTCTGCTCCAACCAATGAGCTCCCGATCTACATTCCTCTTCAGCCAATCATCCCTCCAGACCTTGCTTTAAAAGACCTTCATACGCAGAATCTCCTGATCTTCAGCTGAGCTTCGACCCTCCTCCACCCCATCTCCACCATCAGGCTTCAAGCTCCTTCTGACTCCCTTATCTTCTCAGGCCTCCACTCCAACACCAGTATCAGGATCCCGGGGGGAAGACTTCTCTAATTCTAACCCTAAGATGTTTATTCAAGCTCATATCATTATCAGCATCCATGTCTTCCACCGGGGTCTGAGCGCCAAAATAAATCAAACATCAGCTAATAAACTCCTCTAATCTCATTTGTGAGTCTTTCCAGGTTGAAATGTCTGCTACCAGCAAAGAGACATTAGCGTGCTGTGTCCCTCCATCCAGTTCCGCTGGGGACCTGCGTGGAAGAGGTCTGTTTGTTGCAAAAGCGGGGTTTTTATTCAAACAGTGACGTCACGGGAAGTCCGCTGTTATTCCCTGTTCCTGGCTGTGCTGGAAGTAGATTAATGCAATTTATTTTGAAAGTTCCAGAAAAGTTCTTACTGGCCTTTCATGTTGTAACCCATGGCTGGGTCCCAATAACATAAACACATGAGATACAGAATATTACAGCAGCCTCTACATTTATTGATATCCATAGTAAAGAAGTATGAAATATATGAAAAAAAATAAAACATTTGCTACCGTAGTATAATCACACAGATTTTTATTTTTAAACCCAACACTCATTGAGGACAGTACTTCACATCAAGAAATTCTAGTTTGTTATCTTATCATTAGTGTCACACAGTTCATCCTCCACAGTCCTTTCTTCTCTTTAGCAGATTCCACAGGTTTTCTATAGGATTTAGATTTGAGAACTGAGAACACCATGGAGAATACACGAGTGTCAGGTGAACCACTGTGTCAATCTGGAACATTACCTTTTTGAAAGACCCAACAATGACTTATTTTCCTGCACTTAATAAGGTTCCCAGGGCCTTTGAAAGAAAATCAAACCCTCGGCCTTACAGACCCTTTTCAATATTTAGCAACATTAGGACTGCAACTAATGATTATTTTGGGAGTTGACTAATTTATCAATATTTTGGTTAGTTGATTAGTCGACTAGTCAATGATTATTTTTAATCATTTCTACTTTCTCTGGGTACACCTTTTGTTGTCAGTAAGTACATATTCTACTGCATTTGTACATGTTTGGACACGTCTACATATTATACATTCTCATAGTGAATTGAGAAATATGTGGCTTGTGTAACAGCAATCCAAAAATACTATATTGTCTTTGTTCATCTCTAATTCAGAATCTAAAATACTTAAATTAAACCTAACTGGAATTATTTTTTACTCATTACAGATTCTTTAAGATGGCAGACAATGTCCCCGCAGTTACTTGTTTTACACTACAGTTTTAAAAAACACTGATGTTTTTATATATATGGTGCTTCTACAATAAAACCTGCCATTGCAAATGTTTTGTAGCTAACATAATTGATTACACCAACTAATTGTTGCAGCCCTAGTAGGAATGAGATACTTTCCACATTTACATTTTTTGTTTTCCAGCAGACCAAACCTGATTGGAGTGTCTGTTGCAGAAAACATAAGCCTCTTTAATAAAGTGCAGGACCAATGCAGGACTTAGAAGCTGTCTTGTTGTCTATGAGGTGCCAAGCAAGGTTGTCACAGACCTGTAACGGCAGACTACTGTATGTAAAGGTTAGCTGACTCTGCGGCTCAATGAGGTGCTGCAGTGATGCCAGGTGGTTTATGCCACTAACTGGCTGACAGATTTAAGGCCAACACACACCGGGTCTACTGCAGTGCTTCACACACATCATTTCTTGCCATTAACACATTGTCAGGCCAAATTGGGTAAAAGACAGAAAAGATCACTGTAAAGATCACATCTGTAGAATGGAAGATGTCCATTTGATTTTACGTGAACTGGTACTTGGTGGTACCGATGGAATTCAGTCGGTACCTATAAAGGCGCAGAATTCGGTACCCATCCCTAACTGCAATAAAGGATGAATTTATTAAAAATCTTTTTCCACATCTCTACCGGTTGGAACAATAAGGGTGGAAGGTGCTGTAATGATGACCCTCCTCTCTAGCTAAAACAATTAGCTGGAGAGAGGAACCTGTGGAATCCGAAGCTCTCATTCTTTGCTGTTATTTTGGTGCAGAAACATTATCATGTTAACCTTTTTCAGATTTGCAAGTATTGACTTGGCCTACCTCAAAGTGACATTTTTAATAATGCATAGTGTGGCACGTCTGGAGAACTGCAAGAACTATTCCATGTTGTTCTGTGCTTATCACTCTCTTTCCTCTTAGCTGTCCTACTTCCTCTATCTGGTGCTCTCTAGTAATCTCTGGAATTTCTCATTGAGGACAGTAGATGGCTAGGAACAACACAGGGGCTTTTATTATGCAACAATGGCAATTTTAACCCTGTGGACACACAAATCCCTCCTAGTAGTCTCTGTAGTTGCCACTGTACACACACACTGAACAGACAAAAACGTTCAGGGTCTGTTCTCTCATCCATCCTTACATCTTTGATCCTGCTGCTCCTTTTACAAAAACTCTAACAGAAGTACAATTGTTATTCATTTTTGTGGTATGCATCTGTCTCCACCTCATGTACATGTGTTGAGCCTGTGTTTATTTCTGATTTTGCTCTTTTGTTTGTAATTTACTAGAAAAGGTTGAGATATTCTGGAATAGAAAGAAAGAAAGAAAGAAAGAAAGAAAGAAAGAAAGAAAGAAAGAAAGAAAGAAAGAAAGAAAGAAAGAAAGAAAGAAAGAAAGAAAGAAAGAAAGAAAGAAAGAAGAAAGAAAGAAAGAAAGAAAGGAGGTGTGTGGTTTAGTCTCAGGACCCCATTTACCTCCCTCTGTCATCTACTCAGATTCCAGTAGATACTAAACTGAGGATGTTCAGAATTTAACCTCCTGCTGAGTGCACTTCAACACCATTTATTGAAGGACGTTCAGGTGGCTGGGGTCGAGCGGAGAACACAAAACAACAAAGGAAGTAGGCACTGAGAGCTCAGCGCCGTGGGCAGCACAGCACACTGGTCGGTGTGGGAGGCGAAGAGGAGGTGGTGTACTAACAGGCCTATTTAAGTGTTGTTAATCCTGGTGGGCTGGGAAAGAGCTGGCACTGAGGTTTAATAGTGGGCTGCTGAGAGGGAGTACTGCGGTTACAAACACACACACCAGGCATTCCACCCACACGTTTGGGGACTGACTCAAGCACATATATTTCCACTGAACGTTCATGGCAGTTTACTGTGACTACAGTGTACTCCATACAGGATTTTAACAGGGATTTGGTAACACCAACAATGCAGGTCATATTGTCAAATGAGTTCTCTCCTGAATCACTAGTATCTAAAACAGGTTGAATTGTAAGCATTGTGTAACTCATCTCTCTTTGGCACGAACATTGTGTAGAGGGAAGTATCTGCTATTTTCTTTATTTTATTTAACAATACAAATAATGTTGCAAAGCAAAATGTTCCCATGTTAAAATATATTTGAATGACACATCAATATTTGTTAAGTCATTTAGCCTAAATTTGTTGAGTCATCATGAAAGGGTAGTCAGTTTCTTTTTCAAGGGGACCTGAGCTATTTTAATTAAGCAACCGGAAAATATGATTGGCCTCTGCCACTGACTATAAACTTTATGTGCTGTTTCAGGGGTAATGTTGATGTTAACATTGTATGAGCCTCTCTTATCAGATTAACTAACAATTTTACCAAATAAAAACCGTATATAAAAAGGTTTTTTTAAAGGACGGGTTAAAAAATAAATAAAATATACAACCATTAAACTATGTCTCTGTGTTGCCCTGCGATGAACTGGTGACCTGTCCAGGGTGTACCCTGCCCTCGCATGTAGACTGCTGGAGATAGGCACCATCTTCCCTGTGACCCACTATGGAATAAAAGGTATAGAAGATGAATGAATGAGTAAATGAACCATTAAAGTGTTAACTGTGCCTGACCTATGCTGTTCTTGTTTTCAGATTATCATTACTGCAGTTATTGAGGGCAATGGCAATAGCTTTAGGCAACTTGTGGAAAAGTGTAGCCAGTACTTGGTTAAATAAAACTAGTACAATTTGCTGACTAAAATGCTGATGAGTGGGAACTTCATAAAATGGCTCTATTACTCTCAGTTTGTGTTTGAAATGGATCAGAGTCAACTCGCCCCTCATTTTGAATCCATGCACTGCCATTTTGTTCATCCTTACTTCCATTTCATATCTGTAAAAAAATCAATTTCCTATCCATGTACTCAACCATTGCAGTCTATTTCTTAGAGAAGAAAATGAGCAGATGGCGAAAATGACTTTAGATCAAAGATCTTTCAAAGCAGGTGAAAAAGTCCCCCTGGCGGATGCAAATTGGCACACAGTTATTCCACATCCTGTAGAGAGCTGCTGCTTTTAGTGCCTGAAACAGTCAGGTCTTCAACAACTAAGACTGCTAAAAATCTAAATGACCAGTACTCCTTTAAAACCAGTGCTTCTGACAAGAGATTGTTGTCGCATGTTTGCTGCTATATAGATTCCTATTGTTGCTGTGAGACAGAAACCTAATAAAAATATACTCTCTCATCAAATGACAAAAAAATACATCTAGCTTCTTAATGTTAATTTAAACTACAGGCTTGAAGTCACTCTATTTATACTTTTTATAGAATATTTATTGATGGAACCACAGACAGATGTGAAGAATGATGAGTTAATACTCATAAGAAAATAAAAATGTATAAAGATAAAGATTCCAGGTTTGTGCCCAAAAGCTACACCATGCTATTTGTTATGGCTGATCTGAGTTGTTCACGTGGGGCTGTTTTAATGCTGCATGTTAACTTGGTTTGACATTTATCTTTTATTCCTCAGGTTAATTATGTTTACATTCAGATGATGATGTTTAAGGTTAGTAATTAAGTACGTACCTCATCAACAATATCTAGTACATATGGTTTTAACTCACCCCACCTTTCTTTCTCCATAGTAAGTGTATTTGACACTGTAACTTAAAAGGGGAAAGGAAATGTGGATGAATTCGATTTCTCAGAACCACCAGGACCTATCAAATTTGACCCCCTTACTGTGTCTAAAATGGTGTTTGTCTTACTCACATGCCTGTCTCTTGGCTTGGCTAACAGGATAAATTTTGTTTAAACACCTGTTGTTTTGGCCTTTTGGTCACTCCGAGACTGGAAGGTGTCAATTATGACCTAGGTGGTTGGATGTCTTGGTTTCTTACTTTGGAAAATGCTCTTAAAGAAGCTTAAAAAGAGAAACTGGAATCTTGCACAGCTTTATACAAAATAGACAAGTGTAGCATAGCTTATTTATTGCAACCAAATCAGAAAGGGTGATGTCAGTCCTGGCTCTGACCCAGTTGAACAAGGTTTCTTGGTGGGTGAACTAGTTCGGTCCTACTCTTACTCAATTGGAATTCAGCTCTTGCTCATGGCAGGCTTCTGGGAGAGGAGATGTCAGGAGGGCTAATCAGCCAATCAGAAACAGGCTTTGGGTAATGGGAGAGTTATGTCACATTAGAGAGGCAATTAAAAAAATTGCTATTTTTTTCTAAACTATGTTATTTGTAATATAAAGAGACCAAACCTGTCAAAAAAAAACTTACTAACTATTAACAAAATAATTATCTATTATGCCTGGGATTGTTTTTACATTCAAAGTTTACCATATTAATCAATATTCAAAGGAACGATAAAACCTAGATTATTTCAAAACTTTCTGAATTTCTGAATTAGCGAAGATCACTCATACAAGAGACAGGTTTGACATGTGTTGTGATTATGAATCTGAGAATATTATTTAATTTTAATATTAATATTTTGATATTTTATCAAATAATATTTCGGTCTGTTAAGGGTTGTCCTGTGAATACCAGCCCAGTAAGGTGATGGTATTAGGACAGAATAGAAAGGTGTGAGCCAAGCTCTGACATTATTGAACAGCAAAACTCTGCACACACATGGAATGAATTCAAACAATTTCTTAAAATACAAGAATTTATTAACAAAAATAAGTCAACTCAAAGTCAAACATATTTCAATCAACAAACTCTTTATTATGCTAAAACAATCCAACTAAACTACCAAGCTGAATTAAAGAATAACAATGACTAATGGGCTATGTACAATATAAACAAGTTGATTAAAGATGATTGAAAATTATGACCAAAAGAGTGATGCAACATTACCATACAATGTTTATGTTTGAGAACCAAGGATTATCTTGAAGAATCTGGAAGTGAAGTGAAGTTAGTCTTGGAACCAACTTAGGCAATAATCAGCATACCTTTAGACAACCATTCACAATGCAAGATCAGATAAAATATTTTTTAAATAAAATAATGTTTTAAATAATGATCTGCTGAATAAAACCAACCTTCTGGATGACCAATTCTCAACGGTGTCTCATTAGCTGCCTTTGTTTATTAAAATAATATTCAAAGAAATATTATTAAGGGGATGGTAAAATATTTAAGGAAGTATTTTGGAAAAGAGCCAAATCTTTCTGGAGAAATGGGGCTTAATGGTGTTTACTTAGTTATCAGATTTAGTTAAATAATGTTTAGGGACTATTATTTACTAGCTTGAAAACTAAACCTTTCTGGGATATTATTTGGCAGCAAGCACGTGTCCTAAGCCGTTAGCAGTTAAAGCTAACAAAGAAGCTGATAGCTTAGCACAAGAATCACACTCCTTTAAAAATACCGTCAAAAAAGGGTTAAAATGAATAAGCGCGGACGTCGCGTTATGGCCGATCTTCTGTGTTTAAAATCATCCTTTAAATAAAGTTTGTCTTAACTTTAAAAACACACAAACACAGACCACAAAGCTGAGCACGTGTGCTGCAGATAGCCTGCTAGCACCAAGATAGCTGAGTTCAACACAAATAAAACCAAACTTCATAAAATGAAAAACATTTAGATCATTTCATCCTAAATATCTCTCTGCCCAAACCCTAACCTCGTTTGAATTGTGTTGAAGAGGAGTCATCCGGGCGACGACGACTTTTGAAGAAAGCTCCGTGAACAAAGGGTTAGCTTCCACCTAACCTCCGTAGCTGTGGATGAAAGTTCTGTCCGCCAACCAACTGCACATTACCGTAACCACAGTGATGCGGGGCCGTTGTCCTTCCTTCAGACTCGGCTTGTAGAGACTGCGTCTCTACTGGGGACTTCTCTGGAACACAGTTTGCTTCTGCAGGCCTCAGAGAGAGAAAGTCAAGCCAGGCTTGTACCTTAATTATTACCCCCTTTCATGAATGAATACCAGATACACAGACAGCAATTCATTCTTGCTGTACTTAACTTAGTGCAAATGATCGATGATCTTATGACACCTTGGATCCAGTTTGAAGAGTTTTGTCTGTTTGCCAGCAAAGAGACATTAGCGCGCTGCCTCCCCTATCCTGGTCCTGCAGAGGAGCAGTGGAAGAGAAAGGACCATTGGAAAGGTCGGGGTTTTATACGGGCAGTGGCATCATGGAAGTCGGTTAAATTAAATTTATTTTGAAAGTTCCAGAAAAGTTTGTACCGGAGTTTTAATGTTTCCATGGCTGTGGGTCCCAACACATGTATTGAAAGGCATACTTACAAAACCCTTGACAAGATCATAAAATCGTTCATATTTTAGATAATCTTGAATACTATTTGAATGGTTAGTTTAGCTAGACTAAATAGTGTGCAGAACATTTTGAAGCAACCTGAGAACACAAAAAATGGTTAAAATAGGTGAAAGGTTAAATCTGATACATTTGTTTATATTATACATGCATATGAAATTAAAAGGCCCATACCATACCACTACAGTTTTCTTTTCTCCAAGTTGTCAAAGGGAAATTTAAACTTGGAAGGCCTTTGATTGTCTCCTTGGACAGTATTCCAATCCAAATATGGCTGATGGGTTAGGTATTTTTACTGGAAACACCATGCAAGGAACACCATAGGCCTTTCTTATGCACCTCTTGTTCTTCATGAGGTGTGGTCACTATCTATTCCCTACTTTAGTGCCACAAACTTACAGGACTTCAAACACATAGTTTAACAGAACAAGACGTACACTTCAGAAGCAGAAAGGGAAGCTCTGTGTGAATGAGAAAGAGAAAAAGCAGCGAAAAGCAATTAGAAAATAAAGCAACACTTGTTTTTATTCATTTTGAAATGTGACCCATGAAGAGCTTTAAAACACAGTGTAACAGGACAAGATGCTCACATTTAAACAAGGTCAAAGAGTGAGCCTAGAGCCACAAACACAGGGAAAAATCAGAGAGTGTCCCAAAGTCTGTAAGAGGTGAAAGATTCCTCTGAGGTTGTACTTGAATTTGTGCTTGTAACTGACCAAAGTTGGCTGTAAAAAAAATTTAGAAACATAACATTTAAATGTATTCTGATCACAGCAGACATATTTTTGTATGCCTGTAACAAATATTACTGTCACGGTGGGGTTTTGGGGTGGACGGAAGCGCAGGAGAGAGCTTGGCAGCAGCATTTCAAGCATTCTTCAGCTTTATTCAAACAGTTATGAATGTAGCAAAAATCTCAGCAGGTTCAAGCATTAGACAATTCAAAACTTACTTGTTTACCCTGCAGGACGTAGCAAAAACTGAACCTTATCAGCAGTTGTGAACGGGTGTGAAATGAGGAACCAGCAAAGGGTAATGAAACAAAACCAACTAATATAGAGTGAGAACAAAGGCAGGTAATCAAGGAACTAAGAACAGGTGTGACAAGGAGGCAGGAAGGCAGAGGGAACAGGTGAAAACAATACACAGATAAAAACATGACGAGGGACTAATAAACACTGAAACGAAGCTATAAACAAATAACCAAATGACAGTAGAGAATAATCATGAACCGAGAAACTAGAGGGAACATAAGAAACACCATAACCTAAGAACGAACAAGGAACCCACAAATCAAACCAGATTACAGAGTAACAAAACCTAACACCACACAGACTGAACTGACAGGAAGGGAAGCAGAGAACATGAGGACTAGGATGTAAACAAACAAAATGTAAACAATAAGAAAACACAACCTAACCAGAGGGGCTGGAGAAGATAAACAGAGCACAATAATAATAATCATGATAATAATAGCAATAATGACAACAAAGAGAAAACAATACTAAGTCATAACTAAGAAGGATAACACTAACTAAAGGAGCTATGAACAAGGAGGGAGAGAAACACAACCTAAGACTCAAAATAACTGAGGAGAAAACATAACAGAGCCAACACAGAGTCCAAAAGGTGACACACCCTGACAATTACCTTTAAATCAGGGTTACAACAGACACATTTGTACTGTGATGAGTATATTTTAGATCTAGGAATGTCTGCTTTACTGAACAAGTTTTTTATTGTTAAATTTCATATCTTGGAAGATTTTTTGGAGCTTATGTTGACATTCAACAATCTTGTGCAGTTTGTTAAATTAAAGTCTGGCGTTTTTATGCTGACTCTTCCGACATGCCCTAATAATCGTGATGGTTCTTTAGATAATCTTATGGGATATTTCTGCTGTGTGTGCTGTTTTAAGAGTAGTCTAGTCTGCTCTGAAGGACATCGGGACCGCTCCGACCTCAAATCAGGGATATTTAACATGTTGGATTGTCTTGGCCCGGTATCCTATCCTGTGTGGGGTGTTCACCGAGGACAAACGAGCACGCAGCCTGTTGAATGAGACGTCTAACCAACCCAAAAGCGAGATGACGGAAACATAGAGGGGAATTACTATGAACTCATGTTTGAAACTGACGTTTTTTAATAATAACCGTCAATTTTAGATCCACTTCCTCGCTTAATGTGTCTCTTTATTTTAATGACTATTTATAATTTAGATTGCCACCAAAGGCAACCAAACTGTGAACACACATGGAATTATGTAGTAAAGGAAAAGGTTGAAATAACTCTAAACATTTTTATATTTCAGATTTTTCAAAATAGCCCCCTTTGCTCTGATTACTGCTTTGCTCTCTTGGCATCCTCTCCATGAGCTTTGAGGTGGTCACCTGAAATAGTTTTCCAAAGAGTCTTGAACGAACTTCCCAGAGGTTCATTGAGAGACGGCCAAAGGTAAATTTTTTTTGTCATCACAGCAAAGGGCAGCTACTTTAAGGAATCTAAAATATAAAACATATTTAAAGTTATTTTCCAATTTTTCATTTGCCACATAATTCCTTTTGTGTTCATTCATAGTTTTAATGCCTTTAGTGAGAATCAGCGTACAATGTAAGTAGTCATGAAAAAAAAGAAACTTTCGACAGGTAGTGTGTTTATATATATATATATATATATATATATATATATATATATATATATATATATAATTATATATATAGATATATATCTATATATCTATATATATAATTCTATCATTTGCTTAATTGTTGTCAGTTGGATATTCACTATTATCTAGACACATGTTGGCCAAAACAAATCTGGTTTTCCGGTTATCTGATGTCAGAAGCATTTGCAAGGCCTGACGGAAGAAGACAAGAAATAGATCCATGTTCAGACTGATTTGTTGGTTTTAGTAAACACTATGGTGGATGAATGACTTTTGACAGATTTGAAAGTGAAGCTTTCTTATCTAGTCTGACAGACTTTTTCCCTGAGGAATGCAGCTCAAATGGTGTAATTTATGGGAAATACCAGACGCAAGGAACATTCCAGCTGCAGGATATTCATACTTGTATGGTTGAGCCAAAATATTTTTCTGAAGATGTGCAAGCTGTGCTGGTTGTTAAAGTGGATGCCGAGGCTGACACAAACATTCATGAGAATAACAATCGTCAGTCAGTCATTTTCTACTGCTTATTCCATAGTGGGTCACAGGGAAGCTGGTGCCTATCTCCAGCAGTCTATGGGCGAGAGTCCATCACATGGCAACACACAAACAACCATGCACACTCATTCACACACCTAAGAGCAATTTAGAGAGACCAATTAATCATTGGAGTGTGGGGGGAAGCCAGAGTGCCCGGAGAGAATCCACGGAAAGAACCCATGCATGCACGGGGAGAACATGCAAACTCCGTGCGAACCCAGGACCTTCTTGCTGCAAGGCAACAGTGCTACCAACTGCGCCCATGTGCAGCCGTCTAACAGTCGTTTTCAGAACAAATAAATCCACTTATATCCTTGCCTGTGCCACCTTAACTAGGCAACAAAGTACTTTGGATCATTTTCAATGTTCAGTCACGGTGGGGTCAACTAGTTCTAGTGGACAAACTGCAAGTCTGTCTGCCTGCCGATGATTCTTGGCTACCGTGGTGAATGATGCAGCAGTTTTGTGGGTCCCAACAGGATAGTTGAACATCAAATGACAAATTGTTCAGAAATCTTTAAGGTGATCCTACATACTTCTAAAGAGTCTTACTGCATCCCTACAGAGTACAACTTAATATGAATAAAAGCAGAGAAAAACCCAAATAGCTGTACTTTAGGAGGACTAGCTGTGTTAGGCTAAAACTTTCTGTAATGTCTTGGAGTGATGCACATGGAATGTGAAAGTTTTTTTGTGGTAAGGGTACATTTTATCCAGTTAAACAACAAGTCACAACAAAATACATTTTTAAACTGTAGGGTATTTTGTTTTATAGTGTGAATACTAAGTAATGTGAGTTTGATTCCTTTTGATGCATTGTCTGGCGTGTCATTTTAAGTTTTTCACACAAACCATACTCAAGGTTACAGTTTAACAAATTTTATCAAAACTGCAAAACGTGCATCCCAACATATTAGCCTTGGTGTCTCAAAGATCAATGACAGTTAAGGAATCCCTCAGCATTATAGCACTCTGACAGGGATGTACTGCCATGTCAAAGGGTTCTGCTTTTTGTCCACCTAAAGTTATTAGTTTTCTCAGTGAAGTCTTGACAGGAGCTTGTCAATGATGTTAGTAGTTTGCTTGTTGCTTCTTACACTACTGATGGCCTAAATATGACCACTTAACTCTGCTTCTTAGGTTCATCAATTTTTAATGAAGGAGACACAAGCCTTATGTCCTAGTAAATTATATCAAAGTATCCAGCTCTCTTTTCTTCCTCTGGCTCCACCTTTTTTCTTCTGAATATCCTCACTTCACCTCTTCTTAAATAATATACACTACCAATCAAAAGTTTTAGATACTGTATCTCACTTAATGGGTCTCCTTATTTTCATGACTATTTACATTGCAGATTCTCACCAAAGGCATCAACACAATGAATGAACACACATAGAATTATGTAGTATACAATAGGTGTAAAATAACTCTAAACATTTTTATATTTTATATTCTTCAAAATTGCCACTCCTTGCTTTGATTACTGCTTTGCTCTCTTAGCATTCTCTCCATGAGCTTCATGAGGTGGTCACCTGAAATGGTTTTCCAAAGAGTCTTGAAAGAACTTCCCAGAGGTTCATTAAGAGATGGCCTAAGGTTAATATGTCAGTCATCACAGCAAAGGGCTGCTGCTTTAAGGAATCTAAAATATAACATATGATTAAAGTTCTTTCACAATTTTTTATTTGCTATATAATTCCATATGTGTGCATTCACTGTTTTGATGGCTTCAGTGAGAATCTATGTGGAATGCTAATAGTCATGAAAAAAAGAAAACTATTAAATAAGAAATTGTTTCTAAAACGTTTGTCTGATAGTGTATATCTTCAAACCTGAATCATTTCTCCCTATTCTTCCAAGAGGGTCTCTGGATATTGGCAGCTTGTGTGTCAAGCCTGTTGGGGTTATGATTATTGATTGATTAATCTTGATCAATAATTATAATTACAAATCATAATTTGACAAAATCAATTTCTTAACCAAAATCCTCATTTATGAATCGAGACCAGAGATGTTTCTGGTGTTGTAATTGCGGCTCAACGCCTTTGACAATTACAACCTTTAAATACTCAGTAATAATTATTAACTATTGCCGGAGATGTCTCTGTTTAATCGACCGTTTCTGCCGAAATGTGTGGAACTTTTAACCTTATCTTGACTGACAAATCACTTTTTGCACACAATGAACACAGAACGCTCTCTCTTTATCTATGTGAATATTTATTCATCTTCACCTACTTAACATGCAAAATTCTACATAACAAGGGTAACACATCTAAATAAGCAAAATAAAGAACACAGCAGTGGGTGTTGAATCAACCAGCATTTATGGCAAAATTGAGAATATGGCGAAGAGGTGTGGGGTGAGTGGAGAGTGGGTGGGGGCGCGACTCCAACTGTATTCAGTGATGTCTTGATCATAAAACGTCCCCCAAATCCTGAGCAGACAAAGAGTTATAAACCTTTTGGCGGCAAGCTAGCAAGCAGTGAGGTTGAAGACAAAGGAAAATGGAGAATTTTACCATGAGGTGATTTTAACAGTCCAGTCTTACCACGCAACTGAAGCATCCTCTGGAGAAGAAGAGATCCCACATGGAGTCTTCATTTATTCTCTCTCGTTGGCCAACGAACAATTCATAACTGAGGTTTCTGGACTAGGAAGGCCAGAAATTTCACTTTGCCGATCGAAGACGTGAGTTTAACACGTAACTAAAAACACGGAGTTTGAAGAACGAACCGCCACCGTGTTTTCATCCCAAGTCGACTTTGATGGTCAGATCATATTTTTCCTTTTCGTCAAGAAGGCCAAAGGACGGGACTGACCGCTTTCCGGGAGTTGAGCTGCAGACGCGCACAACGCTTCAACCCCCCATCTTTCCCTCCCACTCGCTGACCCAGAAGGAAACTTCACCAAGTAAAACCCATCCTTTATTTTTATTTCTTTATTAAAAGGCCTGGGCAGGGTCAGAGGTTGTAGAAGCGATCAGAATCGCTAGTTAGGATCTCATGTGTTCTGAACGATATGTGCATGTAATCTTGTTATTGAAACTTTGATGTGTTATTTTGATATCTGGAGCAGCCACGTTCCTAGCTCTGTGCGTGTGTTACCACATGAGAGTCAACGCAGGTGTGTGGTAAGACTGGACTGTTAAAATCACCTCATGGTAAAATTCTCCATTTTCCTTTGTCTTCAACCTCACTGCTTGCTAGCTTGCTGCCAAAAGGTTTATAACTCTTTGTCTGCTCAGGATTTGGGGGACGTTTTATGATCAAGACATCACTGAATACAGTTGGAGTCGCGCCCCCACCCACTCTCCCCTCACCCCACACCTCTTCGCCATATTCTCAATTTTGCCATAAATGCTGGTTGATTCAACACCCACTGCTGTGTTCTTTATTTTGCTTATTTAGATGTGTTACCCTTGTTATGTAGAATTTTGCATGTTAAGTAGGTGAAGATGAATAAATATTCACATAGATAAAGAGAGAGCGTTTTGTGTTCATTGTGTGCAAAAAGTGATTTGTCAGTCAAGATAAGGTTAAAAGTTCCACACGTTTCGGCAGAAACGGTCGATTAAACAGTGACATCTCCGGTAATAGTTATTAATTATTACTGAGTATTTAAAGGTTGTAATTGTCAAAGGCGTTGAGCCGCAATTACAACACCAGAAACATCTCTGGTCTCAATTCATAAATGAGGATTTTGGTTAAGAAATTGATTTTGTCAAATTATGATTTGCAATTATAATTATTGATCAAGATTAATCAATCAATAATCATAACCCCCAACAAGCCTGTTATCGTAATCAGCTTGTCTTAGACTCGCTCTTTAACTTTCCGTCTTTCATTAACATCTTTCCCCTCCTTTGTCTTCTTGCTGTTCTGTTCATTTTAGGGTTTCATAAGATGGCCTGCTGTAATATCTTAGAGGTGGTAAGGGGATTATTGTATAATATTGTCACAGGTGTTGTCTGGGACTGGGTAATACATGGTGACAGTAATGCATGATGGGTCACTGCAGGGTCACTCTTGGTTTTATGAGACAGCTGCTAGGCCTGTCAGGAGAGCTATTTTGTTTGGAGGATGTTCAGCCATTACTCAGTGACCTTCTGAGGGAATATTGAGGAGGAAAATTAGAAGAAACAAGACGACTGATTCTAATCTAAAAATATCAGTTATTTTTGTAATAAAAAACATCAGGGAATAAAAGATAGAGGGAACAAAAACTTGTTTCAGACAGATTTGTAATAAACAATTTTAGCTTATTTTAAGGCAAGCTTAGCAGATAAAAGTTCAATTAAAAGATTTTGGTAATTGTTATTGTTGTTGATTGGATCTGGATTTCTATCAACTTGAAACTAAGATTTTTAATTATTAACACAAACACCAGCTAACACCTGCCCTGTTCTTCCCTACCCCTTTTACGACACTCTTCTCTCTTTTTGTACTTCCCTGGATGCCTGCACTCTGTCTCTACACTGTAACCTCTGCCACACCTGACAGAACCTGGCTAGTGGTCTTCCTTCTAAGTAGCTTATTGTTAGCTTTAATAATAACCGCATTGTTATATCCTCCTTTGTAAGTCCCTTTGGATAAAAGCGTCTGCCAAATGCATGAACATAAACAAAACATAAACAGCAGCAGTTAAATATCAACAGAGAGCCAGTAGCGAGCGCTGGTACTATTATGACTACTTTATCTAACAATAATATGACTTGTGGTTTTGGTTAATGAGTAAATTAATAAAATAATATAAAACATATGTCATGATGATATACAGCAATCCAATTTAGTGTAAACTAGAATGTTGAGGCTTTAATGAAGTGGTTCATCTAACCATACAGATCCAAATATCTTAGAGCAAATAAACTAACAAATTTACACTTCATACTTTTTCATATCATTTAACTATGTAGTGAAAAGTGAAATATTTCTACATTTTACCGAAGTTGTTTTTTGTCCTTTAGTTCTATATTAAGAAGCGTTGAACCTCTCATTGGGGTGGAAATGTGAGTGGTTGAGACATTTAGACCCCCTGGTCTAAATGCTGCATTTTACCCAAAATGAAACTAAGGAAGAAAAGCTATCACAGCCACACTTACACACGTTTAGCTGTTTTTTTTCCTCTCACCTTGTCGAGAAGTCTCATTTGACCACCGATGTTACTTGTCTTTGGATTTTAAATGTTGGGCCTCTGTAGTAATAATCATCTTTTAGAGTTTAACTGTGTTTGAAACACTTTCTTTCCAGAGATAAATAAAAATAGATCAGAGACCAATTTGGGAACATTTCTTTTTTGAAAGACGGACAATTGGGTGTCTTCATGTAACCTAAAAGCGCACAATGTGGTCAAAAAGATTAGAAATGTTTTTTAGAAATCAATTTATTTTCACAATTTATTCTAGTGGTCCTTTTACATATGGTATTATTTCCTCTTTGATCTGTTTATTCCCCCCTAATTTGTAGTTTCCTTGTATCTCTGTTCAGCTCACCTGTGTCCTTTACTCTCCTCCCCTTGAGCTGCTCTGCCTTTCTCTCCACCTCAGCACCAACTCATTCCCTCTAATTAGCTCATCTGGCTTCTTTGTCATCGTGCTTCCTGACTTCAGTATTTAATACCTAATTCTTTGGTTATTCCACCATGCTTTCTGTCTCCCAGTTTGATCTGCCTCTTTCCCCTGCCTGTGCTCTCTGCCGTTTTCCATTAAGCCTCCCTTGTTTTTAGTTGTCATTTTATTTTCTTAAAATATTCTTTCACTGCAGTCTGCCCCTGCACTTGGATCCTTAACAAAATCCGCAAACATGACATTTAAATATTGTAAAAATTGCTAAGAGTTTTAATATTTAAGGTTAATTGGAGGCTGCATTTTACAGAAGATGCTCAACAGTCATACAGAGGGACTGTTCATAGTTTTGATGAACCATTATTTATGGTTTTCACAACAATATTTTGTTGGTAGGAATTTTGTTCGTCATCCATTAATAAACATCTTCACAGGCTAATTGTGTTTTTCTTGAACCATTTATGTTCGTACAATGCCTTCCGCATTCAATCTTAAAGATTTTTAAAAGGCTTAAAACAAATTCTTGCCATGGTGCAGCAGCTTTGTCTCATCCTGAAACAGTTTTTTTTTAGCAACCCGAGAAATTCCTATAAATAAATGTAAATAAAACATCTTAAATTTTAAAGTTATAAGGGTGTAAAGGAATGTTTAATTTGTAAACCACAACTTTACGTAGGGTATAAATATGATGTTCACACAAAGGATAATTTCTTTTTACCACTCTTCAAAATGGGAAAGATAAAGGAACATTCTCTGTGATGGATTAGCTACCTTTTCAGGATGTATTCTGGCTCTCCTCCAATGAGCACTAGAGATAGGCACGAGGCCTAAGCAGGTTATAGACAATGGACGGATAGAAGAGAACATGCCTTTCAGGTTAGGCAACCGTAGGAGAGTTAGGTAAATTTTGAGCCATATAAGTCAGGATGTGGCTGCAATAAAACTTAACCTTGTCAAACCTACAGTTAGTTGTTTTAAAAAGTTTAAAGCTGAGCCTCCCCGCAACCCTCCATGGACAACCAGGTATAGGCAATGGATGGATGGACACTTCTTTACCAGGGGTGGCTGTATCCCCCAGCTTTAAAAAATGGTTCATGCTCTGTGGAGCTTCAAAAGTTCCGATGATCAATTTACTGCAACTTGTTCCACACTACGGCTACATTTGTAAATTTTAAGCTTCTGTTATTTAAGAAGTGAAACTCGGCTCTATTCATTTATTAGAATAATAAGTTAAACACCAGAGGGGACATGCTTGTTTTCTTAGGTTCAAGAAAAGCAATTAGGTTTCATTTTTCCTACTTGTCCTCTAATCAGACTGACTGGTTTGAGCTGATAATAAATAGTTGGAAGCCAAGTTTTAATTGACTCTGAAGCTTTATTAAAAATAAAAAACACAGGGTGAAAAAAAATAAAAAGAGAAAACACCCAGCTTAGATAGTATTATCTTTCCATGGCTCTCAAGTTCCTGTGCCATGTCGTGCCGAGCTGTGTGTTGTGATGCATGGTCTAGTGGGTCCAACGGAAGCACATGTGTTGTCTGCTAAATCTGATTAATGTAACAGACTTCATCCCCCTTGTCTTTTTGTTTTCTTCTGTTTTTTTCTGCCTGCCTTGCTGTCCTTTCTTCACCTCCGCAGTCTGGACTGCGTCTGGGTTTTGAAACATTCTCCCTGAAAGGAGAGCCTTTAAAGCGTAATCCTGGGTTTCTTTTCTTGTAAGAGCATAATGTATATAGTGTGCTAATGTCTGTGAAATCAATAATGTAGGAGTCCAGTTTGGAAACTCTATAGTTTTGAACTATGAAGCTTTAGATTGCTTGTCTGAGATGCGTTGCCCTTATTATTTGTTGTAGATATATTTGTGTAGCTTTCAATTAGAGCTCATCAACAATGCTAACAGTACTAACAGAAAGTCATATTGCTTTATTGCTCTTCAGAATAAACAACTCATGTTTTAGGCAGCTGTTGTTTTGATCAGCTACCCCAAAGCTTGACCTGATAGTAGTTATGTGAAAGTATGAAATTCTGACAGTATGAAATTCATTAGAAAGGTTACCATGGTTTTCAAGCAAGTAAAGGCAAGGTCAGTTCTACAGCACCATTGGTAATTCACTAGTAATTCAAAGTACTTTAAAGAAATAAAAAAAAAAGACTTGCAACAAAGGTTATAGACAATACATCCAAGGGTGATATTAAATTTATTATTAGAAAATGTCAAATTAAAACAAATAAATTGTTCAAATTGGATCAAATAAATCTGGAGGAGCCACCCACTCAGTCAATATAACGTGGTGACATAAATAGAAATATCATTTGATTCTCAGAATTTTTTTTTTGTCTCTGTTTTGGCATCAGGCATCTTCTATGCTGTAGTTTGTTGAAGCAGCTTATCTACAGCTGAGAGAAAGTGGTTGGATAAGCTCATTCCTGGAAGGCCAGCAGTGTCCTAGGAAGCCCCCTCAATCTAGTGTGGGTGGTAGGAGATAAAAGAACAAAAATAATATCACTCTTGGACAATTTCTCCCACCCCATGCATGAAGCTGTTGTAGAACTGGGAAGCTCCTTCAGAGACATTAGGCCGCATCCTAAGTGTTTTCGCAGGTCCTTCTTCCCAGCAGCTGTTACATTTTATAACCATCTCCCAAAAAACTCAAACTCAATAAGTTGTTTAGATCCTTGCTGATTCTTGTTGCACAGTTTTTAAACAACTCACTAGGCGTTCCTTGCTATTATTTGCACACATTCCATATCCTTGCATATAGTCTTTGCGGTTTTTGTACATATTTTCAATAACTGTAATAACATTTTATTATGATGTAAATTTGACTTTTGTGTGATTCTGTATGCTCTCATTTGTCACTTTGCTGCTGGTACACCTAAGTTTCCCCCACTAAAGGAGCATAAAGGAGATTTTCTATTCTATTCTATTCTATTCTATTCTATTCTTGTCACAATCTGTGTTGCGCTACTGTGTGTGTGTGTGTGTGTGTGTGTGTGTGTGTGTGTGTGTGTGTGTCTTCCTGTCTTCCCGGAGAGGCTTTGCTGGTGAGCGTGATGTGCGTCTGCACACCTGTATCCAATTTTGGCTGGAGCGTTTTTAAGGAGCTGCATGACAAGCATTCTTCGCCTGATGCTCCATGTTGAGTGGTCATATGGATCACAACTCCGGATTCACTTCCTTCACCTTCGGACAGAAAAACCCTGGAACCCAGCTACCAGCTGTCTCTCCAAGCTCCAACTATCCTCCAGCCTTCCCGCTCTCCAATTTTACTGGAAGCACACCTTCTGACCCTCCAGATCGCTGCCTACGGATTGTGCCCCAAGAACCCCCCTTTAGATCATCTACCTGGAGATCACAAGCCCGAGAGTCTGGACTAGACGACCAGAGAACGCATCCTTTTGGGAGAATTAAAAGGACAGTTTTGCCTCTTGAGATAATTAAACTTTTGAAACTTACCTGTGTCCTAGAGTGATTCTGCATGTGGGTCAGGAAGATTGTTTCTAATATGACTATTCTATTCTATTCTATCAAGTTGTGTGTCACAGCATACATATGGTAAGAAATGTAGTAATACATTTAAATTTTGAATATTAGTTGCCCATGAATAGAGCTTTTAGAAACTCCAAATCAGATATTAATTTGTTCAGATTTATCTTTTCTGTTGAGGTTGGCAACCATTAAAACAATTCAGCAAGGTACATTGAAGTCACAGCTACTTTTCCACTCTATCAATCAGAATGTTATCGTTCAGTGTATAAAAGGAAGCACTAAGATCCACCACTAAGGCAGAGGTTTTGGATCTTTTTGCAGGTACATATTAGTAATCTGAATAGTGTTACGTATTAACTTTTTTGTAAATAGCGCCTCTAAAGCATATGCTTTTGCTTCCCAGGCTAACCTAAAATGTGTAACTGGATTGTAAATTGGTGGGCTAGAGAATAGCCCTATATTTAATACAGTCCCGCAGTATAAAACATACTGTAAAAAACAACTAAACAGATTGACTCAAATGTGACCAAGGGTTCCCAATTTCCTCTCCTCCCAAAGTCACACAACACAATGGAGATGGATAGACCCTCGGCAGCTGGGTATTTGTTATTGTTTGTGCCATGGAATAACATGACTTGCACTGCCTAGGCTTTGTATGTGAGGTGATGCGTGGCCACGGCCGCCCGCCGTAGGTGATTCTTTCCCTACCACTGCCCTTTTCTTCTTCTATGCAAATAAACAGAGTGAAGTGGGCAAACAGGACAGGACAAAGAAAGGCAAAGAATAAGGCAATATCCAAACAGATGGAGAGTAAATCACATGGGCAAATATAGTGCAATTACTGGATATTTCACACTAGAACCTCACTTGGTTCTGATTCATTCGTTCTGATTCACTTTTTTCTTTTCAAGCCCTCTGGCAATGTAACGTCTTCTGCAAATGTTCCAAACCTCTACATCTTTCCTCTGTCTGTTATGTTGAAGCTGTTGTGACTCATTTGTGTCTGTCTCCGATATTTTCAGCGTCCTCTGTCTGTATACTCCAATCTTCGGACCTGTTTGAAGGACAAACAGCAAATTCCTCAGAATTGTTTGATGAACTAACACAGGATAGAAATGGTGTATTTCACACTGTTTTTAATTCAGCCACCCCACAGGCTTGTGAGCTGTATGCCCAGTCTGTAGGAATGAAAAAGCCCATCCTCTCCCATCTTTCACCTCCATCTATCCCTTGTGACTTTTACCCCCATTTCAACTTCCCCGCTCCACTTCCAGCCACATGCAAAAGCACATTTACCACTAGATTTACAGACGTAAAAGCCTATTCGTTCATACAAAAATGCACTCAGTGCCGTCCTGAAGGAAGTTACTTGCATATGCATGCATGCACTCACTTATAAATACACTGACATTCCTGTCACATGTTGTGTGTTGCACCATGGGGTCCAAATAAGTGGAATCTCTGGATTGGCTTCCGCTCCACTGAGCACCATGGGGGGAATTATCATTGCAAAATGCAACAAAGCCACGATCATGAAAGACTATCCTGTCTGTGCGCACAGTTCAAACTACACACATAGATAAGCATGTACACCCCCCCTTGCAACAGATAAAGATGTGGAAAAAACTAAGAGCTTGACAATGTCGTCTGTGAAATACAGCTCTACAAGATCTCTCACACTGTTACATTGAAGAAAAAGGAAATTAATTTCAGCAAATTAAGTAATGAAACAGATTTTTCATTTAACTACTCAATCCCTTCTTTATTGGTTGCGTGATTTATTGTGTCTGTGATTTAACACTCAGAAGGTGAAGCTGAATGAAATGCCAGATGAGCTGATAAAAAAAAGAACTTACAAGGCTTTTGTTTGAATTTTTTAGATTGAAAATCGGAAAATCTGAAGGAAATGAGAGTTTAAGGATGTAATTATGATTTGAGGGAGTTCCAGTGCCTTTGTTTTTTTTTCCTTTCTGAATCCATGTCATGTCATTTGATCAGACCTAATCCTAATGCCTTTAATCCTCCAGGCAAAACCCCAAAATGCATTTCATAACGTCTTCATAACATCTTCAACGTGTTTCATCATGAACTAAAATCTGCTTGTAGGTCTTTGTAATTCATGAGTCCACTGCATGTTTAGAGTTTTTCAACCAGCCAGCAAAATCAAAATTACATGAATCATGTTCAGGTGTAGAAGATTAGACAAAGTTGTCTTCTTGACCTGCTATAGATCATATTTTAACATATTGTCAAAGTAAGAGAGGTGATGACCAATGTTGATATACCTTGTATAATTTAGCTTCACTTAACACAACACCACTTGTTGTCGGACCATAATTATTGGCACGCATCTACAGGTTTACTGTGCATTCAGTTTCGAAATATTTTGTATGTCCAGACTTTATTCCCTGTCCCATTTTCTAAATTTGGTATCTGTCTATCCATCCATTTGTATTTTTTGTTGACTTTATTTTTTCTAGCCTGACTCCTGTAGAAATACCAGCAGTAAACTGCAGTGAACTGTTGTCCTTATACTTTATAAATAGGCAAAAAAAAATGAAACCTTTGAAATTTTGAGTCTGGAAAAATACAGTCATGAATTAAGTTAATAGGTTAATTCATTTCTGTAACTTAATTCACTACGTACAAACACGTCATATAGATTATTTACACCCAGACTGATGTTTTCAAGCCTTAATTTCTAGTGATGCATGGTATTAACATTGGTACTGGCCAATTAGTCAATTTTTAAAGTATCGTATTGGTCCGATGAGTAATACTGGGTCGATATTAATTACCGACGTTTATTTACATCTTGTTGCTGTTTGTGTATGCGTTTCAGAAGGTGGAGGGGGTTGGGCATGTGACAGTGATAGTGATGCAGCGCAGGATTGTGGGGCGTTAAGCTGAAGCAGAGAAGCAATGTCAGGGGTCTGGTTGTTTTTTCAGTGTTGAAAGGATAGAGAAATATATCTAATATATTTAATCTTGGTAAACTCTGATGTTAATGTTGAATATTGATATTGGCCCAAACTTTCATATTTGTACATCCTTATTTATTTCTGTTAAATGTGATGATTTATAATTTACAGCTAATGGAAACACAGCATTTAAGATTAGAATATTACATAAGACCAAGGGGAAAAAAAACATTTTAATACAGAAACGTGGCCTCATGAAAAGTATGTTTAATACCTTCTTGAAGAGTACCATTTATCTGACAAACGGCCCTCATCTGATTATATTCTAATTTATTAAATATGACTCTATGCATCAAATTTTTAAGAACCCTGCATTCAGTACTTGGTTGCAGAAGGATAGCCAGCATTGTCCTCCGGACATTTTTTTCAAACTTCTCAGGTCTTTATGATAGTTTGTTTTTAAATAGTTAAAAGCACTTTGACCTTTATGCCAGTTGTTTCACACTAATTTAATATGCCATTTTTAAATTCTTCAAATCATCATTCGTCATTCTTTAAAAGAGTTGCTTCCAGTAAGTGGCAGCCAAACAACCCCACATTGTCATAAAACCCCCACTATGCTTTTTGTTTGTACGACTTTATCTAAATAAACTAATCCACAGCATTACCATGGTTCTTTACTCCTGCACTTTTTGTCTCACTGTTACTTAAAACAGTCATTGTAAACAAAACAAATCAAAGCTGTTGGATGTCAGTAAGCATGTTTTTATTATATTTCTGCACTACAAAATGTAGCAAATTTTATTAATTTTTCAAACTTTCAAGTGTAAAAATACAGGGTGCCTATATGTCTGTTGTATATGTCTGACCAGGTTTGTACATGTGCCAGTGTGCACAGTGGGTGATTGAAGTTTAAGTGGCCGCCTGCTTGTTAGATCAATATTGGGGAAAGCATGCATGTTTGAGTGTGCATTTGGACTTGGGGGTAGGGGGTTTAATGTGTATTCACATGTGAGTGTGTGTGTGTGTGTTTGGTGGGCTGAATGTATGTGCGTGCAACATCAAGGATATGTGTTCGTGACAGTGACCCACTTCTGGTGTTTTCAGTGAGTCAGATGGGTCACGGCAGCTGGAGCTGAAGAGGCGGAGATGGAAGAGGGAAAAGAGCAGGATGATAATGAAGAGAGGGAGGGAAACGGCACATGTTAGGAGGAGGGGGGATAGAGGGGCCACGAGAAGAAGACAAAGAGGAGAAAATGAAATGCTGCAAGAAAACTGAACATTAGGGAAACAATAAGGAAGGACTGAATAAGAACGGTTATTGTGAACTTGTTTTTCAAAGTGAGAAAACTGTCAAATATATTTTTTGCTTCATCTCCATAAAAGTTTTTCTCTACCTTTAGTACATGAAGCAATATTTGCAGATCTTTGAACACATGCAGACACTGAAAATCACTGCATAAAATAATTATCAGGAAGCTACCCATCCATGCCCTTTAACCCCCTACTGCTTTACTCTGCTCCTCCTTCTAAATGTTTCAGGTAAAAAGTAATAGCCCCTCATGTTTAATTCGTGAAGCAGAACAACATTGTGAAGACAGTGCAGACAGTCAGTAGTTTACAAGCACAAATACCATTGCACAAAATGGGCTGTGTACCTGTTAGGTATTGAGTAAAAATGTGGATGATTTACTGGTTTGATTTGAACCCACATGCATTCACGTTAGAGGTATATTTATTGTTTGCCAAATTTCCTTGTGAATACATCTTTGTATGAGTCTTAGCTTTGGCACTTTCTTGGCCTCAGGGGAACTTTCTTTTACTCCTCAGATGTTTGTCCTCATGACTATTACTTACAAAAAGAGCTTCCCCACCTCATGTTACTTCTCAAACACACATCGTTTTTCTCTGTCTCTTTGTCTAGAAACTAAGAGCACATCTGTGCAGTAAACACCAAAATCCCCCAAGCCCAAGTTCCAAATATTCTTCAGTCTTTCACGCATTTATCCTCTCTTATGCTCGCATGAATGCATGCAGAGAAACTCTGTTGTGGCAACACATAGCCTTACGTTAACCTGTTGAGGACTGTCTAATACACAAAGATACTTATTTGTCTTTCTGTTAGTCACCTTTATTTCTTTTGTAATATCTTTCAATTTTAAAGATTTCTTACTGCAAATGCCTGACAATAACAAGATCTAAGATCTGGAATCTGATCTCTGCACCGTTGTTTCATAGTCCCAAAAAGAGGAGGACTTTGTAGGTTGTTTTTTGTTTTGTTTGAGAACCTTTTGAAATGAGTATAGCAAAATATTTTGTTGAACCTTATTCTTTAATAGAAATAAATTATACAAACATTAAACGTAAAAATTAAATGCATAATATATACAAAATACCTCATTAATGGATATAGTTTTAGTGCCAATGGAGTGGTGGGTTACATAGAGATTGAACCTGGGCTGGTGGAGAGACTTTGCTGAGTGGGGTAAGTTGTATTAATTTCTTTTGCAGATCTGCTTCAGAAAAACAACCTCATTGATGTCCTTTGGATAGCCAATGTAAATTTTTGGAAAAATAGTAAATTACTTGTAATTTACATAAAATCTCACGCTAATAATTCCCTTCTGATTTGGTTCTGTCTTAAAAATCATAAGGAAGAGGTCATATCATATGCAATCATATGCAAGAAAAAAGGCTTTATGTCTTGCTGCACACAATTTCTTCCATGAATTCAGTTTCCCACAGACATCTCTGCCGAGGTTGGAAGGATCAAGACAGTCATTCTGCATTTCTTGATGAATATGGGGCAAAAACACAGGTAGATACCAATACAAATTAAGGCCTCTGGTGATGCTGACTGCAACCAATAACCATGAGATGGTATGTTCAAGAGAAGGGCTAATATAACAGGAAGTATTGAATGGTCAAGTCTTCTCCTATGCAACAAACTTTGCCCAGTTGGTAGAAGAGAGTTTTATTCAAGGACAAGAAATTATTCTAGCTGGTCCTGATGTTTTACAACATTATTGACATAACAAGGAGATCCCACTACAGATGTTTTCTAAATGACACAATGGAGGGGGCTTCATCATGATTTGGGGAGCTTTTTTCTTGAATGGAACAATGGAGCTTCAGTTAGTTTAAGGCATCATACCGCAGCTAATTATATGAAGATGTTGCAGCGGGCATCCCTCTTGCCTCAGGGCCTTTGCTCTGTGATAACTGGGTCTTTAAACAAATGCCCCTCTCTTGAGCCATCCTGCCTTCGTGAAACCACCTTTATCACATGGAGGAACATTCCCAACAGCCCACTCAAAACAGTCACATGAAGCATTTCTAAACAAAGTTGTGATTTGATCATCAAGAAAGACAAGGTTATTCTCTCCTGAGACATTTTCTTACAATTTTAGTTGTGTCTTGGGTGTTTTGAGGCCATGAGCGTTTGATCAGTTGATGAATTGCCTGGTAGCGTGTAAATGTCGTTTTCAGTCATTTGTTTTTCACTTCTGTTTCTTTGTAAGCTCAACCTACAACCTGGTTATGATCCAGCAGAGTGAAATGCTTTTTCTATGGTCTCAAGATTTTGATCAGGAGTGTATTTGTTTAAATGCAACAAACAATCATTGTAATTTTTTTATTCTATATCACCTGTCCTTAATAGGGAGTATACTTCCTGTTTGACTCCTCGTCTTCAGACCATCAAGCTGTGTAGTGTTATTATTTTGTGTGTAGTGACACATATTGTTTAGGAGAGGGACACTAACCACTCCAGCCACTCTGTCATATAGATGGCACAACTGCACAACGCACTGCGTTTGTATATCATAAACCTGTGGTTTGAATATCTACTTATTAAAATGTCAATTTGTTCAGGGATGATAAATCAATAAAACAATCTATTGTATCTTCAATCTAAGAATGTAAAATTCAAATATATTAGAAACCATGAAAATGCAATAGTAAGACACAGCAGCCAGCATTTCTGTGTGGTAATACTTTATACCACTGATCAGGTGAATATAGAGTAAACAGTAGACATTGTCACTGGAAGTACTTCCACTGTTCTAACATGTATACATTACCAACTGTAAGTATAGGTTTCAAAGGTTTTATGTTATGGAGAACAGAGATTTGAAAATGTGTTTCTTCTGCCCAAATTTGTTATTTTGTAATGATGTGATTTAGATTTGCTCATTTTTTACTTTATGTTTCAAAGTACCATAACCTGCACATCATTTTATATTTTGTCTGTATGACTATATCTATTTCAAAAATTAAAATGACACTAAACAGAACTACTCAAGTACTTAAGAAGCCTTTTACTGAATGTTTTTGAAAACTACTTTGTACTTTTACTTGAGTAAAAGTATATTGAAGTAGTGCTACTCTTATCTGAGTACAATTGATGGCTACTCTACCCACATCTGACCCTGACACAGATGGTGCTGCCCAAGATTCTAAAGGTCGCAGACACTATTGTTAGCATTGTAATGATAGATGGAAATAAGAGGATTGAGGAATAGTATTTAACAATAATGCCACCGTCACGTGACTTTGCAACAGTGCGGCCATATACTGTGGTTTAATTTAAGGAAGACCTAACAGTATAATAATGGGTACCACCCAAGCCTGCTCAGCATTATGCCTCCCTAAATAATAATTTCTAAGATTCTTTTTCCTGTCGATTGTCAGCCATAGTTGGTGGAAGACAGACTGCTGCTGTCTTAGAGACAGGAGGCAGACATAATGGGCATCGTTTCCTGATGTGGATTGGCAAGTTGCTAACATAGATGGTGGAAGCATTTCAGTGGGTGATGGAGGAAATAAATTTGAGTGGTGAAGAGATGGAAAGATGCCTTATGTTGTGTTACCTGTCACTCAGTTGTCATGTCTGAGGCATTTCTAGCTCTGTGTTTACTCTAACTGTTTTGAATCCCAATCTCTCCAACCTGAGACTTTTTTTTTTTACCAGGAGGATTAAATATGCATGAGAGTCAGAGGTAGACACATGTAGTTTTGCACATTTCATTTAGAGGCATACTCATTAAAGAATAATCAGTGGACTATAGACTTTTAAGAATGACGCAAACAACATTTTTTATTGGTTTTTACTTTTTATTAATAAACATTTCTGACTAAATGTTCGGCGCAAGGCCTGTTATCTGTTTGTATGTTTATTTCACCGTGTTTCTGTCATGTAGCAGTCTCCTTGGAACGTTCTGACATGGAAGTTGTCGGGACGTCAGCAACACATCAGCTGCTTCCATGCCACGTACTGTATAAACCTGAAGATGAAAGCTTGAGGGAAAGGATTTGTTCGCTGAAAGCCTGAAACACATGACAGGTCCTTGGAGGGACTACATTGACACGCACAGAGAATGATAAATCATTCTGGAGGCAACAGACGGGGCCACAACAAAATGTGAAGTGGGGATTAGAGGATTTACTTTCCTCTGTTTTGAACTGCTGACAGTAAGATGTTTTTGACAACAGCTTGAACACATACCAATGGATAACAGGGCCTGCAGTTGTATATATATATATATATATATATATATATATATATATATATATATATATAGATAGATAGATAGATAGATAGATAGATAGATAGATAGATAGATAGATAGATAGATAGATAGATAGATAGATAGATAGATAGATAGATATAGATATAAATATATATCTATATATAGATATAAATATATATCTATATATAGATATAAATATAGATATAGATATAAAGACATATATAGATATATCTACAGTACAGACCAAAAGTTTGGACACACCTTCTCATTCAAAGAGTTTTCTTTATTTTCATGACTATAAATATTGTAGCTTCACACTGAAGGCATCAAAACTATGAATTAACACATGTGGAATTATATACTGAACAAAAAAGTGTGAAACAACTGAAAATATGTTTTATATTCTAGGTTCTTCAAAGTAGCCACCTTTTGCTTTGATTACTGCTCCGCACACTCTTGGCATTCTGTTGATGAGCTTCAAGAGGTAGTCACCTGAAATGGTTTTCACTTCACAGGTGTGCCCTGTCAAGTTTAATAAGTGGGATTTCAAACCTTATAAATTGGGTTGGGACCATCAGTTGTGTTGTGCAGGAGGTGGATACAGTACACAGCTGATAGTCCTACAGAATAGACTGTTAGAATTTGTATTAGGGCAAGAAAAAAGCAGCTAAGTAAAGAAAAATGAGTGGCCATCATTACTTTAAGAAATGAAGGTCAGTCAGTCCAAACAATTGTGAAAACTTTGAAAGTGTCCACAAGTGCAGTCACGAAAACCATCAAGCGCTACAAAGAAACTGGCTCACACTAGGACCGCCCCAGAAAAGGAAGACCAAGAGTCACCTCTGCTCCGGACGATAAGTTAATCTGAGTCACCAGCCTCAGAAATCGCAGGTTAACAGCAGCTCAGATTAGAGAACAGGTCAATGCCACACAGAGTTCTAGCAGCAGATACATCTCTAGAACAACTGTTAAGAGGAGACTGTGAATCAGGCCTTCATGGTAAAATAGCTGCTAGGAAACCACTGCTGAGGACAGGCAACAAGCAGAAGAGACTTGTTTGGGCTAAAGAACACAAGGAATGGACATTAGACCAGTGGAAATCTGACCCCAAACACACCTCCAGGCTGTGTAAGGGCTATTTGACCAAGAAGGAGAGTGATGGGGTGCTGCGCCAGATGACCTGCCCTCCACAGTCACCGGACCTGAACCCAATCGAGATGGTTTGGGGTGAGCTGGACCGCAGAGTGAAGGCAAAAGGGCCAACAAGTGCTAAGCATCTCTGGGAACTCCTTCAAGACTGTTGGAAAACTATTTCAGGTGACTACCTCTTGAAGCTCATCAACAGAATGCCAAGAGTGTGTGAAGCAGTAATCAAAGCAAAAGGTGGCTACTTTGAAGAACCTAGAATATAAGACATATTTTCAGTTGTTTTACACTTTTTTGTTCAGTATATAATTCCACATGTGTTAATTCATAGTTTTGATGCCTTCAGTGTGAAGCTACAATATTCATAGTCATGAAAATAAAGACAACTCTGAATGAGAAGGTGTGTCCAAACATTTGGTCTGTACTGTATATGTATATTGATATGTCTTAGTATCTATCTACATATACATATATATATATATATATATATATATATATATATATATACATACATATATATAAGTCCTGTGCACCTTGGCAGGTGTGAAAAATTGTATATATTTTATTCAGTTTGAAAACATACAGAAAAAAACCTAAACAACTATAAATTAGAAAGAAAATACGCATATTTGCCAGTTTGTTAAAACAGAGCATGAAAAATATTAACATACCATAATTAGTTCTTGTCCATGGATTGTTTGTTTTTCTTCTGCTCTTATCAAGTGACTTTTATTGTTCTCCCTGTGCAACACTTTGGTGGAATGTGTTTTTTATAAAGTTTATTTACGTAAATAAAGTTGATATTGACATTCTTTAGTGCCTCCAACCAACAGGCTGTGTTGACTGAAAAGGTAGGAATCATCAGATTTTAATAACAGCCTGTCAAGGCTATTGTAGTTCAGAGAGGAATGCGTCTGTCAGAAGGAATAATCATATTGATTAAAGAAGAACAGAAATTGCAGGGCTGAAAGGATAACATGCAGTGGTTTTTATATATACATATAGATCGTCATTTTAGGCAGCATCTTGAACAAATTTGACACAGGCTTATGCTTACCCCCTTGTTAAATCACTTTGTATTTGTATGGTCCTTAGTTTGAGAACAAAACAAACTGATTACTGTTGTTTGCAGTCTTTGTTTTCGCATTGTTGGCTAATAAGGATGTTTTTTGTTCACAGAATTATCAGTTTCAATATATCTGATATTTGTAGATGTTGTAGATGTTTTGCTTTCTTCGTTATGAAGGTCAATCATTTGCTTTTTGTCCTTCCATCATGTAGCTCTGTTTTTCCTAGCCTGTGGTCCTCCAAATCAAAGGGGAAAAAAAAGAAATATCAAAATAGGTGAGCTTAATGCATAATAGTAGGATGTTTAGGATGTGACAACAACAAAAATACTAATAGTAATTCCAGTGAAACTGTTGTTCAGCCACATGTAACATACTGCACTCACTGTCCATTTTATCACTTACACCAGTGGCCTTCAGAACTGTTTAAGTTCTTCATGACATATATTCAACAATCTGTCAGAAATACTCTTGTGAAATTTTGGTCTATATTGACATTATAGCATCATGCAGTTGCGGCAGATTTGTCAGCTGCATCTCTGTGATGCGAATCCCAGATGATATGAGCATTTTGACATGGTCCATTATCCTGCTGGAAGTAGCTATCAGAGGTGGAGTAACCTGTGGTAATGAGGGAACAAACAAGGTCAGCAGGATTAGTCAGGTAAGCGGTGGTGTTTAAATTATATAAATATCCAGCCTGAACTGTTGCAGTTGAAATCAAGACTCATCAGACCAGGCAATGTTTTTCCAATCTGTCATCGTCCAGTTTTATGAGCCATTGGAGATGGAGAACTCAGTAAGTTGAAGCAAGTCCTGTCCAAGTCCCTAAGCAGATACGTTGAAAGTCCAGCTAGATTAGCCAATTAAATGAACACAGACCACCTTTCAAGGACATTTCTGCATTAGCTGTCTTAGCGTGGACATCTTTTCAGTTTTTAGTTCTCAACCACAATTTGCATTAGTTAGACCTCAATGTTTTTTCTAAGTCTTGTTCCGAGGGATATGTTTGGTTTTGGTAAGTTACCTGTCTTTTAGCCACACTGCATATTTAAAGTTGTGTGTATTTTTTAGCAAGTGGGAGACAACAAGTTGTATTTTTTCCTCAGATGGAGCACAGTGAGACAGTGTGCCGTTACTGCGGTGTAAGCTACCTGGTTTTCCATGAGTTTCATAAGCTCCGCACACAGCTGGCTCAGTTAGAGGCTGAGCTCCAAGAACTGAAGGAGACTGCCCAGAGGGAGAAGGTCCAGCATGAAGCACTGAAGCTAACAAGGCTGGAGTGGGAGAGTGAGCTTCAGCTGCAGATCCAGAAACAAGTTGATGTCAGGGAGAAAATCACCAGAGAAGAGCTGGAAAAAAGGAACCAGGACATGACGAAAGCACTGAAAGAGGAGTTTGAAGCAGAATATGAGAGAATGAGGAAAGAGATGGAAGAGGACTATCAGAAAATCATCGGAGAGAGGGAGAGACAGCTTAGAAGGGACCTGGAAGACTTGGCATTGGTGGAACTAAGAAAGCAGAGGGAAGAGCTGGTGAAGATCACTGAGGAGAGAGAAACCGTTCTTAGTACCGACCTTCAGAAGGCCAAAGAAAATTCCGAGGACCTGAGAAAAAACCTTGATCAGCTGAAAACGAGGTGAGTTTTGTTGCCATTTGTTCTTCTTCCTTTATTCCTTCACCTATGATCACCTATGCCAGGCTTCAAACTCACCATGTGAGTTGTAGTGTTTAAACCTAAAGTCTTAGACCAACCAGTAATCTTAATGAGTCTTGACTTCTTGTGTGTTTCTTAAGCAAACTGCTGCAGTAATCTTCCACTTCCTGATAAAAAATTAAAATGGGAGTAAGAAAGTTTTTGGAAGTTTTGTATGAGATTTTTTTACTCCTGGTAACATTAATTATACTGAAAAGTAATTTTTGTTTTTGCCTAAAGTCTAAAATAGTTTTTCTGTGCACAATAACAAACAAATATATACAAAGATATTGGCAGTGTCTAACTTAATAGTTGAGTTTATTTGGGGAAAGGATTCTAATCAACATCTGGTATCATTTTATCCAAGGATTTTTTCCCCCTTTATTTACTTTAAAGGTAATGAAAATATGCAACATTAAAGCTTTTCCACACTGAATCAGTTTGCCCCTTTCACAAAACATTTTGAAGACAGGCCTTTAACGTTTATCGCTATTATAATTTAATGTAGTAATGGCAACTAGTCATCTGTGGGACTGGACATTTTAAAATATCAAGGTTGTGCCATTTCACTTTTATCAAGAGCCAGTTCCAAGTTAAATTAACATTGTTAAAATTAAATTAAATTGTGGTCATAGTTGAGCAGCTTCTTATAGAAGTTCAAAGTTCCAAGCTAGTTTTTATTTATATATCAATTTTGTAATGAAATAAAGTCTTTAATAATATAAAGATCACACCTTTTGTCATACTGATTATGTCATCACAAGCAGACTGAGTTAGAAATAAATTTTTTACAGCAGCAATTTTTATGTTCTGCAAAGCTGATGTTCCTCTTAGATAAAATCCTGATTCTGTTTCAGCACTGTTGCCTTGTAGCAAGAAGGACCTAGGTCCAAATCCTAGCCTGGGGTCTCTCTGCATGGAGTTTGCATGTTCTCCCCATGCATGTGTGTCTTCTCTCCGGGTTCCCCGGCCACAGTTTGAAAACATGACTGTCAGGTTTATTGGTCTTTCTCAGTTGCCCTTAGATTTGAGGGTATGCATGGTTGTTTGTCCAGTGTCTCTCTGTGTTGCCCTGTGATGGACTGGTGACCTGTCCAGGGTGTACCCTGCCTCTCACCCCAATGAACTCTGGAGATAGGTACCGTTTATTGCTTTAGAAACAATAGCATGCAAGAGATGTCTGACACAAGTTTTATGAGTCGTACTACATGTCAACCCAGCTGACACAGTGTCATAAAAAGGTTTTTGCTTCCTTACAGATTTCCCCAGTTGTTTCTTCTTTGTCTCATTTAACTGTATCAGAACATCAAACACATTAGTATCAAATATATCAGTGCAAACTACAAAAATGTGTTTTCAAATGATGATTTCATTTATTAGGAGAAAAAAAGATATCCAAAGACAACCTGGACATTTTGAAAAATGACCAAGTTCTGTTGAAAAAGTAATTGCTCTCTAAAGCTAATAACTGGTTTTACCACATTCTTCAGCAACAACTGCCATCAAGCGTTTTAATTATTGGCCATTAATCTTTTACATCGCTGTGGAGGAATGCTTACACACTCTCCTTTGCATCATTTGAATTCAGCCACATTTGAGAGCTTTGGAGCTTGAATAATCTGCTTAAGGTCATGGCACAGCATATTGATTCATTTTAGGTCCAGAGTTTCTCTAGCTGGTGTACTTTGGATCATTGTCCTGTTGTGTAACCTAGGTGTTAGCGTTAGATGCTTGGCTTAAGGACACAAACTGATGGACAGACATGCGTTGATGTCTGACTGTAGATATGATGTGTTTTTTTTCTGAAATGCTGTGTCATTCTTATGCAAGATGTAACAAGATGCATGCCTTCCAAAAGGTTCCATTTTTGCTTTGTCAGTCTATAACATATTTTCCCCGATGTGTTTCGGATCATTATGATTTTGTTAGGGAAATGGTTTTTTGGTCAGCAGTAATTCGGCTTTGGAACTCCCCCATTAATTTGTCTGCGCATTGTAAACAGACAGACAGGCTTGTCTTTGTTGGCATGTCAACAAACCATTTTACTCAATAAATGTAGTATGTATATAAGTGATGAATAGTCATATTTGGTTAAGATGTATGGGGGTGTTTAGTGGAATTATTTTATATATTTGTTTAGATATTTTTTTATTTATTTGCAAGACTGAACTTGCTAGATTTTGGGTTAGGTTCCTGAAGAAGAGCTACGACAAACAGCTAAGGATTTTAATTGAATGGCCTAGTTTAAATTAGAAATGTTGTCGTGCTTGTTGCCATATATAACCTCTCATATATCCCGGAAAGGCATTCTTCAAGTGTCACCTGAAATACCATAGAGGATTACTTCTACCATGACCTTTAGCCTTTTTTAGATTCTGCTGCCCACGCCCTTTTTAGCAGGAAGACTTTCTCTAAATGCTCTGTTCGATGTCAGACATGAATATGGGTGGCAGCTGAATGTGAATGGGAGTGTCAAAAAAAAATAAATAAAATCATCTGTCTTATCGAATTTCCTTTTTGTTTAGTCCATTATATGTGACGGTAATTAACTGTATGATTTTTTTTCCTTGCATTTTTTATGCCTACAAAGTAGCGAATGGAAAATAATGTGTAAGTCTTGCCTGGTTAACCTGTTTTGATTCACTATTTTATAATTGTTGCATTAACGAACATGTCAAACTAAATAAGATACAACATACAGTTCATACAGACCATACAACCCTGGGAGTGGCTGAGATTTAGCGTTAGCCACATCATCTGCAACCCCTCTACCAGTAGGCCTATAGGGATTTTCTTATTGTTGTGTGGCATTGCTATGAAAACTAAAACTAATCCACTGGATCTTCTACTCTTTTTTGTTAGAAGTGCTCAAAATAGTTTCTGGCATGCTGTGTTTGCAGGTGACACATTTTTTTGTATTGCATAATTAGGGGTTGCAGAACAAGCACTGAGTAGCACTGCCTCACTGTGATGTGCTTTAAAATCTCAGTTAGTTGCAAATCTAAATATTTCATTTATAACACACACAATACCAGATCTACCTTTTCTCATTTTATTTGGGTTCATAGGCAATAAAATGCAACTTTTAATCCTGTTTAAAATAATTTCAAACAAATGTTTAATGATGTATCTTATTTAAATCATCATTGTAATGTTATAATTGTCTAGTTTGGCAAGCTGATCCAGATGAATAAAAAACAAGTCCTACCATAGCTCCTGATACTTACGTTTTCAAGATCATAAGTATGACAAAATGAATGGATTTAATGAGTTCATATCATACATGCTTTTTCAGGTCCTGCAAAATGTTGTTCATAATTTAAGATATTTTGATGTAAGATACTGTAACTATCTTTGTTTTCTAAATTATATTAATTATTTTGATGTCCCACAAACGTTTATTCTAAACTTTGTTTAATAAAAAAATGTTTTGACAAATTTTAGTAACAAAATTCTTACCATGTTTGCTTTTAAATTATAAAATTTTCTTCAAATGAATTCATTCATGCAAGCTTTTTGCAGTTATATGTCTCAAACCCTTAGATTTTCACCTTCAAGCCCCGGCAGACTTTGTAGTTTTAATCAGTCTAATCTGTTCAATTTTATTTCCTCACCTATCAAAGTAATGTACCAGGAGTACATCACAGACTCAGACATGTTCTCTGAGTGCTTTTAGCTGCTGTTGTTGACAGTGCACAGCATAAGTCCAAAATCTAGACTCATCGTACCATTCAGGATGGTGAAGTTGGAGCATTGAATATAACATAAATAAAAACAGAATGCTATGACTTGCAAATCGTGTTCCACCTATTTGCACCTGAATACACAAAGACAATATATGATTGTTTTGTTTTTTTTTTTCAAATATTCACTCATTTTGAATTTGTTACTTGCAGCATGTTCCTTATTAAAATTCCTTATTAACATTAATTATATCATCATATACAGGTCTAGTTGTTTGATTTATAAATGCTAACAGTCATAAAAAAAATTCAGATCACAATGGCTGATGAGTGAATCTGTGTTTATGTCTGTATGCATGAAGTAGGCCATTTATTCTCAAAATATTAACTTTTCATTTTTGTTACAAGGTTGTCACAGATTTCCAAGAAACTTGATATCTAATAAAAAGTTAACCTTTGTGTATGTTCATGTTTTCTATAATAGGTCACATATTGCACTGTACAGGTCCTTCTCAAAATATTAGCATATTGTGATAAAGTTAATTATTTTCCATAATGTCATGATGAAAATTTAACATTCATATATTTTAGATTCATTGCACACTAACTGAAATATTTCAGGTCTTTTATTGTCTTAATACGGATGATTTTGGCATACAGCTCAAGAAAACCCAAAATTCCTATCTCACAAAATTAGCATATTTCATCCGACCAATAAAATAAAAGTATTTTTAATACATAAAACGTCAACCTTCAAATAATCATGTACAGTTATGCACTCAATACTTGGTCGGGAATCCTTTGGCAGAAATGACTGCTTCAATGCGGCGTGGCATGGAGGCAATCAGCCTGTGGCACTGCTGAGGTCTTATGGAGGCCCAGGATGCTTCGATAGCGGCCTTTAGCTCATCCAGAGTGTTGGGTCTTGAGTCTCTCAACGTTCTCTTCACAATATCCCACAGATTCTCTATGGGGTTCAGGTCAGGAGAGTTGGCAGGCCAATTGAGCACAGTGATACCATGGTCAGTAAACCATTTACCAGTGGTTTTGGCACTGTGAGCAGGTGCCAGGTCGTGCTGAAAAATGAAATCTTCATCTCCATAAAGCTTTTCAGCAGATGGAAGCATGAAGTGCTCCAAAATCTCCTGATAGCTAGCTGTATTGACCCTGCCCTTGATAAAACACAGTGGACCAACACCAGCAGCTGACACGGCACCCCAGACCATCACTGACTGTGGGTACTTGACACTGGACTTCTGGCATTTTGGCATTTCCTTCTCCCCAGTCTTCCTCCAGACTCTGGCACCTTGATTTCTGAATGACATGCAGAATTTGCTTTCATCCGAAAAAAGTACTTTGGACCACTGAGCAACAGTCCAGTGCTGCTTCTCTGTAGCCCAGGTCTGGGGAATGCGGCACCTGTAGCCCATTTCCTGCACACGCCTGTGCACGGTGGCTCTGGATGTTTCTACTCCAGACTCAGTCCACTGGTTCCGCAGGTCCCCCAAGGTCTGGAATCGGCCCTTCTCCAAAATCTTCCTCAGGGTCCGGTCACCTCTTCTTGTTGTGCAGCGTTTTCTGCCACACTTTTTCATTCCCACAGACTTCCCACTGAGGTGCCTTGATACAGCACTCTGGGAACAGCCTATTCGTACAGAAATTTCTTTCTGTGTCTTACCCTCTTGCTTGAGGGTGTCAATAGTGGCCTTCTGGACAGCAGTCAGGTCGGCAGTCTTACCCATGATTGGGGTTTTGAGTGATGAACCAGTCTGGGAGTTTTAAAGGCCTCAGGAATCTTTTGCAGGTGTTTAGAGTTAACTCGTTGATTCAGATGATTAGGTTCATAGCTCGTTTAGAGACCCTTTTAATGATATGCTAATTTTGTGAGATAGGAATTTTGGGTTTTCATGAGCTGTATGCCAAAATCATCCGTATTAAGACAATAAAAGACCTGAAATATTTCAGTTAGTGTGCAATGAATCTACAATATATGAATGTTAAATTTTCATCATGACATTATGGAAAATAATGAACTTTATCACAATATGCTAATATTTTGAGAAGGACCTGTACACACGTGCACTCTGCAAAGTGTTGAAGATTCCTTTTATGCCTCTTGCTTCAGCATTTTGTAAGTGTTGGTAATCAAATAGCAGGTGTCTGTGCACAAACAGCCATCAAAGGCTAAGTTTAGGTACTGGGAAAAATTTAGGAAATGCACGCCATGACTCACAGAACTGCTATGAATGGCAGACGTTATCTAAAGTGTCAAACTGTGACATGTTTCTGAAAGGCCTTGCCACACAAATAATGTAGCAACTCCTGCACAAAAACCAGCATTATTACACAATATGGGGTCTCAAATAGTGTTTGTTTGTTTGTTTGTTTGTTTTTATGAGATGAGAAGATATGTTTAATAACTTCTAACTAAAAATGATGAGTACTCTCTTGTCTCTTGGCCACAAGCTGTTTTTAGTTGTACCTTCCATTTAGTTATGAATGCATAAACATATACTTATGTTAGTCTCAAAGAGAGAATTTTCTTGTGTTACAAACATGTTTTAAAAACTAATGTTTGGAAACTCAGTAGGCTCCCCTGCTGGCTGTTGTACAGAAGGCAGTTGTAAGCTACTTGACCATCAGCTTTATATTTTAGACTGTTTTAACATTTTATACCGTGTGTGTGTGTGTGCATAGCTGCAAAAAAAAAAACTGCAAAATTACAATTGACTAACAATCATAAAATGTAGGCCTGTTAAATTTAGCTTTCTTATTGTATTCCCCCCATATACCCCAGAAATACCAGCATTTGACTCAATATATTTTGTTTGACCCATTATGGATATTCAGTCTTCATATTTGCAGTGTTCTTGTAAGTGCCACAGCTGGTGTGCTCTAATGCCTAGCTGGGTGTATATTATTATGTGTGCACAGTAAACTGGTGGGCCAGTCTGCTCTGGCCTAATGTAAGCTGCTTATCTCTCCCCGAAATCTCGTCTCCTCTGTACCCAATGAAAACAAACAGATAAACAAGCATGGTGCTAACAGTGGTGCTCAGGGTCATAATGCCTGGTTTGGATCAAGGGGGTGAAGGTTCAGGCAGAGATAATGTGGTGTGACACAATGATGCGTGAGAGGCCTGTGTACAATTACAACAAAGGATGCTTACTGTCTATCACACTCTTTCTGTGTTAAGAATTGTTATTTTGGAAATTTGGCATCACTTTGCTTTTTCATGTCGTCATCATCCAGCCTTCCATTTTCTATACCCGCTTCTTCCGTACAGGGTCGCGGGGGGAGCTGGTGCCTATCTCCAGCAGCATATGGGCGAGAGGCGGGCTACACCCTGGAAAGTTACCAATGTAACTGTAATAATAAACATCTTCTCATCTATCATGTCAGATACAATGAAATTTTACTTTTACATATTGACTTTTCACATTCACTTGGTATACAATACACATGTATTTTCCTCTGAAACAGTTATCAGCCATCTTCATACCAACATGTATATCTACTTTTCCATTCAAATGTCTGCTTACTCATATCTAATTGCCTTGTTAGATCCTGTGTAATTCCAACATGTTGACAGAAGGGACTTTGACATGTCTAAATGTGTGGGCATTGTTGAAGAACCTGACTGGTAGCTCCATAAAAACACACCCTCCTCACAAACCAGAGCTAAACAAAAACGTCACGTCAGTGTGAGTCCACGCTTGTGTGTGTGTCTATAAAAAGGGTAGAGTAGATGAAAGCAAGGTAAGACGGTAATTTTCTGAGTGCATTTAAAACTGATTTTTAAATGTCACCTGCTAGACAAGTTCAAACACAGACTAGCGGGAGATATTTTAATCTTTCCATGGGAACAGAAGATGGAGTTAATGAGGAGGTGGCTAATACATATGCCATGTTTATTTAAAACAAAACCCGTGTTGTATTATCTGAAATGTTTAAACAGGACCATAAATTCTCTTGTATTTTACACCAAAACCATTCTCTATCTGCTTTCAAAACTATTTTTTTAAAAAGGGTTACATCCACTAGAACTAACATTTGAGGCTTGTCAGATTTACTTGTTCTTGAGTTTGGAAGGATCTAGCTTTATTGTGTGGGTAAGAATGTAAGAGGGAGAAGCAAGGAGATGGTGTTCCTCTCAAAAAGGGTTAAAAGAAAGATCAAGTGGTAGAGCCACTCTTTCAAATATGAAAAAAAGTATATGGGCAGACAGCTTCTCTAACCGATGACAAGCTGAAACATCACGTAACTTGAGCGCATGCTTGTGGCATTGAGAAAAGCGTCTGGGAATTTAACACGCTCCGCTTGTTTCCCCCCAGCTGGCTGGTCACATGTTTGAATCCAACAGCGTGTCTTGATGTGAGTCTGTATAAGCCTTCACCTGACTCCGTGGCTGTTTGTGTGAGTTTGTGTTTGGGAGCTTGCATGCATACACCTATATACACCTGCAGCGTGGAGGATAATTATCCCTGTGCACAGAATCAATCACAATCAGGCTTGGCAGGTATTAAAGAAGTTGTCATAAAAATGTGTGAGAGAAGACACATAGAGAAACACACACACATGTACACACACACCTGGGTTCTGGATGGCAACACTGATAAGTTAACTCACAGGTGGGAGAGCAGGAGTGGGTGAGAAGCAAAATGATTAATGACCAACAGGATGGCATCTATTTGTAATAAGGAAGCACTTTGAGGGAAGCTGTGGTTTTACTCCAATTTCCAGTTTCCACTAGCAACCTAACAAACAATGCTCCCGTCACTACACTGTTAATTCCCCTCTGTTTGTGTATGTGTTAGGTAATATGCCATGTTTGCTAGGAACCGAGTCGAGCAGCCGTCACAGCCTGCTTGTGAGGTATCAGCAGAAATCCAACTTCAAGTTCATGTTACCACTTTGAACAAACACAGACTCTGTCTTTCTCACCCCCCCCCCCCTTTATGTTTGTGGAATAAACAGTACTGCATGAAAGGAGAGAGAACCACCGATCAGCCTTAAAGGCTCCAGTTCATGGTGGGGGTCATGACAACACAATAAACGGAAACAATGCTTGTGCATATGTGAACATATGTTTACGTATAGCAGAAGAACCTCTTTTAAACTCAGTCTCACACTCAGTAGCACACACAGACACACTCACACAGACATGTCTTATTTGGTAATCAGCAATTATTTGATGGAACAGTAGCATAGCAACCCACACATACAAATGAAACACAAACAAACATTGTTTTGAATCGGAATTTATGCCAGGCTGGAAGAAAAACGCATTCTCTGACCCCTCTGCTAATTTGCTTAGCTGTTATATGATATTATTGTATGTGCTTTGTCCATCTGTTTGTGTGTGTTTGTGTGTGTTTTTGATTATTGTTGCTATGGCATCCCTTACATGCTTACTAGATAACCCAAATGCAAAATGTATACAAGCAGGTGTCACCGTACACAACCTCACACACAGCACACTTAAAACACAAAACAGAATCGAAAGGAAGGCCCAGCAGAGACTGTACTTCCTGAGGCAACTCAAGAAGTTCAACCTTCCACAGGAGCTGTTGGTCATCTTCTACACTGCCATCATTCAATCTGTCTTGTCTTCATCCATCTCAGTGTGGTTTGGCTCATCCACAAAACAGGACAGGTCCAGACTGCAACAAATAATCAGGAATGCAGAGAGAATAATCAGGGCTGACCTTCCCTCCATCCAGGACTTATACAGGTCTAGGGTCAGGAAAAGAGCTGCTAAAATCTCTGCAGACCCCACACACACTGCACATAAACTGTTTAGAGTTTTACCTTCAGGCCGCTGCTACAGAGCACTGTTTACTAAAACCAGCCGCCACAGAGACAGTTTCTTCCCCCAGGGTGTTTCTCTGATGAATATTCAATAGAGTACAGAACAACAGCATACAGATGTTGCAAATGCACCTTTTTCATTAGATATATGTATATTGTACATTGTAAATATGTATATTCTGTAATGCAAAAACAAAACAAAAGAGCAAAGTGTACCGGAGTCAAATTCCTTGTTTGTATGTATGAACTTGGCAATAAAGCTGATTCTGAATAACTTAAAAATAATTGTTAGATCCAACAGCAGTACAATACAATTTGAACAATGTTGCAAAAGGCCTAAATGTTTATCTACTGTGTGTAATTTTGTGGAAAGGGATTCGAGACTTTGACTGAAGTCAGACAACAGGACGCTTGACGTGACCCTGACTCAAGCTCTATCGACTTTAGACTTGATTCAAATTCATGCTCTATTGGCTCAAAACTTGACTCAGACTCCAGATCGAAAAACTTGATACTTGACTTGGACCTAAAGACTAAAGACCTAGGACTTTAATTTTAGTTTTAATGTTGAGATGAAATATTATGCAAGCAGAAACATCACAGAAAAGGAGTTGAATCTGAGACTTTAAAAAGGAAGCTTTAAAGACTCTAAACTTGGCTTAAAATAATACTTGGAAGACTTGAGACTTGACTCAGGTCATGAACTAAAGACTTAGGACCTGGCTCTAACTCATGCTCAAGGCTTGAGACTCATCCTCTAAAGAGTGGAGATTTGACTTGGACTTGTGTTCTAAAGACTTTACTTGGACTAACATTTTAGAGACTTAAAACTTGACTGACTTGAGCTTTAATGTCTTAAGACTTGATTATGAAAAAAATGTATTTTGGTAAATGCTCATGTCTCAAATTAATCACCAAACAATAGATATGATGTCATAACCTTTAGCAATGAACGTTTTAGGCAGATGAAATAGAATAAATCTGGCTAGATAACATTCATTCCAGTCGTCTGAAAGTTGAATTGAGACTTGGGGTACACTTGGAAAAAAGTACTTTTAAACATCTCTGATACACATAATGTGTAACCACACTATTACCGCCATAAGATAAATACCCACTTAATTCCTTTTCTATTTGCAGCCCAATTTAATAATTGAAGCAGAAATCTGTTTCCTGAGCAGAGAAGAGGAACCTAATATAATAAATGTGTCCCCTGAAACATTAAACATCAAATAAAACATAATGACATGGAACATTTTGTGCTCACTCATTGGAAATAAACTTGGAAATAGCATTGGAAATAGATTTTGTGATGCTGACCTTTCATCAAAACCGCTGAAAATGTGTGAAAGAATAAAAAAAAAACACCTCTCTCCTGACACACACACCTGGAAAAACAGAAGATATTTGATTTGGTAGGTCATCATAACACTGAGACTGAGATTAGCATTGTTCATGAGAGGTCCTGTCTGTGTGTGCGTGCTTGATTGTTTATGATGTGTCCTGATGGGGCAGTCTACTTGGGCTTCTGGTAGGGGGTACTCTAATCTGACATGCACTCGCTGACTTTGCCCTACCTAGTTATTCCACTGACAGCCACTGCCTGGGGAACAGGAGCTGGAGCTCATGCATGCAAAGCACACACAAATTCATCTGTTAAACACACAGACACGCAAAATTCCCCTGCACACATCACACAAGTGAGATGTGTGCGTTTTCACGCAAGCACTCCCCTCTGGAGGCAGTGTTCTTTCTGATCTTGCTTTGAACCTGGCTGGTGCAGAAGGGTGAACAGTGGGAGTCTGGTCTGCTGTCACTGGAGAAGAAAATGCATGCCCTCCTATAGACACATGTTTAACATACAAAGGATCAGAAAGTATCAAAGATTGATTACTAAGAATATCACTTGCATAGATGCACACACAGTGAAGCTATAGTCTGTTATTAAGTCAAATGTTTGCTACTTTTAGCTACATATTTTATAGCATTCGCATTTGCGCTTTTGCACATGCACATTCTAGAAACAGAATATTGCACAAAGGAAGAAAAAAATATCTATTTGATCAATTTGGTAAAAAGCTATAAAAAAAATTCAATATTGTATTGTATTTGTATTTCCACCAAATGTTGTCTGTTTTTGCTTCTTTGTCACACTTGTCACAATGTTTCAAATGTTAATATCAGACAAATATATTTGGAGTAAACACAAAATACAGTTTTCAAATTATTTCATACATTAAGTGGAATCTGTAAGTTAGCAAAATACATTTTCACAGGACTGTATGTTGTTGAACTCTGGCACAAACTGTATGTGACACATATCACGTCAGTAGAATTTAAGTTAAAAGCCCAGCAAGGTAGAGCCAAAACTCCAGGCTTTATACTGTCAATAAGGCTGGTTTATTGTTACAGAACCTAAACCAGAACTTTCAATAAGGTTATATCATGACTTGACCGATGTAGTCATAAATAGCAGCTGAGAGTGACTATTTCATTAGTAAATGGACCTTTAAGCTATAATTCTCTCAGTTCCTCCCTTTGGTTCTCTCTATAGTTGCAGTGTGCAGATTAACCCAGGTAATTCCCACTTACCATGTGCACCCGTTTCTGCATGAACTTTCTGCGTATCCTTGACAGAACAGGCAGTTGAACTGATGTTATTTCAGCCTGGTAACCAGGAAACAACCATCTGTTTTGCTTTATAGATTGCCTGCTGTGCATCTGGCAGTTTGCGTTGATAGGTTAAATATAAGCATTTTACTGTTGAACATTGGTGTACAGCTTGAAACCACAATATATACAGTGACACATGCAGAGCTCATACTGCACTGCAGTTATATATATAAAACTTTGCTTCATATCATTGTAGTGCTATATTTATATTAGAGAACACAGATAAACAGTACATTTAAGGGATATTCCAACCCTCAGTATATTTTGAAAATATGTCTGTTATGATTCTGGCACGTCTGCTCTACCCTGTCTCCCTGGCTGCAATCAGCAGATTAGATGCACCTGGTGGCTGCTGCGGTGTAGTGCAATCTGTGGAATGCCAAGCACCTGTGTCTTCCCTGATATATACTGACTCTAACAAGCAGACGGTGCCCGATTTTTGAAAGCCATTGTGTGAGTAGATATCCAACGTTCCTTCCTGTCTGATCATTGTTCTTGACCTTGCCTTGCCTTGCCTTGCCTTTTGGATTTATGCCTCTGCCTGCTCCCTGTCGGACTATTTGGATTTTGGTTGTTGACCTTGTTTCCTGCATCTGGTTTATGCCTCTGCTTGCCCCTTGCCTGACGCCTTTTGTTCCGATCGTTGACCCTGTTTCTGTCCTTGGATTATTGAGCCAGCCTAGCCCTCGGATTATTCAGCCTGGAGTCACTTCTTACCTGTGCTGTGGAGATCACCGCCTGAGGTTTCCCCTCTGGGTTTCAAGTACCACTCAAGACAAAGGCAGGTTAGTGGCTTTTCTGATCTCTGCAAACTCTGGAGAGACTACAAGTCACTAATCCCTCTTTCTGCCTCAGTGATTCCTGGAAGCTGTGAGGAGTGTTACCTGTGTGACGTTTTCCTGTGGCTGAATAAACCTTTTAAACTTTCAGTACTGTGTCTGGCTGAATCTTGGGTCCGCCTTTTTCTGATTCATAGCAATTTCCTCAATTATTAAATCTCTTTTTTACATTATCTCTGACCTACCAGTGTATGGTATTGAAGTAGTGGTATTTAAGCTATAGTATCCTTTGGGGGTTGCCAGGTAAATCTGCAAGGAAAATGAATAATTTTGTTTTTGTTCAATTTTTACAATATTTGATATAACTTGCAATATCAGGGTTTTTTTTCCGGTTGTGAGATTTTTTTTTGTGCCTTCCTTTAAACAAAGCATGCTTTGTGGAAGCTGTGCTGCTTATTATGTTTAGTCTTTTCTCCATCTTGCTGTCAGGACTTATTTTGTGGTGTCGTATGAAGGAACAGAATGTGCTGTTGCAGTTCACACAGTTTCACATTGTCTTATTAAACTGCTTTGTAGCAATTTGTACTGATTTGATAGGTTCTGTCTGTAAAAAGGGATATTAAAGCTGATGTCCTGATGTGTTTGTAAAGGACCCAAGTGATGACACTGAGTGTGGCAAAACTGAGTTCTTTAATGATGAACAAAAAAGAAAACTTGCAGGTAGATCAGGACATCGAGCGCAGGAAGCGAAACAGGCAGGTTAACGGACAGTTAACAGCGGAAAAACCAGGAGCTTAAATACTAAGGGGTGGAAAATGACAAAGGAACACTGATACTGGAGCAGCTGGAACCCTTGGAGCCCTGGAGAGTGATGTGGACACTGGGAGGGACCCTCGATGGAGCTTGGGAAGAGCAATGTGAGACAGAAGCAAGCCCACTTGGGACCCTCGATGGATGCTAAAGTCTGCACATAGAGGGTTCTTGTAACTACTGTCACAAAACTGAATGTAAATATTACTGCTGCTGCGGATGAGGGAGCTGCTGCTGCTGCGGTGGATGAGGGAGATGCTGCTGTGGCAGACGAGAACTGTTGCTGCAGCAGACAAGGATGTGCTTAGGTAGCAGTGAGCGTACGAAGTGCAGCTGCTGCTGAGGACTTGAGAACTGCTGCTGCTGAGGATGCGGGAGCTGCTGTTGCTACTGCGGACGTGGGAACCACATTATGCTGTAGATCCTTGAGAGGCCATGGGTATGCAGTGGGTGATGTAGAAGAAGCCTTCTACATCCTTTTCTTCCCTTCTAACCATCAAATGTGTAACGTTAATGTGAATTCACTGGTTAAGACCAAACATCTACAGGTCCTTCTCAAAATATTAGCATATTGTGATAAAGTTCATTATTTTCCATAATGTCATGATGAAAATTTAACATTCATATATTTTAGATTCATTGCACACTAACTGAAATATTTCAGGTCTTTTATTGTCTTAATACGGATGATTTTGGCATACAGCTCATGAAAACCCAAAATTCCTATCTCACAAAATTAGCATATTTCATCCGACCAATAAAAGAAAATGTTTTTAATACAAAAAACGTCAACCTTCAAATAATCATGTACAGTTATGCACTCAATACTTGGTTGGGAATCCTTTGGCAGAAATGACTGCTTCAATGCGGCGTGGCATGGAGGCAATCAGCCTCTGGCACCGCTGAGGTCTTATGGAGGCCCAGGATGCTTCGATAGCGGCCTTTAGCTCATCCAGAGTGTTGGGTCTTGAGTCTCTCAACGTTCTCTTCACAATATCCCACAGATTCTCTATGGGGTTCAGGTCAGGAGAGTTGGCAGGCCAATTGAGCACAGTGATACCATGGTCAGTAAACCATTTACCAGTGGTTTTGGCACTGTGAGCAGGTGCCAGGTCGTGCTGAAAAATGAAATCTTCATCTCCATAAAGCTTTTCAGCAGATGGAAGCATGAAGTGCTCCAAAATCTCCTGATAGCTAGCTGCATTGACCCTGCCCTTGATAAAACACAGTGGACCAACACCAGCAGCTGACACGGCACCTCAGACCATCACTGACTGTGGGTACTTGACACTGGACTTCTGGCATTTTGGCATTTCCTTCTCCCCAGTCTTCCTCCAGACTCTGGCACCTTGATTTCCGAATGACATGCAGAATTTGCTTTCATCCGAAAAAAGTACTTTGGACCACTGAGCAACAGTCCAGTGCTGCTTCTCTGTATCCCAGGTCAGGCGCTTCTGTCACTGTTTCTGGTTCAAAAGTGGCTTGACCTGGGGAATGCGGCACCTGTAGCCCATTTCCTGCACACGCCTGTGCACGGTGGCTCTGGATGTTTCTACTCCAGACTCAGTCCACTGCTTCCGCAGGTCCCCCAAGGTCTGGAACCGGCCCTTCTCCACAATCTTCCTCAGGGTCCGGTCACCTCTTCTCGTTGTGCAGCGTTTTCTGCCACACTTTTTCCTTCCCACAGACTTCCCACTGAGGTGCCTTGATACAGCACTCTGGGAACAGCCTATTCGTTCAGAAATTTCTTTCTGTGTCTTACCCTCTTGCTTGAGGGTGTCAATAGTGGCCTTCTGGACAGCAGTCAGGTCGGCAGTCTTACCCATGATTGGGGTTTTGAGTGATGAACCAGGCTGGGAGTTTTAAAGGCCTCAGGAATCTTTTGCAGGTGTTTAGAGTTAACTCGTTGATTCAGATGATTAGGTTCATAGCTCGTTTAGAGACCCTTTTAATGATATGCTAATTTTGTGAGATAGGAATTTTGGGTTTTCATGAGCTGTATGCCAAAATCATCCGTATTAAGACAATAAAAGACCTGAAATATTTCAGTTAGTGTGCAATGAATCTAAAATATATGAATGTTAAATTTTCATCATGACATTATGGAAAATAATGAACTTTATCACAATATGCTAATATTTTGAGAAGGACCTGTATTTGTGGGTAAACTATCTGTAGATAGACTGACAAACAGTGTGATGGAAAAAACATTTTGACTACATTTGGGTGAAAAAGCTGTTGGACAAAGAGAAGGGCCCTTGAACATCAGAACAGAAGGAGAAATTCCAGCATCTGCTGAAATGCAGAATTACAGATTTCATCCTAAGTGGTCATTCCTGGTTGTGGCGAATTACAGGCAGAGTAGGACTGCCACAAAATCCCTGGGTACGATGCCATTTTGTTTGGTCTTGAAGCTAGTGTTGTCAGAGAACAACTGTCCTGATGTCCTTCTCCTCAGTGGAGAAAAATCACAGTATAAATCTTTACTTTATGAACTCTAATTCTATTTGGAGACATTGCTATCACTACCTTTGTCTTGGGTGGGCATTGTGTTGGGCATTAATGCCCAAGTTTGGTGTCAAAATATAATGTCATTACTCTTTGGCCATTGCCTGCTAGATTCAATTTGTTTTGCTTTGTCTTTTTTTGAATATTTCTCCATTTCAGACATTAAAATTAACATGACTATCGTAAGCTACAAGCCTGAACATAAAAGAAGAGCTGTAAAAAAATAAATATGATATATGCCAATTAAAGAAGATTTGTTTTTCACTCTAGATGGGTTTTTAAGTTGCCAGCTTCATAACCTTTCACTTATTTATTTCTGGAGATTATTACTGACTATTAAACCAGTTAACAGGATGAATTACCAGTAACAGTCATGTTAGTGCGGTGCAATATACCAGATGGTTTACAACCTTTGCACACTGCTTAAGTGTGTAAATATGCTGGTTTACCAATTCTGCAAGAGTGAGTATAAAAGCACATTTGCCATGGACCATCATGCTTAACTGACCCTTCTCACATCCAGTCCTGCTTATTGTGTCTAAGATACAATATAAGATGGGGAGGAAAAGCCCTTTATTCATATCAGTCACTTATGAGGAACGCTTTAATTTTTAATCTCTCTTCATTTTCTAACTAACATCATCCTTCCATCTGGATCATTTAGATAAATTGCCTATAATCTAATTTCCCTCTTGTGAGAGGTAAGTGGTGTTATGTTCAACTGAGGCTCTCTAATGAGAATACATTGCTGACACTTCAAATTCACTCCCTCGCATTTCTCTTGTTTTTTCCTTGACAGGCTGGCGACTGCAGCTGACATGAGGGATGAGGCAGTGGAGAAACTTGGAAAAGAAAAGCAGCATGTTGAAACACTCAGGTAAGGACGGTACATCAAAAAATACAAGAATGGAAGTACAATCTGGGAGCGTGGTGATTTATCAAAGATTTTGTAAATAAAGTAAAAACGGCTTGAAATGTGCATCACATTTCAAACCATCACAAAGAAGCAGCAAACTCTGCTTGGTTATCTGCATCTTCACCAGATACATGGGAGGGAGAGTGGTCAGATGGAAAACAACTGACAGAAATGATAGAGGGAAGACAATAAGAGAGAGCATGAAAAAACAGGAGGGAATGTTGATTCATCTGACCTGTGGGTTAATTCCTGGAAATGAGGAGAGCGCCTGAAAAAGACATGAGCGACTAATGGCAGGATGGAGGTAGAGGTGAAGAGAGTGGGAGAGAAGAGATGGTGCTTTTTAATCATCCAGCTGACATTGAAAAATTCTACATGAGTAAACCATCAGGGGTCAAATACATGCAGTCTCTCTGTGGCTCTGCTTTTCACTCCTAACGTTATTTCAGATGACATATCTGGCTCATATCTGTTCCTCCATTTGGTGCTGTCAGCCTTATGATTTATGTCATCTGACATTACAGAACTGACTTTCGTGACAACCAGTGCCCATGCTCCTCATCCACTCTGCACGCACCCGTGCACAAAAGACCCGCAAACCAGCTCAAAGACTGCCATCTCACCCCATCTTTTTGTCCAAGATTCAGCAGATCACTTTGAGTTTCAAACCCTAAATAAGAAAAATAACCACCCTGCAACTGCCTGTGCCACAATCACAGTATTTGTGAAGGAATATCAATTTTTTTTTAAAAGAGAAAGAGTTCAGCATGTTCTCACCCACATGTTCCCCCAAAAGTGTTCTTGGAGTAACAGAATGTTCTATTCCAATATTTTAGTTTTACACGCTTTGAATTAGTTTGTGGCTTGGGGACAGTATTTGTGTGTATAAATGTGAAAGTGCTATAAAAAATATGCCTTCTTTTATGTGTATCATAATTACATTTATTTTATTTAAATTGACTTTTTAATCCTGTTTAGATGTTTTCATGACACAAGTGTTAATCTTTGATGGTAGAATATTTTTCATAAATGATCCAAATCAACACTTACTGCCTTGTGAGTCTAAAATTATAAACAATTATACACTGGGTACAAAAACTGCAGATTTTTGTGACCAGGATAAATAATTTCAGAACTTTTTGCAAGTTTAATTTGACGTGTAAAAGTAACTTGAAAAACCAAACTAAAATCTTTTTGGGGAAAAATTTAAAATTGTATTAAATTCATTGCACAGGTTTTCACAAGCTCTTGTAATTTGGGAATATGGCTGTGTTCAGAAATAACCAAAACATTTAAAGTCATGTTTTAGTTCACACCTGCCATCATGTGAAGTGCCATATCTAGACTGGTAGATACATTGAGTTGCTGCCGTACGATTGGCTGATTGGCTAGTGGTGTTAACACCTAATAAAGTGGCCGATGAGTTTATGTAAAAACGGGCTCTTTTGTAAATTACAGTTTGTCCATTAATTTTCACCTTTCTGCATGTTTTTGTGTTTTAGAGGTGCGTGTGTGCGGCAGCAGCAGATCCTCCGGAGAACTCTGACCTTGCTCCGCTTCTGTGGCTGCGGGTTCGCAGATGTACAGGGTTTCCTTCGTCAGCTGACTGGGGCTTGGCAGGCTTTCAGGTCTCAGGTTTTGCAGCATTGCACAGAGGTGTTCTCAGGTAACACACACTTACACGTCAACTCACACATGAACAAGAAATCTGACAGTATGAGGGTTTTTATAAGGCAAAGTAGTAATGCAAAGTGTCATCAGAGTGGGAACTATCATAGAGGAAAATAGGAAAAGAGACTCGAACCAATAATCCTTCACCGGGACTAAATATTATTAATTCTTACACAGACTGTTAGGGTTTAATGGTGTGTCTCTGAAAGTTTAAACTTAATACACAAACTCCTGTTGGGCAAGAGAGCATATATTTTCATGGGGACATATGTTGTGATAGCTGTAAAGAAGGAAATTAATTAGAGATTCTAGTTAAAAGAGCATGTTTGCAGTGTGTGTGTGTATTTAATGTTGACAATAAATGCCTGGAGGAGTGCTACCCTCTGGCTCACCTCGATGTTGGGCCTTTTTCTCTCTGCTGCATGCTCTAAACAGCTGCCCGGTGTGTGTGTGTATATATACTCTCGTGTTTGTATGATTCTGATTCTGTGAAGTGATCATGAAAGCAGCTGCTGCACAAACCGTCAGATACAATGCAATACACACAGAGGATTAAGCCCATGTTCAAAAACACACACACAAACACACACACACACACACACACACACACACACACATGTCCATTTAAATGCACGGTGCATCTGGTCACAGAAACCAATTCTTCTTGCAAAAAGCCCCAAAACATACAGCTTAGGTTATGTCAATCGAATTGAACTTGCATCTAAGGTTTATTATGTGGAAGTTGTTTAGAGAATTTGAGATATTAATTCATAATTTTGTAGTTAAGAGGAGAACAACAGTACCTAATAAACACTATAAAACAAAGATTCTAACCTAGGTTGTTTATTCTTTAATATTCTGACTTTTTGTAGCCTTTTAAAATAGTCATTATTAACAGTTCTCTTAGCTTTTGAAGGTATTTTAAAGTTTTTGGTATTGAATAGAGGGACTGGGCAATAAGGACTAAAGATTTTATTACAATATTTTCTAGTATGTATTACAATGACAATATAAATGATGATAAAATGTATTGCAAAACAGTATTTTGGCATTTAAATGCAATTACAACATACCTTTTACATTCAGTGCATAAAAAGACAGAACCCTTATTTCTTCACTCTGACATTAAATCAGATTTTTTTTCCCTCTTTTTGGTCAAAATTGCTAAAATAAAGGTCAGAATAATGAGCAAATTACCCTTTAAACTGTGTCACTTGGATTAAACATTTTGGGTATCCTTCCTCAAGCTTCTCACAATAGTTTGGTTGAATTTTGGCTCGTCCTGAGAGAACTGGGGTAGCAGAGTCAGGTTTTAAGGTCGTGTCGTTCACACACACCTTTTCAGCTCTGTCCACTAGTTCTACTGTCGGACTGAGATCAGGGTTTATGATTGCCACCCCCAAATATTGACTGCGTTCTCTATAAGCCACTTCGTAACCAATCTGGCTGTATGGTCCGGGTAATGTTTTTGTAGCTTCCTGGCTGATGTCTTGAGATGTTGCTTCATTATTTCCACATCATGTTCTTTCCTTATGACACCATCTATTTTGTGAAGTCCAGCAGTCTCTCCTGAGACAAAATGCCCCCATAGCATGATCCTGCCACCCATGTCCTTGACAGTTGGGATAGTGTTTCCAGCCTGGCAAGGTTCCACCTTTTTCCTACAAATTTAACAAGGGACATTATGGCCAAACACTTCGATTTTTCTTTGTCCCTGTGTGCATTTGTGAACTGTAATGTGACTTTTTATGCTGCTTTTCGAGTAATTGCTTCTTCATCACTGAATGGCCTTTCAGCCCATCTCAGTACAGGACTCGCTCTACTGTGGATAATGATTCTTTCATAGAGTCGACTGAAAGTTTGCACAGCATTAGCTGGAATGCCTATAGTAGAACTATTTATTGCAGATTTGCAAATTGCAATCAATAAAACTTTATTTTTAATTATCGCTTCTTTATTTCCTACCTAAACATGATAAGATCAGCCTCAGTAGAAAAAATGAAAGAATAAAAGAAAGAAGTAAAATAAGGTAGGAAGTACAACCCCAATTCCAGTAAAGTATGGATGCTGTGTAAAAAGTTAATACAAACAGAATACAGTGATTTGCAAATCCTGTTCAACCTGTATGCAATTGAATACACTACAGAGATGAGATATTTAAAGTTCAAACTGATAAACTTTATTGCTTTTTGCAAGTATTCACTCATTTTAAATTTGATTCTTGCTACATGTTTATAAAAGCTGGGACAGAGGCATGTTTACCACTGTGTTACATCACCTTTCCTTTTAACAACATTCAATAAGCATTTGGGAACTGAGGACACTAATTGTTGAAGCTTGGTAGGTTGAGTTCAACGCCACACATTTTCAATGGGAGACAGGTCTGGACTGCAGACATGCCAGTCTAGAACCCACACTCTTTTACTATGAAGCCATGCTGTTGTAACACATGCAGAATGTGTCTTGGCATTGTCTTGCTGAAATAATCAAGGACGTCCCGGAAAAAGACATAGCTTGAATGGCAGCAGATGTTGCTCCAAAAGCTTTATGTACCTTCAGCATTGATGATGCCTTCACGGATGTGCAGGTTACCCATGGCATGGGCACCAACACACCCCCATACCTTCACAGATGCTGGCTTTTGAAGTTTGCGCTGATAACAATCGGATAGTCCTTCCTAGTCCATCCTAACTTCACTGGAATCAGGGTTGTAGAAGCCAATCCCTCGACATTTTACAGCAGTCAAGAGCCTCTGTGATTTGTTCACCTAAAAGTCCTTCTCTCAGTCAGAGGAACTTTGTGAACCTTCATGATAAAACCAAAAAAAAAAGCTCAAATCAGACAGAGTTTAACATTTTTGGCTTAGGATACCCAGGCAATGAAATATTCAGATTAATTTCCGCACATAATTTAATCCATCGTACCAGCATTGTAAAACATAATGCTGTCATTAATTAAAAAACAACCACAAACCATATGCTTGCAGGATAATATGGGAATTAGTTAGCTGCTAAACACTGCTGTCTGTCATTGTCTCACTGTTATACTCAAACAACAGTTAGAGGGAGTAGGGAAAGAAAAATAGACTGTGAGGAACATAGAGACGTTGGCTAATATGCACGGATGAATGTGGTTTATGGTTAGATGGGGAGGAACAGGGAGGAGATGACAGATCAAGCTCGAGGGCTGTGGAATTTTACAGTGAGCGAGACAAAGACAGCCAGTGGGATGACAGCAACATGAAGACACAATCTAAGTTTATTCTGTGCAGTTGTCAGCAAACAAGTTGTGCAGTTTGATGTAAAAGTGGCTTTCAAAGAGGTTTGGCAGTGTGGGAGTTTTTTTACATTTTGAGAAATGGGGGAAAGGTTAAAGCAAATACAGTTTCTAAGCTAAACTAAGGCTGTGTAGGATTTTGTAGGATGTGTGTGCATGCAAGCATTTACGTGTGTTTGACTAATCCATGAACCAGAGCCATCTGCCAACACAAAGGCCATCCAGAGACTACTGTATAAGGTATCTATTTCCTTTGGAGCGAGTCTTGTGCAAGTGTGAGTTTATGGTAGCAAAATAAAAATGTCACATATATCCTCTGAGACAGGGCAGCTAAGTAAGACGATTTGTTTGTATCACTTCTCTGAGCAGGGCTTCTTTCGATTGCTTCAGCCATGTATAGAAGATGTTAGAGTATGGATTGGACCAATAAGTTATTTAGTTTTGTATGTTTAAAATGATTACAGACTGAAGCTAGTTAAGCAAATGCAATCTTTAAGCTGAGATAGTTGCACTCCAGGATTCGGGTCTCTACTGTGGTGCTATTATTCGACATATTTCCACAAAGCTGTTGTGGTTCAGGAGCTGGTATACTTTCATTATACATAATAAACTGGGCAGACACCCAAAAATGGCTGCTGTAGCTAAAAACCTGAGAAAGTGATATTATAGTAATGTTGACACTCAGAAATTCCATGGTGTAACTGTGTGCATGTGAGCATGTGTTTATAGGTGTCTGTGAAAGTAGCCACATGCTGTCAGTGTGTCTGGCAATGTAAATTACTGTTGCTTACTGTAAGCTCTCCTTAAAGCTGTACATTGTGTCACATGGCGTAAATATCTGTGGAGATGGGGGGTTTGTCTGTGTCATTTTAAATCTGGTAAATAAATAAAAGAACTTTCTAAAGCAACACATGGCAGGGAATATAATTATTGAACAGGTCAACTTTTTTCTCAGTTTAAATATTTCCCATTCTCATCAAATGTTGCAACAGCAAAAGTAATCCACCTAACAAATATATCAAAGCAAGTTGTTCTCACATTTAATGGGTAAAATAAAATTTAATGACACAGGGAAGCATTAAACATGCTAACATAAATAGATTCAGTGCTTTGTAAAAAGACTTTCTTAATGGAGTTTAAACGAAAATTCAACAGAGAAGACTCACCATCACCTCCAGCTTCGTCTAATTACTCCTCCATGCGGCTCTGCTCCACCAATCAGCGTCAAGTCTGCATTTCTCCCCGGCCAATCGTCCTTCAAGGCTCCGCTTTAGAAGATCTTCATCCATGGATCCCTCCATTCTGCAGCTGAAATTTGACCCTCCTCCACCCCATCTCCACCTTTTGGCTTCCAAACTCCTTCCAAATCTCCTCAGGCCTCCACTCCACCACCAGGATCGGATCCCAGGGGGGAAGACATCTCTAAATCTAACCCTAAGATGTTCATTCAAGCGCATATCATTCTCAGCATTCACGTCTTCCACTGGGGTCTGAGCGCCAAAGAAATAAATATTCATCAATAAACTATTCTAATTGCATCCCTGTCTTCTCTTTGTGAGTCTTTCCAGGTTGAAATAATAATAAAAGCTTTAAGACATCTCCTGTATGGATAAACTAGTCACATACATTCCTCAGGTATGATTTTGACCAATTTTTCAACACAAACTGTCTTCAGATCTAAATGGTTGTGAGGATCCTTTTTATGCACTCCGATCTTTATTTCATTCCATAAGTTTTTAATTGGATACAATTCAGCTAAATGACTAGGCCATTTTAGGAGTTTTATGTGTTTCTCTGAAAGCAATTAAGACTTTTCTTGGTTGTGTGTTTGGGACTATTTACTTGTTTAGAAATCCACATTTGTTTCAACTTCAGATACTTATCAAGTAGTCCTCTCCTTCATTCTCCTTCATTCTGCTTCCTTCAATTATATGAAGCTTGCCAGTACCATATGCTGCAAAACAGATCCCCAAACAGATCTCTTGGACAACTGTTTTGAGTCTCATGAGAGCACCTGGCTGTGGCTGGTTTATCGTGAAGTTACTTTCTTTCCTCTTCTGGATTATGGGTCCATCTGTGCTCACTTGAACAGTCAAAAGTTTAGAAATGCTGTAACTATTGATATTAGTATGTTTTGCATCAGTAATACTTTTTGTGAAGATCTCCTTGCTGTACCACTTGCACAATTGTAACATCTGTGCAACACTTTGTTAAAGAGAAACCTTTTTATAGGTCATCAGTTAATATTGATAAAGATGATATTCATTTGCATATAACAGAAATCATTACAGATCATTTTCTTTATATGTTCAATACTTATTCCCTGTCATTACACTTTATTACACTTTTTTATGTGTCATGAAGGACTGATTTGTTTTGCTTTCTTTGTGTGCATTTTCTGTCAGAAGTATTAGAAGTATTTAAACTGAGAAAAAGGTTATACATTTATGTTGATATACTAAGTGAGTTGTATATCTGGCTAAAGAAGCAACTAATCACAATTGATATCAGATGCAAACTCGACAGGATCCAGTAAAAGCCTTCATGCTGCAACTCTTCAACTGAAAAAGCATGAGGGTTGCATGTTTGAAGAAAAATGTGTTTGAAGCCTTACACAGCATGAGTCCAAATTCTGCAGAGTACAGCAGGCAATTAAACTGTCAGTCACAGCTGTCACTCAGTGGCTACATCAGAGCATTTCACAGGCCCTTTTCATGTTATTTAATCCTATTAATGAAGCAATAATTTTCTAAAGTGACCGTCAAAAGTGTGTTGATGTTTATTTTTTTGAGCCAGCATAAAAAAGCTGTTGGTAAAATGCAATGAAGCTCTCTTTCACTCTTTAAGCTCTAGCTATTTACTTATTTTTATGGGACAGTTTGTACATTTGTTCTGAGGTCCACAATAACCAATACCGTCTACAGGTGTGCTAATTCAGAGAAACACAGCTACAGTCATGGTTAAAAATGAAAATACACTTCTTTTAAATTCTAATTGAACATTGCTGTAGCATGTGCATTACAAATCTAAAACCCCATATATACAGCACATATGATGCTAATCAACACAAGGGATACTCATGCGTTGCTTCAGTGGAATAATAATAACATTGCCAATCTTATCCCAGAAACTCTGTTTGGGCCCAAGAAGACTTCATTTCATCAATCCAGCTCTTGCTACCCAGCACATTGAGAATGTCTTCTGTATTACATTATACCTGAGAGGGCTGACAACGTCCCAAACATACAATGTACCTAGCAGATAGATGTTTGTAAGAGCAGAGAGTGTACTGTAAAATGCTTTAATCCTGTGAGTACTGGGTGTCCAATTGAGTCCTTATAGATACTTTTGAATCTGATGGCCATTCAACATTTTTTGGATATACTTTAATCTAGCCATCACATTAGGTGATACCTTTGATGACCTTTTTAAACGTAAGCCTCTGGGTTAAAATGCCTTTTTTATATAAATTACATATTTAACAACTAGTTGTCAGTATTATGTTGCACTAGTGCATAGAAATGAAATATGTTATCTCATCACAATGCAACCCACCCTGCACAATTTCACACAAAATGTTTCCACCCTCCATCCTAATATACACACAACATACAAAGAAATAGACATACTTCAAAGACATGACAGGACTTATGTTCCACAAAATTCATGTTATTTCTTCACACTGAGACCCACAGAAGGTACATTTTTAGATAGGAGATAGGAAATATTGTGACAGAGGCTTTAGGTTTTTACATGTTTTGGACGTATCAAAGTTATTTGGGGTTCATTTTTTTTATTTTTCTGATTTGGGATTTATCTTAGATTAGCAAAATGTCAAATGTTAAACTCTGCCTGAGGTTTGTGTCTCTGTACATTTGAGGTTTGATTTTTAAAAAATTACATAGAATCAGACCATGTAACAAAAAACATACGGGGTTGGACAATGAAACTGAAACACCTGGTTTTAGACCACAATAATTTATTAGCATGGTGTAGGGCCTCCTTTTGCGGCCAATACGGCATCAATTCGTCTTGGGAATGACGTATACAAGTCCTGCACAGTGGTCAGAGGGATTTTAAGTCATTCTTCTTGAAGGATAGTGGCCAGGTCACTACGTGATCCTGGTGGAGGAAAATGTTTCCTGACTCGCTCCTCCAAAACACCCCAAAGTGGCCCAATAATATTTAGATCTGTTGACTGTGCAGGCCATGGGAGATGTTCAACTTCACTTTCATGTTCAACAAACCAATCTTTCACCAGTCTTGCTGTGTGTACTGGTGCATTGTCATCCTGATACACGGCACCGCCTTCAGGATACAATGTTTGAACCATTGGATGCACATGGTCCTCAAGAATGTTTCGGTAGTCCTTGGCAGTGACGCGCCCATCTAGCACAAGTATAGGGCCAAGGGACTGCCATGATATGGCAGCCCAAACCATCACTGATCCAACCCCATGCTTCACTCTGGGCATGCAACAGTCTGGGTGGTACGCTTCTTTGGGGCTTCTCCACACCGTAACTCTCCCAGATGTGGGGAAAACAGTAAAGGTGGACTCATCAGAGAACAATATATGTTTCACATTGTCCACAGCCCAAGATTTGCGCTCCTTGCACCATTGAAACCGACGTTTGGCATTGGCATGAGTGACCAAAGGTTTGGCTATAGCAGCCCGGCCGTGTATATTGACCCTGTGGAGCTCCCGACGGACAGTTCTGGTGGAAACAGGAGAGTTGAGGTGCACATTTAATTCTGCCGTGATTTGGGCAGCCATGGTTTTATGTTTTTTGGATACAATCCGGGTTAGCACCCGAACATCCCTTTCAGACAGCTTCCTCTTGCGTCCACAGTTAATCCTGTTGGATGTGGTTCGTCCTTCTTGGTGGTATGCTGACATTACCCTGGATATCGTGGCTCTTGATTCATCACAAAGACTTGCTGTCTTGGTCACAGATGCGCCAGCAAGATGTGCACCAACAATTTGTGCTCTTTTGAACTCTGGTATGAAAACTGTGCTCTTATTCTGCTAATTGAACCTTCACACTCTGCTCTTACTGGTGCAATGTGCAATCAATGAAGACTGGCTACCAGGCTGGTACAATTTAGCCATGAAACCTCCCACACTAAAATGACAGGTGTTTCAGTTTCATTGTCCAACCCCTGTATGTGACAAAGGTTGTACTTTCTTTTTACGATGACTGTAATTATGATAGTAATTTTGGTAATTAGTAATGTGCACTTCCATTTTATTTATTTATTTTTTTCCAGTTTGCATCTAAAATCCTGTATTTTGGTTTGTGATATTCCATTAATATGTCTGAAAGGGATTTTTGGTAAATATAATTGCTATATTGTAACTGTTGCTGTGTAAACAGCAATTTTAAAGCTGTCACAGTAAATTAGTTGCTGTCAGCCTGGTACTTGCAGTAATTGTTACTGCCATGAAGTTGCCTAGTGTGTTACTGTTTATCACCGAGAAGCACTGGAGAATTTAAGGTCAGGTTGCTTTCATTTCACACCCTTTTTGCTCCATCAACTATTCACACAAGTTCTGCTGTTTGGGCATGTCTCTGTACAGTGTGTATTTCTGCGTGTATCCACGTGTGTGTCTTAGTCATCGCTGTTAATGGAAGATTTTCTTTGCTCATTCATTCGTGTGTTTTTTGTCTGTCTTTGAGTTTGAGTGAATGAGCGAGTGTGATGCTTTACCCTGTTTGGACCTTGTCATGTCACAGTGACCAGAAAGCAATTATCGTTGTATTGCCGGTTTGAGTAGGACCTCCTACAATCCTTTCTTCCTGCAGAGAAAAACAGAGTGAGTGAAAGGCAATATGAGAGAGCCAAGAGAGAGGGTGAGAGAGAAAGAAAAGCAACGAGCCACAGAAAGAGAATTGATTATAAAAGACGGACTCAGAAAGGAATGAAGAGTGAAAATCCGATGAGGGCGAGCGAGCAAAACAAAGACTTGGAGGGAGAGAATGTCAGGCTGACATGGCTGAATCGTTTGAGTGCTCTCCAGGACCACAGCCACTGTGTCCCACTGAACCTCTCCGAAGGGCCCTCACAGACAATTCTTTCAGCATGCTGCACACACACACACACATATGTTTACGAACACATACTTTTACAAGAATATCCAGTTTTGGCTTTTGTGGGCAGATCTCTGAAATAACTGATGCCGACATTATCCCAATTACATTAATGATAAAGCAGTTTTTTATTTTGGCATTGTGCCTAGATCAGATTGTCAGTCAAAAATGTAATGTTAAACATAATTTAAAGTAAAGTATAGATCATTTGGTTAGTAATATTATAGAGCCTTGCAAAAATGTTTATACTTCTGGCCCACATTTTGTCCCATGACAACCAGAAACTTATCTCAGACCAACACTGTATGATGCATGTTGTTTGTTTCACAAAAGAAAATCTGAAAAGTGTTGTATGCAAATGTATTTAGAACCAATCACTTGCAATTAATTACATTTAGCTGGAAAATTAGTAAATAGGGTTCAGCACTATGTAAATGAAATACAATTTATTGAAAACATGTTAGTTCATGGGATTACTTTGACACTGGGTTGGAGCGGAAATTGAATACTTCAGATCTAAGTAAATTAATGTCTTACAATAGCTCTACCAAAGTATGGAGCTAAAAATAACTTTGCTACAATCTGTGAAATACTTGAAAATTGCTGTTTAGAGACACTCCCCAACCAATCTGACTGAGCTTGAGCTATTTTGCAAAGATAAATAGGCAAAAATTCCAGTGTCTAGATGTGCAAAGCCAGTAGAGAGATAACCCAAGAAACTTGGCATATTAATTGCATCAAACTGTGATTCTATAAGGTAAAAACAAATGGGACCACGCTTAAGATGTCGAGGTTCTGTGTTCAATGTGTGTGTTGTGCTTTGTTTGTGACTTTGTTTTCAGTTTCCAGATGGTCCTCGAATTTCTCAGGTGTGCTGGATGACAGTTGCGACTGATCTGCTGATTGCTTTGAGGAGTATTTAAGCAGGAGGCTGCCAGCACTTTGATGCCAGAGTGTTTGCTTTCAGTGGTAACAAACTGAGCCACTACTAAGCAATGCTTCATTCTTTGTCTTTAAGCTGATGATGTTCATGTTTCTTCGCAGGCAGAAACCTGAACCTTCTTATCATACTTCGTTGAACTTTAACTTCGGTTCCAGAAGTTTCTGGACGATCAGGATTACCTATGTTTGGTGGATTTTCATTTGGATTTCGTTTCCAAGTACCAAGCTGGCAGCTTCGTGTTATCCTCAGTCCCCTGAACCAAGGCAGAAGTGTACCCTGTCCACCCTCCACACCTGGGTCCCGACTCCCTCTACCCCTGGCAACCTGACTGCACTCATTTAGTAAGCCGCTCTTCTGATTACAATAGCTACCTTTTGTTATTTTGCAATATTATAAGTTCCCTGTCTCACCAGTTCTCTTCCCCCTCTCTTCATACAGTTGGCGATTCACCTGTTCATGTCCCAGACTCACTTGCTGTAAATAAACATCTTTCACTGATTCAGTTGTTCCTCAGAGTGTTCTTCTGTATGTGGGTCAGATCTATTACGAAAACAATGACAGAACACTCTGGCCAACGAGATCCAGCAGAAGCGCTCCGAAGAACCCTATCTGAACACGCTAACCAGATCCATTTTCATGACTCCTCTCTTCGTTCCCTTTCAGAACAACATCGCCAAACAAATAAACAGTTAGAACAGATTACCTCCATGCTTCAGCAAACCTTGAATACTCAGTCCGCATGTAGATGGCGCTGCAGCACCACCGCCCTCTCAACAGCTTCCTCATGTCCATGATGTCACCTTGGTAATTGTAGGGGATTTTTGCTCCAATGTGCATTAGTTCTCAACCGTTCTCCACATTCCTTTCCCCATGATGATGTGAAAATTTTGTATGTTATTGGTTTATTGACAGGCAAGGCCTTACAGTGGGCAGAGGCCCGTTTCTCTGATTGCAGAGATTTTGGTTGTACTTTTGAAGAGTTTGTTAAAGAGTTTAAGCAGACATTCTCCCCTGATGACAAGACTAGTACTGGACGACAGTTGAGGGCTTTAAAGCAGCATAATAGACCCCTTACTGAGTTTTCCATCAAGTTTCGTACTTTGGCCGCTGCTTCTGTTTGGAATAATGACGCTTTGAAGTCAACCTTTTTCCATGCTTTAGACGGCTCCTTAAAGGATGAGTTAGTCCTGATTGATGATCCCCCTACACTAGACGAAGCTATTTCCCTAGCTACAGGTCCTTCTCAAAAAATTAGCATATTGTGATAAAGTTCATTATTTTCCATAATGTCATGATGAAAATTTAACATTCATATATTTTAGATTCATTGCACACTAACTGAAATATTTCAGGACTTTTATTGTCTTAATACGGATGATTTTGGCATACAGCTCATGAAAACCCAAAATTCCTATCTCACAAAATTAGCATATCATTAAAAGGGTCTCTAAACGAGCTATGAACCTAATCATCTGAATCAACGAGTTAACTCTAAACACCTGCAAAAGATTCCTGAGGCCTTTAAAACTCCCAGCCTGGTTCATCGCTCAAAACCCCAATCATGGGTAAGACTGCCAACCTGACTGCTGTCCAGAAGGCCACTATTGACACCCTAAAGCAAGAGGGTAAGACACAGAAAGAAATTTCTGAACGAATAGGCTGTTCCCAGAGTGCTGTATCAAGGCACCTCAGTGGGAAGTCTGTGGGAAGGAAAAAGTGTGGCAGAAAACGCTGCACAACGAGAAGAGGTGACCGGACCCTGAGGAAGATTGTGGAGAAGGGCCGATTCCAGACCTTGGGGGACCTGCGGAAGCAGTGGACTGAGTCTGGAGTAGAAACATCCAGAGCCACCGTGCACAGGCGTGTGCAGGAAATGGGCTACAGGTGCCGCATTCCCCAGACCTGGGCTACAGAGAAGCAGCACTGGACTGTTGCTCAGTGGTCCAAAGTACTTTTTTCGGATGAAAGCAAATTCTGCATGTCATTCGGAAATCAAGGTGCCAGAGTCTGGAGGAAGACTGGGGAGAAGGAAATGCCAAAATGCCAGAAGTCCAGTGTCAAGTACCCACAGTCAGTGATGGTCTGGGGTGCCGTGTCAGCTGCTGGTGTTGGTCTACTGTGTTTTATCAAGGGCAGGGTCAATGCAGCTAGCTATCAGGAGATTTTGGAGCACTTCATGCTTCCATCTGCTGAAAAGCTTTATGGACATGAAGATTTCATTTTTCAGCACGACCTGGCACCTGCTCACAGTGCCAAAACCACTGGTAAATGGTTTACTGACCATGGTATCACTGTGCTCAATTGGCCTGCCAACTCTCCTGGCCTGAACCCCATAGAGAATCTGTGGGATATTGTGAAGAGAACGTTGAGAGACTCAAGACCCAACACTCTGGATGAGCTAAAGGCCGCTATCGAAGCATCCTGGGCCTCCATAAGACCTCAGCAGTGCCACAGGCTGATTGCCTCCATGCCACGCCGCATTGAAGCAGTCATTTCTGCAAAAGGATTCCCGACCAAGTATTGAGTGCATAACTGTACATGATTATTTGAAGGTTGACGTTTTTTGTATTAAAAACACTTTTCTTTTATTGGTCGGATGAAATATGCTAATTTTGTGAGATAGGAATTTTGGGTTTTCATGAGCTGTATGCCACAATCATCCGTATTAAGACAATAAAAGACCTGAAATATTTCAGTTAGTGTGCAATGAATCTAAAATATATGAATGTTAAATTTTCATCATGACATTATGGAAAATAATGAACTTTATCACAATATGCTAATATTTTGAGAAGGACCTGTATAAGAATTGACAATAGGATAAGGGAAAGAAGGAAGTCCAGAGCAGAGAGGTTTTATTATAAACCACAATTAGCAACTAGCTCTCCACACACAGCTAAGACTCCGTCTCAACAATCAGTATCTGAACCTGTGCCCATGCTGGTGAGGCGCACACGCTTAACTTTTGAAGAGAGACAGAGACGCAGATTAGCTAAGCAATGTTTTTACTGCGGTTCACCTGAACACTTTGTAGCATCTTGTCCAATTTGCCCCGGGCAGCCAAAAGGCAGGGTCCACCAACTATGAAGGGAGGGTTGGTGGACCATTCACAGAATTGCAAAGTCCCCATATTCAGCTTACCAGCTACTATCATATTCAATTAACATACTTTGACTCTGTCCGCCATGTTGGATTCAGGCTGTGAACAAAACTTAATAGATTCTGAGTTAGTCATCAGAGCTGGCATTGAGGTGGAACCACTTACTTCACCTCGTTCCGTCCTAACCCTAGACGGAAAGAAATTGCAGCCTATAACTCGGCGAACAAAACCACTTGAACAGCTACTGTCAGGTAACCATAGGGAAGAGATATCTTTCTTCTTGTTTCCAGTGTCTCAGGGTTCCATAGTTCTTGGCTTTCCTTAGTTACAAAAACATAACCCTCACTTAGACTGGTCTGAGTGTCGCATAGAGTCCTGGTCCACTAGTTGTCACTCATCTTGTCTTCAGTCAGCATTCTCCCCGAGCAGGTTAACAGAGAGGACGAGGTTATAGATTTGTCTCATGTACCCACTGAATACCATGATTTAAAGAGGGTTTTTAGTAAAGATAAGGCTTTGTCTTTACCCCCTCACAGACCTTATGACTGCGCAATCGATCTTCTTCCTGGTGCCCCCCCCCCTGCCTTCTAGCAGGCTGTATAATATCTCACGTCCAGAACAGAAGTCCATGGAAAATAACATTAATGACTCTTTGTCCGCAGGTATTATTCGGCCTTCTTCCTCACCTCTTGGGGCAGGATTTTTCTTTGTGGGTAAAAAGGATGGCTCGTTACGCACATGTATTGACTATAGAGGTTTAAACCAAATCAGTAAAAAATAAATACCCACTTCCCACTTTTGAACCAGTTCATGGTGCAACCATATTTTCTAAGTTAGACCTCAGAAATGCTTATCATCTTGTCAGGATCCGCCAGGGGGACGAATGGAAGACGGCCTTCAAGACACCGTTGGGCCATTTCGAGTACCTGGTCATGTCTTTCGGACTGTGCAATGCTCCTGCTGTTTTCCAGGCTTTAGTCAATGACGTTCTCAGAGATTTTTTGAATATTTTTGTTTTTGTGTATCTGGATGACATTCTGATTTACTCCAAGGACATTGAGGAGCATCGCAAACATGTTTGCCAGGTACTCCAGCGTCTTTTGGAGAACCGCCTGTTTGTTAAAGCCAAAAAGTGTGAATTTCAACAGCCTTCTGTCACATTTTTGGGCTACATCTTTGAGGGTGAACAGGTGCGTTCTGACCCAGAGAAGATAAGGGCTGTTCTGGAATGGCTTGTGCCAGACTCACAAAAAGCACTACAGCGTTTTCTTGGATTTGCTAATTTCTACAGACGATTCATCAAGTACTACACTCTGACAGCTGCACCCCTTACTGCATTAACATCTTCCAAAGTCTCATTTTCCTGGTCACCTGAAGCAGAAGCAGCTTTCCAAGCCTTAAAGGAGAAGTTCTCACAAGCCCCCATCTTAGTTCACCCCGACTTTTCTAAACAGTTAATTTTGGAGGTCGATGCTGCAGACACCGGTGTAGGGGCCGTTTTGTCTCAGAACTCTGAGGATGGGAGACTTCATCCTTGTGCTTTTTTTTTCTCGAAGGTTAAGCAACACCGAGAGAAACTATGATGTGGGCGACAGAGAATTACTGGGCATAAAGCTGGCCATTGAGGAATGGCGCCACTGGCTTGAGGGGGCCAAGCATCCCGTTCAAGTCTGGACTGATCATAAAAACTTGGCCTACCTCCAATCAGCAAAAAGACTCAATCCATGACAGCCTCGGTGGTCTTTATTTTTCTCTTGTTTTGATTTGTGTATATCTTTCAGACCAGGACCCAGGAAGACTAAGCCTGATTCCCTCTCCAGACAATTTGCCGCTGACGATTTGGTAAAGGAACCAGCTCCCATTCTGCCTTCCAATTGGACAGTAGGGGCACTCAGGTGGGAGATTGAGGACATTATTAACAGGGCTCAACAGCAGGAACATGGCCCTGGCACAGGACCACCAAACCGCATTTATGCTCCATCTCATGTACGTATAAAGCTCATTGATTTGCTTCACATAGCTAAGTTTTCGGCTCATCCTGGTGTGAGTAGAACCATTGCTTTGGTTCAGAGAAGGTTTTGGTGGCCATCCATACATAAAGATGTTAAAGGTTTTGTTCAGGCCTGCGCCATCTGTGCCAGAAACAAGTCTAGTAACCAGCCACCTGCAGGTCTTCTCCAACCCCTCAGCATCCCTAATCGACCACGGTCCCACATAGCTTTAGACTTCGTTACTGGACTGCCTCTCTCATCAAGTATGACTACCGTTCTCATGATCGTTGATTGTTTTTTTAAATCATGCCAATCTCATTCCCCTCAGCAAACGTTCGTCAGCACTACAAACAGCAAAACTCCTCTCTAAGCACGTTTTTCGTCTCCATGGGATTCCCCAGGACATTCTGTCTGACCGTGGCCCACAATTCATCTCTCAGGTTTGGAAACAGTTTTGTTTAGCTTTGGGAGCAGGAGTTTCACTGACTTCTGGTTATCATCCTCAGTCCAACGGTTAAACCGAGAGATTGAACCAACAAATGGAATCCACCTTACGTTGCCTCACATCCACAAACCCTACAGACTGGTGCTGATACCTACCTTGGGTTGAGTATGCCTTCAATTCACACATATCTTCAGCTACTGGACGCTCGCCTTTCGAAGCATCTATTGGGTATCAGCCACCTCTGTTTTCTGCTGACGAGAAGGAGATCACAGTTTCATCAGTTCATCAACATGTTTGCCGCTCCTGAACCATCTGGAACTCAACCGTTCAAGCCCTTCACCTAACTGCTGACCAGAACAAGCATTTCGCTGACCGAAAACGCCGACCTGCACCCGAGTATCAGCCTGGTCAGAAAGTATTGTTATCGGCACGAGATGTGCCACTTAAGTCTATGTCTAAGAAACTTTCGCCCCGTTTCATCGGTCCATACAAGATCGAGACTGTGATCAGCCCCTCGGAGGTTTGCCTTCACCTACCAGCAAGTCTTTGCATTCACCCTACATTCCACGTGTCTCAGATTAAGCCAGTGGTCTCCAGTGATTCTCCGCTACTCACTTGAGCCTATCAGCTCATACAAACCCATGGCAGCCAATCAATATCCACTTCAGGGTGTGACTGACCATTGTTTTCCACCCTCAACAACTCAAGCACAAGAAGCCCAATGCATAAAAAACAGATTTCATTAAAAGGGAACTCTCATACAGAAATAGTAGAGTTGGAGATTAAAAATTAGATCAACACGATTAAAAAACATAACGCGCTAAGCAGAACTGTAATTAATTAATCGCAATTAACGCGATAATTTGACACCCATAAAAACAATATCACATCTCTTAATTTCTTTAAAATTATGATGTTTTTTTTTATTCTTTAGAGATCAGTGTATGTAAGTACGTTTTCCTTATTTAGCACCTTTCACAGATAAAAATCACAAATGCTTCACAAAGATGCAGCATAAAAACGAAACACAACAAAATAAATGCTGTAAGGAGGCAGGGTGTTGCATTCTTTGTCCTCAGAAAAACTTGACCCAGAGCTGATTTGCATTACAGACCGTTGATGTTAAAGTTTTTATTCAAGAAAGAACTTTTTTGAAGAGATAATTTGAACCGAGCTGCGATCTAAGTAAATTACTATTATGCTGTTGAGAGGGGGGGGTTACTGATTTTGTAAATCATAAAATAAGGAGTTAGGCCAGTAAGTAAATATGTTTGTGGTGTGTCTCAAGTTATTAACTGTTCAGATCTGGAACTCGGATGCTCTTTCTCAGATGGTATCCAATTCTGCCTGGAGCTGTAGGAAGTTCAGCTCCACAGTCTGACAAGCTGCTGGCCTCATTTAAATTTGAAATATAGCATCAGAGCATTTCTTGCAGGACTGCTGTTTTGACAAATGTGTCTGCTGGCCTGGAAAGCAGCAACATTAATAAAACTCAGATTCAGCTACCAGGGAACGCTACCGGGGATCATGTTAGCCTCTCATTGTCCTATTAGTTGTAATATTAGTTTATTTGAATCTCTTTTCCTAGTTTATTTAATAATTTTATGTATTTCTTGCATTGTTTTTTGTTTGCCCACTGTATTGTATCATGAGTGTAAGTAAAAAACCAGTATCATTAGTGAGAAGCTTAAGCAAAGTGAAAAGTACTCTTCTCCTCACAGATTCCTTCTTTTTTTGCTTTTTTGTCATGCTTACATGTACACTACATCTCAGTGACTTGGAATACACGTTCTGATGGGGCTCTTTTTTCAGATTAAAAGTACAGTTTGAAAATAACCTTTAAGTGGATATTATTTAATATTTTTTAGTAGGCTCACATCTCTGTAATAAAAAACATTTTTTATTGATCTGATGTAATTTTTTATTCCTAAATGTCATGTTTTCATCAGCAGTAAGCAGAAAATCATCATAATTAATGGAAATAAAGGCTTGAAAACATTGGTCTGTGTGTAAGTTGGTGGCTGGACATTCTCCTTCAGGTTTTTCTTCTTGAGAGCCATTGTCACGGTTCCATCAACTATCCCAAGTCCTCCAGGTCCTGAAGCAGTGAAGCAGGACCAGACCATCACATTACCACCACCTTGGTTTGTTTTAACACAATAGGATATTATGTTTCTTAGTGTGTTTCAGTTGTAATGGGCTGCACACGTTCTAAAATGTTCAGATTATGTCTTGTCGGTCCACAAAATATTTTGCCAAAGGTCTCTGGGATCACCACTATGTTTTTTGGAAGGTGTGGGATGCACATTTGTGTTGGTCAGCAGTGGTTTTCTCCTAGGAACCGTCCCATGGATGCTGTTTTGTTTAGTTCCTTCATTTTTGAATCATGAACGCTGAACTTGACTGAGGCAAGTGAGGTTTGCAGTGTTTTAGTTGTTGCTCTGGGTTCTTTTGTGACCCCCTCCAGGATGAACTGTTGATGTAATTTTAGAACTTCTCACCCATAAAGGCTAACCACCGGTCTGTGTTTTCTCCATTTTTGTCTAATAGCTTTAGCATTGAATTCCTTGAGTCCCAAAGTCTTAGAAATGTAATCCTTTCCAGGCTGAACATTTTTGTTTCTCTTCTGTTATTGAATATCTACGCCAGGATTCAATGTATTGCATTTTGAGATCCTTTAGTCTCCTTTAGGTCATCAGACAGGTGCTGTTTCAGTTATTTTTTGATCCTACTGGATTGGTAGCAATCAGGCCTGGTGTGGTTTGAGAAATTTAACACAGCTTTCCGAGAAATGTGGATACTCACAGTTAACTCTTGATTTGATTAGGACAGACAAAGACTTTTTCACATTAGGCTAGGTTAGATTAGATAGCATTTTCCCATATTAAATAAACAAAATCATTATTTAAAATAGTGTGACAAAAAGCAAAAATAGAAAAAAGTCTGTAATAAGGCAAATATTTTCTGCTGCACTGTAGTTATCTTGTACTATTTCTACCTTTTTAATTAAAACTTTGATATTTTTTCATTGGTAAATTTTCTGTTCTTCAGTTTTGCTAATGGTTTACCACAAATTCTGTCTATTAACCCTTTTTCTGTTCTTGTTTTGTATTCTTACCTACATGTTTTCACTAAATAAATGGCAGGTTTAAGGAAATACTATTGTAGGAAACTCTGCCTTAGTGAACCTTTCTATTCTCTCTCAGATGTCTCTCTTTTTCTGTTATAGCCTCCAGTGAGAAGCTTGACACTGATTCAGCCGTGAATTGCTTTTCAACCTGTCGAGTAATCTCAAATCTGTGGGCATTTCTCTTTGTGTGTGAACAGCGCTGTGCGAGAAGCTGCGGCATTCCACTGTGGAGCTTCAGAAAATGAGAGAAGAGAAAGAACACCTAACTCAGGAGCTGATGTAAGTGTCTACCTAATGTGGTAAAGCAAACATAACTCTTGCAGTAACATGAAAACACATGCTTAGATGGAGACGCAGGTGGATGTTGGTATTTGGAAAATGCTGGTGAAGAACAGGTCACTGCTAGGCTTGGTTCTCTTTGTAATTTCCCTCAACCAATCAAAACCATCTGCAGAGCAGAGCATCTGCTCACGTTCTGCTGGGACAGCTAAGCTGCAACAACAGAGGATTTGAGTTATGTACACTCACACAAAAGTCTAGTCAAGGATTTAAGGTGTCAGAACAAATACTCCTCTGTGGCTCTTAAAATCAGATTGACTGGTAGATGCTTTATTCATCTCAAAAGGAGAAATTCACATTTCCACTAGTAACACAAAAATTCATCCACAGACATAAATAAACAATAAAATAGTATTTAAAAGCACAAGCAACAAAGACCATGTAAAATAACACACTGCATATGTGGTATCAGAGGGTATTAAAAAGTCCTGTGAATAAAAGATCTCAACTGCTCAGTTCTGTAGTACAGTGAGCGTACGCTTGAGCTGTTGCTACAAATGCTCTTCTGGCCAGCCAGAAGAGCATTGGGAGGAGTCCATCCCATTCCCACTGGCTTGTCCTTCAGAATGGATGGATGGTGTTAAATGTGCTCAAGACATCAAAGAAGAAGATCCTAACATAGCTAACATATCAGCATGTAGAGGATGGCATACTCTACTGCAACACATTTCTGATAACCAAACTGAAGAAAGTCTACGACTTGAGCAAACCCTGCTCTCATTCGGCAAAGGACCAGCCGTTCCATAGTCTTTATAATGTGCGATGTCAGGGCCACTAGATAAGTTGTTCTTGGCCGGAGTCTGTATGAAAGAAGATGTTTTCCACTGTACTTTGCCCAAAACAACACTCATGTTAAAGAGCTTTTAGAGGGTCTGTGCAAGCTGAGCTCGACATATTTTCAGGAGTCTTGGGCACACCATTTGAGCCTACTGCTTTCACAGGAACTGATTAAACTTTTTCAGTTTTTCAGTTTTTTCAGTTTTGAGTTGGGTTTTTTTACCCTAAATACAGGGGTCATACCTGCAATAGATACACTGCAAATGGAGCCTGCAGTTCATGTTATCAGCTCTTTTTCCATTACCAACATCCTTATTTGTGAGGTTAAATTTGTATATACAGTACATCAGCCACAAGATTAAAACCACACTACCGACTGGTCAAGCAGACAATATTTTAGTGATTATTCTACTACATCCTGCTATGACTGTGCTGTGAGGTATCCTGGCCTTCATGTACTTTGGTCTGATTCGTCTAACTTTTACTTTTGTTGCAATAGACTGGAGTACATTGAACCTCTCAATGCAAACACATCCCAATGCATTTTTTTTTACAAATGCAAATAGTGCCTGAACGTCCGAAGTTGGAATTTTCCTCCTCACACAAATATCTGGTATGGCTATGGCAAGCACTTCTCAACACCCCGACTTTGTTTTGCCAGTAGTCTCCAGGTGTTGCTGCTATATGCACACTACATATCCTGCATAATGATTTATCTGCTGTTCCTCAGCATCAAGATTCAATTCAGTTTCAATTCAATTCAGTTTATTTATATAGTGCCAATTCACAACACATGTTGTCTCAAGGCACTTCACAAAAGTCAGGTACATACATTCCAATTAATCCTAACCATTGAACAGTACAGTCAGATTCAGTTATTTATTCAAATTGGATAAAAAGTTTTTCTATCTAAGGGAACCCAGCAGATTGCATTGAGTCAGAGACTTGTAGCAGTCACTCCTCCCGGATGAGCATGTAGAGACAGTGGACAGTCAGTGGCGTTGACTTTGCAGCAATCCCTCATACTGAGCATGCATGTAGCAACAATGGAGAGAAAAAATTCCCTTTTAACAAGAAACTTCCAGCAGAACCAGGCTCAGTGTGGGCGGCCATCTGCCACAACCGACTGGGGGTTTCAGAGAACAGAGCAGAGACACAAAAACAACACAGAAGCACTGATCCAGGAGTACTTTCTTTGGGAAGGAAAAGTAAATGTTAGTTGATGTAGCTCCTTTAGTCGTTTCATCTAGAAAGAAAGAACAGATTAACTTTGAGCCAGTTTTCAAGGTTAGAGTCTGAAAGAGAGCACATATAATTAGTGACAGTAAAACTCAGTCAATTGCCATGTCTAGGAGAGAGAAAGGGTTAAACACTGAAAGACAGGGCCATGTGGATCATCGGTAGAGGGTGAGCATTAAGTTGTTGCCAGCAGAAGCTTGGACAATGCCCCTCTCCAGAAAGGTGTCACAGGTAGATACAGAGTCAGGCCAGGTGTAGCTTCTACAAAGAGAAAAGAGAGAGAACATAAAGTTAAAAGCTGAAATAACAGCAAATAATGCAAAATTGGAGAGTAGTGTGAGAATGTAGCGAAGAGGGTGAAAGTGGTCATTATGTCCTCCAGCAGCCTAAGCCTACAGCAGCATAACTACAGGTTTCAGTTTCAGTTTATTTATTTATATAGTGCTTATTTACAACAATGTCGTCTCAAGGCACCCCCACAAAGGGTCCGGAACGGAGCGGGGCCGCCGGGGAGGCCAGACCAATCCACCGAGTGCGAGAGCCCGGCCACCCCAGAACGGGCCACGTGTAGGGGAACTAAGTAAAATAATAAATTGGTAAAGTTTGTCCATCTAGAGCCCACTGATGGCCATTGTTATACTAAAAACCACAAGGATTGGGATATCTGTCCGACTGATTATAATCAGTGGAAAAGAGAAGGGGTCATACAGGTAGCAGAAATGGAGGGTGTGTTTGTACCTCAACCATAACAGAGCCAGTTTAGGCTAAACCTGACTCCCCCTTACTCCAACTAACAGGGAGGGAGGAAGGCAGAGGTAAAAAAATAAGGAAGATAGCTCATGATAACCTAGGCCACTCTAACTATAAGCTTTATCAAAAAGGAAAGTTTTAAGCCTAGCCTTAAAAGTAGACAGGGTGTCTGCCTCATGGACCAAAACCGGGAGCTGGTTCCACAGGAGAGGAGCTCGATAACTAAAGGATCTGCCTCCCATTCTACTTCTAGAGACTCTAGGAACCACCAGTAAACCTGCAGTCGGAGAACGAAGTGCTCTGTTAGGAACATATGGAACAATCAGATCTCTGATGTATGATGAGCTAGATCATGAAGGGCTTTATATGTGAGGAGGAGAATTTTAAATTCTATTCTGGATTTAACAGGGAGCCAATGAATGGAAGCTAAAATATGAGAAATATCATCTCTCTCTTTTTAGTTTTCATCCAAATTCTTGCTGCAGCATTGTGAATCCGCTGAAGGCTTTTAACTGCATTTTGTGGACATCCTGACAGTAACAAATTACAATAGTCCAGCCTTGAAGTAACAAATGCATGGACTAGTTTTTCAGCGTCACTCCTGGACAGGATATTTCTAATTTTGACAATGTTCCAGAGGTGAAAGAAGGAAATCCTAGAAACATGTTTTAATATGGGATTTAAATGACATGTCCTGGTCAAATATAACACCAAGGTTTTTTACTTTATGACCGGAGGTCAATTTAATGCCATCCAGGTTAAGTGATTGACTAAGTAGTTTCTTTTTTAAAGACTCCGGTCCAAAGATGACAACTTCTGTCTTGTCTGAATTTAGAAGCAAAACATTTAAAGTCATCCAAGTTTTTACGTCTTCAAGACATGCTTGTAGTCTATCTAACTGGTTGGGTTCATCAGGATTTATGGATAAGTAAAGCTGAGTATCATCAGCGTAACAGTGAAAATTTGTCCTATGCTGCCTGATAATTTGACCTATTGGAAGCATATATATAGTAAAGAGAATTGGCCCAAGTACTGAACCCTGTGGTACTCCACAATTAACCCTGGAGTTTAAAGATGATTTATCATTTACATGAACAAACTGGAATCTCTCAGACAAATAAGATTAAACCAGCCTAGCTCTGTTCCCCTGATCCCTACAGCATATTCCAGCCTTTCTAAGAGAATATTGTGATCGACTGTATCAAATGCAGCACTGAGATCTAACAGAACCAGAACAGACACAAATCCATTATCTGAGGCCATAAGAATATCATTAGTGACTTTCAGCAGAGCTGTTTCAGTGCTATGATGAGCTCTGAAACCTGACTGAAACTCTTCAAACAGGTCATTGCTGTGTAATTGCTCACACATTTGATTAGCAACTATTTTCTCAAGACATTTAGATAAGAATGGAAGATTGGATATAGGTCTGTCATTTTTCAAGTCATCTCGATCAAGCAAAGGTTTCTTAAGTAAAGGTTTAATTACAGCTACCTGCTACTTTAAAAGCTTGTGGTACATATCCATTTACTAAGCATAGATCAATCATATCAAAAATGGGGCTGGTAATCAGAGGGAACACTTCCTTAAATAATTTGGTTGGGATTGGGTCTAACATACGAGTTGAAGGTTTAGATTAAGCTAATATTTCTGATAACTCAGGAAGCTCCACAGGATCAAAATTGTCCAAACACAGATCAAGTTTTTCTGGACACCACCTAGACAGCCAGCGGTTGAATGACAGCATGCGGCTAAACATGTCGTCACTGGTCCGATCGGGGAGGTGACCAGAGAAAATTACGGAGTCCGACATTATTTTGCCAAATTTACACACTGAAGCAACACTAACTTTAGTGACCTCCGATTGACGTAACCGGGTGTCATTACCGCCAGCGTGAATAACAATCTTACTGTATTTATGCTTATCCTTAGCCAGCAGTTTCAGGTAGGATTTGATGTCGCCTGTTCTGGCCCCTGGCAGACATTTGACTATGGTCGCTGGTGTCTCTAGTGCCACGTTTCTGATTATGGAGCTGCCAATTACCAGAGTTGGCTTCTCAGCGGGTGTGTCACTGAGCGGGGAAAATCTGTTAGAAACGCAGACGGGTTGGTGGTGATCTGTGGGCTGGGATCTAGGACTATGCTTTTTGCGTACCGTCACCCAGCTGCCCTGAGGCCCGGCTGTGCGGGCTCTGCTGGAGGACTGCTACGGGGAGTTACCCTCAGTGGCTCCGCGCTGGCTAAGGGGCCTCAGCTATCTGCTGGTTTTTCAACAGCGCGGAGCCGGGCCTCCAATTCCGACACCCTCGCCTCCAAAGCTACAAAAATGCTACATTTATTACACGTACCATTATTACTAAAGGAGGCAAAGGAGTAACTGAACATCTGACACAGAGATCAGGAGAGAGGAGGAGACTCAGAGAGAGAAACAGCAGAATGGGTAGCCATGGTGAAGCTAAAGCTAAGCTAGCGACCCCTTACCACTACTAGAAAAACCGTGTTAGACACGGAGAGTCCCCAAACGTTAAATGCAGCAACAGAAAGTATGTGTTTTAATGTGCTTATGTATTAGAACAAGTAAGAGATATCACAGTAGAGAAAAATCAGATCAAACGAGAGAGCCTTCCCACACCAAACAATCCACCGATTGCTGCGGTGAAAACAGGAAGTGACAAATACGCCTTACCTCAGCTATTAGGTTCAAGTTTACTTTATTTGTACCCGTAAGTAGATTTGTTTTGCTGGGTTTGAAATACATTTACACGCACACTGGAGAAAAAAACCTCCATCCTAACAGAACAGTAACCATAAAATATAGCAGTACTCAAAATGCTCAAGACTCCTCAAATCAAAGGACAGAAGAGGAGAGCAAGGCTTACTAATCAGGACAAATAAATATATAATAAGACAGTCAGAGACTGCATACCTCCACAAACCAGATTTAAAGGTCATTGACGGCATAGAAAAAAATCTTTGTGATTCTGATCACAAAGAAATTGTGGATTCTTTCTTGGGCTATGATACACTGGTGAACAAAATGTCTATAGGTTTTCATAAAGTTGCTAAAACAGACACACACAGACAAACAAACTAAACTGAATATATTACCTCCTTGGCTGAGGTAATCAGATATGCAGGGATATGCAGCAAGCTATGATGCTGGCAAAGAAACTGATGGTGGTTAAGAGGCACTCTCCTCCAGAGCCATCACAGCAATGTGTGCAGTGTGGGAAAAAGTGCAAACCTTCAGAGCACTGCATCACCCAAGCTGTTTGAAGAATTTGCCAGTAAAGCAATTATTTTTTAATAAAAAACTGTCCTGCAGTTGACCTTAAATTTATCTATTTAATTATTTCAGACAGTAGGGGCTTCGGTTGGGGGTCACAGAAATAAGCCCAGTTCTCAACACTAGATGAGTCAATTTTGGGGTTCTTTTCTAAAACTTTTTTTAAGTGTTTATCTTTGTGTTATTTTATTCATCAGCGAATCCTTCAAACCTTGTTTTAATGACCATAATTTGATGATCATTTACACCATTTGAAAAATGAACATTTTTTAAATTGTGCGCATAGGCTCAGGAGGATAAACAAACACTCCCTGACACATGAAGGGGGGTAAATGTTAAATAATGAGTCTTTCTAATAACAAGCACTTTAAAGATCTTCAGGACCTGACATTATACAGATGAAGAATATTTTTTTTAAATTAATGTTTTCTCCTTTTCCAAAGAGTACCATATGGTTTAAACACAATGCAAGGAATCATAATTCTAACATTCTTGTTTAGTCACCTAATGTAATCCAGTCTGAATTACTTCACTTGTTTAGATCAAGGGACGTTCAAACAGGCAGGAAAGGAGGATAGTATGAAGTGGCAACCAGGTTATTGCAGCTCTTGCCCTGCGATGGACTGGCGACCTGTCCAGGGTGTACCCTGCCTCTCGCCCGTAGACTGCTGGAGATAGGCACCAGCTCCCCCCACGACCCAGTATAAAAGAAGCGGCTATAGAAAATGGATGGATAAAATGCAGTCTAAATGCTATATTAAAGGTGGAAAAATTTCTGAAACATTTCTCTGACTTTTTTAACTGGCAAACACTCCCTATGTTTATATGTAGTGTTTAGACCTTTGAGATCAACTGAATGATCCTTCAACATGCTTGAGTGTACCGTAACCTCAGTTCTGATCTACTTGCTATAGTTTTAAACTGGCTTTTCCTGTTTGGACTGAGTTTATTTTAACCTAATTAAACAGATTTGAATTAAAAAGGTTACTGTATTTGCATAACTGACCTAGCTGTTTGCATGTTACAGTTTGTACTGTGTTCTTCTGACACAAATGTAGTTTCTTATGACCGGCTGTGGAACCTGAACGTCCATCTAGCACAGGGATCATTGCTGAGACAGGGAGGATGAAAGAGATGCTGGCACTCTCACGCAACCCACACAGCCATACAGACATATGTATGCTTTAGGGAGAGCCTGTCCGGGGGCCATGTTCCATGATGAGTTCTGTGTGGAGAAGAAGACACATGATCCCAAGTCTTAGACTTTATTAAATGATAAGGAGAGTGTGTGTGGGTTTATGGTAATGATTTCAGAGAGAGAAAACAGGGTCTCACACTCAACAGAGAGGGATCACTCCCTATTTATGGTGGTGTTAGTCAGGCCTGCTTCACAAGACCGCAGTTGGTCCAGAATGCTGCAGCTTGTCTTCTGACACGAATTCAAAGATGCAAACATATTTCCCTACTACTTGCTTCTCTTCACTGGCTCCCTTTTAGAATTGATTTTAAAGTTTCATTGTTGACTTATAAATGACTGAACAGACAGTCCTCTGGGTATCTGTCTGAACCACCTGCAGCCTCATGCACCCTCTAGATCCTTTTAGATCTTATAATCATTTGTTTGTAGTTGTACCTAGGTCCAGGCTGGTTCACAGAGGTGATCGAGCATTTAAGGTTATACCCCCCTAAACTATGGAGTAAACTGCCCCTACAGGGCTCCAACTGTCAAGTCTGAATTACAAACACATATGGGGGGTTATTTTGTCATGCTGTACTTTGCTGTCTTTTATTTACCTCTGTACAGCACTTTTGTCAATGTTGCAATTCTTTTTAAATGTACTAAATAAAGAAACTTGAATTTGAACTCCACTGTGGCACTTCTGCTATCAGCTGCAAAATTTCCCAAACCTTGGATTCTTTGTTATGACACTTGTGAAGAAAAAGTTTGTTTGTTTGCAAGAAGCGTTGCCATGACAGCTTCCCAACCTTTAACCCCACCCCTCAGCCCCCACCTCCATCGACCATCAGTGTTCAGCACCTGCTATATTTTTATGGCTCCATCCCATTGCTTTGGAAGCATGCACACACACACACTCTTGTTTTGCTATATGTATTGAGGACCATGTGTTGACTCCCATTGACTTCCATTGATTTTCAGTCATTTTCAACCCTTTCTATGCCCTAACCCTGACAATAACCCTAAACCTAACCATTACCAGTGCTTACCTAACCCTAACCTTTACCTAAAGTCAATTCACACCTTAGTCCTAAACCTAACCGTTAGCAAGAAAGGTCGTGAGGACCAGCAAAATGTCCTCACTTTGGTACAAATGGTCCTCAATTTGATGGTGGAATCGGGAAAATGGTTCTCACTGTGATGCCAAGACAGGAACACACACACACATACGAACACCTACACACATTTCCGGCGTGGCAAAGCCAGAGCAGGGCTCTGGAATTTATCTGATCCAAGCCCGCTGTCTAGGGGATGTTCAAGGACAGTCTGTTCACACACATCAACTTATACAATCTTCAAGACTTTGGTGTATTATTTCCTTTGTCAATTTTCTTTCAATACTTGAAAAAAATCGTGTGTACTTTGAAGAGCCTTTGAGGGCTGAAGTATATCTCATACTACTATTAGAATTTTGCAGGCCTGATGGGCAATTATGAACCTTCCCTGAGGGCACCTTGACAGCAGAGTTCCAGAGGAGTTTCCCAAACCTCCTCCTATAACGTCTGGGTGACGTGTGTTAATGGTGATAGGAAGGTTCCTGCTGCGCTCTGATTGGCGGGAATCACTGAGCTGGTCCTTTCATCACTGGATGAACACATGGTAGACATAGGCCAAGTTTAAAGGACGGATTAGAGGCAAGGGAGGAATAGATGAAAGAAAGGATAGATGCACTGAACAAGGGAGGATGGATGAAAGAGTGCATGGTTGAATGATTGAAGGTCAAGAGAGAAAGAGCAAAGGATAGATGTGATTGATGTGAAAAGGCTTGTTTTCATAAGGCCAGCGCACGCTGACTGCTCTGTGTGTGTGTGTGTGTGTTGTGTGTTGTGTGTGTGTGTGTGTGTGTTGTGTGTTGTGTGTGTGTGTGTGTGTGGTTGTGTTCGTGCATATGTATACATAACAGTGTGAGTGTGAGACTATCTGCAGTAATTTCCCTTTTGATCTCAGGGTGTATCTGAAGGCCTTTCCTACACCTTATCTTCTCTGCCTGACAAATACATGCATGGAGACACCTTCTTTATCCCGTCTTTCATCCTTGTTTTGCTCAGTTTGATTTAATCAGTCACAGCCCTTCAGGAAAGAGAAAATCTTTTTTTTAATATTTTTTGCCTTGGATTTACAGAAAATCAAAACTGTAAGCAAAAACAACTCAAAGAAATGGCTTTTTGATGAGAAGTCTTTTTTGTCCTCTTCATGTGGCTGTTTCTGTATTTTGTTGACCATATACAGAAAGAGGATAAAGGACCTGTCATAGGTTTAAACAACACTATCAGCTGAGTTTTCTTCTCTCTAGGGTCAGCAGAGGGACACTCACAAATCTGTTTTACTTTTATGGTGCCTCCTTTGACTAATTGACAAATATATTTACACTAAAAACAAATATGTTGCCAAGACTACATGGAGACTAGTAATGATTAATGTTTGATCCCTTTTAACATCTGTCATCAACACCACCTGGGGATTGTCTTTAAAGCCAGCTGAATGCTGCTTGTGTGCATTCTGTTGGCAGCCTGTAACTTTGACGATCTGTGTTGTTAAGCTGTACGAACTCATCCCAAACCTGTTGCAGTTAGCTTCATTGAATTATGCACAACCCATAAATTGGGTTGCAATTGCAAGAGAGAGCATGTTCCCTCCAATTTCTAAGAAACATTTATCAGGAAGCTGCATATTGTTACTTTAACTGGCCCCAAATCATTGATGAGGTCTGATGGTTGACTCTCCTTGGTTTTAGTGTTTTAGTTTGCACACTGGATTAACTTCATACTTTCAACTACAGAAACACCAACAGTACTCCTACAGTCCTTTGGCGCTTTTTGCCCCTGTGTGCTCTTTACTCCAAAGAAAGCAAAAAAACAGCAAGAAAAATAGTGAAAAAACTGTTAGAGTTAGTATTATTTGACCTCTGATTAAAAAAGACACAAATGACAACGTGTCAAGGGAAAGTAGGATTAAGTATTATCCATTTTTAAACCCAGATTATATCACATTAGAGGTGTAATGATACACAAAAATCATGGTTCAGTACCTACCTACTTATTTAGTGGTAAACAAAGAAAATGCAAATGGCGAAGATAATTAGATTTTGTAAATATCGTCTAGCATTTCAAAAAGTGGCCAGGACAGAACTGACTCGAGATTGTGTTTGATTTTGTCAATTAATAAAGGATAAGCGTATTTAGACAATGGATGGACAGAGGGGTTATACAACAATAAAATCACGTGAAATGATTGATGTTGGTGTTTAGGAACTCTTGAATTGGACTGTGCACTGATTTGATATTAAAAAATGTTTGAAACAGTTTTAACATCCAGTGTAAGAACACTGGATGTTAAAACTAAACAGTAGTAAAAAAAAACAAAAGCAGTGATATGAGGTTTGACTTACTAAATTTACTAAAGTTCTGTCTTTGAAGAGTTTTAAATCATGTTATCAGGTGTAAAATGAACAGTTTAATGCCAGAATATATTCACAGCATACTTTAGCATACAAGTCGTGCTTCAAGTGTGCTACACTCCCTGGAGACTGCATCTCCTATGACCATATCACGGCTCAGCACTAGCTTTGGAAGTATTTTGATATTAAATTGGCAGCATGCTCCAAATTATAAGAAGCTATCCAAGGAAGGGAGAAAAATGAAGACAATAAAGAATAAAAGAGCAAGAACAAAGTACTCCTCATTTTATGCATCTCATTACACTTTCCCTTAATTTCTACTTTTCTTAAACTACATATACTTTTCTTCTATATGACAATGTTACTTTTAGTATTTATCAAGTGGTGGATGTTGCTGACTGCCAACTTTATGAAACATAAACATGCCAGTTGAAGTACAGATTGTTGTGCAATGAGATCTCATGACACAAGATTCAAATGCCACGTTATTTCTCATCAAAGTGAAGCCTGTTTGTTGAAGTGCTATCCAGTTACTGTCAGCGTATAACATCATCTGGTGGAAGAAAGTGTAAGCTATTATTATGAGCACCGGATATGAAGGTAAGTTCTTGAACCTTGACACCTTGTGTCAATGTCTGAGGCATTTTTTCAAGAAACAGATTATGTTGTTCATAAGTGGTTGTGTTGACAAAGCAGAAAAATAAAGACTTAAAGACTAATCAGGCTGGCCCACAACAATGGGAAGTTTAAGCCACTTTTGAATTGTCTGTGTGGTGATACTGACAGCGCAGTAACACCTCAACTGGCTAACCATTAGCTAGGCTAAATTTAGCATCTGCTGTAAGCTTATTAAGCTGTAAGGGCTATTTCACAGTTTTTTTGATAAGTTGTGAAAACCTTTACTCTAATTGTGAAAAGGGGGATTCTAAGTTTCCTCAAAAACGTTGTTAAAATCTGGATAGTTTTACACATCTAATACAGATATAGAAAATCATAAGCTGTTCTGGCTGTTTATCTGACCCATTTCAGTGTACCAAAAACTGAATACATTTGTCAGAAAAATCTATGAGATTGGAAGTGAAGACAGGCTGTCTGCCTGTGAGCTTAGACATGCTGGCCCTCACTCTGTATCCTCATGGCATGCGACTGCAAGGTCACAGGGCTAGACAGCCAGTCACACACACACACACACACATGCATACATACACATTAACTGATCATGCCACCAGAGAGGGAATTAGGTTGAGAAGTTGACAGGGTTAGTAGGGTTAGAGTGAAGTGTGGGTGTGTGTGTCTCTGAACATATGTGGCGGTGTTTGTGTACGCGTGTGTGTACGTGCTGCTAAGGCAAGCGGATTTAAACCTATAAATGATTTTCAGTCTCCCTTCTGAAGAATGTGGCTGCAGCTACACAAAGAAAAAAATCTGATCTGAAACAAATAAGTTTTAACAGTAGAAAAAGTACAAATTACTCATTGAAAGTGTCAAATCAACAATAAGAAAAAAGCTCAATCTTGCCATCAGAAAACAGCCAATAGCAGTTTGTAAGCATGAGGAGTTAGGATGTACAGGAAGCTATGTTGAACTTTTGCTGGTCCCTGTGGGAGGATTTATTGTTAAGGCTGGCTTCTTCCATATGGGGATACAAGCTTGAGAGTAGCCATGACACCAGTTAGACGGATTTGGCATCCAGGTCAATGATATTTGAGATTGTAAAAACAAGCTCAGGGAGTAAATATTGGTCCTCCTGCCTCAATGTGACACAGGTTTAAGTAAATCTAAATTTCATGAAAAGAAAAAAATATGTTTTTTCAACTCTCTCACTCTGTCTTGTTAATGCATGTACCAAGTCAACACAAAGTGAAAACTGATCAACCATGTTATATTTGCAATGTGTCTCCAGGGAGCAGAAGAGACAGAGGGATGATCAGCTGTCTCGACATGAAGACAATGCGAAGGAACACAGACAGAAACTGCTCAGGTGTAATCACCTTTCCCTCTTTTTGTGTTTCCCACACACCAAGCAATAGATTCCCTTAACTTCTCCCACAAGACGCCTTTAATTATCCCAGTCATTCTCCTAGCAGTCGTCTTCTTTCTGTGCTCCAGTGCAATTCCAGATCTTCTGCCTCCCTGAAAGAGGCGGGTACCTTGGCATCTCTTAAATTAGTCGAGGAGATCTTAGGCTCCATCAAGTGCCAGTGATGCTGCAGAGTCTCGCGAGCCTGATGCAACAGATGGAAGCACTTCTTTGCTGGTGTGGAGTCGTGTTTCTCACATACTCTCATCAGTGCCCAGAAGCATGTACATTGCTGTAGATACACTTTGATTAATGTGCATCGCACTGATATACAGGCAGGCACATGTGTGTCGTGTACCCCCAATCCACATGTGTACACCCACAGACAGACATATATAGGCCCAGGGGCCTCTCATCTTCCCCATACAGGCATTAGATGTATGCAGGGCGTGTTTTTTTCACATGCTATCTGCTGGTATTCCCTTTCTAGACCGCTGGCAGCTTGGTGTGTTCAATTACACTGTCAGTTTATTTCCCATCCCACACATCAGTCTCTGATCTAACCTCCTGGCTCCTATACAGCTAAGCCTATAATGGCAGTGGGGGTGAATGCTATTTCAGAAGGCATGAGACTTTCAGGGTAAGAAGATAACAATTCCCCAATTCTTTAAAATGGTGACCACAGGTGACTGAAAACAGTGTTTTTCTGGTTAAGCCTCCACACATATTCTCCTTTGTTCTGCAAATAATTATTCATTAAAGATTTTGTTTACCAAAACAAGGAGATCATGGAAAAATACTTTGTTACCAAGCCATCAAATGCAAATCCTTTGCTTATAATTAATCTATTTAATAGAAAAATGTGGCAACATTACTACATGGTCAACAACAAATAAAAAAATTTAATTAGAAAAACCCCTTTGTTATAATGCCAGGGGATGTTAATTGTGGCCAACAGTTTTGAGGCTGAAATTTTGTTCTTACACCCTTGATTGCTTCATTGTTGCAATATTTTCGTCTGAAGTTCAGAAGTCTGATAAAGTTTGAAGGAGTCATAGTCTGAGAAAATACCACTTTACTCCAGATCTCTGCATTGCAGTTCAGGTTACTTCCTGCAGAATGTAAGTCTGTCCTTGATGTTTTTCTCGGATAGAAGTGACTTCTTTCCTCCCCTTCATGATACTGAAAGTCTTGACCTTACTCTGGGCGCAGACGCACACATCTACCTGCTACAATTCTTTAGCAAGCTCTGCACTGGTTGCAGTCTGATACCTTTGTTAAATCGTATTTTGGGGACATGCTTGGCTTTCTTGGGCACCCTAAAGCTTTTCTCACAGATGGTGAACCTCTCTCCTTCAATCAGAATCAGAATCAGCTTTATTGCCAAGTTCGTACATACAAACAAGGAATTTGCCTCTGGTACACTTTGCTCTTTTGTTCTGTTTTTGCATTACAGAATATACAAATTTACAATTTAAAATTTACAATGTACAATATACAATGTACGATGCAATATTCTGCATTACAGAATATACAAATTTACAATTTACAATGTACAATATACACATATCTAATAAAAAAGGTGAATTTGCAACATCTGTATGCTGTATGCTGTTGTTCAAGTTCTGGATGATTCAAAAAAGAGTTGATTGATATTTGATGCAATTTGATGACAACAGCAGTTGTTACCTGGGAGGTAACCATGGTTGCCTAAAGAAGAATTATTTCTTATTAACACTTTCTTTTAAGCTGACCATAAGATCATTTGAATGATGCTAGCAAGTAATTTTGTGTCAGGACTAAAACAAAGTGCAAATGAGGTTTTTGTGATTCATACAATTTTTTTAATATCATTTTAATATTAAGGATGAAGGACAACCCTGATGATCCTCTTCACAGCACAGGAACTCAACAACACATCCTCTATCAGTGGCTTCTGGAGATCTGTTGCAACAAAGACTGCTACAGAAGATCCTCCCTTAACCACATATAACCATATATAGACCTATTTAACAAATTAGAATACTGGTGAAAAGTTCATTCATTTCAGTAACTAAATTCATTAAGAGGAACAAATTATAAAGATTATTTTCGCATATACTGATGTTTTTGAACCTTTATTTCTGTTAATTTAGATTTTTTTTTTTGCTTACAGCTAATAAAAAACATTTAAGATAGGAATATTAGACCAGTAAAACAAAATAAGTTGTTAATACAGAAATGTGCGCTTAATGTGAAGTATGTTTAATACCTGCTTAAAGGTTTTTATATTCAAAAGGTACGTTTAATCTGATAAACGGGCCTCATTAGAACACGCTCTCTAGTTTATTGAATTTGACTGTATAATGACTTTAAAGATACTTGGATAATGAAAGCCTCTAACATTTGCAATTTCCTTTTTAGGATTTATAAGATATTACTGAATTTGATCAAACTTTATTTGCTGTTATCAGTGTTTCATCTCATGTCTCTTTCACACATCTTAGACTCAAAGCAAGTTCCTGCCATAAAAACTGAAACAGTAAAGTTTATGAGAAGCAGATTTTATTTCAAGGGAATTTCCTCATTTGAAAGAGGTTTATAGTCGCTGAAATTCCAGACTGACTAGGCAACGTTAACACCAACTAAATAGAAATTAGTAAGTTTGATATATAGGTTACCATAATGTTTTGTTGCTGAATAGGACCCAAGCACAGGCAGGAGGTAGGCAAAATATGTTGAAGTAAATGTTCAGTAGTAAAAAGATACACAAACTTAAGGAAATTTAAGGTGATACAAGAAGAGCATGGGCAGCACTTGATGTGGTGGCAAAAGGAAGATTCAATCCAATCCAACTTTATTTGTAGAGCACATTAAAACACTATAGCGTCGAAGTAAAACGCGGCCTAAACAAGACAAAATACAATTTAAAACACGTGTAAATTAAAAACAAGAAACAAAAACATAGTAAGACACAAAATCTGATAAAACTATGAGAATAAACTATACAGAATTAAAGGATGTGACAAAGACTGGAGAGACCTGGTTAATAAATATACAAAAGGAGGGAGTGATTAGTGGTACAATATATGATACAAAACATGATACTTTTAGATACACAACACTGAAAATCAAAGAATCATGACAAATAAGCAAGTCAATAAGTGAATGCAGATTAACCAGTTGAAATTTGATATATGTTAAAATAGTTCAACAAATGTTTACAGCTAGGCCATTGTTAGAAATTGCTAATAGAAGTGAAAACTTTGCACTAAAACAAAAATGTCAGCAATTTTCTTTTTTCATCTATGAAATTAGCCATTGGCCCAGTTATGTACTTTATTAAAACTTTCATAAAACTGACACTAGTTTCAGAAACTGGATGGATTTACCTTGATGTAACAAAGCTGGCTTTAATCAGTTACCTGTTGACCTGAATCACAGTGCACCTGCAGGTGTTCATGCATGGGTGGTTGTTCAGAACAGGCATAAACATGTCATGTTTAAATACCGATGAAAAGGACAATTCCTCCAAGAATATTGTGATACATTGTGATATATTGTGTTTGTGCAACTCTCAGGCTTTATGTATTTATCAACAGATTAACAGTGGAACTGGAAGAGAAAAATGAGAAGTGGCTGTTATGTCAACAAAGGTGTGATGCCATGGAGCAGCAGATGTTGTCATGGGAGCAGAGAAAGGAACAATTAAACCAGAAGTGGCGTGCAGCTGGAGAGGAAGTGATGCAAACCAGGAAAGTCCTGGAAAAGATTCAGCAAGAAAAGAGGGAGCTGATCAAAGAAAGGTTCTTGATTCTTCTGCTTTAATGTTGCTTCTCCAAACCATCATATCCCATTCTATTTTAATCAGCGCACTTCTACTTTATAGTTCCTCCTGAACATAGTCATGAATTTTAATGCCAGTTCAGCTTTTTTTTTAGCAGTTTATGCAAACACTGACTTGTAAAAGTATTCATATAAGAAACCAATCAACCAACTATAGTCCTGTCAAAAGCATCCATATTATAATTTACTGCAAGTGACTTTGACTAGTTTTGTGGACAAATCTGCTTCAGCACAAGTGTGTGCTGGGCTTTTCTCAATAGTCTGAAGAGTTGGGAAAACCCTAAGATAAAACATTTGGGTTTGAAACCTTGATGTTTACATGTGGCTAACTCCACTTTCACAGCACACACTGTTCAATAACCATGGTTTTAGAGTTTATTACCTGTGTCAAAAGTTTATCTAGTGTTTTTCATTACATTGGCTAAAATGTCCCTGAGATCAGAGCTTCAGATCATTTTTAACATAGCCTTAATTTTCTTACTATTAATAAAAGGACTCAGTTTTAGGTTGATTGGATTTCTATAGACAAATTGGGGGATTGGTGTATTAATGTTTCAAAGCAGTTGTCAGGAATATCCATCTGTCAGCTATAACCACAGTATTTTGCAAAGGGTCACAAAGGGAGGCTATTTATCAGTCAAGAGTCAAGTTATCAGTTCATCACAAGTCTAACAAAGAGATAACATCACATTCACATTCATGAGATCTGTTTTCACTAATAACTTTTTTCCTGGTATTTTTTTTGTTTGTTTGTTTTATATTAGCAAAAAGAACATGCTGGTATGAATCTCAGTTTTGTGTATCTTTACCCATGGCCTTGAGGACCGATTTAATAAATCGTGGTATAGTCTGAAAGGCCTATAAAATTTGTCAAAGTTTGAAGCAGTTTTGTGCTACTGCCGCTGAGGCAAAATTAGATAGAATATTTCCAATATGCTTTTGGTTACCGATTACACTATCTCGCTCAGGAACTGTCAGACACTAAACTTCTATCAGTGATTAGAACCTAGCACGTGCTTCGTTGTGTTGCAGCAGAGTAGGTTCTCCATATACAGCGTTTAGTCCATAATACAACCATCCAGGGTGCAACTCCTAACATCAAGACCCTCGTTAAACGTCTTTCTCCTACCGTCTTTTCTCCTTTCTTGTCTGAACACTGTCACCAAAGGCCTTTGTTACCGCAAAAAACAAGCAGTATCCTAACATCTATATAAAATAAAATAAAAATCATTTTACTTTAAGAGTCCTCTAAAAAATCCTGACAATATTTTGATCCCCCCTTTGCCATACTGTTTTGCATTTTTCACAAAATGGCTGAGAAAATCACACCCACATGTCTAGAATCAGAATCAGAAAAGCTTTATTGCCAAGTACGTTTTTGGACATACAAGGAATTTGTTTTGGCGTAGTCGGTGCAATACAGTACAAATTAAACAGTATAAACATATCTACAATATAATATAAATATATGTGCACAGTTTTAAGTGAGTGAGAGTAAATATAGAGCAGTATAAGATGCAAGAGCAATACAACAGTGCAGGTGCAAGTATGGCAGTGCAAGTAAAGCAGGAGTCCAAGCTGAGCGTTAATGTAACGCATAGAGTTACAGGTTACAGGTGTCCTGTCAGCAAAAAAAGGGGGGGTGTGGGGGAAAGGGAGAGTGTCAGGGTGGTTTCCGGGCTTTGTTAACCAGGCTGGTGGCAGATGGGAAAAAACTGTTCTTGTGGCGTGAGGTTTTGGTCCGGATGGACCGCAGCCTCCTGCCAGAGGGGAGAGTCTCAAAGAGTCTGTGACCGGGGTGGGAGGGATCAGCCAGAATCTTCCCTGCCCGCTTCAGGGTCCTGGAGGTGTACAGTTCCTGGAGCGACAGTAGACTGCAGCCAATCACCTTCTCAGCAGACCGAATGACACGCTGCAGCCTGCCCTTATCCTTGGCTGTAGCAGCGGCGTACCAGATGGTGATGGAGGAGGTGAGGATGGACTCAATGATGGCTGTGTAGAAGTGCACCATCATAGTCTTTGGCAGGTTGAATTTCTTCAGCTGCCGCAGGAAGAACATCCTCTGCTGGGCTTTCTTGATGAGGGAGCTGATGTTTGGCTCCCACTTGAGATCCTGGGAGATGATGGTTCCCAGGAAGCGGAAAGATTCCACAGTGTCAATTGTGGAGTCACAGAGGGTGATGGGGGCAGGTGGGGCTGGGTTCTGCCTGAAGTCCACAACCATCTCTACTGTCTTTAGAGCGTTGAGCTCAAGGTTGTTCTGGCTGCACCAGTCCAACAGAAGGTCCACCTCCCATCTGTACGCGGACTCGTCACCATCAGAGATGAGTCCGATCAGGGTGGTGTCGTCCGCAAACTTCAGAAGCTTGACAGACTGGTGACTGGAGGTGCAGCTGTTGGTGTACAGGGAGAAGAGCAGAGGAGAGAGAACACAGCCTTGGGGGGAACCGGTGCTGATGGTCAGGGAGTCAGAGACGTGCTTCCCCAGCCTCACGCGCTGCTTCCTGTCAGACAGGAAGTCAGTGATCCACCTGCAGGTGGAGTCGGGCACACTCAGCTGGGAGAGCTTCTCCTGTAGCAGAACTGGGACGATGGTGTTGAAGGCAGAGCTGAAATCCACAAACAGGATCCTGGCATAGGTTCCTGTGGAGTCCAGGTGCCGGAGGATGAAGTGAAGGGCTAGGTTGACTGCATCATCTACAGACCTGTTGGCTCTGTAGGCAAACTGCAGGGGGTCCAGGAGGGGGTCGGTGATGTCTTTTAGGTGTGAGAGCACAAGGCGCTCAAAGGACTTCATCACCACAGAGGTCAGGGCGACGGGTCTGAAGTCATTAAGCCCTGTGGTCCTTGGCTTCTTGGGAACAGGGACGATGGTGGAGGACTTGAAGCAGGCTGGCACATGACATGTCTCCAGTGAGGTGTTAAAAATGTCTGTGAAGACTGGAGACAGCTGATCAGCGCAGTGCTTCAGGCTGGCTGGTGAGACAGAATCCGGACCAGCAGCTTTCCGGGGGTTCTGTCTCCTGAAGAGTTTGTTGACGTCCCTCTCCTGGATGGAAAGAGCCGTCCTCGGCGTGGGTAGGAGGCTGGTGGGGGGGGAACTTCAGGGTGGGGGTTGGAGGTGCCAATGCCCCTCTTGAGGTTGGGGAGGTGGGGGTGGTGGATTGTGGCTGCAGCTGTTGGGGGGCGTCGTGGGGGATGGTTGCAGGACTGTCCCTTTCTCTTTAAAAGCGGCAGTAGAATTCGTTCAGGTCGTTGGCGAGGCGTCGGTCGTTGATGGAGTGGGGGGCTTTCGGCTTGTAGTTGGTGATTTGCTTGAGCCCTTTCCAGACAGACGCAGAGTCGTTGGCTGAGAACTGGTTTTGGAGCTTCTCAGAGTACAGTCGTTTGGCCTCTTTCACTGCCTTGCCAAACTTGTACTTAGCCTCTCTGTATATGTCTTTGTCCCCACTCCTGAAGGCCTCTTCCTTATCCAGTCTTAACCTTCTGAGTTTGGCTGTGAACCAGGGTTTGTCGTTGTTGTAACTCACCCTGGTGCATGATGGTACACAGCTGTCCTCACAGAAGCTGATGTAGGAAGTCACAACCTCTGTGTACTCGTCCAGACTGTTGGTAGTAGTCCTGAACACATCCCAGTCTGTACAGCCTAAACACGCCTGGAGATTCTCCACAGCCTCACTGCTCCACTTCCTTGTCGTCCTCACAACAGGTTTGCAGAGCTGGGCTTGTGGCTCACAGACAATCTGGAGCTACGTTTATGCAGAGAATCTGATATGAGTATATTAAAAATGCCTTGATCAGACCTCCAATCCAGTACTTGGGTTAAGAGATGGTTCATAATAAGAACGACTGTGGCATTTAAATGAAATATAAATCACTGATAGCACAAACAGAAACACTGTAAAAACATATCTACACATAAATATTTCTTTGAGTTTGCATTTTAGCAGTTTTCTCTCAGACTATGAAGTATAAAGGACAGTTATGCAAACTGAAGTTTGAGTAGGTTGAGTTTTACATTAGAAACAACGTCTCGGCTGGGAGGATTTCTTTTTCACTGTCCAGGAATTCAAACAATTTAAAAACCGTATATATATATAGTCCTCTGTTGTTCTCTGCACACAAATTTCCAGTTCAAGACTGCATATTAAATAAAACATAATTAGTATCAGTAAACAGCTGTCAAATATGATTGCTCTATAATTTTGCATATGATTAAGACAGCTATGACGTTTTAAATTGAAAATATGTGTTTTTACTTCTAAAGGTTAGCAACCTATCTAATAAACACTTAGATTTTCTCTAAACATTAATATGTAGTGCAGATAATGGACTCTTAAAGGCGGAGCTTTCCCATAAGTATGTATCTGTATGCTTCAGTAAATAGTATTTTAAATCATCACAGATGCGATCTGGTACACATTTAGTCATTAGTCTTATGTTCTGTGTTATAATAGCTATATCATGTTACCTATCACAGATGCTTGTGTGGAAGAAGAGATACCCTAATATAAGTAAAGTGATGTGAACAGTTAATTTCAAGGGAAAGCTTGCACAACATCTGAGATCACTGTTTCAGTAGGGTTGTAACACTATAAATAAGTCACAGTTCAATATGTGCCTCAGCATTAGGTCATGGTTGGTATGGGTATGTCACAACAACAAAAAAAACAAATGCAAATATGTGTTCTTTTACTCCTTTTAAACAGAAAATTCCCCTTTCAGAAAAAGAGACCAGAAAATAATCCACCCTTGTTCATAAGCTCTGAACTCAGAGGATATCTATGGCACGGCTGGATTTGTGTATTGGTAAATTTGTTAAAAAAAACATTTCAAATTTTTTTTTAACATTACAGTAAAGAGCGTGGTGGGATATTTAATTGTGCTTTGAAAGCACTATTAGACATTTGAAAGTGTATAGGGCAATCCACAAACTAGAAGTTGAAAAAAATGCCCAATATCAAGGCAAGAGAATGAATATGCACATGAATTGTCATAAGTGTACTATCATATACATATACATTGCTCGTATTTCACTGCTTCTACAAGTAACAGGAAAGTCTTTGCACACTGTAGATTGAAATTAGCTAGGTAGGTCCTCAACCTCCTCCATGTCATCATTGCCAGCTATTCTTGCATTACTTTGGTGTGGAGTGCTTTGGTAGCTTAATCTACCCATTTTCTCTTCTGGATGGAAGTGCTGTTCGCATGTGACTTAGACAGTCTGTGTCTGACTGGATGGTCCTGCAACTGATGTTTGTACCATGACAGCGTTGGTACCAAAGTTGTTACCTTGTCTAATTAAATAACGTCTTGGAACATTTTTGCAAAGATTCAGGCTCAAGCATGGGAATAAAAGTAGATGTTGTCCCTCTGCGCCACATATTGCATCATAAAGCTTCCACTTCTAATTACATAAAAACATACAACACGCTTGGTATAACCACATAAACTTTGAAAAGTTGCTATGTCTCACTGTACTTTTGCTTTTAAAAGATAAATAAAATATTTAAACAAAGATCCTCGATGTTTTATATGGAATTAAAATAAAGACAACTGATTGGCAGTGTTGTACGATGTCATGAACCAGTTGGAGTCTGAAAACTGGATTAAGTTTTTCTCCAGCACGCCCAATAATGTCATTATTACGTCTATGAAAATAATCTCATGCTCTCTGAACCATCATTAGCAGTTTGAGAGTAATAAATCTTGACATTTTCCTCTTGGAGTTTTCCCAAAGTCATTAAAGCAGAAAAACATTCAACATTTTGACATAATTGAGCTATGAAAAGCTTTTAAACCAGACAAATGAAAACAGCCATAACATGTGATAGCCCTGCCTCCATGGGTCTGTTATTATGCGGCTCATCTTAGTCTGGTAATTCAATAAGGTTCAGTATCTAATATTTACTAGGGATCTTCTGACCAACATCTTTTGTCCCCAGTTTAATTAAAATGTATTATTTGCCAATACTGACTTATTGGTTTTTGCCTTGGAAACCTCCCTTCAATACCATTTTGCCTGGTCTCGCGTTTACTGTTGAATCCTGAACTTTGACCCTAACTGACAAAATTGAAGCCATTTGCTATTCAAATTTTGCTTTAAGTTAAACCAAGCTTTTAACCAAATACCTGCTGGTAACCATAGTCCTTCGGTTACAGTAACAGGGATAATAAACCAACCCACCAGCCCTTTACCCGCTTTCGTCTGTTGGTCTATGTGCAGCTACAGCTGTGAATCTTAATGAAGAAGCTGTTGATGAAAATCAGTTGTGAAATGACTGTGAAAAGACAACCTTAGAAACGACCAGGTCACCCTTCCCCCGGGCCTGTAAAAGATTGAGGGGTGATAAGATAGAAAACCTGATGAGAGACACGAAATGTGGTCATGATGGACAGTTGGATGACAAGATGAAGCAAGAAAGGAGAGAAGAGAGAAAGGAGGCCAGGATGAGGAAGGTGGGCCTTGACTGGTTTGAGAGGTTACATCACCAGCTCTTGCATGAAAAGCACGCGACACTGCCGCTGCACACGTTCTACACGCACACAAGCAAGAAGTCTCAGCATGCCCTGGATTCAGTAAAAGTGACAGAGTTTAAAACAGAGGGACAGAGTGAGTGAGGGCAAGACCTGGGAGAGGAGGAAAAAACCACTGCAATAAGTAGAAAGTGTAAAAGATTTAAAAGTCAACAGAGGTCAGAAGTTTCTTTGCCTACTCATCCATCTTTTAAATGTGAAAGGACTTGTTTCAAGTGGTTTCAGGCAGCCGTGTTTTCGTGACTGAAATTATGTCCCTCAGAAGCTCTCCAGCCCATCCACCATTCCACAGAGATGTGGTTTAAAGCCTCGGGCACAAGATAACGCCTTCATCTATGTTTACTTCACAATTTTTCTGCTATTCAAGTTTTCTCCATTTCTGCTTTTGTGGAAAGTATTATATCATCCTTGTCTGGATCTTGACTTTTATTATGGCTCTCAGTGTTTTGATTTTTTTCGCACATCATAAATTGTCATTGCTATAAAATCAGGTCCAAGTTTTTTTTCTTTACAGGGAATACCATTTCTGCTTTGAATCCCTGGGTTAGTGGAAGAAAATTCCTCACCCTGGAATTTAAAATCAGCTATCCAGGTGGAAAGCTCTGTCCCCATAAAGCAAGGGGGGATGCATGATGTCAGCAGAGATTCCTGTGAACTCCTGATCTTCATTGTTGATTCACAAATAGCTATTTAAAGCTGCCCTTGAGCTGGGCCATCTTTTGTGTTTGTGTGCACAAAAAGATGCTATCAGCGTACAGAGCTGAAGAAGGGAATGTGCCTTTTTGAAGAGGCAGCAGTCGCTCACACACATGCTCTCTGCCTGCATACACGCTTGCCAGTCTTTAAAAGCAGCCTGGCGTGTGAGCAAATGAAAGAGTGTTCCCAGATTTTCCCATCATTCCTCCCTATAATCCCCCCCAGACCTCCTTCTGAGGGCTAAAGTTGCACGCTCGTACACTGGGGTGGGTGTGGGTGTCGCACATGCATACACACACCAAATACACACACGTAGGCTTAAAGAGGATCCTGAAAACTGCTGGTACACTTATCTTTCCTGAGATCGAAAGTTTTTGATAATCAGAGGAGAGATATATCTGACAGGACAGACATGCTCAAAAACTCCCACATACAGACACATAAAAATACTGTATGCATCAGCAGTTTGATACGTATTAAAAAGGCTTTGGTTTCATAAATCTGTCAAATCCTCACATCCTGGGGTTTCTTTGCTAGAAAGGACTTAACTATAAAATCCCTGATGGCTCTGTGCTTTGAACAAACATACATAAACACACACACACAATGTATTATCTCGGAGCAGTGTAAGCTTCACAGTAACCATGCCAAACATATCTAAAATAACATTTTACACTCCGTTGGATGGCTCCTCCTCTGCTTCCATCTCCTTTCACATCTCTTGTCTCGCCTTAATGAGGCCCGAGCAACATTTGAAAGGGAGTCAGGCCTTGGCATCAAACTTGCAACTCTCTGGGAGCGTTCATCCAGAAACGTCTGGCTGCATCTATTTTTGCGCTTCTCTCTGTGTGTGCATCAGTTGGGTGATGTGATTAGCCAGAGCCAGTGGAGTGAATAATATTGTGTCTGCCCTGACTAGGAAGAGATGGAATGTGGAGGCAAGCTCTTTATTATGTTGCATGTTATGTATTGCTTTATCAGATATATACACTGCGTGAGGCGTGCACACCTGTACACCCAAATACGTCACCCTACACTTTAGTTTTTAACAAAGGTGGTCCCTCATGGACAAACATTGTCGCATAAAGCACTGCCAAACGGGGATAATTTTTCCCATTCCTTTTATATGTTATTTTTTTCTTTGTACATTTTATGACATTAAAACTAAACTTTAATGTATGTTAATGAGATTTTATGTAAATGGCCAAAAAAAGTGGTGCAATGTTGTGGATAAATTCAGCTCCCTTGTGTCAATATTTTGAAGAACCACCTTTTTCTGTCATTCTACTACATTAATATGATTTAATCTCAGTCATGGGATTATAGTTCTGGCTGCATGTTGAGTGTTGTTTTCCTGCTGGAAGGTCCTTTCCGGTCTCCCACAGCCCCTAGCTGATTTTCCTTCGGTATTACCCTGTAGATAACTCCATCCATCATCCCATCACCCATCACAGTTTCTGTGTCCCTGCTGAATAAACGCATACCCACAGCATGATAAAGCCAACATCGTGTTTCACTCTGGGTGTGTTCAGGGTGATGTGCAGTGATAGTCTTCTGCCGCACAAAGTGCTTTGCATGTCAGCAAGAAAGTTAAATTGGTTGTGAACGGGTTTCATTTAGTATCGCAATAAAGGGGATTGAATGGTAATGAACACGACACTTCAAATCTCTATTTGTCAAAAAAAAAAATGTTATTGCAATGTACAATTGTGCACTTTGTTGTGTTGGTGAGTCCTATAAAATCTCAATATAATATGTTGAAATTAGTGATTGTAACGTGATAAAATTTGAAAAGTTTAAAAAGTATGAATACTTCTGCAAGCTATTGTGCATATTCCTTCCAACCTGTTTATGCATGAATTCGGTAAGTTGCAAGAATGATGTGTATTTAATGTAGTGATTGTTTTAATAATACGTTCAGTTGTCTCAGATATTACTCTGGAGCTTACTCGAAAAGTATTTTCCACCAAAACTGACTGTCTAAACATTTCCTAAAAGCAGCCAGCTCCTCTGCTTGTCCTCTGAGAATCATTCACATCTTATCAGCCAGACCAGCTGCTGGAATGACAAATTATATTTGTGCAGAAGATCAACTAAATAGGGTTTATTCTTTCTGTCTTTCTCTAGATCATGTCCAACAGTTCACTTTGTTCTTTCTTTCTGTCTTTTCCTTCGTTTTTTTTTAAATGCTCACCACATGTTATGTCCTGATCAAGATTTTGTTCTCTGATAATGATCCGAGTCATTTAAGTTCAAGGATATGGATGCTAGATTAAAGTTTATAAAATCAATGTGCATGAAACTGTAGCTTCGTAGTGCAGTAAAATAGCACACTACATGACACAGACAGGAAGCTCCAGCAGCCACCACAGTCTCTCTTTCACTGTTAACATATTAAAGTGTGAAAAGCACTTGTATTTTTAGGGAAAACCCAGATTGGCCTCCGAGTTTGGTATCTATTTTCATTTGTTCAGTTATTTGTGAACACAAGTGGCCAATAAGGCCGGGTCCGGGCCGGGGTCAATCAGGTTCAGGCACGAGCCCGGGCTAGGCCGGACCAGGTTCAGGTGCCTGTCTCCACCCCGAGAAGGGAAGGGGACCACCTCCTGGGTCCGGGGGCTGGTTGTCCCAAGGGTTATCGGCACCTGGACCTGGGAGTATAGAGTATGTATGGGGAGTGTGAGTGAGTGTATGACGTCCATTGTTGTATGTCTTAAAATTGGGTGCGTAGGTGTGAGTGTTTTTATGTGTATGCATGAGGGTGGCAATGTGTGATTGTGACTGTGTGTGCCTGTTTTTTGTGTCAGGTTGGATCTTGGGCTGCTCCCTCTCCTGGATCAGTTTAGGTCCCCATCAAATGTGGGGCCTATTCTCCCCGTCACACTACCAGCCGCTGGTTGGTGTCTCTGCCCGCCGGTGTGCTTGTGGTTCTCGGTGCCCGGGCCTGGGTGCTTTGGTGTGTGCTGGCTCACCCCCGGTGGCTGCTTGCCAGGGCCTGGACCCCTGGGCTCGGTCAGGCTTCTGCTTGGGCAGTGATATGTCCCGGGGTCTCGGGTCTCTGGGTCCATGGCTGGATCTGCTCGGGCGTAGACGGCTGCCAGCCGGGCCTGTGGGCTCGTCACTGCAGCTCTCTGGGGCTTCTGCACTGTGGCTGCTGGGTGGTTCCCCTGGGATTCTCCCCTGCTCTTCTCTGGGGGGGTTGAAATAGTCCCGGCGGAGGTTCTCCTGGGATTCCTGTGTTCTAGAGGGCCTTTGGATGTCTATGGCTCGGATCTCCTCCGTATCTGTCTCGGGTCCAGGGGGCCAGGTCTGTGTTGTATTCTCTTCATCCTTCTTTCTGTCCTCCATTGCTTTCTCCTTATTTCCCCTTTCCTTTTTGCCCCACCTTTCTCTCTTTCGTGCTTCTTATTTTTTGCCTTTTCATTTCTGTATCCGTGTCCGTAACAACTGAAATAATACCAAAGCAGTTTCTAATAAAGTTTCTTTTATAAATATCAAGCAGCGCTTTAAAGCATTAGCTGTAATGCTCCACTTGTGAAAGTAAATCTGTTGGGCTTTTTCTTGGCACTCAGGCAACAATTCTGAGTGCTACTCTGCTGGACAGGACACGTAAAAAAAAAAAAAAAAAAGATTCCTTAATAGTGTCCTGCTACAATATCTTAGGATTGGAACAGGATATCCCATTTACAGTCAGGGTGTACTGTGTGTGTGTTTCATGTGTGTACAAAGTACAGCCTCTTCATATTTGATTGTTATACATATTTGTATGAATAAGCTTTGTAGGGTGTACTTACTCTTTAAAATACTTATCAGTTTTGTATTCATTTTTGTTTAATAAATAATGATACGGTGGGATGTGATTTTGCACTCATGAGGTAAATTCCAAATAAGCTGGAAGCTTGTAAAGACCAGATGATTCATATGCATAAAACCTACAACTTACAGAGGATGTCCTTTCTTTTCACCATGGCTGTTCGCTTGTGTATTAGACACCTAATACAAAATATAGTTATTTTGTTCTAATCTGTTATTTCTTTATGCATATAGTTTGATCACTCTATTTAAACCCACTGCTGCAGGAGTCTGTAAAGAAACAGAGTAAAAAAACATTCAGTTACAGGGAATGTTTTATTTTGTCATCAGCACCGTGCAGCAGACTTCCATCTGGTTATAGAAACAGATGGCTATTTACTTTTGCTATATCAAGTAGCGCTATGAGCTATTTATCCCTGGGGCATTTGCTATTCAAACATGGATGCAGATGTTATAGTCAACCTGATGCTGCATTTATATTCCACTAACAGTTTGTTCAGTGTAGACATTTCATTTAGATAATTGGGAAATGCATTAGATCTACAGACAGTAAATAATTTCTTGCAACAAACAAAGCCTCATTTTAATTATGTAACACTGCATTTTGTGTGTGTTTCATGTGCGTATTTACAGAGGTATTTTGATTGGGTCTCATGATAGAGCCATGACCAGCATGAAGTACAACCACAGCGAAGAACTTGCCTCAAAGGTAAGGGTTTTAACCATTTTAAGAACAAGATGAAGTTAACTATGTATGTAAAAAGTTAAGAATTTTGGGAAAGTTTGCCTGATGTGATCTTCATGTGAAGATGTTATGTCTATGATGCAACGTTCTAAAGAATAACTGTAACGAAACTGGTCTGAAAGCTGTGAATACGGGTGTATCAGTTTACACTGATGTAAACAGACGTTTAGGACCGTGTCCAAGTCATTGTCCCAGTTTAGAAGAGTTTAAATAGGGAGAATCCCAAGACAAAATGTGGATGAGATTATGAGGCTCCGAAACCAGCAGTCTGTTTAACTCCTATTAAACTAAGTGTACACAAAAATGAGCACATTCTCACACACTGACAATTAGGCAACAGAGTGTCGGAGTGTCTTGTGCTGTCTGGCAGCAAGTCACTGAGGTTTAGCTTTACATCACTTGGCAGAGGATGTTTCACGAGAGGAGAAAAAGTCTGCTGTGCAAAGATCTTAAGTCATTACTCATTGGCTTATGTTTGAAAGAAGGAGACAGACTTGTTTTGGTATATTTCAAAGATACATTGATTCGTTTTTGATTTGGTTGTCTAAAGGCCTTTCAGCAGTCTGTTACTGGGAGCTTGTCACTAAGACAATCTGCTCTCATTCCTTTCATTGAACCTATGAAAAACCAAAAAGCAGTACATTATGACCCCTTAAGAAATTGCACCAATAATTTGATATCCTTAGAACTATTTAAAGTTTTACATTCCATAGATGACCAATTAAAGGATGATGCTTTTTGCCTCCTTCCTAAAAACATGATTTTAAGATGCTATTGTAACTACAAAAGATAATTTTAGGCCTGACACTTATTTTGTACCCCACTCTTCCACTTGTCCCCCACTTTTCCGGTATATTGCACAGTGCAATATGCCGATGTGCTTAGATGCACAGAAAATGATTGAATAAGCAGCCATGCTTCGAAGAAACATTTTGGAAGACCTTGACAAAGGGGTTAGAGGTGAAAGGACATATTTCCAAAAAGCTGAATTCTGCTTTCTTGTAAGTGAGGGAGAACTGTAGTTGCTTTCTTTCAGCCAGATAACAGGCAGTGCACAGCAAAAGGTGGGGGAGGGGCAGCGTTGTGTTACTTGATGCTTCAAACAGCCTGAGAAAACTACAATTACTCTTGCACTTTGTTTGGCATTTCTTTAAAGGGATACATAAAATAAAACTGAAGAAAAATGTTGAAATTCATTTCAGTAATTAATTTACAAATGCAAAACTCTTGTATGATCAACTGTAGACATTATTATCAAAATTAACAGAAATAAACAGTTAAAATATATCATTCTGTGTGTTATTAAGCCAAGCCAACTGACCAAAGTGCTAAACAGATATTATATATAAGCATTGAAACACAAACACAAGAAGACACATAAAAGATGTTATTAAGCAACTCCAGCAAATAAAATGAGCTCTCTCACAGTGGGTCAAAAGCCAGTAAAAAATGTTTTCAGAGGCTGGTCCGCTGACCTGAGTGAACAGGAGGGGCAATGTAATTGTAAAAACTCAGAGAGGTAGGGCAGGGCAAGACAGTTTAAAGATTTAAAAACGGATAAAAAAAATCTTAAAATCTTAAAATAGAACCCTAAAATGAACAGGCAGCCAGTGCAGTGAGACTAAAACTGGAGTGTTGTCTTCTCTCTTTGGTGCCTCCAACTGGTGGAGAGACCGGGATGTCTGTGAGACACCATAGTATTAAGATGTACAGTAATTGAGGCGAGGTTTAACTGTGCCTTAGTATAGGTACCTGGCACATAAACTTGTACGCTTGAAGGCAGATTTTAAGAGATGTGTTCAGTCATTATAGATTCAATGCATAGATTCAGAATGTATATGGATGAAACTAGGTCTGACCTCAGACAGTGGTGGGGATGATATGAGACCAGCTTTATTCTGCTCTGCTCTGGCTTTCTAACTGAAGACTGGTCCGCCCTCAGCCAATGCTGGGCCCCCATCCCTGCTCTAGGCCTCGAGTTAGGGCCTTCCTCAAGCTTCTCACAATAGTTTCCTTTAATTTTTGGCCCATTCCTCCAGACAGAATGGGTGTAACTGCGGCAGGTTGGTAGGCCGCCTTGCTCACACACACCTTTTCAGCTCTGCCTACAAATGTCCTATAGGACGGAGATCAGGGTTCTGTGATGGCTGCTCCAAAATATTGACTTTGCTGTCCTCAGGCTATGTTTTTGTGCTTATAGGGTCATTGTGTATTTGTTATTAAGTTTTACCTACCTGGCAGATGTCTTTAGATGTTGCTTCAATATTTTTCCGTAATGCTCTTTTCTCATGTTGTCATCTACTTTGTGAAGTGCACCAGTCCCTCCTGCAGAAAAACACCCAGACAACCTGACGCTGTCACCCCTGTACTTCACAGCTGAGGTCCTCCTCCAAATGTAAAAATGTTCTTACTCTTCCTATCTTCAGTTAGTCTTGATTTGCACCTGTTGCATCAAAACACGTTCCCCTCTGAGACACTTTTCACCTTCCTGAGCTGTTTAAGGGCCCAAAGATAAACCAAACTTTCTAGGTCCACTGTTCTCACCCTGATATCTTGTCAGATTTCAGCTGTTAGTGGTTGTATGTAAAGAAATTTCCAAGCTGCCTAGAGAGGAAAATAGATTGGAAGCATAAAAACCATAGGGGTGGTGTGTACTTGTATACTAAACAATACACACTACATGAAGCCTCTGACTCAGCGTGAACTGATTCAAATCATTCTGCAGCGTCACACATTTCCTACTTCATAGACCAATCTAGACTTGTTTGGTTTGCTAAAAACTTTACCATCTAGATTTTAAAATGTCACAGATAAACACACCAACACATTTATGTGAAGCCCAACGCTAACACAGAAAATACTTGAAAGCCCCTTCCACATTGGTAGACACTGGCAGTTTAAAATACATGAAAAGGAAGTTGCCACTCTGTTGCTCTTTTCAAATACCAACTGCAGCTGTGTACATACACGGATTTACGCACACAAACCATCCATGCTCCTCACACGTACATTTCAACCTGCAAAGAGGAAGTGGTGTTTCTCATTTCATCCAACACACGCAATCTTAGTCTCTTATATAGCTTCTAAAACCCAAACCATACCACGCATGCACGCACCAGGTCAAATATACACATTTTCACACGCCACTGTGTTTTATGTTTTTTCCTCTGACACCCACATCCACTATTTTTTTCACACATGCAGGCAGAAGTGTACGCAATCACACAGACTAACACAATCACTATGGTGTTGGCCTGTAGCACTGACACTGAGTTTCTCTGACCTTCTATGCTGGTGGGGGAAAACAAGGTAGCCTTGGTTGAACCTGAGCACAGTGCTTTGCTGTGTTTTATGTAGCAAAAAAGGTATTTTTTTTTGGAGGAGTCCAATGACTAGACCTCAGGTTCTGAAGACTTGCATTGTTAGAGAGTAATCAATTACATTTTTATCAGACTGTGAGTGGATTAGCTTGTTTCCTAGCACAGAGCCAAATTTTAAGCTAGTCCATTACTCTTTAACAGTGTTGAGGTCAGGGCCAATCCAGAAGGAATAACCAATTTTTTTCAAACTTCAACAAACTGACCCAAACAATGAATCTCAGATTAAATGAAATTAATTAGGAAGTTCATGAACCTTCCAGGAAGCACAATTTTCTCAACATTTTTTCAAACCAGTCATACACTAGAAGACCCTAGAATACCAGTCCCACTGTCCACAGAGAGGAGGTCGACCTATTGCGTCTGTACTTGTTGTCAAGCATGATGGTGGTAATATCAAGCTGATGGCCTTCTTCACTGCTTCTATTAAAAACAAAGAAGGATGACTACTTCCAATTTTTTTTATTAATCTCAAATCAACAGCTAGGTGGTTGAATCTTGAACACATTTGGGCCTTTTAAAATGCAAATTATTCCAAAAACACATCCAAGTTTGTTTCTGAATGAATAAACCAAACTGATACTAAGCTTTTGGAATGGTCCTCTCCTTGACCCCATCTAACATTCATAAATTATGCTTAAACCCCAGTTCCATGCTAGGAAACCAACCAATCTAAATAAACCCTACACTTTCTAAAAAGAGTGGTCAAATATCCAGCCAGAATTATCCCAGGTCCTTGTCAACGGCTACACACACATTTGGTCAAGATGCAGCTTGCTAAGGGATATTTATCATAGTATTAGTGGATAAATTTGAACCTGCATGTTTTTGATTCTTTGTGGATGAGAAAAAAATGACAATAAATTAAAACTTCTGTTGTATGATCATCCCACCCTGAAAACGCAGTTAAAAAGAACAGCTGAAATTAATTGTTAAGACCCAAAACTGATGAAACATAATTATAAGACATTTTTGACTGGAAATGTATTTTTTAGTAATAGTCAAGTACCAACGTAACAACGTCTTTCTCTAGATCTTCCCATAAGTTACTGGGTTGCGTCTTAAGAAATTTATTTGCAGGAAGTGTGGCTATCATTTCTCTTTTTGTCAATCTGTAACATTATCTTCAAGCTTGTTGTCATTGTAGTTTGAGAAAATAAACATTAACGCATAAAAAGGACTCCTATTGCACCCATGTTATATTTTTTCTTGATTTTTTGCAGCTGGCCTCTGCTCTGGAAGAACAAAGATCTCAGAGTGCTTTGCACCTACAGGGGCAGCTGAAGGAGCTTCGTAGGGAGGCTGATCTAGAGCTGAAGAAAGAGAGGGAAAACAGCCAGATGCTGCTTTCTCAGTGTCAACAAGATAATTCTCAGCTTCACCTGAAGGTGCATAATAGAGTTCATATGTAAAATACCAAAAAAAAAGCAATATGAACAGTGTCATTTGGGACATATGGGTATTTTCCTTAACTCTGTGACAACATTTTGAGCTGCATGTAAACTTTGGGGATGTTCTATTATATTTTTGTGATGCCGCCTACTTTAATTCAATAAAGTCCAAACAGTTCTGGGACAAGTTTCAACTAGGAAACAGCGGTCCCTCATAATTTGTCTGCATTGCTGTCATCTATCCTGCCTTTTAGCGTTCTTGTAGCACACACACTTGCGTGCAGACAGCATGATTAATTCTGTGGTTTGCAAGAGATTTTGAATCCAGACAGCAGAGGTGAGACTGCAGAAAAGCGACACGCAAACAGCCTCCTACATCCTCAAATCTATTTCCACCCACAGTACATTTGTATGAATAACAAGGAAGCACAATGAAGTTTTAGCAGGACTAGGATCATTAATTTGTCAGACAATAAATTTTCAGTTTGTAGATGACTGCTAAATTTCTCCTTCTGTTGCCACTATGTTTGTCACTACAGATTCCCTCCTACCCACTTCCTGTGCAAAGAATAATTATGGTCACAGAAAACACCAAGACCTCTAAAACATATAAACCTACAGAGATTTTAGTTATACTGTTATCCTCAAATAATATTTGAATTAGTGTGAAAATGAAGCAAAAAAAATACAGAAATGTGGTGAAGATGAGGGATACAGTCAGTGTTAACTGTTTAAATGCACAATCTGAAATCATCCCTTTTTCAGTTAGAGGAGAGAAGGCTGGAGGTACAGTATCTGAGAGAGGAGCTTCAGCAGGAGAAGAGATGCAGAGAAGATGAGAGGACACAAGAGACAGAGAGAAAGAGGAGAAAGGAGGAGATACACCGACAGGAGTCACAAGAGCTGAGCCAAGCTAAAGCTGAACTAACTCTGATGGCTGAGAAGAATGCTGCACTTAAAAAAGAGGTGGGTGTACAGTGCTTTTTTGGTTACGTTACAACCACAAACTTCAGTCTATGTTATTGCAATTTTATGTGATAGACCAACAAAAAGCAGTGCATAACTGTGAAGTGGAAGGAAAAAAGTTTTTTTGACAAATAAATATCTAAAAAATATGCCTTGCATTTGTATTCAGTCCCCTCGTGTTTAAAGTTTGCCAAGACCCAAGTAGGGGACATAGCAAAGATGTGTAAGAAAGTGTCCTGATCAGACGAGACCCAAGCTGAACTTTTTGGCCTAAAAGCAAAAGTCTATGTGTGGATGAAACATAACACTTGAGATCAACCCGGATCACATCATGGCGAAACATGGTGGTGGCAGAATGGTGTATGGATTCTTTACTCAGAAGGCACAATGGCACTGCCAAGATAGATGGAGCTGGATACAGGGTTGCAAAACAGTTGACAAGGTAGCAGAGGTTCAACTTATAGCAGGGTGACTCTAGACCTACAGCCAGAGCCACACTGGAATGCTTTAGATCCAAGCATATTGATCTGTTAGAATGACCTAGTCAAAGTCTAGACCTAAATCCATTCGCGACTTGACTTGTGGCAAGTCTTGAAAATTGCTGTTTACGTCTAATCTGACTGAGCTTTGCAGAATTTTATTTGTGAAGCATTTTGTTTCTTGTCAAAATTATGATCTACTTTGTGTTCTGTCACCTAACATCCCAATAAAATACAATGAGGTTTTTTGGCCAAATTTAGGAAATATTTAAAAAAGAGGGTATAAAAACAGCAGGTCATTGTCATTTCTGCACGTGTATCACTAATGTTTCTTCAAAGCTTGTTCTGGTTTCTTAAGAAGTCAAAGTGACTACAAGAACATTTTCAGTTCCTTAAAATTTCCAACTAGTGTGCTTTTGTGCAACCATCAGTCACACCATACTTGAATAAATTTAGCCACTGTGTATTTCTGGGAGTGTGACTGCAGACGAACAAAATGAGTGGCTTTTAAATGGACAGTAGAGAGTGCTAGAGACAGAGCGTGCAGTGATGCATCTCCATGTCAGCACTGTCCACATGCAGCATGTTATGAGCAAAGAGATAAAATGTGAAAGATGGAAGGACCTGAAAGGAAGGAAAATAGGATTTATATATTAACGGTTTGTAGGGAGGATGGAATGAAGGAGGGCAACGGTGCATGTATAACTGTGAGGGAGTGGGTGAAAGAGATGTGGGAAGAAAGTGTATAAAAGTGTAACAAAGACAGGTGTCTAAGGACAGTTTCCTAAACTGAGAAGCAGCAGTAACTTTAGTAGGCCTTCATAGTGAATGTGTTTACCGTGTCTGACGTGAAAGGAGGAAAGTGGAACTGCAGTCACGACATGCATCAGCTGTCTAGCCACTAACATATACACACAAAATCCCATGCAAACAAGCAAACGTCTCATTTTTTTGGGCCTGCCTCCTTGTGTGAGTTGTAGCCCAGCTTTGTCTCTCTCTGGGTTCATAAATTATCTGCTAAAATGTATGACTGAAACTGAAATAACATTTCTTTGTTCCTCCAGCTGCATCTGAGAACTTATGATCTACTTGTCCTTCTGGCCACCTCATCCACAATCACTGTAACTGATTTAATGTACTCCCTCTAGCGGCTTGTTTTTTATACTTATGCACCAGAAACTAAAATTTTCATCTCCACCAGGAATGTGGTAAACAGTCATCTCATGTTATTCTGATACTACTGTCAGGTTTCCAGTTTTCAATGACAATGAAATAAAGGAAAATCTACATTTATCTAAAGCTGACTGAGCATGCATTCCTTGGACGTGTTTTCTTTTATTTGTTTTTTTTTTTTTACAACCTCATTGCAGTCTTTACACATGCTGCCCTTTTTTTTCCCATAACCTTGCAAAAGTATTTTGAATGTTTGCTTTCTTTAGCTCTGTTTTGCTGACAACAGCTACATGTTGTGGCTTCAGAAAAGGGTTTCTGAGAGCTGCAGAACAAACCAAAACACTGAAGTCGCAAAAGATCAAACCAAAATGGTGAACTGAAAAGCTCTGATTATGCACAGTTGGAGAAGTGCAGAGATTTCTGTTTGATTGGCACCTGTCACATTTAAAGATGTACATTTTTACTGTATATTAATTTTAAATTGTACAAGAAACTGTTAATCAATACAAAAAATTCTTAGTCTTACATCCAAATGCATGGATGAACATGTCATATCTTCTATAGAAAACATGTATATCTGTCACACTGAGTTCATTTGCAAAACATGTGGAATTATACATGAGGGACAGAAACATGGATTTTGCTCTCATTCTTTTCTTCTTTCAAAAAATCCATATCCAAATCATTGTAAATTTGCTAATCATTTACAAATCTGCACATATTGGCACGAAACCGAAAAGACCCCGGGCCGAGATTCGAACTCAGGCTTCACAACATCTGTACTAACAGCCGTTTTACAGCGCAGCTTGAAAAAAAGAAAAAAAAAACCCTTTCAAAATATTTATTTTTGCCAAAATCACTGGTGCTACATTTATTGGTTAAGAGGACTCAGGGTTGGAGCAGACAGCGAAGGATCTTTGATCATATCATCTTTGCACAATCTCATACTCTGGTTTGGTCCACAGTCCTGGACTCAAGTTTTGTACTGATTTTTGTTCTTATATCCATCATGGGCCTAGAGGAAGGTTAATTTAGTTCCAGTTGAACTATTTTATTTTATGTGGCCATATGTGTTTGATCATCATCCTGCAGAAAGTCCCAAAGACGACCTTATCCATCAGATATGTATTTTAAATCTCTTACCTGAAAGAGATCATGATGCCATGCTATGTAACGAGGTTCTCAGGACTTCTGAAAAGCAAACAGATCCACAGCATCCCAGATCCGCCACCATACCTAACAGTGGGCAAACGGTGCTTTTCATTTTTATTTCATCTGATCAAGCACCCAGTGTAAGTTAAAGTCCCAGTAGCTTTCAGCAAAACTCCACGTTTATGTTTGTGATGGTAGGACAGAAAAGCTTCTTGTCTAGCATCACTACCAAACAACCAATCGGCATGTTAGGTAGCGTCTAATGGTTATTAAGAAGACATGTTTGAGAAGCAACTAATTTTTGCTGTTCTTTAACAGTGAAATTTGGGATTTTTTACCTGCCTTACTGACCTGCTAATTGTTCATGGTGGCAAGATAAACTGGTTCTTTATACAGCCTTGTTTGACAAGTTTAAATTATTTACTGTGTCGACCTGTAGATATGTGCAATGCAAAGGGCATGTCTTCTTGTCTTTCCCATTAAAAAAATTATATAAGACAAAAAGGGTTTCTGTGACATTTCTATTTCTTTACACATCTTTACCAGGGACGCCAATCAGTGTTTCACAGAGAACTAAGTTAAGTTCTGACATTATGTTCTTTTTTTTTTTTTACACAATAATTATGGATTATATGCACATAAGTGGGATCCTCCCATGCTTGCCAGTAGAGGTTATTAAATATCTTTTATCTGCATCATATCATCTTGTTATCATTTGATCATCACCTTACATCACCCCTCCCCCCGTCTCCCCCCTCTAATGCTCATGCAGCTGAGCTTTGTAGTGTTGTAGTCTGACAGCTTTCTAACAGCCCTCCATTTCTACTGCCCAACCGTTTCTTTAACTGCCTTCCTTTCAGAGTGCCTGTCCAGAGCGGTTCAGCCAATTCAAGGTGCCCTGATGCCAATTTCACAGCTGACATGCTCCTTTATGTCAGTCATAGACCTTCAGCTCAACAGCTCCCCCCACCACCACCCTCATCTTTCTCATCTCATTTAAACAGCCCTTTCCTGTTACCATGCTATGGCAAAAGTCGATACAGATCTGTTAGCATAATCTCTTCAAAAAACCTTTCCTTCTTTCCTTCTTTTTCTTTCTATTCCTTCCCTTTTATTCTGTTCTTGACTACATCTTTAATGATCTATCTCAGCTTGCATCTGGTTCATCTCTTTTATTGTGTGTTTTTTCTTCAGTAGTATTGATCTGAGATTGTGTGTGTGTGTGTGTGTGTGTGTGTGTGTGTGTGTGTGTGTGTGTGTGTGTGTTGGTTGGAGATAACTTGGTTTTGATCATGACCTTGTGATATCGCTCTGTTGCTAAGCTACTGTGTAAAAGTCTGAGCATTTTCCTCAACTGCTGAAGGACATCGGTGACCTTTCACCTATCTGTTTTTCCAGACAACAAAATAACGATCATTCTCTTGGGAACTATACATCACTCTCTTCAAAAGACCAAACAACAACAACAAATATTAGGTGAAAACCACTTTTCATCATTTAGCAGAGAGGCCACAGTTGTGTTTATGAATTTGTAACTGCAGATTCTGAATGGGAATTTCACTGGTACGCCAGTTTTGGATCTAATGTAGACTACTGCTGCATTGATACATTTTATGTTTTGTTGTTACTTTGTCTTACATTACACTGTGTGTGAATAAACCCTGACTGTAGTGCTGGGTTTGTTTTTTGCTTACTTGATAGAAATGTGTTATGTAGGAAGTTTGTAATATTATTGAATAACAGCATAGTTTTGAACATGCATCTACCAAAATGATACATATACATGTATATGGATATGGAGCTACAAAAACTCCACAGATATTCTCAGGTGTACATCTCAATAGATCAGAACATCACTGAAAAGTTTATTTATGTCAGTTTATTTAAAAAAGGTGAAACGCATTTAGATTTAGTGCACAATTAGTCAGATATTTTAAATGTTACTGTTATTTTGAAGATAGGTAAAATATTAAATATAAGAACCAATTAAAAAATTATTTTTAATGCTGAAATGTCTCTGGGCTGATTTTGCATTAATTATTTCATTAATGCATTGTGGCTGGAGACTTTAATAGCAGCCTGCGTTGTTGGTTCTGGTGTCTGTCTTAACCATAACTTCTCTATGGGATTTTAGGTCATAGCAGTTTGTTGACCAATCAAGCACCATAACACCATGGTCAAAGCAGTTATCAGTAGGTTTGGCAGTATTAGCTGGTGCCAAGTCCTGTTTGAAAATAAAATCCAGCATCTCCAACATCTCCAGCTGGGTGTATTTGGACATGATAACACAAAATGAACCAACACCATAAAAAGACAAGTCCTTAAATCGTCACTAACTTGGATTCTGTATCTCACAACTATTCCTCCAGAATCTGGGCTCTTAATTTCTAAATGAAATGCAAATTTTATTTTCATTTGAAAACCAACTAGTGAGATGCTATTGAGTCTGTTGGGGCTTATCTCTGACTCTCTGTTGCTTAGCGCAAGAATGGTGTGGATGGTGACTATCAATTATTTTGCTGTTGTTGATGTGCAGCAGTTTAATGGAGCCTGTTTGTTTTAAAGTGCTATATAATTAAAGTTGACATTGATAACGACTGTCTTCTGGACAACTAATAGCTATCTTCCTTATTATTTTTGTAGTATTTTGTAGTAATAACACAGCATCTCTGAGTTAAAGATTGTTTTAATTTAATCTTTTAAACCTATTTTACTCTTATGTAATACTCTGATTTTCTGAGAAAAGGAATTAGTGGGTTTTCATTAGCTGGAAGCCATATTCATTAATATTAACAAAAAGAAAATCTTACTTGGCTTAGGGAATAAGCGTGAAATTGTGCCAAAGGCTGTAAATGTGAACATACCCACAAACCTTCTGCAGGTTGTTTTTTTAATCAGAGTAAGTTTCTCACGTCCTTAATTTGCTCAGTTGTTTCTTTCTTCTTTCCAGTCAGATTCTGCCTGTCTATCTCAACACCCACCAGTTACACCCACCACTCCTCCACAGGTCTTTGTGCCCCTCTGTCTGTTGCCTTGCTGCAGTTGAGCTGGACAACAGAAAAAGGTCACAGTGTCTGGAGGAAAAGACGCCTGACCTGTAACCTCTTGCTAAAGACTAGGGTTACACAAAACACACACAAGCACACATGCAGTCACAAATGTGTGTGTACGTTAGTGTGTTTGTCTTCCCACAGACAAAGAGTGATGTATTAAAAGTAGGAGCTCTGTGAGTTTGGGTGTGACTTCCATTTAATGGCCTTGTAATCCTGCTCTCACTGCGAGCCCCTAATGATGGCTGCATCTCTACATTTAAACTGGCATCCACGTCATCACACAATCGCATTCACACATGCACATTGTGTAACACGTCAGTATATAAAGTGGCAGGAATTAGGCTTGTACTGCAGGTCTTTCATACACTAAATAAGGTGGCCTAAAAAAATAATGCGTTCATTTGTCTCGAAAGTCACAATAAGAGCATATGAGAGTGTACGGTCTGACACATGGTTTATAAATATATTTGCACATAATCATGTACAAATAGCCATCATGCTTCTGCAGAAAATTATTTTTGAGATTTGGGGCTTCTTCAGTCAGTAATAACCTACACATCAAAGAGTATTGCTGCCAGCTGTCGATCAAGCTAAAAACTGTGCGAATCCGGTCAATAGCCAATGTCCTGATGCAACTGCAGTTGTAGTTTTAAATGTTTGTATATATTTCAGAAAATGTGTGAAGGCAACGATGTGTAGTTGTTAACATCTTATGTTGCACTGAATGATTGCTGATACGTTTGATGTTTTTCGTGGAGTTTGGTCCAGTTTAACTTCTCCATTATCAAATTGGTTTCTTCACTAAATCAATTTGTCATACCTGCTTGTGTTTTGAGTTCTTGAGTTTGTGTTTTGTTATTTTACCTGGTCTAGTCTTTTGTTTTCTGTCTCCCTGCACCCCAAGCCCACACTTGTTCTGTGTTTTCCCCTGACTTTCTGGTCATGGATGTCATTGGTTCCCCCTGCTGTCCAGTTTTGTATTTAAGCCCGTTTGTTTCCTTTGTTCCCCGCTGGTTCCTTATGTGTTGTTTGTGTTTGTGTTTGTGTGCACGCCTGGTACCCACCATGTCCAGCCATGAGTAATAAAGTGTCGTCTTACCTGCAAACTTCGAGCTTCAGGAGTTCTTCCCTGCATATTGGTCCAACAGAAACCCACATTATGACACTATTGCATAAATTAGGTCAGCTGTGCTACTAAAAACTACACAATAATTTGGTTCAGTCATATTTTAGTACTGTTTTATGTCCCTATAAAACCAACAGTGGAAAAATAGTCTAAATAACTCAAGTAACCATCATACAACCGTTTTGGGGTAAACGTCATCTATTAGTTTATCATTATTATGACAGGATTACTAATTATAATAAATTTTTTTCTCTCAGTGTGGTGAAAGATAACATTTTTTCCCAATCCCACTTCTAAGACACGAAAAATCCCTTTATATTGTTATTTTTGTAAAGTGCGCTTGTAATTTTTTTTTCTGACTTTATATGAAAATTGATCATATTCATATAATTTTCTTGAAGGACCAACAACTTGTGGAGACTAAGCAGTCTTAGCAAAGATTAGTCTCCTAGTGAGTCACCAATTTTTAGAATCCCTCTCTTAAGCTCCTGCATGTATGCTGATCAATATTCTGTAATTATCACTTACGGTCCAAAATGGATGCCAAAATGTCTCTCCTAAACCCCTCCTCTGTTCCTATAGTTTAAATGCACATATGGCCCAAATATGGCGGTAAATGTTTACTGTGAGTGTGGTATTAATTACAAGAGGAGTCCATGGAGACGGCCAAGGGGCATCTGCTGGAGTCTCCTATAGCTGCTGAATTGGAGAGTTTAGGTTTAACATTTAATCACAGGAGGATGCAAAAAACATGTGTCTGTTATCAAATGCAGATGGTCTTAATGATATAAACCATTCAAAGGACACATGTTTGTGGTTAAATGAGCCAGGGTGCAGTATTTTTAACCTCTTGCTCTATGTTAGTTAGTAAGGCATGTGATCTCATCAGGAAGCATTGAAAGATTTTAAAAGAATTAATTTTTGTTTCAAATTTTTGGCCCGGGTTATAAAGGGAGCAGATTCTGTATATCATCCTTTATTTTCTCTGTCGCTGGTCCTAATCACACTTTACCGAATCACAAAAAACATTTGTCATTAGGATATAAACAATCTAATGTGTCCCATGTTGCTCGCAGTGATGTAATGCCTTTTAACTTGTTGTGTAATTATAGAGGGAACACATTTATCTGTTAAATCTGCAGAGTTTTGTCTATCTCTACCGTACAGTCTAAGTGCTTTTAATACAGCATTGCTGTGACTGTGTGAGGGTGGCTTGCCTGTTGGGTCTTGCTGACCAGGTCTCTTTGACTGTGCCGCTTTTTAATATCACTGGCGCTGCTCAGAACAGTCACCTTTTCTGTCACCAGAAAATTGACTTTCATGTTAAAGTGGTAGGCTGCTGGAGTTTCTTTCACTTTCTGCCTGTTTCTTAGTCTCCATCATCTCTCTTAAGCATCGCAATCTAACCTTTACTCTCACTTTAACTTCAAAACTTGAAGAAAGCCTTTAGAGGTTTATTTCTTTAAGAAACCTCTTGATGACAGGGCCTCCATGTTGTTCCTGTCCAGTTTACTTCCCTGGATGTATTGTTCTTAAGTATGTATTGGTAAATGATCCAGTCCAACGTCATTCATTTCCATTACCCCGGATTTACACAGCGCCCATCTCCGCTCTTCCCATTGCTGCCATTCGTAGGAAACACCCACATTTCTTTCCATAGCTGACAAATCCTCCTTTTAAAAGTACATCCATTGACTAGTCCTTAAAATGTTGAGGTGCAGAGAGTAAAAGGATGCATTTATCACATGTTAGCACAGTGCCATGGCCTATTGACCGCTGAAGATCATTCCTCAACCACATCAGTCTAAGTAACACCACTTCTATGTTCAGGTTTGTGGACCATCATAATTTAATCTGCATAATCCTCCATCTGCATACAAATGTAATGGCTGGTATAGGAGAGATTATATGAATGTGGAAGTGACATTAATTAGGCATAAAATTCCATAAATATGTTTTGAACTACAAATGTATTAAAAATATGAAATAAATAAATAAAAATATTTATGTTTATTAATTTTCAGTTTATTTTTCTTAAGCCTTGTTTTTTTTTAGGCCTATGATCCATTTAAAGACCTACAGGAAGTTACCTCAAATTACCTACTGATCTGTGTATCGGTGTATGAATGTGAGTGCATCTGGGTGAATGTGGATCTAGTGTAAAGCGCTTTGAGTGGTCAATTTGACTGGAAAGGCCCTATAGAAGTTCAGTCCTTTTGCCATTTACCATTTTACAGAAAACAATTGTCAGTCGGGGAAGTTGGTGCCTATCTCCAGCAGTCCATGGGCAGGAGGCGGGTTACACCTGGACAGGTCGCAAATCCATTGCAGAGAAAAAAATTGTTTTTAACATTTTTTATATACATTTACATTCAATTCAGTTTATTTATATACCGCCAATTCACAACACATGTCATATCAAGGCACTTCACAAAAGTCAGGTATATACATTCCAATTAATCCTAACAATTGAACAGTGCAGTCAGAGTTAGTTATTTATTCAAATTGGATAAAAAGTTTTTCTGTCTAAGGAAACCCAGCAGATTGCATCCAGTCAGTGACTTGCAGCATTCCCTCCTCCCGGATGAGCATGTAGACAGTCACTGGCGATGACTTTGCAGCAATCCCTCATACTGAGCATGCATGTAGCGACAGTGGAGAGGAAAAACTCCCTTTTAACAGAAAGAAACCTCCAGCAGAACCAGGCTCAGTGTGAGCGGCCATCTGCCACGACCAACTGGGGGTTTGAGAGAACAGAGCAGAGACACAAAGAGAACAAAGAAGCACTGATCCACGAGTCCTTTCTATGGGAAGGAAAAGTAAATGTTAATGGATGTAGCTCCTTTAGTCATTTCACCTAGAAAGAAAGAACAGATAAACTCTCGGCCAGTTTTCAAGGTTAGAGTCTGAAAGAGAGTACATATAATTAGTTACAGTAAAAGCTCAGTCAATTGCCATGTCTAGGAGAGAGAAAGTGTTAAACACTGAAAGACAGGGCCACGTGTATCATCGGTAGAGGGTGAGCATTAAGTTGTTGCCAGCAGAAGCTTGGATGATGCCCCTCTCCAGAAAGGTTTCACAGGTAGACACAGTCAGGCCACATGTAGCTTCTAGGAAGAGAAAAGAGGGAGAACATAAAGTTAAAAACTGAAATAACAGTAAATAATGCAAAATTGGAGAGTAGTGTGAGAATGTAGCGAAGAGGTTGAAAGTGGTCATTATGTCCTCCAGCAGCCTAAGCCTACAGCAGCATAACTACAGAGATAGCTCAGGATAACCTAAGCCACTCTAACTGTAAGCTTTATTAAAAAGGAAAGTTTTAAGCCTAGCCTTAAAAGTAGACAGGGTGTCCATCTAGAGCCCACTGATGGCTATTGTTATACTAAAAACCATAACCATTGGAAAAGAGAAGGGGTCATACAGGTAGCAGAAATGGAGGGTGTGTTTGCACCTCAACCATAACTGAGCCGGTTCAGGCTAAACCTGACTCCCCCTTACTCCAACCAACAGGGAGGGAAGACGACAGAGGTAAAAAATAAGGAAAATAGCTCAGGATAACCTAAGCCACTCTAACTATAAGCTTTATCAGAAAGGACAGTTTTAAGCCTAGCCTTAAAAGTAGACAGGGTGTCTGCCTCACGGGCTAAAACTGGGAGCTGGTTCCACAGGAGAGGAGCCTGATAACTAAAGGATCAGCCTCCCATTCTACTTAGAGACTCTAGGAACCACCAGTAATCCTGCAGTCTGGGAACAAAGTGCTCTGTTAGGAACGTATGGAACATTTAGATCTCTGATGTATGATGGAGCTAAATCATTAAGGGCTTTATATGTGAGGAGGAGAATTTTAAATTATATTCTGGATTTAACAGGGAGCCAATGAAGGGAAGCTAAAATATGAGAAATATGATCTATCTTTTTAATTTTCATCAGAACTCTTGCTGCAGCATTTTGAATCAGTTGAAGGCTTTTAACTGCATTTTGTGGACATCCTGATAGAAACAAATTACAATAGTCCATCGGAGGTCAATTTAATGCCATCCAGGTTAAGTGATTGATTAAGCAGTTTCTTTTTTAAAGACTCCGGTCCAAAGACGACAACTTCTGTCTTGTCAGAATTTAGAAGCAGAAAATTTAAAGTCATCCAAGTTTTTATGTCTTCAAGACATGCTTGTAGTCTATCTAACTGGTTGGGTTCATCAGGATTTATGGATAAGTAAAGTTGAGTATCATCAGCGTAACAGTTAAAATGTATCCCATGCTGCCTAATAATTAGACCTATTGGAAGCATATATATAGTAAAGAGAATTGGCCCAAGTACTGAGCCCTGTGGTACTCCACAATTAACCCTGGAGTTTAAAGATAATTTATCATTTACATGAACAAACTGGAATCTGTCAGACAGATAAGATTTAAACCAGCCTAGCGCTGTTCCCCTGATCCCTACAGCATATTTCTGCCTTTCTAAGAGAATATTATGGTCGACTGTATCAAATGCAGCACTGAGATCTAAGAGGACAAGTACAGACACAAGTCCATTATCTGAGGCCATAAGAATATCATTAGTGACTTTCAGCAGAGCTGTTTCAGTGCTATGATGAGCTCTGAAGCCTGACTGAAACTCTTCAAACAGGTCATTGCTGTGTAATTGCTCACACATTTGATTAGCAACTATTTTCTCAAGACATTTAGATAAGAATGGAAGATTGGATATAGGTCTGTCATTTTTCAAGTCATCTCCATCAAGCGAAGGTTTCTTAAGTAAAGGTTTCATTACAGCTAACTTAAAAGCCTGTGGTACATATCCATTTACTAAGGATAAATTAATCATACCTAAAATGGAGCTGGTAATCAAAGGTAACACTTTCTTAAATAATTTGGTTGGGATTGGGTCTAACATACAAGTTGAAGGTTTAGATGAAGCTAATATTTCTGATAACTCAGGAAGCTCCACAGGATCAAAGCAGTCCAAACACAAATCAGGTTCTGCAGTTATTTCCAATGTTGTCTCACTTGCTGAGGATGAAGTGATCATCTTCGGGAGTATGTCAAAGATTTTATTTTTAATAGAATCAATTTTATTTAAGAAGAATCCCATAAAGTCATGACTGCTAAAAGCTAAGGGAATTAATGGCTCAACAGAGCTATGACTCTGTGTAAGTTTAGCAACTGTACTAAAGAGAAACCTAGGATTATTCTTGTTGTCTTCTATTAATGATGAGAAATAAGCTGTTCTAGCTTGGTGAAGTGTCTTTTTATACAACAGTAGGCTATTTTTCCAGATTAAGTAGGAATCCTCTAGGTGTTTAGAGCGCCATTTTCTCTCCCATTTTCTAACATTGTGCTTTAAAGTACGCAGCTCTGAATTAAACCAGGGAGCCAGCCTCCTATGAATAATTACCTTCTTTTTCAAGGTGGCCGCATTGTCTAATGCACCACGCATTAAATAGACCACAAATAAACAATATAAATGAATGATGTATTTTACTGCAAGGATTTACTTCAGACAAATAACATTTTAGTTTCACATCCTATCCCAACTGTAAGGGGATCAGCCAGTGGTGTTGTTGTGTGGTTCATTAGCTGTCTGGACACGGAGGGAGTGGGTCCGGCTCTGGCAGCGATGGACTGCTGTGTTAGGACAGCCTATAAGAGCTTTGGGACAGGGTAGGGGCCCATAGCAGCACATGCTGCTTATTGAGAAGAAGAACAATATGTGCTTTTGCAGGTCTTCAAAAGTCTCCAGTGACACCAGAAAAGATCGCAAGAATCACAAAAAAAAAAACAATATTAAAACTAAGTCACATGAAAAAGTTCTTAAAGATAGCAACAACGTCGCTATGTTGGTAGCAGTCTTCAGAGCACATTAAGCAATAGATTAATATGACAGTTTTCCACCTGTTTGCCAGTATTGTGTTAGCTTTTCATAGACTAATCTATGTTACAAACACTGTCGGTACAACAGTGGATGCCAATGTTGAGCAACATCCACAGCAACACAAATGTTAAAAAATGAACCCAAGAAATTCACTACAATGATTATCTACCAGGAGAGTTGCTACAAGGTAAAACACAAACAAATCATAATCAGTCCCTTGAATCACTGCCCAACTTTTAAATCTATGATTCATGAGTGTCTGAAACAGGTACTTTTCTAACTTGCTGTAGAATCTAACTGTGCTATGATGTTACCTTTAGTTTTTACATCAGCATTGTTAGTCCTGAAAGGCTGGTTTCCTGCAAATTGTATGTGTTTCCTTGGTTCAGCACCCCTGAATGAAATGAATGGTTCAGTAGGAAGGACTCTGCAGTACTCAATGACATACTGAAGACGTAATTGAGTCATCAGCTGTCTTGGATCAGTGACACATGTAAAACATGAAAGACATCAACCCTTGAGGACTGGAGTTTGGGACCCCTGTTTTTTCATCTGTCGGCCTTTGGATCTGCTTATGATAAGAAAACGCAGAGCTTCAAATTCAATAAAACATTGGATTGACCCTGGAACATGAGTGCTGCCTCCCACGGCAGGGTGTAGCCTAACTTTTTGCCCACTAAATGCTGGAGACAGGCACAGTCTCTCTGTGACCACGTTTTAAGTGGGTATAGAAAAAGGATGAACAAATGTTTACTTTGCTATTACCCGCTACAGAGTTGAAGTAGGTCATTGCATCTCATAGGGCTGTACACACAGCTGATCTTGTCTGCTGAATCCATGAACTCCATTTCCAACAGAATTCTTAAGCACTGTTGGTCTGTTTTATATTTCTAAGCGCTTTTTATAAATCTTGCTTTAAATCCTGTGTTTAACTTTTAACTGCTGCTGTCAATCTGATCATCTGACTGAGATTGTGAGAGATTTTGAAACTCACATTTTGTTTAAAACAGCATTAATAAATTAAGTTGGCAATATTGGGTGTCTGCTTGTAGAGATATTTTTAATACTATTACTGTTAATATCACTGCAATAGAATTAATATGATTTATGTAGTTAAACTGCCTCTCTGCCTACAATGCCTTAAGCTTGAAGCACCCATAATAAAACAAAAAGAACAGAAAACTTTTCTTGGATTTAACTTTATAGTGATACAATGATGTGGCTTAGACTTGACTTAAGGTTTGGAAAACCAAACCAGTTATTTTTTTGGACCAGTTCAGAACTGACTTTAGCACTGGCTCACGCACTAGACTAAGTTTCTATGTCATTGAGCCACCACAAGGGTGAATGCCACTTGCTGTGCTAATGTTTTTCCTTCTCTGTTGTGCCTGTTCACACTGTTGACAAAAGGTTTCGGTAGGATTAACAAACTTCTGGTGGTAAGGATACCTCTTTTTAAAACTAGACTGTTTAATTGTGTATCTTGCCTGCTTACTCATAAGAAAATACTTTTATTTTGTTCAATTATTCGTTTGAATACACCATAAATGGAGAAATGACTTTTTTTCTTTTTAAAAAATGTCATTGCGAGAAACATACAATATAGATGTCTAAGAATGACTGTTGGAAAAGTTATGTTTGACTGAAAATTTGCTTACAAGAAAACTGCCAAGAAATTGCTTCAGCAAAATTTTTCACATTTGCCAAAGCTATTATGTGCGTTGGTTTCATAGGTTCATAAGCTCCTATGAAAATATTTTGTTTCATTGTATGGGATTAAATAAATTAGTCTTGTTAAATGTATAAGTTAATATATTATTATACACTACATGTAGTGTTGATACCATAACACAGAAAATATAACACATTTATTATAGACTATTTACTAATCCTCAATGTTCTTTAAACAAAACAAATTCAATTTCTCAGCATTCGTTGTGCACTATGTTCTGCTTCCTGTTACAGCAGATATAATCAGCAGTAGTTTCCTGATTTGTTCATTTCATGTGTGTGGTAAGAGTTATGGTTTTATGTCTGTTCTTATGACTTTCCAGGTGGTGTTACTACAGAAAATGGTATGGAAGGAGTGTGAGGAGAGGGAGGAGCTGACTGCTGCTCTGTCTCAAGCCCAGCAGGAGCTCTTTGGGCGCCAATCCATAGTGTCTCCCCAGGGCTCCTCCAGGCCTCCTTTGGACCCCCTGGAGAGACGAGCACCCCCAGGCAACAAGCTTTTTTATCCCCAGGGTAAAGCCAGAGTGCCTCTTACCCGGTCACCAATCTCCCCAGCCTCACTACAGCCCTTCCCTAACTGCACAGAGAAAGGCGGAGGCCTGTATACAGGAGTAGGGGGAGCAGAGGAGAGGCTGGAGTTCAAGAAGGGTGGTGGAGTGTTGGGTGAAGCAAAAAAGAGGGAGGGGACGCTGCCTCGACTGAAACCAAGCAGCACAGCAAATGAGGTCAAACGTAAGGTCAGATTAATGATGGGAAGAAATGCTCTAATAAACAATCTGGATGAAGAAGTTCTGAAAGATTAAACATGTGACCTGCAAAACATAATAGTCTTTTTTGTTCTTTATAATTTTTTATTATTATCAGTAGTATTTTCTTGTTCACTTTGAGTCTTATATACGCCTTATCACCTCATCTACAACTTAATTGGAAACCTAACTTACAACTTAAGTAGGAATATAATAGAAATATCCTTTATTGTCCCACAGTGGGGAAATTCAGATTCATCCGCAGCAAAATGAAAGGCAAACAGAAACATGCAGATACACACAAAAGTAAAATATATATAAAAAACAAAGAAATAAGAATGAGAGACTGTAGAGTAGGGGGAAAATGACAATATAAGAAACAATACTTTACAGTTGTTAAAAACAGCCTAAATGAAATGTGCAACTGAGTGGTGTGATTACAAGAAATGGAAAAACTGTACAAAAACAGCAGGGATGTAAACACATATTGAGTTTGTTAGGAGCAGTGATGGCTATAAAGTCTAACAGCTGCTGTGAGTCCACCTGTCTCCCACCACCTGTACTGGGTCAAGGGGGCATCCTAGGACATGGCTGGCATTCCTAATGAGATTATCTAACTTGCACACAATAACCTTTCGACCTCAACAGAAAAGACAACTTCTACTGGCTTTAGGAGCTGCAACGTATTGCAGACAATCACCAACAAACATGCATGTAATTTTGCATTTTCTTGCAGCCAAAGTCTCACACTCTTTTTAGCACACAAGGGCTTTATATACACAGCAGTAGAACATAAAGACACAGGCAGACCCATACCCTGTCACGTGGAGTATTGCTGTCGGAGCATGACAGCCGATCCCGACCCACACATGGACACAAACAAAAGGCAGGCAATCACAAAAGAAACTGTCCAGCAATCCCCCCCAAACACACACACTCTCACACACAGCCCTCCTACCATCAGACTTGTGTTACTGACATCATTCACTCTCTCCAAGATCTTTCATTCCCTCCTCTTGCTTCCGCTCCCTCTACATTTGGGATGAACTGGCACAATAGGAGAAATGCATGAATTGTGAGAAGCACGAAACTCATTTCCCTGCATACTGACACACACAAGCTTTTGGGCTGACCTCCTCGTTTTCCTCTCTCCCAGTCGGTCTGTGAGACAATGCACATGTCCACTTCACTCACACATAACAGCTGTGGTAAGATTATTTTCTCCTGGCAACACATCTTGTTTGGCTAAACACACGTGCACTTGGTTTATCTGCTAAAACCTGTGGTTCATGTACAGAAAAATGAACAGTAATTTTTGACATCATGTTTTTAAATTTTTATGTTTTTCTCACTATGTTGAAGATTATTCACATGAAACTGGTACATGTTTGTCTAGAAATCTCAAACTCACAATAGATACTTAGAATATTTTTTAGGCTGATAGTTTTTATGTTAATAAATGAACCCTAATTTTCTATTTACTCTTTCATTTATTTAATTAATCTGAGCGAAACATCTACGTCTTGAATGAGTCAGTGACTGCTACAAGTCACTGACTCGATGCAATATGCTGGGTTCCTTAGACAGAAAAACTTTTTATCCTATTTGAATAATTAACTGAATCTGACTGTTCGATAGTTTGGAATGTAATGTATGTACCTGACTTGAAATCTGTATGAATCGTTTGAATTGACTTAGCCCATTTTAAAGTTACCCACCTTTCACACAATGCAACAGGAAACAACACTCACCAATTATTTTTACCTCTGCCTTCCTCCCTCCCTGTTGGATAGAGTAAGGGGGAGTCAGGTTTAGCCTAAACCAGCTCAGTTATGGTTGAGGTGCAAACACACCATCCATTTCTGCTACCTGTGCGACCCCTTCTCTCTTCCAATGGTTATAATCAGTATGACAGAGAGAGGTACCCCCAATCCTTGTGGTTTTTTGAATAACAATGGCCACCAGTGGGCTCTACATGGACAAACTTTATCAGTTTATTATTTTACTTAGTAGCCCTACACATAGCCCATTCTAAAATGGCCAAACTCTAACACTCAGTAGTTTATTCTAACCTACCCAACAACCCCGCACCATTCCAAACCCTTTGTGTGCCTTGAGACGACATGTTTTGTGAATTGGCGCTATATAAATAAAAATAAACTGAATTGAATCGACTCATTTTTTCTGAGTTTCCTCTTTCATCCTTGCTTGTTTTTTTTTGCTTATTATTATAACACAACACAGCAAGTCAGGAGGTCCTGAAGAAGCACAGCAACCACAGAACATTTTAGGGAAAAATTCAGTTTTTCGCAAGTGGATAAATGATGATCAATTATTATTTGAAATTTCTTTTCTCCAACATGTTCTGGCCATGCTCTCCCTCAATCCTGGTTCCAAGAAACCAAACTTAAAATCAGTTGTTCACAAACCACTGACTAAAAACACCAGCTACGTCGAGATGCTGTGCTAAACAGCCTATGGTCCTGTTCAGAGATCGTTTTAGAATGTGTCCTGGCTGATTCAGATAAAGTTAAACCTTTGCTAAACCTTTGGAGCGACAGTGGCAACGGTGGTAGGACTTCGTCCATCTCAGTCGTTGCGTCCTTTGGTAAGACACTTCACCCGCCTTGCCGGCTGATGGTGGTCAGAGGGCTCAGTGGCGCCGATTGTATGGGAGCCTCACTTCTGTTAGTCTTCCCCACTGTTAATGTGTGTATGAATGGGTGGGTGACTGGTGTGAAGTGCTTTGTGGTCTTCAGACTTTACAAGTACTTGCAGCTTTACAGGTAGAAAATAAGTACAGGCCATTCAACATTGCTGATTTACGAAACTTATCAAATCTATTCAGAGAGACAACAGTTCTGCTGATGTTTTTGTACCATTACTGATACATTCAGTCATCTGAACCGTATTATTTTTCAGACACTATCAGAGCTGAGATTCACCTGAGTCACATTTTTTGTGTAGATATTTGGGCTCTTATTAATTATTTGCCCTAACAGACACAATATGAGGGGAGGGCATAGAACTATATTTTACTTGAAAGAATTCAACATAAGCGCACAGACACTGAAGATTTTAGTTCATTAAAGCCTAACTCCTGGCAGCCAGCTGCTCTGCACCTTTTTATTGCATCGTAGACCTTAAACATGTTACACTCATGTATAGTAGAGCTCATATTCTTATGTTATTGACATTTTTAATATAGTTAACACAGTTAGTATAGTCACACCCAAAATATGATTAAACCATTTCTATATCATGTAAGCCTCATTAATATAATGATGAATATAATCCTGAACTGTGATTTATTATCTTTCTTCACAGTAAAGAATTGCAACAGACTTGGAAAAACTTCCTGTTGAAAAATAGATTCTCATCTTTAGTAAATGCAGATAAAAGTATCCAAGACCACTTTAAAAAGACTCCTAAAGAAAACGTCCTTAATATCTTAAGTGCATCCACACCTGTGTTTAGTGCTGTCTGGACGTGATTTGATCACTCAGGGTGGATGTTAGGGCTAGATTTAAACCGGATCCATGTGGCAGACAAACCATTCAACTGAAGTGTCAGAATCCAATTGCATTTGGTTTCGGAGTATACGCAGGCCTTTAGCAAAAAAATAAATAAATAATGATTATCTGTGTCAAGTCATGAAACAAATAAGCACAATTTGCTTTTTTCTGCTTTATCAACTGAATCTCTATGGAGTCTCTTCTCCAGACATATGCTGACCTTAGTGACAGCTGCTCTTACTCTGACCTTCCTCCCTGCTACAGTATAAAGAGAGCCAGGCTGAGTTATCTGAACCAAGCCTATCTACCTCCTCCTCCCCATGCCCCAATAGTCAGTCTGCTCTGACCACACACACTTTCTGTCTCTGTCGCCCTCAAAACACAAACAACCACCTCTCGCTCCCTCTCTCTGTCAGACTCCCTCTGCACCTTTGGCACACACATTAATCGCTCCCTCTGTGTCAATATTCTTTTAATCTCTTCGGGCCTTCTTTTGGCGTTCAACCCCTCTGACCCTGTTTCTAAAAACCAATTCGCTTTCAGTCTCTCTTCCACATCTATCTGTGCCTTCACTTTATTTTTGATCCAGTCAGCACTCTCCTTTATACTCCCTTCTGCTCTTAGACCGGGCCTTTTTCCTTTGCTCATGCCCTTGCTTTGTAGCCCTTGACTTGGCATCTATTCTGGTTTGAGTGTGTGTGCTTGTGTGTTTTAAGCAAGTAAGGAGTCATATGTGTGAGCAATAAAACTGCTCCAGGCACTATTTTCATCTTAATAAAAGATAGCTCCATTAAGTTGACATAAACAACTAAACATTCTAATTAAATCTCTCTCATAAAAAATGCCACTGCACGCAAACATTCATATGTGCAAATATGCATGTCATGCGCACACAGAGAAGGTCTGTGATCTCAGCAAAGTAATTATCATAATAGGGCAGGCATGTACACGTGTCCCCGGGGGAATCTGTGTAGTAGCCTGTAAACAAACGTGCTTCAGGGAGTAGCGTGCGTATAACGAAGTCCTTGTTCGTCACTGGGCGTCCACGAACGCCCATGAACTCCTCTCTCCTGCGTCGATATGGCTGGAATTTCTGAATTTTGTCGTCCCACAAGCTCTCCCACACCCTATAATTAGCATCACCAGGGCAACCAGAAAAGGAATGCTCAGTTTTCTTGTTATCGTGGTAAATGCGTAAATGCTGGCAGGTGTTAATCGGAGGAGAGAGTATGTCAGTTCATGTGGCCTATTATCAAAATCAATGAAGAAAAATCTGTGTGGGAGGATATCTCTGTGTCCCTTAAGTCTCATAAAGAACTTCGGAAGACCAACTACCGGGTGTTTGTGATGACGGCTCTTGAATACAATTGAGGTAGGCGTAGAAATAACCACGCACGGCCAGATTAAACTGTTCGTGGTCCAGAGACAATAAAATACTTTCGGGCTTCCACTGATCTCATTTCCTCCATCTGTGAGTTGTCTGTGCACTCTGTGATCTCTGTGATCTCTAACACTGCACAAGACTGCACAAATATGACATTTAAATAGTATTGTTGAAAACTGCCACCATTTTCGTCACTAATCTCGTTTTTTTTTTCCATCAAAACAATGTATCCATCAATTTCCTTGAGCTGTAGGATTTAGAACAGTAAGGTCTAAATGACAGTTGTGCATAAAGGACAGTGAATGTTCATCCAAGTGGCCAGTTCCAGTTTTGACAAGCAGACTTTTAATGCATGGCACCTAAAATATTACAGTCTAAGCATTGCATTCACGTAGTACCTTAAGGTTGTGATATTACAAACTCTGATTTTGTTAAGATGATTGCAAATGGACACATTGCACAGCTCCACACAGGACCAGTGATGACTTCATATTTACCTGCAGAACTAAAGAAAAAATCCCTGACCTGCATTATAGCTGGCTCCAGATTATATTTTTGTCGAAAAGGGAAATCAAATGACTGCAGGATTAAAAGTACTCACAATTAGATATTTGCTTTTTGTTAAATATTAGCTTTAATTTTGATCTATTACTTACAGAGATGACTGTTTTTGCTTAGTTTATTGTTTAGACTGACAATAGGACGTAATAATCTCCTTAATTAAATTCAATGAAATCAGCGCCCAACTAACGTTGTTTCAGTTGGTTTTGGGCGCGCCCTTCCGGAAAATAGTGATCACAGCAACCGGTTATTCAAGTAAAACAATAAAATTAGAGTGAAATAATAATTTATTGGCATTAAATATGTAAAGAATGGCGTGTCATGTCTGTTGATAGCGTTTTTTTTTTTTTAAGTGGCCTTTTAAAGTCACCTTAAAGAGCTCACAATGTCTCCTCAATTTTCTGAAGTGTTGTTCTCTGCTCCCCTCTGGCGTCCATTACTGGTGGGAGTCAAAGATGTTCACTGAAGTTGAGTGAACACCCGAGTACTTACAGAAAACCGGACCGTTGACTTCTTCCTTTTTTGGACAAATGTTTTGGAATTTAGATCACAATAAATATTTTTACTCATTCTGCTTATGTATTTTAACACCTATTTAGACACTAATTGCAAGAAATCCACAGTATAATGTGCGTGTAACATCTTGTGCTGTCCCTACAAAGAATCATTTCATAGCGACCCCTCCTTAATCGATGGTTGGTTTTGAAATAATTTAATTCACGCTTTAGTTGGCGGATGGATATGTGCCAGAGGTAGCTGCGAGTAGTTCGTACTTTCCCGTAAAATACGTAACAGAAATCATAAAGAAACCACGTGTGGTGAGCAGTTCCATGTCGCGTAAACGTATAATAACATATATATTATATGTCACGAATGTGAAGGATTTAGAAGTTACAAATTCAAGTAGTAAATGTGAAGCTTGGAAAGACTTCATACACACTGAAGAAGGCATTTCTGATATTCCCTGGCTGAAGAAATAAAACATATTTTTGTACAAAAACGCTTATCAATTAAGTTTGCATAATTTTGTTATATGCAAATTTAGTTATGTAACGACTTCATTTAAGTTTCAAATGAGCAAAGTTGATGGCGAGACCCAGGTTCTAGAATATATTTGAATTAGTTACATTTACTTTGGCCTTATTTCGCTAATTAGTTTAGGATATGTTTAGGGTTAGTAAAGTTTGAGCTCTATTTTTTCCACCGCGGATGTGCACACACGTTGGCGTCACCACAGTGACGTACAGTGTTTTGTCCCAGTCTCGATACTCAGCCGTGGTGATCGTCGAGGCTGCGTAAGCCTCTAACCGCCGTGTTTGTGATGAAGATGGCCGCAGGTCCTCTTTCTGTATCGTCTAACGCATCCAACAACGATGGGATTCTCATCGGTGATAAACTGTACTCGGAGGTGTACCTTACAATAGACAACTCGGTGATACCGGAGGAAAGTCTATCACCAACGCCGTCTATGCTCGACGGCCTGGACCTGAACACCGAAACCGACCTCCGTATCCTTGGGTGTGAACTGATTCAATCGGCGGGGATTCTTCTCCGGTTACCCCAGGTACAAATATATACGTATATTTAAGTCCATAAAGCGAACGTTGTTGTTTGATGTTATGTATGTCATGTAAGAAGTATATTTTCGAAGTTGCGGCCTAGTTATTAGCTTGCTAACTTTAGCCTTTTGACGTTGGCGTGGTGGAATTAAAATGGCGGCGGCCCATTGTGCAAGGTTAGGTCGGTAAGAACTGGTATTAATAACAACTCCTTTGTTTTTCTCTCAGGTGGCCATGGCAACGGGACAGGTCCTATTCCATCGTTTCTTCTACTCCAAATCCTTCGTGAAGCACAGTTTCGAGGTGAGTGTATTCAGTCAGCAGAGTTCTCCAACCTCCGGAGAAGACAGTTGAACGTTACAATGACGTTCGACGGCGGCCATATTGTTCTAGTGGTTTTTGAAATGAACAGCGGAAGTATACACTAAGATGAGGGACAAGAGGTAGACCTGCAAGTCTTAATTACAGCGACCTAGTTGAAATCTTTGGCCCGAATATTTAGCTACGTTCTGCGATTCCGTTGATTTCATCTAGTTCTGGAAAGCATAAAACAACGACATGCAGTAGTAGACTATACTATATATACTTTATAGTACTGCGGGACATGGCAACGAAACCTGAGTGCAATGTAGCGCTGATCTTGAGTAACACATTAAAATAAGTATAGTTAATCACCATCGTTAAGGCTTTGAAACCGATTCTTAACATAAGAAATCACAAGTTGTTAAAGAGGCCTGTGGACACATTTTTAACATGTTTCATGTTGAGGAAAACACCTGTGTCACATATCTGGCTGAACATTTGGTTTTCAATTAAAAAGGAATTAGGCACCAAGAGTCCAAAACTAAAAACTGACTCCCGTCAGTTTTTGTCATCAAATCAATGAAAATAAAAAAATTTATACACTTGATACACTTACATGTTAGCGTAGTTAAAATTACAAAGGTTATGAATATTAGCTTTGGAGCATAGATTGTTTTACCATAGTTTTTTAGTTGAGTGCAGAACTTCTATCTCTGTTAAGGAATCTGTAGTGTATTTTTTTCTATTCTAGTCCTTAAAATTTTAAAATCTAAATCGATCAAAAATGAAATCGATTGACCTGACCTTAAAGATAATATGAAATCAGTATTGGCCAGGAAAGGCCTGCTTGGTGCATCTAATGCTTTCACAAATCTATGAGTTGACACTCTTTCACAAGTTGCATTGCGAGAGTAGCTATGTCATCCCTCCAATTTTTCTGCTTCATTATTATCTCTTTCAGATTGTTGCTATGGCTTGTATCAACCTGGCCTCTAAGATTGAAGAAGCGCCACGGCGAATACGAGACGTCATCAACGTTTTCCATCATCTCAGACAGCTAAGAGGCAAAAAGTAAGTATCAGCCATAAATCTAATATTTTTTTTGTAGATTCAGCCTTTCTCTACATGGATAATATGTTGCACTGCATTTATTTGATGTAGAATGTGGTTTGCTGCTGATTTGTTTTTACTGTGAAAGTGCCCTTCTGTTTATCCATGCATTCTAAACCATCTTAAATCTTTTCAGTTCCAGCCTCACTGGTAGTTTCAAACTGTTATTGTCTACATGTAGCATCAGTTTGACATATGACTGAAGTTGATATTGGGAAAACAACAAATTCAAAACAAACAAAGAAACACATTTGGTTTTTGTAAAGGATGAGGCATATGTACTTAGTCTGCCTCATTTCTTTATGTCACGATTCTAGTTCTTGGCATTAACTTGGCTTCTTTTTTCCCTTGCAACCAACTAACAGCGACCAGCTACATTTACCAAATCCTGGGTGATGTGGAATGGTACGTAAGATGAAGCAGTCGGCATGACAACCATGATGCGAGGGGGTCTCTGTCGTTCCCCCAGGCCCACCCCGCCCCCACCTGTGGGAGACTACCATGGTCTGAGCCACCGCGGGGCACTGGGATCGGGGATGGCAGGTTGGCCGAAGGTCCTTGGCCCGTGGGGCACCTTGAGGACTCCTGTGGTTCAGTCTTAGGCTTGGGGTTTCTGTCCGTCAAGCTGCAGACCATGGGGTAATGTAGCTTTCTTCTCTGGCCGCTTCTCACCGTGCATTTGATTGTCCACAAAAGTTCATTCATCTCTTATAACCCATGGCTTCTACAGAAATATCTCCTTGTTTTTGAAGTTTTAATTAATGTCTCTTGGAATCCATGCTAGTCTTGTTATTTTTTTTTAAGTGTATGCAGTTCAGTGGATTTTACAATAAATTTTTGTATTATAATTTAGAATCCTTAGGAAGTATCAGTAATTGTGAGAAAATCTGAAATTATTTTTTAATGCCTATCTTGATTTGGATTAATAGATTTTTAGGTTCTAATCTATTTGGTATTTCATGTTTCTAGTGTAGCGTTTTGAGTTTTTTTTTTAATTGATCTCAGGTATCAAAACACCAGAATAATATATGAAGAGGATTTTGTTTCTTTATTATTATTCATAATTTACACTCAGATTATTTATTCATTTTATTTTTTTAGATTTTAGGAATCTGTTTAACGGTATTTTCACATTAGAAATAAATTGAGGGGGGCGTACCTAGAATTAGGTCTGAACAAAGTGATTGTTTTTGTTTTTTACTGCTGTTGTGTAGAAAAGGAACTTAATATTATGCTGTTAGCTTCTATTTATTTGTCTTTTATTTAATTTATCAGGTGAATCCCTGAGGTTAGGTTGTCCAACTCACATTAGAGTATATTTATTGGGGATGAGTATTTCTACTACACTGTGGTGGTAGATTTCCTTATTGTGAGATTATAGTTCCAGTTTGGAATTATTCTGCCTTCAAATTATTGATAATTGTTCAAGTTGATATTTCTGTTGAAGCAATGGCATGAGATGATCATGTCAGGGACAATCCCTCAAGCTTTCACTGGAACCACAAGAGTCCACAAGCCCCCAGCACACTGTCAGGCATGCAAACAGTGTAACTTGTTGCTTAAAGTTGGTTGGAACAGGGAAAAGAAATGCAGGCACTCAAAAGGGCACTTTCTCCTTCATACATTTATTGTGAAAGGGGAATCATTGTTTTATTTTGAATTGTTTTATAAAATAGGACTCCAAGTCCATTGATACTTGATCAGAACTACATAAATACCAAAAACCAAGTCATCAAAGCGGAACGACGAATCTTGAAGGAGTTGGGCTTCTGTGTGCATGTCAAGCATCCACACAAGGTGAGTTTATAGTGAGCTTCTTTTCACACAATGTAAGGACAGTTTAAACTGTTCACACATGACAGAAGAGACAACTGTAGTTGACTATTCACATTTCTCTCAGTTTTTGGTTTGAACAGTAGTGGGTTTCATTAACACGTCATTCTTGTGTGATCGCAGATTGTCGTTATGTACCTTCAGTTCCTGGAATGTGAGAAGAACCAGACACTCGTCCAAACGGCCTGGTAAGTTCCTTTGTAGGTCTTTCCAGAACATCCCCTCAGCAGCAACCTTTGTCAGAACTGTAGAAGTGCTACCAGACCTGGGCTTAAGGTGAAGTTGAACAAGTTTGAAAATGTCGAGTTTTATGGGGAGAATATGATTAATCTGCCAGAAATGTCAAACAGCCCCTTATAGGAGACTTGTCAGTAAAATTAAATTCAAGTGCTCATGATGAAGAGTACAAATTTTAAACGCTTTTATTGTTAGTTTTGCCCAGGTCTGAGAGTTACACTTCATCACTTCCATCTGATTTGCTCATTTTCTGGGGGATTATTGCAATTTCTTGTACTGCAAAAGTGCTACTTGTCTCACTTTCTTATCTACCCTGATATGTGAGAGTCTGTTAATTTGACAGTGCCCAGGGAACTTGGTTTAACTTTGTCCTTTCTCTCTACTCTTTGATTAAAGGGTAGTCCATGCTGGTAAGTCACATACAGAACCTCTGAACTTCCTCCTCCAACCACATGACCACAGGAAGCTCCCCCTTTTGGCTGGCTGCCCCTCTCCTGACAGCCAGTCCCAGTGCAAGATTCACTGAAGGGGGCAGGCGGGCCTTTCCCAACAGCCAGCATCGTCTTGTTTTCTCTTGGGTGTCCAAAAGGATTTGTATTTTTTGGTCTTGCTACAAAGATTCTTAAGTGTAATAGCTCTCTTGCCAGGTAGTTACAGAAAGGTTTTCTTGTTCTAGTTTACTTGCATTTAGAAATGAAGTAAACTCAGTCAGAACAGATTTTTACTTTTATTGGCCAGATAACATTTACCAGTAGAATACTGTGTCTTGTCCCCAACTGACATGGTGTCCAGACATGTGTCTGTTTTACAGGCTGATCCGGTTCTCGGTTTTGGCTTCAAGGACCTCATCCTCGCAGCAAACAGAATCGAACAGCTGTGTGTTTTCTGTAGTAGTGTTAAAGTATTTTTAAAGGCAGAAACCTCTGGGTAAGGCCTTTTTTTTTTTAACCAGTTGTGGCGAGCCTATCCCAGAGTTTTAGATTCAGATTCGATAAAAGGCTGTACAGCATCTTACAAAAGTAAGTACACCCGTCACATTTTTGTAAATATTGTATCTTTTCAAGAGACAACATTGAACATATGACACTTTGATACAATGTCAGTGCCCAGACCAGACGACCACTGCTTTGATAAAGAAACTGAGGGTAAAGGTGCAGGACTGGCCCATATTGAGCACCTCTGGGCCATCTCCAAAACGAAAATGGAGGAGTGCAAGGTCTCAAACATCCACCAGCTCCCTTCATGGAGGTGTGGAAGAAAATTCCAGTGGCGACCTGGGAAGCTCTTGTGAACTCCATGTCCGAAAGAGAGAGAGTACAGAGCTGAAAAAAATGGTGGCCACACAAAATATTGAAACTTTGAGCTAGGGCTGCAACTAACGATTATTTTAATAATCGACTAATCTGTCGATTATTTTACAATTAATCGCTTTTTATATATACTGTTACTGTCATTAACAAAGCAGCGCCCACATCTGCAACACTAAATTAACATTAATTAACAGCATTTGGCTTGTTTAGTTTCTTATTAGGTATATGTTTTTTTTACTGCGCTGGCTTTTTCTCTTCCGTTTCAACTCCGACATGCTTTCATCTCAGATATTCATGTAGAGAAGTCGTGCTTCCGTGCCATCCCAGACCGTTTTTGCATGTCTTGCAGGTCATTCGTCTTTTTACTGCATCTGGGGTGAAGGGCTCCCATACTTTCGATGTCTTTGTTCGTGTTGTTTTTTCTTCTGTTTTCTCGTTTGTCCCCCTTTTTTCCGTAACGTTTTGTGCTCCGCCATCTTGCTCAGTGCAAATGTGTTTGTGCCGCATACGGATCCATGCGCATGGAACGTCGTGCAAAACAAGGCCAAGTATTAGCCGATTTCTTCTACTGCTGTAACGGCAGATCAGTGTTCGGTGGCCCATTACTGCCACACATTGGCCACAAATGTAACAGATTGTGTTAAAAAAATAGACCGCATACGGCCAAATGTGATTACAAAGCAACTAATCGATAACTAAATTAGTTGACAACTATTTTAATAATCGATTTAATCTATTAGGTGTTTCAGCTCTAATTTGAGCACAATTAGACTATTTCATTTAGGGATGTACTCACTTTTGTTGCCACTGGTTTAAACATTAATGACTGTCGAGTTATTTTGAGGGGACAGTATGTTTACATTCTTATACAAGCTGAACACTGACTACATGTATAAAAGGGTCATTTCTGCAATGCTGTCCTATGAAAAGGTATAATATTTACAAACATGCGAGGGGTGTACTCACTTTTATGAAATACTGTAATTGTACTGCTCATAATGTAAGAGTTTTACGTTGGAAGTATCAACTCAGTCGAGATGTACTACTTGTGGTTTCATTGAAGGATAAAACTTTTTTTTTTTTACAATCATTACAAACTTCTTCCTAATATCGTTGTTTCTCCAGTACATAATCTTGCTATCATTAGTATTCACGCCCCAGACAATGTTGACTTTTCCATACACTAATTTCCAAACCACATGTTGGTTCTAGACGAACCCTTAGTCCATGGTGCATTTAGCAGAGATTCCAGTAGGTCAGTGTAGACAGACATACATCTAATATCATTTATTTCCACACAGTGAAATAGATGCCGGCCGTTGTCACCTGCAGGGGGTTTCTTTCAGTTCTTTGCTTGAGATCATTCACTGAAACAAGACATGGTTTTAACAATTCACCCTAAATCCACATAAACCAACATGGTGGCCAAAATCTGAGTGCATCACAAAGACCTTGCATGCCTCCACAAACACACCATGCTTTTTTCTTTCAGATCCAAACATCTGAAGGTGTAACTAGTGTTACAAATTTGTAACACTAGTTACAAAATTAGGGGGGGGCTTATATTTTTTTCATTGTCTTTGCATGTCTCCCTCCTTAGAGAGCATGTGTCTGTCTCAGTCATCATCAAACATATTGTCAAAAGTTAAAATGTCTTGGCAGGTCATCAGTCTTGTCTTCATGCTTCTTGTGACATACAGAGCTCCCATGGATGCCCTAGAGAGAAACGGACAAAGCTAAACTGATGAAGATTAATAATGTTATTTCTAAGCCTTAGCACTGCTCCTTGTTGTTCTTATGCCATCAGTAATTTCCAATTACATAGTGGAGGTCTGCTTAAAGACCCGAGTAACTTTCCTCTAGTCATGTTTATACTGCAGATTCCAGAATTTTATTTATAATTTTTAAACAAAATACATTTAATAAAAGAAAAGCCCTGATTAATTGGTAACAGTGAAGATAATTGTTGCAAATCAATGATCAGTGTGAAGTTGTTTGGTGCAGCATGATTGAAAATGGATGCCATCTTTGTTTGTATAGCGACGATGCTATGGTTTTGTTTTTGTGTTCTGTTTGCTCGTGTAGGAACTACATGAATGACAGCTTGAGGACGAACGTGTTTGTGAGGTTCCAACCTGAAACCATCGCCTGTGCCTGTATGTACCTCGCTGCCCGAGCTCTGCAGGTGAGACAGAATGCTTTCTAATAGCTGCTCTTTCACATTGTTTTTACTCTAAACTTTCATCACAAAATGAGGAATAATTCACAGTGGGATGGTTCATAGAAATGTGTGCGTGTTTTTCCAGATCCCCCTGCCAAACAGACCTCATTGGTATCTACTGTTTGGAGCCACTGAAGAGGAGATAAAAGAAATCTGCATTACTACCCTGAAACTTTACACCAGGAAGAAGGTACTTGTTTTGAGCTGCAGGATAATTTTCCATTGGATCATATTGCACTTAAGAAGCCTTTTAAGATAATGTTGTGACTCCAGAAATGTGTCACTTTAAATCTTTATTTAATAAAGATTTGTCAACTGTCGAAAAGTCCATTCATCCTTTAGGTTTTTTTGTTCCTTCTGTCCTTCATTGTCTCTCATTCATACCTTCCTTCCCTCTTTCATTTATAAATCCTATCCACTGCAGGAACATGTACAAAAAAATCATGGTGAACTTTTTCATTTAGAAAGCAATGGACTTGCACTGAGTTTCTGACATTTAAATTTGGAAAAGTGTAATTGTGACGTGAAATGTTCTGAAGTTTTGATCTTTACATTTTGGCTTGGCCACAGGCCGATCAGTTTGGACTTCGGCGCTGTGCGCCACAACAGAGACAGTCTTTTTTACCAAACTATGCTGGTTGTTGCATTTTCTTAGTAAATTGAATTGTTTGTCTTCCAGCCTAATTATGAGCAGCTTGACAAGGAAGTGGAGCGGCGGAAGGTGTTCCTGGCAGAGGCCAAACTGAAGGCAAAGGGCCTGAATCCTGACGGTACGCCGGCTCTGTCTGGCATAGGTGGCTTCTCTCCCGCCTCTAAGCCCTGCTCCCCAAATGTAGTTAAGGTGGAAGAGAAATCCCCGAATCCCCAGACCATCAAACCAATAAAGAAGGAGCCCGACAGCCGCACTCAGGTCAACAAGAGTCCACATAATGGGTAAGAAACTTACCTGGGTATTCCAAGGGAATTGATATTTATTTCTATGGTGTTTACTGACTTTTTTTAATGTACTTAATTCTTACTGATGCTGTCTGTTTGCCTTGTAGGCTTAGGAAAGAGGGAAAGATGGGAAGGACCAGTAGGAGTGGAAGTCGTTCTCGTTCAAGAACACGATCACGGTCAAGATCTCCTTCTCACCGCAGACAGTATGTTTTCTTCCAGGATTCGCTAGCTTTGTTTTGCATATCCAAATATAAACATTTTTATATTACATTAAACGTTTTTTACTCTGTAAGTATAATTCTTGCCCTTTTAATTTTGTTTTCAGTTATAACAGCAGACGCAGTCGCTCAGGGACGTACAGCTCTCGGTCACGCTCGCACTCTCACAGTCGCAGCCCGTTGCCTCATCGGCATCCACCTTCACCTCTTCTCCCTCTTAAGCCTAAGTCCAGTCACCATGGCAATAGCGACTCCAAACTCAGTGGGCGCCACAGCAACAGTGGAGGAGGCGGTTCCGGGCACAAGAGGAAGCGCTCCCGATCTCGATCGCGCACTCCTGTCAAAATGGACCGGGACAGAGAGAGAGAACGGGACAGAGAGAGAGACCGCCCTTTTGATTTCACTTCAAAGAAACACAAACATGAGCGGGGTGGCGGACATCGTGACCGGAGGGAGAGGTCTCGGTCCTATGAAAGGGACAGGGAGCGTAGCCACAAGAGCAAACACCATAGCAGCAGTGGACACTCGGGACACAGCCGCCACCGGCGCTGAGAGATGCACACAGAGAAATGTGCCCTGGGGCTGATGGTCACCGTTTGACACAAACCAAAATGAGTTGGACAAGTTCTCCTAATTATGGTGACCACTAAGATTCCTGGTCTTTCACATCGGCAAAAAGAATATTTGTAAACCCAATAATTGAAAGGTAACCAAATGTTTACAGAATGCGTCTCTTATTGCAGAAAATTTGTTAGGGGGGATAGACTGTAGCTGCAATTAAACAAGTGTACCATGATGGGGAGAACATGTCAAGTTTGTATTTTTGATATATTACAACATCCTTCATAAAGAAATTGGTCATCTTTCTGTCTTCTAATATTTTTCCAGGTTTCATTTAAATTTCAGTTTAAAGAAAACTTTGATGATGTTTATTTTGGTCCAGGAAAAGTTCTTTACCTGGACGAACACTCAAATGCCTAAATGCAGCATCTGCATGGACAAATACCTTAAGTAAGCCTTGCGTCTGGAGAGCCCAGACAGCAGCAGCGAATACCAGCATGAGGAGATGTTGGTTGACCCCCTGAAGATGACTCCATGGAGTTCAGATGAAGGCAGCAGTGAGACATCAGCCCCGGGCCCGTCTTTATTTTTCTGTGGTCTCCTATCCCACCAACAAGCGCACCCCGGCCCAACTACCTGATCCAATCTTGTTTTTAGTTTTATATGTAAAGTTACAAATTTTTGAAAAAAATAAATTTATTTACAGTGTAAAGCTTTGATATCCACTGACGTAATGTTGAACGCTTTGATTTATAGAAGCGACCTGCTCAGTGGACGGATTGATTGAGTAAATGTAAAATGTTATTCAGGAGAGATCAATAAGTTTGCACATTGCAGGACTAGTGGGGTAGTTTTTCTTTTTTTTTATCGGACAGATTTATGTTGCCTAAAGAGAAATTGTCAACTTGTTTTTCTTGTTCTTTCTAAGCAGGAAAAGCAGACATAATTCAAATATATTTTAGGCTTGTCAATTTGTTACACTGGTTTTTAGTGTGCACGTCTTCATGTCCAATTTTTATTCATTAATAAATGAGGAATGCCACTGACCTATGTTCTTTTTGTTGGGTTAGAACTGAACAAATTGACATTGTCTGTGCTTGCAGTACACAAGTCTTTCTACCTTTTTGTCCCTTAAGTGAACCTTGAAGATGTGAGAGTCGTTCTCCCAGAGCTCGCATTTAATGTCAGAATACAGCTTTCTTTCCAAAGTCATAATGTGTAAAGTTTGGCATAACCCAAAGTATTAACATCAATCCTCAAATTAGAAAAAAGTTCTTTTTTTGTCGTCCACCAGAGGGCGATGTGTTGTTGGAATGTTCCCTGCATTTCACAATAACTTATTTTGACCAATAAGCGATAGAAAATGACTATTTTGACCAAAGATTTTCAGAAATTATCTTCAAACGGTCTAGGGGCAGGTTAACTCTTCGACTGTGTATTTGGAGGCTAAGGGCTGATTCATTTATTTTGTTTGCATTAAAGTTATTTATTGCAAATCATTTTAGATAAGCTAATAACTCCAACAGTGTCAAGTTGATAGCCGGGCAGTGTCATTTAAAGAAGACATCACACTGTTAAAAAGCCGAAATTAAAACGTCTAATCAGCTTTTATGAACCCGGTGGAAGGTTGGGTCTAAATATTGACCTGGGAGACTTGGACGGCTGCATCAAAATAATGTAATGGAAAAAGTTCATTGACTTCAGAAACTTGATGGAAAAAGTGAAACGTATATAGATTCATTACACAGTGATTTAAGCCAAGAAGTTTATGGCCTACAGCTAATTAAAATTCAAAAACTCAGTTATTTAGAAAATTTCAGTATTTAACAAAAAGGGATTTTCAATACTGAAATGCTGGCCTGAAAAGTATGGCTATGTACTCTACAGTACACGCTCTTAGTACTTCGATGAGGTTCCTTTTGCATAAGTTACTGCATCCATGCTGAGTATTATGGAAGCAGTCAGCCTGTGGCTCTGGAGAGGAAGTCCAGGTTGCTATAATAGGAGCCTTCAGCCCATTTGCATCGTTGGATCTTGCAGCAAACATTTACCAGTGAAACTAAAGTCATTAAAGCATGAATGGGTGAGCAGGTGCCTTATCCTGCTGCAAAATGGAATCAACGTATTCATAAAACGTGTCATTAGAAGAAACAACGAGGTGTTCTCAAATTTCCTGGTAGACGGCAGCGTTGACTATGACCACAATCCCCCAAAACCAACAGATTACATGGCTACCCAAATCACTGACAGGAAGCTTCTCACTGGTCCTTAACAACGCCCATGTCCTGGATACATCTGTGTGGTGGCTGCTGAAGCCCTAACTACAGCTGTCATCCATGTCAAACGTTTTAAACGGGTTTGCTTTAAAATCCCCTCAAGGCTGCAGTTTTCCCTGCTGCTTGTGCACCTTTTTGTACAAGGCAGCTTCTTTTTCAATGATATTTTATGCCTTACCTTCCTTAATAAGTGTCTGTCTGCAGGACAACAGTTTGTTGCAGTTTTCCTTGTCGTTGTGTTTGCCAAAACATGTATTAAATCCTCTTTGTTTGATATTCTAATTTCAGGGAAAACGAGCCTTGGGACTTCATTAGTTCTAAGCCATAATCATAACTTGAAACATATCACTGTGTTATTAATCTGTATAATATACAAGTTTCACATCTTGAGCTACATTACTAAGTATCCTTTTCTTGAGATGCAGCTGACTGTAATGTTTAACTGTGTTGGAGAAAGAAAACAAAGCAATGAGATGAATAACTGATCAGAAAATTACAACCTAACCTCACAAGCATGTCTTAAGCAATACAGAAATCTCACAGCAGAGTCTGGAGGTTTTCGGACATTACTCTTGATTCTAATCACAGAGAATCTATTGATGAAATCACCAAGCAACCAATATCTGATATTACTGCAACTATAAATTTGCTCAGTCAAGGAACAGAAGTATGAACATATTGTAAATAAATCCATGCATCTCTCCAGTTGGACAGGGAAAGAAAATGCAAGAGGGATTTGTGTGAATTCACTGCACAGATTTTATCAGACCCTAATATGATGCCAGACGTCTTCTGACAAACCCAATGAAGTGATAATCTGTGACTGAAAGGTATTCATAAAAACACTGGCCTTAAGCTGCACGGCAAAGCTATGCTAATGGAGGGGGACATGCCTTACTGTCTACATCACGTTTATGATGAACATAGAATGTATATCTGGCGTCAGTAGGAATATTTAGGCATTACTAGTTCCAAAACTAATTTAAAAGAACAAATGGCGTTTTTTTAAAATAGATAAACTTTTCCATGATCCGTTGCAGATAATCAGATTTATTCCTAATTGCAAACAGCTCTAAAATGTTTGGTCATACAATCGGTCCTCACTGCCAGTTGTTTTATTATGTGCTTCCATCTCAGTCATCTGCTAATGTTCTGGAGTTGGTCTGTCTTTGCTTTTTTTTCCCTTTATAAGAAATCAGTTTGAATGAGAACATAGTAGCAGCTTGAGAACTTTCCTTAATCAAGCCAACTCATATCTCTCAATTTCCATCTATTCAGTCTGGATGTGCAAACCGCTATTTGGATGGGATGGCGCTTTCTACTGGGGGAAACTAAACAGGTACATTATTTATTTATATGTTGAATAGTTTGAATAGTTTTAGAAAATCAATATTTTATTCTGCTGTTTCAGCTGATTATATTTTTCCTTTCATTTAAACAAAATAATGAAATGCAGCAGTTATTTTTGTCCATTTTTAGGTGTGTTTCACGAAGTCAGAACATTAAATACTAAAATTACAGATGCATCTAAATCAGTTAGAAAAGCGCTGAAAAATATGTATTTTTATTTCAGCAAATCACTTTTTTCCTTTCCTAAAAATCCCTCCAGCTCACATTTTTCTGAAAAAATGAATTTGATGTTTCATTAGCTGTAAGCCATAATCGTCATATCCTTCCTTTCTTGTTTCTAAATCAAGTGACCAAAGATAAGCCCTAAGTAGAAGCACAATAAGAGAGAAATGATTCCTTCGGGTCATTGATTGTACAAATTTATTTACCACTTCTTAAAAATAAGGCAGACATGCAACAAGGCAAGAATCACACCTAACAAAACTGTTAAACTGTCAATACAATACAGCATTTGTTTGTATGCACTTGAATTTAATAGTTATAAAAAGAAAAGAAGAACGTTAAGACAGAAGAGACAACATATCTTTCATTCATTGTTTCAGCAGTCTTTCCAGACATGATTGAGGCCTTAAAAACACATATATAAATATATATTGACCTTTAATCAAAATCAAATGTAATCAAACATCAAAAAAAGAAGAAAAACATTCATAACTTTACTCAAGGTTGATAGAAATGATTTTATACATTCAGATAACTTGTATGAATCATCTTCACAGTGTTTGTGAAATCTACAGCAGTATTCACATTGAGCTTTATATCATGGAAAGTAGAGACACACTATACTCCAGCGTGGGACATAAGCCAACTGCTGGAGGGACGGTGAGACGGCGTGACAGAGTGAGCTGCTTTGGAAACATGTTTTATGTGAAGGAAACGCTTTACAGACAGTTTTGTGTTTAAACTAAACAAGCAGCAGCCCCAGAGGTTTGGAAACCAGCCCAACATGGCTGACAGAGGTGTTCTACTCTGTTACATCACTATTTATTTCAAACATCACTAAATCAGTGCACAGAGCAGCTGAACTTTACTTTTAAAGAGCAGAAGTTATCGAAATTGGCTTACTCTGAACTTGACAACAGAGGGTAGAGAATGTTGAGGCAGATCTGTTCATTTTGGGGCAAAAAAAAGTTTCCATACAAGAGAGGTACATGTTTAACATGTATTCTCCGTCCATGCGTTTCCTGGACAGATTTACTGCATTCTCACTGTATTTAAAGTGAATTGGTGAACATAAAACTGCTCTGGATTATTCTAGCCTCAGTAAATTACAATTTAGTAAATCCTACAGCAGGGTGGTGGCTTTGTAACCCTTCCAGGCTGACAGATGTCAATGACTTTTTTCTCATTTGTTCTTCAATTTCTTCAGATTGGGACATAATGTATTGCTGAGATCTTTTAGCCTACTTCCTGTTGTAAGACAAGTTTGATTTAGGCGATTCCTTAATTTTACAGGTCTGGCCGTGTTCAATCACATCTGCCCTTATTTATGCACATCTGAAACATTAAGTGTCACAAAATCCAGAATAAAGCTGTAAGGGGCCAAATACCTTTTCACAGCATGTAAAAGAACAAAGAAGCCCATCTGTCTTCTATTCAGCCTGTGCTACATTTCTAAAACACAGTCAGACTGGACTTTGGCGTGCACAGCCATGCATAAATATTGGTCATAAATGTGAAATAAAAGAAAGAAGGAATGTGTAAGTGCAGAAGAGGAATGATGATGCAAATATTATGTATAAGTAGATGCAGATTGTTCTTGCAAAAACAGCTAGAAGCACAGTGGGCCATACTGTGTTACTACCACAGGCACCGCAGGTTTTTAGCTGCAGGCCAAACTACAACAAAAAATGGAAAAAAGTTGACTCTAAAGTCATAGAATGAGGTTTAAGGCATATTTCCACAACAGGACCCAAGGTAGTTTTCTGGGGCCATACTTTACCCCTTCCTACATTTCCACTGCATTTACAAGGAAAAAATAAATGTTCAGGGTAGAAATTTTACCACAAACATTTAGGTGAAGTTTTGTGGGGGAAGAGAGTGCGAAGAATATCTAAATTTGTTCATTTTTAGAAAAGGAATGTAGGAATTCCTAGTCTGCCTAATCCTGTTAAACTTTGATGCATTTACATCATGCAGTGGAGTCTGCAGTGACTCTACTCCAGTTTTAAAGTGTAACTGCTGTCTCCGAATAGTTGTTTTGAGTGTTAGATTTATTTTTTAGATTTCAGAAAATCCCAGCTATGATTTTTGCAATGGGAGAACCTCCCTTCCACAGTCAGCGGCTGATCAAGCCATTGTTAAACACTATGCTACTGTCGGAGCAGTTCAGTGTCACCAGATGTAATTCGCAAGAATGATGGTGTTTTAGATCCCACAGTACAAAAGTAGCCGGGGTAAGTAGAAAGGAAAAATATCTTCCAAGGGAAAGCTGTTCTGGGTCTTGTAGTTAAAACGCACCTCAAGAATATGACTACTTCAAACAGAAAAGAAAATCAATATTGTTCTGACAGAAAGCCAACAACCTGATCGAAGGGTGACAAATTTAGTCTGGCATTTGGGTTTGGTAGTTTTTTTTTGGTTAAGGATGGCTCTGGGCCAGCTCACCACTTTGTAGCTCCATGTAATACTCCAATATTACTCATTAAGCCCAAACTACTTCCATTGTTAACCTATAAATGCATTTTTAAGAATTGTGGAGATAAATAGTCACAAAAATGTTCAGTTATACATTATCTTCCTTACGATATTTGGAAATTAATATTTTAGATTTTATATATTTATTTTATCAGTTCGAATAATTTCATAACAAGTTAAGAGCTGATGGTCATATATATTATTTATTAGAGTCTTATCATCCCATGTTCGAGAAAATTGCTTTTAAATTAACATCCTGCCCAAAGAGGAAGCTACATGAACAGCGCCTCGTTGAGACACAGCTGTTTCTTACGGCTGAATATAGCACCCTGACTAAACTGAGTGATTTTTGTTTGTCAAAAAGTGACTCTTGACACATTTCACTTTGCACATTCAGCTCACAAAGATCAAATGTTTCACTCTTGAAGAAAATAACAAAGATGGACTTATTGAAAAGCTACGTTTGCTGTTCAGTATCTAAATAACAGATGTTCTCCCTACTGCACCATAGCATCACTAAAAGTCTTACATGAAATTAACTGTAAAGGCTGTAAGTTCATAAAGCAACCTCAGAATCTTTTATGGTATGCACTCCATGATTGAGCAACATTTGAGCTAAAACTGTTCTCTGTAAAATGTGAACTAAATTTCTGCAGATCATTTCTCCTTTGGGAAAGTCAAAAAAATAGAACAACTCACCAAGATTGCAAAAGAAGGAAAATTTGTTACCATTGACTTTACCAGCCTCTTCTCTTACTGGTCACATTAGTTCAAGAACACTTAAATAGAAAAAAGGTTAGTGATAAAAAATTAAGTGGAGGACAAAAGATGGGATAAAAATGTTGCACATAAGAAAATAACATCAGTCACAAAACATCTCAAAAAAGAGAAATGTATTTTAAGGATTAGCCAGAAGTTAGCCTGAACTGGATTAGCTTTTAATCTGACTCTTCTCTGATTGTACTTTGTCAGTTTTTGTAAATTTAACATGTTTGCATATAAAGTGGTATAAAATAGTCAAATCTACAGGAGCTTCAAAGCATTTCTTCACATTGTATTCCAGCTATTTACCTAGCAACAATAGACTGCAAGAAATAAATGTATTCATGAACTTTCCATCGGCTCATCTTCATCTTTCCTGCCACTAAAGGTTCAGTCTCATTATTGCAACAAGTCTTGCGACGAGCTTCTTTTAAATGTGACCCAGACTCAGTCATCATCATTTTTTTCTGAAATTTCACAGTTCCACAGGTCGGCTTTGATAAGTTGTTGAAACAGCTGCTTTCTGAGCCAAATGAACATTTCCATGTTGTTTGTTTTAGCTGGGTAACTTAAGTACACTCATCCACCTTTGTATTTTCTTTGTGGTCCACGGATGAATGTGTGAAACTGTATAAGCAGGTGATGCACACAGGTAACAATAGGTACAGTACTGTAAACCTGGATCAATACTTCATGTTAGTAGGACACAGTCTGTTATTGCCGGTTTCTAATTTTAATACTAAAAATACTGCATAACAAGTCTTCTTGGTTTAACAAGTCAAGGCTCCATCATCACCAGCGTTGATGTCCACATGTGAAACACATAACTGGTCTGTGCACAAAATGATCCGCAAACACGAGCCTCTCTGTCATTCCAAGTTTACATATCAAAGCTGGCTTTGCAGAACCAGCAAGTGAGAGAAACATTAGGCGATCCACTTCACACCTACTTACCAACTCGGCTCTGTGACCACCTCCTGCGGTGGTTTAGTTGTCTAACTTAACTCAGCCCATTTGGTTGTGCATAAAGTAAAAGTAGAGGAATGTGCTCCATCTAAGATGAATTTAACAGTAAATGATTCACATCCATGTTGGTATCTGTGTTGGATCTGATCTCACAGGTAGGTGGTCGCCTCTCTGTTCTCCTTCTCTTTGGCCTGAGCCACAGCAACGTTGATGCACTGCAGCCACTCCTCAGTGTGTTTCTCATCCTCAGCTTTCAGCACATATGTCTTGCTGTCTGTAAAGATCTCGAAGGCCCTTGGCAGACCCCGATCCCTGCGTTTCTTAGCTACTACCTATGAAGACAATGGAAGATCAGGAAGGAAACGAGAAAAGATGACAACATCTCTATGCTGAGGGAAGCAGCTGCTGTCACTTCTGTGATTCACATCATTTAGCTTCGTCTGAAGCCTCAAAATATTTGAGGTTGTAGCATATCTTCTAACCCTCTTTAAGCTTTGATTGCTTAGCATTAGGTCTACAAAATGCTAACAGATATCACTGTGGCATGAAATAAACTTATAACCCTAGAACATTTCCACAGTTTGTCAAGTTACAACCACAAAACGCGATGTATTTTATCAGGTTTTATGCGACAGACCAACACAAAGTAGCTCACAAGGTTGTGGAGAAGTTTCAAAGCAGGGTTTGGTTGTACAACAACCCAAGCTTTGGACATCTTAAGGAGCACATTTTAATCCAACATCTGAAAATGGAAAGAGTACAGCACTACAAAAAACTTACCAAGACATGGTTGTCCACTTAAATTTATAGGCCAGACAAATAGCGCACTAATTAGAAAAGCAACCAAGAGGTAACTCTGGAGGAGCTGTGGGGGTCACAGGTGGGAGAAAACTTATTAGTTCTCTCAACTAATTTGGCCATCAAAGAAGAGAGGCCGAACGAATAGTTTAAAGAAAACCCTAAGAATCCCAGTTTAGAGTTTGCCACTGGTCATGTATGGGACACAGCAACCATTTGGAGGAAGACACCATGGGGTCGTTTGAAATCAAAATTTAACCTCTTGGCCTACATGCTAAATGCTATGTGTAGCAGAAAATAAACATTCCCAGTAACGATGAATACATTATCACAATGGTGTAATTTGGTTTTGGTAGCTTCATTACGTGAGAATTTGTTTTTTTTCCAGCATAGTTAGTAGAGCTGGTCAGAGTTAATAGGAAGATGGATGGAAATAAAACCACAGCAATCCTAGAAGAAAACCTGTTTGAAGATAATACACGTGCACGCAACAGGTTTTATATTTATATATATTTATATGTAAATGGTAACTATGTATAGCTTTTCTGGCAGGAAAACACCCCTAAACACTGAGCCAGAGCTACAATGAAATGGTTTTTATTGAAGTATATTTATGTGTTAGAATGGCCCAAACAAAGTCCAGAATCAAATCCAAGTGGGACTCTGTGGCAAGAATTGATGTTCAGAGATGCCCTCATTCCAATCTGAGGGAGCTTGAGCAAAAATGGGGAACATTTTCTTTCTAGATGGGAATATATAAGTGCACACCATATTTTTTCCATTTAAAATTATGAGACACAAATTAGAATCATATATAATTTTCCTTCAATTTCGCAATTTTCCAATATCTTTTGTTGGCCAGTCACAACAAATCCCATCTACCTGAAGAGTTATTAAGGGAATAATTGAAAAATTGATATTTGTGATCTAATGGGATAAAATAGTTCAAGTAGTATGAACAGTTTTGTAAGGGGCTGTACACCGACGCAGTAAGGGGAAACCTCGTCTGAAGTTGCGGCAGTCAGGATTAATGAAAAACCTAGTTATTAGTCACCTTGACACTCTGTACCTTGCTCAGCTCAATTGGGATGTCATCCAGCTCATCTTTCTGTAAATAAGACAAAAAATATGATTACCACAGGCAAATCACTGAAGTGAAAAATGCTACTTTTATAAATAACTTGTGTGCTTTTGGTGGCACAATGTCTAATGCAAACACCTGAATAAAGAGTGGAAAAGTGAAATCTACATTGGTTTTTCTCCAGGGCAGAAAATGTAAAGGTTGTCCTGTCCACCCCTGATCCGTTTAAATGTGGGTTGCGTAGCGGTGTGGATGTTGAATCACAGTCATGTATTCTTACACCACCGTTTATTATGTGGCTACAACCACAGCATACTGCAGGGTCCAGTGCAAGAGTCCACATCCCCACATTACACCTGTTTATATTTTTTTGTAAACCTCATTTTGCATGAATTATTTATTGCATATCAGCCTTTTTTCATGTCTTATTGATCCTAACACCACTCATAACAACACCCTGTCAAGTTACATTTCCCTTTTTGTCTGCTTGGTGTATTTCTTTGTATCAATTAGTAAAAACACATTTATGTTTTTTTTTCTTTGTCAAACCAAAAAATGTGTTAACTTTTGTCTTACTGTGTCAATAATAAAAACTAATGGCATCAGAAACTGACATTAATCACATCCAAGTCATATAAATATTGCAGAAAGGACACAGGTTTCACAACGACTGAACATAAAGTATGATTGTTATATCATACCACAGAAAAAAATACATTCCAAAAGGTTGTAAGATGCAAATAAATCAATATATTTAATTATATAACTTTATATTCCCGATGACAGTTTAGCTTTTTGGCATATTCTGCAAGTGAAGGAATATAAAGATCCTTTTACTAATGATGATATTTGATATATATGATATGATATTTCCATCTGTCTCAGAACAGCAGGTCTTGCCAAACTGTGGTCCAGCCCGGCCTGGGGTTTGGCTTCAGTCCTTGTCTGGTCCTAATTAAAGAGCAAATATGGGCTTCAGGGGAGGTCACTCTCTAGTGGGTTCCAACTTACAATGCAAAGACAAGTTCACCTTTCTATTTAGGAATTAAAATATGTTGTAAAGTATCTATCTTCAAAGATGAGGAAAACTTTGGTATGTGTCCAATCTAAGTGATTCAGCATTTGTATTTTTATGTAAAGAGTTAGTAAACATTGACCTGATTACATGTGTAGTTCTCTCTGCTTAACCATAAACTACTGAATAAACACAGTATTTAGTACTTTACATCATAAGGTTTTTCATTCATTATACAATGCCTTGCTTATTTTTTTATAACCCTTTAACCTTTTCATATTTTCTCACATTACAACCACAAACTTGAATGTACTTTAGCTGGATTTTATGCGATAGACCAACACAATATGGCTCATAATTATGGGGTTGTAGGGGAATGACACATGCTTTTACAAATCAAATTCTAAAATGTCTGATGTGCCTATGCAGTCAGACCCATTTACTCTGATATCCCTAAATAAAATCCACCACCAGCATCCATTGAGCTGACAGTGACACAGCAAACATGTGGAAGAAGGTGCTCTGGTCAGATGAGACCAAAATGGAACTATTTGGCCTAAATGCAAAACCCTGTGTGTGACAGAAAACTTACTCTGCCCAGGACAGAGCATCCACACGATAAAACATGGTAATGGTAGCATTATCCTGAGGGGATGCTTTTATTCAACAGGAATACAGACTTTGTTTTATATTAATAGCATGAAGATTGGAGATGAATACAGGGAAGTCTTGGAGTATAACCTGACAGAAGCTGAAAAAGACTTAATGTACCTTGGCTACAAGGTTAAGTCCCAATGAACATGACAAAATATGCAAAGGTTTAAGAATGAGAATAACTTTGCAAGGCAAACATAAGGGTGTTTCAAGTTATCATTACCATAAACTTAAATAAGCTGCAAATCTAATGCCTGCATTATCCTTTTTTGTAGTTGCTCCACTTTGGAAGGATTTCACAATTGTTTTGGGGAAAATTGCAATACAAAACCTTCCCTTTTCAGTTGGGGATAAATCATTTCACAACAAACCAACCACCTCCAGAACATGCTGGCAGAGACAAGCCGAGCTCCGAGAAAAAAGGCTCACGATCTTCTCAATGTGTGACTGCTGCAAAGCAGAATCTATCAACATCTGGATGGCAGAACAAAGACTATTGTTTAAAGTGGGGGGTAAAGAGAAAAAGAGCTCAGTCCTTTTTCTGCCTGTGTTTCAACCAATGCTTATGTTTTACAGATGCCCAATTATAATATTGAACCAAAAGGTATTTTGACAGCAAACATGTGACACCCACAGGTCACTCACGGTTTTAAATGTGAACTATATAAGCTGAAACCTAAAAAATAACCTGACATACACATTGTTAATACTTGGGCTAAAAAGATTTCATAAAATCAAATTTCATTCTTTAACAAACTTTCACTCAAATCACTCTAGTGTCATCCATCAACTGCCCTGGTTTTGGTTCAGGCTTGCGAATCCAGACATGGAAATTTATTTTCTTTTTAAATAAGAGTACTGCTCCTTTTTATTTCCACTCTGTCCTTTCAGAGTGTATCTGCTGGGTAGGTCATCACTAACCTTTGTAGGGAATTAGTCACTCAGTCATGCACAATGTGGTGTATTAATCTGGATCTCTATCTCTGTTTGCTACTTCTGCATAAGGATATCTGCTCTACGTTTAAGAGGGTGTCTTTGACTCATGCCTGAGAGGATCCGGCCTAAAATTTTCAAAGTTGGCCAAAGTTTACTACAGCAGTACTCACCTCATTGTCCAGAGGGACAATTGAGCTTTTCAAGAGGTGAGGTTTTTACTGTTTTATCCACAGTTTTATTATAATTCAAATGACCCGGAACATTTGAAATATTGATCGTTTCCACAGTAAGATGCCAGGAACAGTAAGTGCGTCCATCTGTTAAATCTGTGTGTGTAGGTAGGTCGATTTCACTTTTTCACTGCCTACGTACAGATTTGCCCCGGCGGAAGAGGAGCTGGTTTCCTGCCAAGGTGAAGTAGCGGGTTTTCCAGCGCTTGATAAACTTCCAGCGGACCTGCTTCTCCTTTAGCTTTCCTTCAATCAGAGGCTGCCCCTCCTGGTTCACAACTAAATGGTCAAACAATCACAGAGCAAGAAACTTAGAAAGACAAATTAGGGTTAAGAAGTAATCAACCACATTTTATTTTCACTTTACTGCTGAAAGCATTTGAATAAATGCATTTCAAAACCCAGCCATGGAGTCTATGAGCTATAAGCAGTCAAAGTGATCAATAACAGCCATGCAGAAATGTTTTTTTGGGTATTATTATGATTCTATTTACAATCTGAGCATCAAAGCTTTGAGAAATCAATGAAGATACCTGCAAAATACCTGCTAAACATGAAGTGTGGAACTAATTATAATGTAATCACTTCATGCACATCACAAAAATAAAGAAATTTTGCACATAAACTCCTAGCATCAAAATCAACTTGGGTGAGCATATAAAATGTAGTAAAAAAATAACAGCTGAACTCTTTGGGAAACAACACGTTAACTAACTCGCACTTTCTAATGTTGTGGGATTACTGTAATATCAATGACTTGAAGCAATAAGATCAGAGTGTGGCATGAGAGCCCCAAGAAGAGTAGCAAGCAAGAGATTTGGAAATATAGAGATGGAAATGGTTTCAAACCCGAACGCCACAGCAAACCACTTAACCTGTGTGAGTCAGTTGATGTAAAACAGTAGCAACTAAACGTGGCAATACAACAAACATGAATCTGTATGTAAAACATAATAATCTGGTGCACTTTTCCCAACTTTTCCCGACAATCCACAATCACTGTAATGTTTAATCGTTTAATGTGCCAGACTAAAGTAGCTACAGATTCGCACATGGCCTGTTGAGGCATCTGCTCTTTTTCAAATGGAGTTCTGTTGTTTTAAGTTTGCACTTTTTGGCAGTTTTGTCTGTTTTCCCTGTCTGAGCCTAATGATTAGTATTTTTTGAAGGGCAGTTTTGTTTATAGAGACTTCATAATCCATCGTATTAATTGTTTTTGGTTATTTATTTATTTTGGATATTTGTCTTTCAGTGTTGAATGTTCTTTAGAAATTAAAGTTTATTGATTTTTAATTTATGATATTTAATATTATGCCACTATCATTATATTAGTTGAAAATGGTCTACAAACGACTATATTATCGTTTATCGCAATAAATTCTTGGACAATTTATTATCCAGCAAAATTTGCCATCCCTAGTTTAGGACTCAGAAAGTTCCACAGGTCAGAGTCATGGACAGTAAAAGCTGACTGTCCAAAAGATGTTTTTCTCAGAGGCACTTTAATGTTTCCACTGGAGACTCCTCGTGTGATGGAGTAATCTGCTCTGACTGGGATGCTCACTGAGAACAGAAGTGGGCTCGCTTGTGCAAACATTTATACATTCATTTTAAATGACAAAACTTTATGAAAATGTAGTACATTTAACTTCTGCAGAACATGAAAGTGGTGTTGTCCAGTGGGGTTTCTATCTAGAATCTTCAAAGCTCTGTTGTAAATCATTCTTAGTGGTTTGATTGTTGTGGCTGTTGCCTACAACCAGGAGGTTACACAATAACTCAGTTGAGAAAAAGATCATGGCATGCATAAAAACATTAGCAGCAGGAAATAACAAACAATCTCTGATCATTCTGAAACTACATACATTTGCTTTTGCCAATGTTACAACCTTTTTGATATAACTTTCAAAAGTGAGGCGTGTGTCCATAATTTGACCAAGACATTTCTCCTTCTCAACCTGCACACTGTCTTGACCACTGACTTTTTTTCTTGTAAAGCTTTGTTTTACAGCACTAGTGGCCTTCATTTTGACATTTTTCTTTGAAAGTAGGCAGACAGGAAATGGACTGAAGAGAGGGGTAAGACATGCAGCACAGGTTGCCATGGCCGGGACTCCAACGAGGGGACAGTGACCTCGAGGGCCGAAGCCTCTCAATACATGGGTCACATGTTCTCCCGCAGCAAGTTTTTAGATTATAAAGTAAAACACTGTTTGTGGCTGGTTGTATTTAACAGAATGCATATGCAAACATTATAAATCTGACACCCATTATTATCCATTCATTGAGCTCTGTGACTTACGGCAACAGTATCGATATGAAGCTGTTGGCTTTTCAAGAGACATGTAACTTCCAGTAACATATTTTTCTTTATTATGAAAACTATTTTTTTTCTTTACAACACACCGTGCTTTTAAATTTTTATATTTTTTATAAACATAATCATTTTGAAGCATTGTGAAAGCAGCTGTCCAAGCTTTAGGACTTTAGATGCAATAATTTCATCACTTTAGAATAAAGACTAAGAAAGAACAATGACTATATCTTTTTGTTCAATCTTGATAAGCGAAGTTGTTTCAAAGGACATGCAGATAATTACTGCAAGGGAACAGGATATTTTTTCATTCTAAACTTTCTGGCACTCTCTGATGATTGAACCTTTCTGCAGCTGTCTTGGCAAAGGAAATAAACACAGAGGAGAGGACAAAACCTTAATCAAAGGTAATTGCAAAATGAAAGATTGCATGCAGAAAATATGGCAGCCTTGCTAAGCAGAATTTAGTCTAATCATAGTTCAACTTTTACTCCAATTGGAGAATGTTTAATATTGATTCTGAAATAGATTGTAAAAGAAACCTCGGAATCTGAGAACTTGGCTACATCAGATCAGTTTACTTCCAGGTATAGATTATTGTACCTTAACAGGAGGCTGAACATTAATTGTGCCAAATCAACCCTCAGCTTTAAATCCACATGTATGACAACACAAATAACTTATTCACCACATACTAATATATTCAACATGACAATATAAATTTTTTTAAAGTTGAAAATAATTAGAGAAATTTCATTTGTATTAATATTTCCATTTGTATGTATCTATATATATATATATATATATATATATATATAAATATTTGAATAAATATATGAATTGCAAAATGTTTAAATACAAACTTAGAATTTCAGTTATTAAATAATGCAGTTTATGTGCAACTGTTCAATATGCTTCATTTTTTCCTAATGTTTTGCATCAGCTACCTGCATTATTTCTGCACTGGATTCATGTCACAGATTACACCAAATATGTGTAGAAAGACATCTCCACAAAGTCCAGCAGATCCAAGCCTCAGGGAGCAGTTGCCCTAGTTGCCACAGCAGGTGCAGCAAGAGAACAGGTCCTGACAAGATTATGGGCAATATCTGACTGTATCATGAAGTAATCACATTTTTAATAGTGTTTTAAAATGAATTGTGCTTGTTTTGTTCATGCACTGCTGGATTACAGCTGTGTGTTAGCTTACTACCACCTTCACCCCACTGAGCGCAACAGCCAAGCAAGAGATTCAAGCGCGTCCCTCAACAATGTTGTGTAAAAGGGGAAGGTCTTCCTCAGTTTTTTTGCCTTCTGGTTATGACCTTCTGTATGTGATGCATCTGTTGAATCATTTCACTAAGTTTGTGCTATAGATAAAACAACAGAATTTGTAACAGTTTTGTTTTTTTATTTGAGATTTATCTTGTGGGGAAGTTATTTGCAGAAAAACAAAGCACATCTCACTGGAATAGAGGATGAATTATACCTTCGGTGACATCTCTGCTCCGTTTTGTGTAAAACTAGCAGCTTATCAAGTGACGTTTTTCAGTTTTCTGCTCCTGCATTATAATTATAACCAGCTTTCAGTAGATGCAATTCTTGTTCGCAAAGACCTCTGGTCTTTCAGCATCTAATGCAATTTTTTGGCTGTAGTTTACATTAAAATACATACATTTGGGTGAATCTGTCTTAAAAAATAATACCTCTAAATGTGGGTATACCAACTCAGCACAGAAAGATACTTTTTCTTCTACAGCCCTTTTTTAGGAGCAGATTCTTCTTTGTGTGTAGTTTGGGAATTAAACATTGAAATAGCCCATTTGGCCTTGTGATGTCTCCCAAATCTTTCTATTTTAAGATTTCATGTAAAGAGAAAAGGCATCGTCACCCAAACCCTGGTTGAGTCCACCCATCCCACTTTGACATATGCAATATGCTCCATCCATCCTTCGTTCCCTGTGACCTTAAACAAGACATTTGCATTTTGTTAGCCTGGAACATCAAGGAAATGTTAAAAAGGCATTAGCAATTATTTTACAATCTACAATACAATACAACTTTATGTATAAAGCATTTTAAAAATAACTCAAATGGCCAAATTGTTGTACACCGATAAAAGAACAAGTAAAACACACAAATAGGAAGACAAAAAAGTTGTAACAAGCATAAAAACAATTAAATCAATAAAAACAGTAACAATAATGACCAGTTAATAAAACAATAAAAGCTAACAGGAGGCAAACCAGGAATAGGTGGCTGTTTGTTCCACTAAACAGTTGTATTGGTAAACTGTTTAGTTAAACCAATAGAAATTTAGGAAAAAACACACATTGACATTTTTAACTCCATTCTCTTCATACAACAAGGATGGCCAGTCCCTCTGCTCCCAAAGAATGCCTCCCCAAACGTCTGAACACAACCACAACAAAGAACTCAAATAACCTAACCGTTTGGTCTGTAACTCAATCATACATCACACAATATCAACATTTTTCTTTCATAAAGTAAAGGAACCCCTGGTCTCCATTACAGAGGCCCTTAGCAGGACTGTGCATGAGGTACTGATGATGATCTTCGGTGAACTAAAGTGGAATAACAACCTTACAGTATCTGAATCTACCGTGTGTGTACATTATCTTCTACTCTCAGTTTAATACCCAGCCTAAATCAGATTTTTACTAGGCTGTAAACATGACAACTTCTGCTGCAACATCTAAAAAAGATCAAGCGAACAGAGTAAAATAGTTATTGCTTTTACCTCAGGCAGTTCTATTTGGCCAAATCTTAACAGCAACAAAAAGCTTCCTGTTTTCTGGCTTCTCATTAGCAGCCATCAAACATCAGAACAATGTATGGTATGCAGATTTATAGCAACTCATTACTGACACTCCAGTTCTTTCCCAAAAGTATCCCCAAAAGTATCCCCTACTCTTTAACAACATCTTCTTTAGATTTTTCTTATATAACTAATAACTTATAAGGATTCTTAACTCATCATTTACTCTTTTGCGAGTTTTTCTACAGGAAAGAAATTTAATAAAATTACAGAGGCTGTCATTTTAGTATTATATCACCACCCTAAACACAGTGTGTGGTTTTTGTTTCTGGGTCGAGAAACATTATGCAAATATTAACATAACAGAGTATATTTAATGTAAAGGAGTTTGAGTGCTGGCATGCCACTGCGCCATTAAATGCCAAGAGATGTACCATGCGTGACACACAGGTGGACTGTACAGTCTTTACTAATCAGGCTACTTCTGAAGACAGGTCGTTGCACTGGTTTTTTTTTTTTTAGGGGTATGAGGCTAAAGGGCTTGAATGCAAATGCATTGTATATTGTTTTTATTTTCATTTGTAAAAAAAAAAAAAAGGAAAAGGTTTGTCCTTTTCCTTCCACTTCACAGCTATGTATAGCTATGCACTATTTTCTGTTGAACTATCACATAAAATCCAAATAAAATACTTTGTGGGTATTATGTGACAAAATGTTAAAATCTGAAAGGGGAGTAAATAGTTTTACTTTTCACTTTGTTGCGAACCTTATAGTGAACCCTGAATGAATGGTGGACTTGGATAGTAAGTCTGCCTCATGTAAATTGGTGCATTACTGTATATCGGAAGCAAAACAATACACAATGTCGAGAATACATTTACATATAAAATCATACATATACAAATCTGAACAAATTTAGTGTTTTGGCATTTGTATTCATTCATTACACTCATACCCATCAATAAAATCCTTCATAAGTCACTTAACTAGCACAAATAACTGACCTATGTGATTTAACCTCAGTATATGTACATCGAATTCTAATAAATATGTTAAAGTTTTTGGTTGTAATGTGACAAAATGTGAAAGTGATTATTATCTTGGCTTTATCAGGAAAAAGGTTTTCATTGAGAGGAGAAGCTGGAACACCTTAATCAGGATTGAGTCAGGATGGCAGAATGTGCCTACTTTTAGTGTCCCTGAACAGCACCAAAATCAACCTGGCAGCCACTCTGTGGTTAAGTTTCCATAACTGCTTTGAGAAAAGATTGGTTTCCATGCCGGAATCTTGAGTGAAAACATCCCTCTGAGCTCCCCAGAGAAACAAATCTTTACCAAAGATAGACGGTGAGATGACAAGAAATGAGAAAGCAGTGTCTGAAAAACCTGTGCTTAATTTAGAGAAGACAGTAAAATGTGGTATGCAAGGTAGGGGGTGTAATTTGACAGTTCAGGACATGAACCAGCACAAAATGCCTGATGAGCTGTTTTACATGTAGAAGGGTCTCAGTTTTTAAATTTCCATCTTCTCTGCCTGTGTGTGTGTGTGTGTGTTTGTGCTTACCTGTGGCCTTCTCAGGGTTGTTACACATGAAGCAAAGCCAGTTGCACTCCTCCTCACTGTACCCAAAGAGGTCAAAGAAACGGACCTCCTCCAGCTGGAACTGAAGGTTGTCCAGGTCCTAAAGGCAAAAAAAAAACACACACAGTGTAATATCAGAGCTTCCTCTTTGTGTTGTTACAGCCTAAATAACCAAGGTCGAGGGGTTTTGCCTAGGGATACAGATAAACCAGGGTCATATGTGGATAAAACAGGCATCTGTGAGGTCAGAACATAAATATTCTCATATAGTGAGAGTGGCTGAACACTTTCGGCAAATAGAGACTGACCATGATTAATAAAAACACAGAGTGTGAAAAGTGAGATAATGTAATTCAACCTGGAAAGACTCACAAATGAGAGAAACACAGAGATGGCAGTTAGAGAAGTTTATTAGCTGATGTTTGATTTCTTTTGGCGCTCAGACTCCAGTGGAAGACATGGATGTTGATAACGACATGAACTTGAATAAACATCTCAGGGTTAGCATTAGAGAAGTCTCTCCCCCCCCCCGGGATCCTGATACTGGTGGTGGAGTGGAGGCCTGGGGAGATAAGGGAGTCGGAAGGAGCTTGAAGCCTGATGGTGGAGATGGGGTGGAGGAGGGTCGAAGGTCGGCTGAAGAGCAGGAGATTCTGCGTATGAAGGTCATTTAAAGCGAAGCCTGGAGGGATGATTGGCTGAAGAGGAATGTGGATCAGGAGTTGAATGGTTCGAGCGGAGAATGTGGTGGAGTTGTTAGACAGAGCGGACCGGAAGTGGAGGTGAGTCTTCCAAGTTGAATTTTCGTCAAAACTCCAGAAGTCCATTTCAAGTTAAGTAATTTCATGTTTCCCATTAAAAAAATCCAGACTTAAATTTTATGATTTTTCAGTCAACTTTACGGCCATCCTTGACAGTTAAAGTATAAAATGTACTATACAATCCTATCCATGGAACATGACTGAAGAACACAATCCCTAAGCTGGCCTAGTATTCAGCAGTGTTTTAAAATATGAACTGCTTTCTTAGCATCTAGAATCATGGAAAATCTGGAATGTGTTATCCTAGGTAAGATACATTTTATGATCATGAAAATTCATGTCTTCCTCTTTTGGAAAACAACAAGAAATAGAGTTGGGGAAACTTTTTTTCAAATTGGCTAAATTATCTTAAATGAAAAACAAAGGCTTGAACACTGCAGGACTGATTTATTTATTGTGAAATTTAGTAGCACCAGGGTGACATATTACCTGGAAAATCATAAAAGCAAACTCCATACCTGTTCAATCTGCCTCAGACTGTGTAGGAACATACAGGTCCTTCTCAAACAATTAGCATATTATGATAAAGTTCATTATTTTCCATAATGTCATGATGAAAATTTAACATTCATATATTTTAGATTCATTGCACACTAACTGAAATATTTCAGGTCTTTTATTGTCTTAATACGGATGATTTTGGCATACAGCTCATGAAAACCCAAAATTCCTATCTCACAAAATTAGCATATCATTAAAAGGGTCTCTAAACGAGCTATGAACCTAATCATCTGAATCAACGAGTTAACTCTAAACACCTGCAAAAGATTCCTGAGGCCTTTAATACTCCCAGCCTGGTTCATCACTCAAAACCCCAATCATGGGTAAGACTGCCGACCTGACTGCTGTCCAGAAGGCCACTATTGACACCCTCAAGCAAGAGGGTAAGACACAGAAAGAAATTTCTGTACGAATAGGCTGTTCCCAGAGTGCTGTATCAAGGCACCTCAGTGGGAAGTTTGTGGGAAGGAAAAAGTGTGGCAGAAAATGCTGCACAACGAGAAGAGGTGACCGGACCCTGAGGAAGATTGTGGAGAAGGGCCGATTCCAGACCTTGGGGGACCTGCGGAAGCAGTGGACTGAGTCTGGAGTAGAAACATCCAAAGCCACCATGCACAGGCGTGTGCAGGAAATGGGCTACAGGTGCCGCATTCCCCAGGTCATGCCACTTTTGAACCAGAAACAGCGGCAGAAGCGCCTGACCTGGGCTACAGAGAAGCAGCACTGGACTGTTGCTCAGTGGTCCAAAGTACTTTTTTCGGATGAAAGCAAATTCTGCATGTCATTCGGAAATCAAGGTGCCAGAGTCTGGAGGAAGACTGGGGAGAAGGAAATGCCAAAATGCCAGAAGTCCAGTGTCAAGTACCCACAGTCAGTGATGGTCTGGGGTGCCGTGTCAGCTGCTGGTGTTGGTCCACTGTGTTTTATCAAGGGCAGGGTCAATGCAGCTAGCTATCAGGAGATTTTGGAGCACTTCATGCTTCCATCTGCTGAAAAGCTTTATGGAGATGAAGATTTCATTTTTCAGCACGACCTGGCACCTGCTCACAGTGCCAAAACCACTGGTAAATGGTTTACTGACCATGGTATCACTGGGCTCAATTGGCCTGCCAACTCTCCTGACCTGAACCCCATAGAGAATCTGTGGGATATTGTGAAGAGAACGTTGAGAGACTCAAGACCCAACACTCTGGATGAGCTAAAGGCCGCTATCGAAGCATCCTGGGCCTCCATAAGACCTCAGCAGTGCCACAGACCTGAAATATTTCAGTTAGTGTGCAATGAATCTAAAATATATGAATGTTAAATTTTCATCATGACATTATGGAAAATAATGAACTTTATCACAATATGCTAATTTTTTGAGAAGGACCTGTATAGGAGCAATATGTCCATTATTTGGTTTTACGTCAATTTTAAGTGTTTTGATACCTCAAATTATTTAAAATATTTGTGACTGTTACCCTTCATAGTCAGGAGTTAAACAAAATCATATTTTACCCTACTTAACTTTAACACAAAGATACTGCAGAGTTTTGTATTACATACAAGTAACAAACAAAATAAATGTATTATTGCTTTTGGTTTCTGAGTAAACACAATGTTTGAGCTAGAAGCTGACCAACAATGCGTTGCAACAAAACACATTTAGGAATGAATGATTTCACAACAACAAATGCATAAGATGGCACTCATTTACTTCCAGAAGCCACTACAAGAAAAACTTAAGCAACACAGCATGTCAGCCGTGTGAAAAGTACAGCACTCTATTGTTAGAATAAACTTTAAAGATCCTGTGTGCCAAATATGCTTCTGAGCAAAGGCGAGCTGTGTACCAACACACCCAATTTTTGATTCATCAGGCCTGGAAAAGAATATAAGTCATGCTAAGAAAGAAAAAAAACAACAAAGAAATACTCACATAACATTGTCTCTCCTTTCCATATGCCTTATATTCTACATCCGTCAGCCTTCATTCTCTCTTTATTTTTGTGCTTTAGCTTACAAATTCAAAGGATAAAAGACTAAGTATTTCCAAAAATGAACCTGTGCTGGAAAATAAACCTTCATACCTTTATGGACCATATTCCTATGTTTGTTTAATGTATATTTAGGCCGTGCATAAATCCTAAAGTATTTAGATGGGAAACAAGCTCACTTTATGGTAATGATTTAGTTTATCTAAAACTACTGAGAACACAAATAAGAAACAGGCTTCATTTGTGCCTTCTTGGATATTTAAATTTCATAAATGCAAGTGAAGGAGTCAGGACACTAAGAGGTTTCTTAAAAAGGTCACAGGGAGGGACGGCATGTCCCTAAACATCTTTTTCTAATCAGCTTCAGTCTTTGTCTATACATAGGCCACTTTCCACCCATCACCTCCATAAACAAACTAAGGAAACAAAAAGGTGAAATAATACTCTCCCTTCTCCTTTCACATTCTCGTATCTCTTTTCCTGGTTCCCATGGCTGTATATTACTGCAGGTTTATTTATAACAAGTCTAACTTATTAATCTTGTCCTTTATTTTTTCTGTAGGTTTACTTATGTTTCATAATTATGAAAAACATGATCTACTGCAGTTTAACCCACAGTTTTTCTAATTACTCTATCTTTCTCCATCATGTCCCCCTTTTTCGTGCATCCGGGCTTCTCTAGTCCATCACTAACTCTCCGTCTTGTTGTCTTTACCTCCCTCCGTCTCATTTTCTCTTACACCAGCTTTCCGTTTTCTCTGGGCCATAAAACTGTTTAAAGTGACTTGCCAGAAGCCATACATAAGTCCCCTCTTAAATCACAGAGGCCCCATAAAGCTGTGCAGCCTCCCTTTAAATCTCCCTGCTGATACAGATGTGATTGCTAACCTTTTCTGCTTTACATAAGTGTCCGACATATGGTTCTGATTGACTCCCAGGTCCAGGAGAAAAACTGTGGGCCTGGTTGGGAAAATGCAGTGCATATGGATTCAGAGAAAGGTTGTGACCTTCTTCTATCCTCTCTCTTTTTAAATCTGGTATTCTTTTGACTGTTTAGTGCTCCCAGAAAAACAAGGGCCACACTGATGTTGGGACCCAGCCGTGGATTTCAACATTAAACTCCGGTACGGACTCTTCTGGAACTTTCAAAATAAAGTACATTTAACCTACTTCTGGCACAGCCAAGCAAACTGTAACAGCGGAGTTCCCATGATGCCACTGTCTGTATAAGAGCACCCCCTCTCCCACAAGTCTCCCTCTTCCACTGTTTCTCTTTGCAGGACCGGGATCGGAGAGGAACAGCGTGCTAATGTCTCTTTGCTGGCAAAAAGACATTGTATAAACATTGTATGGTAATGTTGCATCACTCTTTTGGTCATGATTTCCAATTATCTTTAATCAACTTGTTTATATTGTACATAGTCCATTAGTCTTCATTATTCTTTAATTCTGCTTGGTAGTTTAGTTGGATTGTTTTTAGCATAATAAAGAGTTTGTTGATTGAAATATGTTTGACTTTGAGTTGACTTATTTTTGTTAATACATTCTTGTATTTTAAGAAATTGTGTGAATTCATTCCATGTGTGTGCAGAGTTTATGTTGTTCGATAATGTCAGAGCTCGTCTCACATCTTTTTATTTTGTCCTAATACCATCGCCTTACTGGGCTGGTATTCACAGGACAACCCTTAACAGACTGAAATATTATTTGATAAAATATTAATATTAAATAATATTCTCAGATTCATAATCTGTTCTTTGGACCTTTTTGGTTACCAATCTGTGCCAACAACTAAAGCTGTTATTTCAAAACCAGTTTTGATGTATGCCTGGGATTATGGTCCCCTTGAAATATAAACTGTGTCCACTTGAACAATGCACTGGAATAAAAATAAAAATAAAAACCCTCAGTACTATGCTACCACCTCTATGCTAGACAGTTGGTACAGTGTTTTTAGATTTAAAAGACTCACTTTAAGCCAAATAACTCAATCTTTGTCTGGACTAACCATAACACTTTTCTCTGGAAAGTTCTTGGCTTGTCCGAAAAATCAACCAAGCAAACACTTTATTGTGGGTTTTGTGGATTCTAATAACAAAAATCACAACCCCTCCAGACATCACACAGGACCAGCAAAGGAGGGTTTTACATCACACAATATGTTTTTACACAAATGGTGGGGATGAACATTTTAAAGAGATTAAAAAGAAGTATTTATGACATGCATATCTTTGTACAAACCCATCAAAATCTTCGTTTTATTAGTTTATTTTCATTTATATTTGTGTTTTGATGAAAACAAAATACAGGTGGGAAAAATCCATACAGCTTCTGAAGTAGCATCGACCTTAGCCCTTTGAAAGTATGTAAAGTAAAGATAAAAGCCAAAAATGTAACAGGAGACCAGTAAATATAAAAAGAGAGGTCGAATATTGTTATATCCAAAAAGCCTCAACTATGCCAGAAACTTGCTGAAGGCTTGAAGCATTTGTGGTCAAGATGCAACATACTAAGAGAGATTCAACCAAATGTCAGTGGGGGGGTGTATGTCTATGTATCCACCTGTTATTCAACCTATAATGTTTTCTACCTTTTATTGTGACCCTGTGTGGATATGAGATAATGCAAGATAAATCCAGACTGGTACAATTCTTGCTTTCAAATTTCATTAGTTACTTGTAGTATATACAGTCCAACCTGGATAAAAGGAAGGTTCAAATGCATTTTTAAAAGACCCCGATTATTATGACATACAAGCTATCATGAATGTGCAAATGTCACCATTCAACATTAAATATTGAAGTGTTATTAATTCCTTGTGAGTTTTTTAACTGATTCTGTAATCAGTTTGGTGCTAAATCGGGTTATTGGATATGCTGACAATTATCCACAGAGGCCAATAATTTTTGGCTATAATTTGGCTTTAGTTCTGGCTCCTTACGTAAATCCGAGCTGGTTGCAGCAAAATAGTATATTTAAAGCGAGACAAAGGACAGACATATTTTCTTTAGCCATAATTATTTCCTAATGACTTCTGACGTAACATTTTAGGAAAGCGGGAACAAAAAGCACCACCCACTTTCACAGGATAACAAAGGCACAGTAAAAACTGTACATAAACTGACACACACGTCTTTTCTTTGTAGCTCAACTTTGAACTTGCACACGCATAAACAGACATGACAAAGATGACTCAGAGTGGGGAGAAGACTTGTATAAAGAAATATCCATTTAGTGGAGTCCATATCTAAACACAGAGAACATCTGAGACTTTCTGGTGATTTATTCTTACTGTCGGGGACAGATACTGTTTTGAAAAAGGCAAAAAGAGCACACACACATACAGAAACACAAACCTATATACACCCAGTTTGTATCCCAGTTACCTTTCTTTGAGGGGTGGTTTGCTGTGTCATGGCCATGGAAAAGCTGTGGGACCCTTTAAGTTGCGTCTTCACCCAAAGAGAAGATAATCTTTGGACACTTTTGTCTCTGGTGCACAGAGGGACACTTGACTTATTCTGTTGAAATAGGATACAAAATAAAACATGAAGATAAATCTACAGTGGACCTGAAAAGTCAATCCAGCCCTGTTAAATGGCAAGTATTAGTGATGGAACAAAAGGGCCAAAATTTTAATTTTAAAACATTTTCCACCTTTAATATGACATGAATGTCGGATTAATTAATCGAAAAACAAACAAATCTAAACAAACAACTAAACAAATAAACCTCCCACTTCTAGTTTGATGAAGCACTTTTTTAATTCTGTTCAAGCATTTAGTCTTCTTATATATACCGTCATATTTAAATAATTAAAATATGCATTCAGATTATTTGTCAGATTAAAAATACTTTTTGAAAATAACAACCGTTAAGCAGGTTTTATACATACCTTTCAACACATTTCTGTATTAAATGTTATTTTATTGGTCTGACGTAATGTTCCAATATAAATGTTGTGTTTTCTTTAGCAGTCAGCAGAAAATAATCATAATTACCAGAAATAAAGACATTATTCAGTCGGTGTGTAAGTAATCGGTATGATGTGTCTCACTTAGTGAATTGAGTTATTGATATATATATACAGTATATTCTAATTTATTGAATGGGTCTTTACACCTGCCATCAATTATAGAGAATCCAATGAATCTGAGATAAAGTTCAGCTGTCCAGGTTGGATTTGCTTGAAATTTGTTTATATGCATCCTTTAGCTAAAGCAAAGTTTACAGAATCAAAATGTGACTAAAAAGCTTAAGGGTGCGCACACTTATCCAAACAAACTATTGCAGGTTTTTTATTTTTAATACTTTTCCCGCAAACAAATTATTTGCTTTTCAGTTGAATTATATAAGATATAGCTATGTCATATTAAAGGTAGGAAATACTTTGAAATTATTAATTATATTGTTAATTGCTTCACATTACAAAAACATTTTATCAGCCATATAAGGAAACAGTCATGAGACAAAGACCGAAGGATTAAGTATGCAAAAAAAAAAAGAAATCTGTTATTTGTTATTTTCTCACAGATTCTTCTGTGAGATGCTGGGATACTTAATTAGGTTAATGAAAAACAAAACCAAAAAAAGTGCTTGAGTTACATGTATTTTAAAGGAACATTTAGGGGTACTAATAGTTGTGCCACCAACAATTTAGTAAAAAATTGCAATTCTGTTTTAATTGCGCCCCCCCCATGAATAAATAAAAATTTACTCAAATAAAAGGTTGCATTTTCCAGTGTGAGGTTAAGCTTCTGCAATAGTAGTTAATTGGATGCTTTTTACACACCCTCCATCACAGGTGCCAAAAATGTGGAGGGTACTGTATAACCAGTTACAATAAAATACTTAATAAAAATATATACTATAGATATTTTATTTTTTAAATAAAATTTCTATTAGATTTTCTTTCACCCATGAAAATGCAAACAGTCAAATTGCTCATCATCATTATTATTTAAAGGGACTGTTGTGGTGACTTTAATGGGTATATGGTCTGGTCCCTTCTGTGTTTGTTGTTTGTTGGATCTAAAACCTGTTTTTTACTTTGCTTGTATTTTTTTAAGTAATATGAACAGTTAAATTTTCTGCTTTAATACAGAACAAAGTGAAATGATTAATATACACTGGTGACTTGGGTGCACCTGTAGATGCAGGAGCATGATGTGAATCCAAAGGTGAGGCTGCTGGCTCGTCAGATGGAAACTGGATTTGGCATACAGGCAGTAATAGCCCTTTAGAGGGCAGGAGAACGAGAGCTTGGCCACACAACCTCGATTTGAATCTGTTACCGAAAGACACAGACTGTTAACATAGAAAATGATAAAAATGCAGCAGATATTTCTGTACATTCTCAGTCATCTTGGCTATGGTAATCCCACAAGACGAAACTGGAAGGACTGGGGAGGAGTATGGAAATAGATTCAGTCAATTTCTCTTTAAACACCTTTCTTTTCTTGTTTTTACTTCACTAAACATTAACAGCTAAACTTGGTAACATAGTCATTATGTGAATTATAACTCTGCATCTAAATCATCATAAAATGTATTTTCTTTCTCAAATTGTCTCCCAAAACATTCAGGGAATAATCGAATATTTTGACATTGCAGAGAAATTCTGTGTGCTCAGAAAGAAAAATAAAATGAAACAACAGATGGGATTCTTAGGCATATTTTCAGCTTAATGACATGACAACCATGTAAAAATTCAATTCACCTAAACAGCTGATGTAACTCTTGACTCAGATTCTTTGCTCTAATAATACTATTGATACAGGTCAAATGTGACGCATAAGACAGGCTGTCAACACTCTCAGTTCATTTTATCCAATTATTTTCTCTGATTATTCATTGAAGACACACCACATCATACCGGCTCATTGATTAGTGTGGTTTGCCTAGAAATCCTAACATTACACCATTGTAACCTAATTACAAAAGGCCAGTGCAGAGGAAAGAGTTGGACAGTAAAACAACAGAGTCACACCCAACAATCGAGTTGAGACGAAGGTTTCTGTCGCTGTAACATCATCATGAGGCACATGCACACTCTGTATGTTCTGTGTTTCCTCACCTTCAAACATTCAATATGAGGTGATGGTCAACAGCTCAGAAAAAGGTCAGCCAGCAGCCTGATGTCATGTTTTAGCTGTGACCACCGACAGCTGCGCTGGGAGCTTTGGGGCCAATCGTCATTAAGAGGGTTAAAACTAAGAGAATACATTCACAGTAAGAAGAGTAAAGGTTGTTTTAAAAGTGTTGTGTTTCTTTCCATTTATTTTCAGATTTAATCAATTAACCAGACGTCAAAGATGATTATATTTCATGTCTTCTTTCATAAGTGAGAACGTTAGGAAAGTGTGGGGTATTTGGGTGCTGTTTGACTCTTGGCGACCCTGAGATAAAATGACTATGTCGAATTGATTATAAAATCTACTGTAAGTCAATATATCATCTCAGGTTGATCTGGTCCTCCATATATGGGTCCGCCTGTGTGTTTAGGATAATTTACCTGTTGAAAATGGTTAAAAATGGAAGGCTCATTATAGGTTTTGGATTTGGGCAATGTGCTCCAACCCAGAGCGTCCTTCTATCAGAGGGCAGCACGAGCATTCCAATAAAAAAAAAAAAAAATTACTTTCCAGCTGCACCTCAAATGAGTTTTTGTTTATTGTCAGGCTATGCGTGATGGCTGAGAGATGATATTAAAGATGGAAACTAATTCACGGCTTCCAGCTTAGCTGTTTTCACTGAAACTGAACTTGTGCGTAAAGTAGAATAGTGGAGGTACACGGTTCTCTTCATGATATCTTGGCTGACTTCTTCTGATTTCTCCATGATGTCACACAAGGATGTTGCATGTTTGTAGTATGCCGTCAAATTAGTTCAGCATGATATCAGAAAGAAACTTGTAATTGTGATGCTTTTGCTGAGAAATTGTGATGAAAAAATCAACTATCATTAACCTCACTCTTTTTTCTTTTCCATCACTGCAGTTTTCCCAGCATTCTCTGTGAGCTTTTACTACTCAACCACCAGACATATCCATATGGTGCACATGAAGGGCATTTAGATGCAATCCTTCTGAAAAACCATTTCATCGGCATGCAGAGTGTTAAAGCATGGCACAAGAAAGACGATATCCAAACAAATATTTAATCCAAGCTGTCCTTTGCGATATCGCAACCATCGTTATTGTGATGACGATGGTGATTCAATATATTGTGCAGGTCTACTTCAGTTGCCACCAATTAACTCAGATGTTGTGAATTTACCTATCAGAAGCTTATAAAACCATGACATCATCATAAGGGCTTTCCCGAGTTGTTTAAAAACATAGTTTTTAATGTATGTTAATTTCTGACCATTTTCTCTGTAATCATTATAGAAATAGAAATAATTTTGGTAGTCCTGACTGACCTAACACATAAAAACTGTCCCTGTGAGTAAGGATGTTTGCACAGCTGCATGGATGTCTGCTTATCTGGCCATATGTCAAATATAGCATTTTCATAGTTTTACTAAAATTACACTCTAAAAGCCTGGAACAAAAACAAATCACTTTAAAAAAAGGAAAATAAAAACAGGATGACAAGCTCAGTTAAACATGCCAGTCAAGGTTTAATTTAAGTGAATCAAATTGATTAGAAAAATGAAAATAAGTAAAAGTAATCAAACATAAATGATAAGAAAATATCTGATCCCTAAAAATCCAAAAGATGACTGGCAGCATGTCAAAACGGATTAGATTATTTGGAGGCAAAGCTGTTTCTCATTTAATTGTTTTATTCATGTGAACCTCTTGAACTTGTTCCCGCTCTGTGAGCAGCGTTGGCTGAAGAGTCTCCATGCTCACGTAAACTGCTTCCATATATTCATATCAATTCATACTTTGCATGCATTACCTTCATCTGTTTCAGCTTAGTGTCACGGACCATGCTCATGCTACTCACTTCTTTCTGGGTGGATGTTCTTCTGCATGTAACCTTATTTGCTTCAACAATCGCATAAACTTTCTGTGCTCATCTGCTTTCATTAACCTAATTAAAACTCTGGTAATCACCCTTTTCATACTGGGTATCCATTGATGGATTGTCTTGTTTAAACTTGTACTACATTACATACTGGCTGATTGGATCATAGAATGAGGGCTTCTAGTATAGTAAAGTCAAACTGAAATTTGATCCCTCATACCCCATGAGCAGGGGGTCTGGGATGCACAAGGCCAAGTCCTTATATAGAGTTAATGTAAATGTGTGCTTGGCTTTTAAAGACCTGACATGCCTTCATAAAAATGTATTTTTTCTTTGGCTGTTTTTTTCTTGCTGTTTAAGTACAGAAAAACACAACAGAACAACACATTATAATGCTCTTTTACCTATAACTGCTGGAAATAACTATGAACTTAGAAGTAAACCACATGCATGAACATATTAATTTACTGAAAACCTGCAGATTCTTGTTTGTGTTCATTTTTTGCAGCAACTGTATTACTGTACAGTTTAAGTGCTTGGAGCTGATACATTGATACATATATATTTCAGACAGACACATTACTCTTTAAATAGAGTGGAACAGATCAAAATTAAATTTCTGAACTTTTTTGTTTTTAGTCAACATCATGACAGTATTGGAGCACTGCAACAAACTTATCTAATATCATCGGAACTGCCTAAAATAGTAGAATATAATTTTATTAGTAGGCATGATACTGATTGTCTTTTCAATGCTTTTATTCGCTTACACACCAAAATATTAAGAACCTAATATAGGTTAACCCTCAAGAGGAATGTAAATTATGAGCACCATTATTTCCTTCTTCAGGTCTAAACTGTTTCTAATTAAGCCTGTGAATTTGATTTACAACTTTCACCTGCATGGTTCCTTTAACCTTGTGAGAGATTTATGGTATTTCATAGAATTGTTTACACTGCAATATGTGGACATTTGTGTTGGGGGGCTCTAAAACTCTGCTTACAAAACAAACTCTGGTTGGATTCAGAATTCAGTTTTTTCCCTCTATGGTTGAGAGAAGTATTCCTCCAGTTTTAAGGTCACTTCCAGATGTGAAGGCAGCCCTGAGCAGGAGACTGAACCCAACAGTTCCACTTGTATGTTCATGATTGTAGAAGAAAGAAATCATGTGTTTGTATGAATGAGAAGCGGGTATCTTTCCACTCAGAGACACAATACACAATGAAAGGTGTCTCAACAGACAGGATATAAAATAACTGGAGGACCAAGAAATGCAACAGATATTTAAGGACTGCAACAGAAAAGGAGGGGGGCTTATAATACTTATATGTCGCTTGGACAGAATTTGAATCATTAATCAAGACATGTAATATTAAAATCACAGTTTAAACCCATAAGAAATACATCATTGTCTTTTTTGGGTCTAAAGTGCAACAAATCAACTCAATAGTGGCCTCTGCACTGAGACATAGTGGTCTGGAGTTGGCGGGGAAACTATGGTGTATTCATAACACACTATTAATCATGACCTGTCACCACATCTAACCATCAACTCATTTATATTTTCACCCAGTTACATAAACTTTCAATCTATAATTACTACAGTACTAGAATTAACTTAATTTTAGGTAATATGGAAAAAACAGTACACAGCAAAAAATATTAATACCCCTTAAACTGTTTCAAATTTTTGTCACCTTACAACCACAAACCTCAAATTATTTTATTAGAAATTAATATGATAGTCCATTACAAAGGAGAAATATAATTATAAAGTGGAAGGAAAAGGAGACATGGATAAAAGAAAATCTGAAAGGTGCGGTGTACATATGTATCCGACCCCTTTTATTCTGATGCCCTCAAACAGAATCTAGTGCTACCAATTTCAGACAGCTTCCTCTTGCGTCCACAGTTAATCCTGTTGGATGTGGTTCATCCTTCTTGGTGGTATGCTGACATTACACTGGATACCGTGGCTCTTGATACATCACAAAGACTTGCTGTCTTGGTCACAGATGACCCAGCAAGACGTGCACCAACAATTTGTCCTCTTTTGAACTCTGGTATGTCACCCATAATGTTGTGTGCATTTCAATATTTTGAGCAAAACTGTGCTCTTACCCTGCTAATTGAACCTTCACACTCTGCTCTTACTGGTGCAATGTGCAATCAATGAAGACTGGCTACCAGACTGGTCCAATTTAGCCATGAAACCTCCCACACTAAAATGACACGTGTTTCTGTAAGGCTCATATAAACAGATAACCCTGGCCATTTCATAGTTTGCTATGGTTGTAGTACCTTGGAGTGCCGGGAGAGGGCGCATCACTAAAAGGGTTAGGACCAGCAAGGGGCAAAACGGCAGAATAAACCCCGCAGCCAAGCGATGCAGCCGTTTTATACATCTGCCTCCTTCTTTCCGTTATTCAGGTTGGTTTCAGATCCTTTGATGGCAGTAAGACAGTACTGTTGAATGGGTAAATCCTTTGTAATGTGTAGTAGTTATGGTGTACTCTTTGTAGAACGTTATGATGTAATATTGCTGTGTTGATACAGATGGTAATAGTATAAGTTACTATGCTAAGCTAGCGGAAGCTACAGGTATGCTTGCATTGCAGTAATTAAACCCGGCCGCTTGTTGGGAAAATCTTTAGCTAAATCGGTCAGGACATAAAATTGTCAAATTACCTTGGTATGTATATTGTTTTGTGCATGTTATGAGAATAATAAGCTCTGGGTATACACTGTAAATCTTATATAGGTTCAGGTTGGGCTCAAGGGTAATAGGCTTGGCTATATGTAGTCAAAGTGCTATTTTGAGTTTGTTGTGAGTTCACAGTAATATACCATACATATCCCTGTTACTGTTGTGATTCAGATACACGCAATAGGATATTGTACAACAATTAATGAAGCAAAATGTTGTCATTTTGGATTTGTTATGAGTTTATGGTAAAAATAACAAATGTACTTGTTTGATTCATGCAGTATTGGGGGTTTTGGCAGCACGGCTAGACTAAAACCATTGATTAAATAAAATGTTGGTTATTTAATGTTATTGAGAATAAACCCTGCAGCCAAGCGATGCAGCCGTTTTATACATCTGCCTCCTTCTTTCCATTATTCAGATTCAGGGTAACTATTCCAACCCTTTCTCCGGCCAGAGAGGGGCAACATTCTGGGGGCTCGTCCGGGATGATTTCTGCATTTTGAAGCGTAGATAATCATCCAATACCGAATCAGACATCAGTACCTGGACAGACGCACCACAACTGTGATCCTGTGATCCAAGATGTCGGTACTGCATGACTTGCAGCGAGGCATCCAGAAACAACTGCACCAGCTCATCAGCTCTGCAAACATTGATGTGCTCCACCAATTGACAGTCTCCATCAAGGACGAGGTAACGGAAGAGCTACCAGATGACAGTCCAACAGAGGGGGAACTCTATGACTTTATCGTGGTCTTTGTAAAAAGTGACCAGTTGGCAAGTCTAGAGGACCAAGGTATGTCACGTCTGCTACTCTTCAATGACCTCATCACGGAGCTACAGCAACCAAACACAGCCAGTGTGGAGGTGCAAGAGTTACGGACTGAGGCTGCTTCAGGATCACCAGTTGGCTCTGCTAAGGTGGATAAACAGCCGTCCATAAGTAGCCAGACTTCAGATATAGTTAAACTATCTGACATAGCAGCTTTCTTGCCAAGAAGAGAGTTCAAAATCCACAGTGGACAAATATCTGATTCAGACTCTGACGTTAGTAATGGTGCTCTGTGCAAACAGATTGATGAGGGTTTAGCTGAGAACTTTACTGAAAATGAGATAATTCAGGCAGTGCTAAGAATCATCAGACCAGGTACATTTAAAGATATGCTTTTGACAAAACATGAGTTAACTGTGACTGAGCTCAAGCAGTTCCTGAGAACACACTTAAAAGACAAAAGTAGTTCTGAGTTATTTCAGGTGCTTAGTAATGCGAGACAACTAGATCATGAAAGTCCACAGCAGTTTATGTATCGGTTGATGGGGCTGAAGCAGCGCGTGCTGTTTTCATCACAGCAGAATAGTTCAGGTTTTCAGTATGACCAAAAGTTAGTCCAAGGTGTCTTTCTTCACTCCCTGTACCAGGGCATAAGTGAGAAATATATATATGTAAGAAGAGACTTAAAAATGCTCATGAGTGAAAGCGCAGTGACAGATAATCAGATTCTCGAAGCGATCACCAAGTCAGTTCAGGAAGAAGTGGAGAGACAGACACGAATAGGTCAGACGTCACATAAATCCAGAGTAGTGACGGTTAATGCCACGCACCAAGGGGAAACAATTACCCCAGCCCACAGCCGAAGTGCAAGCCACCGTTCTCCAGACCCAAGCTGAAGTCCAAGCACAGCGTGCAGCCATACATGAACTGACAGCCCATGTGTCTGCATTGATGAAGACTCTAGAAAAGGCTTTCACACCAGCCACAAAAGTTCCAGAATCTACAGAGACTATTTCAGTGAATACAGTACTACCACCTAACACGACGAAGTCAGCCAAATGCCAATCATGCACAACACAGGGACTTGATCGTTGCAACCACTGCTTTAAGTGTGGTAAGGAGGAACACAGAGCTGTTGGCTGCCTGCTCAAAAGTAAGCCAGCAGGAAACTGGAAGGGGTCACTGGGAAGGGGCCACCAGTGACCACATCCATGCTAGCGTCCCACATCAGAGCAGCTGGGTACAAGAAAAAGACTCGAACCTCAAATGAACCACCAGTAAAGCCGAGAGGAAGACAAGGTAATTGAGTTGCAGATTTGATTGGAAAGAGATGTATGCTTACCTGCTACCTAAATAGCATACGAACTGACATGCTTGTGGACAGTGGAGCCCAAGTAACCATAGTAACCAGGTCGTGGCTCCAAAGATATCTTCCCAACATAGAGATCGGGCCTCTGGAAGACCTTCTGCCAGATGATCCACTCAGAGTAACAGCAGCTAATGTGACTAATTTACCTCTTGATGGGTGGGTGGAAGTCTTAATAGAAATTAGGAGTCCCACACATGGCCAAGTTGCTATTCAAGTGCCTGCCCTGGTTAGTCAGAACTGTGTTAGTGGATTGCTGTTAGGCTTCAATGTGATTGAGGAGATCATTTTAGAGAGTCTCGAAAAGTCAGGCAGTATCAGTTTGAATGATCTTCTAGCTGAAGCATTAAAGGTATAAAAACATACTGCAGAGACTATTGTGGCAGTCATAAGTAAAAAAAAAACAATTAGAAAGAACACAGTGAGTGACATTGTCAGAGTTGGTAGAAAAGGTCTTACGATTCACAGTGGCCAAGTGTGTGAATTTAGATGTCACGTCAAGTCAAGACTACCAGGTGGCACAGCTTTATTTGAACCTGCCTTGAAATCAGACCTACCAGAGGGGCTGGAGCTTTTCCCTGCCTTATTGAATGTACCCACAGGTTCGTCTGGGGCAGTTAAAACCCCAGTCTGCAATCAGAGTAAACATGACATCTTCTTGCCAGCACGCACCATATTAGGGCAGATTGAAGAGGTCATTGAGTGCAGGCCCATGAATAAGCTTCAGCAGCCTGCAAAGAGAGATACTGACATAGTTTTGTGTGCTACACAGGTTGACCAGGTTAACAGGAGCAGAGTCAAATGTTGCAGAAAAATGGCACCCTCCTGTTAGCTTAGAACACTTAGACCCTGAACAGCAAGAGGCAGTGCGTCAAATGCTTTTTGAGGAATTTGATATCTTTGCTAAAGGGGAAGGGGATATAGGTTGTATACCATACTTGCAGTTAAACATTAACATGGTCGACAACAACCCTGTCCAGAGGTCTTATAACTCAATCCCTAAACCCCTATACAAAGAAGTCAAAGACTATGTACAAAACCTTTTGGACCAAGGGTGGATACGCAAATCAGTCTCCTCCTATTCCTCCCCAGTCATATGTGTGAGGAAGAAAGTTCAAAGTTTACGTCTTTGTGTGGATTTCCGAGGTCTAAACAAAAAGACAGTGGCAGATTGGCACCCACTGCCACGGATTCAAGATTTGCTTGACAGTTTGGGTGGCAACTCATGGTTCTCCATCCTGGACCAAGGAAGTGCTTACCACCAAGGGTTTGTCACTGAAGAATCCAGGCACCTTACAGCCTTCAGCACTCCATGGGGGTTGTATGAATGGATAAGGCTACCATTTGGACTAACAAATGCACCTGCAGCATTTCAGAGGTGCATGGAGGGCATGTTGGAGGGGATATGGGATGAGTGTTGTGCACTGTATCTTGATGATGTGCTTTGTTATTCTAAAACATTCAAGGACCATGTAAACCATCTAAGACAAGTTCTGTGTTGCATGAGAGACCATGGGATTAAGCTGAGATCCACAAAGTGCAAACTGTTCAAACAAGAGGTTCGTTATCTCGGACGCTTGGTGTCTGGAGAAGGAGTTAAAATGGACCCGCAGGACTTGAAAGCTGTCTTGGCACTTAAAGAGAAACAGCCTCAGACTGTCGGAGATGTCAAGTCACTGTTGGGCTTTCTCGGATACTATCGCTCCTTTATCCAAGATTTCTCCCGCTTGGCAAAACCATTATTTGAACTGCTACAAAAACCAAACACAGAGGGAAAAACTATCCAAAACGAGACGGTCAAAAAGAAAGCTAAACACAGTAAGGAAGACAAAGGACAGTTACCCTCAAAAACTCCTATCACATGGACTGACAAACATCAGGGAGTGGTAGCTACACTCATATATAGACTTTCTGACAAATACCCCTGTACTCGCTTACCCAAACTTTGAAATACCGTTCATCGTTCATACTGATGCGTCTAATGAAGGGCTAGGTGCAGTATTATATCATTGGGAGAACAATAAGCTACATGTTATTGGGTTTGAATCTAGAACATTAACACCAGCTGAGCGAAATTATCATCTCCACTCGGGTAAACTTGAGTTCTTGGCATTAAAGTGGGCCATATGTGACAAGTTTAGAGACTACTTGTATTATGCACCCACATTTACTGCATACACAGACAACCCACTCACGTAAGTTCTTAGCACTGCCAGACTGAATGCTGTTGGGCATAGATGGGTGGGAGAATTGGCAGATTTCCATTTTGACATTAAATACCGGCCAGGCAGAATGAACACAGATGCAGATACATTATCACGTTACCCCTTACAGCTGCAAGACTGCATGAGGAACCTCACAAACAGCATTTCAGCTGATGTTGTATCAGCTGCTTGGCAAGGCAGCAGAGCTGTTCAGGAAGACAATGTGCCTTGGGTTGCAGCTGTACAAGTGGAGGAGAACTGCGAGGAAGAGATGTCTCACAAAATTGTGCACAGTATTGAGCCAACAGACATAAAAACAGCACAACAAGAGGATATGGTGATAAAGGAAGTGGTTTCATTAAAAATGAGAAACTGGACCCCGAATGACAGAGATAAAAGGAACATGACAAAACAAACAAAAAGACTACTGTATGAATGGACAAAGTTGGAAGTAGAAAACGGAATCTTGTACAGGAGGACAGAAAGTCACAAGCAGCTTGTCATCCCAGATCAGTTGAAATTGTTTGTCCTTAAGTCACTCCACAATGATCTGGCACATATTGGAGCAGAGAAAATAACCCATCTAGCTAGAGAAAGGTTTTATTGGCCAAACATGCAGCAAGAAATTGAGGACTATGTTAACAAGAGATGTTCCTGTATCAAACAGAAATGTCCCAATCTGCCCCAAAGAGCTCCCATGGGACACATTTCCACCAGCAGTCCCTTTGAACTAGTGTCAGTCGACTATCTCTACTTGGAGCAAAGTCAAGGGTACGAGTACATACTTGTGCTGGTAGACCATTTTACTACATTTCCCCAAGCTTACCCGACACAGAATAAATCAGCAAAAACAACAGCTGACAAGATTTTTCACGACTTAATTCCTCGCTTTGGTTATCCGGAGAAGATTCACCATGACCAGGGGAAGGAATTTGAGAACAGTTTGTTCAGTAGGCTCGAGCAGTTGGCTGGTATTGAACACTCGCAACACCTTACCATCCTCAAGGTAACCCGGTAGAGAGACTAAATCGCACATTACTACAAATGCTGTGCACCTTAGAAGAGGAAAAGAAGACTCAGTGGAAAGACAGTCTCAACCATGTGGTACATGCACTGGTTTCTCACCATTTTTCCTTGTATTTGGTCATCCTCCGCGCTTACCTGTTGATCTGCTGTTCCCAACCAAAAACTCAGTTTCAGAGACTACTGACCGGCAGACCTATGCACAAAAGTGGGCTGAGAGAATGCGAGCTGCATACAAAATTGTGGAAAGAAACAGTGAAAATTATTCTGCCAAAGGTAAAAGACGATATGACAAAGCTGTCAGGGGTGCAGTTCTGCAGCCAGGTGACAGGGTGTTAGTCAGGAACCTGTCAGAGTGAGGTGGACCCGGCAAGCTGCGATCGTATTGGGAACAAGTTGTACATCGTGTTGTGGACAGAGTGGATGAGGGACCAGTTTATAAGGTGCAGCCTGAGAAAGGCTCCAAGGCACTTCGTGTCCTCCACAGGAACTTGTTGCTACCAGTTAATGAACTACCCCTTGAGGAGAACATTCCGGATCAAAATCACAGAAGATGGCCAGAAAAACAACAGACAAAGATGGAAAAGCAGAGTGAGCACATTTCTGAGTCAGATGAGGAAGACTGCGTGTACACACCCATTCCATACTACAAGTTAGTGAGAACTCAAACCACTAATCCACAACAGCAAGAGGGGAGTCATTCTACGGACAGGAGACTGAGTACTACGGCCAGTGAGTTCCATCAACTTTCCCTGCAAGGCACCCAGACCCCAGCCCAGGAGGAAAATGCACATCCAGTCACGGACTACATTAGCAACAGTGTCGACCTAGAAGATGAACATCAAGTGGAAGAGGAACAGGTGCAGGAAAGATCACTTGGGATTCAAGCTTCACATGAGGGTGAACATCTAGAGAGTGCCCTCCGGAGATCTCAGAGGACCACCAAGGCTAGGGAGGTGCTCACCTATGAGGCTTTGGGACAGCCTTCTTACCAACAGTGGACTGCAGGGGTAAACGCGGTACTACCAGCGTACCCATTCACAAGTACTGTTGTTTGTCCCTATATAACACACCCATATTTCATTGTCCAACCCCTGTATGTCTCTAGAGCTGGTAGACACACTCCTACAGACTTGCAGAATAATTGTAATGAATGTAGTTCAACAAGATATCAACTCAAGAGGACTAAATGTAAATATATGCAACACCTATGGCATTTTTATTTGTAAAGAAAATTTGAAAATGGGAAACCATGTTTCAATTTCATTCCACTTCACAATTATGCATTACTTTATCTTGGTCTTCAAGATAAACTCTCAGTGAAATACATGATGTTGTTGGTATGTGACAACAATGTGGAAAAGTTCAAACTGTATTAAAACTTTCGCAGAGTGCTGCACCTCTAGGTCTGGTTTCAGAAAACTCCATAAGAATTGTTCAATTTACCTTCAATCAAACACTGCTCAGGGACCGGGACCCGTTTCACCATGTCTTTGCAGAACACTCTGATCTTCTCCATATTGTCTCTCAAGTGGATGAAAAGTATGTCAGCTTCCTCCTGTTCTACTTCCTCTTCGCTCACCTCTTTACTTTGAGCCTTTTCCAGCTCTTTTTTCTCCCCCGTGATCGACAGAGGGTTGTCACCTGTCAGTTTCTTCTCTGCCTGTGATACTTCATGGCAGTCTGAGTGCTGATTAGACAGAGTATTGGAAAAGCAGCTGTCTGTGTTAGGCTCCACCTCTTCACTGTTCTCTCCTGCATCTGAGTTGATGGAGCGTGAACGCATGGTATGAAGAGCCAGGCTCTTTGACCTGTTGACGACCATGAAAAATACTATCTTTCATATAAATGTTTCTGGAAAATTCTGGGTAAACATGATTTTATCAGCTATATGCAGTATATGCTGTAAAGAGCTGTTAGTTCTGTTTTCTGTGCAATGTTTTAGTTAATGCAGCTAATTCCCCCATAAAAAATATTTATATTTCACTATTGTTAATCAGCAGTTTACAAGACATTTTAGAACAATGCACAATTCACCAATCAAATCGAATGAATGTCATGGGATTGTTGCATCCAAACTAACCTGTTGAATCTCATCTCCCATCTCTCCTCCCTGACACCTTGACTCAGGCTGTGGCGTCGCTGTGGAGCAGGGGAGTCCTCTCCTTCCACCTCCTCTGCCGTTCCTGCATCTCGTGCTCTCTCATCAAAACTCTGAACTTTTACCTGCAGCCACTGCTCTGGCGTCCCTCCTCCTCTACCAGCAGAAAGTGATCCATGTGCAGATGGACATGCCTCATTAGCCCTTTAACAATAACACAAATTTACACAAAATTAGATTGCATGTGGAGGGGATGTGGCCTAAATTCCAGCTTCTGTCCTTTTCTTGGCTTCATTTGCGTAATTTATTGCATTGTCATACTGTTTGGCACTGTTCCTCTCACCCTTTTATTTGACATGACATTCCTCGCTTTTACTGGAACAGAACATTCAAATACACAATTACTGTCTTTTTCTGTACCTTCTGTAAGTTTTTTTTACTTATAAGCCAGTCTACATTTAGTTCTGCTTCTTATTTAGAGAAAAACTGTTTGAGTGATTTGCACACTGCAGCCAAACAAATCCATGTTAATGTATCAACATTAGAAATTTTCCAAACCTGACTTTTCACTGTTTTGCATGCACACATTGTCCTCTGTTTACAGCAAACATAGCATAAGTGTATATCATCGCGTAAAACCACACACATTGAGAAAACAACTACAGAAAACAGTGACTGTAATGTTATTCTTCATCATTATACAGTTAAACTGCAAGAGACTGCAGATTAGAAAATATAAGTAAATATGTCCCATTTTCAGGATATGTTGTCTATTGTGCACTGGGTAACACATTAGTATGAAGTGTTTACTTTTGATTTACTTACAATTTCCGAAGTCATTGGTAATCAGTGATATATGTTGGGACCCTGACAATGGGTTACAACATTAAAGGCCAGTAAGAACTTTTCTGGAACTTTCAAATTGAATCGTAATAATCTACTTCCAGCTTAGCCCAGGAAGAGGAGGAGTCAGAGCTGAACAACAACGCAGTGCTCCAACACGGCGGCCTTTTTCCATGCGGATTTCAGACAGGAACCGGATAGGAGAGGCAAGACGCGCGAATGTCTCCTTGCTGGCAAGCAGACATAACTCTTCAACTTTGATCCAAAAGTTACTACGATCACGGCGCTTGTAGGTAGCAAAGTAAAGTAATGATTTGCTGTTCGAGTATTTGGCATTCATTCAGAAAAAGAGTGTAGTAATTAGACAAGCGTGGTTTGACTTTTCTTCTGAGGCCTTCAGTAGCAGCCCTAATCGAAGCGGATTTCCCACACGGCCTGAAAAAGAAGGCTCCTTGAGCGGTCACTCAAGGAGCCGAACATGCCTTTGTCGTATGGTTCGGCCGCTCCAGCTAAAAGCCGACCCCTTACAGCTACTGAGATTAGCTGCAACACTAGTCCCTTTCAGTCCACATGTGGCTGACCGTACCTCCCTCATCTTGCCGCCCGGAAACCTTTTCCTCAGCACTGTTACCGTAAGAGGTAGTGTTTGGGCAGAGAAGATTAGTTAAGAGTAAAATAATCTAAATAATGTTCATTTAATGACATTTGTTTTTGTTTGTGTTGAGAAAACTCATCTAAGTGCTAGCAGACTAGCTGCTCTGTGTTAAAGTTAAAATTAAGATAAACTTAGTTTAAAAGCTGGATTTTAAACACAGATCGGCCATAACGCGCCGCCAACGCTTATACATTTTGATCCTTTTATTGATGGTATTTTAAAGGTACTTTTAACATTTTAAAAAGATGATAACAAGCTATAAGCTTCTTTTCTTAGCTTCAACTGCTATCGGCTAAGGTAACACGTGACTTAGGAGTCTATTAAGACTCATTTACCCAGAACGGTTTGGTTCTTATTCAAAATAATATTTCCTTAAATATTATTTTAATAAATACGACTGCTAATTAAACACCATGAAGAATTAGTCATCCAGAAAGTTGGTTTTATTCAGCAAATCATTCTATAAAATATTATTTTATTAAAATAATGTTTTATCTAATCTTGCATTGTGAATGGTTGTTTGAAGGTTTACCAATTATTGTTAGTCCCAAGAGTAACTTAACCTCATTTCCAGATTCTTCAAGATAATCCCTGGTTCTCAAGCATAAATAACATTGAATGGTAACGTTGCATCACTTTATTGGTCATGGTTTTTAACCATCTTTGATTCACTTCATATTTATATGGTACAAAGCTAGTCTTTTTATTCTTTCATTCTGCTTGGTAGTTTAGTTGGACTGTTCTAGTATTGTTGGTTGAAATATGTTTGGAATATTTTTTACTTTGAGTTGAATTATTTTTGTTAATAAATTGTTGTATTTTAAGAGATTGCATGAATTTATTCCCTGTGTGTGCAGAGTTTTGCTGTTCAATAATGTCAGAGGTTGGCTCTTCCCTTTCATTATTGGCCTAACACCACCGCCTTATTGGAGTAGTATTCACCGGACAACACTTAACAGACCAAATTATTATTAAATTTTTTTTTTAAATATTAATAGTAAATATTAAATAATATATTCATAATAATAATCACCACATATACATAAGGAAGGCTCAAGGTTCTCGGGGACATACTGACCACTTTTGCTCACTCTGCTACTTTCTCCTACTACTCTCCACTTATCCATTACTGCAGTTATTGTTGCCATTACTTTTATGTCGTCTTTGTTTTTTTTCTTTACATAGAAGCTACATCTAGTCTAGCATTTCTGTTAGCTGTGACACCTGCTTGGAGGGAAGCATTGGCTTAGCTATTGCTGCCAAAAACTTAATGTTCTCTATCTATAGATAATGCAACTACATGCTCATCTAGGAAGATGGATTGCTGCAAAGTCAGTGACTCGATGCAATCAGCTAGGTTTTCTTAAATAGATTACTTTTTTTTTTACCAATTAAGAGAATAAATTAAACTTCAATGCAATGTTTTTTTCCTAAGATCACATTCAAATGTATGTAATTTAACTGGCTCAAATATTGGATTAAATTGACAACACATTTCTGTAAACTGGATCTGTTTTTATTGTAAAGTGCCTTGAGACATTTGTTGGGAATCGGAGCAGTAGAAAAAAAAAACAACTGAATTAGATTGAAATGAATACTTCAGCCTTTTAAAAAGTGTTAAAATAAGACGTTGACAACAATAGCCCATAAAGAAAACAGATCTAACAAAGGGTTATCTGATTCCTATGTCGCACATATTAAGACTAATAAAAAGTTTAACATTTCTAAGTTCTTCAGCTGCACCTTATTTCTTAAATAAGACTGAATATGCTAAGGAATCTCTACCCTACAGTTACATAAAGGCTTTGATCAGCACATGCAAACTGCAATTTAAGACAAGAATATTTAGAGTACTGTTACTGCCTGTTTTCAAATCATTTTCAACCTGTAGTGAAGGGTGGTTTTGTCCTCCAGTCGTCTTTCCAGCACTCTGGCTATGGCAGTGAATGAGTTGCTCATCCTGTAGATGTCTTTCCCACAGCCGCCCAGTAACGACGGGTGTCTGTCAGTCAGAGCTCTGATCTCCTGCAGCAAGGTGTGGTGAAAGCTGTGCTCCATACTGCCAAGTAGGGACACCAGGTAGACCAATGAGTTGTGGGCATGGGTCTGGAGGACGGAAATAAGGAAACCATTTAAATTCTCAGGGTTACTCTAACTGCACATATTAGCTCTGAATTGTTAATGTGGGTACATTACCAAGTTAGTTTTTTTAAGTAAAAGTACACCATAAGGGTTTACTGTACATGTATAACACTATTGACTGACATAAAAACAAGACATTTGAGCACTGAAAGAGCTTCCTAAGTCTATCTTACGACTTCATATTAAGTAATACATGAATTTCTTCATTGATGAACAATAAAAGTTAATTCTATTAAATTCTAATTTCACTTGCAACAAAATGTATTGCTTCATCATTTGCTCTTCCTCCACCTCCTCAATGATTTTAATTTAATTCAGTTTCATAGTTTATTATTGATAGTTGGTAATTCTTTAGAGAGACAGAAAATTAACCCTACTTTGAATAATATAGATTTATCTTTACAGAAAACAAGGTAACAATGAATACAATTTTACAGGCATACTGTTCATTAAAAGATGGACAGTAACAAAGTGCAAGTCTTGTAAGAATGTCAGTGATCTTATCAAAAGTTAAGTTGCATCAGTTTCTCCTCCTGGATTAAATAAGAAATGACAACAGCTTCAAACTACCTGCTTATTTGCATGAAAATGACACTTTAATGACTCTACCCTTTGTTTAGTTATGTCTAATGTCGTTTCTGTAAAGGATTGTTGTAATATCCTGTTAAGCTGTGCTGATGCAGTTTAGTTGATAACAAACATAATACAATGCCTTCCACACTTATTGGCACTGTGGTATAGCTCTATAAAAAAAAACGTTAAGATGAATTTATGTTTTAATCTAATAGACTCATAATAAAAACACAACCTTTAATTTGGGTACAATTACGGGGGATAATCCCCATATGAAATAATTATTTCTAACACAATTAAAAGTGCTATTATAAAATATATTCCTTACAAAATAACCTATATTAAGCATTTTCCTACATTTTTGTTCCCAGTTTTCTAATTTAAAACAGTGTCGGAGAACCTTCAATCATCAAGCTATGGCTCCCTGTTTTCCTGGGGAATAAGCATGACGTGGCACAGGGGCCAATTTTTGTTTGCCACTGTTTAAAATGGGAAAGACTGGAGAACATACTATTTAGCTAAGGCAAACGTGTGTTGATCTTCAAAGAAATAAAAAAAAACAAAGATGATTATGTGGAAGAGCACCTTCTGCCCACTGTAGAGAATCGTGAAGGATCTTTGCCTTTTCTCTTCCAAAGACCATGGAAACCTGTTGGCAATGTGAACTCTTTTTAACCAGTAATCTGCTGACCTCTGCCAAAAAGCTTTTAATAGAAAAGCGGTTGTCACTGAAATCAGGAAATCAGTAAAATCAACTTTAATCGTGGCTGATTTCAGTCCCCAGACCTAAATACTACAAAACAACCAGTGCAATAAGCTGAAGATAGTTGTCTATAATAGAGGACCAAGGACACCGGGTGATCTAGAGCACTGATAGCAGGGTAACGTCACCCAAAGATGGTGATGTTACCCCACTGTGGGTCACAAATCAAGTGTGGGGGTTTGAGGTCCTCTTTTAAATCACAGTTATTTATAAAACCTACTGTAAATAACTGTAGAAGCATATTTATGTTATAAATCTTACAAAAGATTAAAAATGGCACATACAAATTTATTAAAGTAATTTGTAAGGGTATCTGATGTTTGTGTTGTTATTATCCCATTGTTAAATTGTCAGCATGAGATTATGCTGCTGCAATGAAGATGTTTTGGGTTGGGTTTTTTTAGGGCTTTTTACACATCTTAACCAAAGATGCAGCAATAAAAGTGTGATGGTTGGGATGTGCTATATACAGATTTGATCAAGAAAAAAAGAAGAACCAAACATAATTACCAATAAGGTATTTTATTGTACGAATACATCCAGTTTTATGGTTATTTTTTAATGTTGCTGATTTAGATGTCTCCAAAATAAAATCTGTGTTGTGTTAATGTAGGTTTAGTTAAAAAGGTGATCTAATATGTGATTAGTTTTACACTTCAGCCAGGTTGAAGGTGACGTTAGTCAGTGTAAGTTTAGGCTCTGTTGTTCCTAAATTATGACAAACAATAATAAACACAAACACATGCAGCTGGCTCTCAGCAAACTTAGAAAGTATAAACTCCTTCATTGTCCTAAATGTGGTTTCCTTCCCATGGGCTTTTGTAATAACATTTACATTTCATCATCTCTAGTCTGCTTTTGTTTAACTCCTGTTCAACCTCTCCAGCGCTGACGCAAAGCAGCTCAGGCTTTGTCATTTCAGGGGATGGTTCAGACCTGTCGGCTCAAGCCTCTGTAACATGTCCATATTTCATATTTAAATGGCAAAGATTTTATTTTCTTCCAACCAATAAACTAGTCAACACTGAAATCACAGTAATTAAAACAGATGTAAAAAACTAGATGTTCCAGTAACAGCTCTCTCTGGCTGTGATTCAGGTCAGAGCCAAAGCCAAACACCTGCATGTGGGGATAAAAACAAAGACTGGATATTCTTTCTTACTACAATGAAACCTCCAAACAGCTCTCTTTTTGTGTTATGAAAGGCCAGACGGAAATGCAGAGCCAAAAATCTGCTTGCATCTTTTAAAACACACAGTGCAATGAGTCGAGAACGACACAGCTACATCTGGCACGTTTCACAAGCATTCTCTATAGAGTCATACATTTATTCACTGATCCTAAAAAGAGTAGAATATGTAATATGTAAAATGTAGAATTTGACCTTAGACTTTGGTAATATCCCATTAAGATTTGTAGGAGTTTAGCTCATAAATGAATCAGAAGCTGGCCTGCAGCTCAGGCTGCAGGTAAAAAGATTAAAAGGACTACAAAGTTTAATTTTCTTTTGAACAGCAAAACTTATACATATTACAACAAACAGAAATTTCTTGGTTCACTTTTGACAAGAGATATTTCACAAAAACATAAAAAGAACGTCTGTAAGGTTATAAGCTTCCTTCCATCATCAAATAACAAATAATATTCTCTATAATTATTTAGAAGCACTCGACCAGGATTCAGTCCTAAACAGTATAATCAATTTACTATTTTCTAAACTATTATGCAATAAATCACTAATCAATGTAAACTATTATTAATTCAGGGATTCTGTGTACTACAAGAATTATGGCTGTACAATTAGGGCCACATTTTTAATATCAACTGCTGGCTCTAGGGAAAAAATGTAAAGAGAAAATCCTTAATATTACTATGTGATCTAAGAATTTTAGCTTAAGGCTAAGTCGCTAATCAGTGATGGAATTTTTGGAGCAAAACAACCACAAATGCTAGAAAAGGTTATTTACAAAGCCTCTCGTCCCTCAAGATAGCTCCTGAGCTGGGACATAATGTTTAATGGAGATCTTCATTACATTAGATGTATTGTAATGCATTCATTGTAAATACACCCTGATGATACATTTCTCTCTTTATTTACTTTATTCGTTGGTTGTGCCTATTGTCTCTAATTTTGTTTTGTCTTTTTCAGATATATTGTTCTGCTGTGAACCAAACAATCGCTTCTTTAAAAGGGAATAAACTGAGAAGAGGGAGAAACTCTATATTTTTGTAAGTCAAGCAGTTTCTGTTACGTTCTTTTTTAGGTTTTTACCTAATCTCACCTACGTTAGAACTTTTAAAATTTCAGTCAGTCAGTCAGTCATTTTCTACCACTTATTCCATAGTGGGTCACAGGGGAGCTGGTGCCTATCTCCAGCAGTCTTTGGGCGAGAGGCGGGGTACACCCTGGACAGGTCGCCAGTCCATCGCAGGGCAACACACAAACAACCATGCACACTCATTCATTCATACACCTAAGGGCAATTTAGAGTGACCAATTAACCTAACAGGCATGTCTTTGGACTGTGGGAGGAAGCCGGAGTACCCGGTGAGAACCCACGCATGCACAGGGAGAACATGCAAACTCCATGCAGAAAGACCCCTGGTTGGGAATTGAACCCAGGACCTTCTTGCTGCAAGGCAACAGTGCTACCAACTGCACCACCGTGCAGCCCTATTTAGCTATTTATTTAAAAAAAAGTAAAAATGGACAAAAATTTCTGTGTGTTTGACAAACTTTTTGCAACATGCGAAAGTTTGCATTTTCTTAATATTAAACATGTAAAAAAATATATATTTTGTTAAAGTATCTATTTTTACCTTCTCAAAAATAAATTAAACATTAAACTAATTGTCTTAACAGAAGACATATAAAGACTTTAAGTTTTCTGTGTCGAATATTTCCTACTTTCTTGATGTAGAAAATGTGTTTAGTCGCTTCTCAGTAACAAGAACATGATATGGACCACTGTTTCAATAAAAAAAAAACTTGCTGTTGGCAGGTTTAAGGGATATGTGAACCCAGATCTGCTTTTGCGTAAATGTCATTGGATCTTTCCCTTTAAATTAAATGAAAGTAAAAAGTTTGGTTAATAAAAGATAAATATTTTGTGTTGGACCAAACCATTTTTTTATCTTAGGAATATCTCACCCTAATTTGACTGAATGCAACTGGAAACCACACAGACTTTTATTTGAATATAATTTGTAAACCATCCCAAACCAATCATGATCACCCACAACTTTACATTGGTGTATTGTTAAATGCCAATAACGTGCAGGTAAAAACTAAAATATGGAAAATAGAATGATCCAGAAGAATCCACAAAATTTCAAATAAGCAGAAATGATTTTAATTGAAATGAAAATGCATTTAAATGATTAAAAATACATTTTGTGGATTACTGAAAACTTGCTAATAGCAAATACTGAACAACACAATACGTCACCAAACACTTTAAAATGACTACAGTGCTTCACCAACAATGCTCTTAAAGTGGTTTAACAGCATAGAAGAATTATCACTATTATTATTATTATCAGATGGCATATTTATTCTAAACTGTTGGACTGGACTTTGTGTAAAGAGTATAGTGTTTCTTTCACTAGTGATATATTCTGATCTAACAAGCAATAGGTCCACACACACAATTTATCTTTAGCTCCCTTCAGGAGGTTGAGGAAGAAGGGAAAGTGTTGTGCAATCCAGTGTAAATGCATCCCAGTGTGAGGATGTGAGTGCGTGTTTAAATGAACGTGTCCATGCGTGGAGGGCACAGCCCAAGCCCATGAGGCATTCCCCACTGCCATCACCAAGAGGCCTCTGCAGGAGCATTTTCCAGAGAACAAGGGTTATTTTCCAAATGGTTCCAAGGTGAAGAAAGACAGGATACCGTGGACTGAGAAACCTGTGTGTGTGTGTGTGGGTGCGTAGGCGTGTTGTGCATTCTGAGCTGTGAAGAAGTTGGGTTAGCAGGCTGCATGACAAGAAGATTGAGCAAGGAAGCAGATTTTAGAGAAAACGTTGCTCTGCAATGTTCCACAGTTTCAGAGTGTGTCTGTCCTTTTGTTTACAGTGTCTGCAGATAAACACAATAATGTGTATGTGGGTAGGAAACATCTAATCTGGAGACTAATATATTTCACTCTGTTGCTAATGTCCCCAAATTGCATTTAACTGTCTTAAATAGACCTGAAATTGGAGAGAAAGTGTGAACCCTCAGTGCTGAATTTCATTTTTTTCCTGTGGACATTTTTAGCTTTTACACCAGAGAATGTTATTTTTTAAGAGAAAACAAACAAAACAAATCTGCGAGGGGGTAAACACTTGTTTACAGCACTGTAGCTAATTTCAGGCATGTCTGTTTAGAATGTTGTTCTATCAATGATCCCTGTTTTATAGATGAAACTCTTCATGTATGCCTGAGAAAACGTCTAATCTGTCAAAGGTGTGAGCATGTGTTTGTTTAGAAAGGTTCCACTGAACACAAAGGCAGGTGTTAAATCTCCGGATCTGCCCTGTGCAATGTGTAACAGTGGGTTTCTTTCTTTGCAGAACAACATAGAAGAAGTCATGTGATTGTGTATAACATTCTGCTCCACTTATTAAGTTAACAAACCCTGTCTAAGAGTGTCTGTGGTGGGTGTTTAAAAATGGTGTCTGGAAACCAGGAGCCAATAGATATTTATGAGGAAACATGCCTTTGTGAGAGTTTATTAAGATTTTATGTCATAGAACAACACAAGTATAATTGTCAAATTGAAGGAAAATGATACATGGTAAAGTGTCATTGAATTATGGCCACCAAAGTCACTTTGGAGAACATCTTCTCTATATTGATATTCTCTACAGTTTCAGGTACTGGTCTTTGGGAGTAGTTTTGACATCCAGAGGCAGTAAGGTTTGCCCGTTCTTCTTTGTAAAAGCCCTCAAGCTTATTTGGATTGGATGGGGAGTGTCTGTGAACATCATTTTTAAGTCCTGCTACACATTCTCGGTTGGATTTAGGTCTGCACTTTGATCTTGCCATTCCAACACATAATCCAGATTGTGATAGTGCAAATATGCTTATTTGTTTCCAGCAGAGTAGCTGACAGATCTGGCTGCCCTTTAGATTTTCTGAGAGCTTTTGTTTCAGCATTGCCCTGTATTTAGCTCCATCCATCCTTCTCATCAATTCTGACCACTGTCCCCATCCCCGCTGAAGAAAACAATCCCCACAGCATGACACTGTCACCACCATGTTTCACCAATGGTGTAGATGGTGTGTAGTGTTAGTTTTCCACTACACAATGCATTTTCCACACAGTCCAAAGAGTTATAATTTGGTCTCGTCTGACCAAAGCACCTTTTCCCACGTGGATGGTGTATTCCTTACACTGATTGTGCTAAACTGCAAACAGGACATCTTTGAACACTGGCTTTTTGTCTTAGTACTCTTATCATAAAGGTCATATTTGTGGAGTGCATCACTTATAGCTGACCTGCAAATAGATTCTGGTAACCTGAGCTGTGGATCTCTGCAGCTTTTCTAGATTTTATGTTGTCGAACAAACCTCTAAGGCCTTTACAGAAGAGCTAAATTTATAGTGAGATTGTATGTTGGTGGACTCTTAAAACTACCTGTGATGGCAACTGGTTGCACTGGGTTTTATTTAGGGTTGTCAGTGTGGGCTAAACACAAATGCACACCTCAGTTTTCTGACTTTTATTAAGCTTTTTCCACTTCAGAATTATCCGCATTCATGCATAGTATGTTACATAAATCCCAATAAAATACACTACGGATTTTGTGTCACAAAATGTGGAAATGTTCAAGCAATATTAATACTTTAGCCAGCCAGTGTAGGTCAGAGACAAACTAACACTTCTCTAAAGCTGTGCCAGAGTGTGTCTGCATGTGCGTTCAAAGGGCAACATCACTATCTTACTGAAAAAACCTAGAAAGATGCATCAACATTTCGCAGTGTTGTGAAACAGCGGCGAAAATTTACATTTGTAGTGGACTTGTTTTGGTAACCCTCACTTTTGTCAGGAATTTGCTTCTGGCAACACGGTTTCTGTTTCTTCTTCACTTCTATGAGACTTTCTTAACTAAATTAACTTAAACCTAGGACATGGTCTCCCTTCCAAACGTCCTTCATAAATATAACATTTTGCATGTGTCTCTGTGTATTTTACCTCACTGAGGATGCCAACAGCACCATGAATTTTGGCCACATGACTAAGAAAAGCAGTAGACTGCTGTCCCACCATCTTGAGTGTTGGCAGAAAGCTGACCAGTGACGAAGGGCTGGCCTGGGAAACGTCAACTAGAGCACCCAACAAAGCCTCGGTCAGAGCATGCTCACTCAGGTAACTGACCAGTGTGGGCACATGAGTACTCAGCATCTGCAGGGAATAGCAGAAAAAAACAAAAAATACAACAAATATACACAACAGTTTCATTAGTCTGTGACTCAGCATCCGCACCCATGCACTAACAAACCAAACAGAGACTGAGCTCCGGCTCTTTGATCCAAGATATAAAGGGTGGAGGGTAATACACAAAAGATTGACCATAGGACTGTCTGAGCAAACTGAATGAATGAACAATTCCTGCTCATTATCTGCACAAATCACACTGGGATGCATTAGACTGAAAGCTCACGATTGTCTGCTCTGTTGCTGCTCCATAATGAGTCACGTTTTATGAAGAAATACACTAATCCCAACAAGCATTTGTGTCTTCTAAAGAAGGTGCATAGAAGCTAGAACAGTTTCCCATATTCGTTTGATTTTTAACATTCTACCAGGACATCATTTCCAGTAAGTGACATTATGAAACAGAACATTTCACAAATGCTGTGGAAAACGCAACTTAAATCAAACTGGCGATATTTTATGAGCATGCATGTATGAGTGTGTGTGTGTGTGTGTGTGAGCAGTGGGGGGGAACAAGGGAGAGGATAAGAATAACTCCAGATGGCTAGTTTTGTTTCTCCTCTGAATAAAACTGTGCATGTTTTACCACTGTGTGCTCCATTTGCTGGAATATGGTATTCCCCCCTCGTGTTGAGTTACAATAGCTTTGCTCCAAAACAAATGCAATATTAAAGGTATTCATCCAGTGTTCAATTTTATCAGCTCCGCTTAGTTTTCCAGTGGATTTTTCACAATGCAGCATAGAGAAGACTTGAATGGTCAACAATCTGATTAAGTCTGACTGATAAGAGGAATTGTTTAAAAATATAGATAACTTAATATAAGACAAAAGTACATCCAAATAAAACCTTAACAGTGAATTCTGTGCTGTTGATACCAAAACAATAAATGCAATTTGAACAATATTTGCGTGAACATCCAAACTCTTGAGAAATCTTCCTCTTCAATATGTTATTGGCAATATAATGTATGTTGACCTCTGCATATTCACATGCTGTTTGAGAACTCAGTGGAGTTAAGATCTGGGTTGTTTTCATGTTCAAAAATGCCAATGGTATTATCTTGAATTAACTTCTTAATGTTTTCTGCCTTGTAACATTTTCTAACATGATGTGCTCCATCATGCTAGAAGAAATGCAGATTATCATTGAGTTCAGTCCACTCCCTTAGTTGAGAAACAACCACACCGGGAGTGGATCAGAATGCATGACTGTTTGCATGATACAGAACTCTCCTTTCATGGTCAAATGATTTTCCAGATGTCCCAGGCTACTGGACGAAAGATTTAACACAGAAAATACCTTTACACTGATCTTTTGTGGTCCAGTTCTTGTAATCCCAATACAATTTCCATCTGTCCTTATCCTAGATGTTTTTCTTGGTCACAGTTGTTTTCTAGACCACTACTTGTCAAAGGGCTATTCTCCAAAGGTCACCAACTCACTCCCACAGATATACTCATACCCACCCCAGGGGGGGGGGGGGGGGTCTTTCCACTGCAAAGCCCTTTTCACCGTTACTGAATCTTTAACATTATCTAATCATGATCTTAGCAGAAATTCCTCAATGTGGAAACCTTTTGATGCAAAGCAATGCTGGTTGCACCCCAGGTACCCATTAATAACACAAAACGATAATGATTTCAAGGAGATCTACCACTCTATTTTCTTTCTTTATATCAATCAGGGATTGTCGCTGTACCTATTAAACTCTCACCTGTGCATGCAAAGTAATACTCCCAAAAATTAAAATGTGATCTCAAAAATAAAATTCACAGTTTGCAAACAAAAATTGTATCCATGTGAAAACTTTGGCCACAGTTTAATATTATTTACCAAATCGCTGCTACCTAACTTCCAACAAGCTTAATACAGTTACTGTTATTATTCTTGGCTTAAAAGACTAAATAAGAACAATTACTTACAAGTGGATGCTTCCCTGCAACCATCTGAATAAGTCTGATCAGGTGTTGTTGCTCAGGTGTCTCCAGCTGGGGCATCATTGCTGTGAGGCTGCCCAGGTGATGGTGGATGGTGTCTGGCTGTTTGGGGTAGACTGATGGCAGCACACGTAGCATCATGTGGTTACCTGCAATACATAAAGACACAAAAAAGTACAAGGAAAGTGCAAAAGCATACTCTGCACACAGATGGTAATTGCTCCAAAAGAAAAATTGTGTTCACTCAGATCTGTTTCATCTTGATTCGACAGTTTTGGCAGAAACACAACTGTTGCATTTTGAAAACTTTTTAGCTTCTCCTTTTGTGCTAACAATAAAAATTGAAAACATAAATATTTAGTTAGATGACTGAATGACCCCTCGAGAGAGGTTGGACTCTCTTCAACTCTGGAGTGGCCCACGGGGAGAGGCAGCAGGTTGGGGTGCATTTGCTTGTTGCAGCCCTACTCAGCAGTCTCGTGTTGGGGTTTACCCCGGTGGATGAAAGGGTCGCATCCCTGCGCTTTCGGGTCGGGGACAGGTCTCTTACTGTTGTTTCGGCCTACAGGCCGAGCAGTAGTGCGGAGTACCTCGCCTTCTTGGCAGCTGACAGGTACCGTGAGGCCAAACGGGGTGGGTTGTGGCAGAGGAAATAACTCGGGCCTGGGAGGAGTTCGGTGAGGCCATGGAGGACTACCGGTTGGCCTCAAAGCGATTTGGGCAAACCGCCCGGCACCTCAGGAGGGGGAAGAAGTGCTTCGCAAACACTGTTTACAGTGGGGGTTGGGGAGCTCCAGACCTTGACTGGGGACATTATTGGGCAGCGGAAGGAGCACTTCAAGGATCTCCTCAAACCTGCCGTCGTGCATTCCCTGGTGGAAGCAGAGGCTGGGGACTCGGGGTTGGACTCTTTCATTACCCAGGCTGAAGCCACCGAGGTGGTTAAAAAGCTCCATGGTGAGAGGGCTTCGGGGGTGGATGAGATCTGCCCTGAGTACCTCAGGTCTCTGGATGTTGTGGGACGGTCATGGTTGACACGTGTCTTCACCATTGCATTGGGGACAGTGCTTTTGGACTGGCAGACCAGGGTTGTATCCCCCCTTCATAAGAAGGGTGACGGAGGGTGTGTTCCAACTATTCAAGGATCACACTCCTCAGCCTCCCTGGTAAGGTCAATGCCAGGGTATTGGAGAGGAGACCTAATCTAAACCCTCTAAACCCTCCACAGGGTACTCGAGGGTTCATGGGAGTTTGCCCAACCGGTCCACATGTGTTTTGTGGACCTGAAGAAGGCATTTGACTGTGTACCTCGTGGTGCCCTGTGGGGGTGCTCCAGGAGTACAGAGTTGGGGGCCCTTTATTAGGGGCCATCTGGTCTCTGTACAAGCTGAGCAGGAGTTTGGTCCGCTTTGCCGGCACTAAGTCGGACCTGTTCCTGGTGCATGTTGGACTCCAGCAGGGCTGCCCTTTGTCACCGGTCCTGTTCATAACTTTTATGGACGCAGCCAAGGGCCGGAGGGGGTCTGGTTTGGGGACCAGTGGATTTCATCTCTTCGTTTTGCAGATGACATGGTCTTGCAGGGCCCCTCTAGCCAAGACCTACAGGATCCACTGGGGCGGTTCAGAATCAGAATCAGCTTTATTGCCAAGTCCGTACATACAAACAAGGAATTTGACTCCGGTACACTTTGCTCTCTGGTTTTTGTTTTTGCATTACAGAATATACATAATTACAATATACAAATATACACATATAGCCCAGTGGGAAGTGGCTGGGATGAAGATCAGCTACTCCAAGTCTGAGGCCATGGTTCTCGACTGGAAAAGGGTGGCTTGCCCTTTTCTAGTTGGAGGGGAGTTCCTGCCCCAAGTGGAGGAGTTCAAGTACCTTGGGGTCTTGTTCATGAGTGGAGGGAGAATGGAGGGGGAGATTGATAGACGGCTCGGTGCGGCTGCCGCAGTAATGGGGACGGTGTGCCTGTTTGTTGTGTTGAAGAGAGAGCTGAGCCCAAAAGCAAAGCTCTCGATTTACCGGTCGGTCTACGTTACTACCCTCACCTATGGCCATGAAATTTGGGTCTTGACTGAAAGAACGAGATCCCGGATAAAAGCAGCTGAAATGATTTTCCTCTGTAGGGTGGCCGGGCACTCCCTTAGAGATAGGGTGAGGAGCTCGGCCTTCGGCGAGGAGCTTGGAGCAGAGCAGCTGCTCCTCTACATCGAGAGGAGCCAGTTGAGGTGGCTCGAGCATCTATACTGGATGCCTCCCTCGGGAGGTGTTCCAGGCAGGCATGTCCCAACGGGAGGAGTCCCAGGGGACGGCCCGGGACACACTGGAGGTGACTATGTCTCTCAGCTAGCCTGGGAAGGAGCTGGAGGAGGTGTCTAGGGAGAAGGAAGTCTTGGTGTCTCTACTGAGTCTGCTGCCCCCACGACATGGTCCTGTATAAAGTGGAAGATGACGAGTATGGGTCAGTGACTTTAGAAACACACCATATTTATTGCCATTGAGGAATTTCCTTAATAAATATAAGCTTGAACACAACTGTTATTACTTGCACAGTTCTAATAGATTTTAGGTCATGTTAAAGTGCAATTCAGAATTATTAGCTATATGGTATAGATACTTGTACAAAACAAAACACATATCACTGAATTTATGCACTGACAAAAACAATCACCTAACTTACTTTCATTATGGTTGTGTCATAAGTACATTAGCTCTGAAATACTTCTATCATTTTTATTCATGAAGTGATTGCTGTGAAAAACAGCAGATATTCTTGAAATCACAGTTTTCTTGCATTAGCAATGGTTACATTAAAGAAAACTGTACAGCCATCACAGCTTTCAATTAAAACTGCTTCACATGACAGGAAATGGCTGCTAACAACTGCACATTAGTTAAGAAGCTAATCAAAAAACCTTGAGGTAAGAGATTTGGTAACAACATTGCAGGCTTCAGTAATTACAAGGATGTTTAGCAATGCCAGGACTATGTCCTCCAAAGGAGTAAGCTGAAGAATCAAGTTCACAAAACGACAGAGCTTTGCTGGCATTGGCAGAAGGCTGGTGTAAGTGTATTAGTACAAACATTGAGACAAAGACTTTTGGACAACCACCTTGTGAGAAGATGTGCAACCAAGAGCCACTTTTGTCCAAAAAAAACTTCAATGACAGACTGACATTCTGCGGGAAATACAAGGATAAACAGCAAAAGACAGGTGCAAAAATCCTTTCTCTAAAAATCCTCCTGATTGTATGAGGGATCTGGAAAATAACTTGTCGAGACTAGATTGGGTAAGAGCTACCTCAACTTCTGTAAAGAATATTGATGCAATGCTTCACCAGTGGTCATTAGACAAGCAGGGTACACTGTGGATAGGTTGCCAGTCCATCACATGGCAACGCACAGGATGAACAACCATGATAAATTAAACACACTTAAACCTAAGGGCAATGAAAAGAAACAAATTAACATAACAACCAAGTTTTTGGACTGTGAAAGGAAGTTGGAGTACCCAGTGGGAACCCATGCAAGCACGGGAAGAACATGCAAAGTCTATGCTAAAAGAACCCAGGACCTTCTTCTAGGAAGGCATCAGTGTGAGTAACTGTTTCACTGTGCAGCTTCATATATTGTAGAAATCATGAAACAAATACAAATAATGTTAAAATGAAATCTTAAAAAAGGCATTCACATTTGCTTCCTGTTAAAATTGCTAAAGTTACAGTAATACTATTTATATATTTTGTCTTGTTACACTGACAACCTTCACTGTATTTATTATGATTTTGTGTTACAGACCAACATAAAGTACCCTATATTTGTTAAGTCAAAAGGAAACAAATGTTTTTATAATCTTTTCAACAAATATTATTTTGTGGACCAAATTGTAAACAAAATTTTGGTCTCATCCAGTCATAGTACCTTCTTCCTTATATTTGTGGTGTTTCCCACATGACTTATGGCAAAACTGACCGTGGGGATTCTTACTGCTTTCTGTCAGTAATAACGACAGCAAATCGTCTTGCCACTTTTCCATAAAGCCCAGGTTTGTGGGGTGTTGGGTTGATACTCCCATTAACCGATTCTTCCACCTGAGTTGTAGATTTTTGCAACTCCTCCAGAGTTACCATGGGCCTCCTGGGTACATGCCAAAGGTATAAATACTTTCATGTCAAGAACCGTATGATGTGTTGATGACTATGACTATTAAAATAGGAAGCAGGCTGCAAAAAACTTTCACCTTTAGTTGTTGGTTGTTCATAACTTTCTTCTATTGGCTTCAGCTGTTATTGTCATCACAAACCATAAGATTCCCAGCAATGAAATAATATCAACTGTTTAGAAATAATAATCTTTCCATTTTTACTGTGTTGAAACAAAGTCAAGATGACTCATGTTTGGACATGAAATTATTTGCAAAGCAGTTTACAGGCCTGGAAAACCCAACGGATTACCCAACAGCCTCTGTCTGTCAATAAAACATCTTTAAATGATTCACGTCACTGAACAAAGACTCTTGTTTTCAAATAGAGGAGTTATTATTGGTGATTTTCAGGCATTTTCTTCAATAACTCTGGTATCCTTCAAAGGCAAACCACAAGAGATACATTATATGTAATGCTTAAACACAGTCAGATTGCATGTCAAATAGAGAATGTATGAGAAAACGGTATGAGACCAAAACAAGAGGAGGACAGACATTTACTATTTTTTATTAAACTGACTCCATCTGTAGGCAATATGGAAAAATAAGACCTAAATAAATTCGAGCAACATAAGAAAGTTGAGGTTATGACCTGGACCACTTACTGCATGTTTCCCCTCACTCTTTCCTGTTAATTAAATAATAATGCCACAAAATATGTTAAAATTACTGATTCTTCTGTGCAAATGTGAAAAAAGTTCATAGACTGTATAGACCTTCCTATTGTCCTAACCATAGCTTACACTGTGTATTATCAAACACACACCACATACACAAAATTCAACACAAATCATCATAAAAGACAGCTACAGTTTAAGTACAGAGAGACAGAGAAAGCTGATAATGACCCTAAAGCTTCAGCTAAAGCACTAAAAGGTCTGTTCAAAGTTATGTTAAAAGGCAGGAGGAGACAAGAATCCACACACAATCCTTTGTGGAGGATTTATAGCCCTGAAATTGCATCTCCATGCTCACATGTAGTAAGAACAACCCGACCAGACCGTAGAACATTCTGTCTAATCCAAACCTATTCAGCCTCATATGACAGATCTGTCTGAATCCTTTTGCATCTGAAACAGCCTGAAAAACTCACTGAAGGATCCATCCATCCATCCATCCATCCATCCATCCATCCAATGTTTTATCATACAAAGGTAAAATGTTTCTGAGGTGCCACAAGCAACAAAAAAATATCTGAAAACTGATCAACTGTATTATGAAAAAGCAGAAAAGTCCAAAAAGATTCCCTGTCATCCAGATACACTTCCAGCATTGTTGAATAATTCAAATGAATATTGTTGTTTTGTCAGTGAATACTGTAATAACACTGTCCAAAATGTTCCAACGATTCCCTTGAGAGGAGAGTAAAACAATCGGAGTCATGAAGAAAAATGTTGTTTGGCCTTATTATTGCTATTACTTAGGCGGAAAGCTTTCAATAAGTGTGCAAAAAGACACTTTACAATTTCTCAGATAAGAGTTTTTTTATTTAAGTCAGATTTTCCTTTTATTTTTTCTGTGACTTTTAAAAGTTAACAGAGAATTCTTTAAAAAGACCCAAAGTTGTGTATAAAGAAGCTTTAAATCAAACACATATTATTGTACTTCAGTTAATCTAGAGAAGGATGAATACTGGTTTTAATGCACAGAGATATAAGATAATAATGATATCCAGCACTGTATAGTGGATAACCTGCCAAAAGGAACACCCTGTTAACATGTGTGCAGAGGAGTTCACTGTTCAGGACAAAACTGCAAAGGGCAGCTCAAGAAGCAGCTTGAAAGCCCACACTTTGTTTCTGTAGCTTGTAACACTCATTTCAAGCATATACCTGCATGTCCTGAGAGAGTGCTATTAACACAAGCAACCTCAGATGAGTGACTGGACAATATTTTAAACCCAAAAATAAAGAGGTAAAGGATAAAAATCTTTCGGATTCTGATTACAGACTAGAAACACTTCAAAATACTCAGATTAATATGAAACATGACTGCCTAAGTCTCTGGATGCCATCCAAAGGCTAGGGCGCATAAAAAGACTTGAAAAGTATTTCATGATGTATAGTATATGTAATACAACATAAACAGTGATATGGAAATTTTTTTTCCCCTTACAGATGTTTTTGCTTTTTTACTTAAATGTTTCAGAACATCAAACAAAACCAACCTGTGAAAACATGGTTGCTCCCCTTGTTAAATACTGAATGAGCTAAATATTTTGGTTATGTTTCACAAACCACATCCAGATTTGAAAATTGCCTGACCTGTAGAATGAAAAAACACCTTAAACAGAACCTATCTGACATCATGAAGTAGGCTAAAGCAGGAGAGTTTAAAATGCAGGCCAGGGGCCATTTCCAGCCCTCTGACTTACTTTGTGTGGCCCCCCGACCTGCTAGCACAGGTTGTTGATGCAGATGGACACTATTTTTTATCTTTTATGCTGACATTTTGACAAATAAAATCTTCCTAAAACCCAAAAATATCAGGTACCACAGAATTTCTTTCACATTTTGCATTCATCTGATTTTTTGCAGGAGATACAACCACAAACTTCTAGGAACTTTTACATAAAAGCAAACTTGGGTGCACCCCCTCCTTCAATGATTATTACTGCAAGAAAGAGTGAAAGAGTGACCAATGTACCAATCTTGTTGCTGAGCTTAGACTAAGGAACTCCTCCAGCCCAAAAAAAAACCAACAACCCAAAATTTTAGGAAACTGAAATGTTATCTTATAATACCGCAATCGTGCGATTGCAGGATTTACAGAACCTTTTTCTGCAGAAATCTGACAATTTGGTTCATTTCAATGAAATCCTGCATGTTTGGTTTACTATTGAGCAGAAAAAATTAAAAAAGGCACAAAAAATATATTTTTTAATTTATATTTAAAAAAAATGCCCCTAATTGATTTCCACTTGAGAATCATGGCCCTCATGGCAAAAAGTTTGAACATCAATGGACTAAAGGATCTAAAAATGCAACACATCAGGCCTCGATCTAAAATAAAAATCAAAGTCACTGACATCCATCTAAGGCTTTGGTACACCAAGGAACCACAATGAGAGCCATCATCCACAAACAGAGATAACATGGAACACAGGTGAACCTTCCTATGAGTGGTCAACTTACCAACATTACTCCATTGACAACTTCGCAAAAGAACCCAGATAAACCTCTAAGGCAGCAGGCCTCTCTTCCCTCAGTTACAAAGATAAGAGTTCATGAACCAGCAATAAGAGACTGATCGGGCAAAAAATTACATCCATGAAAAAGATACAGAGCAAAACCCATTGCTGAAGTTTAACTTCTTGAAAGTTGGGCATCCTTTTACCGCTGGTGTAAACTCCAACACAGAATTTCAGAAAAAAAAACATCATACCTACAGCGAAACATGATGAAGATAATGTGGTGGTCTGGGACTACTTTTCTTCTTCAGTTTGAGTTGAGATGCTGTGGCATGACAAGCTTGCTCGAAAACTAAATTTTGCTAAATAAAAAATTTTTTCAAAGGAGAGTGTGACAATTCCATAGCAATGTACACAACTTGTCGTACACCTGGAATCACACAAACATTTGGTGCTAGGCGCCAAGGCTGGACTGACCAGTTTTTAGGTTTAGAATCAGAATCAGAATCAGAATCAGCTTTATTGCCAAGTTCGTACATACAAACAAGGAATTTGCCTCCGGTACACTTTGCTCTTTTGTTCTGTTTTTGCATTACAGAATATACAAATTTACAATTTACAATGTACAATATACACATATCTAATAGAAAAGGTGCATTTGCAACATCTGTATGCTGTTGTTCTCTACTCTATTGAATGTTCAACAGAGAAACAGCCTGGGGGAAGAAACTGTCTTTGTGGCGGCTGGTTTTAGTGAGCAGTGCTCTGTAGCGGCGGCCTGAAGATAAAACTTTAAACAGTTTATGTGCAGGGTGTGTGGGGTCGGCAGAGATTTTAGCAGCTCTTTTCTTTTCTAGACCTGTGTAAGTCCTGGATGGAGGGAAGGTCAGCTCTGATTATTCTCTCTGCATTCCTGATTATTCGTTGCAGTCTGGACCTGTCCTGTTTTGTGGATGAGCCAAACCACACTGAGATGGATGAAGACAGGACAGACTGAATGATGGCAGTGTAGAAGATGGCCAACAGCCCCTGTGGAAGGTTGAACTTCTTGAGTTGCCTCAGGAAGTACAGTGATTACTTTTTCACCAAGGGCCAGGTTGCTTTGGGTAGCTTTTATCACTTAATAACTGAAACTGAATTTTGTTTTTACTCAAATTATCTTTATTTCTGAAATAAACATTTTTAATGATCTAAAACATTTAAGCGAGACACAAAAAAATCAAAAGCAGATCAAGGCTGCACCAAGACAGAATAACAGATGTTTTGTAACACAGCTGTTACAGTAATCCTTGGAACGACCACTTTTACAGATATGACTGCAAACACGTCTTATCCTTTCTAAGTTATTTGAATCATCACATGATCCTCGAGTACTTATAATATGACAAATACCACACGGACACAATTACTCACATCCTACTTCTGCTGATTGAGAACTTAATCACAGATGAAGATGCATTCAACAGGAATGCATTTAGAAAAGAAGAATTTTGTTAAATGTAAAAATAAAAAACAGTTAATAGTAGTTTACTTTGACTTGTTTATTATCGTTTATCAGAGTAAGAATACAATATCTTAGGATTTTTTTTTTTTTGCTTTCAGCTGGGCTTTAATGATCTGTTTCCAGGTGGATTAATCCCCTCTTCAAGTGGCAGTTATGTGGCAATAAAAGAAAAATATTTACACAAGTCATACATGCGCTGCATTCACAGAAAATAGACCCATTTCTTTTCTGCCTTTAAGTGTGTAACATCTGTGTGCCTTCTGCTCTACGTCTGTCAGATAATGTATTTCTCCCTTTAATCTATGTATCACCGCTGGCTAGGGCTTGTCTTAATTGTCACAGTTTAAATTCACCCATTCTTTCCTTCCATGAACGTTTCTCATCAAAGTGCAGTCAGAAATGCCCATTTACCTCACCTTTTCTGGTTTGGATGTTTTGTTTTTTTTAACATATTACAATGCCAAAGTTTGGCTGTTGTTATAAAAGATTGTTAGTGCAGACTTTTGACTGGATTCTTGCCAAGATCCCACAAATAAGAACAGTACTGTTGTTTGATCCCCATGCTTCAATGTGGAATCAATTGAAAAAGTCAAATCCACACTTTTTTTTAGATTTATTTGCTTGTTCCTTTGTTTTAGGTTATGAAAACCATGCCAGTTCTCTTACGGTTTTAGTTACACTTTTTCACATATGTTCCAGCTGTGGTTTTAGGCAAAAGTGTAAATATGTCCTCTTGCTGTCCAAAACTGTATTATATAAAAAACATTAAACTAAACTTATTAATACAGTTTTGTGCCTCAGAGCGGGCAAATTTAATCAAAGTTGAATCATACGGTGCCCCTTAAACTAAAATCTGTGCAGAGGCAGAGAGAGCCAAGCTGTTAGGTCGCAGCATGTTTGAGGCAAAATGTTTGTTGCCTTGATATGTGGCATGGTCATTAGGACTAGGGCTGCAAAATAGCAAAATCACCATATGCAATATGCATATCATGAAGACATGCCTGGACAGCAGTACCTCTTAGTTAATTATTTAAGTACAATGCATTCAGACTGTCCATACCTGTAACACATTTGCTTCTGATTGAAACTTACCATGTGATGCAGAATAAAACATTTTAGAAGGTAAAAAGGAGGTAAAAGCATAAATAAAGTGCAACTAAGTCTTTTTTCGGACCCATTGGTGTATTTTTGGTTTGGTTAATTTAACCCGTGTATGACTTTTAAATATTTTTCTTTTTTGCCACTTGAGGAGGGGATTCATCCAACCGCAATCATCTCAGGGCACTTTAAAAAAACAAACCCAATCCAATTATGCAGACAGATTCCAGGTCAATTACATACATTCAAATTGAATTAAAATGATCAAACAATGCAGTCAAGTTAATTTATTTTCTTTAAATTGGTCAGAAACTTTTCTATCAAAGGAAACCCAGCAGATTGCATCGAGTGACTGACTTGAAGCATTTTCTCCTCCTGGATGAACATGTAGCAACACTGGACAGTCGCTTGTATCGTGTCTTTGACTTTGCAGCAATCCCTCATACTGAGCATGCATGTAGCGACAGTGGAAAGGAAAACTACCCTTTAACAAGAAGAAACCTCCAGCAGAACCAGGATCAGTGTGAGCGGCCATCTGTCCCGATTGACTTGGGGTTTGAGAAGACAGAGCATATGTAGCAGGGAAAGAACAAAGACAGACATTTTATTTATATTTTTTTTCTTTATTTATTTTCTATATAATTTATCTTCATATAGAATGTATGGTGTGTTTATTTCACCAAAATATGTGTTTTGTTTTAGGTGTTAGTTTGTTTGTATTGGGAATTTTATTTTTGGGCGTCACAGTGTCCTCTAGTGGTTTATATGGTATGGGCTGTATTATCTGCTATCTCTCGCCAGTCTGCATTGTACGTGACTGGGAGAGGTAGGTTTCCAACGCAGCTCGGTTTTGAAAGAGGAATTTTAGTGCTGTAATGTCATTTATGTTGCGTACAGTGATTCCTACATGATCAGTATTGTAAATGGTTGTAAAAATAGGTGTTTCGGGAGATTTGTTAAGTTTCTTGGGTGAATTTTAAGAGCACAAGATAGCTAACAAGCTAGTCACATTGTTTTACATGTGCATGTTAGCGCTCTCCTTTTCATCCTCACATGGAGTAGATTTTGTATTTTAATTTATATCTTTTTCATGTTAGGCTTGTTCCAACGGTGAGGATTGACTCTCCATTTGTGCTCTTTATTATTTTTGTGAAGGTATGTACTCTCAATACCGTGCTCAGGAAATTGTTTAAATATTTATAAGTTTTTTATGTCTTTCTTCTGGGGAAATGCTCATGTATTTTAGTTTATGCATTTTTCTTTAGTGCAGATTTATGTTCTAATGTGGCAATCTATTTAGCAGTTTTATTGTATTTTGTTTTATTACTGTTGAAGTTTGAAATGGTTGGATACAGGCCAGTCTGCATTGTACGTGACTGGGAGAGGCTTGTTCCAACGGTGAGGATTGACTCTCCATTTGTGCTCTTTATTATTTTTGTGAAGATTGCAATAAAGTGCCCAGAAGAGCCGGTCGTCAGTATCCTCCTTAGAGTGTCGTGCACCTGAACACAACGCAGTGTGGCTGGGACTGCAGACCGTTCCGGCTACACATACACACAAGGAAAACACAGAAGCACTGATCCCAGAGTACTTTCTATGTTGAAGAAAAGTAAAACGTTAATGGCAGTAGCAGCTCCTTCAGGTTGTTAATCAGGGGCTAGAAAGTTTAAATCAAAGTCTGCACACAAATTATTCTTTTCGTGTCATTTTCTGTCACAACTCCCTGATGGCAAAGGTAAAAACATCAACATGTCTTTAACATGTCAGGATTGTTCCGCTGCACAAGAAAGGCAGCATAACACCATCTGTGACAAAAGAGCTTAAAGAACAAAAGAGATCTTCAAAGACATGTCTCCACATATGTTACCAAGTCGTGCATTTGAACTCTACAAGGCAGCACCAAAGACGGGACACTGAAATGTGAAAGAAAGTTTTATTCTGTTGGGAAACTGTAAACCAGACAATTCTGGTGGCTTTGGACATTACTGGCATGACAAGAAGATAGCACTAGAGATGTTTATATGCAACAGGATGAAAAAAGCATCAGCATTCAAAGCATCATTGGAGCTTCAGGTTGGGCAGTGGCAGTTGGCGATGTTTAGATGTTGCGGCAGCAGGTATTCCTCTTGACCAAGGGCCCTCGTTTGTGTGATGGCTAAATCCTTCAACAGGACAATGCTGCAGTTCACTGCGTCTGTTCACAACCTTGGACTTCTTTCTTGAGTAAACCTCCCTGTTTTAAACCATTCTTCACGTTCTCCTGATCTAGATCTGATAGAAAGTGTTTATGGGTGGATAGCAAGGGAGGTTTACAAAAACAGATATCAGACCATGAATGCCCTTAAAGAGACCATAATTGTCACATAGAGCAACCTTCCCACCAGACTACAGGAAACACTTGCATCAAGCAAGTTTGAAGAAATTTTGAGGTAGTTAACAAGAGCGTTTCAGAGTCATTTAAACCTTCAGATATGTATTGAGATTATCTTTAGGACAACAGTGTTAAATTGATTAGCTATTTTATTCCTGGTCTTGAAACTTTAAACAGGAGTAGAAATCCCATTGAAAACCAATGGGTGAGCTTAAGATAACAGAGGATAGGAGAGAACCAAGGACTATGGATGATCTTTAGGGACAAATGGTCAAAGATTCCTCTCTCTGTATAATATAGCAGAATTGCAGTCCTATCAAGAGGTGCGGCACCACTGATTTTGGTAAAAACGTTTTGGTAAAAAGGCCCCCCTGGAATAAATTTACTGAAATTGAAGTATGTTCCAGACAGCCGGACTTGCCTTCTGGTACGTACCAAACCTGCACAAATGAAACAGAAATGTGTGCAACAAACTCAAAACAGAAATGCCGTTATTGAATTCTTCCCCTAAACTCCCTCTCTTAAGGCTATCCCAAAAAGACACTTCCTTAATTAAGACATCTAGAAACATGCAGCATTCCTCCAGCAGCACGTGAGTCATAGGAGCTGCTTCCACGTTTCTCTGCCTTACACAGCCAGATGTTTGTACAAGATTCACAGAGGAAACAAACGTCTTATTTCCTCAATTAATATTCCCCCGTGTATAGGTTTATCTGTTCGCACCCAGCTCAGCACTGAAAACTTTAGTTCACGCCCACCGGCTGTGTGTGCCCCACGCCGGTCCCTAATAAATACGGTGAGACCGGACAGACGGCTCCCATTTTTTCTTCAGCGACAGCTTAAGAACACTGATTCAAGAAGAACCATGGCTAGTGTCGGCACTATCCGCCTTTGCCCAGCTTGTAACACCGGCTACATCATGAGCTACGACCTGCATGCCATGTGCGAGGGCTGCCTCGGTCCTGATCATGCAAGCATGGCCTTGACCCCGCAATCCACCTGCCCTTCCTGCAGGCGTCTGCCTCTGGAAGAGAAGCAATGGCGGCTAGCCATTTTCTCCCCGCTAGAAGGGAATTCCCCATAGCGGACCAATGCTCCCTCGAGGCAATGGACATTGTTGGTGTTGGGCGGGAATCGAACAATTCCGCCCCAGAGACAGCGACTGAGATCTCCACTCCCTTCCTCTGGCCGGAGGACGCGGAGGCAGATGCCAAATCAGTCCAGGCTCAGGGCCTCCCGATGTCGGTGACCACCCCCTTTCCGGCGATGGGCGCACTTGTTAGCGCGCTGCCGGACATTATCGCTAAAGTAGCTGAGGCTAAAGGTGTCCCTGTTCCCGCGCCTTTAGCCCAGCTCCCGACTGATGACCTGGCGGGAAAATTCACCCCAGCTCATCTAACTCGCCGAGATCCGGTTTGGCCCCGTTTTCCGGCGATAACTGCTTACCTGTCGCTTATTGGCAACCAAACAAAGGATAGAGTAAGTACTCTTACTTTGCCCAAAAGAGCCCCCTATGAAATAAAAGTGACAAAAGTATAAAAGTAAATAGGTAAAGATGATGGACTTCTCCTTAATCAACAAAGACAATCTATTCATTTGAGTCACTTGGATTATGAAACAACTGGAATACTAGGAGAGCAACAAAACAAGGCCGGGGGACAAGGCCACAACATGCCGAGATATCGCCAGCACCAAGACCATCAAGCAAGTTTGAAGAAATTTTGAGGTAGTTAACAAGAGCGTTTAAATGACTCACTATTGAGTCAAACCTTCAGATATGTTTTGAGATTATCTTTAGGACAACAGTGTTAAATTGATTAGCTATTTTATTCCTGGTCTTGAAACTTTAATCAGGAGTAGAAATCCCATTGAAAACCAATGGGTGAGCTTAAGATAACAGAGGATAGGAGAGAACCAAGGACTATGGATGATCTTTAGGGACAAATGGTCAAAGATTCCTCTCTCTGTATAATGTAGCAGAATTGCAGTCCTATCAAGAGGTGCGGCACCACTGATTTTGGTAAAAACGTTTTGGTAAAAAGGCCCCCCTGGAATAAATGTACTGAGATTGAAGTATGTACCAGACAGCCGGACTTGCCTTCTGGTACGTACCAAACCTGCACAAATGAAACAGAAATGTGTGCAATAAACTCAAAACAGAAACGCCGTTATTGAATTCTTCCCCTAAACTCCCTCTCTTAAGGCTATCCCAAAAAGGCACTTCCTTAATTAAGACATCTAGAAAAATGCAGCTTACCTCCAGCAGCACATGAGTCATCGCCTCGCTTGACTCATGTGCTGTCAAGTAATTAAGACAACTAGAAAACATGTTTTTCAGTAGGAATATGAGGAAGAAAAACAAAAACACAAGAAAGACAAAATGGAGAAATGATAGATCGAGGGCAGCATGATGAGTGTTGGCATTTCCCATGAGAAAGTTATAGAGTAAGTTTGACAACACGCACACACAATTAACATGGATTTCCCTTTCACATCGGATCACATCACACACATATACAGGCCCAAAGAAACAATGAGGGGGATAAACTGACAGATAGATCTTTAAATAAAAACAAACAGAGAGACAAGGTTTTATACAAACATCCTTTCTACAAATCCCAACAAAACCTACACAACATCTCTGCATGGGGCAAAAATCTGAATCTCCGTTTCCTTTTTCCACTCATGTTATTTTTTTTTAACTCTCCTTTTTTTCTCCATGTGAGTCACGGGAGCTGCATTTATATCTGATTACGCCATGCAGCTTACCTCCAGCAGCGCATGAGTCATCGCCTCGCTTGCTGCTTCCACGTTTCTCTGCCTCAGACAGATGTTTGCACAAAGATGGAGATTCACAGAGGAAAAAAAATCCTCTTATTTCCTCAACGGATATTCCCCGTGTGTTTGATCCCTAATTCTGTTTAATAATTATGATTAAAAGGTTAGATAGTTTTCAGACTTAAAAGATTATGTGAAACAGAGGTGCTGATACAACTTTCTTGTTTGACTTTATATCCTAGGTTTGACAAGAGTGATGGGGCTACTCACTAATGAGTCATGTAGACTTTTAGATATGTTTTGGGATTTTCTTTAGGGATATGATCTTAAATTGATCAGCTATTTTATTCCTGGTCTTAAGATTTTGACCAGGAGTAGAAATCCTATTGAAAAGCTTAAGCTTAAGAAAACAGAGGACAGGACAGGACCAAAGACTATGGATGACTCTATTTTACACTATTATCTTACACTTTGTTAATGTTAAATTGACATAAAACATCAACATAGGATAGAGTAAGCACCCTTACTTTTCCCAAATATTCCTAAAAGTGAGAGAGATTTATGAAAGTAAATAGGTGATGATGACGGATTTCTCGTCAGTCTATCCAATTCAATCACTTTAGGCCTGAGGATTATATATCAAATGAAATACTCGGAGAGGAACAAACATGTAAGCTTGTGAATAATGTATGAGCATTCTGAAAAAAAAGCATTTGAGGATAATCTGCTACAAAAAGCCATTTTGAAATGTCATTGATTTCATCTGTAGTAAACAAGGTGGATATTAATGAAAACTGAGTAGAGTTTAGGTATAACAGTTTGAAAGAGCAAAGATTTTTCTTAAGAGAATATGTCAAATGGGTTTGTGGTCGCTTATTGGCAACCAAACAAAGGATACAGTAAGTACTCTTAATTTGCCCAAAAGAGCCCCCTATGAAATAAAAGTGACAAAAGTATAAAAGTAAATAGGTAAAGGGGATGGGCTTCTCCTTAACCAACAAAGAGAGTCTATTCATTTGAGTCACTTGGATTATGAAACAACTGGAATACTAGGAGAGCAACACAACATGCTGAGATATCGCCAGCACCAAGACCATCCAAGTACCTGTTTTTTGTGAGAATAACGTTTCTAAGGCAATAAAACGCATTGTTTTGCTGGGGTTTTAAATTTGTGTATGTCCTCTGTCAGAACCAACTAATCTCAGTGAGTCAGTCGGTCATTTTCTCAACCGCTTCTTCCATAGCGGGACGCAGGGAAGCTGGTGCCTATCTCCAACAGTCTATGGGCGGGAGGTGGGGTACACTCTGGACAGGTCACCAGTCCATCACAGGGCAAAGAACCAGCTAATGTCTGCGGATTATATCATTAGATTTGATTCGCCTTTGAGAAGCACCAGCGAGACTCTCAAGGTTGACGGAAAATTAAGAGTCAGCCTAACCCAAATAATTATTATTTTTCTGAATCTGGCTCCCCTGCACGGCCTTGATGGATGGCTAACTTCAACTTCTCCTGGAAGTTATGTAAACATGACGCTCTGCTCCCTCTGCCCCCTCCCTTCCCTGAGGACATCTGTGGACCTGCTCAGAGCTTTGTGGCCGGTTGATGTACATTGCAACGAACCATCAAGGACAATGGCCTCTGTGACAGTGCTTCATGGACTTACTTGCACACACTCACTTGCACACACACACATGCTCAAGATAAACATACGCACCGCACCCCCTCACACCACCTTCACCGTTCCCGGCATGATGTTGTTTTGTCAACTTGTTGCTTCTTTGTGCTGAGGTTTTTTGCAATCTCAAACTGTATCCTGCTAAGGATAAAGTGTGAAATATGATTTTTTTCCCTCTACTTACCTAATGTGGCCTCTTTTCTCATCTAGCAAGGGCAGTGCCTGTGAGTGGGCAGCAAAGCCTCGGTGACCCGTCCCCCCCTTGTCTTGTGTCATGATGTATGTTTGGATGGGTTGTACTGGAATTCTAATTTCCCCTCGGGGATCAATAAAGTATCTTTGAATTTGAATTGAATTGAATAAAAAGACAAATCTGCACTTCCTTAGCCACTCCCCGTATCAGCAACAGCAAATTGTTTTATTCAGAATCTGTATTTTGATTTTCTTTCCAATCAAGCTTCCACGCTGAAGGTGAGCAAATAAAATGTGAGAAAACTAACAGTAGATGGACTAAGAGCTTGAGTGCCAAGATAGAAAGTGTCCACACAATAACGTTTTGACAGCTACATTATTATAGTGCAGGTAAACCCCTTGCAAGTAAAACATGGCCTGATAATGTGTTAAAAAGGCAGATTTTTGGCTGTATCCAAATACTACTGCAGCCAACCACTGAATGGCTTGCTGGAATAAAAGATTGGGGTTACATAGTTATTGGAGAAAGTGTAGGTCCTGATGCCCATAGTAACAAAGTAACAACGCTGGTCATAACTGGAGCACTCATAACATTTTTATCAAGATTTGTTTTGCCAATCAATCATAAGCTAATGTTAAAAAAAGGTTGACTTGGTTTACCACAGAGTGCTTTTAAACTGGTAGCCAGGGTGCCAGTTGCCTGATGTCCAAGCTGCTGCTATCAGAAATCAGAAAACCACCCCTCCCCCCTCATTGGATACATTTCAAAAGAAATCTTTACCTTATGAACTCAAATTAGTAGCTGGAGACTTTGCTATCACTACTTTTTTTAGGTGGCCATTGCGTTATGCATTGATGCCAAAGTTTAGTAGTGGTTCCTCAGCAGTTTTGTGTTTGCTTTCTTTCTTTCATGCTGTTTTACACATGGAATTAATATATAATTATCTTGATCTCCAAATCTGAATACAATTGAAAAATAAGAAGTTGTAAAAATAATAAGATATGCCGTTTAGAATAATCGGAATGTTTTTATGAGTGCTTCACAGAAATACAGATGAGTATGAGTGAGCCAGGCATTTCTTCTCTGTGCCAGGAAGTCCTGGCACAGAGGAATACTGGGGTTCCTGTTAAAGGATTGCTCAGCATATAGTGGAGGAAAGGAAAAAAAAACAGACAGAGAAAAGGGAAAGAGGTCATGAGTCATTAGAGAAGGAGGAGGGACAAATACAGAATGAGAGAGAGAGGGCTTGAAAAAGAGCGTGGTGGACCTTCAGGTCAGTAGAAACGTGAGAGAGGCAGCAGAGGAACCCTAAACAAAGACACACAGAAAGATCACTCTGACACACACATCAACACACACTTATAAAGACAAAGAAGACGGGAAAGGACCTGAAGCTGAACAGACAAACGTGTTCACATCTCTCATTCACTCTCTCAGGCGGTAGCAGCATGTTTTGGTGGAGAATCCCTGAGGCAGCATTTCTGCTGTCTGTGTGCGCGTGTGTCGCTCTACCCTACGAGGATGACACGGAAATCAACTTCGCTGACAACTACTTTAATGAAATCTCAGATGGAGAAACACCAACACGTGAGTGTTAGACTTTAAACATCTATCAGATTATCTGAAAGATTCATTTCCTTTTGCAATGCAATAACAGATTACAGCTGACTTAATATAAATTATTTTCTGGCTGTGGGGGACAAATATGGAGTCATGCTTGTTTCTGAGGTGAGATCAGGACTTTGATTTGTGCAATGATGTGAAAATGCACAGAATGGGAGCAGAAAGGCAAAAAAACAACATAACCAAATAACACCATCACTATTAGATAAATGCCAAAACCTTTATAATTTGACTATTAGTTTGCACGAACATTTAGGAAGCTTTAAAAAATATGACAGCTAAACAACACATTTAGCTTTATATCATACGTTTTATGTTTCTGATGCTCTACAATTCATTTAGTAATGTTTCCTGAAGCAAATAAACTCACTTTGTTGTTTTTGGCTTGGTTATTGTAGGAAAAAGAAAACTCAAAAGAAGTTTGTAAAGTATTCAGACTGTTGGCAGATAGTAATAAAGGTGTGAGATGACATCAGTTCTCTAATTGCAAAATCCTGCAGGAATTATTTTCTCTGACTTCAAAATGATTAAAGTTTCTCTGTTTGCACACATGCAGTTTTGCATGGACATGGCAATCCATAGTAGGCAGGACCAGAGAGAAAGGACAAAGTGACTACATGTGTGTACATTTTTTCTGCTTCGACGAGGGCCTTCACAGCTTGGATTCATCATTTGTTTGTTTTTTTTCTAAACCTAGTAGGAGGTATAATTGCAACACCATCAGTTAGCAGGCTGAAATCTGGGCATGCTGCCTGTAATGTGATTAAATGTAATGGAAGGCAAAAACTGGAGGGGCTCTAGGCAAATGACTGGGTGGTAAAATACACACACAAATTAGTCCAGGGGATGGGGGGTGGAGAGGTGCGACGAAACACAGATTCCATAATGAGTTTGCTGGAGGAACGAGTTAGGAGCAGTTTGTTCACAGGTGTGTCATGACGAACGGAGGTCAGAGTTCGGAGGGAGACACGGGTCACTTATTTTGACCCGCTCAAAGCTCCCAATCTCTGAGAGGAATCTGAATTAATAGGCAACATGAGAAAGGTCAGTTCAATCTGTCAGTTCATTTTCGCATGACTGACAGACTGAAAAGTGACATTCAGCAGACAGGAAAAGGAGGGTGTTGACCTTAGAGGTGACAATTTCTCAATATTCTCATCAATGGAATCAAGTCACAAACTACAAACTTACAAAAAGTAAACAAAATATACATTTTATTAATTCACTATTATTATTGTGATTATTTTGACAAATAAATGTCAGTTCTTTTGAAGATTGTGGTTTTTAAATTTGTCTTGTGTTTAAAAACATTTTCTTTCATTAAAAAAAAGCAAACTACTGTGTGCAATTTTGGATTATTAAACCAGAGGGAGCACACTGCATGCAGCTAAGTCCTGCTTACTCTGAATATCCATGGACACTGGGAAGCCACAACAAGCAATGCAGCCCTGTAATAATGACCCACCCACCCCCAGTCCCTCTTCTCCCACCACCAACACTCTCCTGCATCCAACTCCAATCTCCTTATAACAGGTCTGCAGGAATAAACAGAGGCTGAAATCCTAAAACATTAACCAGAACAGCATGTGTGACATATATAATATTCACTCCTTGTTTGCTTTATCCCACCACTTTACCCCACATTTCCCACTGCTAGTGTTATCTACAGGCACGTCGTTAGACCTCGATGTTTTCTGAATAGCCCCGTACTTCTTGATTGAAGAAATTTATAAGTATTAAAAAAATGCAGCCACAAAATGGTACTGGACTTCAAATTTTTATTTAAAAACAATCAGATTTTTTTCAGTTGGGTTCCATATAATCAGCTCCTGCTCGCTCAACCTAACCTGACAATGAGTTAAAAGGAAAAGACAAAAAATACTTATTTACTCACTCAGGGCACCGCAAATTTGCAACTACGCGCACAGGTAGAGAAGACTCCATTCTGGAGAGGTCCATAACTTCAGTCTTGCCTCGTTCATTACCCGAAAAGTTACACAGAGCACCTCGAACAGGGCTCATTGCAGAACAACCACGGAGCCAACCGGAGAGTGGTAGCCTGGTGCGTGTGTGCAGAAACAGGTGGAAGCAGAGCGGTATAACTCAGGCGAAGATAGCGGTAAAACCTGAATGCTGACCTAGAATGAGCTAATTGTAAGTTAAAGCTAATCACTTATTCAACCAGCAAGACTTGATGTGGAGGTTCACTCTAATGAGCATCATCAGGGTCATGATGAGGAACAGAGCAGAGACGAAGTTAAATGGCCTGGCCGTGATAGAAAACAGCAGCAACCTTCTCTGTGAGCTTCTAGCGGGATTTGCATCATACTGTGAAAATATCCGGTCCTTTACTTCAGTCAAAATAAAAGCATTTGATCCTAACGTAGCTAAACACAATAAAAGTGCTGCAGCCAGTCCTATAGTCCAGTTCTACATGTAGACAGAAAAAAGTGTTGCTCAGTAAACCAGGAAAATATCTCCTGGTGCCAGTAAGACATATTAGAAAGTGATGATTCTAAACATACAGCTCTGGCTTTAAAGATGCAGTATAATTAAGAAATAAATCATAGCAATTAATCACAGGAGGACCATTAATTAAACTATTATGTTTTTCTGAATTACACACGTAATATTATATAAACTAAAGTAATAAAACAAGGATACAGTTTTACTGAAGGTGAGACATACATGTATATAGTTATAAACTGTCTCATGGAATTTTTTATATATTAGGTTTGGGCTAGAGCCCCTGATGTTTTGAGACCCTAAAAACGCCCCTGGTTATCTCCTTCCTTCTCTAAGCACAACTTCCCCACATTATTTTCCATCTGTCTCGCTCCTCATTTCACAGCACAGAGCCAGATAATCTCACCAGAAACAAACCGGGGGAAATTGTTCTGTTTCCTTTTTGTTCTCATCGCTCTCCTAACAACATGACATCCTCATTTGTTCTTATCAGCCTGTCACTCTACCTGCTATCCCACCTTACGTCTGTTTCCTTTTTTTTTATCTATCTGAACAGTTTATTTGAAGTCTTGAAGTATTTTATTGATCCATAAAAAGTAGTGTTTAGAACATGTGAAAATAAGATGTGCATCTGGACCTGTGTACAAGTGAGATTTGATCAGTTTTAAGGTGGTAACTATTATTCACCATACAAGCTGATGACAGAGCGATCATTGGTAAATAGTGATTGTACAGTACAATGAGTAATAATGATATAATGTGAGAATATCCATGAACTTTCACTGCATTTTATGTCAGTCATATGAAATCTGAACTTGGGATTGGTCATGCCTGATGGACTTTTATAAGCTTCTAACCACACAGCATCCGAACTTGGGGCTGGTTAGGCACCATCCCATCTTCTACCCATATTGCATCTGACATTGATATCAACAACACTGAAAACGTATATAATAAAATCAGCATATACACCATAAACCTTAGTTATTAGTTATAGTTCTTTCCCTGTCCAACCTTTCGCCATATCTCTCAGCAGCCACACCAAGTTCTGATCCCTGCACCTCTGCAGACCTGACAAAATGGGACAAAATGTTCACCATGCTGGAGAACAGCCAGATGAGGGAGAACATGCTGCTTCAGCATGCTGAAGAACTCGTTAAGGTGGAGATGCGCAGTGAATTGCTAAGGTGGGTCTATGGGTGGGGATCATGGTTTGATTACAGGACGTACTTTTTCAGGAAATGATCTCACATTACATCAATTTAATGCAAATTGTATAAAGAGTGATTTTATGCAAGTCAAGAGGAGAGCTAAAGCTCTTCTGCTAAGAAAGGTGTAAATCTTTTCTACTCATCCTTTGCCAGGTTTATAGCCGAGTATGGAGGGTCCTGTGGGGCTGCAGTGGAGACAGCAGGAAGACGGATGATATTACAACTGGAGGGCCGTCTACAACAGACTCTGGAGCTCTTCAAACTTGGTGATCTGACCTCTGCCGTTGGAAACACTGTTGGGAATTCCAACCACCTGGAGGCCCAGATACAGCAACTTCTCTCCGCGGCACGTACGCAAACATCCAGACTCGCCAAGCTGGAGAGCAGCTGCCTCAGCAGCAGCATTGCGGGGGCTGGCTTTGGGTTGAATGGCAAAAATGGAATCCAGCTCCAAGACGTGACACCACGAGAGGCTGCTTTGGATCGGGTGCTAGCTGCTCTGCAAGCGGTAAAGGCTGACCTGGAGGAAGAGCTGAAGTCATCAAGGCAAAGACAACTACCTGCAGGTAAAATTTCCATCTTATTACCAGCAGTTTGTCTACGCTGAGGTGCTGTTTTCTAAATCATTCGATATCAAACAACTTTCTGTTTTTTTTTTCCTTTTCTTCCTACTGAGACACATTTAAACAATACAACTTCAGCTAGGACTCATTTCTGTGGCATTCACTCACTTCTGTTGTACTCATGACATCCCCCTTTTTAAAGTCCAGTAATGTTGGTCAGAACAACACACACAGAGCAAAAGGAAGTGTGCTCATTACCCACTCACCACAAAACCACATCAATACATCCTGAGAAAGTAAAACCAGATGGAAACCAACACAAACTCAAACACACACACACACACGTCAAAAAGCTTTTTTTTCCCCTTAGTATTACTTTCTGAGTGGCAGAAACCAGTTTTAGCCAGGTGGGAGTGTGAAAGCTGACTGAAGTGACAAAACGAGTTAGAGGACAAAGAAGGGAGCAAACAAGGGGTCTCCTACAATCTGCTGAGCTAATATATAGAAATTAGATGTATCACTGCAATGGGCCTTTTTGAGATGAAAACCAATATTTGCATCCATAGCTAAAAAAGTTGCAAGATATCCATCCATCCATCCATTGTCTTCCACTTATCTGGGGACGGGTCGTGGGGGCAGCAGCCTAAGCAGAGAGACCCAGACTTCCTGCTCTCCAGCCACTTGGCCCAGCTCATCCGGGTGAATCCCAAGGCCTTCCCAAGCCAGCCGAGAAACATAGTCCCTCCAGCATGTCCTGGGTCTTCCTCTGGGCCTCCTCCTAGTGAGACGTGCCCGGAATACCTCACCAGGGAGATGTCCAGAAGGCATCCTAACCAGATGCCTGAGCCACCTGAATTGGCTCCTCTTAACGTGGAGAAGTAGCGGCTCTCCTGTGAGTCCCTCCCGGAAGACCGAGCTTCTCACCCTATCTCTAAGGGAGAGCCCAGACACCCTGCAGAGGAAATTCTTTTTGGCCGCGTGTATCCGTGATCTGCTTCTTTTGGTCATGACCCAAAGCTCATGACCATAGATGAGGGTAGGAACATAGATCGACCGGTAAATCGAGAGCTTCACTTTTTGCCTCAGCTCTCTCTCCACCACGACAGACCAGTACAGCGCCCGCATCACTGTTGTTGCAGCACCCATCCGTCTATCGATCTCCCGCTCCATGTTTTCCTCATTCGTGAAAAATGTTGCAAGATGCATGGTTTTCATGAATACAAGACAGCAAAACTTCCTCTGGCCTGGGTTGATGCAGCAAATATACACGTAAATCTTCATATCTTACTTGAGTTATTATGGTGTCCCTCAGGGTTCTGCTATAGGTCCAATTCTGTTTACCAAATGTATGCTTCCTTTGGGCAATATTTTCTTGAATCATGACAATTGTTACAATGATGACACACAGTTGTATGGATTAGTGAAGAGTAATCAGCTACTGAAGACCTAGATGACTTGTAATTTTCTTTTAAGTTCAGGTAAAACTGAAGTCATTGCTCTCAAAAGCTCAGAGAGTCTCTATGTGGTTTCTAAGTTTGTTTTGATGTTATCTAACTGGCTTTAAGCAGTACTGTAAAGTAGGCATGGCCGCATGAGAGCATCAATATATTTGAAAATGTGATTAAATGCGTTTACTGTGTGCAGTCTAGTGCTTTATATCACCAGTGTCAAGAAGAAGCCAATTTAGCATTTCTGCTTCTGGGGCTTTGACTGTAGTAATGTGCAGCCACAGTCATACGCTACGTAAAAAAGACTGAAACGCAGTTGTAAATAACTTTTTGCCATCACTTTTATCGTTATAACGATATCTAAATATTGTGATAAGATTTTAAGTCCACATCTTCCATTCCTACAGTAAAGAACATGGTAATATTTTGGACCAGGACCTCTGTTTTACTTTACACATTAAGCAGTTTACTAAAATATCCTTTATCCACCTTTGCAGTATTTCTAAAATAAGGGAAATCTTTCACAAACAATGCAGAACATTTATTCTTGCTTTTGTCAGCAGTGTTTCCAAAGTGCAGCATCTGAGGAGTTTTTATCAGTTCAATTGCCAGAAAATGTTTGTGGATTATCCAAAATGCTAAGTTAGCTAGGTGCCCAAACAACTCTTTAAAAGTACTTGTACTTGTACTCATCATCTTCCGCTTATCCGGGATCCTGTCGCGGGGGCAGCAGGCTCAGCAGAGACACCCAGACATCCCTCTCTCCAGACACCTCCTCCAGCTCCTCCGGGGGGAGCCCAAGGCGTTCCCAGGCCAGCCGAGAGACATAGTCCCTCCAGCGTGTCCTGGGCCGTCCCCTGGGCCTCCGCCCAGTGGGACGTGCCTGGAACACTTCCCGAGGAAGGCGTCCAGGAGGCATCCGGTATAGATGCCTGAGCCACCTCAACTGGCTCCTCTCGATTTGGAGGAGCAGCGGCTCTACTCCGAGCCCCTCCCGGATGGCCGAGCTCCTCACCCTATCTCTAAGGGAGTGCCCGGGCACCCTACGGAGGAAGCTCATTTCAGCTGCTTGTATCCGGGATCTCGTTCTTTCGGTCATGACCCAAAGTTCATGGCCATAGGTGAGGTTAGGAACGTAGACTGACCGGTAAATCGAGAGCTTCGCTTTTCGGCTCAGCTCTCTCTTCACCAGCACAGTGCCCCCATTACTGTGGCAGCCGCACCGATCCGTCTGTCGATCTCCCGCTCCATTCTTTCCTCACTCGTGAACAAGACCCGAGATACTTAAACTCCTCCACTTGAGGCAGGAACTCCCCTCCAACCTGAAGAGGCCACCCTTTTCCGGTCGAGTACCATGGCCTCTGACTTGGAGGAGCTGATCTTCATCCCAGCCGCTTCACACTCGGCTGCGAACCGCCACAGCGCATGCTGTAGGTCTTGGCTAGAGGTGGCCAGCAGGACCACGTCATCTGCAAAACGAAGAGACGAAATCCACTGGTCCCCAAACCAGACCCCCTCCGGCCCTTGGCTGCGTCTAAAAATCCTGTCCATAAAAGTTATGAACAGGACCGGTGACAAAGGGCAGCCCTGCCGGAGTCCAACATGCACCGGGAACAGGTCCGACTTAGTGCCGGCAATGCGAACCAAACTCCGGCTCCGTTCGTACAGAGACCGGATGGCCCCTAATAAAGGGACCCCAATTCCATACTCCTGGAGCACCCCCACAGGTCATCATGAGGGACACAGTCGAATGCTTTCTCCAGGTCCACAAAACACATGTGAACCGGTTGGGCAAACTCCCATGAACCCTCGAGGACCCTGTAGAGGGTATAGAGCTGGTCCAGTGTTCCACGGCCGGGACGAAAACCACACTGCTCCTCCTGAAGCCGAGGTTCGACTATCGGCCGGACTCTTCTCTCCAATACCCTGACCAGGTTCTGGGATTGCCGCCGCGACAAGCACCGCAGACCTTACGGCCGCAGCTACGGGCAGCAGCATCGACAATAGATGCGGAGAAAAATTTTACAATTAATCCAAGATGCAGCAGCCAGGGTGCTGACATTTGAGAAATAGCATTTCTTCTGTCTCATAACAACAAATTACTTATAAAGCACTCAATGGGCGAGCTTAATCTTCCATAACACAGCTTAGTATTTCAAGTCATCCCACAACAACACTTTGATTGGAGCATTCAGGTCTACTAGTTGTTCCAAGATTTTTATGGAAAAAATGGCAGGCAGAGCTTCTAGTCACGAGTTCCTTATTCTCTGTAATCAGCTTCCTGTCTGGCTGTGGGATGCTTCTTCCCTCTTTGCCTTGAAATCTAACAATTACATTTATTTAGATCCTGCTATTTACACAAGATCCGTTCAGTGCTTGTTTTATGTTTTAAATATCCTATTTATCTATTTATTTAATATGCATATCCTTTGTTGTTTTTTTTACCAGAATTGTTGTTGTGCTTTTAACCTTGTTTTAAGTGACAGGGTTTACTTTTGTGCCTTACTTTGGGTTACGGTCATGTTTTATAAGTCATGTCATGTGATGGACATTGTTGTAATATTTCAGGAAAACTACAAAAATGTTTATGCATTTGCATATGAAGTGGTGATTTTTATTGAATGACCCTATGTACCATTAATTTCTTCATGTTGCACAGGTTGTGAGATGGCTCTCTTGTTCCCTATGCGCTCCCGTCGGATTTACACTGCAATCATTCCAGATGTCCCTCTGTCCCTGTCTGCCTTTACTATCTGCATGTGGGTGAAGCCGACTTCGGTCTTCAACAAAACTGTGCTGTTCTCCTATGGACACCGTCAAAACCCGTTTGAGATCCAGCTGCTGTTTGCCCAGACCTCTGCCCTGTTCACTGTTGGAGAGAAAGCTAATCTGGTGGAGGCAAGGAGCGTGGTAAGCCAGGGACGGTGGATTCACTTGTGCGGAGCCTGGTCCTCCAGGGAAGGCCAGTCAACCCTGTGGGTGGGCGGGAAGAAGGTAGCATCCAGCCTCAGGATGGCCAAGGGACACATCCTGCCCGAGGGAGGCTCACTCCAGCTGGGGCAAGAAAAAAACGGATGCAGCCCTCTGTCTCCAACCAGCGGAAGTGGTGTGGCCGGGTTTGAGGGAGGTTTCGATCCAAAGCTGGCATTTGTTGGGAAGATGACAGGGGTGAACATGTGGGATGCAGTGCTGTCAGAGGAAGAAATTTCCCAGCTGGCTGATCAGCGAGGCCAGGGTTGCCAGCAGAGGGGGAACATGGTGACCTGGGGGGTTACCGAGATGGTGCCACATGGGGGAGCTCAGTTTATCTACTGATCGTTTTTATTGGTTATAAATATCCACTTTAAAAAAGGTCAGGCTAAAACTGAGGATCACCTTCATTCACTATTTAAACATGTCCTTATAACAAAGACTGGCATTTTCTGCACCATCTTTACTGATATCATAAATCTTAGGAAAAAAACACCAATGCTGTGAGACTGAACTAGAAAGACAAAGAGTTGCTGACTCAGTTTGCTGCCTGAGCAAACAGAATAATGACCACACAGCCGAGCAGAAACATGAGGTCTAGCACAAGAGAATATCCTGTGATTGTAAGCAAATAACAGTTTCCCTTTTTACTTCTGATGATTTCACAGAAATGGCAAGTGCAGTTAACCAGACAAACGATACAAATTGTGCTTCCTTGTGTACTTTAACAGGAACCACAAGCATAGGGGAAAATGTTGCCATATTTTCACTTCAGCCTGAAAGGTACAATAACGTAATACTTTTAAATCAAATTCACTTTTAGAACCACATATATATATGCAACACTCTTGATAAAAAAACTGCTGTACTTGCCTTTTTAGCTCTGAACAACTAGAATGTAGAGCTACTTGTAATATTTTGTTATAATGTTATGAATCTGTGAAACACCTAAAAACACACAAATATTTTTTTATGATACAAATACTATAGTCATTAAAGTGTTTACATTGATGTGCTATAAATAATTCATTTTCGGGGCATGCTTTTCTTACTTGTGCTTAATGATTGGAGGATTATTTGTGTTTTTGGAATGAATAAAGTAAAAATTTTATTTTGAACATGTTTATGAACAGTGGGGACAATGTTTACACGGTCTAATGTTGCTTGCATGTTTAAACTTGCATAACTATGTTGCTTGTATTATACTTTTTTGTTCATGTCAAAAGATAAAAACAGAATGTATTTTGTAAATAAATATTTTTGCATAACATGAGTGAATAAATGGAAAGTAAGGTATGAATAAACATTTAAAGTAATATTTTTACTGGATAAAAGCTTTTTTGTCATTTACAACAAGAGGAATTAACCTTAAAGTGCTCTTAAAGAGGACATATGACAATTATGTAGGACATGCTACTGAGCATTTTAACGTTAAACTTCCAGCCCACACAGGAAATTTAACGCAACTTCATCTTTATCTCTGGAGTTTGCATGTTCTCCCCGTGCATGCGTGGGTTCTCACCGGGTACTCTGGCTTCCTCCCACAGTCCAAAGACATGCCTGTTAGGTTAATTGGTCACTCTAAATTGCCCTTAGGTGTATGAATGAGTGTGTGCATGGTTGTTTGTGTGTTGCCCTGTGATGGACTGGCGATCTGTTCAGGGTGTACCCCGCCTCTTGCCCATAGACTGCTGGAGATAGGCACCAGCTCCCCCGCGACCCACTATGGAATAAGCGGTAGAAAATGACTGACTGACTGACTACTTTTCTCCCCAATAAGTTGTTAAATGCTAGTCTGAGCTACTGCTGCAGCTTCTGTCTGGCTGGGAACTTTAGACAGATGTTCTGAGGCAGTGAAGTGTCCCGAAAGCATACAGAAAAGAGCTCCAAAAAAAAGTGGAAAAGGTTGCTATTATACTGTAGTCTGTCAGTCATTTTAAAATGGCCATAGCTTTTGACCAGTTATAGTAAAAATAAATAATAAGAGATTGAACTTGAAAGCCACCTTTCTGACCAGGGTTTATTAAAGTGGATACTCACTAAGAGCACAGCAGCTATAACACTTGATGCTGATTGGTTACTTGGAGTAGTTTTGCCATGCTAATTAATGAGTCAAAAAGGGACAGGAAAATCAAACTAGTATTAATGTGAAAAAAACTAATTAAGTTAAGTTTTGCCTTTACATACACTCAAAGTGGTTGAGATCCAGCATCTTTAGGTGTGTTTCCACTGCAGGAACCCTTTCCAGAAATTTCCTCTTGTAGGGGTATTATATTCAACTCATTTACCTGAATTTTTACAAGTCTATGGTTGAAACAGATGTTTACTGCAGAGATCTCGCTTCTCCTTGAAGTTCACACCCGCAGAATCCCTTTAAAATGCATATAGTAACAACTTTACATAGTGACCCTATAAAAGGCACCCTAACAGTAGTCACTGTGACAGAATTATTGATTATAGTTTTTTGGCTAAAGATTTTGATTCCAGTCTCAGATGCGAGACCTTGGTCAGCAACAAAATAGATTCAGGGTGATAATGTTGTAGGTCTTACAGTCAAAACTTGCCTTTAGAAGACTTGTCACAATTTTTCTTTGCCTTTATATAGAAAGGCGCTCTCTGGTGCAATATACTTTGCCTTGTCATAGTTAAACATCTTAAAGAATTTCAGATTAAGAGAGTAAGGAAGAACGAGCCCTCCTGCAGATAACAGGAAGGCTAAATGGAGTACAGCTATCAAATATTTACTCAGGTTGTCGAAATATAACCAAATCAGAAGATGACACAGATTCGATGCACAGAATTAGATTGAAATGAGGTTTTATTGTTCCAACTTAGGTAGACCTTGATTAGAGTTGTTAGAAGCCAGAGGATGAGGAAGCCCCAAGGATCCAAGCAGAGATAGAGTGTTCTGGCGGTGGAAATATTTACAGTGCAGATTTCCTGAAGAAGAGTTCCATATGGCGACAGGCAGGCAGACAGATGGGCAGGACAACAAGCGATCAGGCAGGCTGACAGAAGTCCACATAACAGAGACTATGTTCCAGCAACAGACTGTGTCAGCAGCTGTCTTAAAAAGCCATGAGCTCATTAGCTGGATGAGTTGCAGCTGAGAACAATGAAGTGCCAGAACCAGCCAGCAGAGATCTCACAACAGCAAATTTTCTCCGTTTTTAAATTTTGAACTTTCAAGCTTTGTCTATCATTAAAACATGTTGGAATTTGAAATGTTGTCAGCGTTTTGGAAATCTCAAAGTAAGATAATTATCCACAGTCTCAAACACACATAGAGACTAAGATTTCAGTAACATCCACTAACCATGCCTACCTTTACTATAAGATGCTGAAAAAAAATTCAGAAGGTGATCTTTGCTGTCTCTGTTTTAAAAATAATAGTACACTGTGTTTTACAGCAAGTGCATTTTCACACCTGCCTAGCTCTTTGCAAAAAAACAGGCCTAGCTCTAGTATAAATAATTATTTACATCTTAAGGCAGGAAAGAATCAAAAATGTTTTTGCGGTTCCTAAATCTTCCTTTATTGTAGCAGTTTGGCATAATAGAACATCTTCAATCAATGGAAAAAATCCTGCAAGCTTAGTTTTTCTTTTAAATGAACTGCAGTGTTTCAATTTTATTTGACGCCATTTTGCAAAAGGCAGACCTCCATGTTTCTCCCGCAGCTATGGTGTGTACATTTGAAATAGGTCATCTCTCAGATACATTTGATAAAATGCTCTTAATCAAATGTCTAAACTTTATGAAACCACAGTACAGTAACTAGATACGTTTTGCAGCAGTGCAACCAAAAAGAGGCTCATAAAGATCATGCATTCCAAACCTTACATTTACCTTAAGATCGGGTTATATTTAAAGATGGAAAGGAACCCTTAGGCACTTAACCCCCATGGAGCCAACATAAGTTCAAATCTTGTAAACGAGTGTGTGTGTGATACGTCCTGCTGTAGCTATAAAACCTTCAAACTGGATCCTGCTGTTAGTGTTTTCTAAGGGAATAGACACACTCACACACCAACACATACTTACATACCTACACACACACACTAAAACTGAATATATACTAAACTGACAGACACATAATGTAAATATGTCAAAGCATACCTTAGAACTGAGTCATACGTTTTCTAAAGAATGCATAGAATAGGACAATCCCTCCCCTGGCTCCAGTAATAAATACACACATGTGCGGTCCTTCCATCCTTCCTAGCTCATATAACTAACCCATCATCAGCCTCACCCCTGTGTTTATGATGAGGTTTTAGAACCGAGCTGCACAGCCGGCTTGCAAAACACAAAGTCAACATGAGGCTGAAATGGTCAGAGTATAGTAGCTGGGCCCAAGCAGAAAAATGACATCAGGAATACAAAGTGCTCTATTTCTGTTGAAATCTGTCCAAGGAAATGGAAATCAAGATTCCTGAAGAATAATCTCCATTCATCTTCTCAGAACACTCTGACAAGCTTCCCTGTCTTTGCTCAAGATAGATGAAGATGAAGATAGGCTGCTTAGGGTGATGTGCATTAGTTTAAGGCCACACACAACATTTTGTCTACATTCTTCAACATATTTGCTGTGTCCTCTACATGGTTTGTAGGGGACACAGGCACCAAATAAAACGGAGGGAGGGTCAAAAAAGAAAAGAATCAAAAATTTATAGCAGGGTCCGACTTGGCTCTCAGGTTGTGTTTCTTTTACAGAACTATTTTAGATCTGTCTGTAGCCCCAGCTCTGGTTAAGAACTGGAACATCTTTGGTGAAAAAGCCCTATAAGTGTCAAGGTTGAGGGTTTGGTGGCAGGACCAGAATGCAGAACACGGTGAGTAGAAGAAGTGTTTAATGATAAAGTAAATCGACTTGCAAACAGGCAGAGTACTGGATACAGGCAGTTAGTCCACAGCGTAGTTACAGGAAGCAAACAAGAACAAAACCACAAGGAGGAACTCAAGACTTCAGCTAGGGTAGCGATGGAGGATTACATTGAATGATAACGTGAGGAACCAGCGAGGAACAATGAAAACCAGAGAGCTTATAGAGAAATAACCAAACCGTAAAAAAACACCGAAACACTAAATGGGAAACTAAACTAGAGAACCCAAGGAAGCAAGAGCATTGAAATAGTAATAATAATAATAATAATAAGAAGAAAACCATTCTATGTAATAAATAAGAAAACACCAAGGGAACTAAGGACGAGGAGAGAGAACAGAACTATCAGGAAACAGAAAGAAATAAAAGACATGACTACAAAACCCAAAATAGAAATATCTAGCTGAAAGTAAACAAAACACAACACCACAACCAAAGTCCAAAAATGTCAAACCCCGACAATAAAAGAGTTTGATTGTAAAAACAAAATCAGCCTACTTGTAATGCAAATTATCGAAACCTCATTTCGCACTTAAATAATCTTAAAGGGGACATATCATGCAAAATCCACTTTTTAGCCTTTAAATACAGTCTGTAGGAGTCTGTAGGAGTGCAGAAAAGTTGAATTTAGTCTCTCCAGGTGCTGCGTAGATATCTTTATATTCTGTCTGTGTCCCATTTTTCAATCCATTCAGTTTTCTCTATACTCTGTTACATATTTTGAACTGTTACGTCACAGTATTTGGTGCAGAACAGCTAAATAAGGCCATGGACCTCTGGCTACCAATTTCGCGGATCCACCATTTTTTATTTCTTGCTGTAATTTTGAAGTCCAAGCGCAAGTATGCTGAAGCTGCAAGTGAAGTTGGATGTGTATTGCAGCACATGTATTGAGTGGAAGCAGGAGTCAAGCAAAACATTGCAAACTGTGGCAAAAGTTACAATCAAATATAACAACCAGAAATAAATGATCTGTGAATGTTTCTGCCCCATCTGAAATGATATAAACAGAAACCACAGTCCTTCATATGTATACATGTCCAATAATTAGTAACAGGTGCAATTTAATACCATTATTGTCCTAAATGGTTTGATTACAGCACCTTCTGATTGCAACAGAAACTCCCTATTCCACATTAGTAAACATCTACTCTGATTGTTCCAGCTCTGTTGCAATCGCTCACAATGAGAGCCTAAATATTCTATTTCTACAACCCACCCCCCCCAAAGTCAACTATTCCCATCTAAATGAACAATTACAATAATCATTTCCATGCTGATAAAGACTTTTTGAGGTCACACTATGGCAGCGTTTTTCTTTCATTGTTTTTGATTAAGAAGAAGAAATGTGCACATCAAGGTATGGGTAAAATGGACTGTGTTTATTTCAGTTGCAAAAGAAAAAACAGCACTGAGTCTTTTTTAGTTGTATGAAATATGTGTGTGTGGATCATACCTCCCAGCACGCTAGCAGTTATGGCCTCTGTATGTTCAGCCAGAAGGTCAGCTTTGGCTATAGCTGCCAGTGAGAGATAACTGGACATGTTCCTGCTCAGCTCCCTATTACCCCTCTGCAGGAACCGCACTGCCACTGGGACAGCCAGTGCCATGACTGATGGGCAGCTGTAGTTCTGAGGAGAAAAAGGAGAAAAGAAGGTTCAGAATAAGCTCATGTGCCAAAGGAAAAACAAGATGATGGTTTTCCTTAAAAGGAAAATGATGTATGGTTGTCACAATATTTTTACAAATAAAAAACTGAAAAATGTGGCATGCATTTGAATTTAGTAGAGTTGTAACGACACATCTAGTTCACAAGAGGAGAAGATACATGATATTGGCTTCACATACACAAGACAAGATTTTAGCAATATTCTCATGAAAGCTAAGACTGGTTTATACAAATAGAGTAAATTTGCACATATGACAAACCGCCTTTCAATCTGTTAAGCCCTAAGGGTTTTAGAAACAATTTCCTCCTGAAATTACATACCTGGAATAAATCAAGTATAGCTCAACAGTTAAAAGGTCTATGTAGAGGGGTGAAAACATGTAGTTATAAGTGAACGAAAAGACCAATTAAGTGTATAGTGGGAAAATAGACACCCCAACTGTATTTTTTCTTTTTCTATCCTGAATTTCTCTAGTAATACACCCTTTAGTGTTATTTCAGTTAGTTTGCACAATTCCATATCCAGGCGCTAGGGGGCGTCTGCCGCATTGGTGGCATAGAGAAGGTTTATGGGCACACAGAAGAAGAATAAATCTTGTTGAATGCTAACAGAAGCTCAACGTGTGTGTCTCATTTATTCTGTCACAGGGCAGTAAAGAAGTATTTTATTTATATGTATTGTTGACTTTTAAGAGTTGAAGAGATTATTAAATTACGAGTCAACCTGTTAGTCACGTTATGTGGTTTCGGATGAGTATTTTATAGAAAACGGGACATATTTTTGTATGCTAACTAATGCTAATGCTAGCGGACTTAGAACATACGTCTTAAGCTAACTGAGAAACAACTAAAAGACTGGTGAATTCACTTTGAATTAACTGTACTATGCACTTTTAGGTTCTCACACTAGTAACGTTGTTTTGGTCTCTATTTTTATTTATTTATTTATTTTTTTGTAAAATGGAATAATGGTTTATGGCCAAAACTAGAAACATTATATTGTGTGATTAAGGGAACAAGTAATGGCTGCCTGAGTGTGAAGCTTAGTAAAAGGTCACATCATTAGGGGAGCATTACACCTTTCAGTTTTATAGTAGTTTTTTTGTGTGTTAAGAGACAAACTGTTGGCATTCTGTTTGAGCAATGGAAAAAGTTAAAAACTGCTAAGTGTATTTGACCTGTGCAAAATAAAAACAGTAAAAGCTATTAAAGAGTGAAAAGAAATTCATATTTTATCTTGTTAGTTTAAAATACAAAAGGTCTGTGAAAAAGAGACAAGGCATTCGTGATGAAGTATTTGATATAAAGTATCGTATATTGAGTATGTTCACTACAAAGAAGAAGAATAAATCTTCCTGTTGAATGCTAACAGAATCTCAACGTGTGTGTCTCATCTTTTCTGTGTCACAGCATCACACGTTGAGAGGACTTTAACCACATTACCCTCAGCCCCTCCATGGTTGCTGGGTAATATCTACATGCAAACTTTTGGTACCTGTGTAAAAGTAAGACAAAAAGCATATTTGTCAAGTGGAAGCAACTATTGCAATTATGTGTGATCAAACAAAAACACAATTAAACACACCACACACCTTGGTCAGGCTTAGGTTAAACAACCTGTTTTTAATATATGTAAGCCTAGGGTTCAAAGTCAATACTATATTGTGGTTTTTATGTCTTTCTAATTCTATGGTAGAAATAAAGTTTAGAAAAATCCTAAAATATGCTGTTTTTTGTTTATTTGCAAAGACATTGATGGTTTTCTAAATCTCAAACTGATGGACAGATGCATAAAGCCACTAGCTGGTGCTAAATGTGTGCAAACCCGAATTTGCACATGAACCTAATTTAGAAACTAGACACAAAGGCAGATCTGCTCTTTAAATTGCTTTATAGAACAGTGTTTCTCTTATGATCACATTTAAAAGATGCATTATGCAGCATTTGGGGACTGAACAGGCCATTTTAATGTAATTCTCAGCCAGAGCAAATACCTTCTAATTTTCCAAAACCAATTTTTTTTTAAACTGCAGGCTGCACCAAAAAATGCTCTGAAAGGAGATGTTGGCAACAGAAGAAAAAGAGACCAAAGTCATATTTCACTGCTTGCATTTAATAAAAAACATATCAGGGCACAGGCCTGTCAGAGGATGCAGGAGGTAGCTTGCTAACAAGCCTACAGCCTCAGTGGAAATCAAAATTGTAATTATCAGGTAACCAATGCTCTTTTACAAACACTATTGGAAACACCGTTACATTATTCCTCCAGTCAGACATTCCTAAAATTTTGAGGAATGCTAACATCTGCATTAACTCTTGGGGGGCCTTTCGTTTTGTATGTCCCTTGAAAAAACTGCTCTTTTAAGGACTGCAAAATAAAATGTATGCATCAAGACATTTTTTCCAATTTTCTATAAATGGCATTATTTACTCCAGTCTTCACTATGATTACTTTACAACCATTTAACTATTCATTAATTTTCTGAATTGCTAAACCCTTATCTAAGTACCTCATCTGAGTAATTTTTTACTTTTCGGGGCTTTGTAAATTGGTAAAGTACATAAAAATATATCTTCACCTTGTGGAAAACAGTAACAAAAATATGAATAGATTATCAATAAAGTAACAACAAGCTGTCCTAAAGGAAATTGCTAAAAGATATCATCCAGCCATCCTGAAGACTTGCTAGATACAGCGACAAAGTTGCTAAGGTAGCACTGTCCACACAGCAGGGTAACACAAGAACTACTTCCTTTCTCACTTCAAAACAACAGCATTAAAAACAGATACAAGCCCTCAAGGTTAAAATGCAAACCCTCACAATAACAACTTACACTTACTTCACCAGACACGCTTCACTTCCCTTTGACAAGAAATATAGCAGCAAGTTCATAACATAAGATCTCATTAAAACGTGATACACCTAAATAAAATCCAGTGCAATGTACTGACTTCATATCTAAATAATGTAATAGGTAAATAGAGTCCACGTGTGTGCAGTCTAACGTCACTTTTAATACAGCAGTTCTGTGAAGGCCTGGGAGATTTGTTATGGAACATTAGTGAACAAACAGCATCATAAAGACCAAGGAATACAACAGAAAACTCAGGCATATAGCTGTGCAGATGTTTAAAAGCAGGGGCCCCTTATAAGACAATATCCCAAGCTTTAGACATCTTTAAAAGCACATTTTAAAATGTCACCTGAAAACAGAAAGAGTATGGCACAACTGCAAACCTAGCATGACAACAAACTGGTTTCATTAGTACGCATGTTTAGCCAAAACAATTTAGAAGACTGTGATGCTAAAGAGGAGAAGAGGGCCGCTTTTTGTCTATTTCAAGTAAATGATGCATATTTTTAAACATACATGGAGTTGGACAACTGTTTATTTCCTCAGACACCTTAACAGTTGAAACTGAGAAAGTTATTTCATTTCTCAGTTTCAGCACTTGATAGGGTTTTGTTGGTTTCTTTTATTTTTACATATGTAAATATTTTCAAAAGATAAAACAGAAACGCATGATTTGCAACACATCAAAGTCATGATTCTTTAATACTTATTGGTTTGCCAAAAAAAATTTTTATGTTTAAAATTTGTACAGACTCTTCAGCAAGATGTGTTGATTCTGAATGGGAAAGGGAAAATGGCATTTGAGATGGACTGGCACCCTCTAATGGACAGATTGATGCAAAAAGTGTTCATACATTTCAAATATAAGATATTGAAACTCTTTCCCCACTTCTGTAACATGAACTAATCATTTTCTATCCCCATTATAACTTTGAGTGTTTAATATCAATGTATTTAATATTAATATTTTTGAAGAGCATAGTTTTTCTGTCTGTGCTATGGCTAGATTCTGCCACATGATGGCAGTGCAGATACAGGTTTAACAAACATACACTTATCCAGCTGATATGCTTGTCAAATTGTTCACATCTACAAATGAGCAGCCTTTATAACTAATCATAATTTAATGCTCACAGATGATTTTGTTATTGTATTTTTAGTGTAATTATCTTGACTGTTTAGTAAAGACTGCAGTGTGTCTAAGTCTGCAGTCCTCCAACTCATTTTTCCTTAAGCAAAGATGTGCAGATTCATACATTCGTCCTATTTATCTCTCTTTCATCTTTCCAGACAGCTGAATTTAAATATCAGGATGGACACCTTTCACACAATCTATGTGGTTAAGGTTTCATCATAAGACAGAAACGTCTGTCCATGTTTACCTCTGTTAAAATGGATAGTGTGGAGTGCCCGTGTAGACTTTGTTAACAACCAGCAAGCTAATAACTTCTTCCTCCAAGAAACCGCCGCCTACGTCTCTCCTGCTCCTTGTGGGAATTTCAGTGGAAGGGTAAGAAAAGGGTTTGCGTTAATTCAAAATGACAGCATAGCAAAGAGAGAATCCCAGAGATCAGGGAGACGAGAAATCAAGGAGGACAGATTTCAAAAGCAAAAGAAAGAGACGCACACATTCCTCTGATAACTATTGTATTTGGGACATGAGAGCCAGAGGATTCTGTTAGGGCTGTCACAAGTTTTGGTCTCACTTCTGTGTGTGTGTGTGTGTGTGTGTACTTGTACTTGTTGCTGAGTGAGAACCAATTTTTGTATTTTTATCGCAAAGTGAGGACATTTTGACAAAGTGAGGACATTTTCCTGGTCCTCACTTTTCCAAATTCCATTCTTGGGACAGGGGTTCGGTTTAGGACTAGGGTATGAATTGAGTTATTGTTAGGGTTAGTGTTAGGCATTAACTGGTTAGGGTTAGTGTTAGGGTCAGGGTCAGGGTTAGGCACTAAAAATCAAGGAAAATGAATGGAAGTCAATGGAAGTAACTGAAAAGTCCTCATAAAGATAGTAAAACACGGATGTGTGTGTGTGTGTGTGTGTGTGTGTGTGTGTGTGTGTGTGTGTGTGTGTGTGTGTGTGTGAGACTGTGCTTTTTCTGAAGAATTAGACTCATTATGGTGGTATTAACACATTCCCATTCCTGAAGAAACAGGGAGAGGAAGGGTGGAAAAGGCAGAGGTTCCTTTTAGCTTGATAAGTCTGATAAGATGAGAATTCATATTTCACACTTTCTCCTTCAATTATTAGACATGAAATTTAGGTCATTTGGATATTCTATGTAAAGTTGAAATTATTTTTGTGTACCTTCTTTTCCTCATTACTAACTTTTCTTCCAATTCATTTTCCAACATTTAGCATCTTTAAAACCTGCAGAACTGGAAAAACATAGGCAAAGGAAAGCTAAATTCTGTAAAAAGTCTTAAAATTAATAATTGTTCAAAAATTATGAATGGGTGAATGGAACAAGGAGCTTTGAAGACTTTTTTAACCTTCCTTCCTATCCTCCTCCCTGTGTGCGGTGGCAAAATGAACTAGGGTCCTGCTCCTGCCTTGTTTGTCACAATTCCAGCTGCTTAAAACTACACTGCTGAAAAAAATAAAGGGAACACTTAAACAACACAATATAACTCCAAGTAAATCAACCTTCTGTGAAATCAAACTGTCCACTTAGGAAGCAACACTGATTGACAATTAATTTCACTGCTGTTGTTCAAATGAAATAGACAACAGGGGGAAATATTTGGGGATTAGCAAAACACTCAATAAAGGAGTGGTTCTGCAGGTGGGGACCACAGACCACTTCTCAGTACCTATGCTTTCTGGCTGATGTTTTGGTCACTTTTGAATGTTGGTGGTGCTTTCACACTCGTGGTAGCATGAGACAGACTCTACAACCCACACAAGTGGCTCAGGTAGTGCAGCTCATCCAGGATGGCACATCAATGCGAGCTGTGGCAAGAAGGTTTGCTGTGTCTGTCAGCGTAGTGTCCAGAGCCTGGAGGTGCTACCAGGAGACAGGCCAGTACACCAGGAGACGTGGAGGAGGCCGTAGGAGGGCAACAACCCAGCAGCAGGACCACTACCTCTGCCTTTGTGCAAGGAGGAACAGGAGGAGCACTGGGGGGGAGCACTGCCAGAGCCCTGCAAAATGACCTCCAGCAGGACACAAATGTGCATGTGTCTGCACAAACGGTTAGAAACCGACTCCATGAGGATGGTATGAGGGCCCGACGTCCACAAATGGGGGTTGTGCTCACAGTCCAACACCGTGCAGGACGCTTGGCATTTACCAGAAAACACCAGGATTGGCAAATTCGCCACTGGCGCCCTGTGGTCTTCACAGATGAAAGCAGGTTCACACTGATCACATGTGACAGACGTGACAGAGTCTGGAGACATCGTGGAGAGCGATATGCTGCCTGCAACATCCTTCAGCATGACCAGTTTGGCAGTGGGTCAGTAATGGTGTGGGGTGGCATTTCTTTGGAGGGCCACATGGTCCTCCTTGTGCTCGCCAGAGGTAGCCTGACTGCCATTAGGTACCGAGATGAGATCCTCAGACCCCTTGTGAAACCATATGCTGGTCCAGTTGGCCCTGGGTTCCTCCTAATGCAGGACAATGCTAGACCTCATGTGGCTGGAGTGTGTCAGCAGTTCCTGCAAGATGAAGACATTGAAGCTATGGACTGGCCCGCCCGTTCCCCAGACCTGAATCCGATTGAGCACATCTAGGACATCATGTCTCGCTCCATCCACCAACGTCACGTTGCACCACAGACTGTCCAGGAGTTGGCGGATGCTTTAGTCCAGGTGTGGGAGGAGATCCCTCAGGAGACCATCCGCCGTTTCATCAGGAGCATGCCCAGGCGTTGTAGGGAGGTCATACAGGCACATGGAGGCCACACACAATACTGAGCCTCATCTTGACTTGTTTTAAGGACATTACATCAAAGTTGGATCAGCCTGTAGTGTGTTTTTCCACTTTAATTTTGTGTGTGACTCCAAATCCAGGCCTCCATTGGTTAATAAATTTGATTTCCATTGATGATTTTTGTGTGATTTTGTTGTCAGCACATTCAACTTTGTACAGAACAAAGTATTCAATGAGAATATTTCATTCATTCAGTTCTAGGATGTGTTATTTGAGTGTTTCCTTTATTTTTTTTGAGCAGTGTATATAAAATAAAATGTTTGCTCTGGCTGTAAAAATTGGCAAGATTAGGCAAGTAGCTGATGTAGAAATGTTTTTGACTTATTCGGTTTAACATTCAAATGTCTTGCTTGAATCACATGTTCTCCAGTCTTTGTCATATTAAAGAGTAGTTTAGACAAATATGTTCTTATTATTACCCCACGGAAAGGCATGCATTTTAAATTCCTAGACATTATGATCATCTCAAAAAGAAAGAACTACAAAAATGCAAGAGTTACAATTAATTTCATAGTAATTGTCTGAAATTGCAATAATTAGGTTTTCAAGGCTTTTTACACATCTTTATTGACATAAACGATTATTTTATGAAGAAGCTGTTTTAAACAGGTACTAAAAAGAAAGTAATGGTTCTTTAAAAGAACATTTCTTTACTGAGTCAAATCTGGAAAAGTCAAAAAATAATAGGACAGAACTGAAATAACAAAGTTGGACATTTTCTTCAAATTTAAATTTTGAATGTTTGGACATTTGTGGTTTCAAGAAAAAAAAAAAAAACATTGTGCAGAGAAAACAAACTCAGAGAGTTCCTACTTAATCTACTTATATCTACTGATTCCTTGTCTGAGCTGCACGCAGTCGTTGGGCTAGTGCCAGAGGTACACCCTGGACAGGTAGTCAGTCCCTCACAGGAGAACATAAGAGACACAAAACCATACATGCACTCTCTCGCACCTAATTTGCAATTTAGCGAATTCAGCGAACAGGCAAGCTTTTAAACTATGGGAGGAAGCCAGATTACCCGGAGATAACATGCCATCCCCATGCAGTAAGGTCCTATTGGGACTCCAATCCAGGACCTCCTTGCACCAAGGGAACATTTTAACAACTGCACAACCATTGAGCGGTAATCCACACAATGGCCACCCTTTACTAGTTGCCTCAACTCAACACACTTTGATTGTAGATGGTGGCCCACTTGGCATTAATATGTGTTTAAGTACCACCTCATTCAAGCTTCTGAGCAAGCTGACCTTGAATCAAAGACCTTGGTCAAAATTGGTACATGTAGGGATATGAAAGATGCCCTTGCACTTCACACACACTTGCACACACCATGTCTTACTTTCTGAGAATAGTTTGTTTGCATATGTGCAAGGATTACAAGCCAGTGGTTCTACTCAGCAAAACTGTATGCATGGATGGCGAATGAGAGATTTGACCTTTACTTTCCAAGCTCTGACATGGAATGCAATGGATATGTAATCCATTCACAAATGACCTTTGTGACGTTTGCTAAACCTTGAATAGAGCAACAGAAAAACTGCAACGTTGTATATCGTCCTCATTTCAATTTCTCCAGTTAAGTAGCACATCATTAAATGTACTGATTAATTATGACTGCCGCTAGTGCTCACTAATTGATATTAGTACATCACTCAGGGAAAGGCTTTAAAATGTCATACCGTTGATGACTGAAAACTTCGAGTGGCTAAAAAAGACTGATTGTAGATGCTGTCATGATTGTCTCAGGGTGCGCAATATTTAAGCTTATTGAAGTTTGAAAACATTTCTATGCTTATTATTATATAAACATTAGTTTGGCATTTCACAATTTAATTAAAATATTGTACCCTACAATAATGAATACATTTTGACCTTTTTCAAGATTAGTCACATAACCACTACAAACTTCAATGTTTTTTTTTGTAATAGAGCAACAAGAAGTATCGCAATTTCTTTTGGGGGTTTGCCCATTTCTCTTTGGGAAATAACTCAAGCTCATTCAGACTGGATAGGGAGCTTCCAAGAAGATCAATGATTAAGTCTTAGTACTGAGTCTTGATTGGATTTAAGTCTAGACTTTGACTGGGTCTTTCTAACACGTGGACAAGGTTTGATCTTAACCGTTCCATTGTACCTCTGGCTGTATGTTTAGAGTTGTTTTCCTGCTAGAAGGTGCCCCACATTCAAGCCTCTGACAAGGTTTCTTTCAGTATTGTTCGGTGTTTAGCTGCATCCATCTTCTAATCAACTCCCCACAGCATGATGCGGCTACCACTATGGTAGGGCTCAGGGAGAATGCTCAGGGGAGATGGACAGTCTTAGTTTCCAGTTCCACACCTTGCCATTTTCAGGTTGGTCAAAACGTTCCATTTTGGTTTGAGCACCTTCCTCCACATGTTTGCTGTGTCACCCACAAACCGCATCCTTGAATTCTTATTGGTTTTTTCTTGCCATTCTTCCATAATGGCCAGATTTGTGCATAGATATCTGAAGCTCCTCTTGTGTTTCCTTGGGACATCGATGCCCATGTCTCAGTAGGTTGGCAGTGCCATACTCTTTCCATTGTCAGATGATGCCCCATAAGAAGACATCCTGGGATGTGGTTTCATAACTTAACACTGTTTTTAACTAGTTGTCTGCTGTGTTCCTTGGTTTTCATGATGCTGTTGGTTCACTACTGTTCTCCAACAAACGTCTAAGGCTTTCACAGAACAGCTAGATTAAAAATTGAATTACAAAAAAAATTATACCTACTTTATACCTACTTTAATTACCACCACGGGCATGGATTATTTTTGAACTGATAACACTTATGTGCAAAGGTATGTCCTTTAAGTGCTCCAGGTCATCGAACCCTTGACAACGCTAGGTGTGTGTGTGTGTGTGTGTGTCTCTGTTTAGCATTTACCTGGAGTATACAGCTGGTGATGTCTGAGGCTATCTTCGCGTGTGGCGTGTCTTCTGTGCTTTCCCCTTGAGGAGTCAGGTTATGTTCCAGGCACGACTCCCACAAGCCCACCAGGGCTGTGCTGTGCCGCTCGATGGAGCCGGTTTCTCTGATGGCCGTGGTGATGCGTGTGATGCAAATCTCGACCACAGCCTGATCATTGTCGTTGGTCAAATAGTCCTGTCCGCCAGCAGAAAAAAGGAGGATGCAAAGTAAAGCATTTTTATAATACATGATAAAATAAATAATAAGTGCCATTTGCTTGGCAAGGGTTTACATAACTCTCAGAGGTCTGTACTGTTTTGCCTGTTTGGGCATTCTTACTGACCAGTGAGCAGGAGATGTCCTTGATCTGATTCAAAGCTTCTGACAGGCAATCTTCGATCTCCGTGTCCTCTAGGGAGAACAAGTCTCCTGCTCTGGACAGGTCCCTCTGGCCAAGGACTCGACTAAACAGCTGATGCATTCTGACCCTGAAGGAGTAGTCCTCTGAGACCAGCTGATGCTGAGCACTTTATAATCCAGTTTTTGAGAATGAGTAAAATATAACAGTGCGGAGAAAATCTTAAACTAAAGAGATGCCTTTTTTGTTCTACCTTTTGAAGAAAAATATTGAATACCATCCAGAGTTCTTTGCAATTTAATAGTAGCATCTAAAGTCCACTTCAGTGAGTTCAGGGTCAGGTAGGCTGGATATGACTGGAGCAGTGGGTGTCAAACTTTTCTGGCTCACCATGAGGTCTGTTACTGTGGAGATGAGCCATATTCTGAAGAAAGAAATCCTGAAAGAGCAATGTCCTGAGAGAGAGAGAGAGAGAGAGAAGAAAGACAAACAAATCAGAAAAAAAAAAAAAAAATCAAAACACAAGACATCCTGCAGTGCCGGATCCAGTCAAACTTGAAGATAGAATAATATGAATGTTTTTGTAATATGGTGTCTATGCCACTTAAAGAAGACAGAAGGTAGAGTTGATAACAAACCACCAGATGTTCAGGCAGCAGAGCTGATTAGTTTCAATGTCAGCCGCAGAGAAGAACAGCTGTTTGGGCATCTCTTCTCTGTCAGTGAACAGAGCTCACAGACAGATGGGCCTGCAGCTGGAAAGCGAGAGCTTCTACAAAATTCAGTAAAGACTGGAACCAGTATTACTAAATGTCAGGAGTTTGCCTCAAATAATAATGTCGTAGCTGTCAAAAGATAAGCCAGCTATCTAATCAGCAATCCAGACCCCACAGTCTGAGGTTCTTAAATTAGAGTTTAACATTACAGTTAAAAAGATTAACTCATTGATAAAATACTTCCTATAGTCTGATATATACACAAATCAGGCATGACATCATGACCATCTGCCTAATAAATGGTTCCCATTATACTACCCAAAAAACCCCAACCCCTTAAGGCCTCGATTCCACAATACCCCTGAAAGTATGTTGCAGTATGTGGCACCAAGATGTTAACAGCAGATTATTTCATTCCTTTAAGGTTTGAGGTTGGGCCTCCTGTTTGTCCAGCACATCCCACAGATGCTCAATTGGGTAGAAATTTGGGGAATTTGGATTTTGTGCTCCTGAAACCAAAGAGACCACTGCAATCAGGGAATACTGTTTCCTTTAAAATGTGTGCATGGTCTTCAGGAATGCTTAGGTAGGTGGTACATGTAATAGTAACATGAACATGGATGACAGGACCCGAGGATTCCCAGCATAACAGTCCCCAGAGCATCAAACTGCCTCCAGTGGCTTGCCTTCTTTCCATACTGTCATGTATTCACCAGGTAAGCAACATACACCACACGTCATTCATGTGAGGTAAAGGAAAATGTGACATTTTTAAATTGCTCCGTGGTCCAGTTCAGACGTTCTTGTCCCCACTGTTGGTGTTGTTGCTATTGGACAGGGGCCAGCATGGGCACCCTGACACGTCTACAGCTAAGCACCCCCATAAACAAAGAACTGCGATGCACTGTGTTCCCTGTGTTCTCAGCTATAAAACTCTGTAGGACCTGAACGCAGAGGACAACATTCGCTCCCCAACATTGACCCTTGGTCACTTGTGATCCTGTTGACGGTTCACCACTGTTCCTTCATTTTAAAAGAGTCTGACCACTGTAGAGTTATAACAGCTCACAAGAGCAGCAGTGTTGGAGTTGCTCTGACCTACTCGTCAAGCTATCACTACTTGGCCTTTGTGAAACTCGCTCAAATCTCTACGCTTGTCCAGAACTTGTGCTTCTAACACATCAAATCTGCGTTCAAAATGCTCACTGGTTGCCTGGTACCCACCCAATAACAGGTGCCATGATGAAGAGATAATCAGTGCTTCACCTGTCAGTGGTCATAAGGTTATCCTTGCTGGGCAAACATGAGCGGAATAACAGTGAGAATGCTATCTTTTTCCCCAGACAACCTTCTTTAAATCCAAGGTTATTCTTTTAAAAACTGCCCTCTCTTTCCAAAAGCATAGTTAATATATGATGGCTTGATCTAAAACCTTTGGTAATCTGCAATCGAACAGTAAATAGCTCCTTAAATGCATACAGATGCATTTTTATCTGACACACTTAAAGAGTAAAACATAATATTATAACTGATACTGCTAAAATTCCATATTTTAGAAGGTTCAAACCACAGGGGTTTACTGTGTGCTGTGAATAAAGGTACAGTTTTGGGATTTGAAAAGCAGCACGTTAACCATTTACATGCTGCTATCACTCACCATGTCAGCTTCAATTAAACATTAAAACATTAACTCTAAAAGCAGTACCACTAGAAAGGACAAACACTCCCACACCAGTTAATTTGGGGTCTTTCTCTCCTCTCCTAGGATGAGCGGCTAAATAAATGCATCTGTGTCACTGTGTGCTTCCAGTATGAGCTTCTCTCTTCAATCTAACACAATCTTATCCTCACACAGTTTCTATGAGAACCACACAGGAGTGGGCCTGAGCCAGACCAAAGGAAAACACAAAGCAGATCATTGGGGAGACTTATCTTTTCTGCCAAGCCAGAGCTGGCCATGAAAACTATCCCACTGCCAGGACACCACAACAGGAATCCTTACTGGTCCAAGCCAGGACCACAGACCAAAAATAAAACTAAACGGCTATAGAGCAAAGACATATATCTGTAACACACTGGCATGCCAACAGAAGCACAATACCATTAGGAAGGAAGGAAGGAAGGAAGTTTATAATTAAAACCAATTATGAGATATTTTTATTTTCCACATGTATTTTTTCTCTTTCTCCATAACTAAGAGGCCTCTGCAATATCTTACATTCTTGATTTTAGCCTTGCCGGCTATTTTGCCATTTAAAAACCTATCAAAAATTCAGTTTATGCTTCACATGCGTGAGCACACAGGGGACACACACAAAACTTGTTTTAAGGACAGCCGTTCCAGTATAACATTTATAGTTACGCCTCACACAATGAGTCTCTGTTCAGAGTTTTGATAGTTAGTTAAAGTACCCACAGCGATGTGTCAATCAAAGGTAAAGTTGTTCACTATATTTTGAAATAAAAATATCACACATACTGTATATGCATGCAAAGCTCTCCATGAGAAAATACATGGCAGAGAAGTTAAAGTAGATTGCTAAGTACAAATGATCCAGCAACAATGTGACTTTATATATAGAAATGCACTGAGAAACTGACTGCTCCTGATGTAAATAAAATATTCTTTGAATGTTTTTCTTATATCTGCCTATATTAGAGTTCAGATGAACTGGGATCCGCAGGTTAAAGCTTTACAGATACAAAAGAGCAGGAATCCCTCAAATCTCTGATTGATGCATCTCTATTTTTTACTTTGCCTCAATTCTGCAGTTCTTGATTTTGGGGTTAGTTGTGCCTACATGAAGTGCCTTGTAAAAGTATTCACCCCCTTGGATTTTTACCTATTTTGGTACAATCCAACCTATAATTTGTGATGGGTCTGCACAAAATAGTCTCAGTCAGTAAAGTGAATGATAAAATATACTGTATATATGAATATAGAGAAAGACTTAAAGGAAAAAACTGAAATTTGGCATGTTGTGCATATATATCCACCCCCATTGCTATCTATCAATAGGACCACTATAAACCCTACACTCCATAGTGCTTGGGAGACAAAAATTTGACTTTTAAGCCACCAAGGAAAGAGCTATGTCTGGAGCAAACCCAACACATCCCACCACCCCAAAATTATCATCCCCACAATGAAACATGGTGGTGGGAGCATCATGCTGTGGGGATGTTTTTCAGCAGCCGGGACTGGTAAACTGGTCCGAGTCGAGGGTAAGGTATAATCTTGAGCAAAACCTGTCAATCTGCCTGTGATTTGAGACTGGGAAGGAGGTTCACCTTCCAGCAGGACAATGACCCGAACCATACTGCTAAAGCAACACTCGAGTGGTTCAAGGGGAATCTTTTAAACAAGTTCTGTTGGCCTAGTCAAAGTCCAGACCTCAATCAAATTGAAAATCTATGGTTAGACTTGAAGATTGCTCTTGACAAGCTAAAGCCATTCAACATGAAGGAGCTAGAGCAGTTTTGCCTCAAGGAATGGGCAAAAATCCCAGTGGCAAGATGTGGAAAGCTCATAATGTGCTAATTACTATAAAGCTTTAACAAGCATCAACAGATTGTTATGGACAATTTGGAGCCTATGGTCCTTACCTTCTCAGGTAAATAAATCAAATGCACCCTTTGAGAGCAGAATATGGTCTCAGAGGGGATGGCATCAATAGACTAAAGTATTCTAAACTTACTGCTAACCTAACCCCAGCCCCCATCAAGTCCCCATCTCTGGTACACAGCAATGTTTAACTAAATAACAATATTTTCTTCTTATTGTCTATAAATCAGTGTATATGTTGCCCTTGTTCTCTCTGGCTTCATCCTCTATACCCAAACAATCCATACTACATTAATTTGTAGTATTAAATTCAGATAAAAAGTTGGTGGCTGTCTGTCTCTGTGTTAGACTGGCAACCCGCTTAATAAAGGTTCTGTCACCCATGACCCCAAACGTAAGATTGCAGGTATTAAAAATGGAAACTCAGTTTAGTGTTTCCCTACCAGACAAAACAATTAGCAAATTAAATGGTAGTGGGTCACAGAGGCAAGGAGGCAATAGGGCATGCTTTAGAAGGCAAAACATTAATAAGAAAGGTAAACATGAGTCGTACGCAGGTATTCAGACCAAAAGAAAGAAAGGAGAAAGGAAACCAGAGATGGATACTGTTTCAGTGCCCTGAATTCTGGGTCCAAACTGGAGAATGCTGGCAAATACTGTGTTTCTATTAGTCCCCCTGAATGCTGTGCACACATTACACAGAGCATGATACCGTGCCTCTTTATGTACAGTATGAGCCTGTGCTCTCAATATGTCACAGAGCACCTGGGTAAATGAGTACTAGTGTGTGTGTGTGTCTGTGTGTGTCTGTGTGTGCTTGTGCACATGTTATAGCATAGGAAAAAAATGGGCCTGAAGAACAGCTCTTAAACAATCAGCAAGTTACTACTAATCACCCGGCTACAGCTCAGCAAGCTTAGGAATGTACCCTTTAAACACACAGACACCCCTCCCCACACACACACACACACACACACACACACACACACACACACACACAGAGGATCACTTTTCATTACTTTGGAGGACATTACATTCAACTAAGACAAAGGTTTTGCATTTAAAGGAGTAGGATTTGACTCCTAAACGAAAGATGTTCATTAAAATGTGATTGTGGTAAAAGAGTTATGTAATATAAAGTGTATTTATCATTTACAGTATATTTGACTATTGTTTGTCATTGCTTCATAATTATTTTCCCTATTTTCACTCCTGGACACCATGTGGGGGCTGCTGGGTGAAGGTTTCAGGGGTTTAGCGCTGGTGGGGACCACTGAAAGAATTACAGACTATGTGAGGACAATGTGACCAAAGAGCCCCTCTCTTTTTTTCTGCCTCCACCGTCACCACTTCTGGCTTTTTCTGAGCACAGTGAGGGAGAAAACACTGACTCTTTTGTATGACCTACGAAGACAGACCCCTCCTTCCTTCCGTCAACAGTTTCCCCTCCTCCTCTCTTTCTGCTCACTGGGCCCTGTCTTTTTGTGCAATGTGCACCTGCTCAGTGTGCAAAACATCACACACACAAGAACTCACACTAGTACTTTGGAAAAGAGCTAAGTTAAAGCCTGAAACAGACGTGAAGAAAAAAACACCTGCATTCCAAAGTTTTTTCTGAACCACTGCTTCATCAAAACTTCAAATAAAATACTCAAAGGTCTGTTGTGTATCTGTAATTAAAAAACAGCAGAATGAAGGAGAGTATGAGCCATTGGCTATTACCAATAAATATATCATCTTTATCAGCAGTGAAACAAGTCCTGTACCATAAGGGCTAAAAGACTACTCAAAGAGGAAGAAATGTGAAAAGTCAGATTACAGTTTGCAAATTAGGGACAAAGGCCATGCTACGGGGAGACATGTCCTGCCATCTGAAGAGTCTTTGGCCATAATGACCATTGTTACAATTGGAAGAAAAAGGGAGAAACTTGGAAACCTGAGGAAAGAAGGCAATTCTGCCAGATACCAATGAAATGGATAAATCATTTTGAGAATCGTAACTGACCTCAAACAGAAAAAGATTTTTCTAAGTTAATGTCAGACAGTGAAAACAAAGGTTATGTGTCTTTACATACAGTTATACAAATAACTAGTTTCAACTGTAAATCATCGTAAAATGCCCAGCTCTCATGTATTCAATTTCATATACATTTATAAAAATGTTATATTCGGCTATATTCCTAATAATATCATTTTTGATCTCCAGTTGGCATAAAACCACATTTCCTTCCATTAGACATTAAGTACACATAAAAAATATCTTTAAATCAATGTCCGTCAATGTGGGTAAGAAATATCCTCAAGGCTTGCATAAACACATGGTCATCAACAAATGTCCCATAGCAGACATTGGTACCTGAAAAATACGGGTACGGAAAACAACAAAAACAGCAAAAGTGCAAAATGGAGTAAGGCACAATGACAAGCACCCAAAACACTTACTTTTTGCTTTTCTGCGCAGAATCGCTTGTTCTGTATCAAAGATATGTTTCAAAACTGACAAGGTAAATAGTTGTTATAACTGGGCCAGTTGGTTACATAAATCATGCTTTGAATTGCATGAATGAGTAAGATGGAAAAGTCGCAAAGAAGAGAATCCCAAAAGAGGTCCTTGGAAACATGTCCACATCTTGCCAAGAAAAGAGTTCAGACTTGAAAGATAGAGCCTTAAGGCTTAGCAATGCAACACAGTGTAGGGCTATTGTATTACTGTATTTGCGTGTCTTCGAGAGAGGGAAAGTTCTCTATAATTAATGACTTGGTCTTATGCAGCTGCAAAGCAAAAGCAGGAAACTACGTGGTGACAGGAAATGCAGAAAATAGCTATTGTAAAAGGCCAAAGATGGAAAGATTGACAGAATGAGAAACATGTGGAGACAAGGAGAGAAAACAGAGGGCAAGGCAGAGGAGAAATTATCTTTCCCTCTTTGTTGAGAGCAAACAGTGATGGGCTGATTCGACCAAGATCACTTAATGCCACACATATGGTTCTGAATGTTTAATGATTCACATTCATGTGGAATAATGCTCCGGTGCTTTAGAAAGTCTTTCCCGTAATCTTCAAAAGATACAGAGAACACCGTTCTTTTCTGTGCACTAACAAACTGATCAGCATATCAGGGCCTTTGTTGGGATTTATCATCTTGGCCACAGACACTTTGACAAATGGCCCTGCTTGAGATTAAACTACCAACTGGACGATGATTACTCTGCCTCAGACTAAGTAAAAAAAAAGCAGGGAGCTGAAGATAAAAACATTTAGACACAGTATAATAACTATCCTGTCAGTACAGCTCACACACAAACTTCAACAAATTGCTGTCTATGGACTCACCTTAAATGTAGTAAAACAAGACACAAATACAATTCAAAAGATAGGAACTTGTCTAAATGTGATCTACACACAACTGGTTTACAAAGGTCAAAAGTAGAGATGCACAGAGAAATTGGCTGATAACCATTCACCAGCCTGGTCTGATCAGACAACACAACATAAGTAAGCACTACCGCTGACAACAACACTCTTCAGTGTAGAAGCTGTTCCTGGGTGAAGATGACATAAAGTTAGCTATTTGTAGTATCAGAGTGGTATTTAAAAACAAAGTAAGAGTGAGCACAGATATATAAAAAGCTATTTAAAAGGAAAATGTATTTTCTACAACATGCTGAGATATGTCTGGGATCATTCAGGCTGTGAGAGAGCGAGAGAGAGCGATGCTTTCAACAATTGGCTTACAGCAGATTTGCTTAGATTTACATGTTTAGTTTGGAAATTTTGGCAATCCTTTGGACATTTCAGGTTCAAGGTAAGGATCTATATATAATATAGAGGATTCACATAGAGTCTGTAGTTTTGGTAATGCTAGTCACTCTAATCACTAATATAAGATGCCAAAGATGGAATTATTTTATCTTCCTTAGAAGTAAGTCCTTAGTCTTCTAATGAGGCATATTTGGTATTAAAAGTACCTTTTGAAATCTACAACCTTTAATCAGTTTCTGCTATTTAAATGTTTTATTTGTCTGATATAATATTCTAATTTTAAATGTTGAGTTTTCATTAGCTGTAAGAAGAAAATCATAATAGCTAACAGAAATAAGGCTTGAAAACATCACTCGGTGTGTAATTAATCTACATGTGTTTCATTTAGTGAACTGAGTAACTGAAATAAATAAACTTTTCAATAATATTCTAATTTAGTGAATATGGCTGTAAATTGTGACATTTCATCAGTTTCGAACACAAATATTTAATAATAACTCATGGCAGAAAGGCAAGAAAAGAATATGTTGCTATTTTAATGCTATTGCTAATGTTTTTGTTCATTGTCCCTGACAAATAATAAATTAAACTAAAGTATTCTTAGAACTTCTCATATTTCTTAACAAGAAACTGGAATAGGCTAAAATTGATAGTGGCAAGTCAAAATTTAAAAAGAAAAATTCTGAACACTGTAGTCAAAAGGCAAACAAATGTAAAATAGCCCTACTGCCCTTACTTACAGTAATAAAAATGCCAGCTTGAAACAAGACTGATTATTCAAAAACCTATTTTGATACTAACTATGTTGGTTTCAAAGGTGGAACTAGAGGGGAAACATATTAAACTATAAGCCATTTTATTCCTCTGAAGGCTGGAAAATAAGTGATTTTGCATCCCGGTGGTTATACATGAGAACGGCAACATCTGCCTCACTGACTACAGACACAACAAATGGCTGCCACTTCAGCATAAAATACTGGAAGAGAGAAGGTTTGTCATTATGTTTTGTTTTGTTTCATTTTATTCCACTGAGATGATTTTCATGACAGGGAGGATATTTTCTGGTTGTTGTTTTGCATAAACTTCCACACTTAGCCAATTAACATTCAAACGTAATCTCAAAACGATTTATTATTCATTGCACTTCCCGCTGTGGCCTGCAGCCTAAACTCTGAATCTGAACCAAAGGAAGTGGGCCTTTCCGGGCTTGGCATCAAAGTAAGATTCAGGAATGCAAACTGATTAAAGGGATCATCTCTGAGCACCAAACATCAAGACCTCAAAGCACTTTCAGAAGAAATCTGCTGTTACTTAAGATGTTTCTAGGATGAAATATCTTACAATAAACTTTCAGTACTCCTGATAGTGTAATAAAAAGCAGAAATGCACACCTTTCTCTTCCTGAGTATACGTCATAGGTTATTTTCTAAAAATAGAATCATGACATGCGCAGGTTTTCAAGTTACCTTCGAAACAAACTGTGCCAGCTTTCCCTTCAGGAAAAACAGATATTCTGACATCCAAACCAGAGTCATATGATAAAACACTGCAGCAAATCACTGTATACTACATGCACAACACAGAATAAGTAGATTTGGATTTATTTTTATTCAAATGCATTTTAAACCTGTTCACCCCTCCTTTCACTTATTGAGTGGAGATGGTCTCTGGCCAAGATTAAGCAGTTGTAGAAAGATGATGGATGCAGTCTAAACCAATAGCATTTTAAGTTTTATCTTATTAACTTTATTTAATCTATTGATGTTCATCAGTTTCTGTATGTTTTCAAAGCAAAGCCACACTCTGCAAAATGTGCTATGGAAAAATGCAACAAACACTGGAGTACCCTGCCTAAAGTTCTGTCTTTCACTAGTTATTAAGCAGCAGTTTCTGATATGGGCGACATGGCTTTCTGTCTGGGGCGGCACAGCCACACATGTGGTGTGTGGGGGCAATGATCCCAAAAACAAACACATAAAATGTCCAGCTAGTAGGAATGAGCCCTGCCGGTGGTGTGCACACTGAAAGAAAATACTGAAAATCTGATTCTGTACACTTTGGGTAGCTCTTGTAGTGGATTTACAGCTAATCATGTGGTGCTATATTGAAATGCTTTACCATCTCAGTGTTCTATCATCAAGATTTAGACTGATCAGACATCAACTGCTTGTTTCTTTAAAACTGAATTTGACAATTTGTAATCCCTTACTCTATTTGTAAAAACACAAAAAAAGAGAATTGCAATGCTTGTTTTTGGATTCTGAAGTGTGTTAAATGGCTGAAATGCTGGAATGGATGAATACATGAAATAAAGTTCATGAGACAACAACAACAAATATCTTTCCGTATTTTCAAAGCAGATTAGATATTTATTAGTTTTTTGTTTTTTCTTATTTTTATTAGTTTAAACATTATTTCTTTATTTATTTTTTTGTTGGTGCACCGTTTTCTGATTTGCCCTTGTATATGAGCTGAGGTCATATAAGGACACAAAAATAAAACATTTTCAAACACAGAGGCCAGTGTCTTTTCTTTATAGGCCAAAACTATTTGCATTTCACATCAAAGGTTAAAGATCCGAAAAGTGATCCACATTTTAGCTTCTATTTCCAGGAATTTACATCTGGATCTGATACAAAACTCAGAAGATAGCAATATTTTAAACAAGGCACAAAATTTTCAGGTGAGCAAAATCATTGGACTATTTCTTATTAGTATACAATTTATTAATATTCATGAACAAAGTCATTAGCATGTATCAGTCTGAAAAAAAAAAGACAAAACCATCGGGGATGATGATACCAATATTACTCCAAGAGAACTCTAAAAACTCACCCAGGATGTCACAAAAGGACCCAGAACATCATCTGAAGCACTGCAGGCCTTACTTGACTCAGTTAAGCTCAAAGGGAAAACCACTGCTGGTAAAAAGAACACAAAGGCCTGTCACACATTTGCAACAAAGAATCTTGATGATCCCCAAAACCTTTGGAGGTGTATTCCATGGACAGACAAGACACAAGTTGAACTTTTGGGAATGTAGCATGACTTTAAACTGGCTATTCCTGTTCAAAAACATCTGCAGAGTGGCTGGATTGTATTGCCCATACACTAAACATTTGACAACTACTATTTAGTCAGATTATCTTTGTTTGATTTTTCTTTTTGTTGTTGATCTACAAAATTTAAGCACGGAAAAGGCAAAAAACAGAAGAAGTCTATCAGAGGGCTAATATGTTTCCAAAACAATAAATACCTGTCAATAAACAACTACAATGTTGATCTCATATTCATCTTTTCATTTCAAACTTAAAACAATCGCAATGAAAAGAAAACATAATTAGCCTCACTGTTTGGAGAGGAGAATATCACGATTTGGAGGGGAAAAAAACAAGTAAACAAAAACAAGAGAGAGAGAATGAATGAATGAATGAATGAATGAATGAATGAATGAATGAATGAATGAATGGGGGCAGCTTCAAATGCTCTCAGCAGCATCATTACCAATGTAAGTGGAAAGTAGAATGCAACATCTGTCTTGCAGAAATAAGTCAGCCTCATCAACATCTATCTGTCTGTCTGTGGACGTCTGTGACCTTGAGGTGTCCCCCAGTCTTCCTCTTCTTTATCTTCCTCACCCAACTCCCCACCTTAGTGAAGTAACACGTTGCGTGGGGAGTATCATCAACACTTCCACTTGAACTGATCACGAACAGAAGAAATTCTCCTGAGGAGTCTCAGAGTGAATGAAAGAAATGCAACTGAACTTGCCTTTCAAGCTCCAGGAAAAATAGTGCTCTGTATTCACAGAGAAACACCGAGACAGCGTGTGTAGGTGAGTGCGAGTGTGTGTACGAGTAAGATAAGTGTGTTATAGTAGTCTATAGTATCAAAATGCTCCCAATGGAAATAATAATCAGAAACATGTACTATAATTGTGTCTGCAACAAACCTTATCAATAATAATAAATTATGTGCCAACTCAGAAACACCTCTCCAGCCCACCCACCCTCTCTTACATTTACCTGCATGCATGAGCAACCAAACAGCAATTATCTGATGCACAAATATACATACGGGCTCATCCGCGCCCTGCTCGTTCACTTCTCATCGTCCTCTCAACTTTCCAAAACGTCAGGTACAGCCAGTAGAGAATCATGCATTTCACTCAGCACGATCCCGTTTCTTCCTAAATGCCATCTAACTACCAAAATCCAACCTGCATCTGCTTTGGACACCTGCAGATCGCTTACCGTCTCCATCCAGGACGCCGGGAGCGCTCTAACGGGGAACATGCGAAGCGGTCCTTCAAGTGGGGCACCACAGCGGCGCATAAAAACACATATTACCTCTGCGAGGCTCCGTCTCTTCCCTCACAGGGCAGCCTGCATGTCTGTTCACAGCCGTCAACAGGGGAAAGTGCGCCATCGTGTGGCCGACTGGAGGATGCTGCGCAACAAGTGGACACTGAAGGAAAAAAGGACGAGACGCGTTGAGGGAAATTTTGTATTAACCTTAATACGACTCAGATCAATTTTCTGGTTTAGATATGTAACTCTCAAAGAGCCAGGCTTTCTTTTAACTTATAAAAATAAAACGAACAACAGTTGTTAATATTTTAATAAACAATATTTTATAGTTAATTTACACTTTCTACATTTTCACTGATTGGGTAAGCTACTTAACTCTGACCAATTAATATTTTAGCATAAGAAAAAAACTCCTCAAATCAGGAGATAAAATATGTAACAGAAAATTTGACAATTGTCTAAAAGATACATTTACCACCCCTTCTTTTGTTTTTTTGTTTTATTTCCAAAGAACTGCTATCAAGAACTTGGCATATCTTGGCATACAGATCCATAAGAAATAAGAAAACTAGGCAGAAAAGGTGGTGTAAGCTTCTGAGCAGCTTTTGCAATATTTTTATATGTAATCAGCTCTAGGAGCTCCAGAAAAATCCTCTGAACAGAAGCAGCCTTCTATAGATGTTCAGCTTTTAGAGTTCCTGGCTCTGATGTGGCTGGTCCAGCAAACGGTTGCAAAGAAAGATGCGCTCACTTTCACAGACTTAAAAAATATGCAACACTTTGCTACAAACAATAAAGGTCCTCAAGAGGTTCGTTCTGTACCTTCTTGTGAACAATGTTGGTGTTGCATTTCTAGTCACTCTGCTGTCACAGAGAACACACATGTATCTCTTTAGTCTTCTTCCTCCACCTCTTCTCCAACCTCTTTTGAATGAATAACATGATTTTCACATTGCATTGATCTTGCTTTGTCTTGAGCTCAGACAAGAAGGTACATATTTGGAGGCTTTTTCTTGGCATCTGAACAATCCCTGATGTCTTCCACAGCTTTGAAACCTTCCTGCAGCCTTGTCCTGTTGAACCATGTTCAGTTTTACCTAACTGCTGGAGACAGACAAGCAGAAGGTGTTTCAGTGTTCACCAAAATAAATGGTGAGGTTGAGCTAAGGTCAATATCTAGGGTGGAAAGTGAGTTCGCATAGATGTCACTTGGAAGATCTCGGAAACTCACAGCACCCTGTTTCTTACTTTTCTCTGTAACTTTGAACTAAAAGTGTTTAACTCATTTTTCTTCTAATGCTCCTCCCTGCTCTCTCTCTGCATCCTGTGCAGCATGTTCTTCAGTCGTCTCTTCCTTCTCTGAATGCTGTTTTCTTCAGCTCTTCCACCAAAGTTAGTTGAATCGAGGTTTAAGATTGATCAACCACATTACTGTCTTGGTACTGATGTTCCACATAGAAGCCAATGCTGTTTATGCATCCCAGTCTGTAGTTCACAGACTGCTGCAAAGTGTCTTCAGCTTCCTGGGGTACATATTTTGGAGGTCACAGGTTGGAGCTGCACAATGACTCAGTAAGAGGAGTTGAGAGGTTGCCGATTTATGGGCTGCTTTATCAACTGGAAGATGGAAAGGCCGGAAAAGTTTCATGCACATTTGCATAGGATGTGTTCACTGTAATGTTGTTTCTGGTGAACAAAGTGATGAAATATTAGGAGTGTGTCAGAGTGACACGCTTGACTGAAATCTCCAGAGGTTGCTGTGAATGCATTTGCATGTTGTGCAAATTCAGGAACCTAACTGATGCTTCCAAACTCAACAAATTCTTCAAATGAAGAAACAGAAGCCGAGATGAATGCATCAGCCAAAAAAAACAATAAGTTGAATTATGCCTGTAATTAATATGAATGAATGTTAGAAGTTAATAGTGTAATGTGTGAGGTGTTGGGATTCTCCTTTACAGTAAGATTATACAATCTGTTCTGAAAAAGCACAGCCGTGCCTACCCCCTACTCAGCTGCTCCTGCTTGTAAACAGCTTCCCCTCTGCCATTATTTTTCATCATAACAGATGCTAAAAAGTACCAATAGAAATTAAGTAATCACTACACAGGCCAGTGCTGAAAACAATGTGTAAAAATGTTAGAAAAATAATGTTTCAAGAGAAATAAGAGACAAAGTAGATAGAAAAGACGTTATTACCTGAAAAAATGAATGAATGACATAGACATTTTGTTTAAGGTAAAAAAAAATCAGGTAATGTTTATGGCGTTGGATGCTGAAAGCATTAGTAACAATCTTACAACTGTTTTAATAACTGACAATCTTACTTACTTATAATCTTACAAATGTTATAAACACCGCAGTCTGTTGCTGCGGTCAGTGAGTGGTGATGTTTCCCTATTCCATCTCAAAGCTTGAAACCGTGGCGTTTCTATTGTGCAAAGGTAATCGAAGCAAAAGGAACTTAGCATTGGACAGCAAACTAAAATGTAGAACTGTGTTCCTTTGGGAGACTAATGGTTTATACATAAAGTGTGAGAATTGCTTTTTTTCATTAAAAGTGGTAAATAAAAATTTTGTAGAAAGCCCATATACATTTTTATTTGAAAATATCATATGCCATTTTTTGAAAGAACATACTCAATAATTTGCATTAATATTGAAATAATAATAATAATAATATTAATAACATAATTTTGCACACAGAGAAGATCACGAATAGACCAGCACGTTGAGGATTTCTTTTTCTTAATAACTTCTCATTCATAATGAATAAATTCACTCATAATTTTGTGTAATGGTGGACTCAACAACAGGCAGGAGGCAAGCAGGATGCTAATTGAGATCATACTATAAATTCTTTAATTATAAAAATTAAACCTAAAGACAAGTGCAGTCATGCAAACCACACAACGTCAAATTCAAAAAGTATCAAATAAGACAAAGTGCTGTGTTGCACGAAGTACATCAGCTAGTCTCCCTATAAGTGTCATGAGCCACATCTGTTTCTGTTTCTGTGGTTTTCACTCACCTGTTTTTCATGTAGTTCTTTTGACCTCAGTGTATTTAAGTTCCTGTTTTCTGTCCCTCTACTGTCGGGTTGTCTGTTGTCATTGCTGTTGTCTTTGCCGTCTCCCTGTTTTTTTTTTTTTCATTTGTGTCCTCTAAGTTCATTATTTTACAGTAAAATATATATATCCAAAATGCACCTGCCTGTTGCTGCTTTGGTCCTTCAAACCAGCAAACCATGACAGTAAGACCCAACCAGAAAATGGACCAAGATGACAGGAGGGCTGCGGAAGCTCTTCTGTGGATTCAGCAGCAGCTGGAGGAGGAGGAACAGTTATATGAAGATGTTGAGATCCTGCCTTCACCACCGCTCCTAGTAGATGCAACCGGCCTTTCAGGTGTTCTAGACTAGTGCTCGCACCACCAGGATACGGCCCGTGGCAGTTTTTCTCCTCTCTGCCTCCTTGGTGTGGTCCATCAGTAAAGCGAAGAGGATGCCGGCAGCTCGAGCCTGCCTTAATGCTGGAACCTTGACTGGATGCTTCGCATGTGGTCCGCCAAGGCCAGCAGGGTTCCATGCCACAACCACCTCGCCTCTCTCCAGTCTCTGGAGAATGACCAGCATCTCGGCATGCGCCAGTCCGGTGCACCGGCACTGTCCCATTGCCATGCGCCGGTGCACCAGTTGATGAACAAGTGGGTGGCACCCCAACGCCATGCCCGGTGCAACGGTCAGTGGAACACAATCCAGGTGTCCCAGACATGCTCTCCATTTCCAAGACACCTCCACTTCTTTTCCAGGGAGTCTGATCAACGCCTGCACTGCTCCATGCTACCTCAAGATGCCTGAACCTGCTTCACCCCGCTTCAAGGTCTCTGAGCCTGCTCTACACTGCCTGAAAGCACCAGAGTCTGTGCCAGGCAAGTACATGCTTCACGTTGTTGATCCCGCCTTATTCTTCAGTTCCCAAGGTCTCTGATAAGGGTGTCCAGGTGGACCTGCCTGGTGTTCCTGTTTCCCAGTCCAAGGTTTCTGCATCACCACCACCAGCCTTTCGGCAAGATTTTTCGTAGATTCTTCATGCACCACTGGCAGCCTCCAAGGTTCCTGCGTTGCCACTGCCGATGTCATGTCAAGGTTCTCCATGCTGGCCTCCAAGGTTTCTGCATCGCCAGCGCTGGCCACCCGAACTCTGTGCCTCCTTGGGACAACTTCTCAGTTGCCCGTCTGTACTTTGGGTTTTTGTTTTGTTGTCTTGTTATCAAAAAAACACAGTGCAGGTGCTTTTGACAGGGGCCAGTGGATACCTCTACACTTGGGTGTCTTTAACATTTTCTTGTATTTCCAACAAGTCTCCAAAACCAAAGCTAAGTTTGTTTTGTTTTTTACCTTCTTTCTGTGTAATATGGTTTCTACGTTATAACACTTGTTTTCTTTTAGCAACAGCTCCTCAGAGGTTCCCAGAAAGCTCCACGTACTGCGGACAGACTGAAGAGCATGAGAGAAGTTTGTTTTTACAGTATGTGTTAAAATGGGAACCAGACATTGAAGACAATAGGGCTGTTGTGTTGAAGAAACATGTTCACTGAATGTCAGCCATTAGTAAATAAAGGGGACAGTCTCTGTGGGCTGCCAGTGCCAGAGAAACCTCAGGCCAAACATCGTGGGAGCAGTGAAAATTATATTTTCAATTTTGTTTGAAATTATTTTAAACAGTCAAGAAAAGTTCTCAGTCAGGGAAAAAATATCTAATCTATTCATGCAAGAGAGAATTTAGTAAAATTTCATACAAGTCCTCTTGCACAAATGTAATTTAACACTAAGAACATTGTGCTGGAAATTTGGCCCATTCCACCTACTGGTGTAGTTGGTCAAGTTGGTACGGCTGCCTTTTCTCGCACACATCTCTTTGGTTTTGCCCACAAATTTTAGTTTCTACATTCTGGCTAGTGTCTTGAGATGTTGCTTCAGTATTTGCACAATGGCTTTTTGTTCTCTGAGGTACATTTTAACCCACATCTTTATTGGAATGGTTTCACTGTGGATAATGAGCCTCTCTTACCAGTTTCTCTCGTTCTGTGGTTAGTGTGCAGATTTCACACCAAATTGCCAAAATTAACAAGATAATGGCTGGACAATCACATGTTGTTTATACTCGAGTACCCAAGTGAGCCTCCATTCCCCTTAAATGTTGTTGATTAATTTAAGAGAAGCTTTAAAGTCCTGATGATGACATCATCTGGGCTTTCCCAAATTAAAGGCATGGTAATATTAGTGTATGTAAACTTGTGATTTAAGAGAAAGTTTTAAAGAATTCTGTACAAATTCTCTCTTATCCTAGGATTTAGTAAATAGAAATAGTTTTGTTAGGCTACTCGTAACTGACCTACAACAGAAAAAGCTTAGTTTGATTTAATGTCTACGGAGCCCGCGAGGGGACATGGGGGAATTATTTTTTTCTTTTGCGTCCCCACGCAATACTTTGTGGGATAGTTTCCAAACCAGATAACTGGAAAAATGGAACAAACACTACACCCGTTTTTGAGATTTATTGGGTTTTATTTTGAAATCGGCCTTAAATAAAATGATCTTCAATCAGACTTAAAGACAGTTATTATCCACAAGCTGTCAAACTACTAAACTCTGGACAATAATACTGCAAGAAACCACATCTGTGACACTTTATTTACTTATTACTGCTGCATGATATGTACTTTCTTTTTGTACGCCATTAGTGTTTTTGTTTTTATCGTGATTTGAACGGTTCTTCTTATCCTAAGCATTTAATCGCATTGTTGACTGCGTGTTAACCTGCATATGACAAATAAACCATACCAATGCCATATTAGTGCTGTTTGTTTTGTGAGCAGTTTGTCGTCTGTGCTGCTGTTCCAAAATGTACAGCTTTATCAAGGCGATTAACAACTTTTGCGAGCGAACGCAAAAGTATTGCGTGGCGACGCGAAAGAAAAACAATTCCCCCATGTCCCCTCGCGGGCTCCGTAAGTTACATAGAGGCCGTCGAACAGTGTTTCAAATTAAAATTGTTCAAGAAGGAAAGTAGTGCACAAAAATCCCAACAGTGACTTGTGGCTCCTCGCCTTGAGTTTTGATGGAGCTCTGAGGCGCCCAATTGACTGGCAGCGTGAGGGCTGGAGCAAAGAAATCAGTGAGTTAGGAGGAGGGACTTCCTGCCGAGCTGCAGTTGGATTGAAGGCTGCTTCTCGACTGACACGTAACTAAAATTAAAGGTAATTCAGAGGCCTCGTCCTGGATGTGAATTTTTCCAACTTTGGCGCAAGCATTGGGCGAATTGCGTCGGAGACGTCTGAAGGAGGAAGAAGAGAGGACCAAGCGACCGAGAAGCCCCAGAGTTTTGGTTTGCATTTCAGGACTAGACTCAGAGCAGGACTTTGATTTCAAGTGAAGCGAAGATCTGAGCTTCTCCTTAGAAGTCGAGTTGACTTGGTGAAAAGTATGCACGCTGTAGCAACTGTTTACACGTAAAGCGGTGCTGTTTTTGTGCGTGGAAATGCTCGGGGAGTGAAGGGAGGGGGTACGAAAAGTTTGCAGGCAGAGACGGGGTTTTCTCGCTCAGACGGCGGGGAGGGGTGCGGGTCCAACATGGGAAACGGGGTGTGCTCCCGCAGGCAGCGGCGGATCTTCCAGTGCCTGCTGCTGGTCACCGTGGTCTGCGGGATGATGTATGGGGGGCTCATGGCCTTTGAGACGCACAAACAGCTCAGAAGGACCGAGGCGATGGCGCTGAAGTACCAGCAGCACCAGGAGTCACTCTCGGCGCAGCTCCAAGGTAAACACAATGTGAACTGGTTCTATTCGCTGGCAAATGCACTTTTAGGACTTGATATGATTTATGACTAACCATATTAAAGTACTACAGAAAGTTTAATAATATACATATTACATTGACTGATATGTACAGTAACTTTTTAAACATAGAAAAACTAAAAATTCTTTTTCGGTAATTCTTGTTGCAAACATAGGAATAGACGGGAAAATGTGTCGATTTTAATAGTCTTTGTTTCAGCTCTGTCATTAAAAAACAGTTTTTTTTCCCTTTATTTCACATCCTCTGCAAAGTAAATAGAAACTGTCACAGGAATGAATAGTATACTCACCCATTAGTTGAGGCTGGGGTTGCGTTTGTTTAAAAGCATTGCTGTTGTAAGTACAGTGTCTCAGTGTCTGCTGTTTAAAAGAGGCTGTTGTCAGTTTGCCCAAACTAGACCTGAACAGTACTGTAACCTGTCTGTCTTTGACCTCATTTTGCTTTCTAATCTTTGGATCACAGGTTAATCTCTAGAACCCTACAGCTTCGGTTGGACAATGTTGCTGCTTGTGTTGCAAAGGCCTACTGTGAAAGTCACATCAAACTTTGGAGAACTCAAATGAATCCTTTACTTCAGGGGGGGGGTGTCCAAAGTGGGTCCTTGACAGCCAGTGTCCTGCGTGTTTTAGATGTTTCCCTGCTTTAACACACCTGACTCAGGTTATTGCAGTTCAGCAAAAGCCTGTTGATAAGACATAGGTGGGGAAACATCTAAAACATGCAGGACACCGGTCCTCAAGAACAGACTTTGGATACCCCTGCTTTACGTGGTGCTTCCCAGACACCTGGTTGTTATCACAGTGTGGTCATCTGTACCCCAGCTGTATATCTTAACAGGCAGTTAATACTGAGTATCTGCTGCTACCTCAGCTCTAATACCAAAGCAGGAAAAGGAAGTACGGTTGCTGCACTTTCCATTACACTGTTATGGCACAATGGACAGGACAGGACACTTCTAACTGTTTTATGTCCAGCCAATGAGAGGACATCTTCTTAACTTTATACAGTCTAGCAAAAAAAAAAACAATAAGGAATGTTTTATACATGGCAGCTCCATGGTCCCATTGTTAACAATGCTTTTAGATTTGTTTCTCTTTAAAGTGTATATTGTCATTTTATCTATAAATGATTATTAGTTTTGTTTCGGAGTAGGAAAAAGTGGATCCGAACGGTCCTTTGCAAACTGCAAGTGTTCAGTCTAGTGCTTTATTAGTTGTAGTGGTGTGTAGCTTTATTTTGTTCAGAAGGTAGAAGCAAACCACGGCAATTAAGGGGTCTTGGGACCTTTTTAGTGACATTAAAGCTCCGTCTTTTCAGGGCTGGATGTGGTGGTAATGTTTACAGTGCTCAAGTTTCATTTATTTACTTAGTCACTTGATGTCTGTAAAATGTGATCTGGAAATGATTTAAATTATATATTTAGAGTTTCTTGCAAAGGGTTTCCTGCCACTTTAAATGTTCCACATACTAATAAAACTTAATGTGTTCTATGGGGATTTCATTTGATAGACCAGCGCAAAGTAGTACATGATGTTGTAACAAGTATAAAAAAAATAGTGGCATGTTTTTGGAGTCTGCTTCTTTTAGTCTGATCCCCACTAAATTAAATTCAGTGCAACTAATTGCCTCCAGAATTTAATCTTAGTTTATATCCAGCAGTTCTGTGAAGGCCTCAGAGGTTTGGTAGAGAAAGTTAGGAACAAACAGCATCACAAGGGGAAAGGAACACAGCAGACAGGTCAGGGACAGAGGTATGTTTAAGTTTAAAACAGGATTAGGTTTTAAAATAATATTCCAACTTTTGGACAGCTCACAGAGCACTGTTCAATCTATCATTAAAAAAATAGAGTATTTATCACTGCAAACCTATCAAGATAAGCAAGGAGAGCGCACACCTAAACGCATCATTGTGACACTCAGGGAGTGGAAGAGTGGGCCATTTTCCATGCTGGACATGAACACCGCATTGCACGCACAAGAACGTAGTGATGTCAGTAGCTGCATGTACCGTCAACAAAACAACCATGTCTGATAGAAAGCGCTCAAAAGTATGGCTGCACTTTTCAAAACGTGCTACAAATTACGCTTGCTGCAATATTTGTGACGCGAAGTGCAAGGCCAGCAGCGGGAATATTTCCAAACTGAGGAAGCACCTGGTAAAAGCGCAATATTTTTCGCAAGGCTGAAAAGTGCACAATTTTTGTCAGCCTCAGATCTACGGCTACAACTCCTTCATTCAGCACCGTTAGCACGCCTGCATCTGTTAGCGACTTGTTGTCTGCAGCCAGCAACATGGGAGAAGAAATGTTTGAAACAACTAAGATGTTGCAAAACAAACAGCTGGATGTTGTTTTATCAAAGATTTTATATTGAGAAATAAATATGTTTCATTAAAAAATGTATGGATTTTTATTATTAAACAGATGAACATTTATTACCACATAAACACACACAAAAGTACCGAAAACTGGTACCGTTAAGTACAGACACGGATTCCCAGGTACTGGGTATTGGTACCATATTGATTCAAATGAAGAGAGCAGTTGGTGAAAGAAAGCCATAAGAAGTCCTATTTGTTGTTTCCACAATCTATGTAGAGGACAGAGCAGTCGTGGAAAGAGGTATTATGGTCCACTGAGAACAAGATTTTACTTTTTGGTCTATATGGAGAAGAATGTGATTGTGTGGGGGAAGATTAATCCTGGACACTGAACACAACACAGTGAAACATGGGAGTAGCAGCATCATGCTGTAGAGATGGTCCAAGCGGTTGTCACTCATAGACCCAGAAAGGTATTTTAAACCCTTAAGCTTACAGCCAGATTTACAATGGAAGAGTTTAGATCCACGCATATCCCTGTGTTACAACGGCCCAGTCAAAGTACAGACCCACACTTTTCAGATTTGTAATTATTAAAAACTTAGAAAACCATGTATCATTTCTTTTCCAACTTGTGTTAATCTATCACATAAAATCCCAGTAGAACACACTGAAATTTCTGGTAGTAATGTTAAAATATTCTGAAAAATTCGCGGAGTAATACAATTTCTAGGAACTGTTATCAAAATAACCTTTTCAAAGCACACGACTTGATGCAAAAAAAAAAAAAAAAGTCAAATATTTCTAAAGGTCTCAGTTTTAGCATTTGATGTGCTGCATTTTATCATTTTATATACTTATTATAGGACGGAAAGGATTTTCAAGTGTCAAACTGTATTAATAACACTATTGCAGACAAACACTCAACTGCTGACAAGATCATAAAGCGATAACCGTAAGAAATTTGGTTGTTTTTATCATAAACAAAGTGTTTAAAATCGATTAAAAGCAGCAACTTGTTATTCTGTTTTCATTATTATAATGGCTCAAAGACATAATTAGATTTAGATGAGGGACTGTTATTTAGTTCATTATAAAGATTTGCTTTTTCAAAGGTCACCCCTTATTTAGTTAGTGTCAGAAAACGGTAATAAGCCTAGAGTCATCTGCTTGAGGTGAGGATAATAGAAACAGAGCTGTTGTAGAACGGTAAACAGTCATAACCCTCACTGCTTATAAACACACACTGCTGTGCTTGCAGGATGTTAAGGTTTTGTTTTATTCCACTATCCTTTTAGTTTAAAATACCCTCCCGGGTGGAGAGCTGTTTACCAAACTGCTTTTTATGGCACATCTGCATTTGGGTTTTTTCAAAATTTCTCAACCCATTCATCTACAGCAGTCTTTAATCCACCTAACCAGAAATATTGTGTCTCAATTACCCACTGCTTTGTTCGGCATACTGTTCAGCTACCCTGAGGCTCTAACCTATACTATGTGAGACTATATGCATGCTCGTGAATGGAGGGTTTTGTTGTATGTTTTCAGGGTACAATAACAGTTTTATTTAGTTTATGTAAAGCAGCGGCCAAGTCATTTTTCCTAGATAGTTACTGATGATTGGGATTCAGGCTGATATTAAAAAGCTGCAGTAAAGCTGATTTATCCACAAACAGAATGACAGTATTGTGACAGTTTTGCAATGAAATGCTGTTGCTTAACTCTTTGTGGCTTCTTTGTGGTCCACTCCAGTCTGGTGGGGGGGTGGGGCATCATGTTTTTTAGCAGATGTTAAATGTTTTGTCCTATATTTAGAGGTTGTAGATAGCTTGTGGGTTGTGAGCTAGCCATATTGATTTCCTGTTACCCTTTGCAACAGCAGGCTGGCAATTGTTATTGATTCAACAAGCACTCTGAAAAAATGTGTCCCTTTGATTTCACAGCCTTAAAGTCCTCATTGGCTCATTTTTTCAAAACTTTATTCAAATTGACTAATTAGATCAGAAGTTACTTTAGGTTTACCTGTATTAAAACAAATCTTCACACACTATGTGGTTTAAGTACTTAACAATTTCCAAATCTCTTTAATTTTCATCCTAATATTACATAAAAACTAGAAAAACATGAGTTTTATTACAGAAATATTATGCTATGATCTACACAATCATGGGGAAGACTGCTGAGTTCAAAGTTGTCCATCAGAGTTATTGACACCCTTCACAAAGTGGGTAAGCCACAAAAGGTCATTGCTAGGAAAGCTCGCTGTTCACAGAGTGCAGTGTCCATATTATTAATGGAAAGTTGAATGGAAGGAAAAAACTCTTGGAGATAAAATTTGCTCATCGATAGGGATAACCCCAGTCTTGAAAGGATTTTAATGCAAATCCCATTTAAGAGTGTGTGGCAGTCAAAAGGCGTGGAATGAAGGCAGTGCTTCTAGAGCCACCACACAAAGATGTATCCAGGACATGGGCTACAGTTGTCACATTCCTTGTGGAAAGCCTCTCCTGAACCAGCAACGTTAGCAGCTTCCTACCTGGGATAAAGAGAAAACCTTGGTTTTCCAGTTTTTTCACAAGTAAAAGGTCAGCACTGCTTTGTACCAGGAATGTTTACAGCAGGGTTGCTTAACCTGTTTTTCCTCAGACCAGATGGAGGGGGAGCATAACAAAAAAACACAAGAAGGCAAAAACGTACCTCTGTGCCTCGTACTCCCTCTCCCAATGTCTCTTCAGTGTCAAACTCTCTCCTCCATGTCAGCTCATTGCTTATCTTCCTACTTGTCAGGCGCACTGTCAGAAGCACACAGATGCTTAGGGTTTTTTAAAATAGAATCGTTCTCATGATCTAGACTGGACTGTGTGCTTTCTTTCATACTCTAGATAGACTTGAAAACAAGCTCAGAGTTCATCTGCATAGCTGGTTTTCTCTCCTAGATGAATCCCCTGAAGGAGCTATAAACATTAATGTTGCACTTTTCTTTCCCATAGAAAGTACTCCTGGATCAGTGTTTCTGTGTTCTTTTTGTGTCTCTGCTCTGTTGTCTCAAACCCCCAGTCGGTCGTGGCAGATGGCCGCTCACACTGAGTCTGATTCTGCTGGAGGTTTCTTCCTGTTAAAAGGGAGTTTTTCCTCTCCACTGTAGCTACATGCATGCTCAGTATGAGGGATCAGTATGAAGTCAATGCCAGTGACTGTCCACTGTCTCTACATGCTCATCCAGGAGGAGTGCTACAAGTCACTGACTCAATCCAATCTTCTGAGTTTCCTTAGATAAAAAAACTTTACACCAATTTGAATATGAAACTGAATCTGACTGCACTGTTTGATAGTTAGGATTAATTGGAATGTATGTACCTGACTTGAAATCTGTATGATTTAATTGAATTGACTTTGTAAAGTGCCTCGAGACGACATGTGTTGTGAATTGGTGCTATATAAATAAAACTGAATTGAATGATCTGATACCACAGAAATTATAAAAAATATAATTTTTTTACTCCGTGGACCAATGCTAATCTGTGGCACGGTGGTTTGGAGCCCCTTGTTTTGAGTACTTCATGCTTTTCTTTGCTGACAAGCGTTTTGGAGATGCTAATTTGATTTTAGAGCAGGACTTGGCAGCTGCCCACGCTACCAAATTTACCAATATATGCTTTAAGGGCCATGGTATTACTGGTTGACTGGTCAGGTGACTTGGCTGAGATAAACCCCATAGAGAATATGGTCTATGTACACACAGCAGGTCTTGATGCTCAATTCAGAATTTTTGTGTTTTTTTTTTTTTTTTTGCCTGGTGGTTCGTACGACTGTTTTATTTCGCCCACCATCAGACTTCAGTTTGTATGGTTCACAACCCCAAAGCCATCTGCACAAAAGAAGAATATAAACATCATACAACAGCACACTATTTGCTGTAGTAAAAATGGATGTTGATGTCTGCTTATAATTTTTAACCTGGACAATTCAATTTATTATGGAGGTGAAACAATTTGAATTGGGCCTTTCAGACTGCCGTGAAAATGTCAGATATGGGTTGCCAAAGGGCAGAGAAATCGGATTTTAGACACAGTTGTGTAAACTGGAGACACTTCTAAGTTGGCTGATATTTCTGTCCCTTTTTATTGGTCTTGTGTAATAATCTAATTTTCAGAGGAAACAGGTAATTCAGAAAATTAGCTACAAGCCATAATTATCAAAATAACAGAAATACATGCTTAAAATATCATCACTTTGTGTGTAATGGATCTATGAGTTTCCCTTTTTCTCATTTAGATGTTCCTGTTACTGGGTGCAAGGCTTACAGAGGTGCTACATGTGTGGGTAACCGCATGATTATAATAAAGCACCCACAGTTGCCACAGGAACAGGAAGATACAACCTGCGTAACATTTTGTTGGATGCTTTGCGCAGGTTTCACCTTCTAGTTGTTACTTGAGAAAATTTAGAGTCTCTCAGTTAACAAAACAAATCTAACTACTTTGCATGTACAATATAACGTTATTCCAGTCTATTCTAAGGTTTAACTTTTTCAGGCATTGTACAGAAGAGACAAATCTCATAGTTCAAACCAGTTCTTAAAATTGGTTAACTATAACTGTAAATGTATTTAAAACAAGTTGCTCTTAAAGATGAGACCTTGTATCTCAACATGAATTACCTTTTTTATAAAAAAAGGTGAAATAAAAATAAATGAAACAACTTCAGATATAAAACACATAATCTATAGCTGCTATTCACCATGTTTCACTAAACTCAAGCCTGACATCATGACATCATTGCAGTCATAATAATGTTATCTATAGCTTTTATTTTATTACTTAGATTTTTGACACATTAAGCAAAAAAAAAAATTATTGAAAAAAACACCCACTAAGTTTTTGCTGTTGTACTCTGTAGAGTAACACAGATCTAACAAGCTGATATTAGCTGGGTAATTAGTCAGGTTGCCTGCTCCGATAAGCTGTCTGTGGTCAGTTGCTGAACAGGCATATCGCTCGTAGTTTGCCAGGTGATGTTTTAAACCTGTATTACCTAACAAAGAGTGATGGGTGGTACTAGGGCTGCACAATATTAGAAAATGTTGCTATGGCAATAATATGTGTAAATATTGGGATGATGATATTAGTTGTGATATATGCCTATTTTCTTATATTCTCTCTTTCTCATTTGTTCTTCCTACACTCTGTGACCTTTATGCATGCTCAGAACACTTAGAAAACTAATGTTTAACAATTATTGCACTCCAAAGAGCGATTCTGAATTTTGGACATATTGATATTGTGATGACAATATATCCGTGATCTATTGTGCAGCCCTAGGTGTTACTTCTTTAGATTCCACACCATGTCTGTGATTTTTATGAAAACACGCACATGACTGCCAAAATGGTCTTTTCCTCTTGTACATGTTACTGGCAGTGGACAGCAACATGGGTGGACAGCAACATGGGTGGACAGCAACATACAATGACAATAAAGACAATTAAAATTTTTGAACATACATGATGTGATTTTTATTTATTTTTTTTCCACAAGTTTGAAACTTATTTTTAACGTTTACCCTTGAAACGGCCTCTGCTCAGTGAAATGTTGCTTAATAGCTTGTAAAACCATGTTTTTATGTTTTTTCAGCAAGAGCTTTAACTAATCATTGTTCACCATATGTATTAATTAATGCACTGCCCTCATAAGATTCTCCTGCTGTATTTTAATGGGGCTGAGCTCCTTCAGTTTGTTCAGGCCATTGTATGCTTTGGTTCAGTTAAAGGAAATTTTGATTGTTATTGCTATATTTGACTAATAATCACAATCTATTCCCTGATTGTGATTATTAGATTTTTGGAGGTGTAGCTTTTAAAAGCAGTCCACAAAAGGTCCAAAGCATGTTTGTGTATTAGAGCTAAAACTACGATAATTTAAAAAGGAAAGGCTTACATTAAACTTTGCAAGACAAAAGATTTTTAAAATCTTACTCCATGAACAAATGACATTCGGTTTAGTTTAAAAAGCCATTAAGCAGAAGTTGTGCATTCAGTCTTAATGATGAGCTGGGTGTGTGGAAAACGAATTCACCAGATACTCAACCTCCCAACACTATGGGCCAAATGCAATCAATACCATCTATACCACATCTAAAGCAGCAGGTCAGCAAAGGTTCACCACTATAGAGAGCTATGTTGTTCTCACACTGCTGGTACACTTCAGTCGCAGTGTGAGGAGCATGTTTCACTTGTTCAAGGGGAAAATGCTCAGAGAATGTAAACTGGTTCGATTTTCTTGGTCAGAGTTACTGTAGATGTTTCAACCCTTCTGCACCAAAAGCAACACCTCATCATAGTGTAAATGTTTTATAAAAACTAAATCTAAATGTAAGGAATCACTGCAACGTTGGCTTTCTCCTTAATGAATCTAGATGTTCACACAATGTACAATTCTTCTGTATCTGCTTGAATCACTGTTGATTATCTGCAGAGTGACCTCTGGATCTACACACAGTTACACAAACGAAGTCAGATGAGTTTGTGGTTCTTCAGAGCCAATCTGCTTCTATTGCAAAGAATAATAATTAATCATGCTGTTGTGTTTTACAAACAAGATGATTTCATTCCAGGTTGTTTATGTTTGTGGTTTCTCCATGTTGGAACACGTTCCCACGCTTTTTGTAGCAACTTCTACTATGTCCTTTACATAGATATTGCACTTATCTCTATCATCAACTCAGAAGCATTCTTCTATTAAACCAATCTTCTCCACTAATTGTCTGTTTCTATAGCTTCCAACATCCTCTATTTTTGTTGTTATTGAATTATCAGCGAGTGCATTTCCAAGATTGCACTTGAGGTTTTGCTCAGAAGTAGAAGTTATTACATCATCAAGCTGAGTTAATCACAGCCACATGCACAGAAAGCCACAAAAACGTATAAAGGCCAGGGCAAACAATTTAATTTCACCACGAGAGGTTGTCTGACTGGCAGAATTGGATTTCTAGAAAAATACAAACTATACAGGTCCTTCTCAAAATATTAGCATATTGTGATAAAGTTTATTATTTTCCATAATGTCATGATGAAAATTTAACATTCATATATTTTAGATTCATTGCACACTAACTGAAATATTTCAGGTCTTTTATTGTCTTAATACGGATGATTTTGGCATACAGCTCATGAAAACCCAAAAGTCCTATCTCACAAAATTAGCATATTTCATCCGACCAATAAAAGAAAAGTGTTTTTAATACAAAAAACGTCAACCTTCAAATAATCATGTACAGTTATGCACTCAATACTTGGTCGGGCAATCAGCCTGTGGCACTGCTGAGGTCTTATGGAGGCCCAGGATGCTTCGATAGCAGCCTTTAGCTCATCCAGAGTGTTGGGTCTTGAGTCTCTCAACGTTCTCTTCACAATATCCCACAGATTCTCTATGGGGTTTAGGTCAGGAGAGTTGGCAGGCCAATTGAGCACAGTGATACCATGGTCAGTAAACCATTTACCAGTGGTTTTGGCACTGTGAGCAGGTGCCAGGTCGTGCTGAAAAATGAAATCTTCATCTCCATAAAGCTTTTCAGCAGATGGAAGCATGAAGTGCTCCAAAATCTCCTGATAGCTAGCTGCATTGACCCTGCCCTTGATAAAACACAGTGGACCAACACCAGCAGCTGACACGGCACCCCAGACCATCACTGACTGTGGGTACTTGACACTGGACTTCTGGCATTTTGGCATTTCCTTCTCCCCAGTCTTCCTCCAGACTCTGGCACCTTGATTTCCGAATGACATGCAGAATTTGCTTTCATCCGAAAAAAGTACTTTGGACCACTGAGCAACAGTCCAGTGCTGCTTCTCTGTAGCCCAGGTCAGGCGCTTCTGCCGCTGTTTCTAGTTCAAAAGTGGCTTGACCTGGGGAATGCGGCACCTGTAGCCCATTTCCTGCACACGCCTGTGCACGGTGGCTCTGGATGTTTCTACTCCAGACTCAGTCCACTGCTTCCGCAGGTCCCCCAAGGTCTGGAATCGGCCCTTCTCCACAATCTTCCTCAGGGTCCGGTCACCTCTTCTCGTTGTGCAGCGTTTTCTGCCACACTTTTTCCTTCCCACAGACTTCCCACTGAGGTGCCTTGATACAGCACTCTGGGAACAGCCTATTCGTTCAGAAATTTCTTTCTGTGTCTTACCCTCTTGCTTGAGGGTGTCAATAGTGGCCTTCTGGACAGCAGTCAGGTCGGCAGTCTTACCCACGATTGGGGTTTTGAGTGATGAACCAGGCTGGGAGTTTTAAAGGCCTAAGGAATCTTTTGCAGGTGTTTAGAGTTAACTCGTTGATTCAGATGATTAGGTTCATAGCTCGTTTAGAGACCCTTTTAATGATATGCTAATTTTGTGAGATAGGAATTTTGGGTTTTCATGAGCTGTATGCCAAAATCATCTGTATTAAGACAATAAAAGACCTGAAATATTTCAGTTAGTGTGCAATGAATCTAAAATATATGAATGTTAAATTTTCATTGTGACATTATGGAAAATAATGAACTTTATCACAATATGCTAATATTTTGAGAAGGACCTGTAAATGGTGAAATAAAATCAGTTTAATTTCATCATTGTGATTTGCATGTGTAAAAGTGCTGTTTTGCACGCCGTCAGGCTTGGTATACAGGGAAGGTGCTGGTTCAAGTTGAGTGTAGTTGTGAATACCTTATTAAAAAATGGAAACTTGTTATTCCATTGGTGCAAACCATCTTGCTGTACATGCATGTTGCCACAGAATGATACATACAAAGTCAAATTTTATTTTCACTAACATGAGTCTTAATGAACCAGCTCAGTTGAACTTATGGACTATTAAAATTGTTCTTGCTGATTGCTGTCACACCGCTTCAAATCAACGGACAGCTGATCCTAATCTTCCTGATGATCTGGGTGCAAGGGTGGATGCTAGTCATTCCTTATGTATTCATTTCAAAATAAAGTCCGTGCCTTTAATTCTTGATGGTCACTTACCTTAATTCTGTTGAAGTGGTAGTTGTTCAGGTGCCGGTAAAAGTTTTTGGGAAGATATCTATTTTGTTTGTGCGTATGAGTATTTAATTTTTATAGGGCAGGACATTGCCTGTGTGCGTTTTCTAATTAAAAAGGCTGCAACTACAGATATTGTCAGGCCTCAGTTTTTAAAGCATATTCTGAAAAAAAAAACACATGTACTCAGTCTCTAACATTTAGATAATCGGGGTCTGAAACCTGCAGCCTTTCAGCCCTGCCACACCGGCTCCTAATACCTTGTACAGAAAACATGTAAAAATAGCAATTTGTCTTATTCGTTTACATATAAACCCACAAAATGTGCACAACAGAGTGACCCAAATGATGATCATGATGGACTATTTTTGTTTTGTTCGGTCCTACTGCAATTTTGAAAACAGTTTGCTTTATTTCTTTAAGTTGTTTTTTGTTGTTGTTGTGGTTTCTTTTTATTTAGAAATGACTAAATTCTAGATCGGGTAACTGGGGGTTCTGATTTAAACCCAATTTCTGCTGTTACCAAAATCTTTGCTTCTACGCTGCCATTGCTTAAATACCTTGGGTTGTTTTTGTCCTGATGTCCGGCGCAGACACACTCTGCTATGGTGGGGCAGCTGGTGGCAATACCTTCAATTATTTTAGTGGTTACAAGATTCCTAATTATATGTTAAGTCTTGAAACCATCCTTTCATGTCTACATTACTATTATACTGCAGAGCTGCTAAACCTGTTTACACACTGCTAAGACTAAGGAGTAGTGGGGCGGCACAAGGACAGCAGGACATAGCAGTAGATTAGGAAAAAGGCTTTACTTGGGTGTAAATGTTGGTAAAATGGTCCAAAAAGCCGCTGCATCCAGCAATAAAATCCCTCCGCTGCTAGCTTTCTGCAGTGGAAGCTCATTCATTATTCATGAGTGGAACAGTAACCATATGTTTACATGAGTAACTAGGGGAAGTCTCACCAAACAGCTCAATAAAAATAGTTTCCTATTTAAGTCAAATGAAACAAAAATCAGTTTCCAACTTTAATTAGCACTTAGCTCCATTAGCATCGCTAACTGTACAGCCTCTCTGTACAGAGACAAATAGCCTTCTTTATGGTTGCGTCTTCAAACAGAATACTAAATCCTCAATGTTCCAGTGTAGATGGAGTTTACATGTACAAATAAAATAATAAACCTATTCTATTTACAGTTCTCTAAATGTTTTCACAAAACACAAAGCAAACATCTATCTTCTGTTTTCTCTTTTTCAACATTAAAATATATCAGAAAGTGATTATGCACTAGTGGGCTTCCATAACAGGCTCTGCCCATATGTTTAAACTTTAAGTAATCTGCCGAATTTTGAGAAAACACACGAAACATTCCTTAATTCTTAACATTTCTCAGTTTGAGAGACAATACTGTTTTTTTTGTTGTTTTTTTTTTAAACGTACAACAATGGAACATTTATATAAATTAGCCTTGATGGCCTCAGTCTGATATCAGATGCAAGGACACCAGTATCTGGCCTGATACCAATATTGGGTCAGATAGGCCCTATCTCTTGGCTCAATTGGACTTCTTCTACTGAAGAAAATAAATGTTTTTCCCCTGCAATTTTGAAGCAATTAAACTAATTTGGTAGCATTTAGAAAACCTAACAAGTCATGTTTTTTTCCTCTAAGAGTCAAGACTTTATGCGCAATTTAGTATTGTGTGGGGTAGGCAGTAACCATCAGCTACAAATGTATTGCAATAAAGTTCATTGTCTCTATACAATATAGTCTTTAGGTTCTTTTGTTATTGGACACAGCTCTGATGAAGAAACATGTCAGGTATGTCCTTAGGGACAAAAAAATCATGTGTCTATTAACAAAAGAGCTACAAATGTAGTTTAAAATATATCCCTCTAAGACAGCTTCCCCTTATACAGAAGGCTGTGGTATTCTCTTGAAGAGACACTTACTGAGATCAGTGCCCGGTTAGGTAAATATCACAGAAGGCTGTCATATCACCCATAAAGTTCACACCTCATCTCTGTTGACCTCTCTGAGACAAATGTTCAAGTGTCTATGAGCCCATAGGTTTGCTGCAGTGTTCATGTTTGGATAATAGCTCTGTGTTTGGCTTCTTCTCCACCAGGACATTCCTTTTATGCTCTGTTCTAATGTTGTTTTTTAAATATTCAGTGGTGTACGAGCATCGATCGCGGTTGGAGAAATCTCTTCAGAAGGAGAGGTTAGAACACAAAAAGGCCAAAGAAGGTGAGGAAAAACATCAAAGTTCTCATAATTACTCTCAATAAAGCAGGTAAAAGTAACTGTACTTGTGTTGCTTTTTTCCTTAGATTACCTTGTTTATAAACTTGAAGCAGAGCAATCTCTGAACAAAGAGAAGGTGGGTTTCTTTACCTTCTCTCTTCAGATTGTAGCTTATCTTTCTGTGCTCTTCGTTGCTAACAGTTTGAACTGTAATGCTGTAACAAAAGATGTTTTTGACAGGCTTTGTAATCTTGCTTCTTATGTTTTATTCAGCAGGACGCCAACAGTAGACTCAACTCTTTACACGTGCAACATCAGATGCTGAAGGTAAGGATTACCAGAATCTCAGTACACTCATAGATGCCCTCAGATTCACCCCACAGCTTGCTTTTCTCTTCTTTTCTACATTTGCATACTTTTTCCAAACTTCTTCCTGTTGTAAAAGTATGCAAATACTCCCAGATCTTTGTCATTTATCCTTTCTCTACAATTAGTGTCCATGTAGTATAGGGAAGCCACACAATTATGAAAATCATTTATTTCTGTCAGAATCAGCATAACGATCTGAAGAGGCAGTACTATGAGCTAAACGAGCAGCACCAAGCACAGGGTGAGGACCACAGCCGGCTGCTGGACGAACACAGAGAACGCTACAATAAACTGCAGCAAGCCAAAGAGGTGGAGCTCTCCCAACTTAAAGGTATTGATGGTGTCACCTACCCTTGTCACCTACCCTTAAAACTGGGTTATTTTAATAAAAGTGATGGTCGCTAAGATTGTTTGTGCTGTTCATTGCCTGAATGATTTCCAAACGGCTAAATTTGTTTTGTACGCAAATAAAAAGTGTTGTCTTTGACTGTCAGTGTTTAGCAACAGCGCAGGGAGGGATATTCTGTGTTACTCTATGTTCTACATAGCTGGAGAAAACGCTTGTCCCTTTTGGACCTTCTTTGGGATCTCATTAAAAGGGCCTTGAATCATAGGAGCGATTTTGAAACGGTACCCTTTAAAACCAGCCAATGCCTAGTCACACAAGAGCCTTCACTTTTAGACAGAGAACAGCCCTCATTGAAGTCTCCGGGCCCATTAAGAACACATCACTAGATATTACCTGGACATTGACTGAATAGGAAGATAAACAAAGAAAAGGACTACAAATTGCCCACTTGATTTTCTTCAAACAAAATTGTTGAAAGACGTTTTTAAAATCATAAGTCCTGTTGATTCGTATTTTTTATAACTCTTGTCTAATTTCCAGAATTGTGTCAGCTGCCTTCAAACATGCTGTTGTAAGGCCTCTTCTTAAGAAACCTTACCTTGACCCCCTCATTTTACCTGATTTTAGGCCAATCTCCCACATGCCCTTCTTATCTCAGGATTTAGAAGAAAAGGTTTTTTACTCAGGTACAACCATTTTTAGAAGAAAATGAGATCTTTGAGAAATTCCATTCTGCCTTTAAATTGCAATATAGCACTGAGTTTGCCCTATTAAAGGTGCATAACGACATTGTTATGCCTGTCGATGAAAGGTATGAGGTTGTTCTGATGCTGCTGGACCTCACAGCAGCTTTTGATACTGTGGATCACACTGTTTTGACTCAATCAAACTACTATGTTGGGATCCGTGGCTCAGTTCTCAAGTGGTTTACATCTTATCTTACTGGCAGAACTTTCACAGTTATGATTAACGATTTGACTTCCCCCAGTGCTCCTCTTTCGTGTGGGGTGCCACAGGGCTCCATCCTTGGCCCCCTCTTCTCACTTAATATGCTGCCAGTCAGAGCGACTGTTACACAGCACCATCTGTCCTTTCACTGCTACGCAGATGACATCTAGATCTATCTGTCCTTAAGACCAGGTTAGCGTAAGCTGCAACACTGCCTTCTTGATTGCATTTCTGCAGTTAAAACAGTGGTTTAGCCAACATTTCTGATTTATAAACAACAAGACTGATCACATTTTATTTGGTAGTAATGCCACCACTGATGTTAGTGCTCAGAATTTTATTTTCAGTATTGCTGTAAAAAATGGAGTGATTTTTAATAAAGATTTAAAGTTTAACAAGCAAATTGATTCAGTGGTCTAGTCAAGCTTTTATCATTTATGTCTTAAGTTAAGGTTGAGCCTTTTTTAATCTACTGTTTGTTTTTAAAGCTTTAAATGGTTCAGCCCCATCTCATTTATCTGATTTAATGTTAACGTTTGTGTGGTAGATCCCAGTGATCTTCATCCCAGTTTTTATTGAATGTTCCAAGGACTATGGGGTGAGCATTGGGGTGAGCGGGCTTACTCCGTAGCGGCTTCTAGACTGTGGATCCACCTCTCTGTGGACCTAAGCTCTATCTCTGGGCCTTTTTAAACCCAACCTTAAAGCCATTTTATTCAGAAAGGCTTTTAATATTCAGTAGTTTGGTGGCACTTTATTCCAGGATTTTTTGTTTTGTTATGCTGTTATTCCTGTTGTTGGTTGTTTGATGTTTTTCCTTTTATGTATGTAGTGGAAAAAGCTTTTGTTTGGGCTATACAAATAAATTAAATTAAATGACAGATGAAGACCTACAACCGGCGGGTGTAAAACAAATCTCTCCTGTTTAGCAGCATCTTTGTGTAACAGAGAGAGGTATATAATTGATGGTAAAGCTTTATCATTTAGCTAATGTAGGCCAAATGTCTCCACTCTTACACTTTTTGCATTGTTTGCTCAGAAAGTGTGTCGTTGTGATACCTTAGCTAAGACATGCTAAGCCTTTTATTTGTGAAAATTTTCAGCTCAGTGAGGCTATTTTGATTTGGCATTTTTAGCAAGGTAAAAATTGTCAAGGAAAAGGGAAAAAACTGATGCAATATACAGCAGGTGAATTTTAAAAAGAGGAATAATTTCTGCTCTCATTTAGTCTGTCTAATTTATTAAATTTTTTTAAAGAAATTTAAAATGATTTATCATCAAATTGTAATAGTAAATCATCTCTAAAAGCTTCTAGGCTGGCTTTCTTGCCACTTGCATGATGGAGCTAATCAAATATGGCACGCTGTCAAAATTCTATTAAAGAATAATAAAATGTTTGAATGCACAGTGTTAGTTTTAATTGTTTTCCTATTACATTTTGCTTTAAAACAAAGAGGAATTAACCATTTGGTAATTCAAAGACTAATACATTGAAATATACAAGTTGAGCCAGACATTTTGATCTCTTTTTATATCTATACATAGAATGTTGCAGAATATTGTCTGTCTTTTGACATGTTGTCTTTTTAAATACTTTCTATTTATGTGTGTTTTGTTTATGACAGAGCATGCTTATAACCTGAGAGAGGAAAATAAACAACTGAGGAAAGCCCACCATGAAATTCACACCCAGCTACAAGATGCACAGGTGAGGAGGACCCAACAGTTTGTATTTAAGGACAAAATAAAACTAATAATTCTGTTATATACTGAAAACATGCTGACTTAACTGCTTGGCTCTAAATAATTGTGTTGTGCTCTGTGTTCAGCTCAAACATCAGGACCTTAAGGTGGCCCACAACCAGCTTGCACTGACCCTGGAGGACCACAAGAGTGCGCTGGCTGCAGCTCAGGTGGGAAAGCAGCAATACAGTCCTATTGTTTACCGCAGTCATGTACGCATAAGGAGATTAATACTGAGAGTATGTACTTATCCATGTTAGTCTTGATGGTACCATCTAAGCTCTAGGGGAAGGGTCTCATGATGACTTCTTCAATTAATTTAGTTTCATCTAGTTCCACTAATTTATTTTTGCAGCTTCAGGTTTTTTTCTGTAAATCATAAAAGGCAAATTACCCTCTATTGTATCATTACTGATGGATTTTCAGTCACTCGCTTTTTTTCGCGCTGCTCTTTCTGTCCATTTGCATTCGCTAATCTGTTTTATGGCTTTCCGTTAGTGCGTCTGGTCGGACATATTCTCTCCGCTGCAGGGAGTTTGGGTCAAAGCAGTTCATCTAAAATGGACTAAAGTCAATCAGATGAAGATCTGTAATAAAGCGACGGGGGGGAGATATAACAATGGGGCAGAAATTAAGGAAGGCTTTTTAGATTTAATCACAGTCTTGATGTGTGCTCTTCTTTAGAAAAAGAGCACTGTATTTGGACTTGTTGGTGTTACCTTTGCAAAAATGCAAGTGGTTAAATAGATGAAATTATTTCATTTATCATATTATGTAAATAAGTAGTTACTGTGTAGGCGTTACTGTACATGCCATGTTTTATAGCAGGATATAAAGCACAGAACGTATTGAGGCTGCAGCTGGCGATTATTTTAATAATCGAGTATTCTCAGGATTACTCTGATTACTTATTCGGATAATAAATTGGCGGATTTTCTTCATTTAACTACTTAAGCTTATATTATTAGTAATAGAAATACAAGAAAGATGTTGAACAGTCTCCTCATGACTTAGCCTTTCTTTTGTTGTGTATGTTTTTCTCTTTAGGTCCAGGTGGATGAATACAAGCAGCTCAGAGAGAATCTGAACAGGAAACCAAACTTGTTACAACCTGATCCAAACTCTGTTGCTCAGCAGCTGCAAGCAGCCACAGTAACAGCTGTGTCTCATGTTCATGAATCCAAGCTGGCTGGTAAAGAGACGCCTGTTCAGGAAGACCTCCCTCCTCACTGGGACACTAAGTCGAGGGTAATGAGGAAATTCTCATGTAATGAATACAGCCTAATAAAACAAAATTTGCTGTGAATAACCAAATATGAGAATTATTTTCTTGTGGTTTCCCTCTAAGGTGGATCATCAAGAGGAGAAGAAAGCCCACGCCCAGTCTGAGGTCATTTCTCACCCTACTATGTCCCATCCCAGCCTATCTGAGAGAGATGAGGATGGAGAGGGGGAGGCAGAGAGGAAGAGGGAGCTGGCAGAGGAGGAGATGGCTCAAGCAGGACAGCCTCAGAAGCTGGAGGAGGACCTGGACCAGACACATGATGAGCAGATTGAAGAGGAGGAGGAAGAAAGGGAGGAAGTTCAGCCTGATGAGAACGTCTTGGACCGACAGAGACGGCAGCAGCGGCTGGTAGGAACTAGTTCACACCAAACAGAGTTTACAGTCACTAACTATTAAAGGGCTGGTCACATTTTTGCTTTTAAAAGGTATTAATTCACATTTTGTCACAAAACACAAACTTCAGTCTTATAAGGATTTGATGTGATAGACAAACAAATTATTATGTGATTGTGAAGTGGAAAGGGAATGATTCAACAAGCTAACACTGCACATGAAACTGAATATACCTTCTCCATGGGTGAAGCATGGTGGTGGCATCATCATGCTGTGGGGATGCTGTTCTTTAGAGCAATTCTTTTGGTTAGGGTTGATGGGAAGATTTATGGAGCCCAATAAAGGACAACCCTGGAAGAAAACCTGTCAGAGGTTGCAGAGGAATGAGACTGGAGTAGAGGTTCATCTCCATTATGACAGTGACCCTTAATCAACAACCTTTATCACATAATCCCAATACAATACTGTGACGTTTTGGGATGTTATTTGAAAAAATGAGAGGGGGCACAGGGTATATACAGCATATGTATACTTTTGCCAAATACGGTGCATAGAGTGTGTCTTGCAGCTTATTATGGACAAGTTAATGTGCCGTTTTCATATTGAGGCATGTCTGCTATTCAGGTAGATCGACATATCCTTTTTTCCTTTGAATTTCTTTGTAATTTGTTAGGACAACCATGTGGAGCTGCATCAGGAGGCCCAGCCGCAGCACCAGGCACCAGCTCAGGTGCACCACCTGAAGTCAGCCTACGAGCAACAGCAGGAGCAGCAGCGCCTGGAAGCCTTGAGGATCGACGAGCGAAGGCAGATCCAGATGCGACAGGAAGCCCTCCAGGCTCAGAGAGAGAAGGTGCTGAAGGAGCGGGAGCAGCATCTAAAGGAGGAGCAGGAGCGAGAGCAGCAGCAACACAGGGAGGCCGATAGAAAAGAGCAGCTGTTGAGAGAGGAGCATCAAAGGTTAGGTTCAATATTGAGCCTTGAAGTGGCATAAAGAGCATCACAAAAATTTTCAGTTGTTTTAAACTCGCCAAGAAAAAGTTAATCCAGTGGGAAGCTGATAGAAGCGATTCACTGTTCAAAATCAAATAAATGTCTTCTCAAGGAGAAATGTGACAAGCATGCACACAGTTAGATGTCTCCAAAGAAACAGGGTTTCCACGTGGAGGTGTATGGAATTTGATGTTAGTATTTCCCAAGTATCGGTAAGTTTGAAAAAAGAATATAAGGGCTTGAAAAATATTTGTATTTCTCATCATTATTTCCTATTCCAATGTCTAATTGTTGTCCTTCCTTCCTTCCTTCCTTCCTTCCTGCCTCACTCACTCACCTGTTTATTTTGAAACAAATTTAAACAACTGAAAACTGGAAAGTTGAGTCTGGGAAGGTCACGATTTTATACCATGAAGATGACAGGATAGCGACTACAGTTGACACGATGTGGCTTTGTAAACAGTTCAGTTTGCATGTTTTTAATGGTTTTTAGTGGTGACTTTTTGATTAGAGGCTTATCTTTTCTAGCTGCCTATCACTGTTATTATGTTGTTAGGAAAAGAGCGGAGTATGAGAACATGGACGAAGATGTTCAAAGAGAAGAGGACCGTCACACTGCCAACGAAGAAGGTTAAAGAAAAAATATATTTATCCCTCATCCCCATGAATATTCTAAAAATGTCCCAAATTTATGGTAGTCTTTTTGTTTTTTATAAATTTTTTTATCGTTATCTTCTGTCTTCCTTCATAACACTTTGATGTAAATAAAAGGATGTAGGAAATGCTTCATGAATCAACGTATTTGCCTTTGGATATTTTATGAGTCAATCAATACTTTGTTTTTAGCCCTGATATGAGGCTTTCAGTAAATAACTGAATGTTTTTATACAGTGTTGAACTGCTTTGTACCAACTAAAATTCCAGATTCAGTCATAAGCAACACAATATGAACATGTCAGCATAATTTAGCTGTGATCCTCTTTGCATCCACACAACCAGCACATCTCTATGCTTCATTGTATTAAAACAAATTTCCAGAGTGAAATGGAGCAGATTTATAAAATAAGGATATGTTGATTTAGAGCAGCAGAGCCATGGTGTTTGCATAGCAGAACAGCCGGTAGACAATCACAGACCTCAAAATGCCCAATAAAACAGAGTTAGAAACTATTTTCTAATTCATTTTGAGACAGAAATTGGTTATTTTTATGAGGAAAGTCAGGTTTTACTGAACTATCACTACGTCACTGTACGAATCCAGATTAAAATAATTTATTAAATCATGTCAGTGCCTTATGCCATTGAAAATGCCTACAACTTGTTTGCTTTTTGTTTGCAGAGGGAGACGTTCACATGTTACATGATGAGGAAGAGGAGGAGAAACAGTCGGATCACAGAGTACCCCCACATCAGGTGATTTTTATCTACCATCTGTGAAAATGTACCCTCAGCATTTAAGTCGAGCACTTCTTATGTAGTCCTTCTGTGTCTTTTATTTTACCACCTCATAAAAAATGTGCCTTTTAAATTGAAGCACCCATCAGATTGTTGTAGTTCTTTTACACTCCATATTTAAAACATTCAATCTTTTGATAACCTATACCATATCTAATTCTCCTTTTGAAGGGTGGTGTGGACGGCGAGGTGGATCCCGAAGACGACCCCAATAACCAGGGGGAGGACGAGTTTGAGCAGGCCGAGGACGAGCGTTTGCCACACAGGGCTGCTGAAGAGGAAGAAGAGGGAATAGAAGAAGAGGAGCCAGCTGTACCTGGACAGCGCATAGACTCTCACCCAGGCCCTGGGCAACCTGCTGTGGAGGAGGAGCTGGTGGTGAGTATGGAGGGTGGAGATGATGGGAAATATATACCAGAGGATGAGAAGGGATGCTGACATGGGGAAAGGATTGTGATGAGAGTGCTCCAATGGTAGGAAAAAACCCTTATGGCTTGGGGAATTTGCTTTGATGTTTGAATTATGTGCTTCCAGATGGCTGGAAACCCAGATCAACAGGAGGACACGCTAGATGACCAGTACCAGGAAGAAGAAGAGGTAACTTAGGTTCAAACCAGTGCTTTACAAAGTTTAAATACATTACAGTTGAGGAAAACCTGACATGGTCTATGTTTCAAGCTGACCCAAACCACTATTACATTTATTTATAGTGTCTTCACTATAAGTATTTGTTTTACAAGAGACACTTTTACTGGGTTTCTTTCTCTTAAGCCCCAGGAGGATGTAGTTGGAGGAGAGAAAAGGGAGGAAGAGGAGGAGGGGGTGGAAGAGGAAGGGGAGGATCCATATAATGAGAACATAGAGCAGGTGAGTCTTGTTGGTAGACAGCTGTAAATGGATCTGAAACCCCCCAGCAGTAACAGAGATGCACTAAACTGTTTAAACAGTAGAGAAAAAATATATTTTATTCTTTCTTATGTTATTCAGAAGATAAAATAGACTTCAACACAATACTGTAGAATGACGGGTTGCTTGCAGGTGCTCTCCACATCAAAAGCGCATGGATTCCAGAACAGTTGTATTTATTGTTGCGCTTTATTAGCAAAATGTGCATTCGGGAACATGGAGGAGCCGACTTGGTTTGTCAATTCTTGGCAATGCTAAAAGTGTAGCAAGTTTCCTTGCTGCGTCTGACTCGCTCATATGTGCACCTTGCGTGCAACCTTGCCCAAAGCTGCAGCTAGCTGTTGCAGTGCACTGTGGGATTTGTAGTGTAACTATACAACTGACTGGAGGGATATTAATAATCAATATATTAAATTATCTTGTGGGCCAAATGTGGCCTTGGGCTCAACATGTCTGCTGTAGAACATCGAGAGTCCCGAACCCACCTTTTTGTTCTCTTTAGCTCACTCTACAGGTTTTCTACAGGATTTACATCTGTGTACATTTATGGCCAGGAAAGAAGGTTGTTTTTGTGTCTGATGAATTGATTTTGCCGTTTGTTTTGATGATCTTTCTGCTGAAAGGCCATTTTTTATTTAAAATGTCTTGATATTTCAAAGATTTCATGATGCCATGCAGTCTTATATGGTCCCCAAGTATTTGCAAAAGAACAGGCCCACAGCATAATGTGTCCTCCATCGTACTTAACAATGACCTTGGGGTGCTTTTCTGCATGTTCATTCATTGTTTCATGCAAGGATGGAAAAGCTTAGTTTTAGTCTAATCTAATGAAATCGCACAGTTTAGCTTAAAGTCTCAGTACAGCCTAACCAACTAAACCCATTTACCTTTGAGATTGTGGGAAAGAAAAGGCATCTTTTTCTGACATGACTCCTTAACGACGGGTTTCCATGTAGATTTTGTCAGCCAGTTGTTACAGAGACTTGGTGACCTCAATATGCCACTTCTTGCTGAGGTCTTCCAACAGTGAGCTTTGGAGATTTGTTATACCTCACTTACCATCCTGCTAGGGCCCCAACAATATTGCCATTCAAAGGTACCACCTTTATACTTTTGAATGTACTTCAACTGCAGGTTGGAAATTTCTACTTTTTTCAGTGATGTTGAATTAATGAATTTTACGCACATTCACTAGGAGTGCAGATGAATTTGCCCTAGCTTGTATATAATATCAGCTCAAGGATTAGCTGGTGCTCAGTCATGTATGTACACGTCTTTGTGTGATTGTAAGTTGAACCCAGGTCCTCGTGAGTCCTGGTTAATGACGTCAGTCAGGTGCTGAGTTTGTCAGGGTGTCAGGTTATCACCTGGGTTTGGTTTATCCTTAGAAAGGAAATTTAGTGAATGGGGTTCTTGGTCAGATGCCACTTAGAAAATGTCACATTTGTTATTTCTAGACTGCTATTCACAATCTTAAAATGTCTGAGGGGAAGATCTATGTCTCCTCAGCATTTTCTATAAGGTAACCAACCCTTTTGCTGGAGTTTACAGTACTAGAGTACTAATATATTCAGTCCATTGTTTGTGGTCAGTACAGCATGTACACTCAGATTAATGCTGTACTGCTCAATAGAATAATTTCTTGGTAAGTAGTCTGACTTCGCCAATTTTTCGATTTCCAAAATTAAATTTTAGGTTTTCATCGGAGTTTCAACTTTCAGCTGCGGTTAATTTCCCTGGACCGTTAAAACAGTCATTAATACAATAAAAAACATTAAACGTTTAAGTGAGTCTGTTCTATTGTCTGTGCTTATGTTGACCAGGATGATGCAAAAAACCAGGATGGACCAAGGAAGGAGAGGAATCACCAGAACGGAGCAAACGAGGAAGAGAATTATGAGGAGGACGAGATAGAAGAGGACACAGCCGGTCGAGATAAGGGAACCAACCGAAGAGCAGAAATGTAGGATGAGCAGTGCGGTGCATTTTTGGCTGCGAATGCAGCCAATCAGGAATTAAAACCAGCCATCCTTTCAGAATTTCACTTTGGAAAATCTGGAAATTGTGCCAGGAACGTGCGACTCCGAACACTGAACACTGTGGAAATGGACACAACTTTTAACGCTAAATTGCATATATGATTGTGTATTTTTTTTACTTGTTACATGTTTCCTTGCTCCTCTGGTTCAGCGAATGTAATTTTTATCTTTATGCCATGTATGTGTGGAAAAAGGAAAGAGCCAGAAACGTTCATTCTAATATTCTCAGCCCCCTTTCCGATGTTTTATGCAGACAGTTGTATTTTTGCAAAATTTTATTCCAATGAATTTTGACATTTTATTATTTATTGCTGATAGTAACAACTCTGACAATCATAAAATGGTACACCATTTTAAATCATTCATCCTCTACTAGAGGAAGATTGACATTTAGGCTTTAACCAGCTTCCAGAAGTGTGACTGGATTTTTCTGTAAAATGCCACTGAGAGAGACATTTCTGGTGAAGCCGCCAAGTGTCACACTGCCACGTGCCTTTCCATTCTTGGAATCCTCTCGTCTATCCTAGTCCTTTTTAACATTTAGGAAATACTTTTGATATGAAAGGAATGATGTGGGCCTGCCTTACGAGCTGAGGTTTCTTTGAGTTCAGTTGCTGGTGAGGATAAAATTCACAATAATGTATAGAAAACCTTTTTGTAAATATGGTACACCTGTTATATTTGATAGAAAACAAAGGGATTTTTAATTGTACTGATACCTTGTTTGTCATCTTGATGGTGTTTGCAATAAAGAGGTTTAAAGTTTTAAGTTTTGGGTAATTTTATACATTTGACAAATCGTTCTGGCTGTTTATCATGGATGGAATTTATTTTTTTTATTTTTATTTTAAAACATTTCTTTACTAAGCTTAGTTAAATAATTGGTTTAAAAAAATAGTTATTGTTGTCAAATTGCTTCCTGCTCCAACCAAGTAAATACAATTAGTTTATTTTATTGTATAAAAAAGAGTTTTAGGGGCAGAAAGCTTAAGGTATGTTCACAAATGAGCGTACAGGAAAGTACAGAAAAATGTTTTTGTTAACATGGTTTCATTAGTAAAGGCACATTTTAGTGTGGTCCCTAGCAATCTAAAGGGACATCAAACCTAGAAAAAATTAGATGAATTTATTCAGTTTTAATACACACATCAGCCACTTTTTTAGGTGCACCTTGCTAGAACCAGGTCGACTGGGTCGGCCTGCTTTTTGCAGTACTTGGAGATTTTTGTCCGTATTGACACAATAGCATCACACAGTTGCTGGAAAGCAAAACTCCCCCACACCATTACATCACCACCGCCACCCAGAACCACTCATACAAGGTAGGATATAAAAACCAAAGATACTTGAGCTTAAGGTCACAAGCTGATGGCCGGACATTCACCTTCAGGATTTATTGGTACGGAATTGTTTGGTCTTATCATTTTAGCAAGTAACCCAGATCCATAAGCAGCCCCAGACCACACTACCATCACCATGCTTGACTGTAGGTTTAAAGCTGGTGGTCCTCGTTACACGTAGACCACAAAAATTTATTAGTATGGTGTAGGGCCTCCTTTTGCGGCCAATACAGCATCAATTCGTCTTGGGAATGACATATACAAGTCCTGCACAGTGGTCAGAGGGATTTTAAGCCATTATTCTTGCAGGATAGTGGCCAGGTCACTACGTGATACTGGTGGAGGAAAACGTTTCCTGACTCGCTCCTCCAAAACACCCCAAAGTGGCTCAATAATATTTAGATCTGGTGACTGTGCAGGCCATGGGAGATGTTCAACTTCACTTTCATGTTCATCAAACCAATCTTTCACCAGTCTTGCTGTGTGTATTGGTGCATTGTCATCCTGATACACGGCACCGCCTTCAGGATACAATGTTTGAACCATTGGATGCACATGGTCCTCAAGAATGGTTCGGTAGTCCTTGGCAGTGACGCGCCCATCTAGCACAAGTATTGGGCCAAGGGAATGCCATGATATGGCAGCCCAAACCATCACTGATCCACCCCCATGCTTCACTCTGGGCATGCAACAGTCTGGGTGGTACGCTTCTTTGGGGCTTCTCCACACCGTAACTCTCCTGGATGTGGGGAAAACAGTAAAGGTGGACTCATCAGAGAACAATACATGTTTCACATTGTCCACAGCCCAAGATTTGCGCTCCTTGCACCATTGAAACCGACGTTTGGCATTGGCATGAGTGACCAAAGATTTGGCTATAGCAGCCCGGCCGTGTATATTGACCCTGTGGAGCTCCCGACGGACAGTTCTGGTGGAAACAGGAGAGTTGAGGTGCACATTTAATTCTGCTGTGATTTGGGCAGCCGTGGTTTTATGTTTTTTGGATACAATCCTGGTTAGCACCTGAACATCCCTTTCAGACAGCTTCCTCTTGTGTCCACAGTTAATCTTGTTGGATGTGATTCGTCCTTCTTGGTGGTTTGCTGACATTACCCTGGATACCGTGGCTCTTGATACATCACAAAGACTTGCTGTCTTGGTCACAGATGCGCCAGCAAGACGTGCACCAACAATTATTATTCAATTTGTCCTCTTTTGAACTCTGGTATGTCACCCATAACGTTGTGTGCATTTCAATATTTTGAGCAAAATTGTGGTCTTACCCTGCTAATTGAACCTTCACACTCTGCTCTTACTGGTACAATGTGCAATCAATGAAGACTGGCTACCAGACTGGTCCAATTTAGCCATGAAACCTCCCACACTAAAATGACAGGTGTTTCATTGTCCAACCCCTGTATGTAGTAATTTTAGGCACTCCTGGGATGCTTTACCACTGCTCCACGTTTTTTTCATTTGTAGATCATGGCTCTCACTGTGGTTCCCTTATGACTGACTTTGTTTTAAACTGTCTTGCCATTTCTTTAGATCCGGGCATGATGTTTTGCTTTTCAGATCTTTGTGTCTATTCCATGTAGTTAGGTTATATTTAAGTCAGGGGTACCCAAGTCCAGTCCTCAAGAGCTGCTATCCTGCAGCTTCTCCATCACACCTGAATCAAATGGTTGAATCCCATCATCATCTTGTTATTCAGCTCTGCAGAGACCTGGTAACGAGACATTCATTAGATTCAGCTGCAAACAGTTCTTCTATGAGGTCATAGTTATTTATCATACAGTAAGGACCTCTTGCACTAAATGTGCACCATGTCAGTGAACATAGCAATTTCAGAGTTTGTTGATGGGTTGCTTCAAGGACTTCTGACACAACAGATGAAAGAATGTTTTATTCCTGCAGCAGGTTCATAAAGTTGCCAAATTAACCTCTTATTGCTCATTCTTAGTATTATTTAGTATTATTTTTATTTTTCTGCATCATATGCAAACAGCTGTTCAAATACATTTTGGAAGTAGGCCTAATTTAAAATTCTGCCACCTCTGTTCCTTTTCAGAGGTGAGATCTCATCTACTGAACTGGGAAGTAAATAAATATGGATTTCTATGAATGAGAAATGTGCTTAGGTTTTATAAACAACATTTATCCTCTGCAAACATTCTCAATCAGATCATTTCTCCAACCCTGCCTCTTTGCTTCTGCCATCCCTGTAGATCTATTTTTTCTCCACCCCACTGCCTCCTGTTTTGCCCTTCTCCACCTTCTTCTGTCACCATCACTCTGCAGTTGTGATAAAGCTGATTTCCCTTCCCAACTCAAAGGGAGAGAGGAATGCAGAAGTGCAACAGGTGTCTCATTACTGTGCTAATAGTAGTCCATGGGTAGACAAACACACAAGTGTGTTTTTTTACAGTGATACGTGATGGCAGATATGGTGACTTCACTGTTCTTCACATTCCTCTGTGTCTCTTGGTTATTGCATGGATGAATTACCAAGAGTGGGTAAATTGAACCTTCTGATAGCCTGGAGCCAAAATCTATCATGAGACCAATGCCCACCTGATTCCCACCAGTTATCAGAGGTAACAGCTACAGCTACAAGATTTACTGTGAAGCTGAGACTTTGCATATTGCATTGCAGTGGTAGGATGCAGAAGAGTTTCACAGTTCCAGAGAGTTCTAGTGAGCTCATTATCCCATCCCTCCTCAGCATCCCTTAATCATCAGCTGGAGACTTAGCTTGTTTCGCTGAATACACGACTGCACAAACAATATTTCACACTTAAACAAGTCCTAATGAGGCACATAACTGCTATTTTGTGCAAGGCAGTATGTGCTTGTTAGAGCACTATTGCTGGTTAAATTGTGTTTTTCTTCTGAATTGCTGTGAGCGCTGAGGGCTGTGTGAGCTGCTTCTGTCTATGTGAGTGTGTGCTCATTGTAGATGTTTGTGGGTCGTTGCTTGGTTGCATGTGTGGCAGCTATTCATACTCACATACTCTGCAGTATCAGATAACCAAGAGTGTTTGTGTTATTGGAGCATGCTGAAAGTGAAACTGTTATTAACGAAGAGAGGAATGCTGAATTTTAAGAATAAGTAGGTGGGGAAGCTCCTCAATCCATTTACAGCTGAAACCAGGTATGTGCGCACACTTTAAAAAGCATCATGTAATCATTATTTCCTTAGTGGCCGACATTAGACGTTAAGTTAGAGTTACCAAATGTCTTTTATTTGATAAATGCTACAATAAGCAAGATATATATATATATATATTTTAAACTTTTTTTCAAATTCAGAAGTTTACATATTTGGTAGTGCTAGTTGCCTTCTAAACCATACGAACTAGGTCAGATGTTTTGGGTGTCCATCCTCAAACTTCTCCCAATAGTTTGCTGGAACTTTGGCCCATTCCTCCTGACTGAACTGGTGAAAGTGTGTCACGTTTGTAGTCCACCTTCCTCACACACAGCTCTGGCCAAATGTTTCTCTAAAAGGCTGAGGTCAGGGCTTTTTGATGGCTAATCTAGAATGTACAATAATCCTAAAAATACCTCCAAAACACCCACACAGGATGCTGCCAACCCCTTCACTTTAAAGCTGGGATGGTGCTGTTGGGCTTATAAACTTACTCCCTGTTCCTCCAAATACAGCAGTGCTGATTATGGCCAAACACTTCAGTTTTAGTTTCATTGGATCAACAAACATGTCTTTTAAAATGTATGTGTTTGTCCTTGCATGGATTTGCAAACTGTAATCTTTAATTATTATACTTTTGGGGTAATGACTTCTTCCTCTCTGAGTGTCATTTCAGCCCATGTCGGTATTATTTACACTCTCTTGCCAGCTTTATCTTCTCAAGGTCTATGGGTTTTATTTCAAGGTTGCTCCTCACATCTCCTCACATGTAATTGTGTCAACAGATGAAATGATACCTATGGGCATCTGGAAGTCTTACCCAAGGATGAACCAGATTTGTGGAAGTCCACAACTCCTTCCTGATACACTTCTGCTAATCCTAACTGACCTAAAACAAGCAAAGTTTAATCTGATTTAATCTCTCCCAAGAGAAGTGTGAGTTATGCATCTGTTTATACAGTATGTAAAAATCTGGTTTCAACTGTATATGAGGAAAGCTCCTTTTTAATATGATCAGGAAGTATCCCATGCAGCAATAACAGTATTCATTTACACACTTTTGGATAAAGTTAAATCCTTAAAAGCAGTGAAGTCTTGCAAAGATTATTCTTTGCCTATGTGTTTTGTGTGTGTCTGCGTGCATGAAGCTCATGGCTCATTACTCGTCAGCAGGAGGACATGAGAGGCCATTATCCAAAGGACTCTGAACTATAAATATTTGATATGTCTCTAAAGAGGATGTCCTGTATCTCTCATAATACACACCACATGTCATCTGATGACCCAGCTACCATTTAAAATCATGGAAATACTTGGTGGCCTGCTAAAGCACTCTGACCCTTTGAAGTTTCACGCATTTTCTTCCTTTATGACAACAAACTTTAATTTATTTTATTAGAATTCTATGTGATAGACCGATACAAAGATGTACATATTTGTGAAGTGGAAGGAAGAGGATTTGTATGGTTTTTACTTTTTTTTTTTTCACAGATAACAATAGAGCAATGCACATTTGTATTCAGGCTCATATTCAGGCTCTCCACCATCTAGAGACTAAAGTGTTTATCCATTTTTCTTTGTGAAATATTTCAATCTTAGTCAGATTGGATTGGAAAGCATCTCTGAACTTTGATATTTAACACAGATTCTCAGTTCGATTTAGGTGTGGTCTTTGACTGGAGTATTCGAACATAATGTCATGCTTTGACTAAAACCATTAAATTTTAGCTCTGGCTGTATTTTTAGGGAAAGTGAACCTCTGTCCCCATCTCAGGTGTTTTCTTCCAGAACACATACATTTTAGACAGAGATTATATCACACACGGGTGGACTTTATTTACTAACATGGAGACTTCGGAAAGCAGTTGGTGGCAGGTTTCATTCAGGGGAATCTGAGAAAATGGCCCTAGGCCAAATAAAGATCACACTTTCGTATTTTTATTCGAAAAAAAATAGACCATTTGCCCTTTTCTTTCCACTTTACAGCCATGCACTACTTTGTGTTGTAATGTGACATAAAGTGAAAAAGGTCAAGTGGTGTGAATCCAATTGATAGGTGCTGTGCATCAATCGTGTATGGTTTGTTCTTTGGTTTTCCCGTTTCATAAAAAAACGAGAAAAAACGAATACTCAGACATTTTTTAAGTTTTTTGTTTTGCTTTAAAATGAAATTAGAAAAAAGAGACAGTTTTTCTTATTTTAATGGTTAAAAGAAATACATGTTTTATATCTTGTTATTACAACACTTAGGACCTTTTGGCGCAGCCAGATACTGGCAATGGTTGCACTCGAACTTGGCATTGATTACGGAACTTGCGAAATTCTGTTCCCCTGAAATAATCTGCTCCCCACAACACCGGTGGTAACCATGGGCACTACATGTATTTATAGTGTTCCCACATCACATGTCGCTTACCCGAAAGCACTCTGTGGTGTGCGGTCGGCGGGCACATTTTGACTGTGCCAGATATAACAAATAGGTTGTGCTGTCACACAACCTATTTATGCACAAAGTGTTTGCAGGGGTAGCCTGTATTTGTAGATGTCTATTTCATTTATTTGAAATAAAAGCTCATCTGATACTGTTTCAGCTTGTGCTACCTCTGTATTTTATAAATGTAGGGTATTGTGATGGAGGGTTTCAGTGCATCAACATGTGATAGCCATATTGTAGTGGTTTTAGAAAAGTTTTCGTCGTTCAGAAGGATAGTCATCTGGACGCACTACGGTAGGAAAATCTGACGAGGTTCATTAAAACAACAGCCACATATTTTGTTTTGGATTTAGATAGCTAAAGCAAAAATCAAACACTGTGTTTTTTTATTTTTTATTACTTCGATATAACATTTTTACATTTAGGTTTCAAAAACGGAAAGACAAAAAAAAAAACACTTATTTTCTTTTGGCCATTTTGTTTTGAAACGAGAAAACCAAAGAACGAACAATACACAGATTTATCATCTATTACCGAAACTTTATTTCAGTTGAAATTGAAGAATTTCAGTTGATCAAGAAAGGTTTATCTAATAAGATGGTTGATTAGTGCGATTTGTTGAATCGAGGGAACCTGTGGGCTCTGCTTGAGCGATATGTAAAACCTTCCCCGCCATCAAAACTAGACCATGTCATATCAGTCGTTTTATTTCTCCCAAGGTAGCCTTTCACTATATTTAGATATCGCTTGCATTTTTGGGTATAAAGCAAGTTTATGGATCATGATCAAATGAACCAGATCCTGGATACCAGCAGATGAAAAGAACTTGCTACATAGGGTGACTGGGTTCAGTCTTATAGACAGGGTTGAGAGAGAGAAGTAGAGTCCCTGCTCCTCCTCATCGAAAGAAGTCAGGTAAGGATGTGCAGGCATCGCCTATGAGAGGGAGATCTGTCTTTTCTGGGTTTTTGGCTTTTACCTCCAATCTTGAAAAACCAGAAGACAATATATAGATTGATGGAATATTTACATTTTATACTAGAAGAGTTGTTTTTTTTCTATTTATCAAAATATCTTTATTTTATACAAATATCTGACTTATAAAATATAAACAAAAATAATTATTAGCTCAAATAAAAAGAAGCTTGCACATAGTGCTCAAGTCTCTCACAAGCAGTTTTTGACAATCTGACTAAATGAGGACAACGTTACCCAGCTGGCTTTCCTTCGAGGAAAAGACGGGTTTTTCTGTGTTGTTGTTTCTCAGGCTATAAACGTTGCTGAAGGGAACACAACAATTGAGACTGTTTGCATCCTTCACTCAGAGAGAGTCATAAAATGATACACATCCTGCTGGTTTCCGGCCCCTTTACTCGGAGGGGCAACGAGTCTACTGGCAGCTTGGGAATGCCGTCCAAGACCTCCAGATTTGGCAAACAGGAAAAAACACTGCAAAGAGAGAAGAGGCAGAGACAGCAAATGAAAAAGACCTCCAAGAAATGCATCCTATAACCTCAGTCTACCCACTGTGCACGGTAGTCCCGACTAAAGGTCACTGGATTGCGGGTCAAGTTGAGGGAGCGCAGTGGGCTGCTCCCCAGAGCCCCCAGCCCCCGCAGGGAGCTGATGGCGTTCTCCGATAAACAGAGGTGCTCCACAGCTGGGAGCTTTGGCAGCTGACGCAGACACACCAGGTGGTTACGATGCAGGTGTAGCATTTTGCACCTGCTTGGACGAAAAGCAAATAGCACTTTTTGTTAGTACTGAAGCTTCATCATAATTAGTAAAAATCTTAAAAGTCCCAGAAAATGAGATAATTTGTAGAAGCATCTAAAAGAGGAACTCGGTATAGGAGTTATTCTACTGTCTTTAAGACAAGAATAGAAAGGGATTCACAAAATAACATAAACCCAAAGCAAAAAATGTTTAGCTGGTATAAGGTTTATTAAACAGCAGGGCCAAGAAAATACAGGCAGTCCTGATAAATAAGTGGCATCAAACGAGCCTAATATGGATTCAGCTTTGATCCAGAGACACGAAAATGTATTTTTTTTACACCTTCATTTAAACCACTTAAAAGAGTGCCAGTTGAGTTTCAACAGCTGACAGGAATGCCATTTGGTGAATACTTGTATCAGAGCTGATCATACACATAGATGCAGCCCACAGCCTAAAGGAGGAGCAGAAGAAGGCTGGGGCTGATATACAGTATGTTACTACTTGAGAAAATATTTATTTCTCCATTTAAACCACTGAATGCATTCCATGTATTAAAAATGCAAGATTGTCAAAAATATAACTTTTTGTTATTTGGGTCGATGATTTACTTGGATACCAAATTAGGCGTTTCATATATAGACCAGGGATTTTACTATTCATTCTTACTAGAGCAGGCTTTACCTTGGCAGACGTACTGAACTCAGGTCAGTGAGTGAGTTGTCGATCAGCTGTAGTTTCTCCACACGGATCAACCGTCGGAGGATGCGGAAAAAGTTTTCCCTCTGGTAGGGATCACCCAAGTCTTGGTAGGACAGATTTAGCTCCTGAGGAGAGGTAGGTGACAAAAACATTAGCAGGTGTCAATGCTCTGCCTTTCTATTTCTATTCTCTGTTTTCCATCAGTATTTAGCTTCTTAAGCAAGGCAGACATTCCTTTATTGCCAGCCCAGGTAAGGATGAATAAACAATATTATAATTTATTTAGGTTTTTAGTGCAGTATCATAATCTTAGAGTGGCATACCTTCCTGCATGACCTTGTGGCAGAAGAACTCATTCATAGTTCAGCTAAACGACAGAGTTTAACTCAGACATACACAGTTTTCATAGCCTGTTAAAGAGTGATGATATGTTGGTTTATACACTGTCTACTACGAGTAGAAAGAAAACCACTCAAAAGCAGGATTTTTCACCAAATTATTTGTATTCTTGTTGTCCACGTGAGATAAAATATCCACATTGGGAAAACAGCAGATTTCTTCACACTGAATTTCTTTAAAACAAGTGTCTTTGTTTTTCCTGTTTTGCTAGTGATCTGAGCAGCAGATGGACATCCGGGGAGAGTCCGATTACACCCAAGTACGCAGGTACAGATAGCGAAATTCAAGTCATACAGGCTTTGCTGTATAGCTGACTGGGAGGATGAAAACAAGTTGAGTTTTTCAGCAACAAACTTTCCAGGTGGTGTGACATAAATTACTTTGTGGACAAGCACCTCAACTGTTAAGGATGGTGGAGGATCTGTGATGCTGTTTTTCCTCCAAAGGCCCTGGTAACTTTGTGAGAGTGCACTGCACAATGAACTTTTTGAAATACCAAGAGAGTTTAAATATAAATGTGGTGCCAGAAAACTAAATATGGGTCATCAATCATCATCATCAACAACTCTATTTATAAAGCGCCACAGCTGAAACAAAGTGCTGAACATCAGGGATAAATAGAATAAGAAAAAAAAAATCTAATAAAATAACAAAGCTAAACACAATGTAAATAAATGAAAAACCTAACACAAAACATAATAAAAACCAAACAATAAAAGATAAAATCAAATAGTAAAAGGTAAATGGCCTGAACTTGTATAGCTCTTTGTCTAGTACCAGGACTCCAACACGCTTTACACTAAAAACATTCACACACTGAGAGTGGTAAGCTACTTTGTAGCCACAGCTGCCCTGGAGCAGACTGACAGAAGTGGGGCTGCCATACAATCGGCGCCACCGGCACCACCAAGCCACCATCAGCAGGCAAGGCGGGTGAAGTACCTAAGGACACAAAGACTGAGACGGATAGAGCGGGGGTTCAATCTGGCAAACCACCAGTTACAGAATGGACTCCAACCACCTGAGCCACAGTTGCCCCCAAAGGCCAGCGCCAATAAAAGTTGAGTAAAATCAAATCTCAGTTGGGTTAAAGGCCAATGACCAATAATTAGTTTTTAGACAAGTTTTAAAAATGGACAGTGAAGGGCCCTGTTGAATGTGCAATTAATTGCAGGTAATTGTGGTACACTGAATATCATGTAAAATTATCTCATGTGGAATCTTTAAATATGAAAAACAAAATATATAATTATGCTGCAATAAAGGATGAATTTATTTTATGGCTTTTTACACATCCTAATTAGGGGTGTCGATAACTGTGGAAGACTCTTTACACAAATTCCTGTGGCTTACTAGACAGTTTTCCCAATTCTCTTGCAGTCTCTCCTCCCAGCTCTGTCCTTCCTCTTCTCTCCTCTTCCTCCTTCCTCTCTTCAAACAGAAATCTCTTCCTTCTCTAAAATTAAAGTCCTCCTCTGATGGTCCTTATTGTGAGAAAAAATACAACATGATTAACTGTGACAGCAGTTTTAATAAATATTTTGATAATATTTAGATACATATATATCTGCTTGTTGTGCACTAAATGAACGGAGAAAGTCTGTTCTTCTCCATAATCCAACAGGTAAATAAATTAAAGCACCTGAGAAACATTTAACTGGTAGACATTAAGGGGGATTCACATGCCTTCTCTAACCCGGGGGCAGGTCAGCTGGTCGCCGGTGACATCACACTGCTTCAGGCGGTGCCACGGCACAAACTGGAAGCGGCTTGAAGGAAGCTGCCGAGGAGAAGAGGGTGAGAGGCTAATTTATGAGATGGTTCAGTCACAATGTAGGAATCTATCTGAACATTATTATTCAAATTCATCATGAGTTTTGCTACAAGGTGTGACACATACACTCAGTATATAAAATACTAAGGTAGCTTGATTTCAACAGCAAGTTATATCCTTCCCCCAAGTTTAATCGAAATTCAGTACAGAAAAGGGGGGATCCTTATGTTTAATGTACCACAGCTTCCCATCAGCTTAACTCCACAATAACCCACAATTAATGTGCCATCAAAGACAATTACACGTGTTAACAGATTGACATGCGTTCAGGTTGTCTCCATGGCTGACGGCAGCCACCAAAGTTTTACTGCCTGGAACGACACTTTGTCTACCATCTGTATCTTTCAGCATGTGAAGCTAACCTTTAAATCAGTCCATGCATTTTTCCAGCAGCCACAGTAATACAGGCATCACATTTTTACGAACTCAAATAGCAGCTCTATTTACCATCCATTTACCACAGCACAGACCTGTTCTGTTGAATAAACCCTAATGTTTAAATGTGACACATTTATAGGACATTTTAATAAATATATAACCATCTGCAGCATAAATTCCTTTTATATATTATTACATCTTTTCCATTCTATGCATCCAGTTGTAGATGTAGCCCTCAATTCTTCAATTTTTTGACCCTTTCTTACCCCGCAAACTCATTCTTGATCACCACTACCTTGCCTTTGTAACTTCACACACACATCTGTTAACATCCCCCCCCCCCACCACCACACACCCACACACACATCAGATGATCCCAGTGCATCTGACCACTGCACACCTGCTGACAGAGTGGACATCTGTAAAACAGCCCGAGACACCTGATCTTGTCATATAAAAATAGTGAAACGGTAAAATATTGTTTTGCCATTAAAAACAGGGGTTCTGTGTACAGTGCCCTGGAAAAGTATTCATAACCCTTGAACTTCAGCACATTTTTTGGCAAATCTTATATCATAGACTGACACAAAGTAGAATATAGTAGTAATGTGGACGAAAAATAATACATGATTTTCCAACGTTTTTACCCCAAAATGTTTGGAAAACTGTGTCATGCATTTGTATTTAGCCCCTTTCAGTCTGATATACCTAAATAAAATCTAAGCAAGCACTTGCCTGCAGTGGTTACCTAGATGTTACCCCCTGTACCCCGGTTCATCTTCCAACCATGCAATGACCGTAAACGCACAGCCAGGGATATTATAAAATGATTTTAGGTTAAAGCACATTTGCATATTAGAATGACCTAGAATATCCAGACCTTCAATTGAGAATTTGGACATCTTTAGATGTCCAAAGCTGGTAGATTCATAACCCAGGGGATCTGTGACTGTAATTAGAGTGAATGATGGTTCGATAAAGTATAGAATCAAAGAGGCTGAGTACAAACGCACTGTTCAGATTTCTATATGCAAAATGTTTTAAAACACATGTGTTCTTTTCCTTCCAATTTGCAATCATGCATTATATTACATTAGTGTATAGTTTAAAATCCCAATAAAATACATGGAAGTTTGTGGTTGTGAGAAAATGTTAGAAAACCAAAGGGGTGTGACGTTTTGTAAGGGACTGTAAATGACAAAAGTGCAATACATCAAAGGTGACCCTTTAACGGTAGGTTGTATGTGTACAACATCTACATACTGTAGATCTAATTGAAGTGGAGATATTTCAGATGGGGGTGGGAGGCCAGGGGCATGAGGGTCAAACAGCAAAGGATATATGGAAAATGAGACAGCACACAAAAAAAAAAATGGTAGAGAGGTATAAAGACAGAGAAAGCAAGGCTCGAGTCTCATGCATGGCTCCGAGCAGCAGATGTTCGTGTGTGTGTGTGTGTCACTCACAGGTGTAGATACCAGTCCAGAATCAGGACTGTGGTCCACTGAGAGAGGTGTGCGTGTAACTCCGAGCTCTGAATACTGGGACGAGTGGGATTTTGGAAAGCTTCCGCTGAGAGTGTTCACACCAGAAGAACTAACAGAGAAAAATGGAAGGAAGAGGAAAATATATAAAAACAATATATAAAAAAAACATGACATGAGCATGATAAATTACTGTGTTCCACCTCCCTGTTTAAAGGGGAGTTGTATGCTGTGTTATCGTAATGTAAGCCCTGTGTGTATGTGCTGACTGACACCCTGACCACCGGCCGAGTGGTTAGAGTTACAGTGATCTGGGCCTGACAATGCAGATTAGGACCCGTTGCCATGGCACCAGTGGACACCTGAGCAGGTGCTGTTAGCTTATAATAGTCCCTGTCTGCAGGTGATAGATGGATCCTGATGTTTCTATAATTTATCGGGCATGTTCTTTATCTGCTTAACATGAACCAGAGCAAAAAAAAAAAGAAAAAAGGAAGAGATAACAAAACATTTTGCAGTTTTATTTTAAAGGACCACTATTAAATTTGTTCTGAATGGTACATACCTTTCTGACATGTCCCAATCGCCTTATGATGGATTCTCCAATCCTTTGTTAACACATCATGAGCGGCTGTAGCCCAGCAGCTGTTACCCATGGAGCCTGTTGGCTTTGTTGATATTCACTCAGAGAAAGTTATTCGTCACATCTGCTCCCTAACTCTGGTCCAGTCTGACACCGGTGCGGAACTGACCTCTGCTGTGTGTGAATGACGCCGCTGCTAGGAAGCTAGATGAAACTGCCAAGCTCCTGGTTGCCGGGCAACACTGTTCCGGGTCACTTTTTTTCACGACCCCATCTGGAAAATAATGTTTCAAGAAAACTTTTCAAAACTGACTTTTTCTTTATTGAACACAAAGATAAACACCATACACTTAATTTATTCGCTTGTTTGAATTTTGAAATTCTCTGTTTACAAAAATAACAATGTCAAAGTTTTTTTAAAATAATGATTTATTTATTTGGGTGGATCTTACTTTACGTATGATGCATAGCATGTTAGCATGCTGGTTCAAAGGTTGTCTGTTCTAGTACAATCACGTTCATCTGAAAATTAATATTCAAGGTAGGCTTCTTAATAAAAGATAGTCTTGACTCTGGTGGCTTGGTTGTGCTCAGCCCAGAGAAGCTACAGAAAGCCTCCTTCATGTGGGCCCACCTGTAACAAGGAACATCAGGATCAGGAGCCATGTAAGCTTGGTGGCAGGTGAGGGCGGTGGCTTTGTTGTGGCATTTCCCGGCACAATAATCTGGTTTAGGGGACATGGGACCTCAGTGGTGTGTAAGGAGCTGGAGCCGGTGAGTGAGGTTGAGCGAAATCAGCTAGATGTAGTTGGACTTGACCTCTAGGCACATCTTGGGCTCTGGAACCCAACTCCTGGAGAACAGCTAGACTTTTTCCTACTCCAGAACTACCTGAGAAGCGTGGCAACGGCCTGGTCTGGTGATACTCAAAAGCCCATAGATGAGTCCCTTGTTTTTCCACAGTGAGCGAGAAGGTCGGCTCTTTGCAGCTTCAGGTTACAGGAGGAATGGTTCCTGACAGTTGTCTGTGCTCTCATGCACTGAATCAGTTTAGATTGTGAAAATATCTTGAAATAATAAACATGTTTTTTCATGAAAAAAGGTGATATTTAAGATAAGGCTATTGCTTTCAGTACCAAAAGCTGAATTTCACAGTATTTCTATCTAGCTTTCACATATGCGTATACACTAAAATGTACTTTAAATGGTAAAGCTGCACGGACCTCAACTGCCTTTAGGAAATTACCCTAAGCCCACAAGCATTAATTTATTATACTGTAATGTTATCTACTGTATGTATTTGTGTTGTCTGAGTATATGCTCGGTACCCATGTGTGGATGCTCATTTTCAATAAAACATTGCAAAACCCCAAAATATTACATAGCATATGTATCAATATAGAAGCTCTACTTGGTGTCTGGATCTAATCTGATGATTGTCACATTTGACATTTTAGGTCCAGCTTCAAATACAGTGGATTGCACTGGAAGAAGTTTAACTTAAGACTGTTTTCAGTTGCCACAAGATCCATTATTAAAATCTTATTTAAAAATAAGTAAATTACTTTCATCTGGTACATAGATTTCCTTTGGGCCTTCCTGGGCCAGAAAGAAAGTATTCAAAGGACACCTCTGACCCGAATGCCTTAGGTTGCCCCAGTGTGGATCAGGGGGTAGTCTGAGTAGTGAAAATGGTTGCTAGCTCTAAAGTTCATCACAACTTTTACTGCAAAGGAAAAGTTACATTTACCTGCATAGTTGCATGGAATCTTATGTCAAAAAAACAGCACATTTTATGATGTATGTCACCTAGCGTGTTGTGTGCACCAAATGAGTCACAGCAGTGCACAAATAAATAAGCTACATAAGAATAGTCTTAATTACTGATTAAGAGGGAGATCTTGGGCTCCTTTTTTATTTTTTGAATACAGTCAGCTGTTTGTTACAGAAGTCTGCAAGCATTTTATTTCAGAGCTGCTGGTGTGAGGGTTTTGAATGTATTTTGTTGTTTTTAATTTTGTTGTGTGAGATATTTAATCTCCATTTCTTGCATTTTGTATTTACTTATTCTGTTACTGTCTAATATTTAAACTCGTTTTATGATCTCAAACTAGTGTGATTTAAAAAAAAACTAAGACAACAGAAATCTTGATAAAATGCAAGAATTTGCTAGATGTCCACATCTAAATGCTGTAATGTTTATTGTCATGGGTAAGAGGAGTGAAATGCACATGAAGTAGACATAAGGCACACATATCATAGCAGCTGGTGCAAGATAAATAACCTCCTACACATGAGCTATAGTTCCTCAACAAGATAGCCGGTTGATAAAACACACATTGCACACTGAAGATATTTATATGCATACACCTTGAAAACCTAGCAACTTCATATCTCATATAGTACTGAATGTGGTTGATTTAACCAGAGGTATAATCCCTTCTCTGCTTGTGAGTTTGTTTTCTTGAGCTAGGGGATGAAAAATTGACTTTGACTAGAGAATCCTTGGCAGGACATTATGTTATAGACTTCCTGGAAAAATAGAAAGTGTCTGCTGTGGCAGTGTCTGATTACTCAAATACTGAAGACTTGTTTTTAATGCAATTTTTTTGTTTTTCTATTTCCAATTCCAATTTATTTTTAAATAACCAAGTGCAGACCTAGCAGAAGTTTATATGTTTTTGTAAAAGTTATAAAACTTTCAAGCCATGTTGTACTCGTACTCGTCATCTTCCACTTATCCGGGACCGGGTCGCGGGTGCAGCAGACTCAGCAGAGACACCTAGACGTCCCTCTCCCCAGACACCTCTTCCAGCTCCTCTGGGGGGAGTCCAAGGCGTTCCCAGGCCAGCCGAGAGACATAGTCCCTCCAGCGTGTCCTGGGCCGTCCCCTGGGCCTCCTCCCGGTGGGACGTGCCTGGAAAACCTCCCGAGGAAGGCGTCCTGGAGGCATCCGGTATAGATGCCCGAGCCACCTCAACTGGCTCCTCTCGATGTGGAGGAGCAGCGGCTCTACTCCGAGCCCCTCCCGGATGGCCGAGCTCCTCACCACCCTACGGAGGAAGCCTGTTGTTCAAAGCCCAAATTGTGTCTTTTAACAATACAAAAGCAGTCTTTACACTCAAAAGGTTATATATCTATCTGTCTCAGAAACAGAGAAAGAGAGAAATATTTTAATGGAAACACATTCATGTTTTGTCAAATGAACCAATCAATACAGCTGGTGTTACTGTTTCTTACTAAATGTACATCCAAAAGAGCATTGCAGATCTACCCGCATCCTCTGGTGCATCTCCATGTCAACCTGGCCTAGTTGCACAACCCCCTCGACTCACCTGTAAGATGCCCATCTGTTGCTCAATTAACCATTCCCATATGATAAGGCATAATAATTCCTCAGCAGTCAAGCTATGTGCCTACAGCATAAAAACAAATGTCTCAATACTAAGATATTTTGTAGGAACTTAATGCTTGCAGAGTTCTTTTCTGCAATAAATAGTACACATATTTATGTATATAGAACACAATGCCAATCATACAGGTATGTAATTAAAGTGTCGCTCTTAAAGTGCGAACATTTTGTGTGTCATATGTTTGGTAGCAGGTGAGTGAGAAGCAGAAATGGCTGAGCTGAACTTAAAGGGGCTGTGCATGTATTACATCCAGTGTGTTCCTGTCGCTCATACAAACCGCACTTAACTCGTGAATATTTACATCTTCCTTTGTCTGCGTGTATGTATCCAAGAATTTAAAGCTTCCAGTATAAAAACACAGTCACATTATGCAGTATACTGTATGTATTCTTCATATATTATATTGTAATTGTAATTGGATAATATATATTCTTTGTAAAGAGTATAAAACACAGCTGAAGATAGCGATAGAGAATAGGTAGCAATTATGACGTCAGGAATTGATTTGCAGAGACAGAGCGGCCTCGCCTCTCGTCTACATGGAGTCGAAGTCTTGGTCGAAGGGCTCAACGACTTCAGGGGTCATGACTCTGCCCATGAAGAGGATTGAGCCTTAAAGAAAGACAGAATAACACAAAGAAATACACACATTGAAGGTGAGGTTACATTTATTCAAACAGCAGCAACCTGATATACGCGTAGAATCAAGTTTTCCAAATTTTCTTATGCCAGGACTTAATTGTTTTACATATATAGTGCCTTGCAACAGTATGCATACAACATTTTGTCAACTTCAGTGTAATTTATTGGGATTTTATGCAGTAGACCAACAGAAAGGTGTGCTTACATATGGAGTTGAAGGAAAATGGTAGATTGTGTTATTCAAAATGTTTGAAGGTAAAAATATGAAAACTCTGACATGCATTTGTATACAGCCTGCTTAAAATTAATAGGATCATCATTTGCTATAATTCCAACTGCGAGTCTTGGGCAGTATGTCTCCACCAGCTTTGTACATCTTGATACTAAAGGTTTTGCCCAGTCCTCTTTGCAAACTAGCTCAGGCTCAGTCAGATTGGATGGAGAACACCTGTGGACATTAACTTTCAAGTATTGGCACGTTATCTAATAAATTTAGGTCAAGGCTTTGACTGGGCCATTCTAACACGTGTATTTGCTTTCACCTATAGCATTCCATACTCCCAGACTTGCCCTGTATTTTAGCTCCATCAAATTCCCCTAAACTCTGAGCAGTTTCTCTGTCCTTGCTGAAGACAACAATCATGGTGTTCAAGGTAATGTCCAGTTTTAGTTTTCTGACACATATAGCATTTTGCATATAAGCTAAAAGGCAAAATATTGGTCTCACATGACCAGAGCTCCTTCATTTCCACCTGTTTATGTAACATTTGAAGACAATTGATTGCACTGGATTTTATTTATTTATTTAGATATTTTTTATGTGAAAATCATGTATTCTTTCCTTCCACTTCACAAACATGCATTGCTTTATGTTGGCTTATAATGTACAAATCTAGTAAAATACTTTAAAGTTTTTTTGTGACAAAATATCAACATCAATACTTTTGGACTGCTCAGTGCACAAGGCCCTTGATATTCTTCTATATTTATATGCACACATACCTGTTTTTCTATTTCTGATGACAAAGAAGAATGGGTGATCCGCCATGACCTGCGGGTACAGCACCAGAGTCCTGGTCAGGGCAATCATTCCTGACAGAAAAAAAGACAGGGACGGTTCAGAAATAGTTTATTCTATTTGTTTACAGTAATCAGTGTATTTGAGGTTAAATCTGGTGCATGGAAACCATTCACATGAAAATAAAAAGCATTTGTAAAGGCAGGATAGGAAAGGAGGAAAAGCATACCAGATCCAACAGCTCCTTCTGAACCCTCCTCTGTCACCTCCAGGTAAGCCTTCTGCACTGCCTTTCCAATGTAAAGGTCCTTACCATCTGCACAACACATATAAATGCACAAATGTCTGTATGCATAGGCACATCTAGCTAAAGGATGATAACACACTAGTCTTGAGGGTGTATTAGTAAAACCAACACAGAGAGATAGATCGCTTTAAGGGGCACCTTGTTTAAGATGTTATGTCTGTTCAAAGGATACAGCCTAATTATTTCCACAGAGACTGAAGGTGAGTTAACTGGCCTTTCTCTTATCTGCCTGCCACTTGCTCTGAGTATATGACAAGCTGAAGCTGTTTGAACAGGTGAGTGCAGAAGTCGCTTTTCTGAGGCTAAAGACTAGGCTTTACAATGTAATCCCCTTTTTTCCACCTTATAGGAGTGAGCTGATTTCAACAACGTGATTAATGTTACGAATACATGACCAGTTAAAGGTTTTCCTCTATCATTTGTTGTGTATTAGTTTATATGTGTTCACTTTGGGTCTATTTCTGGTATAGAGGTAAATATCGCAACATGTTCCTGTATTATACTGTATTTCTCTGACTGCATGTATTTCAGCTTCACTTTGAGGATATATTTTTACTGGTTGATGTGACAGCTCCAAACTGCCCACTCACTGACAGTTACTGTGGTTCCCTAGAAGGTATAGAACACTACCTCTTGCAGCCAAGAGGTATATCGCATTTCATTTACCAGCTTTTACTATACTGTTTGTGTCTGTATATTGTGTCTGTATCTATGCGATTACTAACAAAAATAACTAGAGTGTATTGTAAACTGTACCTCAGCATTTTTGGTATGCCTAGTATGAACTGTGTGTTATACATAACCTGTCATGGCAGAGAGATCGGCGTCATTGGTGAAGATTTTTGTAATTCCCAGATCCTGCAGGGTGGTTTTTAGATCAATCTTTTGCTCCACCTTAAACCTGATAGGGGATGTAAGTTAGTCAAATGCAGGATTAGGATTATAAATCAGACTGTCAAAGGATCAGAGGAAAACTGATTATAAATGAGCTGAAAATGAAAATGCATTATTAAAAAGTATGATGTGGCCTACACAACCATAGGGAAGGAGTACTATGATATTGTTTTTGCTGGATGTTTTTCAGGGGTATCAAACTGAACAGCGCTGAATGCATGGCACACTTTCCGATTTTAATTAAAAAATATATATATATCTTTTTCATTTTCTTTCGATGATGCTTGTTCTAATCTGTCACATAAAAATCCCATAAAATACATTGTAATTATTGATAATAATAAAAAAAAAAGTAGAAAAGGTTCAACTCTGTATGCAGACATTTGCAAGACAGTAAAATCTTTCTGCGGTGTCGTAAATGAAGAATATTATAAAACAGTATTTGTTTCATAACTGTGTACTGGCCATGGTTTGCATAATTTTAAGAAATACTAATAAAATGGAACATAACACATAGCAATGTATAAAAAGTTAACATGCTGTATAATCAACATGAATAATTACTTATGTCATGTCAAATGCATGTTACTTCCTGACAATTTGTACCTGTTTTAATATATTTGATCACAATATCTTTAGTTAAGTGTCTATGAAAATATAAAGCTCTGCAGACACTATGGACAAAGACATGCTTTTAAAATTGATTTCACGCCAACGACAGATGGGGAAGTAGATCACGCAATCAAGCATTAGGCAATGGACAGCCTTAATCCAGGGCTGATATACAAGTGGTGTTGATGTGCCTCTTTATGTTGTTTCTCACCTAGGCAGGTACACCTCCACCTTCTGTTGTTTGACATTGTTTGCCCACTCCTCCAGCAGTGGTGCTTTGATGATGGGCTCCAGGGAAGCCAGAGGAACCTCCTGCCGGGGCAGTACAATCATCATGGACATGTCGTCGCCCTCATAGGGCATCTCTAACACTTGGTACACACCGCCAGCCTCCTGGGATCCATCACTGAACTCACCTAATTGACAGGAAACAAACACAATGCCACAATATCAGTATACAAGTGAACCCGAGCACACACTAGCATTGGGTCTGGAATTTTGTCAAGGAGAAATGAATCCATGAATCTGCAAATTAAGGCATGCTGCTAAAAATAGGCTGGATGTAATTTTTCAATCAACATCATTTTTGAAGTGTTTTAATTAAAATAATCTATTCACACTCGAAAAGGTTAGGTATGAAATGATTTATATGTATACTAAACTCGTTTAGAAAAAAAACCCCATCAGTACTCACAACCACCACTAAAGCTGAAGTAAACCTGCCTTAAAAACAGGTGAGCATAAATTCAGCTAATTCTGGAAAGCATGAAAAGTTAAAGATGCTCAGTGTACTTTAGATATAACAAAGCAATTTTTACAAAGACATTTCTAAGAAAATTGACTAATCATATTATTGCAATACATCTACAATATAACATTTTGTTTTTAATACTAAAAAATGTTAATATGTACTTTGGGATGTCATCATAGTGAAAGCATCAGCGTGGTTCCTGTAAATACAGGTCCTTCTCAAAATATTAGGATATTGTGATAAAGTTCATTATTTTCCATAATGTCATGATGAAAATTTAACATTCATATATTTTAGATTCATTGCACACTAACTGAAATATTTCAGGTCTTTTATTGTCTTAATATGGATGATTTTGGCATACAGCTCATGAAAACCCAAAATTCCTATCTCACAAAATTAGCATATCATTAAAAGGGTCTCTAAACGAGCTATGAACCTAATCATCTGAATCAATGAGTTAACTCTAAACATCTGCAAAAGATTCCTGAGGCCTTTAAAACTCCCAGCCTGGTTCATCACTCAAAACCCCAATCATGGGTAAGACTGCCGACCTGACTGCTGTCCAGAAGGCCACTATTGACACCCTCAAGCAAGAGGGTAAGACACAGAAAGAAATTTCTGAACGAATAGGCTGTTCCCAGAGTGCTGTATCAAGGCACCTCAATGGGAAGTCTGTGGGAAGGAAAAAGTGTGGCAGAAAACGCTGCACAACGAGAAGAGGTGACCGGACCCTGAGGAAGATTGTGCAGAAGGGCCGATTCCAGACCTTGGGGGACCTGCGGAAGCAGTGGACTGAGTCTGGAGTAGAAACATCCAGAACCACCGTGCACAGGGGTGTGCAGGAAATGGGCTACAGGTGCCGCATTCCCCAGGTCGAGCCACTTTTGAACCAGAAACAGCGGCAGAAGCGCCTGACCTGGGCTACAGAGAAGCAGCCCTGGACTGTTGCTCAGTGGTCCAAAGTACTTTTTTCGGATGAAAGCAAATTCTGCATGTCATTCGGAAATCAAGGTGCCAGAGTCTGGAGGAAGACTGGGGAGAAGGAAATGCCAAAATGCCAGAAGTCCAGTGTCAAGTACCCACAGTCAGTGATGGTCTGGGGTGCCGTGTTAGCTGCTGGTGTTGGTCCACTGTGTTTTATCAAGGGCAGGGTCAATGCAGCTAGCTATCAGGAGATTTTGGAGCACTTCATGCTTCCATCTGCTGAAAAGCTTTATGGAGATGAATATTTCATTTTTCAGCACGACCTGGCACCTGCTCACAGTGCCAAAACCACTGGTAAATGGTTTACTGACCATGGTATCATTGTGCTCAATTGGCCTGCCAACTCTCCTGACCTGAACCCCATAGAGAATCTGTGGGATATTGTGAAGAGAACATTGAGAGACTCAAGACCCAACACTCTGGATGAGCTAAAGGCCGCTATCGAAGCATCCTGGGCCTCCATAAGACCTCAGCAGTGCCACAGGCTGATTGCCTCCATGCCATGCCGCATTGAAGCAGTCATTTCTGCCAAAGGATTCCCGACCAAGTATTGAGTGCATAACTGTACATGATTATTTGAAGGTTGACGTTTTTTGTATTAAAACACTTTTCTTTTATTGGTCGGATGAAATATGCTAATTTTGTGAGACAGGAATTATGGCTTTTCATGAGCTGTATGCCAAAATCATCCATATTAAGACAATAAAAGACCTGAAATATTTCAGTTAGTGTGCAATGAATCTAAAATATATGAATGTTAAATTTTCATCATGACATTATGGAAAATAATGAACTTTATCACAATATGCTAATATTTTGAGAAGGACCTGTAAGTGTGAACTGGAAGATTCTGGTCTGACTGTGAGGAAAGCTGCATCATATTTTGCATTTAAAAGGAACCACCAAAACCTCTGGCTATCAAATGTCTAACTTGGTCTATCACCATGGTAACCTATGCTGAAAACCTAAATTGCTTTGGAGCACCTTAGGCTTTCAGATTAGAGATAAAGTATTAGTTGTTTATGGCTATGTTGTGCCCTACACAATAATGGGGAAGACTAATAATTTGACAGTTGTCCAGCAGACAGTCATTAACACCCTCTACAAGGGTAAGGCAAGGGTTATTGCTAAAGAAGCTGGCTGTTCACAGAGTGCTGTATTCACCTTAACACTTCAGCAGTCCCACAGCCTGATTGCTGCCATGCCCTGCTGCACTGATGCAGTAATTTATCAGAATAAGCTTTATAGCCAGGTTTGTGCACACATACAAAGAACTTGACTCCAGCACACTTTGCTTTCAGTTTTTATATATAATAATGGATATAAACATTTCTTTTTAAATGTACATACAGTACAGACCAAAAGTTTGGACACACCTTCTATTTCAAAGAGTTTTCTTTATTTTCATGACTATGAATATTGTAGCTTCACAATGAAGGCATCAAAACTATGAATTAACACATGTGGAATTATATACTGAACAAAAAAGTGTGAAACAACTGAAAATATGTCTTATATTCTAGGTTCTTCAAAGTAGCCACCTTTTGCTTTGATTACTGCTACGCACACTCTTGGCATTCTGTTGATGAGCTTCAAGAGGTAGTCACCTGAAATGGTTTTCACTTCACAGGTGTGCCCTGTCATGTTTAATAAGTGGGATTTCAAGCCTTATAAATGGGGTTGGGACCATCAGTTGTGTTGTGCAGGAGGTGGATACAGTACACAGCTGATAGTCCTACTGAATAGACTGTTAGAATTTGTATTATGGCAAGAAAAAAGTAGCTAAGTAAAGAAAAACGAGTGGCCATCATTACTTTAAGAAATGAAGGTCAGTCAGTCCGAATAATTGGGAAAACTTTGAAAGTGTCCCCAAGTGCAGTTGCAAAAACCATTAAGCGCTACAAAGAAACTGGCTCACATGAGGACTGCCCCAGGAAAGGAAGACCAAGAGTCACCTCTGCTGCGGACGATAAGTTCATCCGAGTCACCAGCCTCAGAAATCGCAGGTTAACAGCAGCTCAGATTAGAGAACAGGTCAATGCCACACAGAGTTCTAGCAGCAGACATATCTCTAGAACAACTGTTAAGAGGAGACTGTGTGAATCAGGCCTTCATGGTAAAATAGCTGCAAGGAAACCACTGCTGAGGACAGGCAACAAGCAGAAGAGACTTGTTTGGGCTAAAGAACACAAGGAATGGACATTAGACCAGTGGAAATCTGTGCTTTGGTCTGATGAGTCCAAGTTTGAGGTGAACGGATGGACTCTATATGCCTGGTTCCCACCGTGAAGCATGGAGGAGGAGGTGTGATGGTGTGGGGTTGCTTTGCTGGTGACACTGTTGGGGATTTAATCAAAATTGAAGGCATACTGAACCAGCATGGCTACCACAGCATCTTGCAGTGGCATGCTATTCTATCCGGTTTGCTTTTAGTTGGACAATTGTTTATTTTTCAACAGGACAATGATCCCAAACACACCTCCAGGCTGTGTAAGGGCTATGTGACCAAGAAGGAGAGTGATGGGGTGCTGCGCCAGATGACCTGGCCTCCACAGTCACCGGACCTGTACCCAATCGAGATGGTTTGGGGTGAGCTGGACCGCAGAGTGAAGGCAAAAGGGCCAACAAGTGCTAAGCATCTCTGGGCACTCATTCAAGACTGTTGGAAAACCATTTCAGGTGACTACCTCTTGAAGCTCATCAACAGAGCGTAGCAGTAATCAAAGCAAAAGGTGGCTACTTTGAAGAACCTAGAATATAAGATATAATTTCAGTTGTTTCACACTTTTTTGTTCAGTATATAATTCCACATGTGTTAATTCATAGTTTTGATGCCTTCAATGCGAAGCTACAATATTCATAGTCATGAAAATAAAGAAAACTCTTTGAATGAGAAGGCGTGTCCAAACTTCTGGTCAGTACTGTATATAAGTGACTTTACTACAGAATATAATGTGACATGAGTCCAAGTATGCATGGTATTGTTCTGGAACTCTGACTGTCAAGGGTTCATCAGAGAAACAGTCTGGGGAAGAAACTGTCCCTGTGTAGGCTGGTTTTAGCAAACAGCGCCTGAAGGTTAAAGCCTAAAGAGTTTGTGTACAGGATGTGTGGGGCCTGCAGAGATTTTAGCTGCCCTTTTCTTGACCCTAGACTTGTATAAGTCCTGGATGGAGGGAAGGTCAGCCCTGATGTTCCCCTCTGCAGACCTGATTGTTCTTTATAGTCTGGACCTGTCCTGTGTTGTGGATGAGCTAAACCAGACTGAGATGGACGAAGAGAGGACAGACTGAATTATGGCAGTATAGAAGATGACCAGCAGCTTCTGTGGAAGGTTGTACTTCTTGAGTTGCTAAAGTTACAAAAACAATCCAATCTCTGCAGTCAAAGCAGGCCTGTAAAATCTGCTTTGACTCATCAGTCCACCTCTTAACAGTCCGAACCACAGGTTTGGAAGCTTTTAATTTCTGCCAGTAGGTTGGGATAAGATAGATCAGAGTGTGATTAGAAAGTCCAAAAGCAGCCCTGGTGACAGCATCGTATGCTTTGGGACTTCTGACTTTATGGAAAACAAGGTAAAATCAACCACTAAGTGTATGTATTTTACAGTATAAGGACATACTATCCAACAGGCAAACATTTCTGTATCAAATATTGTTATTATGTAATGTTCAAAATGTCTTAATTGTCTGTTCTAATATTTTAATTGTTTTTTTATTTATAATTGTCTTCTAATTGTCTAATTGAATTTTTCACCACCGGCGAGCAATCATACTTATGTTAAATGCTTAAAATGTATCACATTGTTATTTTTTTTACAGAACATTTCACTTTTTGAAATGAAAAGCAAAAATAAATTTTCTTTTTCCCTTTTCAATGATATTCTATTTTACTGAAATGCACCTGTGATATTTTACCAACCTGGTGTTTTTAGTGTGTTTTTACCTCACCTGTCCTCTTGAACTTTTTTTAGTCAAAACAAAGAAAATCTTCAAACTAAATCCCAAGCACGGGTCTCTGTGTGAAATGCTGAATATTAACAAAGTGCTACCAGTTCTTTTGAAGCAGCAAAAAGGGTAAACCAGAACAAGAAGACTGATATTTCTTGCTTAATGCGGAATAGATTAACCACGCTTTATACTATGAGATGTGACTTCCCAAAAAACACTTTAGGGAACCAGTATGATTGTGCTGTAAAATGAGACAGCAAATGCAGCCTTCCCCCCAAGGACCTGTCCCCGTTTCAGCTCTAACACCCACATCCACATGTGCACAAGCTGTGCTCACCAAAGGAACACACATTAAGGATCCCTCTCGATCATAAGTGTGTATGCATTAATATGTAGGTGTATGAGTGTGTGCAAGCGCTGTCCATAAAAGGGGATGGCACCAAAGTAACTAAAATATGTCAACATTAGTTGCAGCACAACAACAATGTGATGCAACTGTTGGCAGTACAGAAGGCAAAATAGAGTTCAGAAACAGAGGACGAATACTGAAATATTTCAGATTTTAGTGGAACAACCATTACAAATTGCATGAAAAGATTTTGAAAAATCAGCAGAAATCTATGGGTTTCTATGGGATAGCTTACCAGCATTGAAAATAGCTAAAATGATGAAAAAATGATGAAAATATTATTAATTAAAAAGGATTAAAAAAAAAAACCCACTATATTTAAAATAAATTTTAAGTTTCAATAGTTCTTTCAATCAAGTATATTGGTAAAATCTAATCTGCTAAACTTGTAGTTGGCCTACAGAATATTCCACTTAATCAAAAAGACATACTGTACCAGAGGCTTTTTCATGTCAGCATATTTTTTCAGAGGCATGAGACCTCACTGAGTGGAAACAATATGCTGTTTCCTGTGATAATGCTCCAAATATCAATATTTTAGATCTTAGATTAACATTTTAAATTACCTTGAGAAGTAAGTGCAGTAAAGTAAAATTTCTACATAAAGATCCATTGGTGCGGTCTTGCACACATGCAGAGTCCTGCTTACCATAGTAAAATTCTCCCTGCTGATACATCATCAAGGTCTGAACCTCCGAGCCATCATCTCTGCTGAAGGAAAAGGTCCTGGTGTTCTCTGGCCTGAACTGATTTTTCCAGGAGCCTCGGAAATAGATGGCGTTTACCAGAGTCAGACGGGTGATGCTGCTGAAGTCCTCGGCTGATAGCAGTGCACGAATCTTACCTGCACGGAACATTGTTTATACTGAATCACAATATACATTTGGGTTCATTTTCCCAACGAAAGTTAATGGTGTGGTGCAGCTTTGAAGCTTTGACTAAGAATTAGGAAAGATCAGTGCATTCAGGCTTGATACAGCTTTATTTCTAATATATAGGTAAAAAATGTAGACAACAAAAAAATTACCTGTACTGTTTTATTCCCCCTTTCTGACTATTTGTCTATCTATTTCACTTACTCTCTGTATGATTCTCCACCCAGTTGTTGATCTGCTCGGCGACTGCCGAAGATTCGCTGAAATCCACGGTTTCCACTTCAGCTCGAAAGTATTTCTTCATCAGATGCAGAAACTCCGGGTTAAAGCTGATACCTTCCTGCAGGTAGAGGTTGTTTGCGAACCGGATCACGTAGTGGGCATCATCATCGGAGAGCGCCTCTGTCAGGTTCTGGAGCAAAGAGAACTCCACGCCTGCAGAGAAGTCAAGTCAAGTCAAGTTTATTTATATAGCACTTTTTGGCAACAAGGCACTCAAGGCGCGGTACATAAGGAAAAACATTACAATGATACAGAAAATCAAACAACAGAGGTAATAAAATAAATAAAAAAAGAATATAATGATGGATAAGAAAATGAAAGGAGAAGAGGAAACACACACATTTATCCTGTCCCTGTTTATGTATATTGTACAGACATGTAGTAAATGTTTACACACTACTTGCCTTGCCATAAACCCCTAACATATGAGTTAAATGGATGATTCTTTTTCACTTCTGAATAATGTTTTGAAATATTAGCTACGTATTTTATACCTTGAACAAAAAAATGTTATTCACAAAGAATATATATATAAAGAATATAAATTTAATGTATCTCTTTCAGAGCACAAGTTATTATTTTAGTCAGGTAGGAGTCTTTCAAGAAAATTTTAGGCTGCTCTCAAACTGTTTCTTATCTTGCCATGTTGTTGCTATATCTGAAACATCAAGTCTGGTCACATCTGTAGTTTAAGTGTGGCGCTTATGATGTGCTTTTGCTACATACATTTTACACTGTATTCTTAATTTGTATTGGGAATAAAATTGTAAAGTTTTTTGTGTGTTGCTGTGAAATTACAATCTTGCTTTTTATACATAATGATCGCCTGATCAGCTTAGCCAGAAAATTCCATGCTCCATACACAGCCTCCAAGTGATCAATTATTTCTAAGCTGAATTAATCCGAAAATAGGTCCATCACCGTTGCTATGCCGGCTCTCCATTCATTCAGCAAGCTGAGGTGAGTGAACCTTCATCAGTGCAAACAGAGCATCTGAGCAGCGTTGCATGAGATTAGAAAAAATATTCCTGGTTCAACACAAATTCACAGCAGTGGAACCTATATGCTATATTTATCACACCTCTGAGTTGTGATACTCATGCCATGGAAATCATGGACATGTTTTAAAAATTGCTAATGCAAAACCTCACAGCAATTTTGAAAGTTTATAATAGTGTTTGCATGAACTGTTACCACATTTTTAAGACTAATGTTTTAACATATCAGAATCTGCTTCTGTCTACTGCTCACACTGACTAACCATTAGCTGGAAAACTCATCTATGTTTCATTAATGTGAAGATAGCTAAGAGCTAAGAGAGTAATAATAATAAAACATTTATTATCTATAGGAGGTAATATATTTACTAATAATTTCTCAACAGAACCCCACTTAAAAAAACAAATCGACACTGTGTTGGGCCATCCTCCATTTTGTGAGCCAAACAAACTACAACGCAGCTCAACAGGTGTCGCAGCCCTGACGTCACAGGAGGTGAGATTTATAAGGGCTTGCGGAACACTGCGTCTTTGCTATTTCCGCAGGAGCCGAGACCGGTTACCCACAACGGTGGCACATCCCTGGAGCATCAGAAGCTCATAGGCGGGTTTTCACTCCATTTCCCATCACTGGCCAACCTCATTAGAAGCTTGACAGAGCTACAAATCTTGCTGGGATAAGAAGACCAGAAGATTTACTTTACCGATCGAAGGCGTGTCTGCAGCACGCAACTCAAGTAATTATTAATGATAATTAACCAGTTGTAATTATTAAGTGCTGTGAGCCCAATAATCACACCACCAGAGTGTATCTCTTAATTTAATTTATTTCTTCTGAATTATGATTTTTTAATTATATTTTTTGATAAATATATATAAATCAATAATCATAAAGCAACAACTGTCCATTTATTGAAAGCACTATTTGAAACATTTTTAAAGATAAAGCAAAAAATATATAAAAAAAGTATTTATATACATCTTTACTTGGAAAAGTTAGTTGAGGTGAGAGTACTTAAACACTTCCATCTCTTTCCAAATCTAAAAATGAGCCATTTAATAAGTGACCATATGGTCTGAATCTGCTGACACTGTAAAACTCAACACTCAAACTAACAACTATACAGTACAGTAGAACGATATTCTCTCAGCCTGCTGAGTTCATTTTCTCACCCGGCAGCAGGTGACTGAATCCCACAGCCTCTCGTATCTCTTCCAGTGAAGTCCCCCTGGCTCCCAGCTCCACCATGCCGAGGGCAACAGCCACACTCAGAGGGGAAAAAATTATGTTTTCCTGACCCCCCGCTGCCTGCAGCCGGTGGTACAGTCTGGCCGAGAACTCCGATGTGGTGTCCTCTGGAATGTCCGCCGCCCGGCAACCGTAGCCCGGCAACAGGATGGAGAACAGGAAGAGGAGGAGGAGAAGAGGGGACGAAACGTACAGGATCGACATCTCAGCACGCACCACAGAAGAGCTGAGTGAAAGAGGAATAGCATAGAAGATAAACAATTATGCCATGACTGGGGAATTAAGAGGAGGATAAAAGGTGTGGAGATGGATAGACAGATGATTTATAGGAACAGAAGTGATATGGAGGGGGAAGGGCACCCAAAGAGATGTGACAGGAAGGCAACCAGATGAACATGATGAGAGGAAATGATTTGTAGGGACAGAGTTATAAGTACAGAGAAGAGGATTGCAGGCATGCCAAAGAGGTGACGGTATAGAGACAAGAGGATAGAAAAGAGGAGGAAAAGGGAGCAAAAATATTACAAAACAGAACAAAACAGATAGAGGACAAGAGGATTTGGGAAAATGACAGAGATGAAAGAGAAAGCAGTGATATGGAATGGCAAAAAGAATATCAAGGTCAACATTGAAACAGGAAACATCTGTCAATAATTCTGCCATTTTAAATCTTGCAGAAAGTTTAGAATTAGACCAAAGGAATAAAGAAACAGAGTTAGAAAAAAACATTGACATTTGTGAAAGAATATTTGTCATTGTATCCCATTAAATTCCATAAGCTGTTTTTATTTCATAAAACAGAATGCGTGCTTATGTGTAAGTGTATATACCTTTAGGAGCATTAGTGTTTTAATTAAAGCTTTTCAACAATAGAGACCAGAAAATATGCCTTTACCACCATGAATGTGAATTTGGGAATTCAAATAATTTATCTTCTTTCTCTTTTTCTTTGGATATAGCTCAGCATAGTTTAACATCTTCATACTATTTTTTTTAACCGAAGGAGATACTCGATAATGCCAATTGCCTTTAACAATATTTTTGAAAACAATATGTAACACACCCTTACCCTTCAGATGATTAGAAGTTGGTTAGGATGTTCAGAAAATATTCAGGGACCACCACAGCTCAAATTATGAACTGGAAGCTGCTGGAACAGCAGCATTATGTCCAAAGTGAAGCAGGTTTCACTTTGTCATGGACTGATAGGATAACAACCAAGAAAGAAGCACCATGAAGATGTCAAGATGAGACCTTTAAACCTAAGAACTGTACCAACTGTTGACCACTGTGGGTTGTTTCACTGTTACTGCTACTAGTGCATTGCACAAATTGGATTGGAATAACAAAAGAGGACTGGCTACAAATTCTTCAACTTTATCAACAAATCAACAACTAGATGATTGAAACTTGGACACAACTAGGTTAACATTAAGCTTCTGGAATGGCAATTCTGAACGCCTAAATTCAACCACCATGAGTTTGTGGACTGGCTTTAAAACAGTGGTGTCTGAACATTTTGTCACATCAAAAAGTAAAACAAAATACAAATTATTTTAAAAACTAGAATAAAGATATATCTTTAGATTTCTGTTTACCTGCTTCACAATAAACTAAGCTTGCAATATTTTATTTAAACAAAGTTGTCAGATCTTTTTTTAGGAAAGCAATGTGTAACTCATTGTAGATCCATAAATCCAAAACTTAAAAAGGGATTTGCATGTTTGCCTTATTAAATGAAAGGCATCCAGATTGCAAATTATTTTGGGCTTGATTGAAAAAAAAAGTACAGGTTTGAGTAAAGGTCACTGCACAAGTGCACAGTGCACAAAGCTTGGTTAAAAAGACTAATACTTGGTGTTTTACCTACCATTTTTCATCGTAAAAACACTGTAATTTATCAGTAATAATTTTGCCCTAATTAAAAATCATAAAGTCTCCATCTGATGTGCTAGACAAGCTTGTATCATTTTTGAATTGCAATCACGGGGCTGCACAAAATCAGTCCAACGGCCCCTAGGGCACACTTTGGACACCCCTGCCTGGAAAGCAAGATATGCAGTCAGAATTTTGCTGGTAGCTCGTGATGTCTAAGGGACAATTGACATAACAATAAAGGAGGTATATGTTAATATTTAAGCACATGTGGATTAGAGAAAATATACAGTAAATTTAAACCTAAGCACCCATTTCTTTTTAAAAATAATTGATGTTGTGTTTTGTGATAAAGCTGATAAAAATATATAATTAAAACCTAAATTAATATGACCTAATGATGAGAGTATGTGAAATTCTAACCAGAACTGCAGATCTCTCTCACTTACCTCAACATTTTCCAAACTCACTCTCCCTATCATTCCTGTTTTATCTGTCCACCCCAGCCTCCCTTTCTTTTCCTTCTCTTTCCTTTACTTCCCTAGCTTCTTTGACTCTTTACCTCCAATGCTGAAAAGGGATTACGAATAAATACTGCCCCATGTTTCTGGTATGGTTGTTGCCAAGCAACATTGTTTTCTGCTGGCCAAACAGAGAAACAGAGACTTAGTGAATAATGGACAAAACATACAGAAAGCTACTGAATTCAGACGGCGATAAAGAGGTAACGGATTGTTTGGTTGTCTGTTATTCTGCTGTTCTGCTGGCATCAGAGATGTAATTAGCGGTCCCCAGAATGGCTGGAATCTGCTGGCTAATGCTGTATGTGTGGGAGGGCAGGTGACTGTGCAGTCAACAACGGAAACAATGGAAATTGGCCAGAATGGGTGCCCCACCCTGAGCCAGTCCATCTGACTGTAGAGCTGTTTCCAGTTCTAATACAGTTCTCTCCATCTGTCCTACTGTCAAGAATAACCTCAAAATTCATTAACAAGCACTGTGGGGTTAACCGAAGCCTGATATGGATTATTTTGCTCAGACTTCCACTGTTCTCAAACAACCCATCGGGTGTCACACCTCGGTTCTGGCTGATTATTATCTGGCTATTATTTTGGCTCAAACACTGCCGGCAGTACTTCTGGTGTTAAAACTGACGGGAGCACCTCATCTGTGGTTAACAGCTGTTTGAAAAAGCAGCTACATTTTCCACTCAGAATGCAAACCTTTAAAAGTGTTGATGAAGAACAGACTAAGTTAAAGAAAGAAATGAGTTCTTCTCATGTGATTTTTCTTTTACAGTGTCAACAGAGAAGTGAAAAGTGTGACGATCCATCTTGCATTTTACAGTCAACTACAGTAGAGCCACTTTACACTCATGTTCAGTGAACATACACATGTGAAATACTCAGACTTTTACTTGAATAGCAGCAAACTACTTTGGATGAAGATACCACAGATGAAACTATTAGCTGGATTTACATTTGCTGAAATCAGCCAAAACATGATTCTACTTTACAAGGTGAAATAGCCATGACAGTTTATTGAGCTGTACCATCAAAAACTTTTGCAGCACTAGTGGCCTTTATTTTTAAGCATTTTTCTGAAAGTAGACAGGAAATAGGGGCAGAAAGAGGGGGGAAGACATAGGGAAAATGTCACCAGGACCAGGACTTGAACCTGGGACGGCTGCGTCAGGAACTGAAGCCTCTATATGTGGGTCGCGGGTTTAACTCCCTAAGCCACCAGCACCACACCCATAACTTCAGATTACTTAAAATGGCAGGTGTCTGTGATGAACAAACAACGTTTTAAAAATTTTCACCCACTTCAATTTTACATATATCCTGTACAATTCAATGAGAAAAAAAGTTATCGGTTAGTTGACAAAATGTAAAAAAAAAAGAAAAAAGAAAGACCTACCTGGTGGCATTTGTGTGCACACCTTGAAACCAATACTCAATAGTAAAACTGCTACAATGAAATAAATCTCAGTTGTTCTTTTAGGATTTTCCTGGTTTTCTGTGATTTGCATCATTTAGCTGAAGCTATGGTTTGCAGAGAAGAGACAAACGATCAAAGGGATCTCATTGCTCAGTCAGGAGAAGGTTACAAATAAAATGTACCAGGGAGGATATGAAGAAGCTTGTAACAACACAAGGTTGAGTTCTACATGTCACAACAATCTTCTGTATTCTCTCTATGTCTGGACAAAGAAATTGAGTTGAGACGTCTTCTCTTTCAAAGACAAGCTCCACGCCTGGTTAAACTCTCTTAATCTGTTAAAATTAGATTAAACCAGGAAGCAACCTTTGGGCCAAGATTCCAAACGGCTAATAAGGCACAACACAAACTAAAAACTAAGCATATCAAAACAATACCATACCCACAGTGAAACATTGTGCTGGCAGCATTATGATCTTGGGTTACTTATACCAGTTTATTTTGACCCAAACTTTTCAGAAAGCTGAAGATGTAGCAGGATTTTTTTTTTCCTCAGAGTCCAAGCACATATCAAAATGAACAAGATTGACTTCTCCAGAACAAAATACATTTTTTTTGTATCCTGATTAGAGTTAATACAGAACTAAATTCTAGAGAAAATCAGAGAGGTCCCCTGAAGATGTTTGACTTTAAAATATCTCATAATCTGACAGATTTAGGCAAATCTGCCAAACCAAGATGGGTGATGATGACAGACCCTTATCATAAGGAGCTTCAACAAAGTCGTAGTTCATCGGTTTTGTGTGAACACTTGTTGTTGTGATTATGAATCTGAGAATATTATTTAATATTTAATATTAATATTTTATCAAACAATATTTCGGTCTGTTAAGGGTTGTCCTGTGAATACCAGCCCAGTAAGGTGATGGTATTAGGACAGAATAGAAAGGTGTGAGACGAGCTCTGACATTATTAAACAACAAAACTCTGCACGTATATGGAATTAATTCACACAATTTTTTTAAATATAAGAATTTCTTAACAAAAATAAGTCAACTCAAAGTCAAATATATTTCAATCAACAAACTCTTTACTATGCTAAAACAATCCAACTAAACTACCAAGCAGAATTAAAGAATAACAAAGACTAATGGACTATGTACAATATAAACAAGTTGATTAAAGGTGGTTAAAACCATGACCAAAAGAGTGATGCAACATTACCATGTAATATTTATGTTTGAGAACCAACGATTATCTTGAAGAATCTGGAAATGAAGTTTAGTTAGTCTTGGAACCAACTTAGGCAATAATCAGCAAACGTTTAGACAACCATTCACAATGCAAGATCAGATAAAATATTATTTTAATAAAATAATGTTTTAAATAATGATCTGCTGAATAAAACCAACCTTCTGGATGACTAATTCTCAATGGTGTCTCATTAGCTGCCTTTATTTATTAAAATAATATTTAAAGAAATATTATTAAGGGAATATTTTGGAAAGAGCCAAATGTTTCTGGAGAAATTGGGCTTAGTGGTGTTTACTTAGTTATCAAATTTAGTAAAATGATGTTAGGGACACTCAACCCACTCAAGACTGTGGAAATGGTGGTGGACTTTCGGAGAACACCACCCCCATACACGCCCCTCACCATCCTCAACAATACTGTATCAGCTGTGGACCACTTCAGGTTCTTAGGAATCACCATCTCTGAGGACCTGAGATGGTCTTCACACATAGACACTGTTCGAAAGAAGGCCCAGCAGAGACTGTACTTCCTGAGGCAACTCAAGACGTTCAACCTTCCACAGGAGCTGCTGGTCATCTTCTACACTGCCATCATTCAGTCTGTCCTGTCTTCATCCATCTCAGTCTGCAAGCACATGTCCTTAGCTGTTAGCAGTTAAGCTAACAAAGAAGCTGATAGCTTAGCACCAGATTCAGACACACACCTTTAAAAATATCATTAATAAAATGGTTAAAATGCATAAGCAAGGACGGCGCGTTATGATCAATCTTCTGTTTAAAAATCCCCCTTTAATAAAGTTTGTCTTAACTTCAAAAACACACAAAGAACACAACCTGAGCATATGCACTGCAGCTAGTCTGCTAGCACCAAGATAGTTGAGTTCAACACAAATAAAACCAAACTTCATAAAATGAAAAATGTTTAGATCATTTCAATCTAAATCACTTCTATATTATTCTACTCTCCCCAAACCTAACCTCTGACCATGCTGAGGAAAAGCTGTCCGGGCGACGATGATGTTTGAAGAGAGCTCTATGAACAAAGGGTTAGCTTCCAGCTAACCTCCGTAGCTCTGGCTGGAAGATGGCTCGTTCTGTCCGCTGACCACACTGCACGTTACCTGCCGTAATGCAGCTACTCGTATGTCCTCCTCTCAGGCAAGGAAACCGCTTCACTCGGCTTGAAGAGACAGCGTCTCTGGAGGGACTTCTCTAGGGCACCGTTTGCTTCTGCAGGCCTCAGAGATAAAGTCAAGCCAGGCGTGTACCTTAATTCCTGTTTTTATTAATGAATACTGGGTACACAAAGTTATTCACTCATGCTTAACTTGTGTATATGGTCGATGATCGTATGACATCCTTGGATCCAGTTGAAGAGTTTATGTCTGTTTGCCAGCAAAGAGACATTAGCACGCTGTTCCCCTCCTATCCCAAGAGATCGGCTTGTTGGAGAGGGGGTGCTCTTATTCAGACAGTGGCATCATGGGAAGTCTGCTGCTACCCCCCATTTTCCTCAGTTGCTGGAAGTCAGTTAAATGCAATTTATTTTGAAGGTTCCAGAAAGGTTTGTACCGGAGTTTTAATATTCTTTCCATGGCTGGGTCCCAACACTTGTGCAACCAGGTTAATGCAGATTTTTTATTTTTATACATCTCCCTCTAATATTCAGTTCAACTGTATGTGATATATGTCAAATTAAATGTTTAAATGGTTTTATAATAATTTTTCATGATCTAATTTATTTATATGACACACATGTCCCAAACCACATGCATTGCTGCTGTTAGTCATACAGTGTGACATTCTTACCTAATGTTGTTCATGACATGTTGCCCAGAAATAGAAACCGACGCAGAGGGACAGAAAGAAGGGGCAGCTGGCACACGTAGATGCAGGTAGTGTTTCTGACCTTCTGAGCTGTGGGAGCTGAACTTTTTAGAGTCTGGCGGTCCTATTCTTTTGTAAGAAAAGTCTGACGCAGCTCAGGCAGCGAGAGCAGTCACCATATGTGCCGGTGTGAAAGCAAGAGAGGATAACGCCATGGGTGGCTGCATTTTACTTGTAATGGTGACACCGTGTTGACCTTTCGAGTTTTGGTGCACCATCTCCCAGCGGGCCTCATGATTTCCCAGTTTCGGTATTGATGAGCTTGAGTCAAAGTATAACTTTAGTTTTGGTCTACTCAGGTGGGTTTCCCACAATACCTTAGAAGGGAAGCACGGAAACCTAATAACAGGCTATAAATGCTTTCAAAAAGGGACAGAATATGTCAGGAGATCTCTCTTGGTTTGAGTTACAGGAGTTTAATACTCACAAGTTAAATCCATGCAATTAAACTCTCTGGCCTTTAAAAGCTGCCTTTAATCTTTCTGTGTAATCCTAATTCTCAGACAGAATAGATCAGCAGCTGACATTTTGGAAATCAAAACATGACGTCACTCAAAGCCATGTTCACGTTCATAATCCTTACTGCCATTTAAATTCGACACCTTTTCAACAGCAAGCCTCGGAGGCCAGGTGAGTTTACTACACATCCTCTCTTCATGATTCAGATCCACAAGCACACACACACAGGCAGAGGCACACACAATGTTTTAGGTGCTTATGCAGAATTTAAAATCAAGATTACCAAGGCAACTGCAAGTGATGGGCATTTTTCTTTCTGCCAAGCTGATGGAGATATTTTTCTTTCACCTTTTGAATATCTCACTCCTTCAAGGTAGGCAGATAAACCCCTTTCTCTTTTTTACACTCCGGTAAGCAATTTCTGCCTCCAATAACACCTCTCTTTGAAAAATCTCTGCACATCAGTTCCAGTCACTTAATGCACCCTCTCTGTAATACACACACACAAGATTAACAGCCATGACTGCACTGCAGTTTCAGAAAAAAACAATAAAACATAACAAACCTACCTGTTCCTTCTCATTTTGTCTTTCTGGAAATGAGAAGATGCAGCAGACATGTTATCTTTTTACATATGGGGTTTAATGCTTTCAAAATGCTGAGGCTTAGACAAATTCTGTAAAGAATGTTAACATCCTCTTTCATCAAGACCTTCTCCTGTGGGAACAAACTGCATAGAGTTACGTCTAGTCTAGAAAAACCTTGGATTCCCGCAATGGGCGCTCTTTATAAAATGGCAAGGTGATCTTGGTTTGACTTCACTGTGAATATGTATAACTTATAAAGTGCTTCGCAGAACAGAGATAATGGATGCTGATTATCATTCATGAGTTTTCCTTAGAGGTGCCACTGGGCCAGCTTTCAATTTCAACTAAAACCGAGTCAAATGCAGGAAGACACATGCATGAGTGCTCTGAAAGTGATTAAACTAACATTAAAGCGACATCATCAATGTTTAATCACTTATGTAATGCAGCTGTCTACATTCAGCCCCCTATTCCAGTGACAATGCATAAAAACTCTCAACTCATTTTACCTGGAAGTGGACATGAAGGTTATGTCTTGAAACTGAGCTTCAACACAATGCTACCTTCTCAAAGAATTCCTTAGATTTTCAGGCAAATAAATTTATTATTTCATAACACTGGTATATGTTCATTATACATTCTTGACCAGAATCTGAGTAAATACGCTCCAGTTTTGCCAAGTGCACTCCACTGAAAATCTTTACCAGCCTGCTGACATGAACTCCAACCTTGTTTAGAGCTTTTAACTCCATTGTGGTCTGTGAAAAACAAGGTGCTACTACTACCGTGATGGAATGGGGACCCCAATAAGGTGGATCCAATTCATCAATAAACCCTTCCACGGCTAAGCATATCATCAGCATTACGTTCTCTACATTAGTTCTGTGACCTTATTCCACCATATTCTCTACAGAATTGCCAACGTTTGAGTGGAGCTTGGAGTGGAACAAGGATGGGGTCAGTATCACAAACAAAGTGCGTTCGGGATGTAGCGGTAGAGTGGGCACCCCATGTACTGAGGCCATTAGACTTTTACACAGCCATTTGGGGATCTACTCCTGACCCTGAGATCTTTGCTCCATCTCTTGTGACATCCTTTCTGATTGCTGCGAATAATATATTATATATTTATATATTTTCTAATATAATATAAGTTTGACAATAGAAATTTTACAGGTTTAGGTCAATCCAGACTTTCCAGACTTTGTCATGGAAGAAGTTGGACTAGCTGTGTAGTCATCACGCTTTACTTCTACGACTAATGCCATGGTTAAGATCTTTGCTTGCTCTCTAACACTTGAGTTCCTCCTGTAGCACCTAAAATACAAGGTACCCAAGCAATACACCTGATTTCAATGTTAAAGCTATATATAGACGTTATTTAGGCATTTCAGTCAATTATACGTTGATTTGTGGCCATGGTTTAGAGCGAAATATTTGACTAGGTTCCAAAAGTGGTCTAAATGTAGAATTACACATTCATAAGGCCAACAAATGAGTTTGTTAGCCATGCAAAAACCTCAGAAAACATTAACTCAAATTAAAATTTTATTTGAGAGACAAAAATTAGGAGAAGAGTGGTAAATATATTATTTGCACTATACTGTTGGATGTAAACACAATGCATCCAAATCTCAAATGCTGTTAAACATTTCAGCTGTAGATTGTGCACTGATTTCTCAATATTACCAGACACCGAGTTCAGTTCGTTTTCATAAAAGTAAAATTGTAATTTGTTTGGCATGAATCATAATCAAATATCAAAAAGAACCTTTAATAGGTTATTAACAACACAGGGATGGTGCAGGGGTTGAACAATAAGTGCAGAGCAAGTTTCATTGGAACTACCTTTTTGTACAGATTATAATGTTTTTCCTGACATTCTGCTCTTAAAGAAATGTTGAGTGTTAAGTCCTGTTTAAGTTAAATAGCCATGCTATTTGATGTAAGGTGTTATTGTACCAATGAACACGACTCAAATATTATTGTTCGTAAAAAAAAAAATAAAAGATTCTAAAAAGTATGGTAGCCGATTCATGACTCTCTGCCAACTTCACTTTTTGTGAGAAGAAATGTTAAAAGGAATTCCCCTCCTTTGGGTAGGATACACAGCTGACTGACAGCTCACAGCAACATGACTGAGGCTGACTGGTTTTCCTGAGAGAAATTATATCATGCAAAGTTTTTGAAACCTTGACCATTTGAAATTGGCTAAATGAAAGACAACAAAACGTTACCATCCTTTTTCTGAAGCAGTTTGTGTCCCTTTTTGACAAGACTACACCAAACTAAGGCAGCCAGGAATAAGGGTTCCATCATTGCCTTTTTGCTTTGAGACTAAATTTACTCTAGAAAAAGACTTTTTCTATGATAAGTTGTTTGGTTGATGAAGGGAAATTAAATGAATTCAAAAATATCTACTGGTAGAAACTGAAAACAAGCCCACTACAAAGATCTATCTGTACGATAACCACGATTTCAGATGGCCTATTGTTGTTTAGATTCAACTGGTTCTGGAGTTTATTTTTTTTATTTATTATGTTCTGTTATGTGAAATATGAACAGTCTTCAAAATCTGCTCATTTAAAGTGTTTACCTAGACAATTCAATTCAATTATTTCATGCCGAGCAAATCTTAATCAAGAGTGAATGTAATTGAGAAGCTGGCAGATGATCCAATATATGACTCACACAGGAAAATCAAGACAGGTTTTTGCTTTACATGTTAAATAGTAAGTACAAGAACAGAAATAAAGGTTATTGCACTATTTCCATTGCTTACGTAATTTTAGGACTGTTATCCCTTCTGTGATTTGCATCCCCTCTGATTGCAGACTAATTTCCAGAATACACTTGCACTCTAAGTTATTCAACCTTGCACGGCAAATTAGGTTTATTGGCAAAATATCCACACTAACAGCTGTTTGCCAAAAAAATAAATAAATCAAGCTAGAGCTATTTAAATAGTTCAACATAACTAACACTGCTAACACAATACAAAACGACACTTTTGACTGCTGTTGTCTCAAAATTATTCAACCCCCTCATGACAACCATTTTTAGTACTTAGAAGAGCACAGTTTTCCTGAGATGACCTGCTTCAAACAGAATAGAGAATAGAGCTACTGGCAAAGTTTCAGAAGAATTGTATCCCAGGCCCACGGGACAGCCCAGGACACGCTGGAGGGACTATGTCTCTCGGCTGGCCTGGGAACGCCTTGGGCTCCCCTGAGTCTGCTGCCCCCGTGACCCTGTCCCGGATGAAGCGGAAGACGACAAGTATGAGTACGAGTACAATAAAAAACAGAGCACATAAACAATCATAAAAGCCCAATTCTAACTAGAAGATTTTTGGAATAAAAATATCTTTAGCTGCTTTTTGAAAGTATCCAAGAAGTCCAAACTGTGTAGATTGTTTATTGTAACCACCTAAACGTTGTTGAATTTTGCCAATAAACATATCTGCAGATGGGGCTGGAACAAGTGTAAATACCATTGTATTCTGGAATTAGCAACTTAATTCAATGAACTATTTCCAATGGAAACTCACTGCAAAGTGAAGTCTGCAAAGTGCTTACTGTACTCTCCATGTAGGGCAAAAATAATCACAGCTACGCCTAAAAGAAGAGACATGAATAGGGATACACCGACAGAAAGCTTAGACGGCACAAAGAACAATTAAACCAAGATGACCTTCTTTTGGGATTTTGTAAAAGAAAAAACCTAAATAATAACAAGTAGACAAGGGAGTAGGTGGAAACAGGGACTCCACTGAGGAGCCGTAAATAAGCAGCTCCCATAAAGATACCCATTTTGATTCAGCACCGATGATATCTAACGATCCGATTTCATTGTCACAACCCAGCTCTCTGCCGAGGTAAACTTAATAGCACCCTTTTTTGTCTTGTCTCTCCATGCTGTGTATCAGAAACATACAGAGAGACAAACACATACACCAACAGCTCAGCTGCTGTGAGTGCAGAACTAGGAGCTCTGAGCTCCAAGGTGTAATTATATCGGCCTGTATTTGAGGTCAGTGTGAAAGGTAAAAACACTGGAGGCTTTTTCAAACAAAAAGGAGACTGATGGGATGCCTGGGTGCAGGAAGGGTAGTTGTCAATGAGTGCTGAGAGGGACAAATGACTGTGTGTGTATATGTATGTGCAGGAAAAAGACGTAATACAAGTAAACCAGCTAGATGATCCTGTATTAGGGGCCAAGTGTTGAGGTTGAGATGCAGAGAGCAGAAAGACGGCAAGTTGATGATCTGAGATCACAGAGTCTCACAAATTATAATGAATGTTTGGCTTTCTTAAGTTAAAGGGCAATTCAAGCAAGGAAAGGATCCCTTTGTTTGCATTTCTAGTCATTGGAGGAAAATAAATTTAAGTATAAACCCTATTAGTGATTGAGATTAAACAATTGTTTAAACATTTTCACATTTTGTCACATAATGACCAGATTTTATTGTGATTTTATGATAGAACAAGATGAAGTAGACCAAAGTGAAGTGGAAGAAAAAGACTACATAATTTTACAATTTGTATAAAAATGTAGCAAGTGTCAAAGGCATACAGATCCAGATCCCTTTACTCTGATACTCCTAAATAAAAACTGGTGCAATCAATAGATTTCAGAGGTCACCTAATTACTAAACATTTGTCGTCTTTTGCTTGATTTAATCTCAATAGAAATACAGCTGGCCCCAGAGGTTTGTTGGAAAACATTAGAGAACAAACAGCATTGTAAGGACCAAGGAACACATTAGACTGGTCAATGAATATAGTTATGGAACCAATCCTTGAACCAATCTAAGACCACTTTTCAACCAATCATCTGAAGATTTTGCACATCTACAAACTTTCCAAGACCTGGCCATGCAACTAATATGGTAGGCAGGGCAAGGAGAGCAGGAATAAGAAGCAGCCAAGGGCCCCATGGTAACTCTGGAGGAGCTGCAGTAAAATCTGTCATCAGTATTAGTTGTAGATTGGATAAGTCCAGCCTTTATGGAAGAGTGGCAGTTTGGAACAAACCATGGGGGTGAACGACGGAGAAGATGGTCTTGTCAGGGGAGAACAAACTGAACTCAATTGTCTACATACAAAACTTTATTTGTGGTGGCAAACTAGCACAACACGTGACCCTGAACACACCATTCTCCCTATCCTGCCATGGTGGTGGCAAGATCATGCTGTGGGGATGCTTTTCTTTAGCAGGGACATTGAAGTTGGTCTCAGTGGACAGGCTGCAATAAACGTCCAGACCTTAAACTATTTAAGAAACTTGAAAATTGCTGTTCATAGAATCTCTCCTTCCAGTCTGACAGATCTTGAGCTCCTTTGCACAGAAAAATTATAATCTAGATGTGCAAAAACCTGCAGCTCTAACTACAGCAAAGGATGGTTCCACATCGTATTGACTTGCAGAGGTTAAATATTCATAAACACCACACTTTTCAAGCTTTTATTTATAAAACAGTTTAAAAAACTTGGCATTTTCCGTTCACTTCACAATAATACACTACTGTGTGCTGGTGTATCAGAAAAAAAAAACCCTCAGTAACATAAATTGTAGTTCAAATAGTTTTAGTACATTTGCAAGGCACTGAATAGCAGCAAAGTACATCTATATCTAAAGACTAATAAGGATTAGCCAGCACTGCACAGCCGCAGCCTTCAGAGCACTAAGTCCACATTTTAGGAATGATATGGATTAAATTTGACAGCAATGAGAACAGAAAGGAGCCAGTGAATTTTGCACAGTTATTAAATTACCAAGCTACTTTCAACAGTCCCATCTGTCCTCCACACTGAAATCTGTTTCTGTCAGTTTCATCACCTCCACTCTGGATTCAGCTGCCTGCTGAAACTGAGTCAGTCACCATCCATCCATCCATCCATCCATCCATCCCATCCATCCATCCATCCATCCATCTCAAAAGCTTTCAGCATGTTAAATTATGCCAACTCGGGACAAGCACATTTTAACAATGTGCTGATATACTTCAGACTTGAAGTACGCCTTCCTGGAAAATGTATTTTAACTTAAAAGGTAAACAATAGCATCATTCAGGTGAACTGCCCTGTTGCTCCATTAAACTGGTTTACAAAGTTAAAGGTTAAGGAGCGAGATAAAAACCAATTAATCTAAACTCAGGCCCAGAACAACACTGGACAGAATGTGAGACACCGATGATATCCCTCTTTCTCTGCTTTAGTAGCTAATCAAAATGTTCTAATCCTTCATAAATGAATATGCCTTATATAGCTCTACTGTTTAGTCACATGCATATAACATTTCTTTCCATTTTAAACAATATCACACTGTCCTTTGTGATTACATTAATTTCTGTATTCTGATTTTATAACTATGTGGAACATTATCAAAGTATACATCCAGCTGCTCTGTGAAGGCCTCAGAGGTTTGTTAGAAACATTAGTAAACAAGCAGCATCATGAAGATCAAGGACCCGAGCAGACAGGTAACAGAGAATGTTTAAAGCAAGGTTAGTTTATAACTTTGTAGGAGCTCAAGTGGAAGAATCTGTTGACAGCACAACTTTTAGCTGTCCAATCCACAAATCTGGCCCTTGCGGAAGAGTGGCAGGAAGAGAGCTGTTGTTGAAAGCAAACCATAAGAAGTCCTATTGGTGGCTTGCTACAAGCCATGTAAAAAACAAAACAAATAAAACAAACAATATGGATGAAAACATTAGGCCAAAATTAAACTGTGGAACGGTTTAGATCAAAACATATTCAGGTATTAGAATGGACCAGTCAAAGTCCAGAGGTAAACACAGTTACGAAACTGTGGCAAGAGTTATTAAGACATATTTACGGGCATTTTACATCTAATCGGACTAAGCTCGAGCTAATTTGCAAAGAATGGGAAACAATTTCATTCTCTAAATGTGCAAAGCTGGTGGAGGAATACGCCAACAGGCTTGTTGGAGTACCTCCAGCAAAAGTGGTTCTACAAAGTATTGATTCATGTGGGCTAAATACCATTGTACAGCAAACCTTTTACATTTCTATTTTAAAAGAACATAAATGAAAACCATGTATGATTTTAATTCTACTTCACAATGATGTGCTTTTATCTGGCCTATCATAAAATTCCAATAAAATACATTTAAGTTTGCGGTTGTAACATGACAAAATGTGGCAAAGTCAACAGGCATGAGTCCTTTTAAAAACACAGCATGTAACAAAATCTTAAGGGGTTTTAGAAATGATTATTTGACTGTTTTTAATTTCTGTTTTTGTGCAAAATTATCCTCTGCTTGGAATGTCTCAATATTGTAAAATATTTGTTCTAATGTTGTAAAGTTCCCTTGCTGTACAGTGTCTTATTCTTTTTTTTTTGCTCTTCATATTTTGTACCTTTTTGTGTATCTGCATGCTTCCATTTGCTTTCACTTTGCTGCGGATACACCCAAATTTCCCTACTGTGGGAAAATAAAAAATATTTCGAACTCTGACTGTAAACTGGTCTTATTCTGAGCGATTTTATCGGATATCTACCTCCTCGCCGATCAGACCTATTCTCCCACCGGTTTCTGCATTTCAATGTGTTGGTTTAAATGGTTTAAAGTGTCTGAAAATCCTGTTTTAAAGCAAAGTAAACTATATTATGATGATCAACATAGTCTTCTTTGGTACTGTATTATAACCCTTCTCAGTAACCAATGCAAAATTAATTTAATAGTAAAACCAGAATAAACATTTTGTTGTGCTCTGCTGTATTTAACAGCAGAAGAGAAGCACAAGAGGTTTGGTATTAGCTTGAGGAATGGCAAATTATGGAGTCTGGGATAAACAACCACACTGTTTGCTACTGTTTGCTACACTGTTTGCTTATTGTTTGCGCATAAAAACTGACAGAAACACATTAATAGAGGTGAGCAATATATATCGCCGACGACAGTATCGTAAACGTTGCTTTGACCATGTGCAGTTTTACGTTACCGATTATTCATACTGTCTCGAAAAGACAACAAATGGAGGGTGCATACACGGTACAGGATGCATGCCTCAGAAGCCAATCAGCAAACAGAATTCAGTCTCGTGACTCACAGCACCTAAACGAGAACAATCTTCTCACATGGAGGAAATATGCAGCAATATTCTGTCTCAGCGGATGATTTAATAGCAAGTTGTGTGTCCACGTCCCTAGCCTGGAAATGGTCCGTTTTGAAAATACTGGCGTCGGTCAAAATAGCGTTATATGCAAGATATGCCGAAAAGTGGTCACCATGAAGAACAGTTCAACAACAAATCTGTTCCACCACTTGCGAACAAACCATATAAAAGAGTATGAGGACTACGTAAAACTTTGTGACTCTACGAGCACTACTACGGCCAACGGAAAGACAAGTAATTCAGCACAACACACTCAGCAAATATAAATACGGCCAATGTTGGGCAATGTTTTGCCGAAGGTCATAATATGTTTGTGTGCATGTTTTGCAGAAGATGTATGAAGCACTTAAACAATAAACAAGAGCCATTGTTCGTGTTTATCCATAGATGTAGAAGGTCATAGGCAAGTAGGGTTTGACAGCAATTTTGTCCATATCGTCCACCCCTACTCATCAATAGACCCGCAAACACACAAGCATAATTTTGAAGGGCAATCGCAGCTCCTGGAGGTATGTTGCTTCTTCATTCATTGCCAGTTTGGTTTTGCTTGGATAGTTCAAAAGTCATTTAATTATTGAAATGCAATTAAGGCATTAATGCTCTGTGGGAATAGGCAGTACAAACACACACACACACACACACACACACATCATAGGAGAGCAGAGAGGAAACAGCAGGTTATCAACAGGGATTTATTGGAGATTTAGACGCATATGGTTTTAATTCATTGGGATCAGGATTGAGGCAGATGCTCTTTGTTTCCTGTATTTGAAATGGCAACTATTGGCCTGAATTAGGACATAGATTAGGACAGAGATAAAGAGATTAGAGGTGGATTGAGACCATGAGGCAGGAAAAACAGGAGTACAATGTTTATTAACAAAAGACGCTAAATTATCTCAGTTCAACCCAGAATATGTTATGACTGTTTTATTTTCTTATATCTATATTTAAATTGAATAAATTGAATTAAACATTTGACTTTTACTCATCATTACTTGAAATGTCTTTACATCATAACCTGAAACAGGTAATCAATATGTATCTCATAAAGAAGAAACATCTGTGTGCTCAGTTCTTTTTAACACACAATAAAGCCTATTGGGAACATGCAAATACCTGCATGGAAGGGGGGAAAAAAACAAGTGTATGAACTGGTGTGTTTATGTTTGGGTGGGGATAATATACATGATCAGGCTGCTGTGCAATGCGTTAAATTACACGTATTTGCTCAATCCTCCTATGGCTACATTTCAAGGACAAGAACCCCACGGCATCCACTGAGATGATTTGAGTGTGGGGGAACAGGAGGAGAAGCAGCGCAATCGCGACAAAAATTAACAGTCCTGGGTGGTGGACACATGGTGAGGCAATGTTTGCTTTTGTACATCCCATCTATACAAAACAACTCACACATGTTGATTACGCCATTCTAATTCCTTCATTCAATGCCATCAAATGCCTACACCTTAATAAAAAGTCATCCCTGGGATTAACTAAAATAGTAATTTTTTTCATATAACAAAAGCTCCAAAGCTGTGATACTGATTATGTCTCTACGGTAAATTATCGGAGGCAATCTGACTCGGCACCATCAGAATGTGAAGCAAAAAGCGGCTCTTACCGTTATTAAAGGGCGTAAGGTAGAACAGGATGGACGTAAGTGCCGTTTCTCTCTGCTGCTCTCATCCGCAACTCACAGCTTGTTCGTTTGGCGCAGACTCCGCCCCCTTTTCACCGATTGGTCCACTAAAACTGAACCAAAGAGTAAAGTAGTGGACCGAAATAAATCCCTTCTTCTTGTTTCCTTAGTTGCAAATGCGGCCGTCAAGCTTGGATTTCTCTCCATAGCAACAATTGTTACCGGCTTAACACGTTTTAACCCCCCAAAAAGCCTTATGTTTTAGTTAGGGATCAGCATAATTGTTTTGCTAATATGTTTAGTCATAAGGCACACTTCCTTTTGGTCAAATGCTACACTGCTACACTTGTACTGAGGCTAAACGTTGAGACCTGTATGGAGGTAAATTTGTCTCAATATTATTCAATCAAACAAAAAACTAATCTCAATAAAAATAAAAAATAAACTAATCTCAATCAAAAAAATAAACTGTGATCAAAACTTTTGGAATATTCAATCAAAAAAAACTAATCTCAATCAAAAATATTAAGTTGTGATCAAAACTTTCAGAGTTGTAACGATTTTTTTTTTATGGAATATTTTATTTTGGGGAGAAAAAAAAATAGTTTGAAAAAACTTTTTTTGATTAAAATTACAAATTTTTTCACAAAGAGAAAAAAGTTATTTGCAAAACATAAACTTTTATTTGCGCATCTCAAAAATCGTTGGTTATGACTTGCTCTTTTGGTTTTGACGCTCTCTGTTTTTGGTTGAATTCAAAGAATTTTGGGAGTGATGGGAACATGAACATGCTGGGCAGGGCCTAAAGATGAACGCTGTAAGACGTTTCCCTATTGGTTAGCGCTGGCTAAAGCGGCCGCTCGAACTGCAGGGCACATGATTAAACTGCATCCTTCAAACATACTGTTACAAAGGATAAAAACTGTATTTTACTTATTTTTTGTCCTTATGAAAAACACTGCACAAAGAAAATTGCAGCTACTGTTTTGTTACAGTTTTAATACGTTTGTTAGACTGCTGGTACCTGGAAAGTATTAGGCTACCTGAGGTGGTTTGAGAACCCCTGGGCTATAAAATGGCAGATCTCAAAAGTTTGCACAACCCTATTAAAATGCCAGCTTTCTTACAATGCAGAAAAATTCAGTCAGTAAAAAACTGAATATTAAAGAATCTACACTTTATACTTTTTGGCCAATCCATGCTCTACCTAAATATTACACATTTTGTGTAATATTTTGTGTCATAAATGTGACAGAAAGTTTTAAACTATAAACTACCTCCAATTACTTTTATGTTTTGCTTCCAAGAAGCCTGACCTTTTGAGTATGGCAGCATATACTACAGGTCCTTCTCAAAATATTAGCATATTGTGATAAAGTTCATTATTTTCCATAATGTCATGATGAAAATTTAACATTCATATATTTTAGATTCATTGCACACTAACTGAAATATTTCAGGTCTTTTATTATCTTAATACGGATGATTTTGGCATACAGCTCATGAAAACCCAAAATTCCTATCTCACAAAATTAGCATATTTCATCCGACCAATAAAAGAAAAGTGTTTTTAATACAAAAAACGTCAACCTTCAAATAATCATGTACAGTTATGCACTCAATACTTGGTCGGGAATCCTTTGGCAGAAATGACTGCTTCAATGCGGCGTGGCATGGAGGCAATCAGCCTGTGGCACTGCTGAGGTCTTATGGAGGCCCAGGATGCTTCGATAGCGGCCTTTAGCTCATCCAGAGTGTTGGGTTTTGAGTCTCTCAACGTTCTCTTCACAATATCCCACAGATTCTCTATGGGGTTCAGGTCAGGAGAGTTGGCAGGCCAATTGAGCACAGTGATACCATGGTCAGTAAACCATTTACCAGTGGTTTTGGCATTGTGAGCAGGTGCCAGGTCGTGCTGAAAAATGAAATCTTCATCTCCATAAAGCTTTTCAGCAGATGGAAGCATGAAGTGCTCCAAAATCTCCTGATAGCTAGCTGCATTGACCCTGCCCTTGATAAAACACAGTGGACCAACACCAGCAGCAGACCATCACTGACTGTGGGTACTTGACACTGGACTTCTGGCATTTTGGCATTTCCTTCTCCCCAGTCTTCCTCCAGACTCTGGCACCTTGATTTCCGAATGACATGCAGAATTTGCTTTCATCCAAAAAAAGTACTTTGGACCACTGAGCAACAGTCCAGTGCTGCTTCTCTGTAGCCCAGGTCAGGCGCTTCTTCCGCTGTTTCTGGTTCAAAAGTGGCTTGACCTGGGAATGTGGCACCTGTAGCCCATTTCCTGCACACGCCTGTGCACGGTGGCTCTGGATGTTTCTACTCCAGACTCAGTCCACTGCTTCCGCAGGTCCCCCAAGGTCTGGAATCGGCCCTTCTCCACAATCTTCCTTAGGGTCCGGTCACCTCTTCTCGTTGTGCAGCGTTTTCTGCCACACTTTTTCCTTCCCACAGACTTCCCACTGAAGTGCCTTGATACAGCACTCTGGGAACAGCCTATTCGTTCAGAAATTTATTTCTGTGTCTTACCCTCTTGCTTGAGGGTGTCAATAGTGGCCTTCTGGACAGCAGTCAGGTCGGCAGTCTTACCCATGATTGGGGTTTTGAGTAATGAACCAGGCTGGGAGTTTTAAATCTTTTGCAGGTGTTTAGAGTTAACTCGTTGATTCAGATAATTAGGTTCATAGCTTGTTTAGAGACCTTTTAATGATATGATAATTTTGTGAGATAGGAATTTTGGGTTTTCATGAGCTGTATGCCAAAATCATCCATATTAAGACAATAAAAGACCTGAAATATTTCAGTTAGTGTGCAATGAATCTAAAATATATGAATGTTCAATTTTCATCATGACATTATGGAAAATAATGAACTTTATCACAATATGCTAATATTTTGAGAAGGACCTGTATGTTGTACATAAAAAAAAAAAAAAAACATGAGAAAAACATTTGTAAATAAAAAACAAAACATTGGTATTATTTATGGGTTACACTAAAGGAATGGTAGCAAGTTGTGTCTTTTTGACAGGCTGGTAGTGACAAAGTGCCAAGAGATTAAATAAAAAATTTTTTAAGAGGTTGCCTGTACTGTATATGCACAACACTGTGCTTGTGAGACTTTTTATGCCTTAATATTTAGTGTTAATTCAATTCACTTCAATTCAAAAAATACTTTATTAATCCCAAAGGGAAATTAAATGTTGTTATGGCTCATATCATGAAGGTTTCCTCAAAGAGCCGTTGTAGATGCTGATGGCTGTGGGCAGGAAGGATCTCCTGTAGCGCTCCGTCTTACAGCAGATCTGAAGAAGCCACTGACTGAAGACACTCTGTTGTTGTAGGACAGTCTCATGAAGAGGATGCTCAGGGTTCTCCATAATGTTCTTCATTTTATGAAGAATCCGTCTTTCCACAATGATCTCCAGAGGTTCCAGAGGAGTCCTCAGAACAGAGCCAGCCTTCTTTATCAGCTTGTTGAGCTTTTTTAAGTCCCTGGCTCTGATGCTGCTTTCCCAGCAGATGATGGTAGAAGAGATCACACTTTCCACAACAGACTTATAGAAGACATGCAGCATCTTGCTGCAAACACCAAAGGACCTAAGCTTCCTCAAGAAGTACAGTCTGCTCTGTCCCTTCTTGTAGATGGCTTCACAGTTGCATCTCCACTCTAGTCTGTTGTCCAGGTGAACACCGAGGTATTTATACTCAGGCACCACCTCCACTTCTTCTCCCATGATAGAAATAGTTTTTGACTTATTCCTGTTTCCCTTAAAATCTACAATCATCTCTTTTGTTTTAGTCACGTTCAAAATGAGATGATTGTTTCCACACCATGCCACAAAGCAGTCCACCACCTTCCTGTACTCAGCTTCTTGTCCATCTCTGATCCACCCCACGACTGCAGAATCATCCGAGTATTTCTGCAGATGACAGGAGTCTGTCTTGTACTGGAAGTCTGAGGTGTACAGAGTGAAGAGGAATGGTGAGAGTACAGTCCCCTGTGGTGCTCCTGTGCTGCTGACTACCTGGTTAGACTCATAACCCTTCAGTCTCACAAACTGTGGTCTGTTTGTCAGGTAGTCTTTGATCCAGGAGATTGTTGAGGCCTCCACCTGAGTCTTCTGGAGTTTCTGACAAAGCAAATCAGGTTGGATTGTATTAAATGCACTGGAGAAATCAAAGAACATGATCCTCACGGTGCTGCTGGCTTTGTCCAGATGACAGTGGGTTTGTTGAAGCAGGTTTATGATGGCATCTTCAACTCCAACTCCACAGCGATAAGCAAACTGAAGGGGGTCCTGATGGTTTACTGTTTGCTTAAATCATGATACTGCTTCTCCCGCACTAGACAATTGGGATGGTGTTCTTAGGCTTATAAAGCTAACAATAATTATTATGGTTTGAATACCTACATTTCAGTATTATGAGACCATAGGATGTATCTTATGGGGTAATGGGTTCTTCCTCTCTGAGGGGCCTTTCAGCCCACTAGAGCTGTGTTAGTGGAGGCTGGGCAAGGACCAAAGTTTGACTTAAAGAGGATAGTAAGGGAGGTAAAGAAAATGTCCCAAACTTACAGTTTGATAATGGAAGCACGGCATCTTGGAGGTAACCAAGTCTCCTTAAAAACCATGAGACATCATCTCCACGTTACTTATCATAACAAACATAAATTGTACATTTTATTTCCTAAATAAATACTATTTACAAATATGTTGGTAAAAGTTTCTCTAGTGGTGTAACTTTCATGGAAATATGTCCTAAATAACTATCAACAAACAGATTTTCTTGGCTATTTGTCAAGACCTTTGATTGCTTTTAAGTTTAATGGTTAATATAATTTAATTATTACATGGTTTAATTTTGTATCTTGTTGGTTTTTAAAATCCTCCATCAAATTTCCTCTTCTAAAACAGTTTTTTATTTAATTTAATTCCCATCTTGTTTTTATATCCACAGCATCAAGTCTTTATCTACCTTTATATCAAAGTTCCTGGGCTGATTGTCGGGAACTTGGCATTATTGAACAATCACTCACCGAGGGCCATTGATTTAAAGCAGCAGGACTTCCACAAAACACTACCGGGGACGTTCATCAAAAGATCAACACCGGTTTAAGTTTGAAAAACATTGTTTTAATTAGCTAATTGAACAAACTGCCTCAACAACTGTTAAAGTATTTTTTTATCCATTCAGGTGAAATGTTGTTTTCGAACAAATATGCTAAAAAACTGTAGGAGAAATGGTGATTACACCTAACATGAAAAGAGATAGAGCAAAAACTGAAAGATCTAACGCAGCATTCCTTCATATTTAATCATTTTTAGTGTGAAAAAGTAAGTTGTCGAGCGCCATTTAATGAACCAAAGTAAGTACATTAAGAGAACAGACATTATATACAACAAGATTCATATTTATTTCCAGGTTAATTCTATACAGCATCAACATATCATGAGCAAATTACGCAGACTGAATGCTGCATCTTTTGAGTGGAATAGATGAAAAGGAGGAACTGGTGTATAATGACTAAAATGAATATGGTACATTCAGTAGATCAAAGAGAATAACAATAATTATAAGATAGAAAAAATTGTATGAAAAGTTATTGTGGACTATAGATTTAATATTGAAATGAATGAAGCCAGAACTATTTTCTTTGTTTTGTACATTCAACAGACTTTTCAGGTGATTACTGACTGGAGAATAAAAATACCCTAATCCTAGTTTGAAAAATTGAATCTGGGTTGAAGAATTATCACATAGAGAGCTATAATAAAAATGTAAATATGGACAGAATATAGGTTTGGACCCAGTGCATCACCACATCAAGACAGGTTATTAAATTAATTATATTGCACATTCTATTTAACGGACAGGTATCAGAGACTCAGGACGCACTTCTGTCTTGAGAAAACTCACAATTTAAAGAGTGGATGTTTCTCATGACAATGGAAACCTCCTGCAAGTATTTTGTGTGTGTGTCTGCTCCCTGTCTGCTCTCTCCTCTGAAACTCTCAGTCGGTCAGCAGTTGTCCACACATACTCATCCTGGTTCTGCTTGAGGTTTCTTCCTGTTAAGAAGAAGTTGTTCCTTTCCCCATTTCCAGCTGGAGTATCTCACCAGAGTTGAATGCTGCGACTCACTGGGTTGATGTACTGGTTCAGAGTCAAGCCCTTTTAGAATTTGTAAAATGGAGGATGGTTCTGGAGTATGTCCTCCTGATAGCGCAGATCTACAGGGGTTGGACAATGAAACTGAAACACCTGTCATTTTAGTGTGGGAGGTTTCATGGCTAAATTGGACCAGCCTGGTAGCCAGTCTTCATTGATTGCACATTGCACCAGTAAGAGCAGAGTGTGAAGGTTCAATTAGCAGGGTAAGAGCACAGTTTTGCTCAAAATATTGAAATGCACACAACATTATGGGTGACATACCAGAGTTCAAAATAGGACAAATTGTTGGTGCAGGTCTTGCTGGCACATCTGTGACCAAGACAGCAAGTCTTTGTGATGTATCAAGAGCCACGGTATCCAGGGTAATGTCAGCATATCACCAAGAAGGACGAACCACATCCAACAGGATTAACTGTGGATGCAAGAGGAAGCTGTCTGAAAGGGATGTTCGGGTGCTAACCCGGATTGTATCCAAAAAACATAAAACCACGGCTGCCCAAATCACGGCAGAATTAAATGTGCACCTCAACTCTCCTGTTTCCACCAGAACTGTCCGTCGGGAGCTCCACAGGGTCAATATACACGGCCGGGCTGCTATAGCCAAACCTTTGGTCACTCATGTCAATTCCAAACGTTGCTATCAATGGTGCAAGAGCGCAAATCTTGGGCTGTGGACAATGTGAAACATGTATTGTTCTCTGATGAGTCCATCTTTACTGTTTTCCCCACATCCGGGAGAGTTACGGTGTGGAGAAGCCCCAAAGAAGCGTACCACCCAGACTGTTGCATGCCCAGAGTGAAGCATGGGGGTGGGTTAGTGATGGTTTGGGCTGCCATATCATGGCATTCCCTTGGCCCAATACTTGTGCTAGATGGGCGCGTCACTGCCAAGGACTACCGAACCATTCTTGAGGACCATGTGCATCCAATGGTTCAAACATTGTATCCTGAAGGCGGTGCCGTGTATCAGGATGACAATGCACCAATACACACAGCAAGACTGGTGAAAGATTGGTTTGATGAACATGAAAGTGAAGTTGAACATCTCCCATGGCCTGCACAGTCACCAGATCTAAATATTATTGAGCCACTTTGGGGTGTTTTGGAGGAGCGAGTCAGGAAACGTTTTCCTCCACCAGTATCACGTAGTGACCTGGCCACTATCCTGCAAGAAGAATGGCTTAAAATCATTCTGACCACTGTGCAGGACTTGTATATGTCATTCCCAAGACGAATTGACGCTGTATTGACCGCAAAAGGAGGTCCTACACCATACTAATAAATTATTGTGGTCTAAAACCAGGTGTTTCAGTTTCATTGTCCAACCCCTGTAAATGCTGGAAGTTCCAGTAACTGCTGATGTTCGTGGCTCTCCTGCTGCACCTAGTGTTGAAGCTGGGCAAACCGATGCCGTATTTGCCTCTTGGCCCTCGTGCTCCTGAACCAGTTTAGCATTACATTCAGCCGGTTGTTGCGCCAGACATTGCAAAGGGCCTGTCAATTCAGCCATATTATCTTTTACAGTGTAATGGCCATTTACTGCCCCTTTTTGTTCACTGGTATCTTATGATTCTTCTGCTTCACATTCTGGAACAAGGCCCCTCTTCACTACCTCTTAGCTGGCCTGGAAGTCACCACTGCCACCAAATGTGAGACAGCCTGTCCAGTGTCTCAAGAAGGGCAGTGGACAGATGTTGTCTGGTGTAGGTTTAAAAAAAATAGTGACCAAGAAATATTTGCAAAAATCCAGAAATTATTCCAGAAATGTATCCAGAAATGACATCTAAGGGGAATACTCTCGTCATTCATTGTGTGATCGTCAATGATAAATAGTTCAGGTAGAAGCCAAGTTACATTAAAAACAGCGTTAATATGGTGAAATGGTGCATTGCTGTTGGCTGCAGCAATACTATGACAACAGCCATTAGTCTGCACTATTTTCCTGAAGTGAAGAGGATCAGAGCTACCTGAATAGAGCTAGAAAATTGACGAGGATCAGATGGGCTGGTCCCACTAAGCACAGCCAGTTGTGATCGGAGTACTTCCTGGCAAACTGCTTCGAACAAGAAATCTCTGAATTCACAAGAGAAATTATGTCAGAGGTCAGGATATCTGACAAACGAAGGAGAATGTTGAAGCAGAGTCAATAGCCATGCTGTTCGGAGCATCTGATGGGAAAAGATCGCCAAAGAAAAGGTTGTTGCTGCTGTTGCTAAACGGATCAAGGCTCAGGAGGTAAGAACACTTCCTTGTTGCAAAAGTACATTTAGATATCAGCAGTTATTGTTAATTATTTTATTAATAATAATACGAAATTATTAAATATATTCACACTTGCCACTTTTGGTCCGCTTTAAACGGACCAGAGTTTGTTTCCTCCCTTGGTCCGGACCTTTTGCGCAGGTGTGAATACACTCCAGCGAACCCTGGTCCGGACCAAACAACCGGACCAAGATCCACTTTTTAACGTGGTCTTGGTCCGCTTCTAAAACGGACTCTGGTGCGGTTCGCTTATGGTCTGAATACAAACCGGCCCCGATCCGAACCAACTACAAAAAGCGTACGTCTCTTTGGACATAAAAAGCCACCGGTAGCAAAGGTGTGTGTTGTAAGGTAATCATACCTGATAAGCTGTGTGTTGCTTAGCAACGCTACTGGCTTGTTGTGGAACAAGGCACGTAGAGAACGTCGGCGTTCAGCATCCGACGGGGTTCCAGCATTATAAATGGAACGTCTCAAAGTCTGTGTTGAATTCAATTCAATTCAAAAATACTATATTTATCCCAAAGGGAAATTAAATGTTATTATAGCTCATATTATGAAGGTTTCCTCAAAGAGCCGTTGTAGATGCTGATGGCTGTGGGCAGGAAGGATCTCCTGTAGCGCTCCGTCTTACAGCAGATCTGAAGAAGCCTCTGACTGAAGACACTCTGTTGTTGTAGGACAGTCTCATGAAGAGGATGCTCAGGGTTCTCCATAATGTTCTTCATTTTATGAAGAATCCGTCTTTCCACAATGATCTCCAGAGGTTCCAGAGGAGTCCCCAGAACAGAGCCAGCCTTCTTTATCAGCTTGTTGAGCTTTTTTAAGTCCCTGGCTCTGATGCTGCTTCCCCAGCAGATGATGGTAGAAGAGATCACACTTTCCACAACAGACTTATAGAAGATATGCTGCATCTTGCTGCAAACACCAAAGAACCTAAGCTTCCTCAAGAAGTACAGTCTGCTCTGTCCCTTGTAGACGGCTTCACAGTTGCATCTCCACCTGGTTAGACTCACAACCCTTCAGTCTCACAAACTGTGGTCTGTTTGTCAGGTAGTCTTTGATCCAAGAGATTGTTGAGGCCCCCACCTGAATCTTCTGGAGTTTCTGACAAAGCAAATCAAGTTGGATTGTATTAAATGCACTGGAGAAATCAAAGATCATGATCCTCACAGTGCTGCTGGCTTTGTCCAGATGACAGTGGGTTTGTTGAAGCAGGTGTATGATGGCATCTTCAACTCAAACTCCACAGCGATAAGCAAACTGAAAGGGGTCCTGATGGTTTACTGTTTGCTTACTCAGGTGGGCCAACAGGAGTCTTTCTAGGACCTTCATGATGTGAGATGTCAGGGCAACAGGTCTATAGTCATTAAGGACTGATGGGTGAGTTTTCTTTGGTACCGGAACAAGACAGGAGGTCTTCCACAACACCGGAACCTTCTTCTGGGCCAGGCTAAGGTTGAAGAGGTGCTGCAGAATCCCACAGAGCTGCTCTGCACAGGCCTTCAGGAGTCTCGGGCTGACATGATCTGGACCTGCAGCCTTATTCCGATTCAGTCTCTCCAGTTGTCTCTTCACCTGACTTCTTGAGACACACAGGTGGAAGGGGGAAGCAAAGGAAGCATCAGCATATTCTGATATGGTTGAAGGCAAACATGTAGAAGCAGAAGGGTCTAGGGCTGAGGTGGAAGATAAAATATTTGAGGTGTTACTGGACAGCTGTGGGTCCTGTGGGTCAAAGGAAGGTGGAATGTCTGTTTGGCTGTGAGCAGGAGAGGAGGATGCGAAGCTTGTTTCTGAACTGAACATATTGAAGAATGTGTTCAGTTCATTGGCTCTGTCCAGACCTTCATCGGTCCAATCATCCCTCTGCCTGAAGCCTGTGATCTTCTTCATCCCTGTCCACACATCTCTGATATTGTTTTGCTGGAGCTTGCTCTCCAGCTTCTTCTTGTACACCTCATTGCTGTCTCTTATCTTGACTTTAACTTGCTTCTGTATAATCCTCCATAATTCTCTGTCTCCCTCTCTGAAGGCTCTTTTTTTCTTGTTAAGCAGGTCCTTCAGGTCACAGGTGATCCAAGGTTTGTTAATGGGGAAGCATCTCACGGTTCTGGTGGGGATGATGTTATCCACACAGAAGGTTATATAGTCGGTTACACACTCAGTCATGGCATTGATGTCTTCTCCATATGGCTGGCACAGTGTGTCCCAGTCTGTAGCCTCAAAGCAACCTTGCAGAGCTTCTTCAGCTTCCTGTGACTATTTTCTCACAGTCCTCTTTATTACAGGTTGCCTCTGAAGAAGGGGCTTATATTTCGAGCAGAGAAGAACAAGATTGTGATCTGATTTGCCTAGAGGAGGTCTTACAACACACACCTTTGCTACCGGCTACGGTGGCTTTTCATGTCCAAAGAGACGTACGCTTTTTGTAGTTGGTTCGGATCGGGGCTGGTTTGTTTTCAGACCAAAAGCAAACCGCACCAGTATCCGTTTGGAACCGTCCCTTGAAAAACGGAATCGTCCCATATTTAGAATAAAAAGTACGCGTCCCGTATTGAGCTGAAACAGGACGCACGTAGTCCCGTATTATTAGGCGGATCAAAAATCTTCACTAAAATGTCAATGGAATTAATAAATGATGGGGTGCTTTATATTTAACATTACGGTAAATTCATTACCAGCCATATCCTGCTCTGTGACCAATGAGCTGACAGAATATTTCGGCTCATCTCATTGGCCAGCAGGTACCGTTGCTAAGGATAGATACAGGTGTTATGTTGATTCGGTTTCCACAGCGTCTCCTCGCCGCTTACGCGTCAAAAAAGGCCCGTGCTTGTTCAGCGCTCGTAACCAGCCCGCCGTGCTTCCACCACAGGAGATCTACGGACACTGTGAAAGCTCAAACAACGTGTTTCGACGAAGCTGTCCCACTTTTTTGCAACTGTGTTCTCATCATGGATGGATGGATGGATGGATGGATGGATGGATGGATGGATGCAGAGAAGTGGATGCAAGTTCTTCAGGCAGCTGACATCCCCAACATCCAGGCTATTGTATCCTTTGTCCTCAGTATCTCTTCTTCTAGTGGATTTGTGGAAAATATTTTCTCCATCATGAAAAATAAGTGGACTGATGTGAGGAACAAATGTTCTACTGAATTAATGAGAAGTGAGCTAACTGTCAGTCTAGTTAATGAAATGTCCTGCTCAGAGTTTTACTCGGTAGTCCTGAAAAGTAAACAACTCCTTGCAGCAGCAAGAGCTCAAATGAAATATAAATGGAAAAAATAGGTTGTTTCCACATAATTCAGTACTGCAGTTTTTAGTTCACTAGTTCAATATTTTTTTCACTACACCTGTACAGTCTTGGCCTTTAAGGCACAAGTGTTTATGTTTACAACTTTTCTACAGACTTTTTGTTTGCACTAAATGCACTATTACAAAAATGTTTTGCATTATGCTGTTATGCTTTTTTATATTGTTTTAAGTTAAGCAGGACGGAGGTCTTTTCAATAGTGGTTTATTTATTTTAGAAGGATATTTGTTTTTGTCTAGTAATTTTATTTTGCAAAAAGAATAAATTGCTGAATAATTATTTTTCCATGGATATTTGTATCAGTCAAAAACATGCATCGAATTAAACTTGGGTTCGGGTCCAATGTTTCCAAAGTCATTTCACACAAAGAAAAAGGGGTATAAAAAACTCACCAGGCCGGTAGAGGTGCAGACAGTGGGGTTGGATAGCCCTACCAGGAGGTGTCCCTTATTTATTTATTAAGGAGTTGGCAACCCTAACCGAGACCACCTCAAAAAGTGGGTCTCGGTCCGGTTGTTTGACCCAGACCAGAGTTCGCTTGAGTGTATTCACACCTGCACAAAAGGTCCGGACCAAGGGGGGAAACGAACTCTGGTCCGTTTAAAGCGGACCAAAAGTGGCAGAAGTGAATATGCTGCTCTGCTTCGCCTCCAGTTGTTTCACTCAGTGCCGTATTTACTGTAACCATGGAACCCAGATCGTGCAATAAAAGTCAATGATAAATGCGGTAGCAAGTCCAAAACAACTCATTCTACAGATGTTAAACCAGTTAAACAGCTTAATTTTCCGTTTTATGTATCCTTTTTCCTATTTTGTCTACAACGGGTGATTACACAAAGTGCAGCGAAGCTACATTTATTGCTTAGTTTGCTGCATTTAATGTTTAATTGCTTGGTTCAGAATACCTTAGTTAATGTAAATAGCCCAGTAACTGATCTAATTAATCTAATGTAAACAATTGCCTCTATATATGTATATGTAAATATATGTGTGTATTTATTAACATAGCGAGATCTAGTCTGTCTTTAGTGAATTACTTTGAAAATCCCGGTGTTGTGCTCAATCTGTTTCCTGGTGGTGTGGTATGATTTATGCATATTCACTCCAGCCGTGCTCTGGCATCCAGCAAAAATAGACTCTGGTCGAATTAGATGGCCGTCTGCACACCACAGCACTTGTGCTCTGCCATCTGATGAAAGCTGACTTACTTCTCCTGACTCTGCTGTGTCTCTGTGTCATAGTGACTGAAATATATATAAAGATACATCGGATTCTTTTTTGCTGTCTGTGTTGTCAGCCATTGTAGCAGCAGTCAGTTTAAGTGCGGGGTTCCCCTTCTACGTCATAAAGAGCACAGAGTAGTCTGGACTTGCCTTTTTAGTGAAATTTATGTCCATTTATCTCAACAACTGTTCATTTTAGTGGCATTAATATACTTTTTGAAATATTTTATTAATGTTTCCTTTACATAAATGCAATTGGAGTTATCATAAAAAATCAATGTCACGGGCACTTTAAAGTAACAAACATGCTCCTGGAAAATCTACGCTATAACTGTTTGCTTCACACTGAACATGGACCTAAACAAGCAATGGAAGAGCTCTCTTTGAAGCTCAGAAAGACTATTATAGAGATCAAAGTAAAAGGTAAAGGCTATAAGACCATCTCCAAACGCCCTCAGGTTCCTGTGATCACAATGATGAGTAACTGCAAAGAAACAAATATAGGAAACCATCCAAGACCATACAAGCTGAACTCCAAGGTCAAACCAGTTTCTAACCACACATCCATCACATTGTGAACCATAATGGTGGTCTTTCCTTCACGTCTGTGTTCTACATACTTCCAATTTTTCTGTTGAGTTTCTTTGTCATCTTTTGGTTTCTATCTTGGTTCATTCTTGTGTTGGGATCTATTCTGTTTCTGGTTCATGCATTCTTCTGGTTTCTATGTCTTTGTTTTGCTGGAACCCTGTGGGTTTATCCTGTTTATCATTCACCTTCCATGAGCCTGTAGATTCATGCTTCTCAGCTGGACTGTATCAATAATCCCTCATCTGGTTCCGATTCATTATATACTATACTCACTGGTCTCCTCAGCCCTTTCTCAGATCTTTCAGTCAAACTCCTGTTTTTATCCTGAGTCTTCTGAAATTTTAGGTTTTGGTCTGGGTTTTTGATTTTTCTTTGGTGAACTCTTGATTTATTTTCATCAGCCTATGTCCGACAACCTCTCTACTACTGGGTTCTCCGAATTATGACAAAGTCATCCTGAAGTGAAACATCCTGCCCAACGTCAAAGCTCAGACTCGCAGGCTTTAAACAGCAAAAGGCACTCAAAAAAGCAAAGTCCATATCTGAATCCTGTTATGGAAAGATCTGAAGATCTGTTATGGAAGGATCTGAAAATTGAGGTCTGCAGACATCAGTCTTCTAACCATAGACAGCTTGAGCAGACAACTCATTGAACTGCACTGATTGCTGCAAAAGGTGTTGCCACAAAATACTAAATTACAGGTGCCATCTGTTTTGTACATGCAATTTTCATTAGTTTCTCAGAGCAGAATGTACTGATTGTCCCTCGCACTTGTTTAGGACAGATCTTTCCAAGCTGTTGGACCAATACTATGGACTGAACTTCCACGTTACTTGGGATCACTGGACTCTGTCGATGCTTTTAAAAAGAAACTTTAGATGTTCTTTTTCAAACAAGCATTTTAACCTAACTGGTCCCTGGGATGCTATGACTGACTGTATGTTGTTATGATGTATTTATGATGTATTTATTTTATTTTTTTCTTGCTTTACTGTATTTATTCTACTGTTTATATTATTTTTCGTTAATCATTTTATAGGGTCTTGATTATTTATATTCTCAATTTCTAAAGTACAGAATAAATGTGAAGTGGAAGAAAAAACACATGATTTCATTTTTTTTCCCGAAAGAATCAGAGGGATGTACGTATGTATTCAGCCCCTCTTTACTCTGAGAACCCCAAATAAAATTTAATGCAACCAATTTCTTTCAGAAGTCATTAATAAATAGAGTCCATCTGTGTGTAATTTAATCCAATAATGTGAGCAAAGTAGACTGTCAGGGACAAAATTGTAAAGAAGTTTAAAGCAAGGTCAGTCATAGACCAGTATATGCATTGGACATCACGCTTTGGACATTTCACTAAAAAATAACTACTTGACCCTTCTTAACTCTGTGGGAATAGCAGACATTCACAGCTAAGATGAGAGAATCTGTTGACTGAATAACTATTAACTGTGGCCTCCACAGGTCCTCAAGATGAAAGCCATTAATATAAAAAAGCCAGAAGTCATGTGGGAACACGGTAAACACATGAGAAAGTGCTGTGGTAAATTCATGCCAAATTGAACTTTTGGTGTGGCATACAACTAATACTGGAAATCATGCAGTGATGTGTTCATCATGCAAACCTATCATCTTAAAAGTGGTAGTTGATGTTTAGCAGAGTGAGGGAAACTGGTCAGAGTTAATAGGAAGATGAATGGACCTAAATACAGGGCAATCCTGGTTAGTGGTTGCTGCACTAATCATACAGCCAAGGATGCAATTTACTGGTTTGAGTCAAAATGTATTCATATGTTAGAATGGCCCAGTCAAAGTACATACCTAAATCCAATGAATCTGTAGTATGACTTGAAAATGTATGATCACAGACATTATCCATTCAGTCTTACTGAGCTTGAGCTATTTTGCAAAGAAGAATGGGAGAGAATTATAGTCTGCAGATGTTCAAAGCTTTGAGAGACATTCCCAAAAGACATGCAGCTGGAATTGCAGAAAAAGGGGACACTACACAGTATTAATTCAGGCCAGACCTATTTGCAAGTAGATTGAAAATCATGTATCATTTTCCTTGTGGGGCTGCATGGTGGCACTGATGGTCCCACTGTTGCCTCGCAGAGAGAAGGTCTAGGGTTCTATTCCTATCCTGGGGTCTTTCTGCATAGAGTTTGCATGATCTCCCTGTGTGTGCGTGGGTTCTCTCCAGGTACACCAGCTTCTTCCCACAGACCAAAACCATGACTGTTAGGTCGACTGGTCTCTAAATTGCCCTTAGGTATGACTGAGTATGTGTGCATGGTTGCTGGTCCTGTGTGTCTCTGTGTTGTTCTGCGATGGTCGGTGACCTATCCAGGGTGTACCTTGCCCGTATACTGCTGGACATAGGCACCAGGTCCCTGTGACCCTGGATGAAAGAAGGGGTATAAAACAAGGATGGATGGATTTTCCTTCCACTTGCAATTATGATTACATCAATTTCAACACTTCTTTGTGTTGATCTGTCTTCTGCATTTGTACAGAAATACATTGAAGTTTGTGCTTGCAACATGACAAAATGTAAAAAAGGTTAAGGGTTATAGATCTCTTTTCAAGATACTGTAAACATGGTTAATGCATCAAACTCAAAATGATTGATTGGACATATATTAAGTTTCATCTTTAGTTTTGCTTTAGTTATACATCATAACCCAAATAAAATACTTGTATTTACTTTTATATACAACTTAATGCAAGCTGTAAGCCATTGTTACAATTGTTTCACATTTTTCATAATCAATGCACAATTCATATAGTATTACAGTATTTGTTGGATTATATTAACAGTGAGCAAACAGCAGAACATTGCAGGTCTTCAGAGGAGTGGTGTATTACCAAAGTATCAGCTCAGAGGAATTCAATTTGACTTCTACTGAAGTTTACAAAAGAAAACACAAGTGGAAGGCCTTGACAGAGCTTTTCACAATTCAATACTTCAGTAATAAATCTTTGATGTGTTTTGATTTTTGGACTGCATGCTCTTTTTATCACAGAGAGATCCAGGACCTCAGTGTGGCCTAAGCTCTATGTCATGTGTTGTGCTGCAGGCTTATCGTTGTGATTCAGTGTATTACAGCTCACAGCTGTGAAAGAATCAATTTATCATCAGCATGCACCTTGAGAGCAGCTCTTAGAAAGACAAACTTTCTGTTTGGTTGGATGTTTACGTTTCATGTCAGCTGCCATCTTTCCTGCAATAGCTCTCCTGATATCTTCTACTTTGGAAATGATCAGATGAAACATCTGGGTGGGTTGTGGCTTTGATAAGTGTTGTCACAAAACACCCAAGCTGACAACGAATTCACACAACGGCTGCATATTTGTGTTTCTGTAGGCAGAAAAATGCGGTGCAGCCCTGATTTACAACATGATGGAAATGCGGTTTATGGAAAGCTAAAAAGGACCTATTGCAAGTCTACATAGCGATTGTATGCAGGCCAACATGTGTGACATTGAAGAGTGACAAAGTGAAATAAGACCACAGAGGATAATTATGCGATAGAAATGGTGTGAGAAGTACAGTGGGTAAATAATGAAAAAATCTACTTAAAAGGCTCCTGGGTTTTCAATTTGGTTTTGCATTGGTTACTGAAAAAGCTGGCCTATGTTGCATGTATCCACTGGGAGGCGCTGTTTCCCCACAAATCGAGCCTCTTTGCCTGTGCTCAGATTCACTCTTGTTTCTGTATGAAATCGAATTCCTCTTTGCCGACCACAGTGATTGATGGTAGTAATGAATTCCCACACATATATACACATTCATACTCACACTGTTTGGCTGAATTTTTAATGTACCTCCAGCATTGCACATCCCAAGTTACACCCTAATCACTCCTTCACTTCCCAAACCTGACACTCTGAGTTTAAACTTCCTGCACACCCATTCACACACTCATACACAGCCATCCTTAGTGCATTTTCCAGATTTGTGATGAAAACCTTTGTTTTTAACACAAGCCACTGGTATTAATTGCTTCTGCTTCGACGTCCCACAGGGTAATTTGCATGTGTGTTGACGCTCTGATCGCTGAGCAGTTTGAGAAATGTATTTTCCTCTTCCTCCTGGCATTTTCGGGGCTTGTGATTGACAGATGAGAGAACCCGAGTTCCAGGAGGTGTACCAGAGGGTCTGATCCCTGGAAAACATCCTCAGCACAATACCAGATGAGATCAGTGACAGAGGAGACTTGCTACAAATTGTAGAGTTAGACAATTCTTTGAATATGTTCCTGTCAGGCTAAATTATGGCCAATTGTTTCAGCTTGTTATTTTTATAAAACAATTATGCCTTTTAACGCTTACAAAAATTATTTATATTTAGAGTTATTATTTTTTGTATAATTTAAAAAGTCTTGTTTGGAACTATTTACCACATTTCCAAGTCTTTATGTCATGACCTTTGCTGTCTTCAGACCAGGCAGCCACAGACAGCAGTAAAACCGTCTGTTCATCATACGTGTTGTAAAGACAACCCTTCTTTCATCTTCAGTTGCTCTAGAGATCATGTGACTTTGCCTCCAGAAACTGCTGAAATTTCACAGAGACTGTTCTGTATTCTACTTGGGCATTATCTGTGCCTTATATTTGACTCAAGCATAGGACTTTCCTTTTCTTTAATTCCTTTAATGTTAATAACAGTTTAGAAAGGATACTTTTAGTTAAATCCTGCAACCTATTACTCTAAACAAGCCTTTAAAAGAAATATTGTTTACTTTAATGTTTTTGCTTAGGTTTGTTATAATTTTCCTCTGATGATTGCATATTCATTGCCTTACTCTTTGCAAGACCTTGGTAAAAGTCAGTGATGATCTCAGATTTGTAGCTGTTGTTCATTTATTCATGTTGTTTAACTAACATACAGTGCCCTCCACACGTATTGGCACCTTTGATTGTTGTAAACAGCTTTGAAATAAATATTAATGCATTAATTTTTTAGCAAGGTAGCATAATCTCACACTGAAAATCCAGCCTTTAAATTCAGTGACATGGGAGAAATAATCCCAGATATTTATTGTTTATTAATAAAATCACTAGTGTGACAAATACTGGCAGCTCCATAAATATCTGTCAAAATAATTGGATCTGGAAAGTATTTGTTGTTTAAGCTGTACTTTTTAAAAAGTCATTAGAGTGTCTAGGATACTTTAATTATATAAGAATTATTTATATAATGTGTTCCTGGGGTATACGTGTATTCTGTGACAAGAACGCACAATCACTCAGTCACTCTTCAAAACCCGCCACGTATGTTGATCTTCATAAATCAAGAATGCTTATAAGAAAGTAGATGTTCACCTACACCTGTTCATATCTGCAATTAGAGAAATTATTAAGAAACCTCATGATACAGCTAGTTCTTTAAACTATCCAGTTCAAGTTTTGAAAATGACCCGATAAATTTCACGGAAAACCGAGGAAAGTTCTGTAAAGTTCTGGTGTCATAATGTTGGCTTTAACGACTCTGAATGTGGACACAATTATGGAGACTGAACAGCTGTTTAGCAGTTTATTTGGGAAACGTACAAAGCAAGGTAGAACATGGATTGGATCTGCCTGAGGGATCTGGATTGGCACTGAGAAGGAGAGGAGAGAGGTTATTGTTGTTCTGAGGAAGTTATGGAGAGTAGTGCAGGATAAGATGATGGCTTGTTGGCGGTGGTAAGTCTACCCAACAAAGGCTGAGTTTGGCAGGAGGAGTAGCACAAAGATTCACAGTGCTGACATTCTCTGTGATCCTTAAGCAGCAGTGCTTCAGCTAAGCATACTGTGTTGGAGGGTGGACAGGCAGGTGAGCAATGGTTTGGTGTGCAAGAATACAGAGAACAGGAGCTTGAAATTCAGGACACTGTCAGAGTGATCAGATTTAACTCGATTAGAGCAGATTTAGGAAATGTAGAAAACTGCATAACATGGTCAGCTTACCACGGTGGTAGAGACATTGGGCTGATGCCTCCCTCCAGATTCCTGCTCCTTAAGAAGCCCTGATGATTGTGCTCAGCGAGAAACACCTGTTGCACCTGCCAGTCACACCCTGAAGGCGGAGAGAAACACAGCACAGCACAAAACACAAAAACCCTGCACACAGCCACTGTGGGATGACATCTGGAAGGTAACCTCTAAACTGCAGGAAAGAACCCAGTTAGTTCATGGTGAGTAACCAGTTAGTTTCAAGACTATAATCCATAAGAATAGCTCTTGGTAGGATTCCAAGATAGTATTAGGAATGTACACCAGAAGTGCCAAGAAAGTTATTCTAGGACACAGTAAGTTCTGGAAAAGCACCCAGTAAGTTCTAGGAAAGTTTAGAGAAAGTCACCAGTGACTTCTGGGAAAATACCTGGAAAGTCCGGGCAGGTTTTGGGAAAGGTGCATGGTAAGTATTTAAAAGTAAATGAATCTTCCACCAGTCACAATGAGGTGGATATCGAGGTAGGAAGAATAAATATCCAAAGATCACTGTTAGAGAACTGCATCGAAGAGTGGAGTCTTAGCATCAACAAGTGTTTAGAAGAATTTATTTTGCAGCTATTGTGAAGGACGCTACATGAGTCTTGCCTTTGTTGTTCAAATTTTTTATTTGTTAATGTACATTGATCAGGCATGGGATTCAGATCACCTGTCTAATAGTGTGTTGGCCTCCCATTTTCTGTCAAAATAGCCTGGATCCGTAGAGGCTTGGACCAAGATCTTAGCAACAGATCCTTTATGCCTTTTACGTCGCGAGGTGTGAACTCCATGGATTGGACCTTCTCTGAATGGGTGATTTTACTGAGATCAGAGGAATTTTAAGTCTGCTGGAAATAGTATTTTGATAAACTGCTCTGCAACAATGCTTAGGAATGCAGTATGTGTCATAGTAATATGTACTTGATTGGCGAGACCTAGGATTTCTCAGCAAAACATTGACAAAAGCATGACGCAGACCTTCTTCCACAGTTTAGTGGTCCAGTTCTGATGCTCACAAGCCCAATGTTGGTGCTTTAGACAGTGGGCATGGGCCAATATAGAAACCTTAACTGGTCTGCAGCTATGTAACCCTATATGCAACAAACTGTGATCCACGGGGTATTTTTTCTGCATCTAACACATTCCCTTTCAGGACAAAGTGTACTTTTGCTGCCCAATACAGTATAACCCACCTACTAACAGGTGCCACGATGAAGAAAAAATCTGTGTTTACTTCTCTAGTCACTGGTCATAATGTTACGGCACATTGTGTAGATGCCTTTGCCATTTGAAACCATGTTATCTTCCACTCACTTAACTCTCCTTAGCACTAGAAGAGATTTCTTCGAATTGTCAGATGTCCAAACCTCAGCGGGATGTCAAACGTAAAATCCTTATGAATGCATCTGTAAGTACTGTTCATGCCATCTGGTCGGGCTATGATGGCCCATAATGTTTAACACCAAAACATTTAAAACATGCACTGGAAACATGCACTAATGGTGCCATAACATTAATGGAATGTTAAACTAGTTTGCACAGTGTAGTAATGTCCTTTAGCTGAACACACATTTCCAGGATTTTTGATATAGGTCATCTACGTGCCCCAATTTACCTGTATTCTGATTAAATTCATTGCTTTTAGTGATTCACAGCATAAGTTCCTTACTCAGCTGAGAGCTTACTTCTGAGAAATTAAAGTTCTGAAACAGCAGATTTTATGTACATTTGAGAAAAAAGTTGAAAGGATATCTTTGACAAAGTGGGAAGGAAAGAATGAGCTGGATCAAAGCGGTGTCGTTTCAGGGTATTAGTTCCTGATGAAACGAGGACAAAATCAGGACAAAAATAAAGGGATTGTTTTGAGGTCATATGCTTAATTGTAATATCGTTATAGATGCTGCCATTGCCATAACAGAGATGATAGACACTGGTAATGTTGTCTTCAGGAAAAAAAAAAACAGTGTCACAACAGAAGGAAAATCTTGCTCACTAAAACAGTGGAGCTGAAAGACTGCCTGTGTTTGTGGGTTAGGAAGTGAAAAAGCAAAACAAAGAGTTTGTGAAACACGCTCAAGACCTTCTTCAAAGATGTAGAGCATGATATTGTTCTTTAGTTTATTCTCTTTAATTTCCTCTGTTTTCTTCTTGTCTATCACTTATTCAACATCTTCCTCTTCTTGTGCACCCACACGCCACCAACACATTTAGTGCTTGTGCACACACATTCCAATACACACTTGTGTCACCACCATGTAAATGGTGGCTGTTTGATCACAGTCCCGCTGCTATCAAATCCACCATTGCTGAATAATTCCCCTGACCCACTTCCTGTGGATTCATGCCGACTTGTATTCTCTGAAGCCCGACATTCTCCATTCCAGGCAGATCAAAGGGTTTCCAGGATCAGTCCTAACATCGTTGCCACGGTTCCTTTGCTGGTTGATTGACACATGTGTCCTCGCGTCTCAGTCACTGTTGTTTCCTGGGCTATAAATGTGTTTGTCAGCACAATCTGGGGCCCAATCACCAGATCAATGTGATACCGCGAACCATCAAGGCTGTGAAGAAGCAGACAGAATCTCAGTATTTCGCAGAGAATAGATGAATAGAGGTATTATGGTGTTATGGTTTGCGACAACATTTTTGAAGTTTCTGCATGCTAATTTAGAGTTTAGTGGATTTAAAGGAAGATCAGTCTGGTGGAGTTCTTCTCTTCTCTTCTCTTCTCTTCTCTTCTCTTCTCTTCTCTTCTCTTCTCTTCTCTTCTCTTCTCTTCTCTTCTCTTCTCTTCTCTTCTCTTCTCTTCTCTTCTCTTCTCTTCTCTTCTCTTCTCTTCTCTTCTCTTCTCGTGCACCCACACCCATTTCAAGCGTTCTTAGTCCACCTGGGGCTGCACAGTAGTGCAGTTGGTAGCATGCATAGGTTCTCTTTCCGGGTACTCCGGCTTCCTCCCACAGTCCAAAAAACATGACTGTTAGATTAATAAGAATAATTTAGACTTTGTTGATCTCACAATGAAGAAATTATCCTCTGCATTTAACCCATCCCTTAGGGAGCAGTGGGCTGCCATTGTGCGGCGCCCGGGGAGCTTTTAGGGTCTAAGGGTCATGCTCAGGGACCCAGAGTTGCAGGCTGCAGGATTCAAACTAGGGTACCTGTGGCCTCTCCAGGATGCAAATGCCCTGCTCTCCAAGGCTCCCCAGACTTGTGGGGAATGGTGGCTCCCACAGGTTGACGGTTCTCTTTAAATTGCTCTTAGGTATGAATGGATATGTGCATGGTTGTTTGTCCTAACACATACTTTAGGTTTATTTTATTTTTATTCTACTGGTGATTTAAGAAAACTGTCACGGTTTACTTGATATTGTACCCCAGAATGCAGACGAGCAGGCAGCGTGATGGTAAGTGAAAAAAAAGAGGTTTAATTACGAAAACTCACTCACAACAGGAGGCAGGAACAAAACCAACGGGCAGGTAAGACAGGCATGATCAAAAAGACAAGACTTGGTTAGAGAACTAGACATGAGAACTAGACATGAGCATGAGAGATGTTTCCGCGAAGACTAACAGAACAGGTGTGAATATATGGCGTGAAAACCAGGTGGAGTAAGGAGACTGATTAACTTGAAGCAGGTGAACTGAATAAACTTAATTAACAGAACAAAACGTGACTGGAGCAAAACAGAGACTCTTGAACACAAACTAGAAAAACATGAAGCAAAAGCATAACCAGATCCGAAAACCAAACTTGACAAAACATAAACAAGACGACAAAACAAAAGCATGACCAGGAAAATAAACAGAAACATGATTCAAAACTTGAACAGTGAAAAACATAAGGAAAAACCCCGAAACCAAAAACCAAACAATCCTACATCATGACAAAAACAGAATTATTTCTGGATTTATTTTTCCCACACTGAATTAATTAACTCAAATACATTTTTTTTTCTCTAAAATTTCCATTGTAATGTTGTGCTACATAAATGTACCTGAGGCTTTTTATGTATCTTTTTCAGGGATGCCAATGTGTTAGGCCAGCATTACAAACACTAAAACTTCTCTGAGATCATTCTCAAATGTACTGTTCATTCGAATCAAGATTTGTATAGCACAAAACAAAAATTGTAAGACCAAATATTTAGAAATCTTTGTTGGGAGAAAATTTTCACATAGCCTGAAGCAGATATGTTGAAAAATATCAAGAAAGATTAGATGCCACTGTAACTTATAAATATGGAGTCTGCAGTTCTTTTTTAACCCCGTTCTGCACTGGTTCACCACACTGCAGTAAAAGCATTAACCACTCTGGGGAGGCAGTAAGTCATTGGCTTCACTGTCTTTTTTTCTTCACTTCTGTTATGAAACCATAAGTCAAGCTCTAATTATTACTGACAACTCTCTCTTCTGCTTTTCAAACATGGACAGAGCAGCTGTGCGTTTTTTGATTTGAAGAGTTTTTAGAAACCCTGCCTGTCAGTCTGTTGACATCAAAGAGCTTCTTTAAGTTAAGAGTCCAGTTTGCTGCTCAGTCTCACACAGTGAAGTTCCTCTTGGAATTATGGACACATTTTGATGTCTAAAAACCTAACTTGGATTGCAGTTACGAACAGAAATGGAGAGCTTTGATTTGGAAAAAAAAATTCTGTGTGATGTTTAAGAGTTTTATCATAAAAACTAGATGCATCAAACTTCTGTCAGCAGACATTTGTTTGCATCACAAGAGGTTTAAGCTAAAGGGCTGTTTTTTCAATTTAGCTTTGAAGAAATTTGAAGGAGTAAAACTGAAAAAAGTCTATTGCTACCATAAATACTTTACATAATGTTTATGCTTGATTCTTTCTCATACGCTGAGATCTCCCCCACTTTACTCATTTGACAGAGTCATGGAGTGTGGAGGCTCTTTTCTTTTTTATTGTAAATTAAAGAGTTCTGAAAAGGATTTCCAAAAGTGGGTCTCCCTTCGGATTTGCATTGTGGTCTGAAAGTGCTTCATTTTCGCTCAGTTGCCCTTGCATTCTCTTTTCTTCGACTGCACTTCTTTGCTTCCTGCTCCAAGATCCGTACAATTTTTTTTTTCGCCCCATTCCAGCAACTTCATTCTTCTCCCTGCATAATAGTGGATTCTCCATGGTGGATTTGTGTGGGACTATTTTTGGGTTCAGCACTGGCTCCGGCATGCGCCACCGTAATCCAATTGTGATAGTGTTAATTTTTAAAGCTTTATTATTGAAATTGCTGAGACCTAATTTTCTGATCCTGTCACTGTTGACGACCGCCATAATCATCCAATTCAAGTTATTCCAGACCATCAAGTAACAACTAGGGATTGGACATTGCTGCTGAGGCAGAAGGGGGGAAGAGAAATGTGAGATCTTGGGTTGCATTCTTTCTTGTTGTCATACTCACAATCTTTTTGTTTGATTTTAACAAGTCTACAAGTTTTATTTATTTTTTTTATTGTGTACGCTGCAGTGAATGACCCACAGGCTGGTTTCCGAAAGGCATGATGTTGGCTCAGTAAAGCTTTTGTTGTGTTTATCTGATTTTATTTCTTTAAGTTCGGACTCTATGATTTTGTTCTGTGCTTTCGTGCATTTAAACAGAAAAAAAAAAAAAAACGACTACTTTGAATTGTATTGTTGCTGCAGCTACTGCACGCGTGCAGGTTGTAATGTGGAGTTGTTGTTTTTCAAACAGATTATCTTCTCTTTGTGCCTAATCTGTGAATCGAAATATCACCCTCACACACCATCAGCCAGTGCCACATGTGGACAATAACGCCCAGACTCACAAACACAACACGTTTTTGACTACTTGGTTGCCAGGAAACTTTGTCGGAGTCTTTAAGGGTGAGAGATGATAAAGAATTGTGTGTGTGGGTGTGTGTCTTGTATGTGTCTTGGCAGGTTAGTTAACTGCCTGTGGGTGTCTGCATGCTGCAGCCAGGGCTGTTGGTGTTGATTACCTCTCAGTCATTGCTGTCTGGCATAAATCTCAGCAAAGACACAAAGCAAAGACTGTGCTGGATACAGCAGATTTTTCGAATGGTCATGACGAACCATCCAAAGGTTTGTTTGGGGTAGCAGAAATTTGTGTTTCATATTTCTATAGCATGAAGATTCTGGATGATGTAATTAACCATATTTGTGTGTTCATATTGTTTTCCTTAAAAGAAGGCTGACTAAAGTGGTCTTCATCACAACTGCAAACTTCACAGATCCTGCAAATGCTTCAAAAGTTTGGGGATCACCTGCTAAGCCTGTAGTGACCAAAAAGCTTATTAAGTTTAAATTTATTGTGGATTTTCTCAAATGGATGCTTATACCTCCAATAACATTTGAATACATTTTCTTTAGCAAATTGTACCTTAACATCATGATTTTCGCTGCCATCAATAAGCCTGTGGGATTATTCTGTCTGGATATTTGACCACTCTTTTAAACACAGATAGCAGAGCTATTTTAAACTGGTTGTTTTTTTTGTATGGGGCCTGGCTTTAAAACATAGTCTGCAAATTTACAATAGGATTAAGGTTATGGGCGACTGCAGAAGCTTATTCTTGGTGTATTATACTTATTACTAAACAAAATTTGAATGTCTGTTTGGGATCATTCGCCCTTTGGAATCTCCAGTTTCATGTTTCAACAATGTAGATGTTAATCAGAGATAAAGTTGATAAATTTGGAGGTTGTTTTTTGACTTTATTATCCCCCCTTTGCCAGTTTATGGTTGGCTGAAGCCTAGGTGGTTCTTTGGTTGCTCCTCATTAACCTCCTTCTTGGCAGTAACACCAGGACTCTGGAACTCTCTCCCATTGAGTTTGAGGTCTTGTCTTCTATAAAGCAACTAAAATCCTTTGTTTTTAAAACTCATTTTGAATAACTATATGGATGTACTGATGTTTAATATTGTAGTTTCCCTTTTGTACAACACATTGTAAGGTATTTCTTGAATTAATTTCTTGAATAAATAAAGTTTAACGGTTCAAAGGTTTTAGAGCCCCTTTCTTATTTAATTTTTTTCTTTATGGTTATGGCTATTTACATTGTACATAAATTCTCACTGAAGACACGAAAACTGTGAATGGAGACATTGAATTATGTAGTAAACAAAAAATTGTAAAAGAACTTTAAATATGTTTTATATTTTAGATTCGTTAAAGTAGCTGCCCTTTGCTGTAATGACTGAAATATTAACCTTTTGGGCGTCAGGCTCAATGAACCTCTGGGAAGTTCTTTCAAGACTCATTGGAAAACCATTTCAGGTGACCTCCTCATGAAGCTCATGGAGGGAATGCCAAGAGAGCAAAGCAGTTATTAGAGCAAAGGGTGGCTACTTTGAAGAATCTAAGGGTGTATTCACACTTGCCACTTTTGGCCCGCTTTAAACGGACCACAGTTCGTTTTCCCCCTTGGTCCGGACCTTTTGTGCAGGTGTGAATACACTCAAGCGAACCCTGGTCAGGACCAAACAACCGGACCGAGACCCACTTTTTGAGGTGGTCTCGGTCCGCTTCCAAACGGACTCTGGTGCGGTTTGCTTATGGTCTGAATACAAACCGGCCCCGATCCGAACCAACTACAAAAAGCGTACGTCTCTTTGGACATAAAAACCACCGTAGCCGGTAGCAAAGGTGTGTGTTGTAAGGTAATCATACCTGATAAGCTGTGTGTTGCTTAGCAACGCTACTGGCTTGTTGTGGGACAAGGAACGTAGAGAACGTCGGCGTTCAGCACGCATTCTTCGACAGGGTTCCAACATTATAAATGGAACATCTCAAAGTCTGTGTTGAATGAGCTGCTCTTCACCCTCACAACAATATTGCAGCTGTAATAACGGCACAAATATGCAGAACAGAGGTGCTGCACGCAGCACGTCTACAGCTGTTTTCCTCAATTTCCGGGTCTGTGCTCTGTCCCAACCCCGTCATTTCTGTCCAATGGGAGCCATGATCGTCACCCGCGTGGCTTTGTTTACAATTAATAGTTCACTTGCAAAAAGTACAATGTGAAAACAAACCGCACCAAATGAAAAAAATAAACTTTGCTTTTGGTCCGGACCAAACAAGCGGACCAAATGACTTTCCTAGTGTGAATACACCTAAAATATACAAATGTTTAGAGTTATTACAAACTTTTTGTTTACTACATAATTCTATGTCTGCTCATTCATAGTTGTGTTGCCTTTGGTGAGAATCTACAATGTAAATAGTCATGAAAATAAAGAGACCCATTAAATTAGAAAGTGTATCTAAAATGTTTGACTGGTAGTGTACATTCCAATTGATCCTAATTATCAAACAATGCAGTCAGATTCAGTTTATTATTCCATCCGTTTCAATAGTTTTCTATCTAAGGAAATCCAGCAGATTGCATCGAGTCAGTGACTTAGCTTTCACTCCTCCTGGATGAGCAGGTAGCAGCAGTGGACAGTCACTTGTATTGTGTTGTTGACTTTGCAGCAATCCCTCATATTGAGCATGCATGTAGCGTCCATGGAAAGGAAAACTCCCCTTTAATAAGAAGAAACCTCCAGTTGAACCAGGCTTAAGTGTGAGCGGCCATGTGCCACTAACGACTGGGGGTTTGAGAGAACAGAGCAGAGACATGTTGTCGATTTTCTTATCAAAGTGGGAGAGAAGTCAACTCATTAACAAGAGACAGACCAGACTTTGTCTTTATAAGTTTATTCAAAGGCATTTCAGCGTTTGAAGACTCTGTCACTGAGTTTAGTCAGTGAAGCAGAGCAACGAACAGAAGTCACAAACAGTATTTATACCAGAATGAGGGTGTTATCTCAACTTGAAAGAGTTTAGAAATATGGCCCCTAGACCCCACCCCGGGTCAGAGGTAACCAGGTTATTTATGAGAGCACCCATCTACCATCCCTTTAGATACAACACTTCAGGGAGTGTTAACCATAAAACTCCTGATAATGAATTTAGAGCCCATCTGGTCTTAAATAACCAAAACACAGAGGTCAGAGAGGAGAGAGGTAAAGAAAAGTTCAGAGCACTAAAATAATTTTCCACAACAGACACAAAAGAACACAGAAGCACTGATTCAGGAGTACTTTTGACATGAAATAAAAGTAAAATGTTAAAGGCAGTAGTTGCTCCTTTAGTGGCTTCATCTTGAAAAGAAAAACTGCTAAGCAGATAAACTCTGAGCCCGTTTTTAAGTTTAGAGTATGAAAGAGAGCACAGTTAGTTACAGTAGAAGCTCAACCTGTAGCTATATGAATCAGCTATGTAGCCAAGTGTATAAGAGGCCAATTTAATGCCATGCACAATAATTGATTAACTAAGCAGTTTCTTTTTTAAAGACTCATACGACAACTTCTGTTGTATGAGTCGTATGGGTTTAGAAGCAGAAAATTAAACATTATCCAGGTGTTTATGTTTTCAAGACATAATGACCTTAGTCTATATAACTGGTTGGATTCATCAGGATGAATGGATAAATAAGGCATCAACAGCATGACAGTGGAAATTTATTCCATGCCGCCTGATAATTTGACCTACTGCAAGCATATTTGGAAGTAAGGAGAATTGGGCCAAGCACTAAACCTTGTGGTACTCCATAAGTAACCCTGGAGTTTGAAGAGCATGTATTATTTACATGACAACAGAACAATAATCCTAAACATGCAGGTTAACATTACATCTATAGAATGGCCCCACTGTGAGCCTGATTGAAAAATGGTTAATTATGCATAAAATTAACAAATTAAAGTGACTTGTCCAATTGTGATTACTGCAGTGATGGAGTCAGAACGCTGTCAGAAGCTTGTTGATGTCTACAAAAAGTGGGTGGTTGAGATATCATAAGTGGATTCACCCTCTAAGCAAATTGGTCCTTGTTTAGATTGTTCAAATAACTGACGTTGTGTCTGTTTTCTTAAAACAGCTTGAAGTGTAGATTGTTAACTTAGTGTCAGGCACTTTTATAAAGAAATAATCAATGTTTTTGTCTTCCCCTACAAGTGCCTATAATGATTCCACTGATTAGTGCATTTTTCTTATCTCAGTGACAGTAAACTTAGAAAACATTTCAATCTTTTTTCCTTCACTCCAACACCAGCTTGGATGGATCATCAGATGAAAATGTTTCATCTGAGGAAAGCTGCCCCCATGTAATTGAATCCAGACGGATAACCAGCAGCTGGCTGCAAAACAAGTCAGGGTGCAGTTGATTAAAAGTCATCATGATCATGAACAAAAGAGGAGTGAAGATTATCACCAGATTATCACCATTCTTTTTATTTGTTGCAGCTGCAGAAGCACATCCGTGGCATCCTGCTTGTTTACACAGATGGAAACAAATGGTGGTTAAAGTATCAGATCAAGATCACACTGCACAGTCATGGCTTTTGCAAAGCATTGTTTTGTTGTTTTCGCCATTATTACACACCCTGTCATCTGAATCTCATATCAGTTTGACCGCACATTCGATAAGATTTGTCACACAGACTTTTGCATCAGGCTGAATTTGAAACTGAGAACTCTTGTCCTCTGCTGACCTTCTGGGGTCTCTTTATTTTGTGCTACACATGTGTCCTTTGGTCACAAAAAAGCTATTTTATTTTGCCATAGAAAGCAACAGATTTTTCTCAGATTCTTTATTATTATTATTATTATTTTAGGCCTGAGAGTTTGAAAAATTGGCAGCAACATTAATGCAGATGAATCTGTATTTTTTGGTGAGTTGTATGTGTATACAGCAAATTGCTTCACCTGGGTCTCTCAGAAAAACAAAAAAATAAACACTTGTCAGAAAAATATTATGCATCAACTTTATTTATTTGTGCATTTAGCTTTTATTAATGCCATTGTTAATGTCAGTATTTGTCTTACAAAGGAAATATTCATGTATTTTTAGTCCCTTAAATTCCAGTTTTAGTGTTTAAGGAAACAAATCCATCTTTTGCCCCACCACATATACGCAAATTGGGTTTTATTTATTTATATGTTTACGTATTTATTTAGATTTACAGCACATGGACAAAATATCTTCACCTAGTGCAAAACAATAAATATGATATTTTAAAGGGATTTCAACATATGGGATTGAACTAAGGTACAAATCAAATTTCAAGGGTAGTGTATTGTAAAAAAATGCAGTCTGGAGAACAAAAAATGCTGAAGAGTACCATATTGCTCTATTTAGGAAAAAAATACAATTCCTCCCAAAATACACTGCAAAAACTATATTTGGAATAACGTTTCAAAGGACCCAGAAGGATTAAGTGAAAGTTGAAAAAAAAAAAGTATCATCACATCTTTCTAATCCATTCTTAAATGTGCTCCTAATTATAGTGCAGGCTCATTGAACAAATCCTGCCTTTCACGTGGAGTATTATTCTGCTTTTGTCTATTCTGTGATGTCCTTCTGTTTGGTGTTAGCTGACACAATCAGAGGCTTGACTGGTGTTGACAACCTGCTGCGCCCTCGAACCGTTTCTGAGGCCTGATTCTGAGACCTTTTCACCTGCCTCCAAAAGTCATCTACCTGGGTGAGAATGAAAGACCTTTGCATGCTGTTCTGCACAGGCCTGTATGGATTAAGTGAAAAGCCCCAAGTAAAAAATACAGCCTACCGCTGTGATTCTGCTTTATGACCATTATGACATGACAACCTGCTGGGAAATAGATTCTGAAGGTTACTAAGGGATTACTCAAGCAAAGGACATCCTGTTTTTGTCGTGTAACATTTAGAAATGCTGGGATGTATTATTTCAGAGAGCCTGATGCACAAATAGTACCGAGGTTTTAACGTCTCTAACCTTGTCTGTTATGCTTGGGGCGATTGATTGGCAGGTCTGAGCTGTAACCATGGAAACCATAATGGAGGTGGCGCAGCTTGAAAACAGGATGAACACTGAGGATTATAAAAAATTACAGAGCCTCTTCCTTGTAAGTCTGATTTAGTGAGTCAGTTTATTAAAAGCACCGATTTATAGAAGGTTTCACAAGACAAGGTAACAAATGTAATAAATTCTATGATGCTGTTTATCTTGCATAAGGATTCCTCTAGTTGACCCCGCTCCTTGTCCAGAAGCCTCGAAAGCTCCTGGGAGCCATATCAGCTGGAGAGGGCTGACCTTCTTTCTGCTGGTGAAGCTTTCTGAAAAACTTAAGAACAGCAGAGTCATTAGTGCTTCTTGCGGGAAGCCGCCACACACCTTGACTTGTCCTCATCCTGAACCTGTTCAAAAGGTGAAAGGCGTCTTACTTTTCAAAAACGTATTAGAAGCGGAGCTTGTAACAACCACCTTAACATATGGCTCAATTTAAACTCATGACCCACATGTTATAGGAAAAACATTCTGTGAGTTTTAAAACTCTGCTGACTGGGGGAAAATCCACATTATTAAACATTGTGCCGGAAAACGTTCAAAAGTATTAGGCTCTTGCTCATCAAAATGGCACACCTCTTTTGAGATAAATGGCTCCGGACTGCTTTTTCATCTATCAATTAATATGCAAATAGAGAAGCTGGTATAAAGTGCCTACTGCTGTGGATAAAGTGAAGGCTCACGACTTTAATCTTTCAATCCGCAGGATGTCAAAATGTCAAACTGTTTTGTCAGTTGTTTTCCACATGCCTGGAAGCGTCTGACCCTTTAAAGACCCTTTTTTAGGAGAAGAATTGAAAATATTTTTTAAACATACAGAAATTAAAGCTACTGGCACAGTGAAATATAATTTTTATTGCACTATTCTTAAGAAAATTACACAGTGCTTTAGCCAAAAGGATTCTGGATTGATTTTAAAATCAATCCAGAATCTAAAAGGAAGGCATACACAGGACTAATGTGTTTTCTGCCGTTTTGGTCCCAGTAATGAGTCTAGCTGCTGCACTTACAGCTGGAAATAACTGAAAGTTCTCACTAATGCCTGTAAAAAGTGCACACCAGTAGTAAAGGCTGGAGTATACAACTGTGTGCATAAGGGTTTACAGTAGACGGTTAAAAATTATCTGGTTTTGGAGATTGGGGTAAGCTAGAAAAAACAAGAAAATTTTTTACTTGAGCATCTAGTTAGATGTACCCTCAAGGCCTTAGTTTATTAACGTATGACTAACAACCACCATCTTCATGTATCTTATTGGGAATTTTGTAAAAGCCCAATGCAAAGCAAATAGTGAAAATGAAAGGAAATTATACATTATTTTCTAAATGTTTTACAAATAAAAATTGGAGAGGTGTGACATATGTATGTATGCAGCTCCTCTATGTCAATAGTTTGTAGAACCACCTTCTACTGTGATTACAGCTATAAGTATTTTGGGTATGTCTCTTAACAGTTTTTTCACATCTAGAGATTTAAATCTTTGTCTACTCTGTTCTTCTTTCAAAACAGCTTAAACACAATAAGATTAGATGAGGAGCATCTCTAAACATCAGTTTTCTAATCTTACTACAGATCTAATTTAGATTTAGGTTTTGACTTTGACTGGGTCATTGTAACACACCTATATGCTTTGATTTAAAATTGTTCTGTTGTACCTCAGTCTGTATGTTGAGGGTCATTTTCCTGCTGAAAGGTGAAACTCCACCTCAGCCTCAAGTCTTTTGCAGCCTCTAACATGTTTAATTGTAGTTGCATTTTTAATGGTAGTCAAGTCAAGTTTATTTATATAGCGCTTTTTGCAACAAGGCACTCAAAGCGCTGAGGAAAAACATACAATGATACAGACAATCAAACACAGAAAAACAAATCAAAATCCTTGGGGATTTACTGGTAAGAGCTTGTCCTAATCCAATCTTTCTGATAGAGGTAATTAGCTCATTAAGTCCTCTGTGGTAAGGAATTCATCCTGTGCTAGAAGAAAAATGATAATATTAATCCTTGAGGTCGCTGGTATGAGGCAGTTGTGGTCCCATCATTCAAATAGTAACAGTCATGGGCACTCACTGAAGTCTAAGTAGAGAAGCTGGGTCACTGGTATAAAACAGTTGTAGTCCAAACTTTCAAATACTAATGTTTGGCTTTTACTGGTATGTAATAACAGATTGTACACAATCTTTCTAAGTTGTCTAGAAATCTATGAATCCTTCTAAGGAATCTAAACATCTATGAAGCCACATTTAGGTAAAAAGAGGATAAGAAGAAAGACCACATTAGGTAAGAGGAGGGAAAAAAAATATATATTTCCCACTTTATCCTTAGCAGGATACAGTTTGCAATATAAAAAAGAAAACCTCACCACAAATAAACAACACATATACGAGACAACATATTGTTGTTGGGATTATGAATCTGAGAATATTATTTAATATTAATATTTTAATATTTTATCAAATAATATTTCGGTCTGTTAAGGGTTGTCCTGTGAATACCAGCCCAGTAAGGTGATGGTATTAGGACAAAATGGAAAGGTGTGAGACAAGCTCTGACATTATTGAACAGCAAAACTCTGCACACACATGGAATGAATTCACACAATTTCTTAAAATGCAAGTATTTATTAACAAAAATAAGTCAACTCAAAGTCAAACATATTTCAATCAACAAACTCTTTACTATGCTAAAACAATCCAACTAAACTACCAAGCAGAATTAAAGAATAAGGAAGACTAATGGGCTATGTACAATATAAAAAAGTTGATCAAAGATGATTGAGAACCATGACCAAAAGAGTGATGCAACATTACCATGCAATGTTTATGTTTGAGAACCAAGGATTATCTTGTTACTATTCTGCCCTAACACTTAACCTCATGAACTGTGGTGAGGAACGTTGTCCAAGGTGGAGAAGTTTGAATAAACATCCACAGTCTTTAAACGGTTAGCTACAGCTAACTTCCTTAGCTTTGGGGAGTGGCGGCTGTTCTGTCGGCCGGTCTGTGAACAAACGGTTAGCTTCTAGCTAACCTCCGTGGCTGTAGATGAAAGACGGCCCGTTCTGTCCGCCAACCACACTACACGTTACTGTAACCACGGTGATGCGGTCTTTGCTGTCTTCCTTCCAGACTGGGAAACCGCTCCGCTCGGCTTCGTAGAGACCGCTTCTTTGTAGGGAACTTCTCTGGGACAGTTTGCATTTGCAGGCATCAGAGAGAAAGTAAGCAATTCTTACACCTTAATTTCCCCGTTCATGAATGAAAATACCAGATACACAGACAGTATTTCATTCGTACTTAACTTTGCATATGATCGATGATCGTATGACATCCATGGATCCAGTTGAAGAGTTTATGTCTGTTTGCCAGCAAAGAGACATTAGCGCGCTGTTCCCCTCCTATCCCCGTGATCACCGGTGGAAGTCATCATGGGAAGTCTGCTGGTACCCCCCTTTCCTCAGTTGCTGGAAGTCAGTTAAATGCAATTTATTTTGAAAGTTCCAGAAAAGTTTGTACCGGAGTTTTAATGTTGTTTCCATGGCTGGGTCCCAACATTACAGAGATATGGTGAAGGCTGCATGTCAGGCGTATGTTTATATGAGCATGTACGTGTGTGCATGTGAGTGTATGCAAAGTAAGTCCATGAAGCACTGTCACAGAGGCCATTGTCCTTGATGGTATGTTGGAATGTTCATCAACCGGCCACACAGTTCTGAGCAGGTTCACAGATGTCCTCAGGAAAGGGAGGGGACAGAGGGAGCAGAGCGTCATGTTTACATAACTTCCAGTGGAGGCTAAAGATAGCCAGCCATCAAGGCCGTGCAGGGGAACAAGATTCAGAAAACAACAATTATTTGGGTCTGGCTGACTCTTAATTTTCCGTCAGCCTTGAGAATCTTTCTGGTGCTTCTCAATGGCGAATCCAAACAGCCAAATTCCTGGTCTTGGTGGTAGTGACCACCAGCCATGGTATTTAGCATGTAGGCCAAAAGTTCAGTTTTGGTCTCATGAAACCATAGCACTTTCTTCAACATGCTTGATGTGTCTCTTCCCTGGCTTGTGGCAAACTGCTGTGGAGACTTCTTAAGGCTTACTTTAAAGAAGCTTACAACTCTTTCATTATGGCCAGAATTACGGAGGGTACAACGAAACGGTTGACCTCTCAACAAATTATCTCCCTTGAGCTGTGTATCTCTGCAGCTCTTCTAGAGTTATCCTGGGCCTCTTGGTTGTGTCTCTAATTTATGATCTCTTGTCAGTTTAGGTTGACCGCCATGTCTTGGTAGAATACTGTCTCCATCCTTCATCCCTGACCTGTTTGCTGTGTTTTTTAGTATTTGTTATGCTGTTTGTTCACTGGGAAACCTGTGAGACCTTCACAGAATAGCTGTATTTATACAGAGCATGAATCACACACAGTTGAACTTTACACTGCACGCATTCTTATGTGTGCAGTGAAAGCAATTATGTTCCTTCCATTTAATAATTTTGCACCATGTTGTGATAGTATATCACAAAAAAATAGCATCAAAATATATTGAAATTTGAGGATGTAATGCGAAAAATTGTGAAAAAGGCGCTATAAAACAGTTTGGTGACAGTTCTAGAGATAAATTGTATGAAGGTCTCTTTTGACTATAAAATGGACATCTTAACTCTAACCAATGAAATTAGGTTAATGGCTGGCTTTGCAGATATATGTTTTTCTCTTGAACCTCAACCAGTAAAATCCTGCAATTCATTAATTCTGAATTGCAGCTTAGAAAGTGGGCAGCTCAGTTTCTTTTTCTTAGACCCAGAAAGATGAAGATTTAGAGGGGAGATTATGTTTAATGGGCTTATTCAAGCGTAGTTCTGTCATAACCGAGGAGCTAGTGAGAGGAGGAGAACACGATATACTAAATATTTAAAATTCAATTTTAAAAACCCACATTTAAACTAATTAACTCCCCCAATTCTGGTCTAAAAAGATACACTGCTTTATTATAAGTGTCATAAAGGCAGCTGTTTTGTCACTGTGAGTTAAGAATAGCGATTGCCCCAGCTAAACTGCTGTCTTGCCATATCCCCTGGTCTCTCTAGGTGTTGTACATCCAGACCTCAGGTCAGTATCTGACTGTGAGCAAAGGAGGAACAGTGGTGCTGTGGGACAGAGAGGACATGTCCATTCAACACACACACCATCTGCAGAACAATGCGGTCACACCCAGAGACCTCTGGGTGACAGACACAGTGCTCCTGATGAGCATGCACAAAGTAATTTGATCCTCTTTTAAACATTGCATTTCTGTGCTGCAGTGCATTGCTGCAAAGGCAAATTCAGGCTAAGAAAGCTAGTTCTTGTTCACATTCGCAGAGATGATTTAATGAATTATTAAGAGATAAATAGTCAGAATTATTGGGGCATATATTGTAATTTACAGAGGCAGACAAGTACTTCAGTAAAGTGATTAATTATTGATCTGTGGTCTGTGTAACAGGCAAGAAGCTGTTGCATAATGTTCAGAAAGTAAACATTCATTTGTTTGTTGTAAGGCCATCAGTTATTTATTATTACTGCTAATTACCAGCTCTTTAATCTATAGATTTGTGTACAGCTGTTTTAATTGTGGTAAATAAGATCCATTGAGAAAATATTTTATGGTTGGCATTGGTTATTAGCCTGGGAAATTGGTAAATTATTATCATATCACAATATGTAATGTTCTGTATTTTAGTCTGTTCTTTATGGCCCTCTTGTTTTCAGATTGCTGTGTCATTCACATGTAAAGAGGTATGTTTTTACAACATACAGGACTTCAGCTGCAAATATAAACTGAAGGTAACTCCTGTGGGTAGTAAACGTACAGCTGCAGTTAAAATGATTGAACCTCCCCATGCAAATTAGCTTTATTGGCAAAAATCAGTTATTGAGGTGTTTACAATAAACAAATTACAAAATAATTGTTTAAATGGTTAAACACAGCCGAGGCGGCTTACCGGAGCTGTGGTCGCAAGGTCGTTGGTGCCTGTTGCGGCGGCAATCCACGAACCCGCTGGTGGACAGCGGTGGTGAGGGATGCTGTCAGGCGGTCCTATTGCCTTCATCAGCTCGTGATCTACAGCTCTCACTGGAGCAGTTTGCAGCTGTGTGAAGTGGCCATGGTCTTGAGCAGGAAAAAGGGTAGAGTGCCTTCTCCATGTCAGGGGGGGGGGAGGTCCTGCCTCAAGTTGGGGTCTTGCTCATAAATGAGGGAGAAATGGAGCGGGAGATCGATAGACAGATTGGTGCTGCGTCAGCAGTGATGCAGGTGCTGTACCGGTCTGTCATGGTGAAGAGAGAGCTGAGTCAAAAAGCGAAGCTCTTGATTTACAAGAGGCCAAAATGTGTTTTCTCCGCAGGGTGTCTGGGCTCTCCCTTAGAGATAGGGTGAGAAGCTTGGTCATCAGGGAAGGACTCAGAGTAGAGCTGCTGCTTCTCCACATCGAAAGGAGCCAGTTGAGATGGCTCGGGTCTCTCTGCTTAGGGTGCTGCTCCCGCGACCCGACCACGGATAAGCGGACGACAATGGATGGATGGATTAGTGGATGGATGGTTAAACAGCTAATATTACAAGGCTTTTATCAAACTTCAACACTAAATCCCACTTTTGTGACCACCAAAGCCTTAAAATTATTGAAACCCCCTGAATAAGATTCCTTACATTTTTGCAGATCAGGTGTGGTCTGTGGGACATTTGAAGCAACCACTCAATCATCATTTCAGATACCTTGACTGTTGACTTAAACATTTCATTGCATTAAACATTTGGCTAAGTCAAAAGAATGAACTGTTGCATTGCACACACAAGGAAAATGGTACAAACAATAGCAAAGGCGTTTGATTGTTCTAGAGATACAGTTGTAAGCATAGAAACTTTAAGTTGAGATAGCATTAGTCATTCATAGAAATTGTTTTTTTTTATTTGTTTATTGCAACTGCTAGTTTGCACATTTTGACAATAAACCTGTTTTGCAGAGAGTGTTAGGTCCAACTCTAAAAATCATACATGGTTTAGGTAATATTTTGTGATATGAGCCTTTACCACTGCAATCACAATATTCAGCTTTTATTAAGAAATTCTTTAGGGATTGAGATTTGCCCAGTGGTCTTTGGACTTCTGGATGGATCCGTCTCATCCTGACCAAGCTGTACTCACCATAGGAGACCTTGGGGGACAGATAATGCACAGGAAGAGGAATAAGAAGAAGGGATAATGTGGGACATGGTCATTATGTGCCATTTTCTTGCATGATCTACATGTGTTCATTGACCCATTACTTAACAGATGTACATCTCTGTGTGTTCTCCCAGGTCAGAGCTTTGTATTTAACTTCCGCTCAAATATTCCTGTTTGAAAGATTCAATCTGAGGATGGACTCAGACTCTGGTGCACAGATGATCTTGTGGGATGAGCTAGTAAGAGGCAAACAGGGTTGCTTTTACACTGAGGCACACCAAGTACACGCTCCTGCCTGGGTCAGAAAAGGTAGGAAAGGTTCACATGAACTAAAACAGTTGCAATGCACAACTTCGATACTTTAAGTAATTCTTTATCTCCCTGTCTCAAACAAACCCAGCTGTTTGGAGACCAAACCTACAGTTGTAAATGTGTTCACATACAAAAACCTACAGTTGTGCTAGTTCTTGATAACATGAACCAGCACGGGCAGTACAAACTGGTTTCACAGGTCATCACTAAACATTTCTTCACTGAATGCACCATCCCTAACTTGAAATAGTTTGCATCCATCTATCATTTTGTTACAATAAAACAAAAAAAAACAAAAACCTTCCTTTAACTTAAAGTGGCTGAAGTCTCATGTTTCCCTCTTTTTGTTAGAAAGTTGGTGTGTAACAAGATTGATATTAAGATGCCAAAATATTTCTCATCAAAGAACAGTCAAATTGCTCTGTTAAAATTCCTCTTGTGAAATACTGCTGGTTTGGTTTGTCTCTAAAGTCTCAATTTGGATCTGAAAATGACATGTCAGCAGTATTGAGCAAGTAGGTTGCAACTAGGAAAACCATTGGATTTGGTGATTTTTATTGCTAACTACTGTTAGAAGACACCACAAGTTCAAGCCCTCATTTGGAGCCCCGTAAAGCCCATGTTCTTGGGCTTTACAGCCAGTATCTAGTCAACTCTTATTTTTAAGAAAATAAGTAGTCTACATTAGATATGCAATGATATGCAATGTTTGTGTGAAAGTCTGGCAGTTACAGCTTGAGATCTATGCAATCTTTTATTATTTTTGTGCAAACAATAAAAGAGCATTTTCAATATTTTTTCACATTGGAACCAATGCGGTTTTTAACCTCAGTTATGTTTTATGGATAATTAATTTAAAGTCATGATCTAAACAACACCTTTTTTAAATTGCCTTATTTGATCAAACCCATATTAACTTAAATTAAAGACAGTGTCAGCATTTGAACTTTTGCTATACTTTCAAATACATAAATCTGTTATAGAAATGGCAGATTATTCCTAGGTTTTTTGTATTAAGAGGCTGCTGCATTACACCAGAGGTTGTCTATCATGCTGAGCACCTGTGAGGTGCCTGTAGAACGTGCCAGTAAATATCAAAGTACCACCTTGACGACATTTCATCCACTGCAGTGTTCCCTGTTTTGCAACGAAAACTGGCATTATGAAAAATCCATTATGTGGATCCATACCTGAGAATATAAAGATGACTTTGTGCAACATCATGTATAGTCACATCTTGGAAGTATATATGTCACTTTTGATGTTCTCCAATTTTGAATAGTGTACATGTATTGGGATCAAGACTGTAGAATTTCAAGTGTTCTGCTGCATCAGAGAGTTGCTTTTGCTGTGATGTTACTGTCACGTTTTATAATTTCTTTTCCAATTGGAGGATCAAATAATCATTTGGGAATGAAATTTTGGTCCTCTGTAAGGTGGTCAGATAAAAAACAGCCCAAGTAATCAACAAGTAGGGCAGGCTATCAGTTTCCCTTTTAGTGCTAAACATTCGGCATGCCAGGTCAATGATTCTACATCAGTGCAGATAATATAGCATAGTGCTATGCTGTCTGCATAGAAATTTAGTGACGCTATTATTGAGTCACGGCTGTGATATTTAAATCGCCTTAAGTTGCGTTTAATTTGTAGCAGTGGCCAATGTACCGTAGACATGGTCTGTAAGAGTTGTGGGGCTCATGCGGCAGACCTTTTTGACATCTAAAAAAACAAATAAATCAGTAGCAACCGGTCTTACGTCATGATCAAATTGTGTATGCCACTGTATCAAATGCATACCCAGCTGATTCCTGAGCTTTATTATCCTATGGCATTGTTGGTTCCTAGAACAATAAGACAAAAGGCATTTGCAGTAGTGTCTTAGAAAAATGTTATGCTAATTACAATTGCACTCAAGTGATGACCAGAAACTGAACACCCAAAATGCTCTGTCTACTGTTAATGAATCTTTATACATTCATATATCAGCAGATGCTGTTTTCTTTTTGTGCATGTTTGCATTCATCCTAAGTCTCGAACAAAAAAGCCCCTGCTTTATCAGAAAACAATAAAAGAAAAAGATACCCTTCAGAAGTAGTAGTTATGATTACTAAAAAAACACTCTGGGTGTCAGGCATGCTGATGGCACAGCTCACACTGTTTACCTCAGTCACTTAATGTCTGCACATTCAGTTGGTCGCCTTCTTCACAGGGGGATTTTTCATTGTTGACGTAAAGTTGCAGGCATGAGGTCTGGCCCGCTGAGATTCCCCCTGTTCAATTCGGTGTGTGCAGGAAAGAGGATGCTCAGTTTTATCTCAATTCCATCATTGGAATAAAGCTTCTCTGAAGAGTAATTGGGGTGTTTGATAATGATTCAGCCAAGGCTGCGCTTTGAGACTGGCTTGGCTGAAACCTCGATAAAAGGGGAAAGAAAATGGCGTGCATATTGTGTAGATTTAACACACCAAATTTCAAGACAAAAAGGTAACAAATGAAATGAGAAATCGAGGAGGAAAAACTAAGTCTGGGTTGAATGTAATCCCACCGACTGTGTGTGCAGCAAGTATAAGCTAAGGGTCGTTTCTGTGTGTGTGTCTGTGGCTTTTAGAGTGTAAGTACAAAAAAACTGGGTGCCTGTGTGAGTGTGTATATGTGTGCTAGCATACCTCTGGGGTGCTGGTGCTATTCTTTTGAAGTTTCCTGCCCTTCAGTATGAGTGGGCTGTGTACCATTAGACATGGCTGGTTATCCAGACTTCCAAACCTCGGTGCTCCCGGGACACAAGAGCATAGAAGGGAGAAGTGAAGAGGCTGATGGAACGCGGAGGGAAAATGAGAGGAAATTAGAAAGAAATTGGGATGGACACAAGGCTGCAAGGACAAGGAAGGAGAGCTGCAGGAAGTATTTGTGTGTCGGTGTGTGTTTGTATGGTCACAATGTTCCAACCAAATACCTTTAAACAAACACTAAAGATGAACATCTAGGTAGGGATGTAAAACCAAAAAGGCTCTCTGATGTAGATATCTGGTGCTCAATGTCAACTCTGAACTCAGCAACCAAAGTGTGACATTAGCTGCAACAGAGGCTAAAGAAGGCAAATGTTATAAATGAGTCTCTGTATTACAGTTTGATTTAGGCATGTCAGTGAAACACAAAGTAAGTCTCATCACTGTCTCTGAAAATCCTTGATCTTTTGATGTATGTGAGGGAGAAAAGTTCTGATCTATGAAGTGTAATCAGATGTAATTATTTGGACCAGCTATGCGGCCGATCTTTGGCCTGAGAATATCACTTGCCGTCTCATGCATGCCCCTTATTTTCGTCGTCTTTGAAAGCTAAGCAGCTTCTAATAGAGACCCGCTGGCATCCAATTTAACTCTTCTCAATCAACATGTTAATTGAGATAGATGGTGATGCAAGATCCATTACATTTTTTGTAATGGCAGTGAGCAAATGAAAGCTGCCTAATTCTATGCTGTGCTAAGCGCCTACGAATTGGTTCGTTTTTGCCCTACAGCAGGGTTGCGGTCATTGCACATTGAAAACAGCAATTTCACAAAGTGGCTGGCCCTCCCTACTTTCATTTTTCATCTGGTGAGAGGTGTCTAATGAAGACATCAAAGAAATTTAAGCAGAGAGTTAACTTACATTTGGTTGGTTACAGCTGAAACCTGTTTGTCTTTCTTTGTTGTTTCCTTAGTTATTGTCTTACATTGAGTTTGTAAATGGAATTGAATCGTGATCTTGATGATAAAAGCAGGGATTCAATATTTCCATTGTTTTCCTTATTAATTCAAAGACATAATAATATTTCACAATAATAAAGCAGAAACATGCTGGAACAACCTTAGCGAAAAGGCTTCACAATTCAGAAACTGTGTATTGAGGAATTTGTTATAAGGGTAGATTAATCCAGTCCTGGTTTGACCAGGGCATACACTGTGATTTTTATTTTTATGGTTGTCTAATTTTAAACTGGCCCTAATGCCAAAAAAACATTAAAATACAGCTTTTTGTGTTTTCACAATTAGAATAAAGGTTCCCTGGATCTCACATTGTGTTTTAAAGAATCTATGTTCACGGTAGGACTATTCAGTTTGGGTTTCATCAACCTAAGTATTTATGATTTTCAACTAGAAATGATCAAATGCAGTGCTTACAAATCCTTTGTATCTTCTTTGAAAATCCTATTTACCAGGTAACTGAAATGCTCCAACATAAACAATATAAAGTGGTGGAGGCTTCTTTGGTTAGTCATTTAACTGAGTGCATTTAACTTCTTTAGAAAACCTTTAAGGTGTGTTTTCTTTTGAATATGGATGACATATTTTCTGAGTTTCTGGGTTCCTAGATGAAAATACAAGAAGATATGGACCATGTACAGTCAAATCAAGCAGTCTTACATAAAGCACAAATACCCAACAAGCTAAATGGTCACAAAGAATCAGATCAAAGAAACTAGTCCAACAATCAAGCCGTTGTGGTCGAATGATCAGACAGAAATAATATGTTACAGGAAGTACTGGTCCAATTCTTATTAGATAGAATCCAGTTCAGACCAAATTCAGTTCTATCAAAATCAATCGATCATTCATTGCTCATTGGTAAAAGTTATCTAAGGATCTGACTGCAATGATTCATTGACCTTGCAGCAACCATGCCCCCCATGTGGTAACTGTGGCTCAGTATGAGTGGCCATCTCCTTCAGCGGCTGTGAGTTAAGATATAAGACAAAATAAGAGCCAAAAGAGACAAAATAAGCAAAGAAGCTCCAGCCAAGGATTCTATGGAAAAGAAATACAAAGGGAGACACTAAACGTCTTTCTTCTGCCTTGTTTGTCTACCACAGGCTCCAGGTGACATTTTTAAATTGTCAAGTTTTGTTAAAAATGTTTTAGCCCAGATAATTTTCTTAAAACAATATAGAGCATGTATGTTTTTGCTCCCAAAACCTAAAAAGAAAACATCAAAATCTCTAAACACAAATACTCAAAAAGGCTGCAGGATCCCACTTCTGACAAAGGTGTTTTAAAAGGGCTAACTGGATATGTAAGTGGGATATTTTGCATTTACATTACTGTGTTACTATGTAGTACTATACACATGAGTTATTTCAAAAAAGTTAAATGTCACCCCATCAGCATGAGCCCAGTTCATACGGCTCATCTAATGTATATTCTGTAGTCTTCCTTTTATATCATATTTCAGATTTCCTCAGTCACTGTAAGGATTATGATGATTGATTAATTAATATTTATCAAAAAGTATAATTAAAAATCATAATTCAGGAAAATAATTTCTTAACCAAAAATCATTACTTACAAATAGCAATCAGAGATGTCCTCTGGTGTTGTGGTTATGGGCTCAAAGTTCTTAATAATTACAATTAGTAATTCATCACTAATAATTGATAAATTATTAGCCAAAACCACTAAATGTCACTGTTTATTCAACCGTTTCACCGAAGGTGGGGGAACTTTGACCTTGTTTTGACGGATAAATCTCTCTTGCATGAAATTAACACAAACGCTTCTCTTAATTATATGTCTGAAGATTTATTGAAGCCAAATAATTCTGATATACCATTATTCTAGTCCAAAAACCTTCACTTAACTAACAAGCACTATTCTACACAAAGGGAATAAAAATGACTACCAAACAATAATAATAAAAGAAAAATATATGCGCATTGAGTGTCTATGACGATGAAACCAGCGGTTTTATGGGCAAAAGGTGCAATTTGGGTTAACTTGGAAAGAGAAGTCCTCCTGGTGTGCTGATATCTCGATTGCAGCGATCAGCTGGTAAAACGGTGAGGCCACGCCCCTTTAGCCACTAGCAGCTGATTGCCCCAAATCTCTTTCGGGAATGTCCGTGTGGAGAAAAAGTTCGCCTGCGAGCTTTTGTCTCTCTAGATATGCGCCTCTGTTGCGTCGTCCTGCGAGACACGCTGGAAATGGCAATGAAAGTGTGTTTTCCACAGGTTTTATAATTCTGGATGATGTCAGAGCTGCAAAGTCTGTTGAGCTGCGTGTTGACTTGCGCAGCCTAGTCTGTCTGACCAAAATGTATGACTCCAACCGTCATTAACATGCATTATGTTTCTTTGGGTTACAAAAGCTGTTGTCAAGTTATTGTGTTTATTGAGGACTGTAAATGATTTTAGGGGTGTTTCAGGTGTCCTGTACACAACTTCTCTACTTAATTTCTTGTTTGCTTTTTTCTGTAGGACATTTTACAGAGTGTAATCTGTGGATGTATATTAATAATTAATTCAAAAGAGAGAATTATGAACAGTATTTAAAGCATCTCTGAAAATGCCAATAGAATGACACAACTGCAAACATACAAAGACATGGTGGTCAACCTAAACTGACAGCCTAGTCAAGGAAAACATGAATCAAAGAAGCAGCCAAGAGCCCCATGGTAGTGCTGGAGGAGCTGCTGAAATCCACAGATCCTCAGGGAGAATCTGCAGACAGCACAACTATTAGGCGTGCACTCCACAATTCTGGCCTTTATGTATGAAGTGTAATGAAGAAAGCCATTGCTGAAAGAAAACCATGAGAAGTCCTGTTTGCAGTTTGTCACAAGCCATGTAGTGGATGCAATAAATGTGTTGAAGAAAGTGCCCAGTAAGATGAATCCAAAGTGAAACTTTCTGGCTTACTTGCTATGTGTTTAGGAGAATTATCGCTGCACATCACCCTGAACTCCCCTACAGTGACGCTCGGTTGTGGCAGAATTATGCTATGGATACGCTTTTCCCGAGCAGGGACAGGGAAGCTGGTTATAGTTGATGGTACAATGAATGGACCTAAATGTGGAAGTATTGAGGGGATATCTGATAGACACAGCAAAAGATTTGAGATGGAGGTGAAGGTGCAAGTTCACCTTCAAACAGGGCAGCTACCCTAAACATACACCCAATGGTATGATTTCGATGAAAAGATATTAATGTTGGAGAATGTCCTAGTCCTAGTGAGAATCTAAATCTAACTGAGAAAGTGAGGCAAGACTCCAAAACTGTAATTCAGTTAGTCAAGAAATACCGCAAAAGGCATATACATGCCACACATTTCAGTCATTTAAAAAGTTGATAATGTATGATTTACAATCTCTACTTCACTAAATATGCTACTTTTTGCTTGCTTGTGTAACATAAAAAAGGTGAAAAGGGTCAAGAGGTATCTTGACCACATGAGGGAAAAGCTGCACTGCAGAATGTATGTTAAATGACATCCAGAGTAGCTGTAAATGTACCAGTTGTACTTCTTTCATATTATTATTTGTCATGTATTGGCTTTATAAATCATGTGCTTCATTGTGGATCCAATCTTTTGTTTTCCTTGATCTACCTTGAGCTTTCTTTGTTTTAGGAACTTTTGTAAGAGGTGATTTTGATGGACTCTGAAGTCCACAGGGTTTCATTAGCTCAATTCACTCAGGTGGTAACTACTGGTGAAAATTTGCTCTTCACTGTTAACGGTGTAGCAAAAAGCAACACTTCGAAGAGTAAAATTTATAGATGACAATTTCTACATTTTGTTTTGCCTTTACAAATAAAAATTGTTTCACTTTATTTTGCACCTGGTCGTCACCATAATTATCAATCAATCTAAATTAAAACTGTCAAATGCCTCATTGAACAGTAAATGGGTTTTGCATGAGGGAGGAGGGTGGGGGAGGTTATTCTTGTTATCACAGAATGCTGGCATTGATTGCAGCTACAGCAGGTGTGGATCACCACGTCTTACTGTGGAACCCCTATGTGACCTCTAAGCCAGTGTATGCGCTCATCGGGCACTCGAGCCCTGTCACCGCAGTTAATTTCATGAAAACCAAACAGCAACTGATCAGCTACTCCAAAGACAAGGTGGGACTAATTTAAAGATTAACAGCACTGCATTATAAATACTGATTTCATTTAGTCCATTAGGTTGCTCAGAGAGATGAGCTTCTGGTTTTCACTGTGCTACCAATGACGGGAACAGAAAATTCTCTGAGCTCAGACATTCCCCTTGCTCTGTCTGATGCAGGGAGGATGTTGGTGCCTGTTCGTTTTCTCTTCTCGTTGTAGTAACAGTCTGCATGCTTGCCTACTCTTTGGTTTCTCTGAAGAGAATGAATATTTTAGAGGTGATTTATGCTCCATCTGCCCTTTGCTCAAACACCATCTACCAGAGCAAAAAACTCTGAAGGCTTTACCTCCGATTTTCTCTGGAGGAGTTCCTGAAACAGCAGCAGTCGTCTTGTTTTGCACCATAAAGAAATCAGACAGAAAGAGTTCCCCTCACTAACATTTAGCACAGGAGGCAGCTGAAGACATAACTCCAACTGACAATGACTGTATTGGCGTATTAATTATTTTATTGATGCTGAAATTGTTGCGGTGATTTTTAGTTGGGCCTTAAAATTTGACTGCATTTCAATCTTTTATGCTCATACCAATAAAACCATGAACATAAAGACTGTTTTACAATATCACCTGCCCAGGTGGTGTGCTTATGGGAGGTGTCCAGTCAAATGTGCGCACACCGTCTGGCTGGCGTCTTCCCTGAGACGCAAAAGGACACACACACACACACACTCATGTTTCTTCAAGAGGAGCATAAGCAACTTCTGCTCGCATTCAACCGCCAGCTTCTCCTGCTGGAGACAAGAGAGGAGAAGAGAAGAACCAGCAGCCACAAACACCCTGTTACCTGTGTGCTCTATAACAGTCTGTTTAACTGGTATGTTTCTAAATGATCCTCCCTATCGATTGCTTTTGAACTCAGATGCAATATCTGGGAATGACATCACACCTAATGTAACTCTGCTCCTGTGGCAAATTGTGCTCAGTGACCAGGCAAATAAACTACTAGCAATTAGGGTTGTAAAGACACATCCAGCTCACGAGATGAGATGGTTAACAGTATTGGGTATATGAGAACCAGACAGGATTTAACTATACTAAACTAAGAATCCAGCTTTTTGTTTTCACAAAAAAAGGCCTCATAAAAACTGATTGGTTGAAATTTTAACTTTTGAGGACAATAAATGCTTATTTTTTCAGGTGAGTGTTCCAACCATTCACAGAATTAGCTAAAATAGAAGGAAAATGTTTTGCTTTGATTTTTTTTTCCTGATTTTTGTTCAATCTCAGCAACAGTTCGTTGGTGAAATCGAAAACAATATTTAAGCAATTTTATTGTTTTCACAAATAGAGTAAAATGGTTTCAAAGAATCTATAATTAATGTAGATTATATTAGTTCAGATTTGAATGGTCTACATAATATATGTTTGTCTACTCTGAGATGTTTATATTACAAAAATAAAAAAAGATTTGGACAAAAGTTTTGTAAATCTAAAACTGCTTTTTAACAAATGTCTGAGTGCAAAATTATCGAGTTCATATACAGCAGACTTTACTTTGATGAGAAATACAGGGTTGTTTTAATATCACAAATCTTGTTGCAACCCGATTAGCAATGCAAGCCAATAACAATACATTTATCTTCATTTTATAGATTAAAACAATGTAGCAACATGTTCAAAAGGTTGTCAAACTATACAATAACTTGATTTCAAAGAAATTCATGGTTTACAGTGACCTTTCCAACCCATTTAATGTTCCACCATACTGTTCCTACAGTTTAAAAGCTTTTTCATGAGTTGTTAGAGAAGGTGCAGTTTTTATGGTTGTTTCAAGCATACAGTAATGCAGCACTGGACATTTTTCCGATCTGTTGCTGCGCACCGCTGGTCAGCTGGCTAAAATAAGGTTTCTACACTTTTCCCTTGCTTCCAAGAAAGAAAGATAAAGTTTGTAAAAAACAAAACATGGGCATACATACTGTGAAAACTAAAGAAGTGCCATGTTTTTAAAATTTCAGTTCGCAAATTACAAACAGCATGCCTACTAAGTAGCCGTCTGCAGTCACTCTGGAGCAAGCAGCATGACTAATTAACCAGCTAATATCAGCTTATTAGGCTTCTGCTACTCTATGAAGAACATAATGGCAAATAGGTAATATTCTGGATTATAAGCACATGAAAATTACTACTGAATTTAAAACATGTTTATTGTGACTTATTTATTTATGAATTTCCAGCATCCAAGATTAAACAAAATGCACTCAATGCATTCACACTTGTTTTTTCGCTGCTTTATTAATGATACACACTGTTTCCTGTGTATAATTGGACCAGTCCAACACTGAATCATCACATTAATTTATTAGGAATATGTGTTTTAAAGCATGCATGTAAATGTGATTTTTGTCCTGATTTTTGTTCCCTCTCAGCAGCAGCATTTGTTAGTACAACTAGTCCTAGTGAAGTCTTTAATCTTAAATAAATGACATCTCTCTGTTGATGTTTGATGCCCAGCCCTTCTCTGCAGGTAGTCAGCAGTGACTCTGCCTCCTCTGTGATCTGCTGGCAGGCTGACACAGGTCAAAAAGTCATACTGTTCAGTCGTTGCCATGACAACATGGGGATCTCCACCATGAGCTTGGACAGTACGCAAACCCAGCTGTTTACTGCAGGCACCGATGGACAGGTCAAAGTAGGTGAACTCTCTCTATCTCTGTTTCTCTCTCTCTCTTACACACACACACACACACAGTAATGTACACCGAAACAGAAAGTACAAATTTGAAAAATTAAGAATTTATAGTCACTCCAGAGAGAAAATGGCATTCACAATTTACGTTTTTCTCTTTATGATTCTGAAAGTGGGCGGCACGGTGCAGTTGTTAGCACTGTTGACCTTGCAGCAAGAGCTCCTGGCCTGGACCTTCCACAGTCCAAAAATATGTTAGATTTTTTGATCACTTTAAACTGTTCTTAGGTATGTGCATGGTTATTTGTCCTGTGTGTCTCTGTTATGGACTGGTGACCCCTCGTCCAACGTCCGATGAATATAGGTGCCAGCTACCCCCTGACCCTATAAGAGCAAGCGGGTATAGACAGCAGATAAATAAATAGGGAATTCTGAATATACAGGTCCTTCTCAAAATATTAGCATATTGTGATAAAGTTCATCATTTTCCACAATGTAATGATGAAAATTTAACATTCATATATTTTAGATTCATTGCACACTAACTGAAATATTTCAGGTCTTTTATTGTCTTAATACGGATGATTTTGGCATACAGCTCATGAAAACCCACAATTCCTATCTCACAAAATTAGCATATCATTAAAAGTGTCTCTAAACGAGCTATGAACCTAATCATCTGAATCAACGAGTTAACTCTAAACACCTGCAAAAGATTCCTGAGGCCTTTAAAACTCCCAGCCTGGTTCATCACTCAAAACCCCAATCATGGGTAAGACTGCCGACCTGACTGCTGTCCAGAAGGCCACTATTGACACCCTCAAGCAAGAGGGTAAGACAAAGAAAGAAATTTCTGAACGAATAGGCTGTTCCCAGAATGCTGTATCAAGGCACCTCAGTGGGAAGTCTGTGGGAAGGAAAAAGTGTGGCAGAAAAAGCTGCACAACGAGAAGAGGTGACCGGACCCTGAGGAAGATTGTGGAGAAGGGCCGATTCCAGACCTTGGGGGACCTGCGGAAGCAGTGGACTGAGTCTGGAGTAGAAACATCCAGAGCCACCGTGCACAGGCGTGTGCAGGAAATGGGCTACAGGTGCCGCATTCCCCAGGTCAAGCCACTTTTGAACCAGAAACAGCGGCAGAAGCGCCTGACCTGGGCTACAGAGAAGCAGCACTGGACTGTTGCTCAGTGGTCCAAAGTACTTTTTTCGGATGAAAGCAAATTCTGCATGTCATTCGGAAATCAAGGTGCCAGAGTCTGGAGGAAGACTGGGGAGAAGGAAATGCCAAAATGCCAGACGTCCAGTGTCAAGTACCCACAGTCAGTGATGGTCTGGGGTGCCGTGTCAGCTGCTGGTGTTGGTCCACTGTGTTTTATCAAGGGCAGGGTCAATGCAGCTAGCTATCAGGAGATTTTGGAGCACTTCATGCTTCCATCTGCTGAAAAGCTTTATGGAGATGAAGATTTCATTTTTCAGCACGACCTGGCACCTGCTGGTGCATGGTATCACTGTGCTCAATTGGCCTGCCAACTCTCCTGACCTGAACCCCATAGAGAATCTGTGGGATATTGTGAAGAGAACGTTGAGAGACTCAAGACCCAACACTCTGGATGAGCTAAAGGCCGCTATCGAAGCATCCTGTGCCTCCATATGACCTCAGCAGTGCCACAGGCTGATTGCCTCCATGCCACGCCGCATTGAAGCAGTCATTTCTGCAAAAGGATTCCCGACCAAGTATTGAGTGCATAACTGTACATGATTATTTGAAGGTTGACGTTTTTTGTATTAAAAACACTTTTCTTTTATTGGTCGGATGAAATATGCTAATTTTGTGAGATAGGAATTTGGGGTTTTCATGAGCTGTATGCCAAAATCATCCGTATTAAGACAATAAAAGACCTGAAATATTTCAGTTAGTGTGCAATGAATCTAAAATATATGAATGTTAAATTTTCATCATTACATTATGGAAAATAATGAACTTTATCACAATATGCTAATATTTTGAGAAGGACCTGTAGAGACGTTCAGATGAAGAGTGAATCACATAATCCTATAAAAGAAACCATTAAGAATTTGCTAGAAAAAAAAAATAACTAGGTCTGCACTATGTTGCACTGCTGTATTTGAACTTTTTGAGACAAACTGTAAACACAATCATAATACAAGATATGAGCTACAGCCATATCCATCAACTGCCTTGCAAACTGTTACTAACGACGAAACTGATGTTCACATATTCAAGACTTCAGGCAGTAATTGTATGCAAAATATTCATGAGAATCTTAGTTATCTCTGTGCTATTATATTAATATGGGTTATACATTTCTTCAAAAATACTAAACTTCCTATTTAATCGAGTCCAAGATAGAAAATATATTTTATTGTTCCACCTTGTAATTTCTGCTCAGTGAATGAACACATGACACTGGCCATAAACAAACAAACAAATAAACAACCAAACAAAAATTAACAAATAAAACACAGTCTCCATCCAAACATACTTTACAGCAACTCTTAAGAATTATTGACAATAACATTCTTTATGCTTATGGCTTTTGAGCATACTAGCCAATACTGAACTACGGTTATCCAATTTCACATAGGTCTCTTCAGACAATTCCGTTCAGAAAATTTTTAAACATATTACACATTTTTTTTGAGCAACTAATTACGTCCTGTATGAAGAACTGCTTTGACCTGTTTCTTGAAAGGGCGCATAGCAGTGCCTTCTACCTGAGAGTTTTAAAGGAGTAAAGAGTGAAAGCTTTTGATCAGCAAGAACACTCTTTGCTTTGTTAAGAGATCTCTGTTTATAGATATGTTCTAAGTTATCCAAACTAATGCCCAGCACCTTGTCAGCAGTAGATACTATTTTCCTAAGTGTGTTCTTTTGCGCTCTTGTTATGCCACCAAGTTGGTGCGTAATACAGAAAAGCGCTGAAAAGCATTTCCATCATTTTACAGTCCACATCAAATTAAACCTTTTTTTAAAAAAAAAAAGAAAATTTCAACTGGCCACTGAATGAACTAAACAGCAGCCTTTTGTTGTCTCAGCAATATATCCGTGATATACTTTCCATTTACTTCTGTGTGAACGTGTGAGTCCTTTGTGCAAAATCACATTTTGCATATTTCTTTGTTCTTCTTTGCATCTTCAATTTGTTTGGTATTAACGACAAGTGCTCTGACAATTGTTTTACAGATTGCAGCTCTGCATAATGACTCCAGTCTTAACAAATAAATAGAATAATTATGCATTTTGCAATTAATCAATATAATCAACCACATCAGCTCTGACCCCATGAGCTCTTGTAAGAACGCCGCCGTCTGTATTGTGCGCATGTGCGTGTGGTGTCGGATACACTCATGCTGCCATTTGAAACAAGTCCTTATGTCATTGTCTGCAAAAGAGCTGGCACCCCTTGGGCCAATTAGCAACAAAAAGCTTCTTCTCTCCAATTTTCATCAACACTGAGCCCATGGCGTAGCTGTTAATACCAGTCAGAATTTACAATTCTGACCTTTTAATTACAGTGTTCCCATTGAGCCAATCAGTGTTCCTTTGTGAAATGCCATAAACACGGGCGCAAACTGCGTCATCATGTAAAGTTGTTGCAAGACAGTGAGAGACACCAACTGAGCTTTCACTGTGGATTATTGCATTGAAGAATGGTCTTACCAAACTTTAGTCTATTTTCATCATTTATTAAAATTATGAGCAGCTCCACTTCCTTTCACTGTAAATTGACTGTTTTGGAGATGAAAATCCTTCGACTAGAAGTGAATGTGGGGTACAGTGATGATTCAACTCTGCCTGTGATCCCAAACAGTGACAGCCAGCTCAACAACTCAGCCGGCAAACAGAACACTGAGAATAAACTTACCGGCAGACCCCCCTGGCATGTTTTAGGGGCATGCCCAAAAATCAAGGTGGACGACTCACTGGAAGATCTCAGCAATTAAATAAATTAGAATTGCCAGAATTACAGAGAAATGCCTCCGTTTCCCCTGGGAAAATGAGACTTCAACAGCGAGCTGCTGTCACAACAACTGATAGGAGTGAGACAGCTGGAAATAATGGAGTTCCCCTCCAAAACAGATTTGCCCACAGAATGAAAACCAGGAAAATGATCCATCTTCTGAGATCAATAAAAGGTTTGAGAACAACCTTCATTCTAAACAGTCTTCTCCTAAGCTGCCAGAGAAAAAGCGCTCCACCAGACCAAGAACCCTAATAGTGGGCAACACAGCTGTGGATGGGATTAAAAACTTCTGCAACAAGAAAAGCACAGAAGTTATGATTGGTACCAGTAACGTGGTCTCTGATATCTCAGAGAATATACTTGCAATCACAGAAAAGCGCCCATCTCTAGAAAACCTTATTATACACTGTGGAGCCATGGATGACGTGGCTAAGAAAAAATCTGAAGGATTGAAGGAGGATTTCACTCATCTTCTGACTTTTGTTGGAGGTCTTAATATCAAGGTGTTTCTCAGCGGACCCTTTGCACCGATTTTCTGTGATGAGATTTTTTCGAGACTTCTGATGATTAATAAGTGGTTGAAAAAAACATGTGCCACCACACCTCTGAACTTCAACAACAACTTTAATATTTTTTGGGAAAAAAGACAACTCTTCAAGCAAGATGGTTTCTGTTTGAACAAGCCAGGACCCAGATGTCTCACAACTAATGTCTTCTATTCAGTAAATAATCCGCCAGCAGCTTCGACCTTCAGCAGAGAACATGGAGTATCAACAACAATGATAACGCTGCCTCCAACAGCTCCAGCAGAAATAATCGGCCAGTTGGCTGAGAAAGAGAGGTCATCACAAAAGGTCTCCCCATCGAAATCCACAGGAGAGATGAACCCCCCGTTATACCCCCCTCCCCCAAAACCCAAACCCAGACCGACACCCCCAGTAAACCCCCCTCACCCCAGACCATGACCCAGACCGCACAGAACTCTCCCATCTCCCCACTGAGCCCGCTTTTTGCTTTACTGGATTCTGATAACATGAAAGGAGTTCTTAAGATCGGGACCCAAATGGCCCTGACCTCTTCTCCATTCAACACCCCCGTGGCCGAGGCCCTGCTACTAAACCAACATCTTCCAAATGCCGCAGAGCTCCACCACCTACAAATCTATCTCCTACTAATCAGGACCTTCAAATCACTTCTCTGTGATACAGTCTGGGCCCCAGTGGTAACTCTATCAGAAATGAGCATGTCCAGGAAAAACCTGGGCCCCTAATAGGAGATAGTTGTAAAATCTCTGTGCTTATATGTGACAGAAAGAACAAACCCAAAAGGATAAGAGACAATAATAAACAATCAAAAAAAGCCATAAAATGTCAGGTATAACCAGACACAGAGTTAATATCAACAACTAAGTCATATAAACTGGCCTCATTGAACATTAGATCTCTGTCAGGAAAATCATTTTTAATCAATGACTTCATTACTGACCACGATCTTGATGTTACGTTTTTAACAGAAGCATGGTTACATGAATTTAATGAAGCTCCCATTCTGATAGAGGCGTCGCCTCCGAACTACAATTTTCTTTGTGAGAGCAGACAGCAAAGAAAAGGTGGAGGGGTGGCCACTTTGTTTAAAGATTTATTAGAGTGTAAAAAAGTATTTCTGGGCAAATTTGACTCTTTTGAATATTTGGCTCTCCAGGTAAAGAGCCCGGTCCGAACAATGTTCTTGAATATTTACAGGCCTCCTAAGTCCAAAACAAACTTTATCAGTGATTTTAATGAGCTTTCATCTGTGATATCTGTTGATTACGACTGTTTAATTATTGTGGGAGACTTCAACATTCACATGGACAATCCTGAAGACAGAAGTCCAATAGATCTATGTGACACTCTTAGAAATTTTGGTTTGACTCAACATGTTAAACAGCAAACGCACAAACAGGGACATATTTTGGACTTGATCATCACTAAGGGTCTAAACATTTCCAAGGTGTCTGTAACTGATGTTGCTCTATCTGACCACTTTTCTGTTATTTTTGAAAGCATCATCTTAAATGACTCAGTTTGCCAAATGACATGATAAGAAAACGCATCTTTAAGGATGGTGCTGCTGAAACCTTTAACCAGATTTACTCTTCTACCTCCACTTTGCCCTGTAACACTGTAGATGAGCTGGTAGATAACTTTCATTCTAAAATCTCAGACATCATTGATTCAGTTGCTCCAATTAAAGTGAAGGTCGTTTCTGGGAAGAAAAAGTCACCATGGAGAAGTGCTCCACCAGTCAAAAGCCAAAAAAAGGAGTGTCAAAAAGCTGAACGCAGGTAGCGAAAGACTGGACTCCAGGTTCACTATATTATATATAAAGAGAGACTCTACATATATAACCTACAACTGAAAAATGCAAGGGAATCTTTCTTTTCTGAGATCATCAGCAAAAACATAAACAATGCTCGTGCATTATTTGCCACGGTCGACAGGTTAACAAACCCTCCTGTAACTGTAGCATCTGAACTCCACTCTACCAGGGCCTGCAATGAATTTGCTAAATTCTTTACTGAAAAAACCCAAAAGATCAGAGAGGCAGTCAGCACATCCACATCCACTCCAGTACCAATGCTGTCTCCAACTAGAACTGATTTTGACACAATTACCCAATTTCACCAAATGAAATACAAAAACTTAGAAGAAGTCGTACAGCAACTAAGTTCTTCTTCCTGCTGTCTCAATCTTTTACCCACAGCTTTCCTTAAGAAAGCTTTGCCTGTCATAACATCTGATTTAACACAAATAATAAACGTGTCCCTTCTGTCAGGTGTTTTCACCCAGGCCCTAAAAACAGCAATTATGAAACCTCTATTGAAAAATAACAACTTGGAGAAGTTGCTGCTACAGAACTACAGGCCAATCTCAAACGTCCCCTTCATCAGTAAGATTATTGAAAAAGCTGTGTTTCAACAGTTAAACAACTTCCTAACAACGACCAGCCACTTCGATGTCTTCCAGTCAGGCTTCCTGCTCACCACAGTACAGAGACTGCCCTTGTCAAGGTGTTCAATTAGATCCGTATAAATGCAGACTGTGGAAAAACCACAGTGCTGGTATTATTGGACCTTAGTGCAGCATTCAACACTGTTGATCACCCCATTTTATTAGAGCGCCTGGCAAACTGGGTCAGCCTTTCTGGTACAGGACTCAATTGGTCTCAATCCTACTTGAAGGACAGGGACTTTTTTGTGTCAGTAGGCAACTTTACATCAAAGACCACAAAAATCACATGTGGCGTTCCCAAAAGGGTACATCTTAGGGCCCCTCCTATTCAATATCTATATGCTCCCCCTAACTCAGATTTTAATAAACAACGTAAATTATCATAACTATGCAGACGACACACAGCTATACGTTATGATGTCACCAGGTGACTATGAACCCATTCAAGCGCTGGATAAATGCTTAGAAGAAATCAATACATGGATGGGCCAAAATTTTCTTCAGCTGAATCAAAACAAAACTGAAGTAATAATCTTTGGACCAAAGGAAGAGCGTTTAAAAGTTAGCACACAGCTTCAGTTAATACAGCTAGAAACCACCAATCAGGCTGGAAATCTGGGTGTAGTGATGGACTCAGACCTGAACCTTCAGAGGCACATAAAGACAGTAACTATCACTTTAAGAACATCTCCAGAATTAAAGGACTAATGTCTCAGCAGGACCTTAAAAAACTAATTCATGGGTTCATCTTTGGTAGAATTGATTACTGCAACCGTGTCTTCACAGGTCTGCCTAAAAAGTGGATCAGACAGCTGCAGTTGATCCAGAAAGCTGCTGCCCGTGTTCTTACTAGAACTAAGAAAGTGGAGCACATCACCCCGGTTCTAAAGTCCCTACACTGGCTCCCTGTAGCTCAGAGAATAGACTTTAAAATACTTCTGTTCGTCTATAAATCACTGAATGGCTCAGCACCAAAATACATTACAGACTTGTTGTCAGTGTATCAACCACCCAGACTTCTCAGGTCTTCTGGCTCAAATCTACTCTGCATACCCAGAACCAGAACCAAACATGGAGAAGCAGCTTTTAGTTCTTATGCTCCACTAATCTGGAATAAACTGCCAGAAAACTGTAAAAGCGCTGAAACCCTAAGTTGCTTTAAATCAAGATTAAAAACCTATTTGTTTAGGGTGGCCTTTGACTGTGCCATCTAAACATTATTAGTTACGTTTCAGTCCAATTTTCCTTTCATTTCCTTATCCATCATTCTATTCTCTTTATTTTATTTTTATTTAAAAAATTTTTTTTATTACCTCTGTTGTTTAATTTTCTGTATCATTGTAATGTTTTTCCGTATGTACAGCGCCTTGAGTGCCCTGTTACTGAAAACGCTATATAAATAAACTTGACTAACTCGACTGACTGGCTAATATTTCATAGCAACTTGTTCTATAATTTTGAAGCAAAAACCAAAACAGGCTAAATCTCTGAGCTTCAGCCTAGGTTTTGGTACAACCAACAGAAGTTGGTCAGCCTATCTAAGGGCCTATGGTGAAAAGTAAGGCAAGAGCACATCAGAGAGGCACAGAAGAGCAGGACCATTAAGGCATTTAAAGCAAGAGAATAATTTTAGAAACAATTATTTGGCACACAGGCAGCGAATAGAGAGATGACAGAACAAGAGAGAAATGTTTGTGTTAAAAGACAAGCACCAGCATACTGAACAAGTTAAAGGAAAGAAAGGCCTGACTAATCCCAACATGAATTGCAATAATCTAGAAGAATTGTGATAGAAGCATGAATTATAATCTTCAGGTCTTATGTTTAGATGAGACTGGTTTCAGTTTGGCAACCTGATGCAACTGAAAGAAACTTTTCTACAAAACACTGCTGACCTGTTTGTTAAACGTAAAACCCGAATCCATGGTTACAACAATATTTGTAACCAGTTGCTTAACATATGGTTCCAGATCACCAATGTCTGGAACAGGGGTGTCTGAGTTATTGTTAGGACTGAATAAAATTACATTTGTTTTCTCGTTATTACTCCATGCCATCTATATTTTGATGTCCTCAAGGCACTTCAGGAGAGGTTAGATGGAGCATTGGCTTTTAGGGATCATTTTAGCTTTATAGTTTAATGAGACAGAGACAACAACGTACATATATTTTCAATAGGGTTCAGCTGTAGACTGTTCCAGATACCTAATGTCAACCAACTTTGTCAATTCCCAAACGAGTTTTGAGGTGTGTTTGGAGTCATTTTCTTGTAGAACAACCAACTGTTGTTGACAATCTGGTTGTCTTTTAAAATTTATATACAATCCAGGAACTACCAAGACTTAAGCCGATCATAAAATGGAAGATGCTGGAAAACCAACTTCCCTGTTCATGGTAAATTATGTTTAACATCAACATGAAGTGAGAAAAACATGCACCACAAGTGTCTGCTCCAAAACAGGCATAGTCAGGTTTAACTGAAATTTTGCAGTTGCCAATATGGATATGCCAAACGTCTTCTGGGCAAAGGTTTACGGTCAGAGGAGACATATGGTTGGGCTGTTTGGCAACAATGATAAAAATCATGTCAGAAAAAACGGAACAGGTCAGGCTTTCAAACCTAAGAGCACAGTTCTAACGGCAAAACATGGTGCTGGTAATGCCATGCTTGTTGTCTGAATTGCTGTCAGTGGTGCTGGTGCATTGCACGTGGATGAGATGATGATGAGAGAGGAGTACCTCCAAATTCTTCAACTAAATTCAACAACTAGCTGGGTGAAACTTAGAAACAACTAGTTAGCATAGGACAGACTTAAGCAACCAGTTGCTGTTTTTTTGAGATTTTTGAACTAGTATCCTGAAACAAAAAGAACAAATCAAAGCACCAATTATGACTTTAATTTGCAGGATTGTCATATTACGCACCTGTTTTGTGTTTGTTTGATTGCAATCACCTGATTCCTGTTGTGTTTAGGTCAGTGTTTTCTGTTCCCTTGTTGTCGAGTCGTCTCTTTATTCTCCTGTTATGCTGTTCTTCCGTTCGCCTGTTATCCTTCCTGAGTCAGCCCTCATTATTCTGTAAGTTTAGTCCTAGTTTTATTAAATGTATCCATCCACCATGCACCTGCCGATGTCTTGTTGCCGCTTTGGTTCTTCACAACCTCAAACTCTGACAAGGATAAGTTGATGTAAACTTCTGACCTGCACTGTAGATATGTGTTTATAATAAAGCTGTAATTTTATTAAGTTACCTAAGATTTTATGCAAATTATCCAGGCAACAATTTTAGCAGATGGTCTCTTCTGCCAACCAGTTTTGAATTTTGTCTCATTTGGTTGTGACTGGGCTGTAAACAATTAGTCTATCTGTTATTCAAGTGCGGGACTTCAATGGCTGGGTCGCCTGTGAACATCTCGCAGGTCTTGTTGCTGAGCAGAAGCCTACTGGTGATAGGCTGGAAAAGGTACTGCAGCTGTGTGTATATCTTTAGTTGTTAGCTTTTGTAGATAGGACATCAACAACATTTTACAGTCCTGACAAACATTAAAAAATCTCTTTGTGTGTCTTCTATTGACCTAGCAATTTAAATTACCTTAGAAATTTGCACATTTAGAGCAGTTTAAAGGTAAAGGCTTAATATAGGGTCCTGGTTAGAGCTTTTGCATTATTTTTAGCGGCAGCCTGATCAGCAGTTGTCCTTACAGAAATAGAAGAACGAGGTAGTGTGTGTGTGTGTGTTTCGGTCTGTTCTTTCCTGCTGCGTCTGCCTGCCAACAACTCAGAGCCAACCAGACATCTGGACCCTAACAAGTCAGAACGCTATAGGGCTCTCACATTCGCTTTACTATTGCTGCCTCGGATTTGAGCGGATGTCTGTGTGCGCCTCCTTTGTATACCCACATCACATCTGCTCTTCATCATCATCATCATTTCACACCCAGTGAGCTGGACTCAGCGGTGCGCTATCATTAAGTCATATGACTTCCACTCTTTCTGTCTCTCCCTCCCATCTCCGCACATGCACAAACCAGCGCACACGCCGCTCTACTTCCATGACTTCAGAGGACCTCACGATGACTTACAGCGGGTTTATTTTATGGAATGCACATGCACATTTCTAAGTTTAACCTTAACCAAATGTTTAATGTAACCTTAAAAGACGTCTTTACCGTAGTTTGAACTTGCTGTTCTGTCTCAAGAGGAAACCAAATTCCTCGTAATATGACCGTGTAAACAAATCTAGGCCCCCGCATCATGAGCAATCTCCCCTGCCCTTCCTTGCTCCCTCACTCACAATTACATCCTCTCAGGGGTGTCACAGTGGTAAAAAGAGCAGAGGCGACAGATCAGCAGCAGTAAAAGAAAATAGTGTCATTATGAGTTTCATCACTCATTTAATTTCCTGCTACTTCACATAAACCTGGCTCCCAGTTGAAGACACACAGCCGTCTACAGCATGGGGTCTAATTCAAACTCCCATTGCCCTTTGCTGCCCAAACGATATCCCGCAGGTTGAAATATCCATCATCATTTTTTTTTCTTATACTGCACAGCAACTAAAGGCAGAAGTGCTGTTATAAGAGCAAAACGCAAGTTTTTTTTTTAAAGGAGAACTCTTTGCAGGTTTGCTGAATGGCCTCCTGAGAAGGTGAATATTACAGTGTGCATATGCATGACCCTTGCACAACCCTCTTCAGTTGTTGTAATAGGGGAGCATTAATGCTCATTACAACTACTGTCTTCCAACACCACAAAGCAAATGTTAAACGTGTTGCAGAGAAAATAATGCACTCAATTATAACATGATCTTTAATGGACTGAACTGTATTAACCTCCAAAGTCAAATGCTTATAAGATCATATTTCTATCACTAACTATAACAAGGCTATTACTGCTGCTGATATTGCTGCTGTAACAACTGCTTCTAATGCTCTTCTCTATTCATAGAAACATACCTGCAAATAATTGTCAGGTCACTGAGCACACCCCTTTTCTTCTTGGTATTGGGAAAGTTGTCACTTAACATACAAATTATTAACGCATGAAAGTGAATAATAGTCTTGATGTATCTAACTTAATGTATTCGCAGAAACGTGTGCCATCAGAAATGGGTTGAAACTAAATTAATTTGCTTTGAAAATATTTGACTACTTTCACTTTCCAAAATTAAGTTATTTTGTGTCACACATCCAGGTCCTTGAGGAAAGTCATAGAATAATCAAACACAGATTCACAGATTTACGTTTCACATCAGGTTAAACTTCCTTTACAGTGTTTTGAGTTGGAGCAGTGCAGCGTACTTTAGCTTGTCAATCAACAAGTCAAGGAACCATCTATTTATGTAAACAAATAGTGGACCTACCGTAACAGTTATGCTACCTGTAGCTACTAGCTAAAGACACCATATCAGCATAGTTTGCCGCCGGTGTGACGTCGGCCTGCGTTTCCCCATCAGTGTGTTTGACATAGTGAATTACATCCACCAAGCTCAATGAACAGAAGTGTGCCATTGTGATATGTTTTACATACAGTTTCTTTTTTGTTTGTTTGAAAAAAGGTTTAAGGAAGTTGGCCAGAATAAGACTAAAAATCATACAAATTCACCTAACATATAGTTTGCCATTTATAAAACAAAATGCCCCAGGTAATTTTTGTTGTAAATTGTAATTTATTTGGATAAAATTAAATAATTTTACAACAAACCAACTTCTGGCTTCCGTGCGTGTGACATGGAGACATCATATTAGGTATTAGTCCTCCGAACAGAGGGTTGCAATGTAGGACTAATGCATGCAAAGTATGACTATTTGGATTTTTATTAATGTTTTATTTCATAGTTTCTCTTTGGTGATGTTTGCTTTTATTCACGTTCTCAATATCTCTCAATATGTGGAGAACCTTGGTATGTTTTGGGATAATTTGGGAGAAAAGCATCGAAGCCGGTCAGGAAGGGGGCTAGGACATACTAGAATGAACACATTTTATTATTACTGTGAATCTGCCAAGAACCTACAAAAAAGATTGACTTTTAATTTTTGTAATGAAATAATTATTTTGCATTTCATGATTGTGACACATTGTTGGACATGCCTCCCACCATCTTCTCCTCTTTGTGTTTGTCTCAACAGGATGTTAACAGTTTTCCCTCTACCCTCCTTCTTCCAGTCTAATGTTGAACCTTCTGAATGGACGTCTGGTGTTCACCATCAAAGTGATGACCTCTGTGCTGCATTTCAGCCTCCAATAACTTGTGACAGGCGAGTGTCTTTGCGGTCTTAGGTTCTTTATTGCTAAAACCTCAAAAAGTTGCTTTATAAATCAGCCTTGTAGTGTTTTTTTCACTCACATTCACACCAAAGTGTGCAGATATTCATAACCAAACATATGCAAGCCTACAGTTTCATGCGGTCTCCTTTTCTTCGCTCACAGCTCGGAAGGAAAACGAGCAGAATGCGAGCGTAGAATAAGAGAGACAGATGGAATGAGAAAAATAAACAAAGGCAAGGAATTAAAGGGAATTTTTAAAAAGAAACTTCAGTGAGATGGAAAAAATAACTTGGAGCGGTTATCTGCTGATTATACTAAGTGTTGTTGCTATCAAAGGAAACCGAGCGCTGCACTTCTCTCTCTTTGCTTGAAATAGCTCTGTGTTTTGAGTGTCTGCCTACGCATGTAGGCAGAAAGGGAAGAAATATTTTTTCAGAAGTCATACTTGAAACAATAACTGCTTAGATGTGCACTATGCACCCGTTAAATGGTGTCCTAAAAGTTTATGAACCTCGCACGTGAAAAGTTTCTATGTCCATGACAAGGAACATCAAAAATAAATAAAAATTCCCAAAAAATCAGAAACAATTAGATTTCATTTCTGGATTTACTTATTGAAAACACTGACAAATTCTCCTTTTCAATATCTGCCATCAGCATGTGTATAAAAAAAACCAAGTAAACAAGATTCTAGAAAATGTTTATGAGTCCTGCACATCTGCTTGGAGGAATTCCTTCACATAATACACTATAACTCTTAATTTATTGGTGCTTTTTGGTTATTATCTGGTGTATTTTTGTCCTACAAAGATAAGATCAGGTATATGTCTGTAAATATGTAGTGTAAAATACAGTGCCAGGGACCTCTAACGATTCCAGTAAAATAAATGCAACAAGAAGTTTTTATAAGTTGATCAGAGGATTTTTTTACTTGATAATCCTCAATCCTTCCTGCTTCCTTAGTATAGATGCAGTGTCTTGCAAGATAATTAATGCCCTTTAAAGGATGCTCTGCATTCTCCCTGCCACCAGGTGTCCACATTTTAACTGATCTTTCTGTTCATCAGTCATCCCTCCACCCTGCTTCGGTATTTATACTATCTTGTTTTAATTTTTTGCCATTGGATCCTACTCTGTGTCACTGTGTGCCTGCCTGCTCCATGCCTGTCACTCTGCCCATGTTCCATGCCCTACGTGTCAGTGCAAGTCATCCATTCTGTTCTTATATAATAACTTGCACGTTGATTGTACAAAACCTCAGCATTCCTTAACACAAATAGAAACTGAAATTTTTTGTTCTACCTCTGTCAGACTGTATTTAGAGGTTCTCAATTCAGATTCTTAATTAGATTTAGCTTTGGCCTTTGACCGGGCCATTCAACTAACAACATTCTATGCCTTGACATTAACCATTCTATTCTAACTCAGATAACCCTGTATTTAGCTCCATCTTACTATTAACTCTGATCACGTTTTAAGTACCTCTTGAAGAAAAGTATCCCCACAGCCAAATTTTTCAGGTTTTTATAAAAAAACTATGAAAAACATGTTTAATTTTATTTCTGATTTGCAAATAAACACTCTGTGTTAATCTATAAATCGCATCTGTTTAAAATATTCTATCTCTCAAAGACAAGAAAAAATGGTAAGAGATTATTGTGGTGGAAGATTTTGTTTTTAGCTGATGTCTTATAACTGTTTTGAACTTTGCCTTTTGGTGTGTCATGACTGCCTAGAATTTAGGGGCTATGTTTTGGTTATGAACTTTGTGAAGGTTAGATGTTCTCTGTAAAAATTGGAAATTCATTTTAAAGCTTTTTACACCTCTTTACCAAGGGTGCAAGTAATAATGGAGGACATTATAGTTAAAGGAACAAGAAATCAGTGTGAAGCTCTCTCTGGGTGTTCTTTTTGTAGTAGGCGTCTTACGGAGCATATAAAAAAGACCTAATAGAATTATAATAAGGACAAACCTATCTGGTGTTACAATCACAAGGATCAGACGGCTGATCAGTGCATGGATTCGGTGGTATGAAATGGAAATGCTTCACGCTTGTTTTTGGAAAATCAGGGAAGAGGGCTAAAATCATGGCAGCACATATTAAAATGCAGACACTGTTTGCCTCTGGCTAATGGCACCATCGTGTCTCTTCCAATCACTCTGCTTTTTATTCAGCTTTTTTAAACTTATGTGGACATTTTTTAAACTCATACATCCAAAGTTTGATTTTCAAACCATTTTTAGTCTTCATGGGTCTTGCCAAGCTGGTTGCCCTTGTCTGACATTTAGCAAATCAGGACTGTCAGATTTACCAAAAATTAAATGTTTTGTTTCTTAATGAAAATCAGTATCTTGAAAACACAAGAATTTGGCGTGACTTTTAAAGGCTTATCCAGACAAGGAGAGCATATTCTAAAAGTTTGACAGACCCCTCAGTGTTCATTATTTTCTCAGATTTCTCAGCCTCTGGCGGTACAACTGGCAATCCTCCAGTTACTGGTCCACTTTTATTATCATCAAACACTCTGCACCCAGTTTGACCTAGAACATTTTTCATTTTGGTTTGTGATATTGCATTACTTTGGTTTAAATACCAAAATTCATTTCACAAGTCAGAGAGCAAAACAACTGCAGACCTTCTCTTGCTTTCCACGACAGATCAACCCCAGAGGTAAGCACTGAAAGCGATAGAGTAAGAGATGAAGGTGGAAAAGTAGATGAGAGGCGTTCTTAAAGCCGAAGTGAGAAAGTGGCTCGGAAGGAAATGAAAAGTTGTAGCTGGAACAAAAGCAGAGTTCAGGAGCTACTTTCAGAACTTGGAAACTTCTTCAAAGTTTCTTTGTCAGTGTTTTCAGCTCCTCTTTCTGCCTGCATTTGATTCTTCTTCCACAGCTCAGATTGGCACTCCTCTTCTACTTTTTTATATCATGATCCCAGAAGTTTAGCTTGCTGCATTCATTTCTCTATCTGTACACACACACACACACACACACACACACCCACACACACATACACACACACACAGACCCACATGTGCATCAAACCCACTGAATCCTCTTCCCTTCTCAGTCTCAATCAAATGCCCAATTTAAATGAAATCCATTTAGCTTGTAACAATGGGAAGTAATGAAAATGCATAGGCTTTTCTGTTTCATTCATTTTGTTTAACTGCAAGCTATTTTTGTATAGTCAGACAGTATTACATATATGGTAGTTTGTTTTATCACTGAACATCTGATAGAATTGGGCTTCATTTGCTGCAGTATCTCTAAACACAAAATGTCAATCAAACAATGGTTATTGAGTGTTTTTTCCCCCTCGGTGGTTTAAACGCTGAAAGATTTTGGGTGATTTTTGTTATAAACACCTTGTGAATATGGTTTATGACAATAGGAGACTATCATAAGCGTCTAAATCTATGATGAGCGGAAGTGTATATGTAACAGATGTAGAAATAAAGCTAAACAAATAACTTTAAATAAGTAGGAGTTATTTGTTAGAAGTGTATCCAGCACGATAACATGGCTCTTATGTGTTAGCAGTTTGGCAAGATCATTAATATGGTAAAACTAGTGAAGTCCAACATTTAGTGCAAGAAATCAACAAAACAAAACACGGGAATCTTAGTTCACACACACAAACTGCAAACACTGGATACAACCTCAGGAGTAAAAATGCTACTGAAGGAAAAGATCTGACAAAGAGTGAATGAAGTCAAGGAGCTAAATCCTAGTAAGGATAATTACTGGATGCAAAATAGGTGAGCCTGATTAACTGGGAGATGCGGGGAAAACACGGAGGTAGAGAAAAATAAAGCTCTTAGCTGAGGAACGGCAGTACAGAATACAAAAGGAACTACATAGATAAGACAAACAATAACAGAACATGCATACACACTAAAGCAACCTGCAATGCAAAACATAGGAATTTACGTAAATGAAAAAAAAAAAAAAAAACACAATATAAAAGTGAACTTATGACGTGTTTTCAAAATTCTTCATCATGGAAATGCAAATTATTTTACCAGTCCTTAAAACCAATTACATTTTCATTCCTACTTCATTGAAGCTACTTTATCATGCTGAGAAAATTTGCAATTGTAAGCATTCTATTTTAGCACATTGTCAACACATCTTTCTCAACCTGATATCATCATATTGCCCACCCCTTATGCTCCAGCTTAATCACAGCAAGGCTTCAGGTTCAGATATCACCAGTCGCAGTTTCTTGAAAGCCATAAATGGGTCAGCTTTAATCCTTTCTACAGGACCTCTGTCTGGTCAGCCTGAATTAGAAGAAGGTTCTAGTTTATTTTCTTTGTGATTGTATTGTAATTATACGTACAGCGCTTTGAGTGTCTCGTTACTGAAAAGCGCTATATAAATAAACTTACCCTTACCTTACCTTACCTTACCTTACCTTGCCTTGCCTTGCCTTGCCTTGCCTTGCCTTGCCTTGCCTTGTGCTGTGGAAGACATTCTGCCTCATTCAAGTAACTTTCGCCCATCGGGCTTGAATGACTATGACACAGTTGCTAAAGCATCCTACATTATGAAGGTCCTGGTATACGGTTATAGATCCACCTACTGTAAGTAGGCAAATCAAACCGTTAAGGACCCACTGTAGTCAAAATAGGCAGTACTGCTTGGATCCTTTGATTTTTGAGCATTTTCAGCACAATTCAACCTGAACTGCTCCTTAGCAAGTTTGGGAATATAAAAGTGAATGCCCCTAGCAATCCCTGGAATGTTGACAACCTTATAGTGTGTTTAGCGGGGTGCTCAGCAGCGGTACAGCACTATTTTTCCTTAACCTGTGCACAGCAGACTGCCAGTACAACTTGTTCTATGAAGACATACTCAGGTATCAGCTACACTATTTTGGGTTTAATTAAAAGCAATACCTTTTCCTTCTTTTTCGTAAAAATCCACTATGTCTATGAGATTCCAGCCAATAATACTGTAAAACCTGTGCCACACCTGTGCTACACCAGAAGGTGGCAACTTCAACAACTACGTTAAAATTCAAATAAGATCCTTAGCCTTGTTATTTCACATTTTCCTCTCAGCCTTTAGCTTATTCACTTGAAGTTCAATGAAAACAGAGCGAGAGAGATGTAAAATAACCCATAAAAACTGCTCCACTGTTGTCATTTTTAGCAGATGGTTTTAGAGCTGGCATGTGCAAAATGTTCCTCCATGTCCTAGATTTGAAAAACCTCTAGTTTCTAAACTGCTTTCTAAAGAATCACCTAACCGATAGCAATGAAAGGCAAAAAAGACTCAGTTTGTAATATATCTAGGTTAATGTGGACAAGACGTCAAAGGACTTGAGGTATCAGTGTTCACCTTTTCATGGAAGCTTGGTTACTTCAGATTTTGCAGCTAAATTTTGCATGTTGTCTATTTATCTGATGGTGTGATACTAATGTCTTAAAATACAAAACCATTATCATCAGTGCTTCAGTGAATCAAACATCCAAGGTCGACTGTTTTCAGGAGTTTGATTTTATCACAAGTCCATTTCTTCTCCAAAAATAATGAAAACAATGTCGTAATACATTACTCTCAGCTTATAATTTTACCTTACTTTTTGCTTTTCACAATATAATACATCAGTCTTAAATCCGTATTTTTATTTTATCTGGTCCCACACTTTTGTTGCTTGCTTATATATATATATATATTCTTTCAGATTCTTTCCTCGAACATCCACTCAGCCTGACCACAATATATTAAAAGCAATAGTACAATAATTGGACTTGGCACCATATTTCTTCAGGGCCGCACTTGAGCACTGCTGTTTCCGCATCACAGCACATGTTGCGCAAAGTCACACATTAATATTGTCAAGTGAAAACAGTGGTGGCATCATGGCCACCAGTGACAAAAGTCAATTTAAAGTTCTGTTTGGACTCTCCCATGCTTAGGAAGACCGTATGTGTATGCTTGTGTATTTTATTTTTGTGTGTGTGTGTGTGTGTGTGCATTTGTGTGTGCTCGCACATGCATTTGTTTGTTTGGTGTCTCGAGATGCAGCAGGAACATTTGCTTTATTTGGGACCAAGCCTTCTCATTTATATTCAGAGTCTCTGCAAGGTTCTGCTTGACTTCTCAGACGCAGACACTATCTGACACACATATACACAGCAGGGTGCATGTACACAGGGGTCCTGTGCACCTCCTTCATTCACAACCCAGCTTTTCCCTCTTTCCTCAGATCCCTTAATTCTCTGTGGCTGAATAACTTTCAAGCAACCAGGCACCAGCTCATCTGAACTTTGATTTATGGCCAAAATGTTGCACAAATGGAATTGCGAGTGCAGAAATCCAAATACTTTGACAACAATTACCTCTGTTTGTGCACAGTGGATGCTGTGTCTTTGAGAGAATTTGGCCAAGTATGAAAAGAGTTGGTCAATGTTTTTAGCATTCCCAAATCAAGGTGCATTGAATCTAATAAATTAACCTGGGTAATATTTCAACTTACATCTGATGGCCTTCAGGCTGCAAAAACCACTCTTGGCACAGCACATTTATATCTCAGGCTGAACTCTTACTGGTTGATTTGCAATTGCCAGTAATGAACAAATCCAGGGGCCAAATGCATAAACAATACATGCATTCATAAGCCTTACAGATGTCTTTTTGCATACAAACTGTTATCCATCAGGAAAGATTTTTCAATTTAAAATGTGCACACTTTAAATCATCATTTAGAGAGTACATCCACACATGTATTCCAGTAGAAATTTGAGGATTATGTGGTAACATGAAAGTGTGACAAAATTACAACAAAACTGAAATAAATGGGACAGTTTGACAATGATTGAATGCTATTCACACTATTACCTACCTGCAGTCTAGTTCAATAGTGTAAAGATAGGCAGCTTAAACTTACTTTGAATACTTTAGCAAACATAACTGATGCCAAGGTAATTAGGTAAGGTCGCCACAGCTTTTTTCTTTGACCTTTCAAAAATTCACATACTTAAATGACACCACATATATAAAGCTACTATAATCTTTACAAAAGAACTGCAAACAAGGGTTGCTGCATTGACCTAAGGAAAACAGAGATTAATGGAGATTCACTCATAATGGCATGATAAAGTCTTGAATGGCCTCCAAAAGCAGGGTGATATGACCTTTTTTTCTGACTGTTTAGCTCATATCTAGCTTTCACTTGGTTAATTAGAATATTATAGACTGCTACTTAGCAAGTTACAAACTCTACATTTTATGCCAATTTCACACAAAATGACAGACACTATACAAATTGGTTGTGAATCATAAATAAAACAAATACTGGGTGCAGGGTGTTTGAACTTGATTTTTGACAAAATGTGCTTGATGTCTTTCCATTTAGACCCATAGAGAATGCCTTTATGGATCTCAAGATACTTGACATGAAGAGCACAGAAAGAGAACACTTTTAGCATAATTAAAAATAAAAATTTTGTTTTTCTTCATTTTTATGATGCAAATTGTGCTGTAAATAACTAATGGTAGTCCAAGAAAAGAAAAGTATTTATAAATTGTTCTGATGTTCTTGAAACAGTTGATGGTTTCCTAATTTGGTTTGGTGTCTGTTTTAATTTTGTTCTTCTTCTGCATCCAACAGAACTCTAATTCTGTCATACAATCATCCTGCATATCCTCATGTATTTACTTATTAATCTGCTTGTTATTTCATTTTCTGTGATCTTAACTCTAAACTCAAAGTTAGAGGCACAAGGCTTGTAGTTTATTGCTTCTGTTACTACTCTGCACTTTTTTATTTTGGCAGTAATCCCTGAACCGACAATACCAAATAAAAAAAAGATTTATTTCACTGTCTACTTCATTGCTGAAGCATGTCAGTTTTATATTCAGCCCTGTCTTTCCTTATTGCTGCTGTTTTCATTCACAAGACTCTTTTGTTGCAAAGATTTTGTTAAAGCTACCAGCCAGACGTCTCTGTAAAATCAATCAAACTGCCTTTAGATGTACGCTCAGTAGTCACTTTATTATGTACACCTGTTCAATTCCTTCTCAAATAATGAATCAGCCAATGACATGGTAGTTGCTTGATGCATTCAGGCGTTTAAAAGGGCGGAGGACAACTTGCAGAACTTCAAATTAAGAATCAGAATGAGCAGGAAAGGAGATGTAAGTGACTTGTGACATGGTTGTTGGTGCCGGAGGGGATGGTCTAAGTACGTCGGAAACAGCAGATTTTTTACACACAACCATCTCTTGTGTTTATAGTGAATGGTCCAAATAAGAGCAGCCATTTTTAGTATCTTTTTGACCACGGTTCCAAGCGAGCCAATTCTGGACAAAAACACCATGTCAGAAGACTGTCGGTCACAGATAAAGTAGGGTGCGGTGTCACTAGCTGCGTCACTAGAGCAACTGACTGCTCACAGGTACCAGCGAACATCAAAGCAATGTCATGAGATGTCTAAAACACTGAGAAGCGATTAGCTGATCATCAATGACCACAACGGGTGGAATCATTCAAACAGAAAAAATTGGAAGTGGTTTGACCAAATGGACGCTATTTAGGGGTATCAAACGGTGAGCAATGGGAGGAACCCTGGCCTCGACTCGACCCCCACTGCAGTACTAAATTCTGTGATGGATAATGGTTAGTGTTTTGTGACTAAGCATATTTTATGTTAATCAACACATCAGTGGTGAGCTTACAGTACTTTGTTCTGAAAGTAAAGCTGTTTCCTCCTGATTGAAGACAATAAATAAGATATCTAGTTACCATCAATGTGCTCTGTTTGTAGTTTTCGCTCAATGTCTCATGTTGCAATTAGATTTTGAGCGTGTACTGAAGTTGTTTGTGTTTTCTTGTTCCAGAGTCTCTTTTCACATGTAGGGAGTATTTTCCCACCTCTCTTAATTTTGACCCTTCAAGCTCCTCTGCTTTTGATCCCAAATCTATTAGGGTTGTGCATTTTTCTACTGTCAGTAATAAATAAAATGTTATTTATGTGCTCACATCATGATTTTTAATGTTATCTGTGCATACACTGGTGGGAGGAGTCAATTGTTTTTACCCACCCATTTGCCATTGCAATGTTTGTGCTGTGAAAAGGTAACCTAATTAAGGTAACTTTATTAGTGGGTGAAGACATCAAACACGCAACTCTATTCTTGGTTGTACCAGTGCAGAAGAAATCCTACATTTTGGTGATAGTGCTTTTATATTAAGAAACTCTATGCAATGCTAGCATCTGTATTTCCTGATACAGCTTGGCTAGTGTTAAATTTAATTTGTTTTAAACAACTACTTCATGGTCCGTAATTCTGTTAACCAAATCATACCCAACTAAAAGTGAAATATCTAAGTGTTGGCCTCTCCTTAGCTTTATTTTCTTTTATTATTTTTGTACTCGTACTCGTACTTGTACTTGTCGTCTTCCGCAAGACCCCGAGATACTTAAACTCCTCCACTTGAGGCAGGAACTCCCCTCCAACCTGAAGAGGACAAGCCACCCTTTTCCGGTCGAGAACCATGGCCTCGGACTTGGAGGAGCTGATCTTCATCCCAGCCGCTTCACACTCGGCTGCAAACCGCCCCAGTGCATGCTATAGGTCTTGGCTAGATGGGGCCAGCAGGACCACATCATCTGCAAAAAGAAGAGACGAAATCCTCTGGTCCCCAAACCAGACCCCCTCCGGCCCTTGGCTGCGCCTAGAAATTCTGTACATAAAAGTTATGAACAGGACCGGTGACAAAGGGCAGCCCTGCCGGAGTCCAACATGCACCGGGAACAGGTCCGACTTAGTGCCGGCAATGCGAACCAAACTCCTGCTCCGCTTGTACAGAGACCGGATGGCCCCTAGTAAAGAGTCACCGATTCCATACTCCTGGAGCACCCCCCACAGGGCATCACGAGGGACACAGTCGAATGCTTTCTCGTTCGTTCGTCGTCTTCCGCTTATCCGGGACCGGGTCGCGGGGGCAGCAGACTCAACAGAGACGCCCAGACGTCCCTCTCTCCAGACACCTCCTCCAGTTCCTCCAGGGGGAGCCCAAGGCGTTCCCAGGCCAGCCGAGAGACATAGTCCCTCCAGCGTGTCCTGGGCTGTCCCCTGGGCCTCCTCCCGGTGGGACGTGCCTGGAACACCTCCCGAGGAAGGCGTCCTGGAGGCATCCGGTATAGATGCCCGAGCCACCTCAACTGGCTCCTCTCGATGTGGAGGAGCAGCGGCTCTACTCCGAGCCCCTCCCGGATGGCCGAGCTCCTCACCCTATCTCTAAGGGAGTGCCTGGCCACCCTACGGAAGAAGCTAATTTCAGCCGCTTTTATCCGGGATCTCGTTCTTTCGGTCATGACCCAAAGTTTATGGCCATAGGTGAGGGTAGGAACGTAGACCGACCAGTAAATTGAGAGCTTTGCTTTTCAGCTCAGCTCTCTCTTCACCACAACGGACCGGCACAGCGCCCCCATTACTGTGGCAGCCGCACCGATCCGTCTGTTGATCTCCCGCTCCATTCTTCCCTCACTCGTGAACAAGACCCCGAGATACTTAAACTCCTCCACTTGAGGCAGGAACTCCCCTCCAACCTGAAGAGGACAAGCCACCCTTTTCCGGTCGAGTACCATGGCCTCGGACTTGGAGGAGCTGATCCTCATCCCCGCCGCTTCACACTCGGCTGCGAACCGCCACAGCGCATGCTGTAGGTCTTGGCTAGATGGGGCCAGCAGGACCACGTCATCTGCAAAAAGAAGAGACGAAATCCACTAGTCCCCAAACCCGACCCCCTCCGGCCCTTGGCTGCGTCTAGAAATCCTGTCCATAAAAGTTATGAACAGGACCGGTGACAAAGGGCAGCCCTGCCGGAGTCCAACATGCACTGGGAACAGGTCCGACTTAGTGCCGGCAATGCGGACCAAACTCCTGCTCCGCTCGTACAGGGACCAGATGGCCCCTAGTAAAGGGCCCCCGATTCCATAGTCCTGGAGCACCCCCCACAGGGCATCACGAGGGACACAGTCGAATGCCTTCTCCAGGTCCACAAAACACATGTGAACCGGTTGGGCAAACTCCCATGAACCCTCGAGCACCCTGTAGAGGGTATAGAGCTGGTCCAGTGTCCCACGGCCGGGACGAAAACCACACTGCTCCTCCTGAAGCCAGGGTTCGACTATCAGCAGGACTCTCCTCTTCAATACCCTGGCGTAGGCCTTACCAGGGAGGTTGAGGAGTGTGATCCCCCTATAGTTGGAACACACCCTCCGGTCACCCTTCTTATGAAGGGGGACCACCACCCCAGTCTGCCAATCCAAAGGCACTGTCCCCGTCCGCCACGCAATGTTGAATAGGCGTGTCAACCATGACAGCCCCACAACATCCAAAGACTTGAGGTATTCAGGGCGGATCTCATCCAACCCCGAAGCCTTGCCACCGCGGAGCTTTTTAACCACCTCGGTGACCACCTCGGTGACTTCAGCCTGGGTAATGTCCAACCCCGAGTCCCCACCAGGGAATGCGTGATGGCAGGATTGAGGAGATCCTCGAAGTACTCCTTCCACCGGCCTATAATGTCACCAGTCGAGGTCAGCAGCTCCCCACTCCACTGTAAACAGTGTTGGCGAAGCACTGCTTCCCCCTCCTGAGGCACCGGACGGTTTGCCAGAATCGCTTCGGGGCCAACCAGTAGTCCTTCTCCAAGGCCTCACCGAACTCCTCCCAGGTCCAAGTTTTTGCCTTTGCCACCGCCCGGGCCACGGCACGCTTGGCCCCACGGTACCCGTCAGCCGCCTCAGGAATCCCACAAGCCAACCACAACCGATAGGACTCCTTCTTCAGTCCCTTACTGTCGGTGTCCACCACCGGGTTCGGGGATTGCCGCCGCGACAGGCACCGCAGACCTTACGGCCGCAGCTACGGACAGCAGCATCGACAATAGATGTGGAGAACATGGTCCATTCGGCTGGTGACTCGGATGAACTTATCGTCCGCAGCAGAGGTGACTCTGGTCTCCCTTTCCTGGGGCGGTCCTCATGTGAGCCAGTTTCTTTGTAGCGCTTGACGGTTTTTGCGACTGCATTGGGGACACTTTCAAAGTTTTCCCAATTGTTCGGACTGACTGACCTTTATTTCTTAAAGTAATGATGGCCACCCGTTTTTCTTTACTTAGCTGCTTTTTTCTTGCCATAATACAAATTCTAACAGTCTATTCAGTAGGACTATCAGCTGTGTACTGCATCCACCTCCTGCACAACACAACTGACGGTCCCAACCCTGTTTATAAGGCTTGAAATCCCACTTATTAAACCTGACAGGGCACACCTGTGAAGTGAAAACCATTTCAGGTGACTACCTCTTGAAGCTCATCAACAGAATGCCAAGAGTGTGCGTAGCAGTAATCAAAGCAAAAGGTGGCTACTTTGAAGAACCTAGAATATAAGACATATTTTCAGTTGTTTCACGCTTTTATGTTCAGTATATAATTCCACATGTGTTAATTCATAGTTTTGATGCCTTCAGTGTGAAGCTACAATATTCATAGTCATAAAAATAAACTCTTTGAATGAGAAGGTGTGTCCAAATTGTGGTCTGTACTGTACATTCCAATTAATCCTAATCATTGAACAGTGCAGTCAGATTCAGTTCTTCTGTGGATGTAGGCTTTCTCACATCCTTCTGTCTCTTCATGTCATGCCAGACACACTCGATGATGTTGAGATCAGGGCTCTGTGGGGCCATACCATCACTTCCAGTAATTTGTGTTCTTCTTTACGCTGAAGATAGTTCTTAATGACTTTGGCTGTATGTTTAGGGTCGCTCACTTTGCATTTTGGAAATTGATAAAAATAAACAGTCATTTATATTTCTGAAAGCATTCTTTGTTTACAGTATTTTTTCACACCTGCCTAAAACATTTGCACTGTACTGTATGTTATTGTGTATTTTGTTTGGCAAAACTCTTGAGCTGCATTTGAGAACACATATAGATTTCAGGAAAATTTGGCAACAGTAAAACACAAGGAGTCAGCTTGTGAAGAGGACCAGGGCAGACTGGAATAGTCAGATTATATTATTAAAGGTCTTAAAAATCATTTCCAACCAAGTTGTACTCAAAACCATAACTATTGAGTCAATGCATTACATTGAGATGATTCACAATGTAGTGTCCTGTAGAACTGTTGCATCATTCTGTTTCAGAATCCTTGTTGAAATCTATTAAATTCTTGCCTGTCTACAATAGTTTTTTAAAAGTGCCAGTTGAGCAACTTGGTTCTTTTGCCACTTGTGATGCCATCCAAATTAATACAAAACAAAAATCTAATCAGAATCAGTTTTTGTCTTTTGAAATCTTGTCATGGAAATCCACACTTTTTTACTCAGCTGTCAGTATACATTTGTTAGGAAAGAAAGCACAAGCGCACATACACATACACTATTTCAAAGTTTAAAAGAAGCCACTAAAGGTTGGTTTTCGCTTACGTGTATAATGTTATCATGTTAGTGATAATTGGAACAGTCAAGCTTGTCCATTACAAAAATAACCCAAGATGCAACTACTATTTTCTTCCTCTCTGCTTTGCATAAACATGGTTTCAAACACAAAACTACTCAGTTTTATGTGGATGTCCCCAGGTTGTGAGAGGAAGAAAGTGTTGAATAAAAAAAACTCTATATCTTTGCCTGTAAGACTTCAGCTTTGAGCTCCTACAGGATTTGCATATTTGTTGGTCTGTGTAAATGATCCTCTGCACTCTAATACGCAAGGTATATTTCTCACCACAATCGCCAGTGCTTAGCGCATTAGGGCACTTTTGAAACCTAATGAAGCAAATTAAGTTTAACCTTGTGTAGCTGCCGCAGCTATTTACACTCTTATTCTCTATGTCCATCACAACCTTGCAAACACACACAGACACACACTGTAACACATCACGATAAAACTTGCCTGAAATACTGATGCCGGGCTTCATGAATAATGCAGATGCCCCACACATTCTCATAAACTTTACACCCCCTCTTCCTCAGACATATCCACTTCAGTCCTCACAAATCTTTTCTCTCATACTGTTTGACTATCAGGACAACTGATGTGATTCCTCACTCATAAGCAAACACATTTTAGCACACGTAATCTTATGGAAAATTTAGCACAGATTTTTAGCACTCTTTCTGCTTGAAACACTAGTTCTTTGAAAGCGTTTTCCTTCTGGTTTTGGATGCTGTGCTACTGGAGGGATTTTTGATGTTACTTTTTTACTTTTGGACAGTTGTGGTGAAGCATAAACACAGTAACAGCATGTTGGGAGACACTGATCAACATCTGAAAAGTAAAAACAAATTACTGAAACTATGACCCCAAATCCAACATGAGGAGGAAGTTAAAACCTTCAACAATCACATGGGTAACACGAGATCTTTGACAAACAAAATGGATGAACTTCATCCATTTTGGACACAAGGACACAACGAGGGTATCGGGAATGCAGTAGTATGTGTTTCAATAAGACGTGGCTAAAGGATCATATCCCCCATTCCAATGTTTCTTTGCGGAGAGAAAGACAGATTTGAAGGGGAGTGGCAAAATCATAGGTGGTTGTAAACAACAAGTGTTGTAAGGCAGGACATGATACTGTGAAATATTATCTCTGCACCCGGGGTATAGACCTTTTAGCGATAAGTTTTCCTCCAAAGTATTTTCCTAGGGAGTTCATTAGTTTTATTTAGCTTTTTTCCACCATCAGCTGTTACTTGCACTTCATGTGATGTCATCAGTTCAGTTGTTGCTAAACAGTATACCCCAATGCATCTGGAAATTTTAAGTACATCTCACATTCTTCCAAATTTTGAACAGTTTGTCAGCTGGACCAGGGATATGACCAGTTTAGATTTCAGGAAAAACAAGAATATGTCAGTCTTTTTTTTGTAACAGTGAAGGAAGCAAAGGTGATGGAGTAATTTTATATGGGTGCTTACCTGGACAACGAACACCAGCGCAGATGCAACAGTGGAGCTGTATACAATTAGGGACAAAGCATACAGTACTTCTTGAGGAAGCTTAGGTCCTACAGTGTTTGCAGCAAGATGACGCATGTCTTCTATAAGTCTGTTGTGGTGAGTGCAGTCTCTTCTGTCATCATCTGCTGGGGCCGCAGGAGCAGAGCTTATAAATTAAAAAAGCTGAAAAAGCTGATAACAAAGACTGGCTTTGTTCTGGGGACTGCTCTGGAGCCTCTGGAGATGAATGTGCCAAGAAGGATGCTTTATAAAATGAAGAAAATTAAGGTAAGCCCTCAGCATCCTTTTCATGAGACCAATACAACAACAGAGCGACTTCAGTCAGAGGCTTCTACAGATCGGCTGGAACAAAGCGTTTCTTAACCATCATCACCATCACCATCTACAATCACTTTATAAAGAAACATTCATAGTTCAAGTTACTACAACATTTAATTTACGCTTGTGATTAATAAAGTATGTTTGAATTAAACTGAATTTAAATGATTATAGGTAGATTTATTTGATATATATATATATATATATATATACATATATATATATATATATATATATATATATATATATATATATATATATATAATTTTATTATTACATAATTGTGTATCACATTATTTATGTATTTAATTAGTTGTTTATTTCTTTGATTGTGGCACGTTTGGACCTCCACAGTATATTGGTGTGCAGGGTAATATTTCAAACCATAGGAGGATAAATGGAGCTTTATAGGAGGATAAATGCTATAATTAGTCTAGAAATAAATTGTAACAAACACAGTAATAAAGTTTCAAAAGAAGTGGCAAATATAAGTAGAACAAATAAAAAAGAGGATAAGACTGTATATCAGGAATGTCCCCAGTACTAATTCAAGTTATTTAAAGATCTGAAAACAAAAACTGGATGCAAAGTAGACAAAACCTGGACCAACACAAATACATATTTCTCTGTATTGTAATTACACACCTCAGCAGCAAGGCCACAATGTTAAAGAGAAGGCAACGATACCAGCATTGATCTTCTCTTTAAACTCAGCATGCTTTCTAAATGCATAGTTTCTTTTCTTGTTTGAACAATACTTTGCATGCTGTCACTTTGATGCCTGTTTTTAATTTTTTTTTTCTCAGTTTGTGTTTTTGCTTGATACAGATGTTCCGCTCCGTGGTGGAAATACAAAGATTTCTGTTCCACCTGACTTCATCAGTTAGATGTTTTGAAGATATGTTGATATATTTTGGTACACTCAATATTTACATACACGGTATAAAAGGGCACATAACCATGTCCTACTATCTGACATTACATCAGATCAAATATTTTCTGTTTTAGGTCACTTAGGATTGCCATTTTTTTCTAAATGCTTAGTGCCACAAATCAAAATATTGAGATTTTTAAAATGAATGTCTTTAAATTCAGAAGTTTACATATGCTACAATTACAATGCCTTTAACCAATTTAGGAAAGTCCAGATAATTATGTCATTGGTTTTGTATACTTCTTATAGGTTAATTCATGACAGCTGAGTTAAATAGAGGCATACCTGTGGATGTATTTTAAGGCAACGGCTCAAAGACATTGCTTCCCCATGTGACATCAAGTCAAAATTACTTGCGAGCCAAAAAAATATAATAAACAAACACACAAAAAACATTGTCACTGAAACCTGAATTGTATTTTAATTTTTTTTCCCAGCTCAACAACAAACTAAGCATGCGATATTTTAATAAAAAGTAGTTAGACGTTTTGGTGTGAAGGGATGTATACTTTGCTTTAGATCCAAAACTTAAAAATGGTTTTGCACGTTTGACTTATTAAAAGAAAAAAAGGCATCCAGTTTGCAAATTGCTCAGTTGAAAAATGTTTTGGAAAAGTTTGGTAAGTTCTCAGCAATAAGAACAGGATTTGGGTCCCTCTTTTGAGTCACATTTGTTGTGTTTAGTCAGGTTTAATAAATTAATTAAAGGCAGATTTGGGCACACTAAAGTCTGCTTTTAAGTTAAAGTCACTGGATAGATGTGGTCCTATTTACTATGAAATTCAAGTGGAATGCGTGGGGCTACTAAAAGACAGACACTGTGTGTGGTACAAAACATGTTATCTTGTAACAAGATTGTAATTGGTTGATAATAATATTGCCATAAACAAAATAAAATGTATCGATCTGCATCAAACACCTGTGCAAACTGGCCAAATTTGTATCATTCTTGAATTAGAGTCAAGGGACACACAAAATCAGTCCAAGGGCCGCAAATGGCCCGAGGTCCGCACTTTTGACACCCCTGCATTAGATTGTTGTCACGTATAGAACACGACCAGTGCTAACTGGAAAATTCTGCAGCTCTTTCATTGTTACTCTCATGCACTTGGCATCCCCCCTTGACCCATCTTGTCTTTTTATCAGGTATTGATAAATATTTGATATTAGTAATCTCTCTGCTGTTCCACATTTTATCCAGTTATCTTTTCTTCCTCCTAATTGGTACTTTTTCTACAGTGAGTTCATTTTGATGCTTTTTAATCAGCAAATTTTGCTCACAAATGCAAATGAACAAATGTCAGGGTTAACTGACCTTGAATATCCATTAGGTGGTGCAGATTTGGTTTCTTGCAGGGATTTGGGTGTGGTCAGACTCTGGAACACCCACTGGAACCAACTGGTGTGACAGTTCACAGCTCACAACAGAGATTTTGGATCCATCATCATGACTGTCAGCCCCTGTGGGAAGTATTTAGTCACAGCCAATAGAGAGGGAACAATCGAGACGTGGGACATTGAGGTAAGTCTTTTTGTGATGCGTGCACTGGAGCAGTCGCCACCATAGTTCACACAAGTCTGCAGTCTTCACTCAACAACAGTGTTTCTGAATATCGGAAGAAGAGCAGCAAGAGCAAAAGAGACAATGATGGAGTTTGTAGAGTCAGGCGTTTGACATAGATCGAGACAAGTAGTGTAATGAACAGTGAGGACAGAGTAGATTAGATCAGGCATGTTGTTCACACTGTCTGTCATTCTAAGGCCTCAGCTGCTGAAGTGCAACCAGGGCAGTGAATGATTTAGAAAATCTCCCATGATTTATTAGTAGAAGGAAGCAATTCACCAATCCTACTTGGCCTCAATTTCAATTTGAAATACTGAAGTGTTTTCTGAAAATAGTCAATAAAATGTTCCAAAAGATATATTGTAGCTTCACACTGAAGGCATCAAAACTATGAATTAACACATGTGGAATTATATACTGAACAAAAAAGTGTGAAACAACTGATAATATGTCTTATATTCTAGGTTCTTCAAAGTAGCCACCTTTTGCTTTGATTACTGCGGCACACACTCTTGGCATTCTGTTGATGAGCTTCAAAAGGTAGTCACCTGAAATGGTTTTCACTTCACAGGTGTGCCCTGTCAGGTTTAATAAGTGGGATTTCAAGCCTTATAAATGGGGTTGGGACCATCAGTTGTGTTGTGCAGGAGGTGGATGCAGTACACAGCTGATAGTCCTACTGAATAGACTGTTAGAATTTGTATTATGACAAGAAAAAAGCAAAGTAAAGACAAACAAGTGGCCATCATTACTTTAAGAAACAAAGGTCAGTCAGTCCGAACAATTGGGAAAACTTTGAAAGTGTCCCCAATGCAGTCGCAAAAACCGTCAAGCGCTACAAAGAAACTGGCTCACATGAGGACCGCCCCAGGAAAGGAAGACCAAGAGTCACCTCTGCTGCGGACGATAAGTTCTTCCGAGTCACCAGCCTCAGAAATCGCAGGTTAACAGCAGCTCAGATTAGAGAACAGGTCAATGCCACACAGAGTTCTAGCAGCAGACACATCTCTAGAACAACTGTTAAGAGGAGACTGTGTGAATCAGGCCTTCATGGTAAAATAGCTGCTAGGAAACCAATGCTGAGGACAGGCAACAAGATGAAATGACTTGTTTGGGCTAAAGAACACAAGGAATGGACATTAGACCAGTGGAAATCTGTGCTTTGGTCTGATGAGTCCAAGTTTGAGATCTTTGGTTCCAACAACCGTGTCTTTGTGTGGCGCAGAAGAGGTGAATGGATGGACTCTACTTGCCTGGTTCCCACCGTGAAGCATGGAAGAGGAGGTGCATTGGTGTGGGGGTGCTTTGCTGGTGACACTGTTGGGTATTTATTCAAAATTGAAGGCATGCTGAACCAGCATGGCTACCACAGCATCTTGCAGCAGCATGCTATTCCATCTGGTTTGCATTTAGTTGGACCATCATTTATTTTTCAACAGGACAATGACCCCAAACACACCTCCAGGCTGTGTAAGGGCTATTTGACCAAGAAGGAGAGTGATGGGTTGCTGCGCCAGATGACCTGGCCTCCACAGTCACCGGACCTGAACCCAATTGAGATGGTTTGGGGTGAGCTGGACCGCCGAGTGAAGGCAAAAGGGCCAACAAGTGCTAAGCATCTCTGGGAACTCCTTCAAGACTGTTGGAAAACCATTTCAGGTGACTACCTCTTGAAGCTCATCAACAGAATGCCAAGAGTGTGCGGAGCAGTAATCTGACTCACTTCATCCACCTCATATATTTGAACAGTTTCAGATAACCCAGAGAGAACTTTTGACTTTTTTACTCGCATTACTGAAACTTGGGGATCGTGCCATTGGTGTGAGGTGGAGCTGCATCACTGTCATGCTCATAATCACAGTAAAAGAAGACCCTCTTGGGTATTATTGCCACAATATACCCGGCTCAGCTTTCTGTCACAGTTTGTAAGGGGATGAATTCAGATGGCTATGTCTCATTTGGCTTCCAGTTTAATTTATGGAGATTTATGTATATATGTAGCAGAGTTGAAGAAGTTTGTTGGAGCTCAGTGTGCTCTGGTAGAAATCCTGTCCTGTGGCAAGTCTGGAGCACGCTTTTGAATTGGATGGATGACTAACATAATTTTGCAGCGCATGGTTATACGTGCTCAGACACAGCAGTTCTCAATTTAGGCACAGTCTTTGGTCCTTCAACAATGCATCTGATAATTTGTGAAAAGAAAGAATTCAGTTAAGACTAGAAATATTAAAACACATGTCAGATTCATACAGATTCTCTTTTGGGTTATTTATTTTATCTGAAAATATTAAAGATAAGTGAAAAAAATCATCAGCTGAAATACTTTCAATTACCACTTTATAAAAAAATTTAAATACATGATAAAGCCAAGGTTTTACCTTTGTAAGTCTTTAGAAGACTTCACAACAGTCAGGTACATACATTCCAATTAGTCCTAACAATTGAACAGTGCAGTCGGAGTTAGTTATTTATTCAAATTGGATAAAAAGTTTTTCTGTCTAAGGAAACCCAGCAGATTGCATCCAGTCAGTGACTTGCAGCATTCCCTCCTCCCGGATGAGCATGTAGAGACAGTGGACAGTCACTGGCGTTGACTTTGCAGCAATCCCTCATACTGAGCATGCATGTAGCGACAGTGGAGAGGAAAAACACCCTTTTAACAGGAAGAAACCTCGAGGAGAACCAGGCTCAGTGTGAGCGGCCATCTGCCACGACCGACTGGGGGTTTGAGAGAAAGAACAGCAGAGACACAAAGAGAACAAAGAAGCACTGATTCAGGAGTCCTTTCTATGGGAAGGTAAAGTAAATGTTAATTGATGTAGCTCCTTTAGTCATTTCACCTAGAAGAAAGAACAGATAAACTCTGAGCCAGTTTTCAAGGTTGGAGTCTGAAAAAGAGCACATATAATTAGTTACAGTAAAGCTCAGTCAATCGCCATGTCAAGGAAAGAGAAAGGGTTAAACACTAAAAGACAGGGCCATGTGGATCATCGGTAGAGGGTGAGCATTAAGTTGTTACCAGCAGAAGCTTGGATGATGCCCCTCTCCAGAAAGGTGTCACAGGTAGACACAGAGCCAGGCCAGGTGTAGCTTCTAGGAAGAGAAAAGAGAGAACAAAGTTAAAAGCTGAAATAACAGAAAATAATGCAAAATTGGAGAGTAGTGTGAGAATGTAGCGAAGAGGGTGAAAGTGGTCATTATGTCCTCCAGCAGCCTAAGCCTATAGCAGCATAACTACACAGATAGTTTCAGTTTAGATTATTTAGTTAAACCGCGCTTATGTACAACAATGTCGTCAAAAGGCACCCCACAAAGGGTCCCACTGATGGTTATTGTTATACTAAAAACCACAAGGATTGGGATACCTCTCTCTGTCTGACTGATTATAACCACTGGAAAAGAGAAGGGGTCATACAGGTAGCAGAAATGGAGGGTGTGTTTGCACCTCAACCATAACTGAGCCAGTTTAGGCTAAACGTGACTCCCCCTTACTCCAACCTTCCTCCCTCCCTGATAAACTAAGCCACTCTAACTATAAGCTTTATCAAAAAGGAAAGTTTTAAGCCTAGCCTTAAAAGTAGACAGGGTGTCTGCCTCACTGACTAAAACTGGGAGCTGGTTCCACAGGAGAGGAGCTCGATAACTAAAGGATCTGCCTCCCATTCTACTTCTGGAGACTCTAGGAACCACCAGTCTGCAGTCTGAGAACAAAGTGCTCTGTTAGGAACATATGGAACAATCAGATCTCTGATGTATGATGGAGCTAGATCATTAAGGGCTTTATATGTGAGGAGGAGAATTTTAAGTTCTATTCTGGATTTAACAGTGAGCCAATGAAGGGAATCTAAAATAGGAGAAATATGATCTCTCTTTTTAATTTTCATCAGAACTCTTGCTGCAGCATTTTGAATCAGCTGAAGGCTTTTAACTGCATTTTGAGGACATCCTGATAGTAAAAAATTACAATAGTTCAGCCTTGAAGTAACAAATGCATGGACTAGTTTTTCAGCGTCACTCCTGGATAGGATATTTCTAATTTTGGCAATGTTCCGGAGATTAAAGAAGGAAATCCTAGAAATCTGTTTAATATGGGATTTAAATGACATGTCCTGGTCAAAAGTAACACCAAGGTTTTTTACTTTATTACCAGAGGTCAATTTAATGCCATCCAGGTTAAGTGATTGACTAAGCAGTTTCTTTTTTAAAGACTTCGGTCCAAAGACGACAACTTCTGTCTTGTATGAATTTAGAAGCAAAAAATGTAAAGTTATCTGAGTTTTTATATCTTCAAGACATGCTTGTAGTCTATCTAACTGGTTGGGTTTACCAGGATTTATGGATAATTAAAGCTGAGAATCATCAGCGTAACAGTGAAAATTTATCCTATGCTGCCTGATAATGTGACCTATTGGAAGCATATATGTAGTAAAGAGAATTGGCCCAAGTACTGAACCCTGTAGTACTCCACAATTAACCCTGGAGTTTAAAGATGATTTATCATTTACATGAACAAACTGGAATCTGTCAGACAGATAAGATTTAAACCAGCCTAGCGTTGTTCCCCTGATCCCTACAGCATATTCCAGCCTTTTTAAGAGAATATTATAGTCGACTGTACCAAATGCAGCACTGAGATCTAACAGGACAAGTACAGACACAAGTCCATTATCTGAGGCCATAAGAATATAATTAGTGACTTTCAGCAGAGCTGTTTCAGTGCTATGATGAGCTCTGAAGCCTGACTGAAACTCTTCAAACAGGTAATTGCTGTGTAAATGCTCACAGATTTGATTAACAACTATTTTCTCAAGAATTTTAGATAAGAATGGAAGATTGGATATAGGTCTGTAATTTTTCAAGCCATCTCGATCAAGCGAAGGTTTCTTAAGTAAAGGTTTAATTACAGCTAACTTTAAAGCCTGTGGTACATATCCATTTACTAAAGATTGATTAATCATATCCAAAATGGGGCTGGTAATCAAAGGTAACACTTTCTTAAATAATTTGGTTGGGATTGGGTCTAACATACAAGTTGAAGGTTTAGATGAAGCTAATATTTCTGATAACTCAGGAAGCTCCAGAGGATCAAAGCAGTCCAAACACAAATCAGGTTCTGCAGTTATTTCCAATGTTGTCTGACTTGCTGAGGATGAAGTAATCATCTTTGGGACTATGTCAAAGATTTTCTTTTTAATATAATCAATTTTATTTTGGAAGAATCCCATAAAGTCATGACTGCTAAAAGCTAAGGGAATTAATGGCTCAACAGAGCTATGACTCTGCGTAAGTTTAGCAACTGTACTAAAGAGAAACCTAGGATTATTCTTGTTCTCTTCTATTAATGATGAGAAATAAGCTGTTCTGGCTTGGCGAAGTGTCTTTTTATACAACAGTAGGCTATTTTTCCAGATTAAATAGGAATCCTCAAGGTGTGTAGAGCGCCATTTTATCTCCAATTTTCTAACATTGTGCTTTCAAATACGCAGCTCTGAATTAAACCAGGGAGCTAGCCTCCTATGAATAATTACCTTCTTTTTCAAGGGGGCTGCATTGTCTAATGCATCACGCAATGATGAAGAAACACTATGAACAAAATAATCAATTTGTGAAGGGACAGAAACAGAATTATTGCCCTCCACTGTGGTTTTCAGTGATAATGAGGAAAGTAAAAGTGGAACAGATTCTTTAAAGGTTGTTACAGCATTGTCTGATAATGATCTACTATAATGAAATTTTCTTTCAGGTGTGGAGTACTCGGTTAAATTAAACTCAAAGGTTATTAAGAAATGGTCAGACAGGACAGGGTTATGTGAAAATATTGTTATGTCTTTACACTCAATGCCATATGTCAGCACAAGGTCCAGAGAATGAAGACAAAGGTGGGTAGGTTTGTTAATGTTTTGAGCAAAGCCAATTGAGTCTAAGATAGCATTAAACGCTATATTTAAGCTATCACTTTCAGTGTCAACATGAATGTTAAAATCCCCCACTATAATAACTTTATCTGTATTTAACACTAAATCAGGTAAAAGGTCTGAAAACTGATCTAAAAATGGATAGTAAGGGCCTGGTGGACGGTATTAAACAACAAACAGAAGTGGTTTTAGTGGCTTTGCAATTTGGATGAGGAAAACTAAGGATTAAATATTCAAAAGAGTTGAAGCTATTGATTGGTCTGGGACTAATCAATAAATCGGACTGAAAGATGGTTGCTACTCCTCCTCCTCGCCCGGTATTTTGAGGAATGAGAACATTTAAATAATTAGTAGGAGTTGAATCATTTATAGTAGCATAATCCTCTTGCTGCAGCCAGCAAGAGGAGTCACACAAATGTGAACTCTTTCACATTTTGCCACATGACAAAAACAGGTCTTGAGACATTTTATTGGGATTTTATGTGATAGACTGACACAAAATAGTGCAAGGAAGGACATTAATATATTCTCATTTTTTTGCAAATAAAAATGCAAAAGATGTGTCATGCATTTGTATTTATTCCTCTTTACTCTTATACCCCTAAATTGCATTTTGCCTGCATGTTTTTGTGCATTAAAAAACTTCTTCTTTTTTTTTACTGTCATTTCTTCTGTCCTTTAGTTTTATTTTTCTGAAACCAAGTAAAGATGTCGCTGAAGAACTCCCAAAACTACTGCAGAGTTTTCAGCCGCACCTTGGTCATGTAACTCAGTTGGAGATATTTAGGCACAGTGACAGGCTTCTGCTCCTCTCATCCTCTTCAGACTGCAATTTGGCTCTAAGCTACCTGCTTGGACAGACCGTTGCCTTGTTCGGACAGGTAAACAAATACAACCGTTATGCTTCCAATGAATTGTCCTTTACAGCATCAAGCGGACAAGGAAGTAGCTTTAGATCCTTACAGTTTAATAGTACTGTTGTGCATTTTGGCTCTGATAAAGACTAACCTCCCACTCTGCAGCATGTTCGTGGGTGGCAGCATCCTGTTGATGAAATAAATGTGAAACCCAGCGTCAGGCAATGGTTAGAGGTTTGTGCGCTTGTCTCAAAGGGGGACCATATTAAGGTAGCCTGCGGCGGTGGCTGCTGAGTGTTGCTTTATCTCAGCTTGCCTTGGGCTCCTCCAAACACACAGTGAAGCAAATTAATTCAAATTAACTCACCACAGCCCAAAGAAGAGCATGCAGGAACTAAAGCATGGTGTATATGTGTAATACATACAACAGATTTTCTTTAAAGATTTTATGCTATGTTTAATTATCTCATTCCATCTCATTCTATGCTGCTGAATTATTACATTTGGAGAACCGCGTTTGCCTAGAAAGAAAATATACTGCATGCAAATTCAACGTATCAGGTTGTCAAATGTTAATTATGAATGTATGTTTAAAGTAAGGACAGCAACACAGAGACAGTAGTTCACATTAAAGAGCTTTCCACTTGTATTTAATTAGTGTAAATACTGACTCAGTAAATTGAGACTAAGCTGCTGCTTTTTGTCTCCAAATCCACATAAACACTTAATCTGTGGGTTTTAGAAGAATATTTTAGCGATTATAAGGTCATCCCTCTCATCAGCATCTAAATGTTTTTTTGTTGTTAACTTTCCTTATCTGCTGAAGAACCAGTGGAGTTTGAAAAGACTGCAAATGGGACAAAAAACAGAGGGGAACCTTAAAGAGGGAGAAGACTAGATGAGATGCTGACCCTGTGCACATTCCTGTTGCAGAAGAAGGATGGGTGGAAATTTAACCTGAAGATAAGAATGGTGAGATGCAGAAAAAAGACAATATTTGTTGATGCAGAGAACAGCTACATAAATTTATATTCTGTATTAATGTGGGTATGTGTTTTACGTTGCTTTTCATTTTAAGGCCAGTTTCCATATGTAATAAACCACACTAGGTAGATGCTTGACAGTAACGTTTTTAGAAATAACAACTGATACTTCAACCTTCAATAAACCTTTTAGCACTTGTGTTTATGCATCGTTTTATTGTCCACAACTGGTGAGGAATGGGCATGTTGGGGGCAACGCAAAAGCAATTTGCAAGTTCTGATCTGTTGGTCTCTAGAGAGGAAAGGGGATAAAAATAATAGCTGTTAAAATGTTAACATTTGCATGAATTGAACAATAGACATTTCTGTCAAGAAAGCAGAAGAGCTGAGTTAGAAAAGCAAAAACAAAAAAATGCAAATTTTATTTCCGGACCTTAAGAGCAGGGTTTGCACTGTGGCTGCAATTGTTCTGAAGTGTCCTGTGAAATTCAGGGCTGTCCATTAGTTTGAGCCACCACTGCTTTCTCCTATTTGTTTTTATAGAGTTGCTTTGCCCCATTACAACCACGAACGTCAATGTATTTTATTGCGATTTTATGTGTCAGACTAACACTAAGCAGTGCAATAACTTTAAAGTGGAAGGCAAGCTAGGAATGGTTTTCAAAGCTTTTCACAAATAAAAATATGAAAACAGTGCTGTGCCTTTAAATTTGTATTCACCCCATCTTTAACCAGATACCTCTAAACAACACTGCGTGAACTGCGTGATTCAACAAAATGTAAAAAGGTCACAGAGAAATACTAGTTTATGGCACTGCACATCCAGGCTTTCTTTCTATTATCATTAGGTTAATTTCTGACTGGAAACAGACTTCAGGTAGATTTGTTGATGGACTAACAATCTGGGCATAATCACCTCATAATTTTTTCTATTGACAGCTAAATTAGGCTTTGCATTCTCTATAACCCTGAACAGGACACATAAATCAAGGAGTAGTCACTCATGTTTCAGCAGTAACAATAAGCTCTGCAAACATTATACTTTAGGTGCATTGTGTAGAAAGTTTGCAAGGGATGATGGATATTGTTGGATTCTGTTTAGCTGGTAGTGGGTGGAGAAGGTGGGGTTAGTTTAATAACTTCCTTAGACAAGAGAGAGTAAAAAGCTAACTTTTTCTACTAGCAGTTAAAAGAGTTCCATAATGTGGCAGTAAAGAACCAAGAAATAAGAGCTATGATGTAATAATACTCCAGAGAAGAACAGTTTTAGAAGGATAATGAAAATGATAGATGTGGGGACGACAGGAAATTTAAGTGTCACCGTAAACCCAAGGGCAAGTAAAACTACAAAGGACTCAGTGTTCAAATCAGTGACCAGTTTTTGAAATACATGGGAGGACGGAACCGTAGGGAGTGGGCCCATTGGGTCTCTGCGGGAGGGAATCAATACAGACTGTGTTAATCTCTCTGTTTGTGTGAGTAAGAGTATGTACGTTGTAGTGAGCTTATCAAAAAAAAAAGGTTTCTGCTGCTTTGGTGGAGACGGCAATTGGCAAGTCTTGATTTGGCTGCTAGCCAGCTACTGGGCATGAGGTGAAGAGAGGGAATGGTTTCACTCCATCACCAGCTTAGTGTGTGTGTATGTGTGTGAATAGCCTCAGTACATCAGAGCAGCAATTCACTCATGAGTGAAAGTGTCAGGTTTTTCGCCTCTCTCCATCACTGTGTATGAGTGTGTGTTTGTGAGCTATGCAGGACTCATGGATATTGATGGGTCTGGGTGCTCAGCCTAATCTCTGCTGCAACACAAAGTACCCTGGCATTGGCAGGAGAAATACAGTCGCTCTTAAAAGTGTACACACTCGCAACATTTTTTAATGTAAAACAATAAATAATTTCTAAACTTTTTACCTCATATAATGTGGCATATATCCTGAACAATTCAATAAAAAACTAATTTATATAAAACAGCTGATATAATGTTGGTTGCATAACTGTGCAATGTCAAAAGACCTTTTTGATTCAGTTGCAGCATTCAGGTTCACACTTCCCATCAGTTATATAGAAGTTGTCAGATCATAAAGTTTAGATGGTTAAGTGGAGTTTTCCAGATATTTGCTCATTTGCATCAAGTAGCTAAATTCATAGTTTGCGCAAAGGTTACTAGATATTAAATGATCTCCTTAAACAAATGTACCAGTCAGGAAAAGGGGTAAAAATATTCCAAAGCATTGTGTACAGACTATGACATGGTAAAGACTATCACCTATAAGTATAATGAAATATGGAACAACAGGGAAATTCCAAATACTGGACATTTTTCCTGAACTGTTAAAAAATTATACTGAGGCCCTGTCCACACGGAGATGAGTATTTTGTCGTTTAGGCATTGCATCCATGAGGATCTGCCGTTTTGGGAGACCAAAAACAATCATTTTTGAAACCAGGTCCCAGAGTGGAAAGATTTCAACACGCCAGTTCTGTGTTTCCGTGTGTACATGAGAACGATGACGTCTTAGCTCCATCTCTCTGTAATCCACATGCGCCTCTTTGCTGTCATGTTGCTGTGTTTTCCTTGCATAAGTTGTCTGTGCAAGACTGATGTTTTTGCCCACGGTTCTTGGTGTGTTTCTGCAGCAGTGTCACAGCCCCCCAATGGGCCCGGCATACATATTACAGCGTTTTCAGTGTCATTTTTTTCTAAACTGTATTTGACACTATACCATTTTTCTGGTCAAGGAATCTGCCAAGAGATCAACAGCCAAGCAGAGTACGAAGTAGGGTTTGTTGGACAGAATTCTTTTCTTTTTGGTCAAAATCTCCTAAAGCATTGTGGGTCAGTCACATTTGTCAGTCAGTTTTGGCCCTAAATATACATTTGTCTACTTGAAGTCCTAATAATCTTAATTTAAAGAGTGAGCAAATATTACCAAGTCAAAATTTCTACTAAAGAAGACTCAATGCCAAGTTGAAACAAAAAGGGCTTTAGCAAAGTATTGGTTAAAGGATATGGACACGTATTCAACCAACATTATTCTACTTTTAAAAAATTTGTTTATTTTTCACTTGAATTTTACAGGTTAAATACCATACTATACATTAAAACATTTTGGAAATTCTTTATCCAACTATTCATCCCATTTTTTACGTCACAAAGATCTGGCATTTCATCACTTCTGAGAACAACTGAAAGACCCCACCACTCTACGATGGATGTCCAGGCACAGGCTAAGTACAGCATTGACTCTTTGCATTTGTTATACGGTCATGAAGATGAGTAGCGATTGTAGCACACAAGATTAAAACAGTGAACGGGGGTAAAGTGTCTAATAGGCAAAGCGATTTGTGAAATTTAAATGTCATTATATTTAGAACCATCTTCACACACACATAATGCAGAAATGGAAAAACAATTATAGGCAGGCAGGTTGATTTTGATTTTAATTAGAGCCCTCACTGTGAGTTCCACCTGTTGTTGTCGACAGCCAGCAAAGCAAACATAAATGTAGGGCTGACTGTTCAGCAGAACTTCACTCAGCTTAATCGAAATTCCTGCGGCCTAATCATCAATTCCCCCCTTCAAGCTCTGCTAGTAAATTTCATGAACAGCATTAGTGCAAGGTGCTTATAGGCAGTACGTAATAAAATACATTTTAGGAATGATGCACATATAAAACAGAGTCTTTACTTTTACGCTACAATACTACTTGCTGTATATAAAACTATCTTGTGATTGTGGACAATTGTGGACGTTAGCAAGTAAAAACGGAGCCTGAATGGTTTGCATTAAGGAAATGATGCAGCTTTATTTTTAGCTTTTTGTCCCTGATCTCTGTTGGTATGTATACAGTTCCAGCCACATTTATTGGCATTCCGTAAAAAGATGTACAAAAAGCCTTAAAATATATTCCAATCTGTTACTGCAGTAGCATAATGTCACACAGAAATTTTTTGAAACATCCTGTATTTAATATGAGATTAACAGGATTTATTCATGGGGGGGATTCCACATAAGGAAATAATTGCTACAAACTATTAACAAAGTCACAACTTGATTGAACCCAGAACAATCCGTTTAACTAATATTATGTAAAGAAGCAAACATCTCAAATGTGAACTTTGCCCTTCAAGATAAGGCAGGGTGACATCCACAAGAAAACTGAAAACAAGCATGATAACATATAGCCAAAACAGCACCTTTTTACACTGTGGCCATGCCAGAATCAGAATCAGCTTTATTGCCATGTTTGGACAGACAAATAAAGAATTTGACTCCAGTACACTTTGCTCTCAGTGAGGATTTTACATTTTTTTAAATTTTTTTGTATATATAACAATTGTAATAAAGAATATCTTTTTAAATGTGCATATACTGTACATATATACAACTGGCTTTACAATAGAATATAATGTGAGATGAGTTCAAGTATGCATGTGGTTGGTCTGGAACTCTGACTGTCAAGTGTTCATCAGAGAAACATCCTGGGGGAAGAAACTGCCCATGGTGGCTGGTTTTAGCAGACAGCGCTCTGTAGCGCCAACCTTAAGGTAAAAGTCTAAACAGTTTGTGTGCAGGGTGTGTGGGGTCTGCAGAGATTTTAGATGACCTTTTCCCAACCCTAGACCTGTACAAGTCCTGGATAGAGGGAAGGTCAGCCCTGATGATTCTCTCTGCAGACCTGATTGTTCATTGCAGTCTGGACCTGTCCTGTTTGGTGGATGAGCCAAACCACACTGAGATGGACGAAGACAGTTCCAAAACTAGAAAAGATGTGGGGTGAGCTGAAGAAAAGAGAGCTTAAGAGGACCAAGGACTCTTGATAGGCAGACTGGGCAAAGAATGGTGGTCAAACATTCCTGTCTCTGTATTCTAATCATGAGAAATGTATCAATCAACAGGACAAGTGATGTCTAAAGCTGGGGACACACTACACAACTTTGACAGCCTTCACAGATTTTAAAATGACATGAAATTCACACTAACAGACAGGTTTCAGTAGATTTTTGTTTCCTGACTGAAAGATGGGGGATCACACACTTACTACAAGATAGGTCAAACCATCTAAAAATAACTGAACACAGCAAACTATCAGTTAGTGGTGAGGTTAATTGCTGACAGTTTGTTGTATTACTTATGTTAGAATTTTGTGTCACACTTTCTTCTGCTTAGTTTGATGACCTTGTTTACTAGATGGTTTGTATTACGCACACTGTTGTTTTGCATCTATGCTTATGATGTTTTATATTTACAAAAAAGTAACAAAAAACAAAAGCAGCTGATGTCGTGTCCCAACCTTTCTTTTTCATTGGCTGTCAGCAACATACGTTTGTGTTTGGGTCAGTAATCAGTTCAAATCACCCAATTACATCCAGATTGAACTGAAAACTTTAAATATTTATAATTGACAGAGACTGAGGTCGGGTCATTTTCCATGACACACTTGCAGACTCCGGTCTCCACCCCGTCACACGAACAGATTTGTCAGACAACTCACCCAACCGACTGTTGTGAACTTTATTGAATGAGAATCGAGGGAAGAATTGGAAAACAAATTGAGGTGTGTCCCTAGCTTTACTAGCAAAAGAGGGCTGTACAACATATTAACACAAGGGGAAACACTAATTGTTTCACCAGTGATTAATTACACTGTATTTTTTCCCCACTGAACAAAGGTACCCAGAACCTTGCAAAGGTTGTATTTTTCCAATTCTTTAGTGGCAGATTAGGCCACTAAAGAATTGTACCTTCTCAGCTCTTCTTTTCCCAAAGGTTTTATTTGCCATAACAAATGTATTCATTTTAAGACTCTTACACATCCTCTTTAGGTGGGCAAAAAATGTGGCTGGCACTCTATGATGAGGAATACTGATAATGGAGCTACGGGTCATAATCACTCATGTAAAGTACAAATATACATGCATACATCCATTTTAAACAGTCAGAAACAGCAAAACGAAACACAGTTACCAATTTTGCATATGCATATGTTACATTTACTCCCCCCGCTTTTTTTCATCTGCAATGCAAAGTAAGTCCATTGCGCAAATCATGTGTGCCCAGAAATTCCCAATTAATTTTACTCACCGTGTGTAAAATATGGTGGTGGGGCACTGCTCAGCGGCACGGTGAAGAGTGGAGTTGAATTACGAGGATGTGGACCGATGATGTTGGCCCGGCGCTTCATGCCCCTGAGCACATGGCCGTGTTAGCATTTCAAATTGAGTTACACGCTAGACAAGCAGAGCGGCGTGTGAGTGCTAACACATCTGTTTATTGCAGGGCCTGCCTTGTTTATTCTTTCTTATGTTTGTTTTCATGGGGAATCTGTCAGTGTGTGTGTCGAATTTGATTTAGATTCCTTTTCTTAAGAATATAAAAACAAATTGCATTCCTGAATGTGCATGCTTAGAAAGAGTGTGACGGTGCCATAGCTGTATGTAGTGTGCACCTTCTCAGCTCTTCTTTTCCCGAAAGTTTTATCTAGTGAGCTGAACTCTCATCATGTAAATGAGGGTATTATTAGAGGGGAGCTGGCTTCTTTTCTTCTTGTTTCTTATGAAGAAGAACAAAGCCTGTGATGAAGGAAGGAGGAGAGTAAATGAAATTAACTCTGCGATTAAATGCCCTGCTATATGGGTCTCTTGGTGTGCTCACAGAATGTGCATGCTTCAGTTTATTTCAATTTTCTAGTTTCAGTCATTTGGTTCATTTTAAGAAATGACATTCAAGCCACACTTTCATATTGCATAAACTTCCACTTTCCATACACCTCTTCAGTCTGTACATAAATCCTCATGCTGTATACTGCTTTGCGTGCACACAAACTAAGTCGTGTAACCAATAAATCATTACTCCACTGTATGATCTCCCATGTATTGGCTTCAAAGAATTAGATTAACCTGTTGGTAATTTACACTCACAATTGGGGTTAACATTGTTGTAAACATTGCAGAATATTGTGTGCGCATTTGCTTTTGCATGCCAATGTATGTAAATATATACGTAACAATAATAGAAATAATTAGCTTTAAGCCCCCGGGCCAGCATTATTGCTTATATATATATATATATAGATATATATATATATATATATATATCTATATATAGAGAGATTTTTTTTTAAGGTGGCTTCATTTGTATGTATGAGTTCGGTGGCAGGTGAATTAGTCTGTATGCATGCTGCAGCCCACGCTGCCTGATTGCAGCATAATTACCATAAATCAAATTTACATTTGTCACATAATTTAGTTCTCATCTTGGCATTGCCTGGTTAATTTTAGTGCCCACTGCATGCAGGATTTATTGTCATTTAGATTAATAACACAAGTAGACGTACACATGGGTTCCTCCTGCACACGTCTCAGGGGCTTGTCATCACTCGCAAACTTCGTGTGCATGTTTCACACTTTTGTTCTAGTGGCCACACCCTTCTTAATGCATTTCTCCCCCTTGTCATCAGCAGCTAGTTTATTACAAATAGCTTTTGGGTCTCTGATGACAAAGATAGGTAAACTGCTCAGGTGTATCCAAAGTACAGCTGTTACAACATTATCTTCGAACTAGAAACATTTTGATTTGAATGAACTGACTTTGAAGTATTATCTAATACAATAAGTGGACGTCTGTGTATCTGAATACTTCTATGTATTAAGTGAGTGAAAGTAATCCATCCTAAATCCTATTTTAAGAAAAAAAAAAAAAGGAAAAAAAAACAAACTTATTGGGTGAGACATGCTTTTAAATCTGCATGTGAAACAAAAAAGAAGTGGGGCTAAAAATAAAGCCAGTACATGGACAAAACAATAGCTAAAAATAACCTCTAAATAATTCCAGCCTGACAAATAACTATGCGACACTAAAGAAAAGTGTTCCCTGCGATTGGATTGGCGACCTGACCAGGGTGTACCCTGCCTCTTGTCCATAGACTGCTGGAGATAGACACCAGCTCCCCCATGACCCACTATAGAATAAGCGGTATAGAAGATGATTGAATGAACACTAAAGAAAGGTCTGCGACATTGATCATTTATTGCCCAGTGTTTGCAGTACTTGAGCTAAGCTACCTGTCACCAAAGCAAATACTTCTTGCTGTGTTGCAGAGACCAGAGAGAAAAACTGAGGTATTAAAGTGCCAGAGCTAAAACTAGATCTCTAACTGAATACTGTGGTATGATTTTAACTTTACATTTGGGAACCAAAACCCTCAGGAAATAAACTTACCATGATTGTATATTTTACAGTATAAGTTTAATGTGAAGTGGTGGAGTCTAGGATAAAAAAGAAGTGCACATACAGTATATTTTGCTTTAAAGTCAACTCCAGGAAATGAGGGTGACATAATTATTTACAGAGGTTATAAGTATAATTTCATGATAAAAGCATTTTCTGATGTTGCACTAATATTCACACCCACACAGACTTTTCTGCATTTAGATCCACCTTTCTCATGAATTAGTTATGCTTTTCTGGGCTCTATATCTATCTATCTATATATATATATATATATATATATTTATATATATATATATATATATACCACTGAGAAACATCCTGCCGCATGCTTCACTTGAAATTTTCTACCATATGCCACAGCTGTAAACAAGACTGTATTTAGTGCGGAGGGTCCTTCTTTTGTTTCTTTTGTACCGCAGCACTTTTTTATCCTCTTATCTTTACTTTTCCTTCGTAGCAGCCAGAGACATCAGGTGTCGAAACTTGATCATCTGTCATCAACATACTGGTGAAACTACAAGCTACACAAGCATACCGGTCGAATGTCTCTCGTAATGCTTTTGTTGTTTCAAATGTTTTTAATTGCCTTCAGAACTTGGGGAAATAATTAGCTGATCTAATCACGTAAGCAAGGTACCTCCTAATGGAACAGGCAATAAGGTGATTAAATCACATGTGCCAATAGGTGAAATCCCACCTATTGTACTGAACATTGTATTACTTTGAAAAGAAAACTTAGAATGTCAATATTCACAGTGTAAGAAATTCAAGACTAGCTGCTGAAGGATAAACCAACTAACTGCTTCCTGTCTTGCTATCTACTCCGCTGTCTTTGTGTGCTCTCACAGGATTGCATCTAATGGAGATACTGCCTGAATGTCTTTTTAATTGCATTATGATTACTGCTGCACTTGTAAACTTGGAAAATAGCTACTTTTATGAGAGCTACAGAGTCAAGGGAGTATTTTTGTTTACCACTTCACATGCATTTCAACTCATTCTAGCAAGTTATACGCAGGAACTACAGCATAATGAAAGATCATTATTCAAATCAGGTCTATGTGCTGCCTTATTGTTTCTTCGTGAGAGGACAATAAGGCAGGGGGAGGCGGTTGTTGGTCAGCACATCAGTCCATGCATACATTTTATTGTGGTAAAGCAGAGCTGCAATTGAAACATGGCGACACAAAACACTTGACTGAGATGAATTGTATTCATTGCTATGCACTAACATTTGGTCTGAGGGAGCAAGATATAAGTGTTTTCTGTCCATATTGTGTTCCTGTTTTTTAATGGGTCTGGTATGAATCAGTAGGAAATCATTTGCTTTGAACCAGAAGGATGCATGCTACTAGAATGCTAAACAGCCGTTTTAAAGAGTCTTAATGCTGAGAAGATGAAGATAAATAAATCCCCTTCGACACTGACTTTTGCTTCCCTTGGTGCTTCTGATCAGTGGGTACACACGCAAACTGGTTGTAAAAAAGGATGCCTTCACAATTCTGAGGAAAGAGATCAAGAAGCAGAGAGGGAAAGTATAAAAAAGTAGCAGGCAACAAATAAAGCAATAACCAAGAAGAAAGGGGAAAATAGAGGGCAAACAGGACAAGAACAGGGGAGAAGATGAAAAGAAGATAGAAGCTGAAGTCAGTAGATGAAGAGGTGAAAATGGCAGAAGGTCAATGGTATAAAGAAATGAAGGAAACTCAGAGGTAAAGGAAAGGTGGGAGTGCAGATGGAGATGAAAAGAGAAATTGTAAATAAACACCTAGACAAGGGAGAGAAGTGTGGAGGCAGTGAGATCAACAGATCTTCGCATTATAAAAAAAAAAACCATCATGCCACGTGTTATGAAGTTTTTGAGCAGAAGCCTTCAATAAATATAGATAATCAAACAACTGTGACATGTCAAATTTGCAGTTCTCCATCAGTCAAGTGGTCACAACAGATTTGCAAGGCACAGGATGTATTGTATTCAAGATGGACTCAAACAACACTGAGAAAAAGGCCTCTGCAGGGTGTATAGTTTTCTTTAAAATTGCCAAACTTTTCAGTTAACAATTCAAACACTGTATATAACATTGGTTAAAGGCTAACCTCTCTTGTTTTTGTTATTATCACCTAAAACATATATAAAATGTTTTGTGTTTAGTTTATTTATAAATGAATCAATTTGTTTAAGATTGGTTTTAAGTGAAATTCCAGGGAAGAAATCAAATAATAACTTTGTAATAGTTTGAGGTTTTTGTGGTGGACCAAAGTGCAGAGACAGGTGAGGAGACGGCATAGCGAGCAGAACGATAATTTATTTCCAATCCAATACTGGCAAAGCAGAAGGCAGGGTGTGCACGCAAGGTGTACAGTGGGTATACAGGTGTCCAGGTCTGATAGAGTACGGGAAAAAAAAGGGAACTAGACGCAAGGAAGTAGACGCAACAAACCAGCCAGGAACAAGGATAACAGACCAACTAATATACAGAGGGAAATCAATGAGGAACAAAAGACAGGTAATCAACAGAACTAGGGACAGGTGTGACATGGGAAGCAGGGAGGCTGAAGGACAGGTGAAACTAATCCAAAACTAAACCATGGGAGAAGGGACTAATTAACAAACTCACAGAAACAGATCTTAAGAAAACTATAACAACCTAAGATATAAGAACCTGGGAAATAAGAATTAACAAAAGAAACCCTAACTACAGAAATAAACAAACCTAAACCAACACTGACTGAACTAACTAGGAAGGAAGAAGAGAAAGTGAGGACTGGAATAAATGTAAACCAAAACATAAACAATAACTAAAGCAAACCAATCAGGAGGAAATGGAAGAATAGAGATTAACTTGAGGAGCTAGGCTGGAAAAGACTACAATTATAAAGGGAACTAACACAGAGTAAATAATAACTGAAGGGGGAACTAATGACAAAGAGTAGCAGAGGAAAGAAAAACTAATAAGTTAGAAGAGTACAAAGAGAACAAATACCTAACCATAGATAAACACAGAGATACTAAATGGGAAAGTAAACTAGAGAACCCAAGGAAGCAGAGAACTATAATAATAATAATAATAATAATAATAATCCAGAGAAAACCATACCAGTAATAAATAAATAAGAAAGCAACACCAAGGGAACTATGGGCGAGGGGAGAAAGAACTACAAAAACACTAGGAGGCAGGAGAGAGAACAAAGCTATCAGGGAGCAGAAAGAAATAAACAAACATGACTACAAAACCCAAAATAGAAACATCTAGCTGAAAAGTAAACAAACACAAAACCACAACAAAGTCCAAAATGGCAGATCCTAACAAACTCACAAAAGCAAAACATTTAAAAAAAACTTTAGGGAGGAGGTCAGAGGTAAAGTAAATTATTTTCAGTGAAATGAATGTAGGATTTAGGAAAACAGAAAAAAAATAATACTTGCATGTCTGAAGTTAGCATTTCTCAAAGGCTGACCTTTTACAAAAAATACTAAACATTTTGTTACTTCCTTATGTAGATAGATATATGGTGCAGATTTGATCACAAGTAAAAAAAAAATGACAACATACAAGATGAACCATGACAACTGTATGGTGTAAAGACAGAGCAACTTCATCAGAGCCATAAGAAGAACATTAGAGGCAATTAAATTATTGGTTTGATGTTCACACAAAATCATGCACTTCTGAGCTCAGCACCAATATAAGGTTTGATGTCCAACAGTGGTGGATGACCACAGCTCTCTTTACCTACTGGACCTGTTGTTTACCTTTAGACTCTGTGAGATCTATTTTCAGTGTGGAAATGTTTTTACAGTGCCTTGATAATATTAACAAAGCAAATTATTGGTGCTTACTAGTTATTTTAGATTCCAGTTCTCCTGTTGTTTGGATGCCTGCTCCTCTTCATTGTGGTTCCTCAAAAAGATAACACAACAAACTTCGTAATGGTAATCAAGAAGGTGACATGGTAATTCGGTGCAAAGGTGAGGAGTAGTGTGCATTCACAACTCTACAGTTTTGTGCTCTCATAAAAACTCTTCAAACAGGTATACCACAATAAAGTCAATGTATAGCACTGGCAGTTGAAAAATGTAGGATGAGGCATTAACATTTATGAATCTCTGTTGCTCTGAGTTAAAACACTGCACAGCTTTTCTATAAGGTCACAGTGAGTTTGGTGAAGCAAAAGGATTATGTTCCTTAACATATATCATAAAGCCCTGTTCTGTATTTTCACAAGTCTTCCTGTGTGTGTGCAGCTGGAGACTAGATTGTCTTTACTGAATGCTAAATACCTTTGAGCCTTTTTAGTGCGGAAATCTATAGAATAATGCATCTAAAAAGAAAGGAAATTCTCTCCCGAGCACACGTGTGGACACTTAAACTGCTGCAGGCTGCTGGCTTAACTCGCCTCATGTGCTCGAGGCTCTGCCGACACAACTGCTCACTTTGTGTTTGCCCAGAACAGAGTGTGACAGTTTGGCTGCATGGTTGAGTCCCCGTGCCTGATATCTCCTAATAATCTCTCTCAGGTTCCCATTCAGCCTTTAACTGAAAGCATGGGCGTGCGGTGAAAGCATTGCATGTTGTTTTGTGTGTGTGTGTGTGTGTGTGTGTGTGTGTGTGTGTGTGTGTGTGTGTGTTTGTGTGTGTGTGTGTTGATGGAGATAGGAGGACTGGGTGTTTAGTGTTGCAGAAGTGAGTGTTAATCACAAATATGCACTGTTCACAGATTTTAGCAGGGATTTGAATTTTTTATGTGACTGAAATATTGAAGCACTCCACCTGCCTAAAGCGTGTATGTTCTCCAGCCTCTGTTCTAAACCTCCTCCCTTTTTTTTAATATTCTGGACAGGCCTTGAGATTTCTTCTTTATTTAATTCTCACTTTCTTGCTCTATCTTTTTATCTCCTATACTTTGCTTGCCGCTGCTCCATGTCATTTTACTCCCACTCACATCCTATCAGTCAAAGCTGCCTTTTATTGCCCAAATAATCTCCCTCTTTACTATGCCCCCGTCTTTCTCTCTTGTCTTCCATCCATCATTTCAATCTGCTCTCTTGGACCAGATTGTTTCATTCTCTCTGTTTTTGTCAGTTGCTCACCTCCACCTTTTTCCCTCTCCCTACCTGCACATCTGTTGCCTCCTCTTGTTCCCTCACTTTCTCTCTTCATTGCTCTCTCTCTTGCTGTCTGTCTGTTCTTCCATGAAATTAAAGCGCTCTAAGCTGCTGTTTAATCAGGACCCTGTTTGGGGAACTGCTGCGATTACAGAAACTGTCCATCCCAAGTACTGTGTCAGTACATCCATACATGCACTTTGCATTATGTGTGCATGTCTGTACATTTTGTTCGCTATCATAAGTATAGATAAAAGATAAATTATGTATGTGTCTGGATCTTTCCAGGTGTCTGTTTGCATGTGTGTATGTGTTGTTTTTGTTTAGATGGCCATTAATCTATAAATAATCAGTATCTGGGTGGCGTCATCTGATCCAAGGGATAAAATCAGGATTGTTTACTCTCTGTGTTGAGTAAATGAACACAGATTAACAAAGCTAATTAAAGAGCCGACAATTTTACATCACACCGCTGTAGTTAAGACTTCAGGAGGAGATGAAGGAAGGAACCTGGTGACTTTACTGATGCAGATACATCTCAATACCTTACAGGTTCACTGAAAAGTTAATTTATGTTAGTAAGTCAATTCAGAATGTGGTCATTTTGTTTAATTGTGATGATTATGGCTTAAAGTTAATAAATATCAAAAAGCCAGTTTCTCAGAAAATTAGAAAATTACAAACAAATAATAAATAAAGGATTTTTTTACAGAAATGTTGGCCTACTGGAATGTATGTCTATCTGCTGTACAGCATATGCACTCAATACTTGGTCAAGGGTCCTTTTGCATCAAAACCTGCATCAGTGCTGCATGTCATGGAGGCAATCAACCCATAGCTCTACTGAGGTGTTCAGGAAGCACAAGTTGCCTATTTGCATCCTTCAACTTCTTATTTGTGTCTGCATTGCTGACTTCGGTGTCTCTCGTCTTCCTTCTGTCAATACAATTTTATTTTATTTATTTATGCCTTTAGCTAAGCAGGATGTCCTATACGGATCAGAAATGTATTTACAAGGAAGACCCAGCCACACAAAACAATAATTTCTAGGCAAGCAAATGGACCAAACTACTACAACCAACGAAACATTGGTTGAGGTATACCAGGAGTTTACCCAGAAAGACTCATAAACAAAAACATGCTGATTTTATTGTTTATGTGTGGTTAACAATGCCCAACCAAATAAATAAGGAATTCAATTATGATACTAATAGAAACAGAACCCTAAAACACTCTAAAATGTCTTTGTAGATGACTATGCTCACTATGCTGGACTTAATGACACACAATGGACAAACAACAGCAGATGACTTGGCTTTTTAAATCACCGCTGATTGGAGAAACATCACACTGGACCTCAATCAACTTGGAATTTGAGCCTGTCCACTCTGCCTCCACACAATGGGACCTTCATTTTAAAAATGATATGCTAAATTCACTTTTGTCCAAAAATAGGATAATGAACTACTAAGCAACAGTTCTGTCCTTCTTCTCCCTAGCCCTGGTAAGAAACGTAATATTGTCTAACGCTAAGTCTTAACTCAAGGAAGGCAACAGTTTGCGAACTGCTGAAGGATGAAACCTGCCCTGGTGCCAAAAACCTATTAAACAGTCTAGTGCTTTCGAAACATTGTAAAGTAACTCATCTCTGGTATTTAGCGTTTTGAGTGACTACCAACTTTAAATCAGCAGCTGTCATAAACATATATTTTCATCAGGGAAATGCAAACAGAATATTGTTAGCTGTACCACAATTGTATAAGAGTACAGGAATACAAAATAACACAGCTGACACCAAGCTTCCACTATTCAAACCAACCTGGCCCTATGTAAAGAAAAGAATTGCATAGTTGTCCCCTTAACTGACGAGTAGTCTTTTACTTGATTCTGGAGATGTTTGGGTCTAATTTTCTTTGCAGATTTTTTTTTCTTCAGCCACAGTGGAGAGTGTTACAGTATGAGCAGCCTGTTTAGCCATGCCACAGCACCTCTATCACATTTAATTCTGGACTTTTACTAGGCCACTTTAGCACTTGCCTGTTTCTTTCTTTGAGCCATTTAGAGGTTGATTTGCTGGTGTGTTTGGAATATTTGTCCTGATGTATAACCCAAATACTCTACAGTTTTAGGGAAATCATTCTCCAGGATCTTTATCGAGAGAGCAGAATTCTTGGTTCCATCAATTACAGTAAATCATCCAAGTGCTGAAGAAGTAAAGCAGCCCCAGACCATAATACTAGCTACACCATGTTTTATCGTTGATATGATGTCCATTTCTGTGAAACCCTTTTTCTTGTCAGTCCCCAGAATATGCCTTAAAACGTTCTGGGAATCATGAACATGTTTTTGGAAAACGTGAGATTGGTCTTTGTGTTATATTAGATACCATTTTTGCCCAGTCTCTAATTACTCAGTTTCTTATTGTTGAATCGTGAACATTCTCCTTTACTAAGGCAGATAAGGCCTGCAGGGCTTTAGATGCTGTTCTTGATACTTGGATAATCTATTGGATAAGCTGCACTCTTTAAGTAAGGGGACTTGCCATTCCTTGAAAGATTCACTACTGTTCCATGTTTTCTCCATTTTTAGATAATGGCTCTCACTGTTGTTCATTGTAGTTTCATAGCCCTAGCTGTGTAACCCTTTCAAGACAGATACGTAGATGTAAGTAACTTTGTCTTTGCCCGTTTTTAAATTTCATTACATCATAGGATGATGTGTTTTTAAAACCTTCCAGTATGGTGGCCAACGGATGCAAACGCACAGCAAACTGCGTAAATGCACTGCAAACACCTGAATGATGCAAACTACATAATTCATGAATTATGCTAACTCCAAAACCAATGCAACAGAAAGACACTGCAAAAGAAAAAATGCTGCAATCACAGAAAGCCAGCTGCTCGGCTAGCCTGCCCGAGCAGCAAAACGCTGCAAAGGCAGTCTGTCTTGTTTCTGCACACTTTAAATTCCCCTTTCTTTCCAGGTGATATATCTCCATCTCTCCAGGCTCTCTTCCACTTGCTCCCTATACTTACCACAGATCACAGTGTCATATGTGAAACCCATGCTCCATGGGGACTCTTGCATGACCTCATCTGCCAACCTGTTCATTATCACTGCAAACAAGAGGGGTCTCAGATCTGATCCTTGATGTAACCCCACCTACCACCTTGAAACCATCTATCACTCCTACTACATGTGACATCACTGTTTTGCTGTCTTTGTGCATATCCATCTACACATACATACTGTATGTTGTGTTCTCCTTAGACCCATAAAGACACGGCTACACTCTTTCACACCTTCACTATCAATCTCCAGTAACATTTCCAAAATGGGCATCTCATCTTTAGTCCTCTTTATTGGGAAACCTTGCTGATGCTTACTCATCTCTCTAAGGCAGACTACAAAAACTCTTAGGTTTTGGTTGTGTCATTTGTATTCATCTGTAAACTCTACACATCAATTTTGTTCTTGGAAATTGGTACCAGTTCACTTCTTCTCCACTTCTTAAACATCTAAGAGGCCCCTGAGTACTGTGGTTGAAAAGCCCACTTCCTTCTCTTCTTAACATCACCAGACCTCAACATGTGTCATCTTGACTGAACTCCTTTCTATTCTACAGCCTCTTTGTTACTGCCCTCCTTCCTCATTACTAATCATCTGCACTTCCTGATTCAATAACTTACCTTTATCCACCATCCTTTCTTCAACATAGTTTTTATTCATCTGGTATCACAAATACACATTCTTGTCAAAATGTTCTTTACTTTTTAGTGTATTTTTATATGTCCTTAACAACTAACCCGCTGCACGTATGCCTATTTTCCAGCCTCCTACAGGAGGCCTATTATCACTGCACAGCTCCACTCCACTCTACCTTGCTCTACCCAGCACGGAACCTGTTGTGTTTCAATTAATGGCTGGAGGTGTGGCTTGAATCCCCACCTCCAGCTGTCAGCTTTGTGTGCTGTGCAAAGTAAAATAAACACTCACCTTCACACATCATGTCCTCTTAAAACAGTGAGGTTGCAGGGTCCAGACCATCCTCTTGTCCACAACTTGCAGAATGATGGCCACCAATGGTGTCCATGATTTTGAACCATCACCTTGACCCACTCCGTCCATTGTGGTTTTTAATACTTTTCTAGTGGCTCTTAGAGCCCATGAAAGAAGGGCAATAATCTGCAGCTTGATCATTTTCTGTTGCTAATTTTCTTATTCCTTAGTGTCCAGTATCACAAACAGCTCTCTATAAACCTTAACCTTTGCTAGCTCTCTCTTTGCCACAAGTCTAACCAAGCAGTGCAATATCTATATACCTGTCCAGCTATTTCTTCTGTACTTGCCTGCATTTCATCATTCCACCACCAAGTCTGATTATTTTCTTTCATCTGCCCAAAGGACACGTTAAGCATCTTCTTAGCAGTTTCCCTAGCAACTTCTACTGCACATTTCCAGTCATCTAGTAACTCATCCCTATCATCATGACCCTACCCAAGTTTGTTCCTAAGCTATGGATATCATTCTTCCTTCTTTAGTTTCCACCATTCTTGCATATGCCATTACAGACTACCATACAATGCTGCCTAGCTGCATTCTACCTTTGCAGTTTCCTCCGTTTCCTTCTGCTCAGGATATGATCCACCTGTTTGCCAATTCCTTCAGTTTTTTACATCACTCCACTTACTTTCCTCTCCTTTAAGTATGTACCTACATCTGCCACTTACATCCCAGTGGCAAAGTCCAACAACATCTGCCCTTTCACATTTCTGTCTTAAACACTATGCCTATCTAACACTTCCTCGTGACTTTGATCCTTTTAATATTTCCAGTAAATATACCTTAATCACCACCACCTCTTGGGAACACCCAATAACACTTCATCTAGCTTGCTACAATATGTCTCTTCATCTTCTGATATCCAAACTGTGGGGCACACACTGACATTTAGATCACCCTTACATTTTCAGCTTCAAATGCATGATCTGTCTGACACTTTGTTGATATCCACAGCTCTTGTCACATACTGTTCTTACATGATAACCTGTACTCCATTGATTTTCCAATCTTCACTATGGTAGAACAAATTGAATCCATCTCAGACGATCCTGGTCTTCTTTTCTTTAACCTTTTCTTCTGCACACACAAAATATACTTTAGATCTTAATCTTAAGATCATGGAAGAAATTCAAAGCATTCACATTTCTCCCTGCTGGATTAGATGGCAAGTGGAGCATCAAAATGAAAAAGGAGAAAACAGGAGCTACAGTATAAAAAGTACCAAAAGGGAAACTTTAATCCATATTCAGTGGTTTAAAGACATGGACTCAAAAAAAGCAGAAGGTTTTAAAAAGGGAGTTGGCACTGAGTAGTCTACTTTAGTCTACTGTTCTTGTTAATTATTTTAAACCTCCATTTAAACATCCCTACTTTTACCTGCACACTTCTTCTACTGTTCATCTTACTTAATTAATTCAATTCAATTCAATTCAGTTTTATTTATATAGCGCCAATTCACAACACATGTTGTCTCAAGGCACTTCACAACTGTCAGGTACATACATTCCAATTAATCCTAACAATTGAACAGTGCAGTCGGAGTTAGCTTTTTATTCAAATTGGATAAAAAGTTTTTCTATCTAAGGAAACCCAGCAGATTGCATCCAGTCAGTGACTTACAGCATTCCCTCCTCCCGGATGAGCATGTAGAGACAGTGGACAGTCACTGGCGTTGACTTTGCAGCAATCCCTCATACTGAGCATGCATGTAGCGACTGTGGAGAGGAAAAACTCCATTTTAACAGGAAGAAACCTCCAACAGAACCAGGCTCAGTGTGAGCGGCCATCTGCCACAACTGGGGGTTTGAAATTATTGTTCCCAAAGGGAAAATTGCATTTCAGTCAGGTGAAAACATAGAAACAAAATCCAAGAGAGAATCACTCCAAAATGGCAAGACAAAACACAGAAAAAAAACACAAACTGAAAAGATGTTCAAATATTAATTAAAACATCAAACTAAATGGCAAAAGGACTTATAGATAATTCTTTATAATTTTAGCTGAATAATGGCCTGAGTTATAAAATAGTTTTTCCTTCAATGGTCCACCCTTTTGGCTGTCTGAATCTCTTACCAGACGGTAGGATCTCAAATTCTCCACACAGTGAGTAAGCAGAGTAGTGGAGAATGTCATCAGCTTTTTTTGTGGGGCTCTTTAAAAAAATGTTCGATTCTTTTTTTTTGTCTTTGACTGAAAGGTCAAATGTAAGATTCGAACATAGAACATTCCAATATGATTATGAACTTTTTACACACTCCATATTGATTTAATTTGCAGACCAAGTGTTGTCTGATGTACTTTATTTCTGACCTTGTAAGTATTTTCACTACATGTCAGCTTTTTGTCATTGAAAAGACCAGGGTACTTAGAACACTGAACTTGGTTCACTGGCTACCATTTAATAGTAACAAAAGGTGGTGGACTATATTTTTTTCTAAAACCTATGTACAAATCTTAGGTTTTAGTGACATTTACATTTAAGAAGATCTGTCACACCATGCAACAAACCAACCACCACTTGACCAGTTGAGATATCCTCTGCGTGTAGGAGGCTGGCAATAATCGCCTGTGTTGTCCTGTTTAGGGGCTGTGGTAGTCATTGGTGTACAAGATATGCATCATTGGTGTACAAGATATGCAATAAAATAGAGAGAATGCAGCCCCAAGGAGAACTACAGGACATGGGACATAAAGCCATTCACCTCGACATGCTGGGCTCTGTCCACAAGAAAATCCAAAAAACCAACCAACAACTAAAGGACACACCTTCAAGTTTGTTAATAATTTACAGGCTAAAATGTGGTGCTGGATGCATTAAAAGCAGAAGAAACATCTAGAAACATTGGGTGATCATTAGAATCCAGGCCATCAATGTGCTCAAAAATCAAAAGTTAAGAAGTGTTAAGACTTCACCTTCAATCCCTCTCTTACTGTTGTAGGCAAGCTGTAAAGACTCTAATTTGTCCTCTACAAATTTGATTAACTTGTTCTTGATCAGTTTTTTAAAAGATTTCAATACTGAGAAAGTTAGAGCCATTGGTGTAAAATCACTTGTATCCTTATAAGAACTTACTGGGACTTGTGTTGAGCCACAGGAACAATTGTACATTTCTGTGTTTGGTGCTCTAAAAAGCATTATAATATCCGATTGGAAGTACAGGAGAGTTGGTCTCGCAATATTTTAGGAGGTGTCTGGAGATGTAGTCCAAACAAAGACTTTTATTGCTTTTACCTCCATAAAAACAAAATTAGACAGTGATGAGGCAGAAATTTCATCTCTCATATGGGTAATTTGCTCTTTAAAATCCTCAGTATCAAAGGAACACTTCTGCCTTACAATCTCTCACCATACTTCCTCAGCCACCTTGACCCTTTCCTCTTTTTTTTGGCACTACACTACTGGAGGCAATCTGTTAAAGCCCAAAGCCCCGTTGATATGGTTGGGAAAATGTATTCTCAATTTGTTTGATTTGGTTTCCATGAGCAACCTGCTGGCCACCAGTGGAGGTGGTTCATGTTAGCCCAGTCCTCAATTCATGTAGTAAAGAGATCTTGTTTTGTTTTATTTGGTAAAGATTTTACACTGGATGCCCTGAAACAACCTTCTCTTTTCTGTGCTTGGGACCAGCACTATGCCTACATTGACTGTAGGAATCTAGCGTTGATTTAGCAGAACATTGGATTTTTAGAGAAAAATACACTGCATCTTTTCATTTGGAAGCATTTTTAAACCTTTTATGAATACATAAATGATTTTCATCAATCTTCACTTATTCCTTGCAAGGTTTTGGGGGACTGATGCCTATCTCCAGCAATTAGTGGGTTGGAAGTAAGCTGCATCCTCTACAGGTAACCGTTTCATCACGGGGCAAAACACATAGACATACAGGTTTAACAAACAAGCACATATGCATAACTATAAAAGCAATTAAGAAAAACCATTTAACCTAACATGCATGTCTTTGGATTGTGGAACGAGGTTAAAGTACCCAGAGAGAACCCAATTATGCACAGTGAGAACATTCAAACCATGCAGAAAGGAACTTGCTGCTAAAAGGTATTGGGTTGCAATGGGTCCTACATGACAACAACTACACCATGGTGCAACCCATTAACTGTTTCCTAATTTCTGTGCATAAATAAAAGGTGAAAAAAGGCATGATAGGCTTGTTAGCTTCAGAGGCACCAGTTAATAGATTTTGTATGTCTGACGCCAGCTGGGTAATCTTTTTCCTCCCGCTTTCAGACTTTATATTAAACGTCACACTATAAGCTAAAACCCTCTGAGCCTTCTGGGTTCAAATTTGGGTTATGGAGTCCTCTCTGGTAACTGGAGATATAGTATTTGTCTGTGTGTTCCAAAGCATTCACATTGAATATGTATACTTATGAGGTGTTTGACAAAACCCTCATATATACCAGGTCACATAAGATTACCAAAACCCCATTGAAGACTAATCAAGCTCCACATGTGCATAAACAACCAGATACAAACAATGAAGTTGGGTGAGTGCTGTGGATTGTACATGTAACGCTTGCAGCCTAACTAAAAATTGCACGAAAGTGCTCAGGCACACTACCTAACACATGCATGCAAAAAGTAATTAGACTTGACCAATCTCCACTTTGCCTGATGTAAATCGTTGGTGTTTTTGTTTGATTTTAAACAAAATTTGGTGCTGTGTTGTTGTTTTCCTAAACAAAATAGATGTCATCATTAATACAGATTCCCAGGAATATGTAGATTTTTTTGTCACGGCTGCTCCCTATCCCATCAGTGTAGAAAATCACAAGTGCAAGGTGGTGAATTCTGGCTCTCCTCTACTCAAAACCTCCAGGTGGCAGTGGAGCAACAGCTCAATGTTGTGCATGAGCCTGTACAACAGGGCATGTGTGTGTGTCTCTATGTATTGGTTCTGCGAGCAGAGATAAAGAGGGTTAGCATGAGTGATCAGGCAGAAATTAAATATTTATGGTAAAGGGGACCTATTCTACCTGTGCTCTCTTTTTCAAATTGTTTCAGTGACATGTTAGGGGAGAAAAAATGTGAATCTTGTTCCTGCCATTATTTGTCTCTGTAATCCATGACAGAACAATAGGAGGATGTGATCAAACCGTATCAGTTTGTTCCCTGGTTATTGAATGTCATGTCTGACCTGGATTTCAGCAGCAGTTACTGTTACACCCATGTTTTCCTGGAGTTTTATACAGTAAAACTGAGAAATGTAACGGCATATGATTTTGTTTTGATGCAGCTAACTAACTGGTTTCTCTTGCTGTCAGACCCTCATTTTGAGGCCTGAATTAGCAGTTTATCCTTTTCCACAGTCTGGTTGTGGTTTACTGTAAATTTGCTTTCTTGTCTTTGTAAGAACATACCCCTCCTTCCTTCCTTTCTTTCTTTCTTTCTTTCTTTCTTTTTCTTATCAGCTCCCTCTGCTTCCCTTGTTACATCAAGTGATGGAATCCCTGCTTGCCACCAGTGAAATTTACTCCCTCCACTAGCTGTCATCAGATCCTGATCTGAGCTTGCCAGATGTGTAATCTCTAGGTATGCACCTTTTTTTTGCCCACAGCCGCATGAGAACCGGGCTGGGGCGTGACACGGAGCCATCAGCTCAAGCTACCCAACTTGATGGAGAACCACTCCTGTGTGCTCCTCCGTGCTCCTCTCCCCTCCTCACCCATCTGCACTGTCATCTCTCACAGCCATCTGTCTCCTTCCCTTCCACACTCAACCTCTCAATTTCTCACCTGGCCTTTGCGTCCAGCCCTCTGGCCTTTCTCCGCTCCACCACAGCTCTCATTACCTCTCTGTCACTTTTCTCAATGACACGCAATGACCAGCCATCAGCTCCTGACACCTTGATATCCTCCCCGCTTCTTTGCCGCCCGTCCTCTTTTCACTTACACTGCATTCTTTCTCTCTTGTCCTCTGTCCCTCTCCCTCATGTCTTACCTTCTAATATTCTATCTTTCCTTCCTTCTGTCATTTCATCACTACTTAAAAAAAATTATGTATTTCTTCTTAATATCTTATGCTTCCCACCTGATTGCTATTTAAGGTTCAATTCCTTGGAAAGGTTTTCATAACCCTTGTACCTTTTCATATTTTGTCAAGTCACAACCACAAACCTAAATGTATTTTATTGCAATTTTATGTGATAGACCAATACAAAGAGGTACATAACAGTGAAGTGGAAGGAAACAATATGATGTTTTAAAAAAAAAAAATATTTATATAAAGTTCTGTTCAGCCCTCCTGAATCAATGATTTTTCTAGAAACACCTTTGCCTCCAATTACATTATGTCCTTTGTCAGCTTTGCACATCCAAAGACTAACTGTTTCCCTATTCCTCTTTCCAAAACAGCTCAAATTCAGTCATATTGAATGAATGCCCTCTGGGAACCTCAATTTTCAAGTTTTGCCAATCGCTCTTCATTGGATTTAAGTCGGGACTGTGTAATTCAAACATTCTCTTGTAGCTCCTGCAATATATTTAGTCACTGCCCTGCTCTTGTCTTTTTGTCTCAGGCTTAAGTCTTTTGCAGTCTCCAACAGGTTATCTTCCGGATTGATTTTTAGCTCCATCCATCTTCTCCTCAACTCTAACCAGCGATCCTGTCCCTGCTGAAGAAAAGCATCCTTACAGCATGAGGCTGCCAGTACCATGTTTCAGCTTGCAGACGATGTATTCAAGTGCATTTTTTTAGTTCTCCACCACACAGTTTTGCATATAGATCAAACAAAGTTCCATTTTGGTCTCACTGGACCACAGCACCTTCTTCGACATGTTTTTGTGTCTCCATATGTGGCCTAAAACGAACTACAGATGTTACTTCTTATAGTATTCTTTAAACAATGGTGTCCTTATTGTTTCTCTTCCATAGTAGGCAGATTTATGGGGTGCAGAACTGCTTAGAGGGATCTGGGTGAGCAAGGATGGGTGCTTGGGAGAATCTCTCCTTTAACTGTGAGAACGCTGTGTCAGCTTCAGGTGTCCATTTGAATTGTTGTTTAGTCAACGTTAGTGCTGTTAGTGGAGCCGCAATCAGACTGAAGTTTCTTATGAACTGTCGATAGAAGTTTGCGAATCCCAGGAAACGTTGAAGTTCTTTCCGTGAGTCCGGAGTGGGCCAATTGATTACTGCTTTGATTTCTCCAGGTCAGAGCGAACCTGCCCACCCTCTAGAATGAATCCCAGGAAGGTGACTGATGGCTTGTGGAACTCGCACTTCTCAGCTTTTACAGAAGCCTGTTCTCGAGGAGACACTGAAGAACCTGGCGGACATGACTTTGATGTTCAGTTATATTTCTGGAATAGATGAGGATGTCATCTAGGCAAATGAAAACAAAGATATTCAAAAAAACCCTATTTACATGTCATTTACTAAAGCCTGAAACACTGCTGGAGCATTGCGGAGATCGAGTTTGGTGAATATGGTGGCATCTTGGACTGGTACAAATGCTGATGATAGCAGGGGAAGTGGATACTTATTTTTTACGGTGATTTGATTCAGCCCTCTGTAGTCAATACAGGGGCGGAGAGAGCCATCTTATTTGCTCACAAAGAAAAACCCAGCTCCCAATGGGGAAGATATCTGGTGAATTATTCCTTCAGCTAATGACTCAGAAATTTATTTTTCCATTGGATGTCTCTCAGGGCATGAATTGTTAAATAAATGACTGGAAGGAAGTGGTGCACCAGGAAGGAGATCGATAGCGCAGTCATATGGACGATGAGGCGGACGTGATGAGGCCTTTGATTTACTAAAAACTTGTTTTAAATCCAAAAACTCCTCTGGAACTTGTGACAAATCTGATGGCTCAGTTTCCTCTGAATCCGAAAGGGTGGACAAGGACGAAGCTGCGGACTGAAGATGAAGAGATAAGCAGTTAGTGGACCAAGATTCAATGCGACCCTCCTTCCAGTTCAAAAGGGGGTTGTGATGATGTAACCAGGGAAATCCTAAGACCAGAGAGCTCTGAGAAATGGCGAAGACAAAAAATTTTATTCTTTCACGGCGGTGATTCGGTGGAGTATTTTTGCGTCTAAGGCAAGGACTTGATGGGGTGGATTTAGTGGCTCGATTTCGATTTTAGTGTCAGGATCTGGGTTGTGTTTGTGTTTGTGTTTTGTGCTTGCTAGATGTGTTCAGTGTTCTCAGACAGTGCTGGAGTTCTCAGATGTGCTGGGTGACAGGTGCGACTTATTCTATTGATTACTTTGAGGAGTACTTAAGCAGGAGGCTGCCAGCACTTCGATGCCAGAGTATTTTGCCCACAGTGTTAACAAGCTCAAGCCAAACACTAAGTCTATGTTTTGTTCTTCGACCTCGTGTAACTTTGTTTATACTCCTTCGCAGGCTAAGTAAACCTGAATCCTGGATTTATGTAACTGAATACTGACTACGTGTCCAGAGTTCTTTCTGGATGATCAAGGCTATCTATGTTCTGAGGATTTCATTCCCTATCCACTGTCTTCGTTTGGATTCGGATCTAGCTGGCAGTTTCTTGCTACCTTCGCCTCCTGGACCAAGCCGTAAGCGTACCTGTCCACCCTCCAACATAAGCATCTGCACACTGAACTCATTCGCTCGTTCGCTCCGAGCTCACACTGAACAGCACCAAGAGAAACTTACAAACCTGGATCTTGAATGCCTCTTCCCCTGATGACCTGACCACACCTATTTAGTAAGCTATTCTCTTAATTGCATTAATTCCTGTTCTTAGTTTGACATCGTTCAGTTCCCTATTTTCACCAGTTCTCTTCCCTTATTTCCATACAGTTGGAGAATCATCCGTTACATTCCCGATTACGTTTGTCACAGTAAACATCTTCTACATATTCTGTTCTCCGGAGTGTTCTTTGTATGTGGGTCAGATCTATTGCAAACAAAATGACATTTAGTTTGTGGAAATAAGGTTTGATCGATGAGATTTTGTTCACACCCGAAATCAATGAGGGCAGACAGACTTAACTGATCCTGGTTGAATAGGAGAGTTCCAGGCAAGGTTAATCCAGGGGTTTTCAGGGTAATCTTACGGTCCGTCAGCTCCCCCTTTAAAGGTGACGGACCTTCTTTTTTGGTCGGATTGGGCAGGCTGCAACAAAGTGATCTGGAGACCCACAATAAAGGCATTGGTTAGATTGTCTGCATTGTTGTTTTTCTTCTGGGGTTAACCAGGTCCATCCCAGTTGCATAGTCTCTGGTTCTGGTTGACTAGCACTATTTTGTGAATGAAGTTGTTGAGATGGCACAGGAGGTTGGAGTCTCACAGCCATCCGCTCTAGTCGCGAGTGCCTCCTTTCTGTGATCTGATTATGCATTCGAGAAGCTAGGGCAATATATTGATTCATCTAGGGCCTGGAAGAAGGCTGACTTCAGTGCACACCAATTCCAGCTGGAAGCTGCTGCTAGTGTGCGAAACTCTATGGAGAACTCTGATACTGGTCTATTTCTTTGCTTAAGAGCCATCAGGCGACGAGCCACACTTGTCTGATCTAAATCAAAGGAAAACGTCTGTTTAAACTCCTGGATGAATTAATCATAGGAACAACGAAAACTGTTGTAATCTGTAAATCTAGCTGCTGCTCAACGGAGTGCTTTTCCAGTGAGGAGTCCTATAATAAATGTTATTTTGACATCGTCATGGGGGAATGACCGGTGGGAATGGTGAAAGACAAGGGAGCATTGTAAAAAAAAATCTCCACAACTTATGTTCTCACCGGAGAATTTCTCTGGGTTGGGGGAATTGTGTGTACGGAAGTTGTTGAGAGACCTGGGAGCCTGGGAGAATGGTTAATGCCGCTGCTGAGTCAGCAAGTTAGTCCAAGAAGGTGGTGAGTTCTCAGAGGAAAGTTCAGGTGAGGTCTTGACAGTTTGATTTTCATGTGTGTTACCTGGTGAGATTTCCAGAAGCTGTATGTGAAGGTAATGGTTGGAGGGTTCGCAGGGTTCGCTTACTGAAAGAGGATGGCTTAAGCTGTCAGCTAGTACTTGTGCCAGATAGGTTTCTTGAAGGATTAAAAGCTCTGACTAAGGCAGGATCCAAAGCTGAGACTTTGAGCCAGGGCTGAAGGTTGCAGGAGCTTTGAGGCTTGGACTTGAAAGTCACCTATGAAGGAGCACACAAAGAGGTAATTAACTATGAACTTTGGCAACAACACAGAACTTAGAGCTTGGCCAGATGACATTACCACAAAGGCAAACACTCAGGCACTGGATAGCTGACAGCTCCACCTTCTTATGCTCCTTCAGGCTGATGAGAATGAGGAACACCTGCTACCCTCAGCAACAGGGGATCTTGGCGGCATCTAGTGGTGGGTAAGTGTTAGCGGCAGGCAAAAAACAATACATGAAAACTCCCAGACTCCGACACTTTTACAAAAATGTGTAAATTTCAGTGTTGAACTGTGATTTTAGCCACCTGTGCAATAAGTCCAGTTGTGACATGTCCTTGCTACTAAATATTCCACAGTCAACTGTTAATGGTTAAAGGAAAAAGTGGGAATGATTTGGGAACGTCAGCAACTCTACAATGAAGCGGTAGGCCATGTAAAATCAGAAGTCGCCAACTTTGTGTCAATTGCTACAGACCTCCAATCCTTATGAGGTCTTCAGATTAGCTCAAGAACAGTGCATAGAAAGATTCATAGAATGGGGAACATGGCTGAACAGAGACATCCAAGCCATACATTAGCAAATGCAATGGAAAATGTTGCATGCAGTGGTGTAGAGCATGCAGCCACTGGACTCTACAGCAGTGGAAACATGGTCTATGGAGTGACAAATTATGGTTCTCTGTGGATCAATCCAATGGATGAGTCTGGGTTGGCAGTGACCTTGAGAATGGCACACACCTGACTGCATTTTCTCAAGTTTTGTGCAGTGGGGATTATGGTGTGGGACTGTTTTTTAGGAGTTGAGCTCAGCCCCTTACTTTCAATGAAAGAAACTTGTAATGTTTTAGCTTAACAAGACATTTTGGACAATTTCATGGTCCCAACTTTTTGGAAGAAGTTTGAGGATGGCTCCTCCCTGTTCCAACATGACTGTGCTCCAATATGCAAAGCAAGGCAACAAGGATGAGTTTGATGCGGAAGAACCTGACTGGTCTGCACAGACCTCTTGATGTATCAATCTGCCTACTTCTCTCCCTCACCTTAGGTTATGGCACGTGTATCATAACTGAAAGAACAAGATCCTGGATATTAGCGGCTGAAATGAGCTTCCACAGTGGGATGTCTGGAATCAGTCTAACGGATAGGTTGAGAAGCTCTGGACCTGGTACCTCCAAGACCCAGTCTGGAATTAGTGAAAAACAACAAATGGGAATAATAAATGAATGATACATGATGCTTGTGAATAATACATGCCTCAAAAATCATGTATAATTTCATCCACAAGCTCCAGTTCCTGATTTCCAAACTGAAGTTCCTGAAAAGATAAAAAAAACTTTCAACAAATCCTAAGATATTTTTCTAATGCAAATTAAGCCATTAATAAGGTCTTGCAGTTGCAGAGGAAGGCATCTTAGAATCTGATTATTGCTCCTAATTTTCAAAGGAAGTTTGTTGAGCTTAATTAGCTGGACATCTTGCAGGGTGGCACACTAAACCGTGATGGTGACAGCTTCATTATTAAAAAAAAACAAGGTTTTTACAGCATAAATACTATAAATCACACGGTTTTGTTCAAGCTTCTCTTTATATTATTTTAAAGAAAGGTTTTGGCTTTAACCATGGGCTGGCTTCAAATTCAAAAAAACCTTCAGTTTTAAAATAGCTAGGAAACTTTCACAGTTACTGTTCCTATGGTTTAAAGTACAGAGAAAATGTTGCAGGGACAGGAGTTTCTTTCACTTGTGAACATGGAGTAACACATTGCATCCCGTCCAGAATGTCTCCTATCAGCTGGCTGAAAGATTGCCACCCTCTTTTTTCCCCTCACTAACGAGAAAAAAAAAAAACTGTTTGGAAACGTTTCATGCTGCGATAACATAGATAGTCATAGTTTGGAAGTTAAAGGAATATCACCCTTCACTTCCAATCAGGTAAAGTTGTTTTAAAAGTACAGTTGACACACTACGAGTGGCATGTCTTTCAAGCAGGTAACTTTTCGTTTGCAGCCTGAGCTGATAGAAAAGTCAGATGTGCTATGGTGGAGGACCCCAGAATGCAGACGGACAGAAATCTTAACCGTAAGTAAAAACGGTTTATTTTAAGCAACACAAATCACTCACAAAAGAAGGCAAAAACAAAACAGGTACAGGCACAGACGACGCCAAGATGTAATGATGTTTCCGCGATCAGTAAACAGAATGATGCTGTATATATGGAGCATGGTGCAGGTGAAACGAGAAGACTGATTACATGATACGGGTGGACCGAATGAAGGTGATTGCTATACTGACAGAGGCAGGGAGAACAAATCGTGACATGGGCAAAACAGAAATCCAATGATACAAACTAATCTGGAGAAAAAATAATGTACAGAACAAAAACTAGAAAACAATGAGAAACTGAAGCACAACCAGTAAAATAATAAACAGAAGCAGGATCCAACACACAAACTGAAAATAAGAATAAATAGAACCCAAACAAAAACTCAAAACACCCTCAAATCATGACAAGAACTAGCAAATATCAGTTTGTTTGACTCCTTGGGTTACTCAATAAAGAGCAAAACTGAATAAATGAGATATTTTTTGCAATAATCACATGAAAACAACTACTAAACTTACTGCATGTTTAGTTTATATTTTGAGTTTTTTAATCTATGTATAAAATCCAAAGTAAGTATAGATACGCTATACTCACCTACTTTACACCCCTAGTAGTTATGTTCCAATAGGATCAATGATTGCTTTTACTTTTCAAAGAACATCATGTTTTACATTTTATTTTAAGATTATACCTAAACACTGTAAGACCATGGTATTTTTATTCATTGTTGTCATATTGTGAGAATCTCATACTCGTCCACTCCAGATTTCCATAAACTGTTTGTGACATACACTCATCGGCCACTTTATTAGGTGCACCTATCCAACTGCTCATTAATGTAAATTCCTAATCAGCCAATCACATGGCAGCAGCTCAATACATTTAGGCATGTAGGTCAATGACAATCTGCTGCAGTTCAAACCGAGCATCAGAATAGGGAAGAAAGGTGATTAAAGTGGGGCGACTGTGGCTCAGTAGGAAGAGTAGTCGTCTTGCAATCAGAAGGTTGTGGGTTCAATTCCAGCTTCCTCTTGCCATAGGTCGATGTGCCCCTAACCTCAAGTTGCCTGCGTATTGGTGTATGAATGTGTTAGTGAGTGCAATTGGGTGAATGTGGCTCTAGTGTAAAGTGCTTTGAGCAGTCTGTATGACTGGAAAAGCGCTATATAAGTTCAGTCCATTTACCATTTAAGTGACTTTGAACGTAGTTGTTGGTGCCAGACAGGCTGGTCTGAGTATTTCAGAAACTGCTGATCTACTAGGATTTTCATGCACTACCATCTCTAGGGTTTACAGAGAATGGTCCAAAAAAGAGAAAATAACCAGTGAGCAGCAGTTCTGTGGGCGCAAATGCCTTGTTGATGTCAGAGGAGAATGGCCAGACTGGTTTGAGCTGATAGAAAGGCAATAACCACTCGTTATAACCAAGGCATGCAGAAGAGCATCTCTGAACACACAACACATCGAACCTTGAGGTGGATGGGCTACAGCAGCAGAAGACCACACCGGGTGCCACTCCTGTCAGCTAAGAACAGGAAACAAGGCTACAATTCGCACAGGCTCACCAAAATTGGAGAACAGAAGATTGGAAAAACGTTGCCTGGTCTGATGAGTCTTGATTTCTGCTCCGACATTCGGATGGTAGGGTCAGAATTTGGTGTCAACAACATGAAAGCATGGATCTATCCTGCCTTGTATCAACGGTTCAGGCTGGTGGTGGTGGTGTAATGGTGTGGGGGATATTTTCTTGGCAGACTTTGGGCCCCTTAGTACCAATTGAGCATAGTGTCAACGCCACAGCCTACCTGAGTATTGTTGCTGACCATGTCCATCCCTTTATGACCACAGTGGACCCATCTTCTGATGGTTACTTCCAGCATGATAATGCGCCATGTCATAAAGCACGAATCATCTCAGTCTGGATTCTTGAACATGACAATAAGTTCACTGTACTCAAATGGCTTCCACATTCAGCAGATCTCAATCCAATAGAGCACCTTTGGGATGTGGGGGAACAAGAGATTTGCATCATGGATGTGCAGCCGACAAATCTGCAGCATCTGTGTGATGCTATCATGTCAATATGGACCAATTTCTCTGAGGAATGTTTCCAGTACCTTGTTGAATCTATGCCACGGAGGATTAAAGCAGTTCTGAAGGCAAAAGGGGGTCCAACACGGTACTAACAAGATGTACCTAATAAAATGGCCGGTGAGAATACTTTGGTTAAAATACTGCAGGACTAGACTGGAGCTCAGAGAGTAGAGGTCAATCAGCAGTTGAAAATGAAAATAAGGATGCATTAAATACAGAATACCTTTCTACTATATTTGTGTTATGTAAGAGCTTCCAGCACTTCTAAAAAGCTAACCAAATTGGATTTTTCCAGATCTATGTGGCTATAATGTGTTAGAGTTGACTAGCTCTAACACTTATTGAAGTTTGCCAAATGCTCATAAATTTAGATTTGTTCTTAGAAGCAGAAAATAATATTAGCATTAGCATTCAGGAAAGCTGTCCTTAGTCTTCATTTAACAAGAGCAACTCTTGGGATGTCAAAGTCACTTGTAAAATAAGCCTGAAATAAGCATATATCTACATGAAATAAAAATAAACTAACAACACATAAAGCACCTCAAACATCAATAACTAAAGACACACTAAAAATAAGTCATTGCTATTTTCATGTACTATGCCTCTTTGATTTTGATCCTTATGATTTCTATGTCGATAAATTCTCTGCATCAGACAAACTTCAGTGCCATTTTTTAAGAAAATCTAATAAATTTCCATCCTGTGTTTTCTTCTGCTCAGGTCCATCTGGCTTCCAAAAAATGTGATCAGTAGAAAAGGATTACAAAATAAGAAGGAAATAGAAAATAACAGCTGCCTGAATAAATACAAATGCCTGACATCGGATGCTAATATAGACAGCTGGTGTTCTTTCTCTAAATAACAGTTAATAGGTGCAGTCCCAGAATGCATGAAAAATCCCAAGTCCTCAGTGTTATTTTCCAGTTTATTTTTTATTTTTATGAATGCCCATAATTATCTACTGGGAGAGTTCAAGGAATTACTTTTACTCTAACTGGGTGATTTCTTTCTTTCTATTCTTTCTGCTAGGACTGTGTGTTCTTAAAAGGTTTCCAATCATTTCAGAACAGTCTGTATACAGTGTATCCAGTATTTGCACAGTCTAAAAAATATTTAACCCAACAGATGACATTCAGTGCAGCGCCATGATCATTGTCTCCTAATGAATTAAATAGCCCTGACATTTCACAGTACAGTGCTTGTCCTTTTCCTGCAACTGCTCTGTTCTTGTAGCCCTCCCTTTCATGCATTATGATGCTCGCTTGTTCTTTTTCTTGTGTTGTTCTTTCATGAGCCTTTTGGCTCAATGCCTGTCCCCATACCTCTCAGCCCCTTGCACCATCCTTGTACCACCCCTTCTTCTTCTCTACTCAGTCTTCCACTCATCGGTATGCCACTACACACCAGGCTGTCTATTCGGGCAGATCTGACAGAGAACAGGAAAGAGAGGGAGTGACTGTTTAGCAGCATAGACAGAATCCAGCTGGAAGGTCACAACCCTTAATGACCATCCACACTCACAAACTCACAGGCACGCTCAATAAGTCATATACCCACACTTCCCGGATGGCAGGAGCAATAGGTCATATGCCAACAACATTGGAAGAGGGAGAGATAGACAACGGGCAAGGGAGACAATGGAGAATTCAGGAATTAGCTGGATGTGTGCTTGGTGGGCCATTTTTGTGCTGTGTTGTGGAAAAAATCCGAGAACAATTCCAATGGGCTAAAAGAAGGTGTTAAGCTAGGGGCACAGTTTGACAATGCTTTTACTATTGTCAAACCACAAATTCCCACTCCTAGGATGACATTGAAAAAACAAGTATAACTCTTTAATGATGTTTTCTGCTTAGGTTCTAAAACAATTTTGAGAATGGTGTCATTGAAAATATTCTCAATAGTGTTTACTTAATAAAATTCTGTACAACCACATGCTTTCAGAAGTCCCCTTAGTAGTAAATATTTAGCGTTGGGTTGGGTTATGAAACAATAGCCCAAGCTTTGAAAGTTTCATAGAGCACAGTTTAATCAATAATTTGAAAATGAAAAGAGTAGGACACAATTGCACACCTAGGTAATCTAAAATGACAGTTTGGGCAAAAGCAGCCAAGAGGCCCATGGTAACTAGAAGAACTGATGAGATACACAGCTTGGGTCAGTCTATTGACAGGACAACTATTTGTCGAGCAGTCCTCAAATCTGGCCTTTCTGATTCAGAAGACATTCTTTGTGAAGGAAGGTGCTCTGCTCAAATGGGAGCAAAACTGGACTTTCGGCCTACAGTGGGGAGAACAAGTATTTGATACACTACCGATTTTGCAGGTTTACCCACTTGCAAAGCCTGCAGAAGTCTTAAATTTTTATCATAGGTACTCTTCAACTGGGAGTGACGAAACCTAAAACAAAAATCCAGAAAATCACATTGTCTGATTTTTAAGTAATTCATTTTCATCTTTGATACATCAGAAAAACAAAACTTAATATTTGGTAGAGAAACCTTTGTTTGCAATTACAGATATCAGACATTTCCTGTTGTTCTTGACAAGGTTTGCACATGCTGCAGCAGGGATTTTGGACCACTCCTCCATACAGAACTTTCAGCTCCCTCCAAAGGGTTCAGGTCTGGAGACTGGCTAGACCGCTCCAGAACCTTGAGATGCTTCTTACGGAGCCACTCCTTAGTTGCCCTGGCTGTGTGCTTCGGGTCATTGTCATGCTGGAAGATCCAGCCAGGACCCATCATGCCCTTACTGAGGGGAGGAGGTTGTTGGCTAAGATCTCCTGATACATGGCCCCGATCCATCCTCCCCTTAATATGGTGCAGGTGTCCTGTCCCCTTTGCAGAAAAGCCAAGGGGACAGATGTCCAAAGAATGATGTTTCCACCTCCATGCTTCATGGTAGGGATGGTGTTCTTGGGGTTATACTCATCCTTCTTCTTCCTCCAAACACACCAAGTGGAGTTTAGACGAAAAAGCTAAATGTTTGTCTTGTCAGACCACATGACCTTCTCCCATTCCTCCTCTGGATCATCCAGATGTTAACTGGCAGACTTCAGATGTGCCTTGACATGCGCTGACTTGAGCAGGTGGATCTTGCATGTGCTCCAAGATTTTAATACATGGCGGTGTTACTAATGGTGTTCTTTGAGACTGTGGTCCCAGCTCCCTTCAGGTCATTGACTAGGTCATGCCCTGTAGTTCTGGGCTGATCCCTCACCTTCCTCATGATCATTTATACCGCAGGAGGTGAGATCTTGCATGGAGCCTCAGACTGAGGGAGATTTAGCATCATCTTGAACTTCTTCCATTTTCTTACAACAGTTGTTGCCTTCCCACCAAGCTGCTTGGCTATTTTCCTGTAACCCATCCCAGCCTTGTCTACTATTTTATCCTGGATGTCCTTACACAGCTCTGTGATTTTCTGTGTTTTTGTTTTAGAGTCCGTCACTCACAGTTGAAGAGTACCTATGATAAAAATTAAAGACTTCTACATACTTTGCAATTGGGAAAACCTGCAAAATCAGCAGTGTATCAAATACTTGTTCTCCCCACTGTACAAGTAAAACATTTATAAGGAAGAAAACTAACCCTGCCCACCATCTTCAATGCACCATTCTCAAACTGAAATGTGATGGTGGCAGCTTCATGCTGTGGTCTCTTGTTCATTAGCAGGAACAAAGAAGCTGGGCAAAGGTGGTGTCAAAGTGGATGCAGCTAAATAAAGCACAATCCTAAAAGATTGCAAATAATGAAACTGAAGGTACAGTTTCTAGGACAACAAACATTCAGCAATAGCTACAATGAGATAGTTTAGATCAAAGCATGATAAAGCATAATAATACATTAGAACGGCCTGGTCAGAAGTCCATGCATAATTCCAACTGACAATCTGTGACAAGACTTGGATTTCACAAACACTCTCCATCCAGTCTGACTGAGTGTTGGCTATTTAATAAATAAGAATGGGCAAGAATTTTTGTCTTTTGATATGCAAAGCTAGATAGACATATACCCCAAAGAATTGCACCTATAATCGCAGCTAAAGGTAATTGTACAAAGTATGACTCAGAGGGTCTGAATACAAATGCGCAGATTCTCAGATTTTTATAAGTTAAAACAATTAAAACCATGTATCATTTTGCTCATAGCTTCACAACTGTGTTCTATTGTGTGTTGGTCTGTCACATAAAATCTTAATAACATTTATAAAACTTTGTAGATGTAATGAAACAAAATGTGGACAACACATTGGTTAGCAAAACTTTTTGGAGTAATCAATAATAAAATTATATTGAACAAAGTCATAGAGATTTATTTATTTAGAATGAATAAAGTAAAGCAGATCACAAAAGAAAACAGAATATTTCAGAATATTAACACTGGTAGTGGTACAAAGGATTGATTTTTAACAATTGTTAAAAATATCTGTCAAAAAGAATGACTACATTTCAAGTAGTAGCCAAACATTTTTTGTTCTCCAGTTGCAAAAAATAAAAATAAAAATAATCTGTAGGTGAAATTAATTATTTATGCAAAGCTTTTACCATTTTGTTAGTTATGTAGCAGTTGGTTGTAAAAAAGCTGCTAGTGATGTTACATCAGCAACATTTCTTTTCTTGAACTGTAACGTGAAGGAAGTGCTTACTTTGCAGATTACCAGGATTCTTTTTCTCCTTAATCTTTTTTTAATAAACTGAAGAAAGACAAAAAAGGACTTTTGAACTTTTCACGTTAAGCAAAAAAGTTGCGCATATTCCTAAATAGCACTTACTTGCAATTTTATGATAAATACACAGCAATACAGTTTCCCAACAAACAACCCCTTTAATGGACACAAGTCCTGTTGGCTTTCACTTTGGTCTATTCAAAGGAATTCCTCAGGATTTTTATTGGGGCCTATGGGAAATAATTTTACCTCTGTTCTCTAGAGGTTGTCAACATGAACTATCAAGAGATTTAAATTTCCAGTGACTCAAAGCAACAAAAAAGTCAGCTTTGGTCAGTGCTATTAAATTTATATTGATGCTAAGAGAGGAACTATTTCCAAAGAACTCCCACTACTCATGATTATTTAGGCAAAAACGGGATCGATGCTTTAGCTGTGTCCTCTGTATAAAGTTAAGGATTTGTCATCAAACACCCGCAGGGAGGCAGATCTCATATCAACGCGCACACGGAAGGGATAATTTATTCAACGCAAATTAACTTCCGGCTTCGGTTGCCATGGTGACCACGTCCCAACAGAAACAATGTGCTTGCAGGCAGCTGCGGTCATCATACTCAAATACGGCAAAGTAAAATATAAGTAAACAACACAACACCGACACATGATATGAAAACAAACATCCACCCGGATTCAAGGTAAGTTTAATCTTCTCTTAGTTGTGTCAACATACTTCAAGCGCTGTGACTTTGGGCTAAAGTTCGTCAGCTTCGGCTTCCATTGGTTAAGATAAATATAGCTTTTTTTTTTTTTTTAGCGGCAGTTAGTTTGAATAACATAGGAAAAACACGTGAACTAAAGAATGTTGATTGTAGTTAGTGGTCTATGGGTTACTGAAGAAACTGAACATGGTGGATTTAATTGATTGAATTTCTCGGTTATTTGTTTTGAAAACTGTTTTCAATGGCTCCAGCCAGAATAGGTTAAAATACTGCGTAGAGCAACCTGCTAACCACATTTTTATATTTTAACCGGCTGTATTGTGCAAGTGTACAAGGTGAAGGTGTATCTCAGTATGTTAAAATATAGTTGAAAAAAAAAAACCTTCATTTCTGGAATTAATGTAAAGAAGTGTAACTTATATAATGTACAGGTCCTTCTCAAAATATTAGCATATTGTGATAAAGTTCATTATTTTCCATAATGTATTGATGAAAATTGAACATTCATATATTTTAGATTCATTGCACACTAACTGAAATATTTCACGTCTTTTATTGTCTTAATACAGATTATTTTGGCATACAGCTCATGAAAACCCAAAATTCTTATCTCACAAAATTAGCATATTTCATCCGACCAATAAAAGAAAAGTGTTTTTAATACAAAAAACGTCAACCTTCAAATAATCATGTACAGTTATGCACTCAATACTTGGTCGGGAATCCTTTTGCAGAAATGACTGCTTCAATGCGGCGTGGCATGGAGGCAATCAGCCTGTGGCACTGCTGAGGTCTTATGGAGGCCCAGGATGCTTCGATAGCGGCCTTTAGCTCATCCAGAGTGTTGGGTCTTGAGTCTCTCAACGTTCTCTTCACAATATCCCACAGATTCTCTATGGGGTTCAGGTCAGGAGAGTTGGCAGGCCAATTGAGCACAGTGATACCATGATCAGTAAACCATTTACCGGTGGTTTTGGCACTGTGAGCAGGTGCCAGGTCATGCTGAAAAATGAAATCTTCATCTCCATAAAGCTTTTCAGCAGATGGAAGCATGAAGTGCTCCAAAATCTCCTGATAGCTAGCTGCATTGACCCTGCCCTTGATAAAACACAGTGGACCAACACCAGCAGCTGACACGGCACCCCAGACCATCACTGACTGTGGGTACTTGACACTGGACTTCTGGCATTTTGGCATTTCCTTCTCCCCAGTCTTCCTCCAGACTCTGGCACCTTGATTTCTGAATGACATGCAGAATTTGCTTTCATCCGAAAAAAGTACTTTGGACCACTGAGCAACAGTCCAGTGCTGCTTCTCTGTAGCCCAGGTCAGGCACTTCTGCTGGTGTTTCTGGTTCAAAAGTGGCTTGACCTGGGGAATGCGGCACCTGTAGCCCATTTCCTGCACACGCCTGGGCGCGGTGGCTCTGGATGTTTCTACTCCAGACTCAGTCCACTGCTTCCGCAGGTCCCCCAAGGTCTGGAATCGGCCCTTCTCCACAATCTTCCTCAGGGTCCGGTCACCTCTTCTCGTTGTGCAGCGTTTTCTGCCACACTTTTTCCTTCCCACAGACTTCCCACTGAGGTGCCTTGATACAGCACTCTGAGAACAGCCTATTCGTTCAGAAATGTCTTTCAGTGTCTTACCCTCTTCACTCAAGACCCAACACTCTGGATGAGCTAAAGGCCGCTATCGAAGTATCCTGGGCCTCCATAAGACCTCAGCAGTGCCACAGGCTGATTGCCTCCATGCCACGCTGCATTGAAGCAGTCATTTCTGCAAAAGGATTCCCGACCAAGTATTGAGTGCATAACTGTACATGATTATTTGAAGGTTGACGTTTTTTGTATTAAAAACACTTTTCTTTTATTGGTCGGATGAAATATGCTAATTTTGTGAGATAGGAATTTTGGGTTTTCATGAGCTGTATGCCAAAATCATCCGTATTAAGACAATAAAAGACCTGAAATATTTCAGTTAGTGTGCAATGAATCTAAAATATATGAATGTTAAATTTTCATCATGACATTATGGAAAATAATGAACTTTATCACAATATGCTAATATTTTGAGAAGGACCTGTAAAAGCTCTATACCTGCCATATACATTTTTAACAATGATCTGAAAGTTAAATCCTTCTTTCATCAAATATTTTGCTCATTCCACTGTGGCTTTATTCATTTATAGCTGTGTGTGATTAACTCTGAGAAATACATGATTGCAAGTTTTATGCCATCTCTTTATTGCTGCAGGAGTGTCTCTTTGCTAAAGCACAGTGAAAGGCCTGGGTAAAATACTGCAGTCACTGGAAATAAGAAGCATGAATTTAAATGACTTGGTGGTTCCTAACAACAAGACCAGTTCTATCAAGCTCAATGCCAGGTAAGATGAGATCAATAATGTGATTTAGGGCATTCACCAGAAGTCCATTAGCAACCCTTGACTACCATGCAATTCTTCTCCTACTGATCTATAGGCATTCAAATTTTATCATGAGAAAGGCTTCAACAAAATGTACTTATAGCCATGTTATAGCCTATACACTTGATTCTGCAGTTTTCAGTGCAGCATCTCTTTTAGCCGATTAAACATGTGCTATGTATCAATATATTTGTCTTTTTTTCTTTATAGTACAAGACTCAGTTCTGTCTCTTACTGTAGTTTCTCATATGCCTACAGAAAATAGATTGGGTTGATGCCTTGCTCAACGGTACACTGATCCAGTAACTAATTGATTGAAGTATTGATTTAGTCATGTGAACAGGGATCTGCTTGCGCAGAAGATGAATTGAACATAAATCGATGAAACCCTTGCTGTCCAATCTGACTGAGCAGGTCATTTGTGTGATTGATTGTAGATTCCTGATTGCATGCATGTATATGTGTTTTTGTTGCTATAGGAACTTGCAAAAATTGCAACTGGACACCACAACTCTGGCCAGTGAAAGCAAGGAGATGGAAGAGAAACTGGAACAGCTGAAAGAAGACATGAGTAAAGAGAAGGAGGGGAGAGGGTAAGTCTTAGTTTCTGTACAGTTACAGTTGGTTAACCTTTTTCATCACTATTCACACCAGCGGGTTTGTCAACTCAGCTTCTACCCTAATGAGATTATTTCTCCTATATGTTCATTTGCGCTGTGCGCCTCTGAGTGCGTACTTGGGCATGCAGAAGGTTGAGTTTGAAGTTCTTCTGCGAGCAGATGCTTTATGTTTGTGGTCCGGACCGACCCAGTTAGGCAGAGACTACATTCTACTTCACCTTTAATAAAAATATTGGATAACAGGTTATTGCGCAGGATGGCAGAGCTGTGTCCAGAGTAGCGGACGGCCTCCGCTATCGTTGTGCACATGGGGCAGCTGGTCCAGGCTGACAACACCATAGGAGCACACACAGCTTGTAAACTGTTGCTTGACTTAACTTGCAACAAATTGGCCAATCAGTATTAACAATATAACAGTCAAACATGCCTGTCAATTAATGTATTAGAGTTTTGCCTCTGATCTTTTAATTCTTTTCGGAGAATCACCGAGTTCTGTTTTATTTTTTTATTTTTAGTATTTGTTTGAAGAGTTCAGATTTTATCATAAACAGCCACAATATTTAAGCCTGAACGTAATATTAGTACCTTAAAAATAGTTTGTTGTCAGAGTTGGCAATCTGTATGTTATAGCTTTGCTAATTTGAAAACATCAAGTCATCACTGTTCTGCAAAGAATTTGAATCGAACAAAAGTGTACGTGAAAATATATTATTTTCCAATTATTTTTACGTCCCAGTTAGTACCTGCATTTCAAACGTGCTAAATCCACATGCAAAAATTGCTCACGCAAACTGTTTTAAGTTTGAAAAATCGGATCCCGGGTGGTAGGGCATTACATTTCCTCCACAAAAGGATATCTCAAGATGGCATCCTAATTAAGTGATCATTTGCAAAGAGTAGCAAACCTGACCTCCATTAGGTCAGGTTTGTGCGGGGACATGGGGGACCATGGGGGGATCATGGGTGGGCCAGTCCCCCATGTCCCCACACCCCCAGTCCACTAAACCCCAGCCACCATAGCTTCTGGCCCACCCACCAGGCCAGGCCCCCACCAAGACCCAGAGCAAGCCCCAAGCTGCCAGAGGACTCAGCCCTGAAGAGGGCACAGCAGTCCACAGTTCAACCCCACCTTAGTGCGGGCAGCCGCAGCACCTTCTCCCCTCTAGCAACACCTCCATGCCAGATCCATGCAACCCAGTCCACCTATAGGGACAGCACCGCCCCGGTGCCAGCATCCCCATACCCCTTGGCCCCCAATGCAGAGGCAGCAAAACCCATACCCTGTACGCCAATAAGTAATATATCGATAGCCACATAGCTTCCACATAGCATAATTACCTCAGTCATACTTGCCAAAATATGAGTTAGGCAGTTAAGCTATGAGGTATTGATATTTAATTTGCCAACTATCTTGACATAATAAAACCATAAATATAAAAGGAATATAAAAGGATTAATAAAGCTTTTTGCTGGTGTGTTTGAGATCAACAGAGGAGGAATTCAGGTAACAAAGAAGCAATGAGAAGACATGACTTTCTGTTTACAACATAAAAGTTCCATCTTGTCTGAACTCAAAGGAAATGGTCTCTAACGTACTTGTAACATTGTGTTGATCATAGTGACATTCAGTTTAATTGTATAAAAATAAAAACTACATTCCCAGAATGGTCCTAATATTTGTTTTTCAAAATTGTTTTTATTACAGAAAGGTTTGCTACTCACTGTAAATGATAATTTTTTATTATATCCTGTACATATTGATTCAAAAGGGTAGATGATTCTGAGTGGATGACACTACTGAAACCTCCTTACATCACTGAAATTATTTAACCAATAACCTGATTGATGTTCTGCTGAGTAAACTGTACAAGTCTTGGCACTGGGGGGAATTAGTCCTCCATATCCTAATGGTAAAGATTCTGGATGAAAAATAGTTGGGGTTATAACAATTTGTGTTTAAGAAGGCATACATAAGGCCTGGATGTGGTAGCCTGTTTAAAGTCTAGTACTATGGATGCTTTGCTGGAACCAGAGAAAGTTGGAAAAGTGAACAAGGATCTTAAGAGAGTTGGAGACAACAGGGAACAGATAGTGAGTAATAGAGAAAGAAAGACTAAGTCTTCAGTTGAAAGTGCAGGGACATGAGGGATTCCTCTACCTGTAAAGGTCAAGCAAAGAATACGCTTTGGAATGTAGAGATGAGAGAACTGAAACACCTTTGTAAATGAGGTAGGCTAATTCCCATCTAGTCAACTACTGTAAAGGTCAAAGGAGCAGAAACTCGGGCGCAGGTTAGCGTCTACTTTTACTTGTCAGTTTATTTGTCAATTCATTCCTCTTTTGGCTTTTGTAATTGTGGATATATTGAAACAAAGAATTTTATTCATGCATACACAACATCTAACTAACATTCTTTTTATAAATATACATTTCTTACTGTTTGCTTACAGGTGTATCTGTATAGCTGTGAATACATACTTAACAAATGTTTTGAAGCACTGACCTGAAAACTAAACAGAAATAAAATATGTAAAGATCAGTGAAGGGCTACATTTGAAAAGAATCTGATTAATTAGAGATTTTGTAATTAACAAATTGCAGTTAATACAATTTATTATCAAGTAGCAATATTTGACACAAAAAGCAAAGTTTTACAATTCCAATGAATTTCTTTATTAACTGAATCAATAAATAGATATATACACTTTGTATTATGATGATATACAGCTTGTTCCACATACATTTTGTAGAAACTGGAATGTTTTTAGGAAACTCAACCATAGAGATCCAGATGCAGTTAAATTCAAATAGTTTTACTTAAACCTATCATGAATCACTAAGGTAGTCGAAGTAGAACAAACCAGAGAATGAAAACAGACTCAAAACACAGGATGTAGACGGTAAGTGAAGTTTTATTCCTAGTGTAGGCTTGCCTAGGATAATAAGTTGGTGTTGTCCAGGAACCAGGGGAGGAGGACGGAATCCAGGAATCCAAGGTGAGAGTGCTGATGGTGAGTATATTTACAGTGCAGTCCTTAGGTGAGTATTTACCAGGTGCAGGCAGGCAGATAGGCAGGTCGACAGATAGACAGGCAGGTAGACAGGCAGGTAGGTAGGTAGCCGGGCAGGTAGGCAGACAGACAGTCCACATAACTGAGGTTATGTTCCAGCAAAGACCTGTTCCAGCAGCTGCCTTAAGAAGCCCAGTGAGCTCATCAGGAAATAAACTGCAGCTGCTGATAACGAGCTGCCAGAACCAACCAGGAGGAGAGAAGCTGAGATCCTACAGTACCCTCCTCTCAACGATTGCCTCCAGGCAATCCAGGACGTCTTTCAGGATGGCATTTGTAGAAGGTTGTGATGAGAGCAGGATCAAGGATGTGAGAACGGGGAACCCAGTGATAGGTATTAGTTAGTCAACTCAGAGGTAAGGAAATGACACAGTCAGTTATACTTGCGGCAAGGGTAGGTCACACTCTGCAGTGCAAAACTACAAAGTGTTGGCACCCCTCTCTCTTTATTTATACATGCTTGGTCACACACAGTTCAACAAACATTCAGGGTGTGTGTGTGTGTGTGTGTGTGGGATCAGAAAGGTTAGGGTTCATTTGTTTTGATTATAAACAAACAGAGGAAGTGGGAAGTGGGCACCTGGTGTATAGCCCCCAGATGCTGCTAGTAAAATAATAAAATAATAAAATAATAAAAGCATAACTCATTCTTGTGACCATCTCCCTTCCTGTAACATGTAAGGAGGGAAAAGCACTTAGATGAGTGATAAACAATACAAAAAATAATAAAAACCCTAACACCCAGAATCTCTCTTCGTGTCCATATCCTGCCCACATCCGAACATCCAGGATACGGTGGTCATCAATGAGTCGAGCGGGGGGGGGGGGGGGGGGAGGCTTGGTAGGTGGACTCAGGGGGCTTTCAGAGACTGGCTTGATCTGAGAAACATGGAAAGTAGGATGAATGTGCATGGAAGATGGTAGTTTGAGTCTCACCGCAGATGGGTTGATGATCCTCTCGATGAGAAAAGGACCAATGTAAAGGGGGGCCAACTTTCTGGGAGTATCCTTTAATTTAATATTCCTGGTAGATAGCCAGACCCTCTGATTGATTTGGTAGACAGGTGCAGCAGAACGGCGACGGTTGGCGAACCTCTTATTTTGTTCCAGAGTGCGTAGGAGGGTCCTCCTGGTCTGTCACCAAATCCTACGACACCTGGAAACATGATGCTGAACAGAGGGGACCAGGATGTCAGATTCAATACTGGGAAACAGCGGTGGTAGATAGCCAAGGGAAACCTCAAAGGGGGACAAACCGGTAGCAGAGGAAGTATGTGTGTTATGAGCATATTCAATCCATGTGAGATGCTTGCACCAAGAAGAGGGGTTGTCATTTATTACGCACCTTAAGGCGACTTCAAGTTCCTGGTTGCATCTTTCTGTCTGCCCATTAGATTGTGGGTGGTATCCTGATGAAAGACTTACGGAGGCACCTAGAGCCTTGCAGAACTCCTTCCAGACTTGCGAGATGAACTGTAGGCCTTGGTCAGAAACAATATCCATAGGAATGCCATGGATGCGGAAAACGTGGAGAACCAGGAGTTGGGCAGTCTCAAATGCAGACGGAAGCTTGGATAATGGAACAAAATGGGCTGCTTTAGAAAATCTATCAACAACAGTAAGGATGACGCTGTTACCGTCAGATGGTGGGAGACCAGTAATGAAATCAATGGAAATGTGGGACCAGGGGCGGCTAGGGGTGGGCAGAGGTTGAAGAAGACCAGCAGGGGGTTGATTGGTGTTTTTGTTCCGAGCACATGTGGGACAAGCTGCAACAAAGTCTTTAATGTTGAGATTCATAGTCGGCCACCAGAAATACCTCTTGGTATATGTGGTCATGCGAGTCACCCCAGGACGACAAGTCAGCTTATTGTTGTGCACCCAATCCAGAACTTTATTGACAACAGAGTTGGGAACAAACATCTTGCCCACTGGGCCAGTACCTGGGTCAGGTTCGGACCTCTGTGCCTCTCTGATGTCCTTCTCAATGGCCCAGGTGAGGGCGCCCACAATACAAGAGTCCGAGAGGATGGAGGTTTCAGTTTTGGGTTGGTTAGAATGAGAGAACTGGCGAGAGAGAGCGTCAGGCTTAGTGTTCTTGGAACCGGGTCTGTAGGAGATAGAGAAATGAAAGCGAGCAAAAAACAGAGACCAACGGGCTTGTCTGGGGTTAAGTCTCTTGGCATTTTGAATGTAGGAGAGGTTCTTGTGATCAGTCCAAATGAGAAAAGGGATTTCATTACCCTCTAACCAATGCCGCCATTCCTCAAGGGCCAATTTTATGGCTAAAAGTTCACGGTTGCCCACATCATAATTTTGCTCTGCTGGAGACAAGCGACGAGAAAAATAGGCACATGGATGTACTTTATCGTCCACAGGGGACCGTTGAGATAAAATGGCCCCTACTCCAATGTCGGAAGCATCAACCTCTACGATAAATTGTTTAGATCGATCAGGATGGGTCAATATGGGCGCCGAAGAAAATAGAGTCTTTAACTCACCAAATGCCCTTTCCGCCTCAGGGGTCCAATGGAATGTTCTCAGAGAGGAGGTGAGTTGAGTGAGAGGTGCAGTGACCTGACTGTAGTTCCTTATAAACTTCCTGTAGAAATGTGCAAATCCCAAGAACCTTTGAAGTTGCCTGCGATCAGTTGGAGTAGGCCACTCTGCCACTGCCTTGGTCTTCTCGGGATCAGTTCTGTATTTGCCTGCTTCAAAAATGAAACCCCAAAAAGACATGGAGGTGACGCTGAACTCACATTTTTCAGTTTTAACAAAGAGTTGATTTTCGTAAAGCCTTTGGAGAACTGTTCTGACGTGTTGGTGATGTTGTTCTATGTCCTGGGAAAAAATCAAAATGTCATCCAGATAAACGAAAACAAAGAGGTTGAGGAAATCGTGAAGAACATCATTAATGAGAGCCTGAAAAACAGCAGGTGCATTAGTTATACCAAAAGTCATGACTAGATACTCAAAATGTCCCAGGGGGGTTTTGAAAGCTGTTTTCCACTCATTACCCTCACGGATCCGGACCAAATGGTATGTGTTGCGCAGGTCAAGCTTAGTGAAGATCTTGGCAGAATGTAGTTGTTCATGTACTGAGTCAATAAGTGGTAGTTGGTATTTATTTTTAATAGTAATTTGATTCAACCCTCTATAATCAATGCAAGGTCTTAATGTGCCGTCCTTCTTACCCACGAAGAAAAATCCGGCGCCAACAGGGGAGGTGGACGGACGAATGATCCCAGATGCTAAAGAATCCTCAATGTATTCTTTCATGACCTCTTTCTCGGGTCCGGAGAGATTATGGAGTCTGCTGGATGGTAGTGGAGCGCCTGGGAGGAGATCAATAGAGCAGTCATAGGGGTGATGCGGAGGTAGGGAAAGAGCCCCTTGTTTACTAAACACAGGTGCGAGATTATGGTATTCAGGTGGAACTCTGGATAAATCAACAGGCTCAGGAGGTTTGAGTTGTTAAGAGTGAGAGATGGCAGTTCTTAAACAATTCTGGAGACAGAACTTACTCCATCTCTCTACCCTGCCCTCCACCCAATTAATAGTGGGATTATGTTTCTGCAACCAAGGATACCCCAAAACTAATTGTGGAGAGATGGAAGGGATAATAAAGAACTCACCCTTTTCATGATGATTACCAGAGGTAATGATGTGAAGATGAGGAACTTTAAATCTCACTTGAGACATGGGCTGACCAGTGATGCCAGTGACAGAGATGGAGTGGTTGAGAGGCTGAGAGGGTATTTGAAGTTTATTAACCAGGTCCGAGGAAATAAGATTTTGTTCAGCACCAGAATCAATAAAGGCATCAACAGGAAACTTCTCTTGGCCAACAATAATAGTGGCCGGAAAACACAGACGGGAGACAGGGGAAGAATGGGATATGCTCATCAACGTCCCCTGTTTTATTGACGAGCTTTCTCTTTTCCCTTCTTAGGACATCTTGCGATGAAATGTCCTCTTTGTACACAATATAAACAAAGACCAGCTTCAAAACGTCGTTGACATTCCTTTGGGGAGAGTCGAGTGTGGCCAATCTGCATTGGCTCCGGTTCCGTATACCCCTCTGTAGCTTGAACGGAAGTGGGTGCGTCGAGGAAAGTGGTTCGAGGTGCCAGAGAGTGATGCCACTGGGAATTGTAGTCTTTTTCTGTTTGTCTCTCTCTTAGACGGTTGTCAATGCGGATCGATAGGTTGATTAATTCATCCAGTCTTTCGGGTTCATCTCTCAAAACCAACTGGTCCTTTATTTGATCTGCAAGGGAATTAACAAAAATACCCTTGAGTGCCGCTTCATCCCATCCCACCTCCTGCGGTGCAACCCGGAAGTCGATGGCAAACTCCGCCAACGCTATCCTTCCCTGTTTGAGGGTGAGTATTCTCTTAGCCGCTGCCTCCTGCTGGAGTGGTTAGTCGAAGACCCTCTTAAAGTGACTGAAAAAAGTAGCATAACTAAGAGACTCAACAGGGTTAGATGCCAAATAGGCGTGCGCCCAGCGCAGAGCAGGTCCCCTTAGCGAGGTTACAATATAGGTAATCTTGGAGGCAGCGGTAGGAAAAAGAGAGGGGGAATGACTGAATGCTAACTCACACTGGAGAGAAAAGTCACCAAAGTTATTAGGATTGCCATCAAAGATTTCAGATGGATGGAAGTCAGGAGCATGGTTTCATTAGATTGTAAACGTTCTTTAATGGAAGTCTGTTCATCATCTGAATTGTTCTTCGACATGTTAAATGGCTGGAACATAATATCATGAATCACTAAGGTAGTCGAAGTAGAACAAACCAGAGAATGAAAACAGACTCAAAACACAGGATATAGACGGTAAGTGAAGTTTTATTCCTAGTGTAGGCTTGCCTAGGATAATAAGTTGGTGTTGTCCAGGAACCAGGGGAGGAGGACGGAATCCAGGAATCCAAGGTGAGAGTGCTGATGGTGAGTATATTTACAGTGCAGTCCTTAGGTGAGTATTTACCAGGTGCAGGCAGGCAGATAGGCAGGTCGACAGGTAGACAGGCAGGTCGACAGGTAGACAGGCAGGTAGGTAGGTAGCCGGGCAGGTAGGCAGACAGGCAGTCCACATAACTGAGGTTATGTTCCAGCAAAGACCTGTTCCAGCAGCTGCCTTAAGAAGCCCATTGAGCTCATCAGGAAATAAACTGCAGCTGCTGATAACGAGCTGCCAGAACCAACCAGGAGGAGAGAAGCTGAGATCCTACAGTACCCTCCTCTCAACGATTGCCTCCAGGCAATCCAGGACGTCTTTCAGGATGGCATTTGTAGAAGGTCGTGATGAGAGCAGGATCAAGGATGTGAGAACGGGGAACCCAGTGATAGGTATTATTTAGATCCTACAAAATCCTGCAACTATGTTGAAGACAAATTTCAATACTTAAAATTTTTACAGAAGAGCTTGTGTGTCATTTAGTTGTATGTTCAGAAGTGTTCAGCCTCTCTCTGTATCACTTTTTACAGTCACTGCATTTTAGTGGAAATGTAATTTTTACATACTGTACATGAAATGCATTGTTTTTAATGCCTCAGAAGGGTAATCAGAATGCAATAAAGTAAAATCTGAGAAACTTCATGAATTAAAAGAATGTTGACATAGCAACACAGACACGTGGATGTGTCATTATACAACAAATGTTCTCTGGCTTTAGGTTTTGAATATTGGGTCCCTGTAGTAATAATCATCTGTGAAGCTTAGTCTTGAAAGCAGGGTTCAGCTTTATTTACATCCCTGTTTTTCAGTGCTTTTTAATCATATAACACCATCATTAAAGACTGTTCCAACCAAATACGCTTCCTGTCAAACCATCCAATCCTGAGAGACTGTAAACATGCCAGATTTTCCAGTAGTATAATTTTCATCTGACGTCCAAAACATGGTAATGCTACAACAATGCCAGTGAAATAAATGACACATACAAAGGCTGAAGCCAACAACAAAGAACAAAAAAACCAAAAAAAAAAAAAAAACCCAAGGTAATTAAAGTGCTTTATATAATGAAAAAAAGGCTGAAATTTTCCTTAAATACAAGAAATACAACAGAAGAATGTGGGTAAAATGTTAGTGTTACATTAAAACAACAGTAATATGTAAAAAAAAAAAACATACTTAAAATGAAACTTAAAAAAATCTTGTGGGGAAAAGTGTACAATAAAGATAATTATACAACATTGGTCTCAAAACCTCAACACAATTACATGGCAAAGAAGTGTGCATATCACACTCGGTGTCTGTAAGAAGAAGAGACACTAACTGTGAGAATGTCTATTTCTGTTTGCTTCTCAGAGCAGTTTTAGCCATTGTTATTTAGAATTTAGGTTTACTCACACTTACATAAGTGTGAGTGTAGTTCATTGTGCATCTGTTTGGATTAGATGATTTGATTTTTATCAATGCATTCTATACATAAACCCAAATAGGCATCAGGGGCGGCCCTGAGGGGACACCCTGTCTTCATGTGCTGACAGGGCTGTGCCTCAACTGTCACCTCTAGCGACAGTCCTGTTGCTGTGATGATGCTGCTAGGATGATTACCTGACGCCTTCCCTCAGTGTCAGTACGGCAAAGCAACAACATCAGGTTGCTGGATTCTCTCACCATTGCATATGCACACATACAGATTCAAAGCCTGACTTCCTGAGCCTTGACAGGCTGCCAGCTCAATCTAAAATAAACTTTTTCCAAAGACAGCCCAACATCACAATAGAATAAATGCCATAAATAATTCAGCAACATGAGCATGAACAACTCATCCCCAACACTTTTTTTATTCACTTTTGAAAAGTCAACACTTTTGAAAAAAACAGCTGTGCAAAGTTTGAACTCATGTATGCTTTCTGGGTATGGCCCATTACTGGTATCAAGGTATACCAAGGTTTTAAAAGACATTATTGCTTCTCTATATGTGTAAAGCATAGAGTAATAAAGCTGCCTATTCCTAACCTCCCAAATCTTTCTGTCCCTTACAAGAAAGACATATAGAGATCTTTGAAAATATTTCCTGTTACAAATATATGGTTTTGAAAGTAAAGGAGCTCTTCAGATAAACTTGTTTTAAATCTACAGTTGTAAAGCTACAAATGGCATATCTGTCAAAATGCCCACTGGAGGTTGGCTACCTCAGCAGATATTCCAACTAATTTACCCACTACTATCAGTTTGTTGGGCTTGTATTATTCTATAAATAGAGAACGGTAAAACATGCTTAGCATTCTGCGTAATAAGCACAATTTTTAACAACTAAATTTAGCAGTTATTCAGTATTTTTGGAAACCTTAATGCTTAAAATAAATGCTACAGAGAACACTATTTTAACTGTAAAAATTAATATGACATGCTAGCAGTTTCTTTGGATAGTTGTTGCCTTTCTGTTTTAAATGAAAACAATTAGATAATTTCATACATTTGTTTCAAAAAAACTGTCAAAATACTGTGATATCATGGTGCTTTTACTCCAAGTTATACCAGACTCCTGATGTTCAAATGTTTTACAAATGCCATCCATATGTTTAGGGAAACTATTGTTCCTACAGTAAGTGTTATGAAGTTTATTTGCTTTCATGGCCTAAGCCTATGTATGTTCCACTCATTCCATCTCCCACCAGGGTTAAAACACATAAGCTTTAGGCACTCAAGGCATCCTATCTGATCTCTTTAACATCAAACCAGTACTTAGTAACAACAACCATACAGCCCTCCCTAACATAACCCTCCTAATAAATTAAATACCTCTCACACCTGCCTTTTGGGTTCTCAGCTGCACCCTGTCCTGAATGATCATATAGGCTCATACATTATATTTGCTTAATCACATCTGAAGTTAGGAGCACTCTTCTACTGCTCAATAAGGAATGCAGAAACTATTCCAGGTTGTGTTCCCTAGAATTGGTTGTGCCAGCTGATGGATGCTAGAAATCTTTTACATCTCTCCTATAGAATAGAAGCTGAAACTCTCTGATATTGAAGTTATAAAGTACTTAAAGCAAGTTTCTAAATATAAAATCAGGTCCTTCCACTGTCACACCCCTGCTCCACAAAAAAAATAAAGTTACCCATTTACTTTTGGGTGACTAGCTTATGGGGTTAATGAAACCCATCATTGCAGCCTTAACACCATTCATGTTATCAAATTTTCTGACTGATATACCAGGGCTGCAAGGTGGCGCAGTTGCCTTGCAGCAAGGAGGTCCTAGGTTCGATTCCTGGCCGGGGGTCTTTCTGCATGGAGTTTGCATGTTCTCTCCGTGCATGCGTGGGTTCTCACCGGGTACTCCGGCTTCCTCCCACAGTCCAAAGACATGCCTGTTAGGTTAATTGATCACTCTAAATTGCCCTTAGGTGTATGAATGTGTATGTGCATGGTTGTTTGTGTGTTGCCCTGCGATGGACTGGCGACCTGTCCAGGGTGTACCCCGCCTCTTGCCCATAGACTGCTGGACTGCTTGTACAGTTTGTGTTAATGATTGATAGGTCATGTCAGTTGTGAGAAATGTGCAAGAAAGTATCTTGAATTTCTGCATATTGGCAGAAACTTGTGCCATCAGAAACGTAATTATATTTGCTCAGACTGAATCTGTATTCACATAATTTGAAATTAAATGCATTGTTTGATGTTTGAAATTAATGTCACTAAATTGAAACTGAATTCATTTGCTTTGACAATGTAATTTGTTGTACTGAAAATTCAGTTTGACTACTTTCACTTTCAGTTTAAGAATTCAGCTTCAGTTCCAAAAATAAGATTTTTTGTCTTACATTTGGGTCCTTGAGGAAAGCCACACAGTAATTAAACACGGATTCACCAATTCATCATCGTTCACTATTACAGTCTCCAAGTTCAAGGGCTGCATCCTTCGAAGGCTGCATTTGTAGGCTAGTTACACTATAGCAAGGCGAAGGCTTCTCCAAATGTGGCCAACAAATGTGTCCGTCTTTGCCCCAGATTTTAAAGACGGAGGACATGGAGGAAGGTGTATTCGAAGTGGATTGTTCAAATGGAAATTGTAATCAGAGGAGATAGATGAGCTGTGAATAAAGTTGGATATATTGTGCTTTCTGTGATACAAAATAATTTTTTACAATGTTCTTGGGCGAGGATGTAGTGGTGCAAACATGAAATATCTGCTCGGTTTATCAAGATCTTGCTTAATTGCAAAAATTCTCTGATGTGTTCGGAGATGTCCGCTGACCCAACAGCCGGCTCGCCCCGTCAGCTGTCAGCTGACCGGGCGGTTGAGGTGCACTAAACCCAGAGAGAACAGCTGAGTCCCAGAACATTGTTTTCAAACTCCTGCTGGGTTTCCTCAATGGGTGGAAGTTAAACAGATATAATTCAGTTAGATGATATCTAACTTAATATTTGGTTTATTTATTGTTATTATTATTATTGTTATTATTATTATTGTGCTCTAAAAATAAAATTTGTTCAGAAAGTTAATTTGTTAGTGTTTAAGTTGTTAAAGGGTTTACAAATAAATTAACGGTATTTGTCAAAATTTTAATCACAGTGCTGTATTTTTTTTATCTATGAACACAAAAATTGTTTTGAAATTTTAAATGACCGATTAATGAATGGGAACAAAATGAAAAGATAAATAAAACAAGAACATTTTAACCAAATTGGATTATATGTCATCAGGAATGTGTAAAAGGCTAAACAAGCTCAGAATGACATTAAGGAAGTTTAACCTTTTGTAAAAACATAAATCGGTAAATCTGTTTGATTAATCTCTGGCTTTCTTCAAGACATGATTGGAAATGAAATGAAATTCTAGAACTGAAAGTGAAAGAAGTCAAACTGAATTTTCAAAACAAAATACTGTTTAGTTTAAAAACGTAAAGCCAGACTCTAAAATATGTCCTGTTACTGTGACTATTGTTATAAGCCTGACAAAAGCACTGAGAGTTATATGAAACAGCTGACAATGCTGCTTTTTTCAGCAGTCCTGCAGAGATTATTTGGAATAGGTGCTTTGACAAAAGATTCATGCTGCCATATTAAAATCTACCAGAGCTCTTCACTGTCTCGTTAGTAAGTATAAGGAACTAAAGACAGATGTCTGACTCTAAATTAGATTATTTTGGCATAGTGATACTAATTTACATGTTGTTTGGTTTAAGTGGAATGAATAAATGGATGAATAAGTGCGCCTTCTAGAAACTCTGGGTTTTTGACAACACTTCCATTCAGTTATTTGGTAGTTTTATCTAAATGCTTGCCCTGAAACACAGACTTGTATTTAGAGAGTTACAAACACTTATCATGCCCATCAATGTTATAATAATTTTGGAGATGAAACAATTGTGCAGCATACATCTTTAATCAATGTTAAAACTTATACATACACATACATATACGTATATCACCTGTAATATTATTGGTAAATTCCCACAGCCAGTTGCTCACACACTTATTTAGCTATTAATAAGCTTCTGGAATGATTCTGGCCACATAATTCACGACCCTAACCAAAATTGTTATTTTTTCTTTTGTGGTGATGTCCTGTATTCAGCCATCTAGTGGTTGATTATAAGGTTGAGAGATTTGGAGGTAATACTTCTTTATTTTTGCATCAACTTTGTGCAATGCACCAGCACTGCTAGTAGAGAAACAGACCCCCAGCATGACGCTACTCCCTTCATGCTTGACAGTGGGCTTCTTCATTTAAAATGCCTTACCTCAACTTGTCCAAACAGATTTCTTATATGAAACTCAGTTTTTTCTCGCCTGACTTTTCTCCAAAAATCATGTGGATTTTCCATGTCAACAACTTATGGGCAACTGCAACTTTCAGTTTTCTTGGTCAGGAGCCTCTCACTTCATGACAATGTAAAAATGAATGTGGACAGTGATAGTGGTGTATTGGCAGCTTAGAGTTCATAGCCTACTTGTTGTTTCTGATCATACTATTAAGTTTTCCTTCATCTGTTTTTGACATTTTAGGTCAGGTGGTTAAAAACTGGGCACAGTTGGATGTTCTGTTGACCAAACACACATCAATATTAGTATTTGGCACTGTAGATGCCAATATCTACAGTATCTTTACATGTGTTCCTCTATCCATTATTGTGGGAAGTAAAATACCCAAAATTCATAATTCACCTGTGTGTATGTATGTCCATTTTTCTTTCCTTCAGACATTTAAGAGACTTTAGATGGAGGTTTGGAAAATCTATTTCTTCAAACAGTAACTCTCAACCAAACATTGTCAAGACAACCAACTACAACAAATTTCAAAAGGTAAAGTAAAAATCTAACTTTACATCGTTTGGTTTTCTTATTTTATGGAACTTAATCCAGGCTCTCTGCGCTTCATTTCTTTTTATTTTCAATCCTGTACATTTAATGGCACATCAAATATGCAGCAGTAGTTATATTATTATTGATTATACAAACAGGAACATATTTTACCAAGTTTTTGGTGAACTTTCACCTATTTGTGACCTCTATGTCATCTTTACAGCTTTCAGCAGGTAGACTGAAGATAAGAGTTCTGAAGGATGAATCTTTGAGAGGTGAGGACTAACTACAGTATCAATCTCAGTTGCAACATGCTTGTACCATGAAGTTGACCTCTACAAAACGTTTGAGCATATTGGGCTATCCTATTTGTGAGCAACAGTTTTTTAAAACCACCTCTAAATGTTTTGTTCAAGGTTTCCCTCAGTATAGATTTTTTTGCCTAGAGATACTGTATTTCTGGCAACAGGTAAAGCTGCTTGCACAGTGTCCTATCTCGCTGTGTGAAAATATTTGATATGTGGTCTAAACACAGGTGCAGTTCATGGGAAATCAAGTCCTTTCGTGTCTTGGATAAATGTGTATAAACTTGAGTTTTTACCCCCTCAATTGCATAGAGTGTTTATTGGCATGATGCCACCATCGCTCTTTCACAGCTGAAATTTGAGGATCAACTGATCCTCTGGAAATTATAGTTCAATGCTCTGAGAGTGTCCCAAGATGGTCAAATAATTATTAGATGAATTAACTAGAAAGTAGGTCAGCCGTCCGTCAGTATAAGAGTTAGGTATGAGCAGGAAAGTGACTCTTCCTCAGTCCAAACAGAGTGTTTGCATGCTGTAGCATGGGTTTAGGTAATGGTATTACTGGGTAATTGCTGCAAGAATTGTGTAGCACTTAAAGTCCTTCATAATGCAGTATTTGTGTGGTACATATGGCATCTCAGAGATGGGATGTTCACGTCATGGATTTTTCCTGGTTTTTCTGGAAATCAAATTATGTATTCTAACATATCAAATGTGTAGGAAGGTGATCCTTCATTGTTATTTTCCTAAAGCTGTCCATCTTTCTACACCCCTAAAACATAAGGCAGATACACAATAGTGTGGTGAAATATATATATCCCATATACCTCTTTTAGCACATTGATTCAGAAGGGTCTAGTATGCACAGATGTTGGATGTCAGCACTCTATTAGTGGTAATTACAACTGGGATTCTGCAGTTTATATTGTTAGTTGTAGCTGTTGGTATCAATATGGGATGCATTTAACAGTAAAAGTGAAAGACTCCAAATATTTTTTTCCAGTTGTGGATTATGCCTGCAAAAGGGCATTAACATTCTGTTCTGGACACTATTTCTTTACAATATCTAATTAATGTGTTCTGTTTGTCTTTGCCAGGCTGTTTCGAAAGTGCAATGCAAATGTCAATAATAATAAATAAAGTCCCTGTGCCAGGTGTCAACATCAGTGTGTTTACTGTTTTCAGCTCCAGTCCAGTCAACACCTTCACCTTCAGTCCCTAATTCTGGTCTTGGAATGACGAGTAGAAGCAGAGAAAAGGGAACGATCTCCAGACAGTTTGAAATAAAGACTGCTGAATTAGTAAGGACACAAACACATTTGATATTTACTCTGAAGGTCTTTTAAGGTTGTTAGTTCTTAAGGAATCTGAGAAGGAAAAGCAGCATTCTTTTACTTTGTTGTTTAGAGGCATCTATCTGTTGAGTCCTTTTTTCTTTAAAAAAAAAGTTTAAGCAGATTAAATTTACTCTTTGCTGCCAAAAGCACAAACATTTACATTTGGTTATAAAGCTAAGCTGGTAATTTATTTAAGATACAGTTAGAATTTAAATCGTATATGGCAGGTCTTCCACTTGCCTTTGCTGCCTTTCTTTTTCAACATGGCTTTTATTCTTTATTTGTTTATCTATTGATTTCATTTAAACATATTGTTTCTTTGTTCTGTTGCATGGGTCTTGATGTATTTCTGTTCTTTGTCTCTCCTCTGTGTGAGCTTTTGGCTTCTGTTGTTTCAGATGCCCATTACCTCCTATTTTTTTCCCTCTTGGACATTAGGTTTATCCATCTTTCTTTCCACCACACACTTTATCTCCTTACTCCTTTCTCTCACTTCCATCTGCTTTAAAATGAAGTTGTCTTCCCTATGTCTTGTTTACCTGTTTTTCTTTATCTTCTCCTTTACGATACCTCAACTGTCCTATCCAACGGTCGATCTGAGTGTTTGTGTTTGCACTGATAACTGTTTAGTTGGATCTATTCATCGATACTGAAGACCCCTAAGGGCCCCATTGTTTATTTTTTCTCACTCGTCTTCCTACAGCTCTAGGAGGTGGGGCAGCTACTCACAAATGTTTGTGTGGATAAAAAGTGTGAATGTGTGTAAAATGAACTGCTTGGCTGCTATCTATTCTTGTTTCACTATGCATTTAGCTGACCTTAGTTTATAGGTGATGCTTCCAAGACACTGAGGCAGAAAAAGTAAGTAAAGGGTGTGAGAGCAAGACAAACTCACAGAGGAAATGAAGGAGGGGTAAATTGGCTGAGTTGACATCCTGCCCTTTGTGTTATGGAATAACTTATTCAAATCCAGCACACAAAATGCATTCAAATCTGATGTGGTAATTTGCTCCAAAGTGCATGCTCTGATAGCGCTGAACTGTCTATTAAGGTGTCCAGTGCCCCCAGCCTTCCATAGTGATGGGTTTAATGTCAGACACATAGGCTAAATGCAAGCACAGTACACCTGACACCCTAATGCGCGCAGATTTTAAATAGCTCTTGCACCATAATGATTGTGATAAAGGGAAGCTTTAAAACTGTCTCCAAACCTCTGTCTGAAAATGCACTTATGCACACAGTTGCTCACATGCACCTGCAAATGGAAACTTCCAAACATAAATGCATTTTGGCTTGTCTGAGGTTACAACTCAGACTTTGACATAATTTACCAATATCCCACAGGCAACACAAACTCTGCACAATCTACTAAGTGTCATCTAGATAAAAAAAAAAAAAGACCAAAAAAAGTGCCTCCTTTACTTTTCTGCATAGTAGCATAGAGTGTAGCTGCTTGGAACCTGATAGGGAAGCCTCATCCTCAGGGAGTGGCTGTAATTTATCCTCAGGCCCGAGCTGGAAAATGAGGCTTTGTTTTACGGTATACCATTAAACTACAATGTAGCAGCTGTAAGTATTTGTGTGCATGCAGATGCACTTATTGATTTTAGTGCAATGTTTCTTCAATTTATGTTTCTGATATAAGCTAAGAAAAGACAAATGTAACAAAAATGAACTGTAATTGTACAACTGACCAAAGAATGCTTCAGTAATTACACTGTATGGGGAATTTTCTTTTTTGCTCAGACTGTCTCATATAGACCTATGGTTTTGCAAAAAGCTGAATTATTATAGTAATTCAGGTGAAAGGTATTTCATTGATTTTATATTTTGTTACTTTTCTGTCAAGCCATTACTAGTGGTACATGTTTCACACAGGAAGATCACGCACAGCTAACCACCTCCTTTTTTCTTCAGAGCTAACTGCCCAATGCACACATGATGACAGTTTAAAGGCTCAAAAATAGCAGTCACATGCATTCCCATGAAGTCATTAAAACTATCCACCTTATTCCTGGTATTGTTGCTGTTGGACTAATTGCGTGTTCAACTTCTAGTAGGATGATCAACGTTACATTAAAGCATTTTGTTTTGGTAGTTGTATGTTTGAGAAATTGAATTGCAGTGCTGCTAAATGTATTCTTTTTTGTCTGTTTAAATAATCCCACTACCTCCCACTAGATCCCACTTTCTATACAAACGTCTGTGTGTTTATATACACACATATTACTTGTGCTGTTCATAGCTGCTTAACTTGTGGCTTCAACAGGTTCATGTTAAACATTCACCCAAAGAGAAATTGAATTAATGATATAATCTTCTATAATCAGTGGATTATTTTCCAGCAGTTAACAACAAAAAAATTATCAAAATTAATGTGGCATATAATCGGCATCAACCCCAAAATCCTATAAACGTGGAGTCAAACTCTTTTTTAACATTTTTAACAAAAAGTCAAAATAAGATAATCCTTACCCCAGGTCGTGATCTGGCTGCAACTGATCACCAGTGAAAAAAACAAAACAAACTTTGTCTTCTGTTCAGGATTTAAAGCACCTCTTAGAACAGATCAGGTGAGGTTTTAGGTTAAAGAAACAATGAATAACTTATTTACTTCCTTTTATGATCAGGAATAATTGATATGTCTTTCTATCCATAACCAAATCTCACATCTTAACTCTCAAAACACTGAACTACAAAATTAAAGAAATCTCATCAATTTAAAATAATGGAAATTTAAAATCAATATCAGCTTACATTATATTTTAATCTTCGTTCTTCATCTGTAGCAATGGAACTGGTAAAGTAACTAAATATGTTAATATAGGTAAAAAAGTCAATTCATTCAGGTCAATCTCTTTGAAAATGAAAGTGTTGCTATGATTATGTTATCCAGTTTAAAATATAAAAGTTAATATTCCTACATGTTTTAACCTGTATTTTCTGTGCTTGACACCGATTTACATATAGTAATACTGGGTATAGGTCGCAAACACAATTCAAGCAAAGCCTCATTGGTCATAGGAACATGGTGGATACAAAATCCATCCCAGGCCAGCCGAGATACATAGTCCCTCCAGCATGTCCTGGGCAGTCCCCTGGGCCTTGTCCCGGTGGGACGTGCCTGGAACACCTCCTGAGGAAGGCGTCCATGAGGCATCCGGTATAGATGCCCGAGCCACCTCAACTGGCTCCTCTCGATGTAGAGGAGCAGCGGCTCTACTCCGAGCTCCTCACCCTATCTCTAAGGGAGTGCCCGGCCACCCTACGGAGGAAGCTCGTTTCAGCCGCTTGTTTCCGGGATCTCGTTCTTTTGGTCATGACCCAAAGTTCATGGCCATAGGTGAGGGTAGGAACGTAGACCGACCGGTAAATCGAGAGCTTCGCTTTTCGGCTCAGCTCTCTCTTCACCACAACAGACTGGCACAGCGCCCCCATTACTGTGGCAGCCGCACCGATCCGTCTGTCGATCTCCCGCTCCATTCTTCCCTCACTCGTGAACAAGACCCCAAGATACTTAAACTCCTCCACTTGAGGCAGGAACTCCCCTCCAACCTGAAGAGGACAAGCCACCCTTTTCCGGTCGAGAACCATGGCCTCGGACTTGGAGGAGCTGATCTTCATCCCAGCCGCTTCACACTCAGCTGCGAACCGCCCCAGTGCGTGCTGTAGGTCTTGGCTAGAGGAGGCCAGCAGGACCACGTCATCTGCAAAAAGAAGAGACGAAATCTTCTGGTCCCCAAACCAGACCTCCTCCGGCCCTTGGCTGCACCTAGAAATCCTGTCCATAAAAGTTATGAACAGGACCGGTGACAAAGGGCAGCCCTGCCGGAGACCAACATGCACCGGGAACAGGTCCGACTTAATGCCGGCAATGCGAACCAAACTCCTGCTCCGCTTGTACAGAGACCGGATGGCCCCTAGTAAAGAGCCCCCGATTCCATACTCCTGGAGCACCCAACACAGGGCATCACGAGGGACACAGTCGAATGCTTTCTACAGGTCCACAAAACACATGTGGACCTGTTGGGCAAACTCCCATGAACCCTCGAGTATCCTGTAGAGGGTATAGAGCTGGTCCAGTTTTCCACGGCCGGGGCGAAAACCACAATGCTCCTCCTGAAGCCGGGGTTCGACTATCGGCCGGACTCTCCTCTCCAATACCCTGGCGTAGGCCTTAACAGGGAGGCTGAGGAGTGTGATACCCCTGTAGTTGGAACACACCCTCCGGTCACCCTTCTTATGTAGGGGGACCACCACCCCAGTCTGCCAATCCAAAGGCACTGTCCCCGTCCGCCACGCAATGTTGAAGAAGTGTGTCAACCATGACAGCCCCACAACATCCAAAGACTTGAGGTACTCAGGGCGGATCTCATCCAACCCCGAAGCCCTGCCACCGCGGAGCTTTTTAATTACCTCGGTGACTTCAGCCTGGGTGATGAAAGAGTCCAACCCCGAGTCCCCAGCCTCTGTTTCCACCAGGGAATGCGTGATGGCAGGATTGAGGAGATCCTCGAAGTACTCCTTCCACCGCCGGATAATGTCCCCAGTCGAGGTCAGCAGCTCCCCACCCCCACTGTAAACAGTGTTGGCGAAGCACTGCTTCGCCCTCCTGAGGCGCCGGACGGTTTGCCAGAACCGCTTTGGGGCCAACCGGTAGTCCTTCTCCATGGCCTCACTGAACTCCTCCCAGGTTCGAGTTTTTGCCTCTGCCACCGCCCGGGCCGCGGCACGCTTGGCCCCACGGTACCCGTCAGCCGCCTCAGGAGTCCCACAAGCCAACCACAGCCGATAGGACTCCTTCTTCAGCTTGACAGTGTCCCTTTCTGTCGGTGTCCACCACCGGGTTCGGGGATTGCTGCCGCGACAGGCACCACATACCTTACGGTCGCAGCTACGGGCGGTAGCATCGACAATAGATGTGGAGAACATGGTCCACTCGGTCTCTATGTCTCCAACATCCCTCGGAATCTGGTCAAAGCTCTCCCGGAGGTGAGAGTTGAATACATCCCTGGCCAAGGGGTCCGCCAGACGTTCCCAGCAGACCCTCACTATGCGCTTGGGCCTGCCAAGTCTGTCCGGTGACAACCCTTGAACATGGTGTTCATTATGGACAATCCGTGACTAGCACAGAAGTCCAATAACAAAACACCGCTCGGATTCAGATCGGGGAGGCCATTCCTCCTGATCACGCCTCTCCAGGTGTCACTGTCGTTTCCCACGTGGGCGTTGAAGTCCCCCAGCAGAATAATGGAGTCGCACTATCCAGCACCCCCAACAGGGACGCCTAGAAGGCCGGGTAGTCCGCACTACCACTTGGCCAGTAGGCCGAAATGATAGTCACAGACCTCTCCCCAACCCGAATGTGCAGGGATGCGACGATCTCATCCACTGGGGTAAACCCCAACACTAGACGTCTGAGCTGGGGGGCGACAAGCAAACCCACCCCAGCCTGCCGCCTCTCCCCGTGGGCCACTCCAGAGTAGTAGAGAGTCCTGCCCCTCTCGAGGAGATGGGTTCCAGAGCCCATGCCGTGCGTGGAGGTGAGCCCAACTATTTCTAGTCGATATCTCTCGACCTCCCGTACAAGCTCAGGCTCCTTCCCCCCCAGCGAGGTGACATTCCACGTCGCTAGAGCCAGCCTAAGCATCCGGGGATCCATATTCAGTCCTCTTCACTTAATCAACATGAAACTGTCCTCAGAGACAGATAACATGATAGTGTAAGTTGGTCTCAAGTACTGACAGATTTGGCTGGAGGGTGTGGCTGTGCCAGTGTGGCGAGGTGTGACGTCATGCCATGGGCTTATGTTTGGCTCTAAATTACAAACGCAGTCTGATTTACTCCAAACTGAATATGGTTGACCTTTGTGAACCCCCAAACAGCTCTATTTGATTACATTGGAAATTGAATCAAATTAATGAATGAAATTGAATCGCTTTAGCTCCCTGATACATCATCGGATCCACTTCAGATTTTGTATGCAACATCATCGACGAATACTGAACACTGGCACAGTCAATTGATCACTTTAGCCCCGCCCACTTAAACCAGGAAGGCACGTGTTTCACTGTTAGATGTTCTCCTTTTAAACTCTCACTGATACAAGGTTCAAGCAGTTTTTCATCTCCCAAACAGCTCTAATGGATTACCTTGGACTTTGGATCAACGGCGTCCTGTAGGAAACTTTAACCGCTTTATCTCCCTCATACATCATTTGATCCACACCAAATTTTGTGTGCATCATCATGGACGAGGACTGAACTGTGCTGTAAGACAGAGCGCTACAGGAGAACCTTCAAGCCCACAGCCATCAGCATCTACAACGGCTCTTTGAAGAAACCTACATAATGAGCTACAACAACATTTGATTTCCCTTTGAGATTAATAATGTATTTTTGAATTGAAGTGAATTGAACTGAACACGTTGCCATGGTTAATTAATGACATTGCTTTAGCCCTGCCCACTGACAACCAAATAACAGGTTTCTCAGCTGATTAACCTTCGTTGACAGTCTCCAGAAGTTTCAAACTTTTTCTAACAAGGCACAATAATTTTAGATGACATTTTTAAAGCACAACAGGAAGTCTTTGTTAATCATTCACCACCAAATGCAGCTTCCGTTGGGAAGGTCAGATTTTGGCCAAATTTTGAACGCTTCTTGCCGTAGCACAACTCTGCATCAAGACGATCATATGAAAGCTTGCTCACAGTGCTGCTTAGTGGAATTGAGAGGTGGGCTCCTCAATGCTGTAGAGGTGGAGAGGCCAGGCTCCCGCAGTTGCGGCACAGTCCGCGCGGCGCTGAGCTTCGAGGGCTGCCCAATGCTGCTTGCAGTGTTTATTGTGTTTGTATTCACCCTGGTCTTGCCTGTGGGTTCTGTCCACCCAGTCCAGGCATATCTGCCGTACCTGCAACTAAAACTTTAAGATACCTTTCTGTATCAGTGATAATGACCTCCTTTCAGACACTTTCAAACACCCACGCATGCATATGCAGTACTTATGTACTCTTGGTGCACTGACATAAGGTACATGTTCAAAAAAAGCACTGTCTTTCTCTCTTCCCTGCCAGATAAGTCATTTCCGTATTCATTTTGTCAAAGTTTGTCCGGCAAAGATGAGATACTTGAAGAAGAAGATTGGGAGATACTTGGATGTAGATTTAAAGAGGTTTTTACTCATGGCTACTGCAGAAACTTAAGGTACCTGCACAGTATGTGCACACTTAGCCCTTTTAAAGACCCTTGGTTCAGATAATTGCACAAATGTTAAAATTTTTTTCTTTATTTACAGCCTCTGTGCTTCTCAGTCATAGAGCACACACATCCCCATGCGCACATACTGAAGGGAGTCTTAGTCTCTTTTGTAATATGGACTAAGAACTACTACATAAGCTGCTTTGACATACTTTAACAGAAGGGGGCACTGATTCTCCACAGGAGGATCTTCATTCATGGAGGCAATATAACATGTGCATTATGCCTGTTTCCTCTCCATGTTCATTCTCAGTGTTTCTCTTCTTTACTGACGCTTTCAATTATGTCCTCTTCAGTTCTGTTCTCCTTTGGTTTTGCTCATTTTCTGACTGTTTTTGCTGTAAGTTAAAGTTAGTTACTTATCAAAACGTACCTCTACAATAAAGAAATATATTTCTGTGAGTTGCCATGTGTTGCATTTGTGTTTATCTTCATGTTCATATGCACATACTTTTTTGACAGGAAAATAATGAACTTTATCACAATATGCTAATATTTTGAGAAGGACCTGTAGATCAGCTGCTTTAGTAAGGTCCACATTGGTTGACTGGAGCATCTCAGACAAAACCTTTGTTGGGGATGACAACAAAACCTTTTCTGAAGACCACAAGGAGTCCTATGAAATACAAGTCAATCTGAAACCTTTTGCTTCTGCAGCTTTTTGTGGATTAGTGGAATTTCCTCCAGCACTCTCATTACTGCAGAAAATCTGTCACAGACAGACACAGGAGGCTCAAAGTGATTGAAATAGATTACTTTAATGTCTTATAGAACATAAGGTGTAACCAATCTAGCGCTCATCTATAACCATACTTAAAACATTAATTCAGAATATAAAACATGGAAACTAATTAGCAGGACTCCAGAACGGTACATATGAACCACTGGTGGGGAAAACAGGCTGACAAGCTGGGGACACTAAATGATTTTTTGCCCAATTTTACCCCTTATTCTCAGTCGGGAAGAGTCTGCATCAGTTTGCAGTAGTTGCAGCCAGTCAGCAGGGCGAGTCAGCACAAAAAGCTGTTAGTTTGAGATGGGGTGAAGGCTGGAGTCTGCAAGTGTGAGAGGGAAACAGACCTGACCTCAGTCACAGTCACACTTTTGAATGTTTTGAGCCAAATCCTGATACATTTTGGTAGAGGTAACTTATTACTGACACAACGCAAAACACTTGTTGCCTACAGACAATGATTAAAGTGGCTGTGACCCGAAATCAACTGCACGCGATTTTTTTCTTTGTCATTGAAAGATATATTTTTATATATACATTATCCACATAACTTTAAAACATGTGGGAATAATGCAAACTATCAACTAACTAATCATAATCATGTAGTGTTACAAAACAAACCAAAGAACAAAAAAAGAGACCATTTGATATGTAACTATAAAATACATTAAATAAGGGCCCTAATGGGGAGAACATGCAAACTCCATGCAGAAAGACCCCTGGCCAGGAGAATTACCATTTCTGAAAAAAAAAAAAAAAGAAATTTCTGAACTAAATGTATATATCATCATTTCTAAATGTTTATTTACAAAATCCAGCTGATTGTCAGCTAAGATAGAAATAGCAACATATTTAGATTAAAGTCAATATTAAGTCATTTTAAAACCCACAAACAGCCCCCAAAATCAACTCTAAACAAATCATATTTGTGTGATAAACGTAACGTTTTCAAAATTACATCTCTTTTATTCTATAAGGGTGTAAAAGAGAAACATAATCCGTCCGAATTCTGAGAATTCTATTACAACCACCTACTATATGTTTGCTCATTCAAAGTGTAGCTGGAGTTTCAATGCGATGTTGGTGTGTTAAGTTGGCTTTATAGTTTGTTTGATAAATCCTGTACTCTGAGATTGCTCAGCAGGTCCAGTTTTTAAGTTTGTGATCCTCAGTCTTTTAGTTGTGAAATCAAAAATCTATTAAAACCAGTCTGTTAGTGTGAACTCCAAGTCTTTTCAAAATCTGTAAAGACTGTAAATGGTGTATTGTGTGCCCCCAGCATAACAAAGGAAGTGGGAAGGACAAGACCTTATATACAAATCTAAGACAGCCATGGCAACCATGAAGCCAGAACAGCAGGGGGGCAGGAAATAACCAATATCTCAAAAATACAACAGGAAATGAACACAGTCTTATAACTAAAACTTATGACAGGACTGTAAATATCAAAGCCCAGAGAAAACAAACCCACATAAACCATGAGAAATCTAGTGTTTCCATAACATGAAAATCCATAAAAGTCTAGCATACTTTGAAAAGTATGTATTTATACATTTTCTAATGACTAGTATGCTGAGCTGAATGGGAGAACATCATAAAACTACATCTACAGCTTTACCAGACTATGATATAAATTTTTGCTAAAACGTGTTTTTGTAATACACACTATTCAGCTTTTATAAATGCTCAAGCACATTGTTTATTCTTTTTTTCAATACTTTATCACTGGTCAAGTTACCACACTAACGTGCCTTTGGGATGCAACATGGAGTGAGTAAACCATGCACATGGATGGGCAGAGACAAAAACTGCAGACCCTTGAAAAGGCTCCATGAAACCACAAGAGACATCCCTTATTTTCTCTGTATCTTTTCAATGTTCATTTGGTTTTCTATCCTCACTTTAGCCAGTAATGGAAAACTGTGTATTTTGGCTGAATATTAAGACTGGGGATTATGCTCATGCAGCTGACGTAGGCATATCTCTCTCTCTCCCCTATGCTAATCCTGTTTGATTTTCCTCTGAAAAAAATATTTATATATGCCTCACCTTCTGATGAGGGGTGAGGCAGACTGAAGTACAGAAAGATCTCTCTAGATATGTCCTGCTCTTCACACATCCAGACCTGGTTTAATAATAATGAATTTATTAATCATTGTTTGTGTTTTATTAACGCAGAACCACATAAAGTGGGTGTGGTACCCCGCAGGGTAGCAAAATATTGTCATGTAATGTTGAAGAGCATCATTTAAACTAATATTAGCATGTTTAATTGAGCTTATCAGTGTCATAATGTTATTCTTATTTTGTCTGTCAGATCATCCCTACCCACTTCTCTAAGGAAAACATGCTGCATTCTTCATTGCATTTTGTCTTCAGTAGGTCATATTTCTGTAATGATCCTGCATCTAGCAAATTAGGAACAAATCATGGTCAACTAACTTGAGGAAAATGATTTCACACAGGCCACATAGTTAAATTTCATAAGACTGCATCCGTGAAATGAATTTTTTTAAATATGAATTTGAAATCATGTAATTTGTTGTCAGTCTCTGTGAAAGTTCTACTTTTACTTTATCAGACCCAGACTTTGGCCTATCATAGGAGAGCTTAGTTTCTTAACATTAAGTAATTTATTTACCTTTTCTCTTCCTTTTTTTTCAGCATTTGTATTTTTCATCCAACCTATTAAAATTGTTTTGAAAACAGCATCATATCTTCCTCTGACGATATGCCCATTTGCATTTTAAACTAATGCTTTACAAATACAGTAATATTACAGTGCATGTAGCCATTGTGTTTGATTTTTGCATCGTATGTTTGTAAGTTGGACCCACTGCACTACAATTACACCGTCACAAAGAGAGTTTCAGATGCTGATCTGACGCGCACTTTGTTTCAGACGCACTAAAACCTTCAGCATGTATCAAAGTGCACCTGTAAACACAACTGGAAACTGGTCAGAAAGAGGAGAAAAGGTAGCTTTAGTAACCATCTGTATGTTTTGGCTGTTTTTGATTTGCTATTATGGAGTCTTGAAAGGAGAGAGAAATGGCCCAACACCTGTAAGAATGTCTGAACACAAAGATCTGATACTTAAATATGTTACTCCCCTCCTCTGAGATCCTGAACTCAACACATACACAGAATACACCTAATAGGCTGCACTTTGCTTTCTTGTAAGAGTAGAAATATTTCAGAATAAAAAACACATTTTCTGTCTTTTCCCAGTTGGGCATGCTCTAGTATAACCATTTATAAATCAGATTTGGAGTGTGTAAAATACATTGGATAAACAGAGGAGGGTTTGGAGTTTCCTGTACCAAATCTAATTATAGTTTGTTTTTTTTTCTGCAGAAGAGAATTTTATCCCTAAAGAGTTTTGCTTTTTATGTGGCATACTTTGTTGACAAGCATGCCACATAAAAAATAGGTGTCATAAATACAAAATAGGTTTCATAAATGCAACTACTAGGTCAATGCAAAGGTCACCTGATTCTTTTTCTTTCTTGCCCAGTTTGTTTGACTGGACTTGATTTAAAACTTTTAAACATGTATCCCTGTGAAGGTGCTACATGTCCAATTGTAACTGTTTCAGTATTGGTCATTATAAAATCCTTCAGGGCTTCAAGATGGTTCCTTGGTGCCTGGATGACTGTCAGGCTCAAGCACTCATAGATGCTGTTTTATCAGATGGTCGATCAAATGAGAACCCAGCTAAGCTTTAAAAGAGCTGTTGAAATTTTGTCACTTAATAGAATTAAAGGGCCTGTGTACTTTCCTGCTGTCAAATCTGCTGATTGAAATTATACCCAGTTAATGTTCGGACACAGAATACAAGGTCAATGTAAAGATGGTATAGAACAACATAACAGTAAGAGGTGATGTGTGTATACAAATGTCTAAATCAAAATTAGTTCTGTTATGAACCAATTGACTCAATTAAGTTTATTTTGCCTCTAATAACTAAAAATTATTTTCCTCCATTTCTCACGTAGTACAAAAAGTAAATCACAGATTTAGTTTAATTTGCTTTGAATTTACTATGTTACTATATATAATGAAAGGAACCATCCACTGAACCATTGACACTTTCCTGATGTCACTGTCACGTTAATTAACATAACCAGTGTGACAAAAGCTGTGTCACAGTATAGGAATCTAGCTGTTTAGAAGGGACTCCAAGAAACATTTAATCTTATATTGAAGTTCTCTTCTTCAGAGCTTTACTGAGTTGCTTAGGCATTTCTATTGTACTGTTCATTTGTTAGTCCAAAGGCACTGCATTTAGTCATTAATCAAAATACTGACAGCAAAAACCTTAGCCTTAGCAGCGTAAACTATTAATTGCACAACTTTCAGCTTGTTGTATAAAACAACTGTCACGGATTACTGTGAGATTCAGACTTTCACTTTTACCATCATGAATGTTAATTTTAGCACAATTAGCAATGTTAAGATTTAAGCTCAAAATACAACCACAGTGTCATTTATGTTTAGAATATGTGAGAGGAATTAATAAACATGACAACAGGGTAAAAAGTACATTATTTTTTAATTTATTTTAAATATTATTTTTGGTTTTCAATTTTCTAAACAATCGTCTAGAAATAGTCGGACTCGCCTCCACGCACAGCGTGGGCTCTGGAACCCATCTCCTTGAGAGGGGTTGGACTCTCTTCTACTCTGGAGTGGCCCACGGGGAGAGGCGGCGGGCTGGTGTGGGTTTGCTTGTTGCCTCCCAGCTCAGCCGTCTCGTGTTGAGGTTTACCCCAGTGGATGAGAGGGTCGTATCCCTGCGCCTTCGGGTTGGGGAGAGGTCTCTGACTATCATTTCAGCCTACGGGCCGAGTGGTAGTGCAGAGTACCCGGCCTTCTTGCCGTCCCTGTCGGGGGTGCTGGATAGTGCCCCTCCCGGGGACTCCATTATTCTGCTAGGGGACTTCAACGCCCACGTGGGGAACGACAGTGACACCTGGAGAGGCGTGATCGGGAGGAATGGCCTCCCCGATCTGAATCCGAGCGGTGTTTTGTTATTGGACTTCTGTGCTAGTCACGGATTGTCCATAACGAACACCATGTTCAAACATAAGGGTGTCCATCAGTGCACTTGGCACCAGGACACCCTAGGCAAGAGGTTGATGATCGACTTTGTTGTCGTATCATCAGACCTTCGGCCGCATGTTTTGGACACTCGGGTGAAGAGAGGGGCTGAGCTGTCCACTGATCACCACCTGGTGGTGAGTTGGATCCGCTGGAGGAGGAGAAAGCCGGACAGACTTGGCAGGCCCAAGCGCATAGTGACGGTCTGCTGAGAACGCCTGGCGGAGCCCTCGGCCAGGGATGTATTCAACTCCCACCTCCGGGAGAGCTTCGACCAGATCCCGGGGGATGTTGGAGACATAGAGTCCGAGTGGACCATGTTCTCCGCATCTATTGTCGATGCTGCTGCTTGTAGCTGCGGACGTAAGGTCTGCGGTGCCTGTCGCGGTGGCAATCCCAGAACCCGGTGGTGGACACCGGCAGTAAGGGTTGCTGTCAAGCTGAAGAAGGAGTCCTATCGGCTGTGGTTGGCTTGTGGGACTCCTGAGGCGGCTGACGGGTACCGTGAGGCCAAGCGTGCTGCGGCCTGGGCTGTGCCGGTCCGTTGTGGTGAAGAGAGATCTGAGCCTAAAAGCAAAGCTCTCAATTTACCGGTCGGTCTACGTTCCTACCCTCACCTATGGTTATGAACTTTGGGTCATGACCGAAAGAACGAGATCCCGGATACAAGCGGCTGAAATGAGCTTCCTCCGTAGGGTGGCTGGGCACTCCCTTAGAGATAGGGTGAGGAGCTCGGCCATCCGGGAGGGGCTCGTAGTAGAGCCGCTGCTCCTCCACATCGAGAGGAGCCAGTTGAGGTGGGTCGGGCATCTATACCGGATGCCTCCTGGACGCCATCCTCGGGAGGTGTTCCAGGCACGTCCCACCGGGAGGAGGCCCAGGGGACGGCCCAGGACACGCTGGATGGACTATGTCTCTCGGCTGGCCTGGGAACGCCTTGGGCTCCCCCTGGAGGAACTGGAGGAGGTGTCTGGAGAGAGGGACGCCTGGGCGTCTCTGCTGAGTCTGCTGCCCCCGCGACCCGGTCCCGGATAAGCGGAAGATGACGAGTATGAGTACGGGTACGAATTTTCTAAACACTCACAATAACATAATAAAATTTGTACCTTACTTTGTTGTCTTATCACTGATACTTTGCTTGTCTATACATTAATATCTTCAAGGCAGTTTACATTTCTTTTCCCTTGTGACCTGTATAGATTAAGCTTATTACATGTAAGTTAAGACCCTTTTTTATGTGTTATATATATAGTGCTTAGACTTTTTTGTAATAGTTTTGTGCAGCTTTTATGTGATGCACAGATTTGTGTATATATATTCTGCGTTGATTTATTTTGATTAAAATTTGGATGCATTCTTTAACTCTATAAAATGGACTTCTCTGTATTGACTTTTTAAGGTTAGACCAGGGATGTAAGTGTGAGCACTTAAAATAATTAGGGTTACCCTCTAAATGAGGTCAGAAGAGCTGTCTGGCATCATCCCTTTTGCTTTATGCCATCGGTATACTTTAAATAGGGCTTGCTTTGTATTTACTACTTTAATTTGGGTAAAAGTTGTGAGTGATAAATCTCTTGTCTAAAATTTAACAATGAGATTGATCATTTTTGTTGAACACATTTGCTGTCGTTTGGCACAACATCATACCGCAGTAGAGTTACTCTTCATGGCACTACCTTGGCTTGTAGCAATATTGTAAAGAACAATTATACAATGTTAGTCGGATGTACGTAAGCACATTAAAACTGAGCATGTTTTGTAATCGGTGATCTTTCTAGAACCACCTCCTTTCATCTGTCATGTTTAAACAATTACTTTCAATTATAAAGTTCCCTTAGGTTAAGGAAAATATACACTCACTATTTGTTAGATACACCTTTTTAATTTTTTGTTAACACAAATAGCTAACCAGTCAGTCACATAACAGTCATTCAATGTATAGAGGCATCTAGATGTGCTGAAGAAGACTTGCTGAAGTTCAGACCAAGTGTCAGAATGGGAAAGAAAGTGGCTTTAAGTGGCTTTGATAGTGTCATGGAGTATTTCATAAACTTCAGTTTGACGTGGATTTTCATGCACAACTATTTCTCATGCTTACATAGAATTGCAGGAAAAAGAAAAAATCAAGTTACAGTCAGTTCACAAAAAAATATTTGTTGATATCAGATGAGAATGACATCAATTAAGATTTCTGTTAAATTATTAGACTAGGGGCTTCAACCTACAGTATATGATCTCTTTTTTTAAAGTAGAAAACGGTTTATTAGGTTTGTCCGTGAAACGATAAGGCCTAAGTTATTCATACACATGACAGATTTAGATGGGATGTAATCTTTAATATCACCAACATTTTTCTTCTGAACTAACCTTTGTAGTTTTGTACACAGCTGTATACTTCTCTTTTCTAGTAGTTTTCTCTCTCATTTATCACTGCTTGATGGCCAGAATTAGGCTTCATTATGGTAATGTAAACTCTCAATAGGAGCCTGATCTTGCAGTAATGATATTTCAATAGAAATTAGATCAAGGCAGTAATTTCAGCCTCCTAAACTAATGCTGAACTGGTGTCATATATTATGGTCTTCTGTTGCAGACAGATACACAGGCTCATGTGATCAGCCAAGACATCAGCTGCTTCCAGAGACAGATTAACCCTGGCTCTTTTCCCGGTACCTATAATCCTGATTCCAGTACAAGCCCTGATCCCAATCACACCATCACATCCTCTACAATAACCAGAAGAGTAGATGAGAGCCTAGAGAATGGAACAAAAGTGAAGGAAAAACAGATGAAAATTCCTCATAACTGCAGCCAGGTATGTGCGGTGTAAGTGGCTGACTTGACAACTTTGTAAAGTTGCAATAGCTTTAGAGTATAAATTATACACAAAATACCCATTGTGGGAACAAAATATTAGGAAACATACAAAATGCACATAATATCTGAATATGTTGTTCTCCTAAGCATTATTTTACCTGAGAAGAACACATTTTTGCTTATTTCTTTCCCAACAGTATAAATCATGACCATGTGTACAGGTCAGTTAAAATAAACATCTGAGTAATTTTTACTTGTTATTCGATTACATTATCATTTGTGAAATCATAATTTTAAAAGCACTGTTTAAAAGTATTCACTATATCAGTGGGCTTGCTTATTCTTTTAGTTATTGGGTTTTTTCTTTCCTTTTTAAAAGATGGTCTATACTTGGGTTTCTAAAAAAAATCAAGCCTTTATACATGAATGGATGCAACATAAAAAACAAAAGGGCTTAGCAGTGGGTAAAATTACACTCAATTTGCAGTTCACATGATGTGACAATGCACTAAAAAGATATCAAACAAGCCTCTACATGGTGTGAGTTCTACCTGTGAGTCAATTGAAAGTACTTCAAACAAACCCTAATTGACGCCATATCCACAGGCTGTATCTAAAGGAAAACTTGTGAACTGCATGTACCTTTGGAGTGAAAGGGGGCCCTCCAGCAGCGCAGGTCTGGCAGGAACAGTTAGATTGACATTTCATACTCTTTACACAACCAAGTGCAGTTGACCTCATTCTGACAGTAGTCTTTTCAAACAACCGAGGTCAGAAGGTAAAGAGAAAGTTTGGTCAATGTCCAGCTATTGTACAACAAACTGTTATTTAGTTAGAAGTTTGAAAAACAAACAAAACAAAATAATTTGCTTAACCTGCTTGTTTATTAGAGAAATATTAATTTAACAACCTTAATGTCTTGTATTTGAATTCTAGCTGGTTAAAAAAAACATAAAGTAGTTGTTATTACATAAGTGGAAGGAAAATGGTCAATTTTTTTACAATTTGATTAAAGCCTTTATAAAACTAAATTTTGCTGCAACTACAGCTGTCTTTTAGAGGTGTTTCTCTTTCTAGAAAATAAAAATGTGACTATTCTTAGCAAAATAGATGTCATTTTGATGTCATGGACATCTTCCATGAACATCAGTTTTCAAGTCTTGTCACAAATGCTCAATTGGATTAAGCTCTGGACTTATGGATAAGCAGGTATAGACAATGATTGTCCTGATGAAAGGAGAACCTATGTCCCAGTCTCAAATCTTTTGCAGCCTCTAACAGGTTTCCTTCTCAGGTTACCCTATATTGAGCTACATTCATCTTCCTATCAACTTTGACCAGCCTCCCTGTCAGCATAGTGAAACGTATTCCTACAGCATAGTGCTGCCACAACCATGTCACACTGTGGGCATGGTGTGCTAGTTTTCTAATACAGTGTTTTACATGTTGACCATTACCTTGTATAATATTGTCAATGGAGTTTGATCCGCTTTCAAAAGTGCATGTGAAAGCGAATTAAACCAAATAATGATGTAATTTTTCAACATTCCATGGCTTGTGGAAAACATGTGTTCATATGACTTTTTTTTCGGTAATGGCTTTCTTCTTGTCACTCTTCCACAAAGGCAGATTCTCTCACTGGAGATGTGGATCTCAGGAGCACCTTTAGAGTTACCAGACCCTTTGGCTGCTTTGCTAATCAATACTCTGCTTGTCTGACCTGTCAGTTTAGCTGGATGGCCATGTATTCATAGGTTTGCAGTTGTGCCATACTTTTTAGACTTTAAGATGATGATTCGAACAGTTTTCAAAACTTGAGATATTGTTTTATAACCTAGACCTGCTTAAACTTCTCCACATCTTTATCCCTGACTTGTCTTGTGTGTTTCTTGGTCCTCATGATGCTGTTCCATTGCTAATGTTCTCTAATAAACCTCTGAGGCCCTCACAGAAAATTCATACTGGGATAAATTGACACACCTATTTACTAATTAGTAGTGACATCTGAAGTCAATTGATTGCAGTAGGTTTATTGAAGGACAACACAGTATAAGGGACTGGGTACTATGTTACAGTTTTCAGATTTGGTTTTCATGCAAAAGAAAAAATCTAAATAATTCAATTATCAGTTAACCGAGGGGGCTGTTTACATGTAGCAAAGTGTAGTACCCCCTAGTGGCCATGACATTATTTGGGAAAGCCAACCAGAATTCTTTAAATGTAACAGTATCTCTACCTTTAGTGTTTTAGGTTCTTAGCTTTTCGACCATAGAGTAAATACACAAAAATAGCAGTGAGTACACAAATAGCACTTTAAACATGTACTTTTCAGCCCTTAAACAGCTGACTTGCCTGCGAAAATTCTCCACAAAGCAACCAGATTTCCTCCTTCTTTGTCCTCTTGTTTAGTCACTCAGTCTTTCCTCTTTCCGTTAGCTAGCTGCGAGCACCCAGCAAAGTCTCATTGGCATTAGCCACTGCTGTAGCAACTAATACAGCTCTACTGAAGAGTTGTTCACTCACACAGCTCAACTATTACCGTTTAGGTGATAATTGAGCTGGGTAAGTGAACGGGTGGAGTTTTTCCAACTCTATCTGATGCAAGGCTTGACAGTCACCACCAGCGGGTATGGTCAGTGGGCCGTGGCCCATCCATCTTACATCTTAGATCCTCTCCTCCCTCACATTACTTCTGATTGGAGCTGGTCACTCAGTTCAAATGCACAGGGTCTAAACTACATCTACACCTGCATCCTCTTTACAGAGTTGGGCTAACCTCTTGAAAAGACTTGCATTGATCCCCAGGACAATGGGGATCTGGTCTGGAGTTCTGTGGCCAGGGTAGACTAATGCTAAAACAGAGTGATTATTTGACACTTTTGAGGGAGCTCAAGCTCTACTTGGACATATTGCTGCTACTTTTTCATGTTCATTCTTCTAATTCTGTATGTGCATTCAACCCCAATCCAATGAAGTTGACATCTTGTATAAGTCGTAAATAAATACAGAATACAATGATTTGTGAATCCTGTTCAACTTGTATGCAGTTGAATACACTACAATGATTAGATATTTAATCATCAAACTGATAAACTTTATTGTTTTTTTGCAAGCAATTTAGGGATTTCATTATCTACAGTCCATAATATCATCAAAAGATTTAGAGAATCTGGAGAAATCTCTGCACATAAGCGGCAAGGCTGAAACCCAACATTGAAAGACTTTCGAACCTCTAGGAGGCACTGCATTAAAAAATCAACATTAATGTCAGTTAACACAGTTCGTTGGTACATTTGTAAGTGCAAGTTAAAACTCTGCCATGCAAAGCCAAAGCCGTATATCAACCACCAACCACCATGCCACCAGCTTCTAAGGGCCCGAGGTCATCTGAGATGGACTGATGCAAAGTGGAAAAGGATGCTGTGATCTGATGAGTCCACATTTCAAATTGTTTTTAGAAATCATGGATGTCGTGTCCTTCGGGCCAAAGAGAAAAAGGACTATCCAGATTATTAGTGCAAAATTCAAAAGCAAGCATCTGTTAAAGTACGGGTTGTATTATTGCCCATGACATTGGTAACTTGCACATCTGTGAAGGCATCATTGATGCTGAAAGGTATACAGGTTTTGGAGCAACATCTGCTGCCATCCAAGCTACATCTTTTTCAGGGTTCTTCCTATTTATTTCAGCAAGACAATGCCGAGCCACATTTTGTAAGTGTTAAAACATTGTGGCTTTGTAGTAAAATAGTGCTGGTACTTGACTGGCCTGCCTGCAGTCCAGACCTGTCTCCCATTGAAAATATGTGGCACATTATGAAGAGCAAAATACAACAACAGAGAAGCTGGACTGTTGAGCAACTGAAGTTGTACATCAAGAGAGAATGGGAAATAATTCCTCCTACAAAGCTTCAACAATTAGTGTCCTCAATTACAAAATGCTTATTCAGTGATATTAAAATGAAAGGTGATGAAACATAGGTAAACATGCCTCTGTCCCAGCCTTTAATGAATATGTTGCAAGAATCAAATACAAAATGAATCAATATTTGCAAAAAACCAATAAAGCTTATCAGTTTGAACATTAAATATCTTGTATTTATAGTGTATTCAACGGCATATAGGTTGAACATGATTTGCAAATCATTATATTGTTTTTAGCTATGTTTTACACAATGTCCCAACTTCATTGGAAACGGGGTTGTACCACTTCGTTTAGTTTCATTAAACAAATAAGAATTGCTAAGGAATTGGAAGATTTAGTATACATTTAACTGACACAAGAATCTGTATTCATAACTTAAAAAGATTTGTAGGTGCAGTATTTGATCTGCAGCAGTGCTCATCTTTACTAATGAGAATATTTATGGGAACTTACATAAGATTTTGACCATCTCATAAAAGCTCATGAGATATTCTTTTTGTTGTAGGTGCTGGTTATAAAACATGGACAGGAGAAAACAGTGGGAGCAATTGAAGGTGATAAAAGTGAATTGGCCAACTTTACAGGACTATACAGTGAGGAGGAGTCCGCAAGATCTTTTCAGGAGGCTCTCATACAGTGGAGACAAGAAAGGATTGATGGGAAAAGAAAGCTTGTTACAACTGATGTACCATGGAGACCAGGTGAACTATATAGAAGTAGTTGTAGGCATGCTTATATTGTCTTCTATTATAAAAAACAATATAAGCATGCCTATTATATTGTCTTATTTGTCTATAATATATATTGTCTTCTATTTTTAAGAATGGAGAAAGTAGTTGTTTGAGAACTGATGATACCAATTGTAGCAGTTCTGCGTACAAAATGTTTTTTTTCCAGTGCACATTTGGAAGTTTGGCATTCAGGCTATAATATACAATTGAACGATGCTGCCCCAAATGTGCAAAGCATTCTTTGAAAAAGGGTTTTGATTTTTTAGCTCCATGATTTTTTTCAAAACTTCTATACGAAAATAACTCCATATTTATGTGAACCCCTGGAAAAGATGGTAATGATGGTGATGATTTGCTATTGGTCAGCATTTAGTCTTTTAAAACATAGAGATAGACAACTTTAAGTTCTGGCTATTTGTTTTTCTCTTCATAGAAGTTACACCTGGCCTAATGTTCTGTTTAGCTGTGTGACCTTTCTGGATGGGGACATTAGCTGAGCTATGGCAGCCAATAACCTTATGTTCTCTGACTATAGATGATAAACTTGATCCTGTCTTTCTGTTTAACCCCCTCTCTCCTAGACAAAGCCATTGATGAAGCTGTTGCTGCCATTATATATATGTACTTTGTTTTTCATATCGTAGATGGTACTACTGGCTCAGAGCTTCTCTTGTTAGCTCTGTTTATCTCCTAGATGAAGAAAACTGTTTCTTGCATTAACTCTTCACTTATTCTTTAACATAGAAAATACTTCTGTAGTAGTTCTCCTGTGTTATTGTGTGTTTGCTCTTTGTTCTCAAAGCAACAGTCAGTAGTGACAAATAGCCACTCACAGGTTATGCTGGGGGTTGCTTACTGTTAAAATGCTGTCGGCCCTTTCCACTTTTGCCACACTCCACAGTGATTGGTGCAAATTTCACAAAATGAAGGCAATCTACTATTGCCACATGCTTGTTCGAGAAGAGGGATTGCTGCAAAGTCATGCAATCGGCTGTTTTCCTTGAAAAGCAAGCTATTCTACTAGTTGGCATAATAAAATAAACCTGACTGCATTGGAATACAGCAAGAAAAATAAATATGGAACACCTCAGTGTTTTTCTCAACAAATATATATTTCAGATATTTTTGACATCAGATTCACACCAGATGTTGCTATATACAAACATATCTCAGTATTTCAACTCTGTCTTGGTAATACAATAAATGTTCTCTCCTCTGAAGCCCAAGGGTGCAGCATCCATTATTTAAAAAAACGCATTTCATATTTTGATTCAGCGAGCCACAGGGCATTTTTCCGCTTTGCCTCAGTCCATCTTTAATGAGCTCAGTCCTGGAGGCTGCTGTGTTTCCTGATATTTCCTGATTCATTTTGAATGAGTGGGTATGTTTAGTTGTTGTCTTTTCAGGGATGCTATACTTTTTTTAATTGTAGAGTTTGTGTTAAATGGTTTTTATTCCTGCTTCTTACCGATACAGTAATTTACTCCTCAGAACGCTGTTTATAATCTAGAAAAAATAGTCATTGTTAAATGGAGGAATATGGAGAGTTACTTGTCATTGGAAGCACATGAAAAAAGTGAAAAATGACTGTCGTACACTTGCTTTCTTATACATTCCATTTTATTCATTAATGCTTTGCCCCTCAGATCATATAAGTTATCTTAAGGAAGTGCTCAGATCTAAAATGGAATTTAAATTAAGGTCGGCTATGCAAAACAATTTTGGAAAATGTGGTGTTAAGCGGTAAAAATTGCAATATGACAATTAAATATATACTATATGTGTATTAAAAAAATATCATCTCTCTATCTGAGCCAAATGCTTTCCTGTCTACCAACCTTCCTCAGCCTTTTTCTCAATCCTTCTCTCTTTTTCTCCTCACTATTTCCTACCCTCTTCCTGTTTGCAGTTTGATCAGTTAATTAAATAGGGCCTTCACTACAGTTAGAGATAGGAATGTGTGGAGAGTATGGGGCTAGTAGAGAGAATGGCTGTTGCATTGTGAAATGATAAAAATGGGATTGTTAAGGGCAATACTGCACCTTATATCAATACTTGCCTCATTTGGGTCTATGTGTAAAACTATATTAATTAATTTGTATGCCTTTTCATCCAGACTGCTTCTATGTTTGTTTAGGTGCATACCGTGTGTTTAAGGGTTAAATGGGAGTGTTATTAACACTGTTATTCTGGGTTGTGTTTGTGTGTGCATCTGACCAGGTGTTTGTGCTTATCATCAGTCCTCCTATCTTTTCTCTGCTTTACTGCTTGGACAAACTCAGCTCCTGTCCTTTCACTCTGCTCTGCAAATTGCTGCTAGCCCCTCCAGCGCTAATTATTTCTGTAATGCCAATGAACCCAAGGCCCAATTTAAAGTTGTCACCGTGAACTGCCAATGTGTCTGCAGAACAATCACAAAATTTCCTTTACTTCTGTCTTTCTTTTTCTCCAGTGTGATCACTATGTTCTTTTGATATTGTTTGAATCTTTTTCTTATTCTCATGGTACTGGTTTCTATCTGTTATTGTTTTGGCACTTTTGGCATGGTGGCGAGGTGTTTTCTCACTTGTTAAAGAAAGGTGTGGAGAAAAGGCTTCTCAAGATGTTTTTCTGCCTTCTTTGTGAGTCTTGGATGGGTCTTTGACTCACTGTTATTTTACTTTAGGCTATGTTTTTCTTCTTTTCTCTCATTTTTAATGTGATGTCCCACTTTCCATATTTTCCCAGCATTAATGTCAGCCACGTCGACCCAGACTGACCTCCCTCCAGACAGAGAATCTGAAGGACAAAACAGAGAAGGAGCAGAACAGAACCTAACTGTCAAGCTGGAGTTTACTGAAAACAGCCTTACCTACATGGATAGGTTGCTTCTCAAGAAGCACCGCAGGTACCAATAACAATACATATGCAAAGCACACAAACTGTTTTCAGATAGGCCCTAAATCTGTTCGGTATTCTGTATTCATGATTCTCAAACTGTGATACAAGTACAACTGGCAGTACAATTACTGCCTCAAGTGGTACCAGTTTTGTTTTCTTAAGTTTTGGGAAGGTAAATACAAACTAATTAACTTGGATTAATGTAAGTTGTTCAAGGATGTTGATCTTTGCTTCATCAGAAAGCATTCAAAAGTTATGTCCCTTTACAATTAGAAGATTCTTATTCTATGTCTTCTGTTCTTAAGTCAGAATTTGGATATGGCAATGAAAGAACTGCCAACAAAACTGAGGTCCAGCTGCTAGTTTGCCAACCTGTAGGATTTAAATGACATAGTCAATGATTACATTAACTATTATTAATGACATAAGCTTAAAACAGTGAATTTCCCAACATTGTGGCAGTATATATACCAAAGGAAAGTATACAACTATAAATGTGTTAAAACGTTTTTTATTAGAAACGACTTTTCAAAAGTCTGTTAAATAATTCACATATTCAAGTTCTGTTAAAGAAACAAATCACTTAAAACATGGCATGAATACAGCAAGCAATTTTCCAGATTCCAGACTAGTTGTGTTAGATAAAACTCTTTGTTTTGTTTGTTTGGTTGATGTTTTTTACCTTGTTTTGTTTGAAAACATTTTGCTAATAGGCATGATAATATGCATATGTACAGAGTATACAGACTATGTTATTATGATTTGGTGGCATTTTACTTTATGCTAGCTAAAACACAATGTTCTGCAGGGTAATTTAGAGCTGGATGATATATTGAAGCGTGATCATCATCGCTATTTCCATGACGATGATGGAAAAAAACTGATGGAGTTCAGGTATTGTATGCAATATCTGAACTCCAAAGAAGTGTTTGGGTGCTGTATTTAACATATATGATATATTTATATACATCATACATTTATATTTAAGGTGTTTTCCATTCAAACTCTGCTTGCCAATAGCATATTTGTCTAGTTTAATTGACTTTTGCTGCCTTTTATGTCAACACCTGATATAAACTGTTGTGTCAGAGAAGCTAAAATTGAAGGAGGGTGTTTTTGACATTATGATACCAAACATAACATGTTCTGTTGTACTACTCTATTTGTTTTCCATCATCATTGGAAACCAAGAAAAGTGAGAGGAAAATGTAGGTTATTTCCAAATATCATTACCACAGTATTCAACAATAGTATAACAATGTCATGTTTTCCTAAAATGCTGCTGCCCCAATCTCATTGCTGTTGTGTCGATATTTTTGCTGTTCATATGCAAAAACAAATTAATGCAAACCTCCTGAACTAACATGGACTTTAGGTAATAGGCTCAATAATTCCTTTTCTGCTACTCGATTGTCCCTGATCACACATTGTTGTTTAGCACATAAAAATCTGAACTTCCCTGAGCATCCCTTGACAGCTAAAACATTTGGTTGTGAAGCAAGAAAATAGCTCCAGTTGCAAATGCCTTTTAATACAAACTATTCAAACTAAAGATTATATCCAATTATAAAATGAATGCCTACTTAAAATTGTGCGTTTTCAATGTTCGACAACAAGAATTTGGCAGAATAATTCTTTTTATTTTTTGTGTTTGAACATTACAATATTCTATGAACATATAACTATGTATTTCTCAAACAGAATATTGGTCACCAAATGACAACTTGTTACGTTCAGTACAACAACAGGTAACATAATATAACACATGTGCCCCTTTCAGCAATACACGCATTCTTTCCTACCACTTACTTATTTACCAAAACACTCTGCATGCACTGTTTTTCCTATAACACTTTTTTTTTTACTATAACACATGCCTCACCTGAGTCTCCATAGTCAGACACTAGTGAACAAAGCAATTTCTTTCTTTCTTATTGTGCAGTTCATTGCCTGCAGGTTGGGCTTCTGCGGGTCCTGTTATTATAACCTTTATTTAAGCAGTTTTCTTGGGCTTAGTAGTCAGCTTGAGAGCAGGTCAGCAGGAAAGAGAGCTGAGTGGAGGTTTGGGCGTTCTCTCTGCTGGAGCAGGAATGCTCTATATCCCAAACTGTAGCAGCCTTTAACTGTGGAATAGACTATAGAGCCAATCTGGAGTGCAATAACCCTGAAGCGGTGATGGTAGCACAGCTTAATGGAGAGACAGAGTCTTACTGGCTGGAGGGAGGAAAGAAGGAGAGGTTGAATTTTAACAAGCTTTAATAATAATGGGAACAGCAGGAGAGAGCTTTAAAGAATCGGCTAAAAGTGCTCAGCTATATTATAGTCGTAAAGTCTATCACCCTTGTAGATTTGTGCACGGCCTGCAGGTTATAGAAAGTAAGCTTTTAACCAAGCTGACTGGCCTGTGCAGCTAGGGTAAGTGAGTGCTCTTCCTTCCAAGACCCAGAATTTTTGCAGGTCTTGGACCAAGAAACTATGGTACAAAGCCAGGTAATGTTAAAAGGTTTATATATGTCTTAATGTCGTTAATATGCTCTTGGTCCGTTTATTTGGCGCTAGTGCTGCTGCTTCTTCTTCTCTTCTTCTGCTGGCGGTTTGCAACAAATTCAGAGGTGTATACTGCCACCTACTGAACATCATTGTATAACTCCACCCACTATATTCTGAGCCTGAGATCACGTGACACCAAGTCGCTGATGTAAATTCGTATTCTCAAAGAAAAGAAATCGTATTCACAAACTGTTGCAGCATATTGTATTCATAAAGAATAAACCACAACTGTAAACTTGAACTTTGTAATTTCTTGAAGCTGTAACATTTTATTTTGTATTCTTATAGAGAATATATACAATACCTCTTTTGGATTTTACTTATGCACAACTATTGACTAATATGCACGCATTTCCGTCTTTACATTCACATTGTTTTTGACAGCGTTCTTACCCCATAGTTTTTTAATTGTACTGCTTCATCTCCATATTTCTTTCACAGTGTGAAAAATGGTTGCTGGATTAATTTAGTTACTTTTAGAGTACAAATGCTGCTGCTTCTGTCTCTTCATTTCCTTTTTGTGCTCCGTTTTTCTTCATAGGTGAAACAAGTTGTTTTTTTCATTAGATGTATTTTTCACCTTTCGAAGGTCAACTGCAGTTTGTTGGTAATCTATATTAGATCACTTTCATGTTACTAAAGCCCCTAACAGAGGATAAGTCCTTTGTCTAACTCTCACTGAGTCCATGTGAGTTGACCTAGACCCAAACACGTTGCAGGATTCAGATAGGAAACCCGTGGTGTGTATGCCGGCTGATACAGCACTTGAAATGATGAGCAAATGTCGTTTTTTTTACTGGGTGCAATGCAACATGGTTTAACATAAATCGTAAGAGATAACTATTGTTGTGGTTCTTCTGAGTTTTAATGGCAGTTGACAAACTGACTGTGGCTTGCGTTACTGCCTCCAACTGGATGAAGTACAAACTTATGGGTGCTGTATTATTATGTTGTTATGTGACATCATTATGTTGACATCCATTAGCATGGATGAAATGATATGGCACATCCATCCATCCATACATACATACATAGGCCTAAAGGGACAGAAAACTTTAGAGGAAATATCAAAAATACATATGTTCTGCTTACATTTAAAGTTTTCTGATATAAAATCACTTTTGTGTTTTCAGAACACCAGCTGAAAGTCCCCCATCACTGGCTTTCGGCATGGATATAAAATCACTACCTACCACAGACACTGAGGAAGATATGGTCTCCAGCCTTACTGGTAATACAGAATTATGACCAGGCATCTACATGTCATCTATCATTCTCTAAGTCATGTAGATCTTTTGACACAAAAAGGAGAATGATACTGAGATCTTAATGTTTTTGCTGTACATCTAATCTTTCTAATACACACATTGAGAACAGGCTCTCAAACTACACAAACTCCTCTTCAACAGAGTAGTTTGACAGATGACTTGCACAAGCACACATCCACACAAATCACATTCAGATATAAAAACACACAATTGGAAAATCTCTTTCTCTCTGTGGGTTAGACGCATCAGTCCTTGCCCATTTATTCATAGCAATGTGACAGGTAATCACTGGCTGTGATTGTGCAGAGGGCTGTTATAGGTGGCTCAAGCCTAACACAGTAAGGGATGGGGCATGAAAAGGGAGCTGGGGTTCAGATGGTAGTCTGCAGTTCACTATCTGCAGCTTATCAGTCAGTGGAGTGTTCTAATTTTTAACCACAACCAAGGGTAAAAGTAGGTGGTAGACCAGTATTACATACACCATTTTTCATGAAGACCATGAAAACTCTGCCAAAGTAATGCTTAACCAAAGGTATCTATTTGATCATACTTTATCACAATAAAAAATGTTTCAAATATCATATACTCAAAATACTTTAAATAACTATCAGTGTTGGGAATGTTTCTTTAAAAAAGTAACTAGTTATAGTTACTAGTTACTCCTCCCAAAAGGTAACTGCAGTAACTGAGTTAGTAACTGAGTTAGTAACTAGTTACTAGACAAAGTAACTATTCAGTTACTTTTTAAATCTAAATTGAACAAGTTCCAGACCTGGAAAATCATGCCTTTTCTGTTTGCATGGTGTAGGATTGTTGGAGCTCGCGCTGGCAGTGGCCAGCACGGCTCGGGTTGTGAGCCACGAGTGTTGTGGAAGGGTGAGACGATGCAAGGAGCTTCATAGGGTTGGAGTTGCTGGTCATGGACGTGGATAATTTCTTTGTTCCCGGACATAACTTGCAAATCACATGCACATTTTTGTCTTTAACTTCTAGAGCTTTAAAAAACACTCACTTCGGGCATGGCACTGGTGGCATAGGGGTTAAGTGTGCGACCATGTATAGAGGCTATAGTTCTCGATGCGGCTGTCGCGGACCTGGCGACCTTTGCCTCCCCCCTCTGTCTGCCTACTGTCACAAAATGAAAAATAAAGGCCTCTAGTGCCGAAAAAATATCTTTAACAAAAAAGAAACACTCACTGCAGCTGCGGGAGAAAAGCAGATCTCTCTGCAGCAGCAGACTGTGTTCTGCTTCTTCCTTACAACTCGCTCTGGATGCTGATGCCCCAATAAGATAGATGGTCTTGAATCCTAATGGAAAGTGTCGTATTCTTAAGCAACAGTTGAGGAAAATGGAAAGAAGGTGACGCTATTCAAAATTGCCCAACTCCTATTTGAGCCTAGAAAGACATATTAATCAATACAAAATTACAAACAACCCCAGGTCTCTACTTAACTTAAACAATAATTCAGTTAACCACTGTATTCTTTCTGGGCTTGGCTGTGAAAATGTGAAACTCCTGTTTCACCATATTCTGAAGGTGTTCTGTTGGATTGAGATCTTATAACTGTGGAGGCCATTGGAGTACAGTGAACTAATTGTCATATTAAAGAAAGCAGTAAGACATCTGCTTTAAAATTTAAAGTGCTGTGCATTTAGATATGGTATTCTGCATACCTTGGTTGTAACATGTGGTTATTAGAGCTTTTGCTCTGTTTCTGAAACCTTGAACCAGTCTGCTTATTGTCTTCTGACCTCTGACATTAACAACAGCATTTCAGACACAAATCTGCCACTCCTTTTCATACCATTCCCTGTAATCCTGAGAGATGGTTGTGAGTCAAAATTCCAGAAGATCAGCAGTTTCTGAAATACTCAAACCAGGGTGTCTGGCACCAACAAGTATGTCATGTTCAAAGTGACCTAAATCCCCTTTCTTCTCTATTCGGATTCTGATTACCATTAGCAAGTCGTCTTCACCATTTGTAAATGCTTGTGTTTTTTGCTATTTGATTTGCTAATTCAATATTTGTATTAACAAGCAATAACAGGTGTATCATATAATGTGGCCTGAGTGGGTAAATTTGCCAAGAGATGCTAAACACACACACAAATGCACAAACTCTAATATACTCACACACTGCTGTTATTCCACCACATCGGTCTGTCAGCAAAAGAAAATGAGAATTTAAGACATGGGGTTTCTCCCTATATGTAGAAAGTAAACAGCTTCTATTATTCATTGACACGCTCATTTCTGCCCTTTCATATTTAAAGATAGATGAGGGAGAGAGGCTCTGCAACCTGTTGTAAAAGGCATAAATTAGAATGAAGGTTTGAGGCAGGTGGTAAGAATAGGTTATCAAGTTCTGAACAATGCTACATTTCCCAAATACCCTTCTGGTTTTGATTTATCTGCATGCAGTTACAAGAAAAACTCATCCATTATTTAATCCAGAGTAGAAACCAGTGTTATGATGGAGGGCATTTTTTTGTAAACCCACGTGGACAAAAGTTTCAGATGTTGTAAATATGAATCTGAGAATATTATTTGATATTTAATATTAATATTTTAATATTAATATTTTATCAAATAATATTTCGGTCTGTTAAGGATTGTCCTATGAATACCAGCCCCATTAAGGCGATGGTATTAGGACAGAATAGAAAGGTGTGAGACAAGCTCTGACATTATTGAACAGCATAAACTCTGCAAATATATGGAATGAATTCACACAATTTCTTAAAATACAAGAATTTATTAACAAAAATAAGTCAACTCAAAGTCAAACATATTTCAATCAACAAACTCTTTACTATGCTAAAACAATCCAACTAAACTACCAAGCAGAATTAAAGAATAATGAAGACTAATGGGCTATGTACAATATAAACAAGTTGATTAAAGATGATTGAAAATCATGACCAAAAAGAGTGATGCAACATTACCATGCAATGTTTATGTTTGAGAACCAAGGATTATCTTGAAGAATCTGGAAGTGAAGTTAAGTTAGTCTTGGAACTAACTTAGAAAGTAATCAGCAAACATTTAGACAACCAATCACAATGCAAGATCAGGTAAAATATTATTTTAATAAAATAATGTTTTAAATAATGATCTGCCGAATAAAACCAACCTCCTGGATGACTAATTCTCAACGGTGTCTAATTAGCTGCCTTCATTTATTGAAATAATATTTGAATAAATATTATTGAGTATTTTGAAAAAGAGCCAAATCTTTCTGGAGAAATGTGGCTTAATGGTGTTTACTTAGTTATCACCTCTAGTAAATGATGTTCAGGGACTATTATTCACTAGCCTGAAAACCAACAACCTTTCTGTTGACTAGCCTTAATGCTAGCACACACGTGTTCTTACCGTTAGCAGTTAAGCTAGCAAGAAGTGGATAGCTTAGCACCAGAATCAACACATACCTTTAAAATACCAGAGTTAATAAAAGGGTTAAAATGCATAAGCGCGGACGGCGCGTTATGAGCGATCTTCTGTTTAAAATCACCCTTTAAATAAAGCTTATCTTAACTTTACAACATACAAAGAACACAGAACCGGCGCGTGCCGTAGCTAGCCTACTAGCGCTAAAGATAGCCAGGTTCCACAAAACAAAACTTCATAACATGAAAACGTTTAGATCATTTCATCCTAAACCTATCTGTTAATCTGCCCAAACCTAACCTCTGACCATGTTGAGGGAATGTTGTCCAAGGGCGAAGTTTGAAGAAGGTATACAGTCAACAAGCGGTTGGCTCGGTAGCTAACCTCTGCGTTCACTCTGTGAACAAACGAGTTAGCTCCGGAGAGCTGGTGGCTCGGCCTGTCCGCTGCCCAGCTGTTCGTTACCGTAACACGGTTGTGCAGGCCGTAGTAACTTCCTTCAGACTGGGCTTGTAGAAACAGCTTCTCTGCCGGGGATCTCTCTCTGCGACACAGGTTTGCTTCTGCGGGGCTTCGGAGAGAAAGGTAAGCAACTCTTACACCTTAATTTCCCCGTTCATGAATGAAAACACCGGATACACAGACAGTATTTCATTCTACTTAACTTTGCATATGATCGATGATCGTATGGCTTTGGATCCAGTTGAATTTATGTCTTTTTGCCAGCAAAAGACATCAGCGCGCTTTCCTCTCCTATCCGGTCCCTATGCAAGGCCGTGTGGAAGAGAGCGATATGCGGGAAGGGTGGGCGTCTTATACGGGCAGTGGCATCACTGGGACATCCTGTGCTACCCCCCTTCCCCCTTCGGAGTTGTGCTTTATTTTGGGTAATGGCGCCACAGGAAGTCCGCAGTTATCCCCTTTCTTGGCTGTTAATGCACTTTATTTTGAAAAGTTCCAGAAAAGTCTGTACCGGAGTTTTAATGTGGAATCCATGGCTGTAGGTCCCAACACAGATATTAAAATTAATAGTAAAATGATGACCCCCTGTTGCATTTTTGTGAGCTTATAGTGTATGCTAAATGTCTTTGTTACTTTTGATTATATTTGTTTTATAAACATAAAAAGACAGGTTATAAAAGGTGCAAAAGATCTTTAAATGCTAAAGATTAAACTCAGTTCCATCTGAAGAAAAGTAAACCCTGAGCATGACGATGCCACCAGCATCCTCTCTCGGGGTATATATTTATTTTCCTGACAGGCTCCCATTTTTATTCTTGTCTTTTTGTCCTTTTGCAGAAATGTACAGTTTTGTAATGTCCATGTTGTCCCACTTTTTGTCCTGTTTGTGGTGACTGCCTTTATTTTACCATGCTATATATAAAGCTAGTGGGTGCTTTTTCTACTTACTGATATATTTGTTCAGTGAGAAAACTTTGATCCTTTGTTTATGTTTTTTTTTACGTGTCCTGTCCAGCAGAGTGCTACAGGACATTGTTGTCTGAGTGCCAAGAAGCCCAACAGATTTACTTTCATAAGTGGAGCGCTACGGCTTTCCCTATAATAATGGAGTTTTAATACTCCTATACTTTTGAACTTTTTTTTGTAAGGTGCCTTAAGATAAAATCTGTTGTGATTTGGCGCTATATAAATAAAGTGAAGTGAATTGAACTGAAATAAACCATAGAAAACAAGTATTTAACCCATTTTAATTTCCTTTGAACAAATGTGCATTTGTTTAACTCTAATGCAAGTAAAAAGTTAGTTAAGCTGAATTACAAAACAATGCTACATATTTATGTAGATATGCCCCATGTCTCTTTTTCCCAAACATATTTTGAATTTTATATTTATAGCTGAAGAGGAGGATTTTCAGCAGTACTGGTCATCGCTGTTCAATGTCCCTGTCAGCAAGGACATGAATGAGCCACAGGTTTCCACATCTGGATTGTGTCTTAACATAGAAGTCTTGGATGAGGTAAAAATAAAATAACCATTCCAAAAGCATTTACTTAGCACATCAAGACACAAACCCCTACAAATGTACTAAGAGGGTCACAATATAAACAATTTCTTTCCATTGATCTCAGTCACCCTCATTGTGTCTCTTTGTTTTACACAGATATGCAGAGATATAAAGAAGGTGTCGTTTTCTGAGCAGAAGCTGGATAACAACATAATGTATGGCTTTGTTTAAAAAAAGTCCTTAGCATTGCTATTAAGATACTAGCCAGGGTCAGACTCTTGCTAGTAAAAAATGCATGGGTTTTCATCAGCACAGCAAAGTATATTGCTTTTGCCAACAAAACAGTGACATGTGCACCTAAAATGTTTTTAGACTTTAAATGCCACTCATAACATGTTTCTAGTCGCTGGTAACGTAATCGATGTAAAGCAGATGTTCACTAGATTGAAAATATGTGTTGTTTTTTAAGACAAGAGATAGGAAGGTAATTACTCTCTGTTCTCCCTTAGTGGTGTGTACATCTAGATGAATAAACTGCAGTGTTATAAAAGCTGGAGTGAGTAGTTAAGTGATTTGGGATCAATTGCTTTACATTGCAAATCTGATTTACCATCCAATCAGTTATATTAGAGAAAAAAAGGCGATAACAAATTAGAATCATCCATTGTCCCATTTGGCCATCAACAGGCACATGTGAACTGAGAAGGTGCTTATTTTTCACTCAGAGTTTCAGCTGTTCAGCAAATCTCCTGGGGGGAACGGACTCAAACGTCCTAAACTGCCCTGTTTGTTCATAGGGTTTCAAAAGCTGATCACTCCTCTCCATGTCCAAATCATCCACCCAGACCATCTATCACATCAGTTCAACAGAATACAGGCAGGAAACCACATTGCCCTGAAGACCAGAATTCAAAAATCAATGACTCAGCAAACGGTAAGTTGTGTTTTACTAAAAATCCCTAAAATAGGAATGTTTTTTGTGAAGGTTTCTGGACATTTCCAGAAATATTAGATTGATATCCTGAATTAATTCTAATATTTTTTACTTGATTGCAGAAATGCTTCTAAATCAGTCTTTAGCAACATTCTTATAAAAATAAACATGATTTACTATATTCCCTTCTTTGATTTTTTTTGTCTAGCATCAACTTCTGATTGTGGGACATCTGCTTGTATTACTGCCGGAACATCAAAGAAATCAGCCAAACCACCAAACTCACATCCATCAAGGTCCATTAGCTCTCCCACTATAAACAAATTAGAAGATAACTGTGGATCACCACGATTCCTCCCCTCCTTACCAGATTCACAATTTATAATTCACAAGTCTTCCCAGCCTTCTGATTCATTTACAACTGAGGTTTCAATTTTGGATTTTGCAACATCAGTTATCCCAGAGGAGAATCTTTCACCTTCTTCATCAATGTCTTTTTCCCTGAGGTCTACCTTCAGTGTCTCTCCATCAGGCTCTACTCAGTGTGTCTTATTGCCAAAGGTTTGCCACTCAACTCCACAACAAAGTGATACAAAAAAAAAACAATCCTCCCAGTTATTTGCAGAAACAATCTCATCTGTGAACCCTTATGAAACGCCAAGAAGCAATCTAATCTCCCCACAGCAATTCCAGCTTCCCAGCAGTGAACCAGATTGTCTTCTTTTAGACAATCAGCTCACACACTCTTTATCACCTGGTACTGTAAAACCACAGCCAACATCAAAGGCCTTGGAGTCAATTATTTCGATAGCCAACCCTGTGCCAGACAATGGTCCTCCATATTTCTGTCATAAATCAGTTCTAAAACATGAAGATGCTGGTGACCACAAATCAACTCCATCATGTAAGGAGGCACATTGTACCTCACCAAACCGCGCCCCAAATCTCACTGATAATGCTGTGGAAACAGAGGAGGAAAAGTATTTGGAAGGTAAATGCAGCACGATAACAATATATGTTTGCCTTTGTGAGTGCATTTGTTTGTAGTGTTTCTGATTGTGTCTGTTGGCAAGTGTACCAAGATTTACTACACGATTCAGATTTTTATTTGTAAAAATTGCAAAACCATCAATTATTTTCCTTTCATTTCACAATTAGCCACCCCAACATGTGTGTTTGTCACATTTCAAGTCACTGTATGCTGACCATAAAAATACAATTCAACTACTGTAGATAGACTTGTTGAAGAATAACTTAATATAAAAATCTTTAAATTACAAAACAGCAAAGCAAAATAATATTTTCTATTTAAGCATGACAGATTACAGTTCTATGCAGTAAAGAAATCTCAAGAAAATAACTTTCATGGCACAGCTTAAACACAGTTTACCAGCAATGTTAACGGCTTGTAAATATCACAGTAATACTTCCTCTTACTCCCCTGGGCTCTCAAAACAAATTTAGATCCAACTATGAAACATGTTGTTTTAATTATTTTTTTTTATAACCTGTAGCAAACAGAAGGGTAATTGCACTCTAAATAATGGCCCTGAAATACTACAAACACACATAAACAGAGACATTTATTTCTGTATCACCATGGCAACACTATGTAGCATTGTGAACCCCTAAACTAACATTTTTACCACCACAGCAGAATTCCCATCACCAAACCTTAGTGACCAGAACATACAGAGTTTAAGTTTCAAATCAAATGTAAGCCTAAAATCCCCAAATTTGAAATGCAGTCGTGCTCTATGTTTACAGGAGGTGTATGGTTGTTGGTTATTTATCAGGTTTAAAATCCCATCATGAAACAAAAACAAACAAAAAATAATCTCTAAACACACAGAGCACTTCTTTGCAATTGAATTCACCAAAGGAATCTTATGTTATCTGGATGTATATTGTGAAATGTCACTGGACTAGTCCCATGTTCAGTATATCATGTGTGAGAATTGATCAGCTAATGATAGAACAGGAGACTAAGGGAAAGCAGAGTTAATATTAAATACATTTTGTGAATTCTGATAAATTAGACCTGATTTGACCCTTCACCACTTACATAAGAGAAAGAAAAGTCAGCTATTGACTGTTGAAATGTCTATTCTTTCACAGCTTTCTCAAACCTTGCTTTTACTTTATTTCACTTGCATTCTCTTGCTTTACACATCTGCAAATATTTCTGTGTTCATCCATCATCTCTATCCTCTCTTCATCTTTTTCATCCTTCATTTCCACTACTTCCTTCAGCTCTTTGACCAGAGAGACGCTGAATGCCAATGCTATCAGCTTATTAGGGCTTTAAAGTGTCAAGGACACTTACATCAAATGTTAAATTTTTTCTTGAATATGTGATATGAAAATGGTTTCTTCATTGGTTCAAAATATGACAAACGAGGACAATCTGTTTTACTGTTCATCTTGAAACTTTAGCATGTTCTGAATCACACAAAATGTTTATTGAGCATCTTGGAAAACAAGTGTTATTCTTTTTAGCTAGAAAACATAGGTCACTTTTATTCTAATTTTGTTTGTGTGTGTTTTACAAAGAGAGTGAGGATGAAATGACCAGTGATAGCCTCAACCTGACTCCACCAGAAGACGACTCCTGCAGAGAGGAAGCACAGGTACATGGAGATTTACAAACAATGAACTAGAAATGAGCTATCCAGATGATTCATTTACACCTGTAAAGAGAAAAGAGAAAACAGAGAAAGATTTGCAAACTGACAACAGAACAGCGGCTAGCACCATAGATGGTAACATATTTTATTTACTTACAGTAAAAAGAAACACTTTTATCAGTTTCAGGGTTTTACAGGTTTTGTATTATGTTGTTAGTTTTCACAAACCTTTTTCATCTTGACATCTCCCAACCATGCCTCCTGCAACCCATGGATGGATGGATGGATGGAGAAAAATGACAGGCAGGCCAGTCTAGCACCTGCACTCTTACTACAAAGCCACGCTGTTGTAATACGGCTTTTGATTTTCTTGCTGAAATAAGCAGGGACGTTGCTTGGATGGCAGCATGTGTTGCTCTAAAACCTGTATGTACCTTTCAGCATAAATGGTGCCATTACAGATGTGCAAGTTACCCATGCAATGGGCACTAACACAACCCCATACCATCACAGATGCTTGCCTTTGAACTTTGCGCTCATAATAATCTGGATAGTCATTTTCCTCCTTAGCACAAAGGACAAGACGTCCATGACCACAGAATAAGCTTGGGCCCAGAGAAGCCAGCGACATTCCTGGGTGTTGTTGATATACTGCTTTCACTTTGCACGGTGTGCTTATGTTTACATGCAGAGATTTCTCCAGATTCTCTGAATCTTTTGTAGATATTATAGATTGTAGATAATGAAATCCCTATCCCAAAATTCCTTGCAAACACTGAGAATGGTTGTTCTTAAACTGTTGGACTATTTGCTCACGAAATTGTTCACAAAGTGGTGAACCTCGTCCTCTTGAAAATACTCATAGCTGTTCATTGTGGCTTCCCATATTCCAGATCAACCCAGAGTTCTGATAATTCTCACCTTTGTCCATAAACCGCTGGTTTGATCTCCATGAATGTTAAGTGTGCATTCCTTATAAATTAATCGATTTTTGCATTTTACTCTTGAGTATTATTTTAGTAGATTAGTTCTAGTTAGGTGAAAAGTTTGTTGGACCTGAAAAGTTGTAAGAGGGAACAATTTTATTTAATACATTTCCACCTAGATAAAGAGAAAGCATATTTCATATGAAAGTGATTTGCTGGCAAAAAGCTAGTGCTCATATTCATAAACAAATAACCATATTCCCAAAACATAAGTTTAGAACCTTGATCACTTCAACTTCAAACCCCAGAATTGGCAGAGTGCATGTCTTTTCATCATTACTGTAGTTGGTGGAGCAACATTGTCTCCCAGCCGGCCTGTCAAACATTAGGGGTTGCCACAGACACGTCTATGACAATCATAACCAACCATATCAGTGGCAATGTTAAAACATACAAACTGGAAGCAAAATAAAATAAAAAAAATCTGTCAAAGTATCAGCTCATTGTCAAACAGTGAGCAAAGACCATTTTTTCTAAATATATTCACCACATTTCTACGTACACAACATAATGTTACAGTATGTGTGCTGCTCTTGTTGTCTGCTACAGTTACCATACTGCAGTATCAAAGGATGATTGATGAGCTGGTCCAAGGTGCATTTAATGCATAATTCAAAGCGTAAATCACATTGTAAACATTTTTCTAACACTGTGGTCCTGTAGTCAGCAGCAGTTGATAGTTGTTGATTGTAACTGTACTAACAGCAGGGAAAATACATCAAACCTGGGTAAAATTCACTGCACAATTTAGGATTAAGGAAGAAACATTGTAGTCAAAAGCTAGTATGACACCATGAATGTTTACACAGAGCTGTGATGCAGAATGAGCAGTATTCATTGACATTTCAAATGGAATGTCTTGTACATCGATTTATTAAAGATTTTTGTGGGACCAGAAGCTTTTATATGAAAGCTTATTGTCAGTAAAGGGCCTGTGTTACTTACTGTCCTGTGGCTGAGTTTTTTTTTGTGTTTTTTTTTGCCGTGTCCTGTCCGGCAGAGTATCGCTCAGAATTGTTGTCTGAGTGCCAAGAAATTGCCCAACAGATTTACTTTCACAAGCGGAGCATCACAGCTAATGCTTTAAAGCTCTGCTTGATATTTATAAAAGAAACTTTATTATAAACTTCTTTGGGAATATTTCAATTGTTACGGACACAGAGACTGAAATGAAAAGGAAAAAAGAAGCTCAAAAAATAAAGAGATGGGAATAAAAAGGGGAGAAAAGGAGGAAAGAGTGGAGGAGAGAAAGAAGGATGAAGAGAATACAAGATTACACCCTGCTTGCTTAAACACCTGTAGCTGTTTTTTTTTTTTTTTACAAAATATTACACAGTAATTCTGAATGTAAAATGTACTTAGTGAGAGGTGCAGCCCAATATAAAACATCTGTGTATCTGTCAACACCTGAAGCTGTGCCTGAGTTTTTAAGACCTTGTGACTGGTTGATGTCAAGAAAGAAACCATGGGGTGGAAACATGGAAACAGACTATCATGCTTTTACATGACAGCATGATAAAGGTTGTTACCAAAGTGATTTTCACAAAAACAGCGCACTGAATTTGATTCCCATCTCATCAGAACTAAAACATACTAGAAGAATAACAACACTGTTTGCTGTTATTTTGTTGCTTAACTGTAACTAAAGCAACAAATTTGCTGTTCAAGTTTTTGATGTCTAGGTGTTTTTTTCCTTAGGTTAGTTAGGCTTTTTATAGTTGCTACACTGATCTACAAGACAATATCAGTATCAAACTAATTACTTTACATAATTTATCTATAGCTCAGAAATACATAAAGCGGTGGTGTTAAAGGTGAAACCCACTGACAAAAGAAAGCAGTAACAGAGTGGATTAAAAAGAACTATCTGAATGGTCTCAAATGAGTAATCTACCATTTAATGGCATGAATCCCTCGTACTGTGGCAGAGGAATGAAAAGAAAAAAGAGGAGCAGCCAGTGCTTATTAAAAAGGTTGAATAAAATGATGTTCATGATTGTAAAGATGGTGGTTATCTGGAGCCTCTGGACCTAATTCAAACTGCTCCTGGAATGATTAGATAGTATTTTCTTTTCTAATTTTCTCTCTCTCTTTGCACAAGACTTTTTCTGGTCTCTTATCCTGTTAATGTCGTGTACTTTCTCCCCCACTCTTTATTAATCTTTTTGTCCATGTTTTTCTTGGTTTCCCCTCCCACTTCTGTATATATATAGTTGTTTTTTATATATATATATATATTTGCACTGTAAGTAAGGCAGCCAGTCATTATTAGAACATGTTAATCTACATAAAGAAACATTCCTTCCAGGTTATGCAGTTTCACTGTTTGGCCATTCAGTGTTTATCTTTTACCCTGACTTCCTCCTTTCTTTTCTCATCCCTGCTCCTTCCTTGCTCTGAGCATTGCTATTCCCCTTTGCCTTTCTTCCTACATTCTCCCAGACCATCTGCAGTGTCATGCAAGGCTAGCATTCTAATGTATCAGATCTAATCTTAACTAAACAGAGCTTGCTCACTTTGCTCCTGTCTCACAGGAGGACACACCGCACAATTGTGAGATGTTTTTGCCAGCTCCAGGGGTTAATTAAAAATCAAATCATCAAGTGGAAACAAAGGAAATAGGGAGAGCGGGGAATAATCTTCATTAAAAGACTTTGTCTTATTAATATGTATTTACACGCTCGACATTGAAAAATACAAATTTGCCATAGTTACTATAGTTACATAGTTAGATCTTATTTTAGCCCCATTAACTGATTTTATGCAGGGAAAAGAAAATATGTTTAAAGACAGGCTAATATATTTCACTCTACTGTTTTTTGTGGTTTATTTTCATGTTTGGTTTTATTACTGTTGTGCCATACCTCCTTTAAAAAAAAAATTAACATCTATTCATATTCTTTCTGCATTTCTTTCTTCCCTCCTTTGTGTGTCATCTCTCTCTCATTCTAACTTGAAATGTTTTTCCGCTGTTAATTTTTTATTTCTTCTATCTATTTCATTCCTTTATTCTCCTCTGTCCCTCCATCTGTTTCTACATTCCCTTAGGTGATGCAAAACCAGACTGCTGGGTTTGGATCAGAGCAGTTCTGTGATCTAGATGGGTTTTCGCCTTTAGGTTTGGACACGGATACCGGTTGCCCCGGCTCACCAGTGCAGTCACACTGTGACGGACTTCACACATGCCAATTTTCAGTGCGTGACTCAGACCCAACAGGTTGGTTAAAAAGGGGGAAGTGTTTTAATATGTATAAGGGTTGTTTTTGAATATTAAAGCGTCACTTTCAGAGGGTTCCATCAATCTGGAACATGTTTTTTTGCAAGTTGCATCAGGAAGTGTCACTGCTATTTTTGTGCTTCAAGAGATTAGATGTAAAGATTACCTCTGTGTCCAACATTTGCCTGAGGATACTTTCCAATTTGCAAGCATTATTCATATCACAAAGGCCTCATAATGGGATTTTCAACAAATATGTAAAAAATGTAGAGCTTACAAGAAACATGAAAATGAGTTTAAAACCCAAAGGAGTTCTGGCTGCTCGGTGAAATAAGGGAGATTTTGGGGTGGGGGGTGACAGACAATTTACTTCTTGCTGGTCCAAAGGGAGCTTTTCTCAGCTGTGCTCTTTTTTATGTATGTGTATGTGTGCCTGCTAATGCTTCTGAGTCAGTGTGCTTCTTTTTACCTGCGTTTAGTTTTTCAGTTCTTGGTGAAACAGGCAAAGAGATCTAGAAACAAGTCTTGTCACTTAACCATTAACCGCCTACCCCCAACTAACACTGAATACTAATCTTCTAACAAAAGAACTCATACAAATTACGCATCTTTTCTGTCCTGTTTGTCAGAAAAGACAAATCAGGAATGTAGTAGCTTTTGTTTTTTTGTTTTTTTTTTTTTTATTCAAAGTGCTCAGTGGCTCTGCGCATAAGGTTGAACTAAATTGCTAATATACAACTGTTGTCTCTTGGTCATATGGTCAGTTAGCCATTAAATCAAAAATAAAACTAGCATGTTCCTTTCACACATTCCTGCAATCAGTTAATTCTTCTCTCCTTCAGCTTCTAAATAATTTTTTTAGAACAACATAGAAGAAGCATATCTTTTTGATAGAGAATGTTTCATCCTTATCTGATATTTAGGTGTAATGGTATTCCATTTGTGAGCTGTGGACAAAAATCTATTTTGCAGGGTTATCATTAACTCTTAGCAGTACATTTGTACATCTTAGTTCAAGTGGAAATATGCTCAATTTTGCATTTACAGCATTGAAACATATAAACAGACAGATGGACAAACAACCTGAGAAGACACGTGGGCATACATTTAAAGCCCTGTAGTTCATAAAAACCCAGTTGTATTACAAATTACAAACACTGCACACATGTAGTAAAATACAGAAGTGCGAGGGGGCCAGTTAATAATAATATAATTATGAAGTGTCATAGGGCTTCTTAAAGATTTCCTGCATGACACAGAAATGCTGATTTTAATATTCAACATAAATGTTACAAGTCCATCTTAATAAATCACATTGTCATTTAAAGTCAATTTAATTCCCTATTTCAATTAAAAAATGTAACTTATGTGGGTTGATTGTACAAAAAAATATGTTTTTATTTATGTTAACTTGAATGATTATGTCTTACAGCTAATGAAAACCAAACAAAAATCACATTCTTAGAAAATGCAAATATTACATGAGACCAAATATTATTTATTTAATTTTTCATTTCTTAGAGAGCCTTTTCCCAACCATATTACAAACAAAATTAGGCAAATGGAAAAGGTGTGGTAGAAAAACATGGACAAGCAACAGTAATACATGCAGCCCTGACAGGATTGTGAAGCTAAGTCTATGCAAGGAATTGGGGGAGATTCATATAGTGTGGATGACTGATTGCATTCATACCAAGCTGCACTAATGTAGCAGTTCTCGCATTAGTCCTGACTTTGTACTGAATGCATGTCCTACCATTTCACTTTTTGTTACACTTTAACTGTTCATACTATCAAACAATCTATTAAATCCAGCATAAAAGTAAAACAGCATTTCATAAAAAGAAAATTGGGACCACAGTGTGATGGTACGGAACTGCTTTGATCATTCAGGGCTTAGATAACTTGATGCAGTTGATGGAACCATGAATTGTGCCCTCTAACAGAAAATCCTGAAGGAGATTATCAAGCCATCAGTTTGTGACCTTAAACTCCAGCTCACTTAGGTTGTAAAGTCCATATTGAAATCTGAGGAAGATGCTGTAGGATGACCTTTATGCTTAAACACTCTCTAGTGTGGCAGAGTTAAAACAATTCTGCAAAGAAGAGTGTGCAGAAATTTCTCCACAGTGATTGTCAGGGACTGCACAAACCAGCCAAAGAACCACAAAAAACTTGTAAAAAATTAATTCCTACAATTCAAAGGCAAAATATGTCAAAAGAAATGTTTTAAAATGATAAGCTAGGCCTAATACAAAGGTCAACATAACAGACCTCAACTCATGTATTAACACAAAGAACTCAAGTGCAAACTGACCTGACAAACCAGCCATATGGGAAACCTAAATAGTGGATCATCACACCGCAGTTGACACAAAAGGGGAAATACCAACTAACAGACTCAATTGACAAACAAACACTGGCCAGAGTAGTACAAATCAATTACCTATAAAAAACAATCACTGTTGAGTCCAAACGTTCTACCCAATATAGAAGAAAAACTAAACAAGAAATACACACAACAAATGTCCCCTCTCTATCTGTCAGTGGTATGACCAAACTAAGTGGTTATTCTATTTAAGGAGAGGTGACGTAGGTGACTCTTTCCTTCGATGTATCACTCCAACAGCAACTCCGAAGGTAACTAGTAAGTCAAACAAAAAGACATAAGTTACATTTATTCACAAAAATAAGTATGGCAAACTCACAAACAAAGCTAACTAAATGTCTATATTTTATATAATCAACTAAAAAGTCAGGTTGATAAAAATGATAAAGGTTTTATTTTAGGTGCAAATCCATATTATTTTGTTATCTTTACCAAAGAATGAAGTTGTTTTAGGAACAAGAAATAGACAGCAAATACAGCATGAGCATTACAATTACCATTTGTTGTCATGATTTGTGGGTGTTTTTGGGTTCGTCTTATTATTATTTCTTGATAGGTTTTGAATCATGCTTCTGTTTATTGTTTTCCTGGTCATGCTTTAGTTTTTGACTTCTTGTTCATGTTTTGCCAAGTTAGGTTTTTTGGATCTGGTTATGCTTTAGTTTCATGGTTTACTCGTTGTATTTCTATTAGTTTGTATTCAAGAGTCTCTGTTTTGCTCCAGCCACGTTTTGTTCTCTCCTGACTGACAGTTAACATTATTTGGTTCACCTGCACCTGGCATTTAGTCTCCTCGTTTCACCTGGTTCTTGCTCCATATATACACCTCTGTTCTGTTCATTCCTCGCGGAAACATTTCGGATCATGCCACCCTGGTTAAGGATCATGCCATGCCTGGCTTGTTACTGTTTTGTTCCTGCCTCCTCTTTTGAGTGAGTTTGTGTTGTTGTAAATATAGATCTGAGAATATTATTTAATATTTAATATTTTAATATTAATATTTTACCAAATAATATTCCGGTCTGTTAAGGATTGTCCTGTGAATACCAGCCCCATTAAGGCGATGGTATTAGGACAGAATAGAAAGGTGTGAGACGAGCTCTGGCATTATTGAACAGCGCGTTATGAGCAATGTTCTGGTTAAAACCACCCTTTAAATAAAGTTTATCTTAGCTTTAAAACATACAAAGAACACGAACCGGCCTGGGTGCTACAGATGGCATGCTAGCACCAAGATAGCCGAGTTCCACAAAACAAACTTCCTAACATGAAAACGTTTAGATCATTTCATCCTAAACCAATCTGTTAATCTGCCCAAAACCCAACCTCTGAACCTGTTGAGGGAATGTCGTCCCAAGGCGAAGTTTGAATAAGATATCCGTCGTGAACAAAGAGTTAGCTTCTCGCTAACTTCTTCAGTTTCTTCCGATCCGAAGGTGCGTTTGTTCTGTGAACAAAGGTTAGCTTCCCGCTAACTTCCTTAGTTTCCCCCGATCAGAAGGTGACCAGCTGTTCGTTACCGTAAACACGGTTGCGGCCGTCGTCTTTCCTCCAGACTCGGCTTGTCGAAACAGCTTGTCCACCGGCTTCTCTCGGAACACCGTTTGCTTCTGTGGGGCCTCGAAGAGAAAAGTAAGCAACTCTTACACCTTAATTTCTCCGTTCATGAATGAAAATACCGGATACACAGACAGTATTTCATTCTACGTAACTTTTGCAAATGATCGGTGATCGGTCCTTGGATCCGGTTGAATTTATGTATTTTTGCCAGCAAAAGACATTCAGCGCGCTGTGTTTCCTCCTGACCGGTCCCTCTGGCAGGCCGTATGGAAGAGAAAGACTTGTGGAAAGGTGGGGCTTTTATTTGGGTATTGGCGCCACAGGAAGTCCGCAGTTACCCCCTTTCCTGGCTGTGCTGGAAGAAGGTTAATGCACTTTATTTTGAAAGGTTCCAGGAAAGTATGTACCGGAGTTTTAGTGTTGAAAACCCATAGCTCTGTGGTCCCAACAGTGTATTTCTTAATATTAAAATCTTCTACTTACCGTCACGCTGCCTGTCCATCTGCATTCCGGGGTCTTCCGCTACATAAGTGATGACAGAATGTTTCCGCCAAAATTGGCCCTCGCAGAGGTAAGCAAGAGAGCGCCAGTGATCGCTGGGTTCAGCAGCAGATGGAGGAGGCGATGAGACATCTGCCGGCCGATCTGGAGGTTCTGCCCTCTCCACTGCTGCTGGAGCAGATGGAGCGTGAGGCGGTTCAGCGCCGTTCTCCGTCTGCTCCCCTGGTTGCGCACCCTGAGCGCAACCAGCAGAGCCGACGTCTTCCTCCCGCCAAAGGAATTGCTGTCGTGGAGCACCTTCACGTTGTTCGGCTGATGAAGAGGTCGATCCCATGCTCGCTGACGTAATCCCGTGTCTTCGCCTGCCACAGCACTGTCAGCCAGCCTCACTGCACCTCTGCCCAAGCCGTCTTCACACTCTCCAGCCCAAGATTCTGTGGTGACGCCAGATGAGATGGAGGAGCGGTTAAGGTTTTATGTTCTCCAGAAAAAGAGCTTCAGGAGGACCAGACTCCTGTATTCCTCTCCTGAGCTGATGGAGAAAATTTAGTCAGATGGAGGAGAATTACCGGACAGCAATAAGGCACTTTTACGCCGCCCACCTACATCCTCTCCAAGTCTCCAGAGAGCTGCTGCAGCTCAGTCCACGTCATGTCTCCAGATCGGTGCAGCAGCAGCTCAGCCCACGCCAAGTTTCCAAAGCGCTGCTACAGAGCAGCCCACATCAGGTCTTCAGAGCGCTGCTGCAGTCCAGCCCACATCAGGTCTTCAGAGCGCTGTAGCAGCTCAGCCCACGCCAGGTCTCCAGAGCTCTGCTACTGAGCAGCCCACCCCAGGTCTCCAGGGAGCTGCTACTGTGCAGCCCACGCCAGGTCTTCAGAGCGCTGCTGCAGAGCAGTCCACGCCAAGGCTTCAGGGCGCCGCTGCAGCTCAGCCATCGCCAAGGCTCCAGAAAGCAGCTGTAGCTCAGCCCACGTCATGTCTCCAGAGCGCCGCCATTGTGCCGACCAAGTCTGCCACAACCTCCTCCACACGCCGAGAGGACGTTGGAAGAGGGACTCCTTGGTTCAAGTCATCGGGGGTCCTGGCGACGTCACAGCTCAGGTCATTGGGGGTCCCGGCGACACCTCGGCTCTGGTCATTGGGGGTCCCGGCGACGCCTCGGCTCCTGCTCAACCAACTGAGGGTTTCGGCGACGCCTCGGCTCCTGCCCATGCCACTGAGGGTCACGGCAAAGCCTCAGCTCCTGCCCAAGCCACTGAGAGTCGCGGCGACGCTTCAACCCCTGCTCAAGCCACTGCGGGTCGCGGCGATGCTTCAGGCACTGCCCACGCCACTGAGGGTCTCGGTGACGCCTCAGCCCCATGCCCACGCCACTGAGGGTCTCGGTGACGCCTCAGCCCCTGCCCACGCCACTGAGGGTCCCGGCGACGCCTCAGCTTCTGCTCCTGGTCTAAAGGCCTTCCAGGGGTTCAGCAAGAGACTGGTCCTCATCCTGGTTCCTGATCCCTACAATGAGGGGTTTGAGGACGAACCGCCGCCTAAGCCTGTTCCTGAGCGGTTTGAGAAGGAGCTCATCCTCATCTTGCCCTCTGAACCCAGAGACAAGGGGTTCGAGGAGGAAGTGTCGCCGGATCCTGTCTCTGAGGAGCAGCTTGTCCTTGTTCTGGCCTCCGAGGGTCCCCCAGACTCTACATCTGTCTCTGAGGTTCCCGTCGGCGCTGCATCTGCCTCTGAGGGATCGCCAGGCTCTGCTTTGTTTATTGTTTTCCTGGTCATGCTTTAGTTTTTGTCTTCTAGTTCACGTTTTGCCAAGTTAGGTTTTTAGGATCTGGTTAAGCTTTAGTTTCATGGTTTACTAGTTGTATTTCTATTAGTTTGTATTCAAGAGTCTCTGTTTTACTCCAGCCACATTTTGTTCTCTCCTGTCTGACAGTTGACTTTATTTGGTTCACCTGCACCTAGCATTTAGTCTCCTCGTTTCACCTGGTTCTTGCTCCATATATACACCTCTGTTCTGTTCATTCCTCGCAGAAACATTTCGGATCATGCCACCTGGTTAAGGATCATGCCATGTCTGTCTTGTTACTATTTTGTTCCTGCCTCCTCTTATGAGTGAGTTTGTGTATTTCTTAAGATTAAAATCTTCTACTTACCATCATGCTGCCTGTCCGTCTGCATTCCGGGGTCCTCCGCTACATAAGTGATGACACTTGTCCGATGTGTGGCAGCAGGGACCACTGTTATTCTGATATAAATGAGTATTGCAACAGAAGAAATCTGTAGAGGACAAAGTATTTTTTCATGGCACATCACTGTACAGTGCATGAACATGCTTTTCAGCAGGCTCACATTTGTGTATTAAAAATTATATTTTCTTTTAACCTTTGAAAGTGCAGTTTGGGTACTACTTGAAGGTATTACATAAAGTCTGAATCACACATAATAATTTATCCAGCCAAATGGTGCATATTACAGTCTTGTTCCTTTGCCTGAAACTGTCAATTTAAAATTATTTAAAATTGTCAATATTATTTTCATTCTGACAGACTGAAATCATTTTGTTTGCTCTGGGGAATTTCCTTGCCTAAAATGACGCATGACAATTTCCCTTTACTGGGAAATGTCATGAGTATATTAAAGAAGCCTGATAGTAAGAGACTTGGAATAGGTAACTGCTACGCTTCTTGCACCATGCAGCCAACTGCTCATCAAGTCTTGTACTGTCTCTGCCACCATTGTAAAAGCTCCAACGATAATGGAAAAATAAAGTAACAGGAGAGCAGGACGTGTTATCAGCTTGATAAGACTTCCTGCATCTTCATGGCCCTCCATCTGTTTCCTTTATTTCTCTTTTTTTTTTTTTTTACTGAGGTTTAATAACTTCTGTCTTGACCACTGCCTTTCCTACATTCTGTCTTTGGGGCTCTGAGGTGTCATGGGTCTGGACACAAAGTCAGTATGTAGTTTCTTGTTGCATATGGATCTAGTACAACAAAAACTAGATGGAGACTGACATAGGCTCTATGCAGAGTTTTGGAAAAATCTGCTTTGGAAAACATCTACAAGAACATGCAAATACACTTTATGTACATTAAAATAAGTTAAATGCAAAAAAAAGTGATCACAAAATTGTCATCAACAGAGATAAAGGTACAGAAAATTTGCTAGATGAACAAAAAAGCTGACCAGAAATTACCGTCTTCTTATATTTTTTATTTATTTTTCAATGATTTAGGCTAGTTAGAAGCTTTGTGATCCAGTCAATAACATTAATTAATTGGCTGACCACCAGAGAGAACGAAGAAAAAAAAAACAGTAATTATATTGAACAGGAAACTATTGGTGTTTAAAGTTGCTTTCCAGGAATTGCTGATTGAACTTTGTTACTCTGGGTTGTCGTTTTAGTTTGTCAGGATGTTTTGGTTAAAGTGATTTTATTTTAACTTTGTCATAATTAGTATGCTCAGATTATTGTGAAACCCACATCTATGTTTTCTAGGTTTTCTAGGCATTCATGTGTTGTCATCGAGTTTTGCAGCTCTATGGCAAAACAAAGGCTTTGCTACTTGCAATTACATTCAAAAAGGTAAACTAAAACAATACACACATTTGTCTAATATTTGCCTTTTAGTTTTATTCGGGATAAATATGATTAATGGAATTATAATTTGCTAGCTAAAAATATTCAAAACATACTTCTAGTTGGAATATATTCCCTCATCAAAGCTACTGAAATTGAAATTAGTAATCCTCAATCAGAAACAGGTGGACCAGCGCCCCTGGCACTAAGGTTATCAGTGGAAACCTGTGTTCCTGTGAGAGAAAATATTGCATTAAGTTAGGTAATCCTCTATAGACTGTATCCAGGAAAAAAAGAAACAAAAAACAAAACAACATTGCTTGCATCTTGGTAAGACGAGTATAAAAAACCTGAAACCAAACCACCTAAATGCCTGAAATAAATAACTGGACCTGTATGTCGGTATAGATCAACATTTTTGTGCCTGTTAGATAAAGGTATAAACATGAACCATATCACTTGGCTAATAATAATCTGTTGTAGTTGTACATTTTTATATGCTGAGTTTGATTTAGTTAGTCATCAAAAACAGGTTAGCATGCAATGTATGGCAAAAACTAAAATATCTAAATATTATCTCATGAAAGTTGTGGAGTTCATTCTGAATCATTAATATTATTAGCTGATATTAGCTTATTATTAGCTAATATTGTTAACTGATCTGTTTTTTAAGCACTATAATTATAATAATAAAATAATATAAAAAGAAAAAAATATTTGTCTTGTTCAGATTTTCTTAGGCCCTCTCTTACTTTACCTTTTTTATCATCAGTGCGTTGTTCACACAGCAGCCTTGGACGGCGCTCTGAGTAATACCTGATTTGCGATGTGATGAAGGACAGCCATGCAGAGTCAATGGGAATTCAAATTCATTCAACCAAGATAGAATAAATGTCAGCAAATGAACTCAGAACATCTGGTAAATGCCTGCACACATGTGCTTTCAAATGCTTCGGTGTATTCTTTCTGCATGTCCTTGGACAGTTTAAGGCAGGCTGAGTGCCACCTGTTACCTCCTTTATATTTGTTCACACTAAATTTAATTTAGTACACAATTAATCCACCAGATTTCCCTTATATCCACACTTTCTTGACAGTGAGAATAATTAAAAGAAAATACTGTATCACTATGAGACACAACATAGTACAAATGTCATGGCTATGCTGCAAGTACTGTTTATAAACATATGCATGTCTGGGAGTTAGTCCAACAATGTCTGTCATTACTTTCTTGAAATATGAATACTTGCGAGCCAAGTCTATACTTTTTAACACGGATATATATTTTATCCGCCTATACCAATCTACAGTGGATCTCAAAATTTGCAGAATTTAATTTCCTTTTTATTTTCTAAAGTGCCTTGAGACAATATTTGCTGTATATTGTATAAGTAAACTGAATTAATTGATTGGTGGACACACCACTGTTCAAATGTCTTTTTGATTTTTTAAAAACTCAAAACTTTAATAATTCACTTAAAAACTGTTTTACCTTTAATGTAACATATATCAAGTACAGTTCAAGTGAAAAAATGACAAATGCATTTGTGGAAAAACGTCAAAAATACAAAGGTTTTAACAGTCAAGATGTATAAATGTGCACATCTTTCAACATTTGCTTTTTTAAAATACCTTAGGATTTATTTTAAGCATTCAGTCCACACCTATTATCAGTTACAGTGAATCTGGTTTACCTGAAAGTAAATTCAGTTTTTCTAGTGGAGTTTTCATTTCCTCATTTGCATCCCAAGTTGACTTCATAGTTTGCAGAGGCGTTACAACAAATCAAAAAAATCTAATTATAAAAAAGTATCAGGTAGCAAAAATTCAACAACATTCAATGAATCTGAGAAAATGTGAGACAAAAAGGACACTATTGAATTGGACATTTCTCCAAAATTGATCAAGGCTGAAACTGGTCAGGGAGTCAAATCCGATTTTTTCCGAAATGTGATTTTTTTTTGTGTGGTCATTCACATTACCGTATTTTCCGCACTATAAGGTGCACTGGATTATAAGGCGCACCTTCAATGAATGGCCTATTTTAGAACTTTTTTCATATATAGGGCGCACCGGATTATAAGGCGCATAGAATAGAAGCTACTGCAGTCAAACATTTGACAGGGGTTGCGTTATGCATCCACTAGATGGAGCTGTGCTAAAGAGAATGTCAACAAAACAGATAAGTCAGTCAGTCAAACATTATTATTGCACTACAAACCAGCGTTCTGATAACTCCATTCACTCTCATGGTAAGGTCTCCTCTACATAGAATTCTATTGAATAGAGCCAACGTTAGGAATGCATTGGAGTCTATGAAGTTGAAGTTGAAATCAAACGTTAGTTAAAACGTGAAAGGGAACTTTTCCCTGATTCAGTAAACACGTAAAAGAAACAGTTTGATGCACTAAATCAAACGTTAGTACTGTTAACCTTTCTTGTTTCTGTCCCCTGACCGTAGTCTGATGACACAGGGGAGACGCTTTCTCCAGGGCCGAAGTTACTAGTTTCCTCGGGGTTAACTCCCTCACTCATACGTTGCTGAGTTGAGCATGAAGAAACAGCATCAAAACACTGAGTTGTTGACGAGATTCGGGGTTCTTTTTAATGACTTTGCAGCACGTAAAAACACAGGGCTTACAGACTCATACACCGCTGCTCCGGTCGCCGTCTCTACCCACCCCACACACACAATAATACCGACGTCACTCCTTCACTCTTGATTCTCGGCTACGGCAGCACACAGCGCCACCTCTGTCCGGAGGAGTAATGTCAACATCTTCCATACACACACACGAAACATACACCCCACACACTGAGCTTCTAATCACATATAGTTCAGGCAATTCCTGCAACAGTACATTCAAACGTTATACACACACAAGTGGTGTTGGACTAGGAGTAAGCACAGTACAGGTGTTTACCGCTATTACTTCGGCGACACCCCTGACTACGGTAGCCGTAATGCTGCAAGCGGTGCGGCTTTGTAGTTTACCAGTCGTACTGAAACATTTTGACAGAGCGCCGTGTACAACGAGTATGGATCAACCAATTAACCAATTGATCCATATATAAGGCGCTCCGGATTACAAGGCGCACTGTCATTTTTTGAAAAAATTAAAGGTTTTTAAGTGCGCCTTATAGTGTGGAAAATACGGTACTTTGACAATGTTGCGGCTCCAAACTGACCAGCATGCGCATAAGAACAATACGAGCGCCGTCAAGCGCGGCACACGCATAAACTGGACTGCAGCAGCGCAGTAAGCACATAGAAATAGGTGTTATGGTTTAAGTGCACAACAGAAGCTATTTATTGTCAGTGGGTGCTGTGTGGGAAAGACATGAATAAAAGGAGAGTTAACCTCTTTATTGTTCCATTTTAGAGATATCTGACTGCCATTTCAGCACAACAAACTGTTTGGATGCAGAGACACAGCCGGCAATGATAGGGCAGGGATGTTAACAACTTTACAGACACCGAGTTTATTCAGAACTTTGTCATGTTGAGGGCAACTTTTAAGTATGTATGTCAGCGCCTCTCCTGTCAACTCCACAGGCAGAAGACTAGAGGCAATCCAGTGTATCGGACTGCAACAGGGGCAGATCATCACATGCTCAGTAATCTCGATAGCATTTTAATGTGCTCTATTCCAACGGTTGTTTGCGAATTTTACCTTACTACCTACGTCCCACATTCTGACAGTTCCTATGAGCCTTTCAATTAGGCTTGAATAAAGTTTTATTTCTGTTTATTAATGAGCTCTAACGTCTCCCTGTCTCTCCACTGTGCAGTATAATTCTAGCCCCTCGTCTGTTTTGCTAACTGCTACTGTTTTCTGCTGAGCGGCACAAAATTATGACGAAGAGTGACGTCAAATCACATCTATGCGCCTTGGTCGTTCCCACTGGAGTCACATTCCAAAATATCAGATACGAGTCGGATTCAGGACCACATAAGAATGTGGCTCAAATGTGACTTGAAAAAGTCAGGAATTTCTAGCAGGTACTCACTGTGTTCTACATGTGACAACAATCTGTTTATGTTTTGAAGTAGGATTGAAAGACAGACATCTTTTCTCTGAAAAGAAAGACTACATCAGAGAGAGAGAATCTATGTGGCCATCTAAAGAGGACTGGGGACAATGTCCTTTCAACATGATTGATTTGGAGAACTTTTGGAAAGGAGGTTGGGAAAATATTGCCAAGTTGAGATGTGGCGTGCTGACAGGTTCCTATCAACAAAGATTGAATACTGAAATTAAATCAAAAAGTGCTTGAATGAAGTATTACTTTAAGGTGTGCACACATATGCAACTGGGTTATTAAACCTTTTCAATGTACTATTTTATTTGAATTAGATTTGTCTTTCAGTTAAATTTTGCAGGATAAATGTAAGTTTTGAAATTATTTATCATGGTTCAATTTTTTATATTACAAAACACTTCACAGGTTTATTGTTGCTTGATTTTTTTCTGATATACACACATTAAGAAAAAAATATTTCAGAATTTCAAAAGGCTTGTTAAAGCATTTTTGCTCTATGACACAGTACTCAATCTTGCTGCTAAAAAGCATTTTAATGGTCGAATTGCTCCTGGATTACTGGGCAAGGATGCTCTTGATTTTATTCCACTTTATGTACTGCAGTGTTTTTAGGTAGAATCCTTGCACTTCCCGAGTGTCAGTCTGTAATCTTACTAGCTGCAAAACAGTTTGAGTGATGATAAAATTACATCTTTCCTAGGAATTAACCATGGCTGACAGAAGAAGAATCATTGCATGTACCACTTCCTTTGAAAGCAACCGTTCTGTGCCTTTAATTTAGGGTCCTCATTAACACTTTTCACTGAGCTAATGATAAAATAATTACAATAATGCTCACAGGTTATTGACAGAGCTAAGACATAGTGCTAAAGAGGTTTTTGTGATTAGGTTAATTTTATTTTTCTGTTTTAACTTTGTAATTAGCTGCATTCCATCTGATCACTGTTAATAGTTACCTTAAAAACAGGGGGAGTGAAATTAGTAAAAAACATATATTTTTTTAAACATTTTGTATCCTCAGGATTTACCTGAACAAATTTTCTGGTTAAAAATACATTTTTCAATTTGCTTCTCTCCGCACTTACTACTGTCAATAGACTTCTTTTATTTTGTATCAATTCCTTTTAAGTTTTACCCAAATGCAATATATCAGAATTATTTGCCACTATGCTTTATCACTCAAACAGTCAGGCAGTGTGTTGACATATTTGACAATATTATCAATTTAACAAGAGCACTTAACGTGTTTCTTTAAGATCCTTCCTTTGCACTAATGAAGTTAGAAATAGGCATTTTGTCTTCCTAGTGTACTGCATCAGTGTAAAAGATTCACAAAAAAACATCTGTGCTGAATATCCCTTGTGTCATGAATGAATATCTTAAAACACTTTTTAAAACCATCTTCTAATAGAGAACTATTTGAAATTTTTACAGTTCTTGGATAACCCTTTTTTGAGTGCCTTCTTTCTTTGAATCTCCCTTGGCACTAAATGTATATCAACATTATGCGTTGTGACAAGAAAACCAACTGCATCAAAATATGACTAAAAGTCATAGAAATTTAGAACTACATTATTAGAAGAGTACAATACATGAACACTGATTTTGCACTTGGCTCTTTTCAATATATAAACCTAGTACAGACCTACACTGCATCACACTGCAGTCTCCCCAAGTCTTTTTGGGGTATGTGAAATTGCAAGCAGTACTTCTTACGGTTTTCGTTCAACACTTTTTTATTCTTACAACTTGTATAAAAGGCCAGATTTTTAAAGTGCACAACTAACAGCTGTCTTTGTTCACTAATGTTCTCTGACGAACATCTGGGGCATTCACAGAACAGCTGCATTTTTTTCAGCACACAGCTGGATTTGATTAACTAATTAGGTGATTTCTGAAGGCAATTGGTTGCACTGGATTGTATTTTAGGGGTGAGAAAATAAGGGATAAAAATAAATGCAATGCCATTTTTTCTCCCTCTAGAATTATGCACTAATTTGAGTTGGTTTATCACAGTTAATCCAAATAAAATACTTTCTGGTTTCATTAGAAAAGTGTAGAGAGGTTTAATGGGTGTGACACTCTATCAGTAGAAGGAAACAGAAAATTTTATCTAAATTGAAATGACTTTGGTGCTAATGTATGTATGCTTAGAGGTGTTTGCAGCTCTGTGCTTTGTGCATCTTTCCTCCCATGCCATTTACTCTGACAGTGCAGGTGGTTGTGATGCTCTAAGTGGAGCTTCTAAACCAGCCTGAAGACGGGGACAACAGCAGAGAGGGAGGAGAGAAGGTGGGGTGAGGAGACAATAGAAGATTGAAAGAGTGAAATCTTTAACACAGGAGCTGAAACTAGTTAGACAGCCAGTAGCATGAGGAATCAGTGTGCTACAGACATACACATGCTCAGCCACACCATCATAGCTTCTCAGTGGGGGCCTCAATGTAATTTACAGTGAGCAGGTGGGGATGGATGTTCAATCTGATTCAATTTGATGTGGCTCGCAGTGGAGTGGGATGAGACACCACTCATTCCACTAACTGTTGTGATCATTTTTGTATCTCTCACTCTTTCTTTGTAGCCAGAGCCACATTCCTTCTACCTTTGCCTTTTTTTCCTCTACGCCTCTCCTTATCTCTGTCTAACACTCACATTTTCTGTAGGTATTTTCCAAGAGTTCTTTTTGGCACATGTCCTTATGTCTGTCACTGCATCTGTCAATTGACATCATGTTTTCCAAAACAAAAGTTTAAACATTGTGTGAATCAGAAAAGCATGCTTTACAAATCATATCATGTCTTCTCTTAAAGGAAAACACCTTAGGGGCAAAATAGTATATGTTGTAATTCAGGCATTTTTGGTAATTATATACTCTTTTTGAATTCAGAAGCAGCTTTCTATTTCAAAGGGGCCTGCTAAATAGTTTAACAAGGACATATTCACATGAAACTAAAGAGAATGTTCCTTTAGAAATGCTCAGACGAGCTTTTTAAAAAGTCAGTCTTTACCTATTCTTGTGTTATGCATGATTTCAAGCCCCTAGGTATTTGCTTGTTTGTGAACTACTTGTATTTCACGAGTAGAGATTATCACTCATCTTGTAGATCATTAACTGTAATCTCTGTTGTTTATTCTTTCATTAATATGGACAAGAAAAGCACCTCCAGCCACTTGCTCAAGAAAAAAACAAAAACAGATTAAGACCACATTTTAATGTAATTTTCATTTAACATCTTAAGTTTTCTGAATTGCTAATTATACAGAGTTATACACTATAATTAACCAGAGCTCCCATAGTATTTTATTGGTAGCAAAACATTGTTTACTATGTCAAGGCTAGTGAAGATGTTTCTGTCCATTTTTACTCTTCATAATCAGTAGAACTATAAATATTTATATCTGTTTCAATATGTTCTGACAGCATGTTGACCAGAATAACTAGCACTCTAGTCATGTCATAACCACATATCATGTCTTTTACAAACACAATGACAGCTGCAGTCTAGAAAAAGCAAGCTGAAAAGTGAAGGAATGTAGCAGATGATGACAGATTTTATGGAAAGTTCAGAGGGTCGGTGTTGTTCTTGCAGCATGTGTGCAGCAGTTGACATCCTGTGTGGTTTTTTTTATGAGGCAGTGAATGACTAAAATCAGTGTAGTAAATGGGGTAATCAGATTTTTTTCAATTTAGTGTTAATTGAGGAGCCCACAGCCACCTGATGCCAGTGATTAAGACTGATCCGGTGCATTAACTTTGTACGGTGAACAAGCAGTTTCCTTGGAAATATTAAGTAGCAGTCCTTTATTAGGAAATAATAGATGCTCTGCAGCCAGTCATTTTATTTCAATGATCTTTCAAAGTTAAATAAAATAAAGAATAAGTAAAGAATATGGCAAGTAGATACAGATTTTCATTTCTGTCTGAAATCCCTCAAGTAATATGCAAGGTGATAATGGGAAACTAATTCCTAAACCAGTAAACTATTGTTTAAGTAATCTCACGGCATGATCCAGGAAAATGAGTAGGTCCAGTTCAATCAAATCACAAACAGTTCAGTTAATTTAAATTGAAAGATCTGTAATGTTTTTTTTTTTTGTTTTTTTTTTACCATTCTCAAATTTTTTGGGATTTTTTCCACAGACAAAGTCGTCTCAAAAAGGTTTCTGGAATAAAATAAATAAAAAAAACACATTTTTTTGTAGTCTATGGAGTCGAATGCAAGATTTCTCTTTATATCAACCTCAAAACACTTTCTTCTTTCCCTCTCCTCCCTACCTGCTTGTCTCACTTTGCTGTGCAGAATTTGCTCCAGCAGGTTTTACACTTTCCCAGGCTTCACAAGCGATTATGGAGATCTGTAGCGTGGACCAGACAGGCTGTGAGGACCCTGATGTGGACACTGACATGACCGCACGCATGCTGCACAGTATGGAGCAGGAACTGAGACTTGTGGCAAATACACAGTGCATCCGTAAATGAGTCTGTTATCTATGATTAACTTGTTACCTTATTCCAAAGTTAATTTATAAACATGCATAATAATCTTCTTCCAAATCTCCTTTTAAAAAAGCTATCCAAGCCTTGGGATTGGAGTCCGACGACAGTGGATGAGAAAACCAAGATGAGAATCATTATTTCACATGGTGCGTAACATGCAGGATATATGTCCTTGTATCTTTATTCTTTACAAACATCCTGTGAATCAGCATTTAAATTGGGATGTTGCATTGAACTCAACAGTCCTGACTACTGAAAGAATTGAACCACATTGACTGAAAGTTATCTGACAATGATTATTTATGTTGTAAAGTGATTTATGTTCAAACATTGATGGAAATATGATCATATCCTCAAAATCTGTTTTTTGGTTACCCAAAAGCATTTGTATGGTTCTGGAACTCTTTGCAAATCCAAAGAAATTGAGGAACAGTATTAAAGTTGTGTTGACCCAGAACCTTAGTCATGGACTGGAACAGTTGGTGGAAAACTGTTTCATTCTGAAGAGTTAATGAACCTGGCACTGGCAACATATGTTTTTTAGGACATTTGCATCCCTTCTAAGATTTTAAGCCACATTTTCAGAGGATGTAGAGTATGCGTGTTTGAAGTTAAATATACTGAAAGAAAGTCTATGTTTCTGCCCTGACAATTTGTTCCTAAACATGTATGTGTGTAATTTAGCTTTTTCACCCTAACATCTCACCCACACTCCAGTATTCACAGGGTTTGGGTTCTCCCTCTTTTTGTGCTCTGTCAATCTCTCTCTCTCTGTCTAATGTATGTAGATCTGACATCATGTCAGATCTAAAGTCGCATGTAATTTGCTGTATAATGTTTATACGTGTGAGAAAACGAGTAGGAAAGTATGGAGCCTTGCAAGTGTCAGCGGTAAAAAAAAAAAACAAAGTTGGTGGAAATCTGCGCTCACGCTTTACTAAACTCGCTAAAGGCGTTCAGTTTTACAATCTGTGCGCTCAGATTATTAAACTGTGCTCTCAGTTTCCGCAAACTGCAATCCTTGCGGGCAGATCGCTCGGTGACATCTGTTGCATTAACGCTACCTGCTACAATCATTTAAAACATTTTTTTACAGTGTAACAAAAATAAAGTCATATTACAAGCTGTGAAGTGTGCTGATTAAAACATGGCAGTGCTTTAAGTTTATATATGACAACAGATCCGCTGAACGTACCTCGCAGGTGTGGGTAAAGCGTTCAAACTCTCGACAGATGTCACTGAGTAATTTGCATGCACGGATTGCAAAACAAAGCATGCAGTTTAGTAAAGCATGAGCACGGATTTCCACCGACTTTCTTTTTTTTTACCCGCTGCCACTTGTTTCTTTGTATTTTTTTACTTATTCTAAGGATCCATGCCCCTTAGATACCCTTTTTTTCTAGATGCCTTGTACTGAAAGGGCTCTAAATTTATACCACTCAGAAATTTGTATGGAACAGAATGTTTTTCAAAACAAACACTCATGAATTACCTTGCCTTGAACATTTTTACTCAGCTGGACATGTATGTCTTGTCCTTTCATAGACAGAGCAACTGTAATATTCCACATTCACATTACCATGATAAATTAATAATCAGAGATATTTTGATAGACAGCTTACATGGTTGACATGGGTTTATGGTTTGTATAACATGATATAAAGTTAATAAATTCATAATAAATCTAGTTTTGAAAAGCAAACGGGGGGTGTCAAATGGTAGTAAATACTGAATAAGTGAATTTGACATAGTTTCAGAGAATTTTGTTCCTACTGATCTTCTAGGCAAGTTTTAGAAAATCAGTGGAGTTGCTCCGTCAGCAATGAATCTTCTCCTGTACGCTTTCAGATTCCTTGGCAACCTACTGTCTTACTGGTCGAGAATGTTTCAACCACTTTTAATACGGGAGTTGGATTTTAATCACAATCACCATAGCATCACAATCACTAGTTTGTTGTCAGGAAGGGAAATCCTAGATGCCAGCCCCTCTAGTAAGTCCAGCTTTATTGTTATAGAGTACAGCAGAGGTGTTATAGAATTATAGTTATAGAGCCAATATAAAACAAAACAAAAAACAGAAGTCTCCTAATCTCTCCAAGCACACTATTATCTGTGCATTCTCACTTGTTCATCTGGCTGCTTTGTCAGCATTTAGTCATGATTTCTCTCCTGTATAAAGCCTTCTATATTTTCCATAGATTACTGAAAGTTATCATAATCTCAATTAAAAGGAAAAGAGACCTCGACTGAACAGCATGGAGCCAAAACAAAAGTGTTTTCTTGTACAAGAGAGGCTGCTGCAACCAAGCGAACATCTATTCTTGAACTCGTATTTATCCATGCAACAGTAGATTTTATAATATACATCTCAGATGGACCCACATAAAAAAAATCACATATTTGACAGGCTCAGGATAGAAATATATTAAAAGTAATATGTTTTCATAAATGACAAGTTTTATAAATGAAAAACATTTTGCACCACGCAAAAGGTTTGCGTCGCCTCCCAAGATTTTTAAGATATTTGAATCTATTATTGTAAGTGGTTTGCTTGATAACATAGTAACTTATAATAAATGTCTGCCCACCACCACAACTGTCTATCATCCACAGATAAACTCTTAATGTGACAATACTATCAAAATACGTTGGTGGTGTGGTTGACATTGATACACCTGCTGCTTTTTTAAAACATCCATTTATACGTGGCTTCATAAACACGGTCAGAAATGCTTTTGCCAATTCTTTTAGCACGACATATACAGAGCCTGAAGTTTAATTATTGTGTCTGCTCAGTGTTTGGAATAAGTTCAGTGCTTTCATACACATGAAATGTATTTTTCTCTCATTTCTTATTCAAATTGTTCAAACCGTTTGTCTTAATAAATGTTTGTGACCATTTGATAGTTTGCCAATTGCTGACATTTCAGCACATAGTCTGATGATGTCTTAAAAAGAGTCTACTGGTTTCAAATGTGCCTAATACTCTTAACACACCTTGGTACCAATGACATACAAACCGTACCTCCAGCTGGTTTTCTCTGCTGACATATGTCACCAATGTTTTCTGAAGTTTCAGGGAGTATTTAGGAAATGTGTTGCACATGACAAATCACATGACTGATCATATGCCGCGATGTGACTGTTGTATTTGTATGATGTTGAACCTTTAATGGGCGGATTTGTTTTTTTAGGAGTGGGGCCAGCAAGGAATGAAACCAAGAAGAGGAGATTGCAGAGAGAGATCGACAGAGTGCCTTGAGTCATTTACTCACAGAGACAAGCAAAACAGATATACATTTGGTGTAAATTGTGTTTATGAGGTGGTTCGCAGATGTATTTTCCCTCACATTTATATAAATGTAACTGTTAAAATAAACGCTGTTTTATTTGTCTCATTTTATGTGTATCCTTTCTTTCTGTAAACCCTGTTTATAATAGTCATATGGGAGTACTGTGCCTTGCTGTGAGATGCATGCCTGTGGAAGGATTAACTGAAGGAATAAAACAATTTGACATGCAAGGGATGAAGATGGGACAGGAGGTGACGGGAAGACAAATGGTGTTTTTTCCTTTATTCTCAGCAAGAGCCTGACTGTGTGTTTGTCAGAATGTGTATATGTGGGGGGACTCTTTGAGACATGACTTAAAGGACATACATTGAGGGATAGTCGGCGGTGCTGCCAGTTTGTTTTTGTTTTTTTTTCCTACAGGGGTAGGGAAGAATATTTTTCTCTGTTTTCACCACTTTGTTCCTTAATAAGGTTAGGATGGCACTGGATCAGGTCAGACTGTCTAAACATGGACGTGCATACACTGAGTATGCTCCTTTAGGTGATAAATTAAGTTTGTGAGGGAAGGAAAAGGAAACTGTGCCAGTGGTTGCTGCTTTTGCCATCTCTCTGTATTCTGGTGCAGGAGTGGAGAAAGATAAACACCAGGCACACAAACAAGTTTGTGATCTCTGCGGCGAACGTGCAGATGCTCTAATGCTGTGTGCTAGCATGTATGTTCCTCACTTCTGCCGTTTTCCATTATTCCCTGCAGCCAGTCCTAATCTATCATGGCCACCACTGTCCTCTGCTGAGATCACTACCCAACATCCACCACTTTATCTCCAGCTGATATGCATTTGAGGATCAAGCCAGGACAAACAGGTGGAAAATCACGCTTGCATTACAAAGCCAACACACAGTGAAACTGGAATTCAATAGATGCTAACTTCGTGATGGAATTTCAGATTAGTTTGTGAACTGCTTATTGTGTTTGGTGAATGTGAGTGCACATAGCCCTGCTCTTTACTCAGTAACTGTTGAGGTATATAAGGGCATTTTTTTTGGCCTGACGTTAATCGCTAGAAGCAGACAGCAAAAGCCCTGTAATCCAACAGCAATTACCACAAGGCTGATTGATAGCACAGGGACAGAAGGAGACAGACAGAGAGACCACGAGATAGACAAGGAGAGAGAGGTGAAAAGGTAGATCTTTGTTATTGTGTCCTTCACTGAGTTTATCACTTAATGTTTAGGCGAGGAAAATAACAGAGACATAAATCTGATGGATATCGAACCACTAGGCTGAGTCTAAACAACTCTGAGATCTATGCAGTCCATTTCTTTTTTTTCTTATTTGTGTCTCCTTCCCAAACACAGTCACACACAGACCCACAAGCACATGCATACAAACAACATACAAACAAGATCAGAGAAGCAGAGGTGACCTTTGTTAGATTTGGAGCTGTCTGTTAAGGCTCTGATGCTGTCATAATAAGAGTGAAACTGGAGAAGTTGACATTTAAGTCTACTATATTAACTGACCTTTTTACAGCACTGAAGCCCTGGCTGATTGTGTCATAAAAACAGAATTGTCCAATATACTCAGTCTGGATCAAGCTTTTTTCTTACTCTGGAGTAAGTTTAGAAAATTCTAAAAAAAAACATTTTACTGCTGTAGCTTTTTTTGATAGATTTTTCTCGCATAGAATGGTCTGAATGGCGACCAGGAGTCTTGTGTATAAAGGATTGTGTGGATGTACCACTAAAAGCATGTTGTAGGTTTAAATCCAGGAAACTGCATACACACTAACAATTTCAGATCTACACGTGGGAAAATGAAGAACTTAATACAAATAATATAATGTGAGACTCATATTTTACGTTGTTTGCCACTTGGAAATCATGGGTCAGACAGTGTTATTGTACTGTGTTCACCCCATTGTTTTTGTATTGATGATATAAAGGATATATTACTGTTTAAAAGACCTAATAGACAAAATAGATCAAATAAATCGTACAACTGTGTTTTCTAAGGTTGAGATTTAAATTAAATCAAACTCAGGTTCTGATTTGCGTTTTCTCTTTCTAGATGTCATTTAGAACTTCACCATTCTCACCCTTTTTAGTGTACCTTAAAACACTTGAATAGTGGTTTTAGTCTCTTTGGCACCAACAACTAATTTTGGGTAAAGATGAAGAGTGATAGAATAATTACAACATAGCTTTAATTTAGAATCTAAATGTAGCATAGTGCTGATGTGTTTAGTGCACACCCCTCCTCTTCTGGGAGGGGTGTGCAAAATTGAGATTTTCTACGCTTTTGTACATTTTCAAAAAATGTACTTAATGAAAATAATTTCCCTATTCTATTCGATATTTAAGAAATACGCTCCATGCTCATGAGAAAATCCCTTTCGTTTCCCTTAATGCTTTTTATGCCCATAGTTTTATCGGAGGTATCAAACTCCTGTATCAGGAGGTGGAGTGTTTTTCTAAATATGTTTTGCAAATTGGTGAACTGACAGCAGTTGGCTTACTATATCTAAACCAGATTTTTGAAATCTAGTTTTCTGGGTTAACTTTCTAAACATGGATATATCCGAACTTTGTTAACATTTTGTAGTTCTGGGCTGATGTATATTTTTCCATATAGGGAAAAGAAATACATGAGCTCATACACTTACTGAAAAACGTTTTGGATATTTCAGAGTATGATTATACTATGGTAGCTTTATTTTCAATTTACTCTATCGGTGTTTGAATGCCTTGTAATGCAGGAAATGATCAATTAAAGCATGTGCACTGTTAACAATTCCCCAAGAATGAAGCATATACCATAAGTCTTTTGAAATTTTACCCATAAATCTCTTCAAGTATCCAAACTACATCATACCAGTATGAATAAAAGGCTCGTTTTTCTTTGGCTTTCAGGTTGGAGGCATATTTGATGTGAGTGCAACCATCTAATCATGTCCCATGTTGTCTATTTGAGCCCTGCTGCCTCATTATAGGAAAAGGAAGCAGTGTCTTGTCTGTCTTTGTGAAAGATAAAATACCTCATAGCTTCTTAGTTTGTTCTAGCTGCTTTCTGTGTGTCTACCTTATTATTCCCAGGTTGTGAATAGACATAGTGGTGAGGTGTAACACAGGTGTGGGATAATGGGCAATCTTGTTTTGCCCATGTTGGGTGAACACCAGAATGAGCTACAGATATCTTAGAGGATACATAGACAGGTCTTAGGATTCCACTATTCACTAAACACAAATCCCTGGTTCATGGGCAGCATTATTATTTTCCCCTACTGTGTCCCTGCTGTGTTCTCTTATGTTGCAGCCTTTCCAGCTTTAACTTAGTTGTCGGTTATAACTTTCAAGGTTATAGCCTCATCTATGCCTAAATGACCCCCATATGGTGGAAATGGAAGTACTTTATGCCCTGGACAGAACATTCAGGCAGAGGAAGTTATAATAGAGGGGAGGAGAGAGGGAGATGAAGTGAGAAAATATAAAGAACAGAGGTTCTAGTGGTAGAGGAGAGAAATTAAAGAAAGGTCAATGGAGTGACATTAAGGGAGGGAGAATGCTAGTTTGGTAAGGAAATGTGTTTCCACTCTACTCTCCCTACCTGGTTTTTACAGGTCTACATTTATCTCTGCTCTGCTCCTGACATTATCTTGTTATACCTATTCAATCACTCTACCTAAAACTATTCCTTCCTTACTACTCCTTCTTAGTCCTCCCGACCTTCACACTGTCTCCATGGTTTCCTCTACTAGCCTATGCTCATCTCCTTTTCCCTTATGCATGTCTTTCTGTCTTTTCCTATAGCATCCCTCTCCTCACCGAATCCCTACATTACCTTCAGCCATGTGGCAGCATTGGTGCTGTTGTCGAGTCACCAGGACCAGCTGACAAATCGATACATCACTGTAATTGATTTTGTCAGGTCTCAAAGTGAGAGCGACCCCCCTCCCCTCCTCCCTCTTGCACGTAGGCTTTATCAAAGTCCAGTTTAATAGTAAATGGATGTATCCATGTGCAACGAAGTGCTAAATGTAGTGGATGAGTAAAGGGAGGGGGGGGGGGGGGGTGAGACAGGCGAGGTGAGGCAGTGGTGGTGGAGGGTTGGGGTGTGTTGAGGGTTAATTAGAGGATTTCTCCAGGTGATGGATTGGTTCAGCTGGTTAATTAGGACAGGTAAAGGCTACAGGAGATCTAAAATGTGTGTGGCCTTGGGAGAGTAGCACTTTGTAGGATTTAAGAATGTGTGTGTTTAAATTGTTGTGTGCTTGGCATGATATCTCTTAGCTGTTGTGATTTTAATGCTTACAGTTTGCTTACAGCCTCTATAGATTAATATATTTTGGATAGCCAGTCCACTCGTAGTAATTTAATCCAAAAGAAATTCATAAACAGATTTCTTGCTAGTAGTTAATCCTATAGTCCTTTATTTTTGGGGATTTTGACAGTTGTGGGTAATAGGTAATAAAAACTCCCAATCCCGTTTCTCAAAAAAAAAGTAAATTAATACATAGACATGATGACTCTGATGCTGTCTCTGGTTCAATAATGGCTTATTAAAAGGAATGCAACAGTTGTAGCCCATGTCCCATTACTGTAAAACTGTATCAAATGGTGTCCACAACATTCAACTGTATAGTTCTGCCTATGACTTACTCCTGAACTCAATGGCTCCAGTAAACAAATCTGGTTTACAGAGCCAAGACAGGCAGTGAGATATATAACAAAACAGACAAACAAAAACACATGGCAAACATGACAGTAAGCAAAGATATTTTCCATCTTAAAGAGTAGAGTCAGGAAGAGAGTAGAGGAGAAAGCAGGCACTGATGATGTAGTGTGTATGTCAGTCTCAGCTTGTATTTCTTGTGTGGATCTCTACATGCTGAGGACGGGGAACCTCGCCGACAGTGAATCATTAATATCAGCAGCCTGTAGGACATTAATGAATAACACAGGAATATATTGCTGCTCCGCTCTCTACTCGTCACACACTCTTCCTTTCCTTCTCTCTGCCCTAGATTTGTTACCTCCGGCTTTAATGTTGCTTCTCATTAGACCTCATCACCCCCCAAACACACACACACACACATACCAAGGATTGAGAACAACATTTTACCTACACAAACAAAGAGACTGCACGTATCTCCTCTTTCATCTGATGTTCTATAATACCACAGCATATTGGGCTGGGATTAACTGGACAAATCTGAGGTGTAATGGTTGTGGAGGATCCAAATGAGGGCTAAAGGGAGGCAGACGTGAAGGAATAAAAAAAAAGATGTTTAATAATACAAGAATTGTTGAAAAACAAAGTCCAAGGTAAAAAAAAAAAGAAGAAAATCCCAAAACCTGTCCTGAAGATAATGAAACCAAAAAATCCACAAACAAGCCAGGAACATGGAGGGAAGACAATGGAGGGCAGAATTACACAGGACAGAATAGAGCAGTATTGAGCAGATGTATCAACAAAGAACAATGACAACCATATACTGAGGGAAGAGTGGAGAATGACATTTAATGTAGGTTAATAAGGAGATTATGAACAGCTGTTGAGGAGAGCTAAGAGGCAGACTGAGGGAAGGTGAATAAATAACACAAGGGAAGATGAACTACACACAAAAAAACTACAAACCAAGGCGAAAAAGAGTAACACTGCTCTAAGAGAAATGAATTAAAATGCACAAAGAACAGAACACAAGAATAAGCAAAGAAACTAAACAAAGGGATGAACTGAAATGGCAACACCTTTCTTGCAATACTGAATACAGAGGAATGAACTGAAAATAAAAATAACTTTTAAACAATAATAAAATAATTTTAAATTAAAAAATACTCAGAATGGATCAAAATATGAATGAAAACCAGAACCCAAACACACAAGGATCATAACACTTAGGGTTCAGTTTCATGCCCAAGGGCACTTGTGATGGAATAAGGGCTTAAAGGGAGCCCATAATCTCCCAGGTGCTAGAAAACAACTATTACCCGCTGAGCCACAGCTCATTAAAACAAACAATTTGGTTCTGGTTTTAAATTGACAGCTAATCATAGAAGCTCACAGTCTCAGGCCTCCTGCTTTTGTGCACTGTACACTAATGTGTTAAACTGCTTTGTGCCAGGAGGTCTGCTCAGCTAGGAAGATACCAGGGCAGCTTCACCTCTGCTGTACTTTTGAACTCTCCCAGTATGGGTTTTCTTGCTGCAGGATGAGCCATGTGTTGTTTCACTTGACTGTTATGTATCCACAGCTGTTATGCATCACCAATGTGCATGTTGCCACAAACATTACATGTGATCTGACACAGACCCAAACAGCTTGTTTGCTGTGCTCTCTTCAGTTTGTAAAATTAATTAAACTATGTTGGTAATTACATGGAATTAGTAAAAACAACATCTCTGTTGCAAATAACTGAATTTATTCAACAATCAGAGCTTGTAAAAACCATTTTGTAACATACTGGATCAAGTCTGGGGAAAATAGCCCATGGAAGATGCCTTGTTAGAATTTTGGCAAAACATTGTGTAGCTCCAGGATCACTCCAGTGTTTTCACACATCCCAATATCTTTACCAACAACATATATTCCTGCACCAAAAATGGAAAACGTAAGTCCAAACAGAAGAGTCTTGGCCAGCCTATTTGAACCTTTCTTGCTGCAAGGCAGTGGTGTTAAGCACTAACCCACCAGACCAACAACTTCAAAACAGCATAGTCAAAATGCACCCAGAGGGCGTGGTGTAGCTGAATGTTAAACACAGCAGTCTTTTTAGTTCGCACACTGCAGTGTAGTTGAACATTAAAAGATTTTTTTGGGTATACCCGAGGAAGCCTGTACACTAGCCGCATACAGCTCTGTAATAACCTGCATATCTATGATGCTGTTCATCCATATATGTTTGGCACCACACTGTGTTAAGACTAAACACACTTAAGGCCAAGCAATCAACGAGTAAAGTTTCCCAGTTGCTGTCATTAAAGCTGCACATAAAAGCTTAAGCTGTTTTTATCCTTTCAAGGAATAAAGGGAGAATGTCAGTGCATAATTAAATTAGATGAAAGGAGGGGAATTAGAGGCTTCCTCCTCTTTAAACACAAACGACTTAATCAGAACCTTGGGCTAAATTGAGAGACACTGCTACATGATCAGGAGGATAAACATTCTTCTCGCTGCTTCTATGATTTTCTTTCTCATTTTTATTCATTTCTTTATTAGATCTCTTACAGTCAAAACATATTCCATAGAATGTATGCATTAGAACTGAATATTAAGACTATCTGATATTAAATTTAGCTGAGTCCAATTTCAGATGTGCACAGCGGTGCAGTGGTTAACACTGTTGCTTTGCAATGACAAGGTCCTTGGTTTGAGTCCCAGCCAGGAGTCTATCTGCATGGAGGTTGCATGTGCTCCCCATGCAATCAGGGGTTCTCTCTGGGTACTCTCGCTTCTTCCCACAGTCCAAAAAAATGACTCTTAGCAGTCTCTCGAGTTCTTCTGTTTTTGCTTTTGTTTTTGGCACTCTTAAATGTTTAAGAACATCAAGCAAATTTTAATATTGGATAAAGAAAATATAAATACAAAAAGCATTTTCAAATGATGATTTTGTTCTTTAACCAGCCTGGCCCATTGTGGACAAGTAATTGCAGCCCTTGCTGAATCATGAATCGACAGTCATTAATCTACATTTTCAATAAAGCTGAGCTCAATTTCAAAAGGCAGCCCCAAGGCTGATTATCACCTGACTGGTGAATATAATAAATAATTTAGATAGAACCTCTCTGACAGCTGAAAGATCTCAAAAGGCAATACATCATCTAAAAAAATCCCAAAACATTAGAAAAACAGCACTATTGGCATTTATCAGTCTGCAAAGGGTTACAAAGCCATTTCTACAATTGTGGGACACCAGTGAACCAAAGTGAGAGCCATTATCCACAAATGAAGACAACACACCTTCTCAGGAAAGGTCGTTCAACTACAATTACTCAAAGAGCAAAGGAACTATTCAAACAGGAGGTGACAAAACAACCCAGAACATCTAAAGCACTGTGGATGGGCTGTTACACTGGTGTGGTCAGAACCACCTGGAACTTAACCCAGTCAAGACTGTGGAGATGATGATGGACCTTCTGAGAACACCACCCCCACACCCCCCCCTCACTATCCTCAACGACACTGTGTCAGCAGAGACTGTACTTCCCGAGGCAAATCAAGAAGTTCAACCTTCCACAGGAGCTGCTGGTCATCTTCTACACTGCCATCCTTCAATCTGTCTTGTCTTCATCCATCTCAGTGTGGTTTAGCTCATCCACAAAACAGGACAGATCCAGACTGCAACGAACAATCGGGTCTGCAAAGAGAATCATCAGGGCTGACCTTCCCTCCATCCAGGACTTATACAGGTCTAAGGTCAGGAAAAGGGCAGCTAAAATCTCTGCAGACCCCACACACCCTCCACACAAACTGTTTAGGTTTTTACCTTGAGGTCAGTGCTACAGAATGCTGTTTGCTAAAACCAGCCGCTACAGAGGCAGTTTCTTCCCCCAGGCTATTTCTCTGATGAACACTTGACAGTCAGAGTTCCAGAACAACAACATGCATACTTGGGCTCATCTCACATTATATTCTATGGCAAAGTCAGTTGTGTATATATGTACATTTAAAAAGTTATTCTTTATTTCCACTGTTAAAAAAATAAAAAGTTTGAATCCTCACTGAGAGCAAAGTGTACCAGAGTCATATTCCTTGTTTGTCTGCACAAACTTGACAATAAAGCTGATTCTGATTCAGTATCTGTACAGGAGTGTGGAGACTTAAAAGATTTTAAAATTATTCGAGTTCATTATATGAACAGAAATCATAATGTGGATCTATCTGCTACGACCCTTGGAGACACGTTGATGGGGGCAGGCAGTGAAACTCATTTAATCTTTGATAAACTCCAAAATCAAGGACATTGGAGACCAAACTGAATAAAACTAGATTAAACTGAAATTAAGTAAAACTAACCTAAGAGTAACAAAGCTGATGAACGCTGATCCAGATGGAACTCCTGCTATAAAAAAGCAACATGCATACTGTATGTATTCACCCTATTTTATCACTTTCACCTCCTAATAAAATCCAGTGCAACTAACAGCCATCAAGAGTCACTGAATTATTAAATAGAGTCCACGTGTGGAATTTAGTCGTATGATAAATTTATAGTGTATTTTGTCCCTCAAGTAAGTTGTAAGTCTGCCTCAGTGTCTTCTCCAAGTGGAATGTGCATGGAAAACTTCAAAAGAAAGGCACATCCTGATCTGATGCCTGAATCACCTCAACTGACTCCTTTTGATGCAGGGGAGTAGCAGGTCTTCTTTGCTCAACTGGGCTAAGTCTAAAAGACCCACTCAACCTAAGGAGGAAGATTACGTCAGGGATTTGTAACCAGGATCTCATTCTTTCAATCATGATACATATCTCATGAGAACAGGTAGGGTCAGAACGTAGATGGACCGGTAAATCGAGTGCCTCCCTTTTGGCTCAGATCTTCTTTCTTCACCTGACAGACTGAAGCTGTGCCTATATTACTACAGTCGAAGCCCCAGTCTCTCTTTATCTCCCACTCCATCATCACTTGTGAATAAGAGACTTGTAAAATGCATGTGATTTTTTTTTTTTACATAGAACACCTAATTTAATTAATTTATTTCAATAAACATTTCATTCTGTGTTTGATTCTGTTAATTCAAATGATATATGAGACAATAGGAAATAGATGCATTTAAATTCTGTGTTTGTATTTCGTGTGCAGATTTTAATTCTGCATGAAACCCAGTTTTCCTATCAACATGGGAAGCCATGAGAGTGCTAATTAGCAGCACAGGGGGAAGCAGCCCCAGCGGCAAATCCAATGCTTTTGAAACTGGCCCCCTTTGAGATGCCATGGACACAGGGTGGCTGAGTAACCAAGGCAATGAAAGATGATGTCATTTAGTTTGCAGTGTTTAGGAAAACGTTTTTTTTTTTTTTTTATACGACGGAAGGCATTGTTTTCACTGGTAAATTCCACAAACAGCTCTTGACAATTCTTTGGATGGCAATTTTACAATGTTAAGCAAGTGATTCAAAGATGGAGACTGGTTTATATAGTGGGCACAATTATAGATGAAATATTGTTTGCACCAATTGTATGTTGTCAGAGGGTGATATCAACAAAAATAAGACCAGCCTTGTGATCTGAGACTGGTTTCATTGCAGAACCTTTTCTTTTTTACATTTTTTAAAAGGTCAATAGTATACATACACAGTCAGAAATACACCCACTTATTTTGTTATCTCAGTTGTGCTAAAACCCTTGGATTTTCTTTAACTGTAAAAGGCCTCACATGTTGCAGTGATCTGGACTGGCAGCAATTGGTAACCTCCTTGTACCACCTGTTAAAAAAGGTTTTACCTGACAGCAATCATTCAGTTGAACAAGATGCTGCATAGTAAGTACTGTAAGTCAAGAGAGCTCAACTATAGAGATCAAGAAAGTGGATTGATTTCTAAACAAAATTGAGCTTTAGAGACCAAATGTACAACCGGTGGGAAAAGTTATAAAAAGCTGGAGAAAAATTAATCTATGAGAGAGAACATAGCCTACACAGCTAATATTAGCTGAGACTTGTTTGCAGTTCTTACTAAAATAAATAATAAGTTGATTTAATTAAAAGCCATAGGAAACAAATAAGTTGTCTCTGAACAATTTAAACAGAATAATATGCTTATCGTAAAGATGAAGAATGGTCCACAAAGCTACAAGGATATGATCTCCCTCACAACATAAACTAAATTGTTGAATAGGCAAAAGCTAGTATTTATATGAGATCCAAAAGGTCCATAGGGAGGACAGCAAAGTTCAGAAATACTCACGTGCCAACTAATGCTAAGCTTTAAAAAAAATAATGCATGACAGTATAAAGAGCGTTAACCTGAGGCAGGTCAATAGATAAAACGAGATAAATTTCATAACCCAGCATTCAGGTTCCCTTAATTACTCAGTAAGAATTGTTTTCAGGTTAGTAGTTTTCTTCAACTGTAAAATATGTCATTTCACACAGTTTTGAACCGTTAGAAAACTTTCAATTTAGCAATCAATCATCATGACACCCAGCTCTGTAGCCTCCATAGCCTGGGCAGTGTCTATATGGCTTCTTAAACATCTTGAGGTGTTTCTGGGAAAAATACCTGACATTTACTGTCAATAAAATAAAACTTGCTATTCAGAATTTCAGCTCCTGGAAAATGATAGATGTAAGGTGATTTAAGACTTGAATTGTTTGAAGGTGAATGTATTGTGAGCTGTGAAATTTGTCAAAATTGCAAAAAATACTTTGAAGTGTTGATGGACTCGACAACTGACACTTTCGTAAAGGCAAATATATCCCTATTTAACAAAGAGAGAAAGGTTTAATAAACAATTTCAAAAGCATCAGAGAAGATTCAGTACCCAATCTGGTTCCAATATTTTGGATTATTGTTCAGAGGTCTTTCATATTAAAAGCACAATTTTTAAACCATAAGAGTGGCACATTTACCACTACCTAAGGACAAAGGCCTGATACTGCCTTAGGATTCCTTCTGGGTCTTTTACTCAATGTATTTCTTTTAAGAAGATACCAGTTGTAAATATACATTTTTAGAATGCCAGAAAAAAGGTTGTTGTCTATATTGTGAGGTGGTCTATAACTGGACATTAACTACTAAAATCACATTGTGCATAAATTAATGCATACTCAAAATGGTTGGACAAGTATAAGAGCAACACAGATGTAAACCAAGAAAAACATGAAAACTTCTATACCACCTCAAAAAGTCTCTTTATTTTAATCACACATCCTCTGAAAAAGAAGTTATAACGTTTGTGAAAAGCCTTATATTATCACAATATTACCACCAATGATGACCCTGTGGAAAACTCCTTTCACTTATTTTATTTCATTTTTTATTTTTTTTATTGCGTTCTGTATTCTTTATTTTGTAAAGCATCTTGGCCAATGCAAGGCGTTGTTGGAAGGTGCTAGATAAATATTGATTGATTATGCTTCTTTATAGAACAGACAGGATGTGTTAGTGGTGAGAATTTTTCATACAAGTGAAAAAGTATAGGACTGTACAACCCACTTGGGAACCATGACAGTAAGCAATACAGTGTTACATCTACCTTTTGGAAATAATATTGTAACAGAAAACAAACTGGAATATAGAAGTGAATGTAGTGAGAAGAGGACAGTGGGGACACAAAAGCAATATAACACAAAGCTCATGAATTCTTTATACTTCCCTGCCTTGTTCTCCTCATATGAAATGCTAAATTACAATATGTCCTGATGTATGTAAACAAGAATTGAAATCTATTATCCCTCTATGTGTGCTATCAATGTTCAGTTGGAATTTGGATAACAAGGAAAGCTGCACACGATTCTTATTCACCCATTGCTAAGTACTAAGTGTTGTAGAAACAATATGTTTGCAAAGAAATAATTAACTCTCATCCTGACAAGATGCACACGCAACAGGAAGTATTAACAGGTTATGGGCTAAGGGTTGACATCAGTGTTCGACCTTTTAATCACTTCACCATTATCTTCATGTCCTCAGAGATCCCTACCTGAGCTGTAGCTCTGCTTTAGTTTAACAGCTTTCAGCCTTTGGTCTTACACTCTGATATGTTTTGAGTGAAACTAGCAGTGCTTTCACACCAAACGTTTGGAACGCTTTGCAACATGCTTGGAGTGATTCACTTGCAGTGTGCATGCATGCTGGGCCAAAAGCAAGGAGAGAAGATGTAATGTAAGTGCAACGCATTTCAGTAGAAGAAGAAATAGTAGAGGAAAAACAATGTAAGAGCGACAATCCAAAGACTATATTGTCTGAAATGTGTTGTGGGGGTATGTGGAGTATTGAAGAGATGCAAGCACACAACTACCCCTAAAGTAGCTTTTTTTCTTCTTGATCAGAACAATGCTGTGCCCAAAACAATCTGTTGCAGCTGCGTGACTTTGCTTCATCTGGTCTAAAAACTTTCTGCATGAAAGCAAAGCAGGCTAACTGAAAGTGTGAAATTTTCACTTTTACCAATCGTTGGACCGATCCCTGACCAGACCTGCAGTGTGAATGCACCCTAACCCCAAACACTAAACTAGCAAAGCTTTTCACATAATAAAGTTAAATTAATGGAAAATATGTTTGACAAGGTAGAATTAGTTTATCGTATATCTGCCAGATTCCAAATTTTCACTGACAACAAAATGTCTTGAGACCCATTAGGAGAAAAGTGTATTTAATAACTAGAGGTGAAATTAGGTTGAACTTCTTGGGTCTTCTGTGTTTACCACTCATATTTCTATCCCAGGGGAAAAAAAAGAACATATATATTAGAGTTATTATCTTTAATTATTCCCATTTTTCGACAAACATTTCTCAGTTTTTATTATGTTTTTTATTTTCCACTCACTTCTGGGCTGAAATTACTGCAGTTACAAAATAATTGAAGCTTTTGCAGAAAGAGCCTGATGACTAGGTTCTTCCAACTAGTAAACAGAGACCAATTTAGAGAAAGCAATGTAATGAGCTCACAAGATGAGCTCATAAATGATACTAGGTTCACATGACAAGATGAGATTTTAGTATATTCTTAAGAATTTGTTTCTGTTTGTGTGGTTAGTTAACAAAATTACAGTTATTGTTTTTTTTTTTTGCTTTTTTTAAATAATTAATAATCAGTGAAAAAAATTTTGCTCATGTTTTTCCAGTAGTTTCACATGTCTTATTTTAGGTTTTTTAAGAAATAAATAAATGCAGTAAGAGATTATGTCTTGTCCTGGAATAATTCGTGTTTGACATAGTGTCCCTTAAAAAAACTTATGTTTAGCTAGGGAATTGTGTGTTTTTTGTAAATGGAGCGAAGATATTTTCATTCAATAAAACTTTTTATATGTCTGAACTCATTAAGATGTTAGTACTGAGTACTTTCTTACCCCAGCCAGGCCGGCTGGGGTAAGAAACAGGAAAATGTATATTAATAATGGTATGCTTCCATAGAGACATGGAAACACAGGATTTTAACATTTAACAAAACTCTTGGTTTGGTTTATGTTTTTAGGGTCACAGTAACATCAGGAAATACTCTACCATTAACTGTTTTTAAAATAGCAGTTATTCTTATGGAAATGGATAACTGGAAGGAGTCAGGTTGATATTAGGTGCATCATTTTGACAGCCCCAAGTTAGAGCGGGGTGCTAATATGGTACAGTAAATAGGGACAATCTAATTTAATAATTCATGTTTTGTTTGCAAAATGTTTTCTTGACACTAAAATACACCATTGCCTCTCCATTATCTCTCTTTAAGAGTTTTTTGCATCTCCATAAAGCTTGTCAACACAGAGACTCATTAAGTCCTCTTTCCTTAAAGATGAGTCAAGTCAAGTTTATTTATATAGAGCTTTTCAGCAACAAGGCACTCAGAGCGCTGTACATGAGGAAAAATATTACATTGATACAGGAAATCAAACACAGAAAAACAAATCAAATGACATTAATAATCCTTGGGAGTTTATTGGTAAGAGCTGGTTCTAATCCAATCTTTCTAATAAAGGTAATTAGCTCATTAAGTCCTCTGTGGTAAGGAATTCATCTTGCGCTAGAAGAAAAATGATAATATTAATCCTTGAGGTCGCTGGTATGAGGCAGTTGTGGTCCCATCATTCAAATAGTAACAGTCATGGGCACTCACTGAAGTCTAATTAGAGTAGCTGGGTCACTGGTATAAAACAGTTTAGGTCCAAACTTTTTAAATACTAATAATGTTTGGCTTTCACTGGTATGAAATAGTTGTAATATAATCCTTCTAAGAAATCTAAAAATCTATGGTCATTGGTGTAAAAACAGCTTTAGTCCAAATTTTCAAATACTAATAATATTTGGTTTCGTTGGTAATCCTTCTGATAAATCTGAAAATCTATGAAAAGTAATGAAATCACACATTTAGGAAAAGTAAGATAGGAGGGAAACAAAATCATATTTCAGACTATTCTTAGCAGAATAGAGTCTGAAGTAGTACAAAAAACCTCAGCAGGGGTAAGCATAACACACATAAGTTTAGCAAAGCTTTAGCAAAGGTACGGTGGAATCTTGAGGGTGCGAATATATAAGCCTGAGTGTGTTTGCAAGAATTAGACTGTCAACACTGATGGAAGCGTCATTGTCCTTGAGAAGAGAGGTGGAGGTTTTATCAATCAGCCACATAGTCCTATCAGCACACAGCTGGCAGGGGAGTGCTGGGGAAGAGCGTCGTGTTTATATAACATCCAGGAAATATTTTGTCGATAGCCAGTTAGCAGAAGTTGCCAAGGCTATGTTGGGGCGCCAGATTTAGAAAAACAATAAATGTTGTGGTTCAGATTGTTGTGAATTTCCAACTACCTTAAGAGTTTTACTGGTATGTCTCAATTGCAAATCCAAATAGCCTAATTTCTGGTACTTTCCGCAGATTTCGAGCATACAACTTCTCCAAGATTATATCCTTTAACCTCTGAGTCCAACCGCTGCGAGGCTGCGATTCTGTTCAAGAATTGTGTCCAGCTTGCGATTCTGCTCTCTTAACATTCCCGTCTGAGTGTTGATCGCTCTACAGACTCCATCCAACATCGCAGGCAGCTTTGGAATGCTTTGAACAGCCGCCCACGTTTTGCTAATCACTCAATTTGCCAGGTTACCACCAACTCCAAAAAGCATAAATCCTGTTATCAAAAGTCAAAATATGTACACATCTTCTACGTCCTCGACCGACATTGTAGTCAGGCACACAATCTTCCACTGCTGCCAAGAATCCATTGAGTACACTGACTTTGGACTTGACTGACACCAGCAGATGAGAATTTTCCTTACCTCATCATCGAATGTAAAAACTTCTGGATCTCCACTTTCTCCTTTCACTAAAACTTTCCATTATTGCTTGGACACAAATTCATGGACGGTCATTTTCTTTAGCAATAAATATTTGTGGCTTACCGTCCTTGTGGAGGGTGTTACTGCTCAACAATTATCCAGTCAGCAGTATTCATTATGATTGTGCAGGCTCTAAACTGCCTGTAACATAAAATGTACGTAATTTTTTATTCTTTTTTTTTTTCATGTGTGCTTTGGCTTCATTTAAGGCATATCTTATAGAGAAGCTGGTTCCCTACATGTGCCAGGGCAGTTTTGCTCAACAGAAAGAAGACAAAATCCTAATTGCAAGATTAGTTCAGGAGAGACTAAAGTTCAGCTTTATTTATACAGGACCGAATCGATCATCAAAGTAGGCAGGCCACGTTGCTGTAACAGTAACCTGTGTTTGTATAACCTTCAACAATTTAGATTGTGTGTTGGTGCATGGGTATGTGTGTGTGTGTGTGTGTGTGTGTGTGTGTGTGTGTTTCGGTGGGTGGGTCGGTGGGTGGGTGGGTCGGTCGGTGGGTGGGTGGGTGGGTGACCATATGTATAGAAATAAGTGTGTTTATGTTGAGTGGGTGTAGTATGTGAACGAGTTTGTCACCTGGAGGTACACAGTTGTTAGAGTGGTGAGAAAGGTAGAAGGGCTGCAACACACAGCACCAAAGAGCAGAAAAGGACTGGTGGACTCAACTCCTGAAAGCCGCAGCAGCCCCAGGTAGACAGAAACAAAGCATCATTCCAGGGCAGCCATACCCCCTGCACAGAGGTATGTCGTCATTGAAGCAAAGGAGCAGCAATCCCAAGGCCAAAGAGGCATGGGTTGAAACAAAGAGGCACCAAGCTCCCCTGATCCAGCTATATCGCCATCTGCTTTCACTCAGGTCAAGCCCTGGACCTGGTCCCCTGCGGTGGCCCACCAGCCCTTCAGCAAGATTACTCAGCACCAAGCAGGAGAGACCCCACCAAAAGAGTGCCCAACATGCCGGACAGGCACCAGTCAACCGCGACAGCAGGAACTTGGAAGAACCAAGGTAGGCACATTATCCCATCTGGAGAACTAGCCTTTGGGAGGTCAAGAGGAAGGGATGCCCACCAGAGCCCAACGTAGTCTCTACGGCCAACAGCTGGCCTGACACATACCCGGGAGTCATCGGCCAGAGACTGAGTTATCATATACTCAAATGATCCATATCCACCACTTTCTTACTGCTGTTTCACAAAACAGACTGAATTGATGCAGATGCTGGCATTTTCTCGAACTTGGTTCCTTCTTTGTTTTCAAAGCTTTTTCTTTCTGTTTGATCTGGCTGCAGACTCTGTTCCTAAGAAGCAGGGCTTTTTTTTAGTGCATTTACAGAACTGAGTGTTCCAAACCAAGACAATCATACTAAAGAATTCAGAACTGTTTTATTACTACGTGTCTGTTTAAGTTGGTGTGTAAAGTGCTTCTTTGACCATGTCAAAATCTATAGCAAACATTTGTAAGAATAATTGTTCTTGGATAGATAACCAATTACCATTATAGACTGAATTTGACTGTACATTACTATGCCTAGGGTCAATTTGGAAAGTATGTAATTGAATTTGTCTGTGTGACTGAATTGATTTGATTATTTATTTCTGTCTGAACTGGTTCTCTTTATATAAAGAAACTGAATAGAAATTTTGGGGATTTTCAGCTGAATCGGAGAGCTTGCTGTTTGTGTCTAGAAAGCTAGAAGTTTGTGAACAAAAAATATTTTTAATATGAGTTTATGCACATGTTTTGTTTCCAATGTTGCTGATGTCTTCCCATTCTAATGGCATTCTTGTCAGAAAGAAATGTCTGTGTGGTTTCCTTTAATGTGACATCAGTACAGAAATAGCTGCCAGCAAGAAATTATAGTTTCCCCAAGCCAATGCTAATTCAATCCTGGGGTAAAATTGTCCCAACAATCAAATAAGTAAAAGTGCATTAACCTGAAAGAGCATCTTTACTGACTTCACTAAGGCATAAACGGTGCACAGGTGTCTGTATAATATTGTTATCCTCGCTATATGCATCTGTCATATTTAACATAACTACATCATCTTCCATTTTGACAGTGCGAGCTGCTTCTGGACAACTTTTACTATAACACGTTCCACTGCCAAGAAAGAGGTATTGATTAGCAGCTGTGATTCAGTGCTTTTGCTGCACTGAAAATATTACATATTCGAACAAGGATGAGTCCTCACATATTGTTAAGCTGTGAAGGAAGCTCAAAAACAACGGTCTTTGTCCACAAACTTTGCTTCGTGTGCCCTTGTTCATCCAGCTTACTTATTTAGGTAAGCAAAATTCATGCATATCAGCTATTATGAATAAACTGTGACGTATTTTTGTTGAATGTGAAAAGTTTACTTTTTATTTCATTTAAAAATTCAAGCATAATAATGTTAAAATCAATAAATTCTGACATTTATACCTTTATGCACCTCTTAACATGGTCGCATAATAACTTGAGACCAATGGAATAGTTCATCATACTCATCAGTCAAAATGTCTTTATATTGCAAAGAGTTTATTGGATGAAGGGAATTACATAAAGTTTTTTGTATATAATGTACATTGCATTGCTAACATTTTCATTCCCCTGAAATATTTTCATATTTTTGTCATTTTTTAACCAGAAATGAGTGTACTTAAATTATATTTTATATGACAGATGGACCAACACAAAGTAGTGCATTATCGTGAAGTGAACGAAAAGAGATGCATCATATTTTGTTTCCTTTTTTACAAAAAAATAATGTCTCTATCACCTTTACAAATCTAGAAACACATTTTTCCTCATTCTTATTTGCATTGGCATGGGATTACCTTGTATTTAGCTCCATCCATCTTTGCATCAGCTTTGACCAGCTTTCCCTTCCCTGCTGAAGAAAAACATCCCCATGGCATGATGCTGCCAGCCCACGTTTGATTGTGGGCGTGGTGCGTTCGTGGGTAACAGATGGTATTAGCTTACAACTACCCTTACTGTTTTGTGTGTTGATAGGAGTATACTTTGGTCCCTTCTGTCCAGAACACTTTATTACTTTTTTTGTAAATCAGTAAGTTCCAGGTCATCCAAAATACTACTGGCAGTCTTGACCAACTCAAGAAAGATGAATCATAATCAACAGTCTATAAATATTTGCACTGGCTTCTTGTTTGTAAAATGATAGCATTTTAAAATATTGTTAATGGTCTACCCGGCACTGAAAGGTCTTGGGTCTAAATATGTTTCCGAATTGCTGTTCGGATATGAGCATGTAGACCACTCTGTACTCCCAGGATGATAATTAAACAAGGGTGGACAAGATTTTCTTTCTATGCTCCTCAGCTCTCGAACCAACAGCACTGAAAGCCTTAGATCCGCAGACACTGTTTGCTCTTTTTATGTTAGGGCTACAAGCGTTGTTCACTACAATTTTCTCACGAAGCCTTAAGAACGCTTTATTATTTTTATCATGTTTTAAGTTTTTTGTTTCTTCCTTTCATGTGATGATGTATTATGTTTTTTAATGCTTTTATATGATGCTTACTATGTTTTGTCCATTTGATCAACAGTTTTTTTTTATCTGTCCCCTTGTTCTTTCTGTAAAGCACTTCGAATTACCTTGTGTATGAATGGTGCTATACAAATAAACCTGTCTTGCCTTCCACATGTTTCCTGTGTTTTCTACATGGCAAGAAGCAAATGAGACCTCTAATGGCTGTTGTTCAACAATGGTTTTCTGTCTATTGTTCATCCAAAAAGGCAAGATGTGTGGAGTGCACTACTTATATTTGTGCTGTTAACAGATTCTCTCAAGTGAACAGAGTCTTCTCCAGAGTTACCATGAGCCTCTTGGCTGCTTCTCTGATTAATATTTCCCTTGTCTATGTGATCAGTTTAGGTGAGCAGCTACGTCTCTGTAGTTTTACAGTTGTGTAATACTTTTCATTTGTTTGCATTAGACATCCATTGCTTGGGATTTAGTTTTACAGTTTACACCTGCTCCAAACATTTGTTTACTAATGTTCTCTGACAAACCTCAGAGGTTTTCACAGAGCAGTGGTATTTATACTGGGATACAATTACACACAGAGGCACACACGTATTTATCTATTATGTGACTTCTGAAGACAACTGGTTCAACAAAATGTAATTTTGGGTTATCAGAAATAATTGGAGAAAATACAAATCCACATCTCACTTTTAAGATATGTGTTTGTAAAACACATTGACAACCTTCCACTCTGCTATTTGGCTAGTTATTGTAAGTTCTTTGTCTGTCTCATGCAAGTGATACAGATCAGTTCTTGTTGTACTTGTCAGATGGTATTCAACGAAAAACAAATGACTGATAACTCAGGGACAGTCATCTCACACAGTTTTAAAGATTGCTAATATAAAATGATTCTAACTATTATATATGTTCAAACCACTGGGCACAAATTTGTATCATTGTTTGCCCTTCGTCTTGAAAAATGTCTTGCTGGTAAAAAGTTAATCTTCCTGGCTGAATTTATTCCTGATCCTGCCAGTGCTGAATCACATCTGATTGTGTGTCTTTTTTAGCCCACTTTAATTTTCCGCTTGCATTCACCATTACTGTTGTTTGAATATCTCCCAATCTTTTGTGGGGGTTTTAGCTCCAGACCTACAACCGCAATCAGAGATGCTCCACAGAGTTTCCAAGTGCCACAGAATGGTCCCCTCCTGCTAATGAATTCGCCTCCCTGAGCACGTGTCAAGCAGTGGACTTGATGCAGTGTGTGTATGATGTTTTAATGCATTTGTCTCAAATACAAAGCCACTGATTCAGACACATAAAGTATAGTTTAACAAAATACTTTCCTTTTACTTAATCACAAGTTGATGATGAGTTTAAGTCTAGGTTTAGGAGATTCAAGAGTTTGTATTTCTTTATCTTCTGTCCATGAAACACAAACAATTCAGTTCAATTCAATTCAGTTTATATATATAGCTTCAATTCACAACACATGTCGTCTTAAGGCACTTCACAAAAGTCAGGTACACACATTCCAATTAATCCTAATCATTGAACAGTGCAGTCAGATTCAGTTATTTATTCAAATTGGATAAAAAGTTTTTCTATCTAAGGAAACCCAGCAGATTGCATCCAGTCAGAGATTTGTAGCATTCACTCCTCCCGGATGAGCATGTAGAGACAGTGGACAGTCACTGGCGTTGACTTTGCAGCAATCCCTCATACTGAGCATGCATGTAGCGACAGTGGAGAGGAATAACTCCCTTTCAACAGGAAGAAACCTCCAGCAGAACCAGGCTCAGTGTGAGCGGCCATCTGCCACGACCGACTGGGGGTTTGAGAGAACAGAGCAGAGATACAAAGAGAACAAAGAAGCACTGATCCAGAAGTCCTTTCGATGGGAAGGAAAAGTAAATGTTAATGGATGTAGCTCCTTTAGTCGTTTTACCTAGAAAGAAAGAACAGATAAACTCTGAGCCAGTTTTCAAGGTTAGAGTCTGAAAGAGAGCACATAGAGTTAGTTGCAGTAAAAGCTCAGTCAAACAGCATTTGAATGAAAATATTACACCTTTACAGCAACTGCAACATAATACAGTGCGCTCTAAATCACAGCCTCTTAATAACCAATCACAGTACTTCTATAAGATGTTAACAATGCAAGCTTATTACATATATAATAACAGATTACTGTACTATTATGGAACTACAACTTAGTTTAAATAAAAATTACATCAACCAAGCAATTATCTTGTGAACTGTTAGAATAGTTGTTACCCACTTTTAAAGAAACTGGATGGGATTTTCTACTATTCTTTTACTCTGCTGTCATGTCTTCACATCAAACTTTAACCCTGATGCGTTTTTATTCAGTCAGCTGTATTTAGAGACAGCTATCAGGTGGTTTTCATTAGTCAATCTGGCATATCTGATTCTGCATACATTAGCCAAAGTACGGTTTATGTGATTATGATCTTCACTGTGACACAGAGAGAGCTGTTATTTACCTTGAGGCATCAATATATTAAAATTAATACCTTACGGATGCGGCAAATAGCCACTTAAGACTCAATTTCTATTGTAAAATGTCTGCCACAGGTGGTGGCTGGAGATCTCCTTAAAGGTCCAGCATGTTCTTGTGCTGCAGGGTCCAACTCACTACAAGTTAATCATCAATGAACAGTTTTACCCACATGTCCAGGGCTGAAAATTAAAGATTTACTTAGAGAGATAAATAACCATATAAACTGCTGAGCTCTTTAAGACTGTTCTTAATGCCAGTTCATAAATTACTTACTGGTACATGTCAAGGTAAAAATGCAACCAGTCCAAACTAAATCTAACTTTACTAAAGATTATCTGCAGTATTTTCAGTAAATGGCTAAAAGGGGAATGCAACCAGCAGTGTTAATGTGACTTTCTGAAAATAAATTTCTCAAAAACATAATCTGGGCCTTTCTCTCAATGCACTTTTAGCACCTAAACTAAGTGTGACAGAATTTGAGACTATGGGATGTTTAGGAGATACAGTAGACTTTCATCAAAAGTGGCCCAATAAAATACAAAACATTCAGAGTATATTTATTTTGGCACTGAGGTTCACATTGACAGGATATATTCCTTGTCCAGTGTTTCTAACGGAAACCATTTTTAAAGCAAGAGACACAATAGAAAAAATACTCTGGCTAAAATCCAGTTTTATAAGAATAAAGACATTTTATAGCTGTGGCCTCTCAGAAAAAGTAAGCTATACTACTTCAGTCACAACACGGCCAATTAACATTCAGTCAGACATGTGAGAAAATGTGTATATGGGTGTGTTTGTGTTTGTGTTCGAATGTGTGGGTTTGAAAGAGAGAAAGGTAGTGAGGGATTATGAATATTTGATGTCATGAGTCTCACGACATGTTCCTCTTTCAGCTCATGACAAGTTGGGACCAGATATAATATAAATAAAACATGAGGCCCCTTGCTTATTTAATCAATGCACTTACCACTTATCCAACTTCTTTTCCAGTTTTTTTTTTTTCTGGCTTTAACTTATTTGTGTTCTTTCTAATTTCAAACTGACAATGAATCTATGAAAGGTAATAAGAGATGAATATAAAAATATGAATACTTTGTTGTAAACCTCCTTACAGTTTTCTTGTTTTTCCATTTCTGTTTCCATTTTACACATTTTCTCATTTATACTGTCAGATAAAAATAACTTCATTTATTAAGAGAAAAAAAAAATTTTCAAACCAACCTGAGCCTATGTGACAAAGTAACTGTTCCTCCTTTTTGAATCTCGACATAATTGGGATTAACCACATTTTGTGGAAAGCTGAGTTTAATTGCACCAAAGACACACAGGCATGATTACTGCCAGACCTGTAGATCAAGAAATAATTTAAACAAAAGATCTTTGACAGCCTGAAGTAAGCCAAACGATCATAAAAACTCACCCATTGTGCCCCTATCTGAAATAAAGTTACACAAAGCCATGTGTAAAGCGTTGGAGTCGAGCAAATCACAGTGAGAATCATTTTCCACAGATGGAGAAATCATGTAACAGAAAAGGGGCCAGCCTACCAAAATTACTTCAAAAGAGCATTGACAACTCATCTAGGAGTTCATAGAAGAACCTAGAACAACATTTAAAAGACTGCATGCGTCAGTTAAGCCCAACACTCATGACTCAACAGTAAGAAAGAGACTGGGCAAAAATGGCATTTATTGAAAAGTTCAAAGGTAATAACCACTGCTGAGCAAAAATAACACAAAGGCTCATCTCACATTTTTCAAAACCATCTTGACAATCACAGAGATATCTGGGAAAACATGTCTGGTCATTGGTTTGTGACATCTAGTGTGCTTGTATCATGCAGCAACTGCTCAAAGAACACCAGCAAGTCCAACTCTGAATGGCTCAAAAAACAAAATAAGGGTTTTGTGTGGTGTACTCAAAATTTGGCTTTAAACTATTGCTGCCTTGATTTATTTACATTTAGACAGTCAGTCATTTTGTATGATGCCTATTTTATTCTGGTGCCTATCTCCAGCAGTCTAAAGGTGAGAGGCAGGGTACACCCTGGACAGGTCACCAGTCCATTGCAGGGCAACACACAAACAACCATGCACCTAAGGGCAATTTAGAGAGACCAATTAACCTAACAGGCATGTCTTTGGACTGTGGGAGGAAGCCAGAGTACCTGGTGAGAACCCACGCATGCAAAGGGAGAACATGAAACTCCATGCAGAAAGACCCCTGGCTGGGAATTGAACCCAGGACCTTCTTGCTGCAAGGCAACAGTGCTACCAACTGCACCACTGTGCAGCCCACTACTTACAATTAATGATTTTCAGTTGACATTCCTGAAGCAGTCCATTCTTGCTGTGGGGCCACCTGTAAAGGCTTAGCTTGTGTCAGCATATGCTCTTTTAAGACTGTGAAAAAGTTTGTTGTTATAATGGCATGGTTTGAGCTATAATGATTATCACCAAATGAATAAAGGGATAAATAAAAACAAGTTGTGAAAATGTTTTACGGGACTGGACTTGACCATTGTCTGCCTCTGTAACCACAGTTTTGCATTGAAGAATGAAAGAGATTTCTTATTTGTTGTTGAAACACAACAGGAGTTATATCTCTTATGTTTCCAGTTCTTGTCCAGATCCTGTAGCTTTCTCAGCTCCAACCCACAAAGAAAATAGTGCAAAAGACGGCAAAACAAACAATTTCACAGAGTCATGACTCAAACAGAGGCCTGATAGAAGTGGGTATTTGTAATTATGTGTGTTGCCCTGTTTGCGTGGGAAGCAGACTGGTAGCAAAGACCTCCAGCAGAGACACAGAGATGAGTTTGTGAAAGCATCCTGACTTCTCTCCACATATTGCTCCGAACAACTGGCGAGAATCAAGCTGTGCAACAGTGTGAGAATGCTATGGGAGAGAAAAAGGAAAAAAGCACAAGAGAGAAACAGAACAAGAGAGAAGGAGATGAGGAGGTGAGGGGGTGGGGGCATCAAACACAGTGTAATAACTGTTTCTAATTAAGACCAGAGGGAATAGGGAAGTTATTGGCTGTAATAAGCAAGTTTATCACACTAAGAGTGAGGAGATACAGGGGTGTGCGTTTGTTACAGGCTAGGGCAGAGGGAAAGTACTCAGATGGTTTGTTAATGCACCGCAAAGAAATGATGTCTGTGCTCGGCCTCTTGTGCTTGCTTCATGCAAGCAGGCTATAATAGCCGAACATTGGTATTTTCCCCAAACACCCCAAATATTATTAATATGGAAGCAGCTCTGAAAAGAACGCTCATATCTCCCAGCTCATCAAATATCACTCACAAACAAATCATTATCAATCCCCATTAAACCACCCCCCACACTCAGATACAGAAGAGCAAATTCACAGACATCTATCAGCAAACAAATGATATGGGATTAACATTATAGTTCTTTCCCATTAACAGAGTGTGTGGCTTTTATATGGGTGTGGGCACAGACATCCACAGGGGGTTGGAACATGAGTATAATTTCATGAAAATTGCATTTAAATTCAGCTTTGAAGTGCTTGAATATTTCAGCTATAATGACATATAGTGCCCCTCTGCCAAAGAGAAAATTAAACTTGTCGAACAACAGTAGGACTCTTTAAATCCTTCGCTATGTTTTAAATCTGAAATCCCAATTTAGCATGCTGATACATTGCTGCTGTATTAGTCACATAGTGTTACAAAAATCAATTTGCGTTCTACAGATTTATTTTAGTTTTTGCTTTTTTTGTTACAAATGCTTAGATTATTATCCAAATTAAAATAGCAAACAAAGGTCATCTTAATAAGGACAAAAAGCAGTTTTCTAATGATTTCGTTTATTATGAGGAAAAAGCTAACCAAATCATCCTGACCTTGTGTAAAAAGCGGGGTGCACTAATTGGTAGAGTAAAGGTGTGAAAAGGGATTTACCTACAGTCTTAGAGGAAATAAAGACTGCTTTCACTGAGGTTCATCAAATGTTTGATGAACTCCAATAACTGAGGAGGCAGGAGTCATTTGTACACCATATTGCTGACAAGGGTGTTCACAGGTTGGGTAAGCACAAAAGAAATGTGAGACTTTAAAGTGAGAGTGAATCTGTGTACAGCCTCTGACCCATTTTAATCTTCTTGTTGCACATTGATATACCTCATTATTTTTTCATCTTTATATTTGCTGCAAATAAGATCAACATTTTCTAATATCCCATGCTGTTTTCTTTCTTTGCTTTTCTTTATGTTTTTCCTTTCTTAATTGTTAATTTTCCTTTCATTGGAGCCAATTTCCCTGTACTGCTTTTCTTAACCCTCACAGGGGTTTAAATAGGTTCACTGAGGCAGGACACTAACACAAGACTTTGCCTATGCTGATAAATGGCACTGTACATTTCCTCTATCAAACCTAATTTTACACTCCCTCCTTTTGCCTACCACCATGGTCTCATATTACTTCATTTTATGTTTCAAGCCTCCTCTTTAATTCAGTTAATGCATTTTTAATCCAGTAATATTTCTTTTTCACATTTTCCCACCTCACTTTCATCTTTCTTGGTTGGCATTCACATCTTTTTGTGTGTGTTTTTGCTTTCTTACCACTCAGCCATCCCCTCTGCCTCTCCCTTGACCATGCATTCCATCACAGTGAAGCCTCCATTGATTTGATCTCTGGTTGAAGTGCTATTGATTACAATACATGCTCCACTGCTACTGAGCTCAGGCAGTACCATTGGGCAAAAACTGTACATATACACACAGAGGAGTGCACGCCAATCACATGAATACATTTCCTTTTTCTTCAGCTTTTTGCCTTAAACCTATATAGACATTAGAACATCATGCAGTTCACTAGATCACTACTCTATCTTCTTCTATTGTCCATCAAAACCTCCAGTAGATGTTATTGGCTCATTATATCCATGTTTGAAAAACATGTGGAATTCTTCAACCACTGTGTTTGGTTTGACTATTGTAAAACATGACTAAGAATGAGTGCTTTTTGTGTTTATTAGTAATTAGTAATTAATTCTGTTGAGATGACCTCATCTGGTCATCCTAGAATTTATGTACTCATGCTAACAAGATGAGTGCAAGTGCTTTTTATTAATTGAGGGATAGTGATCCAGATACGATAGGGCCCATTAAAGAGGGGAATGTCCAGGTCTTCACATTGCTGGAAATGGTGGGTTCACATGCAATGAAACTAATAAAGATAAGTTCTTATTCTGAAAGAAATAAATGCTCATATTATCATTTCTCATGAACAAACCTGTTTATTTCAGCAATACCTTTTTAACAACTCCAACCACTACATCTAAACACTCCATACTGTTTTCTGAACATCTCAGTCACAGGGCAATATGTACTGCTTTTACATCCTTCAGTGCACATTATATTACTGTAATGATAATGGAAGGTGCACCAATAAGAAGTAATGAGGCTTCCTTTGATACAAAGCCCGCACAATGATGTCATTGCCAATACAGGTTATTGGTCGTATTGTTTTTTACTGCCAGTAAGCGATGCCAAGCAGAGGAGCTGGGTTCCAGAGCCCACGTTGTGCATGGAGGTGAGCCTGTCTATTTTTAGCCGATATCTCTTGACCACCCGCACAGGCTCCTCTACCCCCAGCGAGGTGACATTCCATGTCCATAGAGCCAGTTTAAGCATCTGGAGATTGAGTTGTTGTGGTCTCCACCTTTGTCTGCTGCCTGATCCTTTTTGCAGCGGCCCCTCGTGGTTCTCCCTGCAGGTGGTGGGCCCACCGGGGGATGGCCTTGTGTCTCTCAATCAGGCTTGGCGTGGCCGGGTCCCACAAGGAGTAACCCGGCCACCAGGTGCTCGCCGACGAGTCCCGACCAAAGGCCTAGCTCCAGGGTCGGATCCCGACTCAGCCATACCAGGCGACATCACCTACCTCGTTATAGTAGTCTTTATGAAGGTGTCTGAACGGCTCTTTGTCTGACCCGTCACCAGGAGCCTGTTTGCCATGGGAGACCCTACCAGGGGCATTTAAGCCCCGAAAAAACATAACCTCTAGGATCACTCGAGCACTTAAACCCAGGTTAAGGTGGAGGTTCAAGCAGGGGCATTCCTGATCACGGCAGAAATGACTGCTCAGCAAAGTGATTAATGCAGCAGAGTGGAAATGGAGTTGTTTTTCTGCAGTGAACATCAGGAATGACAACTTCACTTCTACTCTGCTGCATTAATCACTTTGCTGAGCAGTAATTAAAGGACAAATTAGCTTTATTTTCTGAAGGAAATGTTAGACCTTTATATTATTGGCATCTGTTAGTCTTGCTCTTTTAAAACAACAGAACCCTTTTTGTGGTTTCTTACTGTAACACTGGAGGCTGCTTTTTTAACTTTTTAATTTTTAACTTTTTTTTTTTTTGCTTTATTTTTTACTTGAATAATAATAGCCCCTTGAATAACTTTTTACTTATAGAAGGAGCTATTTAAGTTGGTAATCATTTTGTGGACCAATTTGTGTAACCAATAAATTTTAACTCCTTTAAAAGTGTGAGTCTGATCAAACGTTTTTGTGTTTTTCATGTTTATTTAACAGATATAAAGGCAGTCTTTATAAAACTTATTCATCCAGAGATGCCATTTAAAGTTTTGTTTATCAAACAATTTGAGTTATAGATAGTTTTTCTTCAGTTTGAAATGTGCAATACATAAATGGTGTCATAGTGTTAATGGCCGACTTGACCCACATGCAGAAAAACACAACTAAACAGAGAAGCGTTTAGTAAGAAGTTTTATTTGCAGAACCAGGTACTGGAAACCGAGGATGCTGAGCGACTGCAAGAGAAAAGCAAACGCAGGTAAGACCCCACCAAAGAAACCTTAACAATGTGCTCTATGTGAGAGCTTACGTCCGGTTGGGTTAGGTCCGCCAGGGAGAGAGGTTATGATCCTGGAGGGGCTGTGAGCAACACTGCAACGTTGGAGCAAGGCAGTCCTGAGAGGTTCGGAGGAGGGTGGACAGGTTTTGCCTGGAGCTATGAAGCAAACGTCTGATCCGGCAGCCAGCGGGTAGAAGAGCGAGAATCCACAATCCATAAACTGTTAGAAGTCTTCCAGAGATCTCTTAGGAACTAGGCTTTGGTATCCTGAGACAGATAAGACCATTAGTCAAGGGAATAAACAGTCTTCACAGAAGATCAAAAACTTCACAAAATCATGAAATTGGCCAGGCTGAATACCACGAGGAGGCAAAACACTCAGGTGTCGAAGTACTGGCTCGCCTCCTTCTTATAGTCCTCCAGCTGATGACACTCATGCGATACACCTGACCACCCAGAACTCAGCTCCTAACACCCCTAATGGTGGAAAAGGGTTAGTAGCAGGCAAAAATAACCAGGATCTGACACCACCTCCCCCTCAACGACCGCCTCTGGGCGGTCTAGACGAACTGGCCTGGGACGACCAGAAGTCCTGAATCAGTCTAGAGTCCAGGATGAAAGACCGGGGAACCCAGAGGCGATCCTCGGGACCGTAACCCTCCCAATCCACTAAGAACTGCCACCCCCTTCCTCGTCGACGGGAAGCCACGATCCGGCGGACCGAGTAGGCCGGGTGGCTTTGGAACTCCTGGGTGGGAGGAGGGGGCACGGCCGGAGGGCTGAGCGTGCTGGACTGGACAGGCTTAATCTGAGATACATGAAACACAGGATGGACCCGGAAACTAGGGGGCAAACATAGACGTACCGATGAAGGGTTAACCACAGAATCTATAACATATGGACCGATGAACCTGGGAGATAGCTTCCGGGACAGAGACTTGAGTGGAACAGTCCGTGTAGACAGCCACACCTGCTGACCCGGGCGATAGGTAGGAGCGGGGATCCATCGCCTGTCGGCGTAGCGTTTGTTGGCTGCAGCGGACCGCTGAAGGGCCTTGGCGGTAGACGTCCAGATCCGTCTGCATCGCCAGACGTGCTGTCGTACGGAGGTAACAGCGATCTCCTTCTCATCAGCAGGAAACAGGGGTGGTTGATACCCCAGCGAAACTTCAAATGGGGATAAACCGGTGGCAGTGGAGACATGTGAATTGTGTGAGTACTCAATCCAGGGCAGGTAGCACTGCTTCCATCTCCTGATTAAGTCTCTCCACTTGGCCATTGGTCTGCGGGTGATGACCGGAATTTAGAGAGACGGTGGCCCCCAGCGTTGCACAAAACTCCTTCCACACACGGGCGGTGAACTGGGGCCCACGGTCCGACAGCACGTCCTGGGGGATTCCATGCAAATGGAATACGTGCTTGACCATAAGCTTGGCAGTCTGGAAAGCAGAAGGCAGTCTCCTGAGAGGTACAAGATGCCAGGCTTTAGAAAATCTGTCCACAATAGTCATGATAGTAGTCATACCGTGAGAGTTTGGAAGGCCAGTGACAAGATCCACGACAATGTGGGACCAGGGTCGAGGAGGAACGTCCAACGGTTGCAGGAGGCCAGGGGGTGGCCGATTAGATGTCTTGTTACGAGCACAGGTTCTACAGGCTGAGACATAATTCCTAATGTCTCGGTGTAAAGTGGGCCACCAAAAGCGTCTAGACAGGGCAGCGATGGTCCGATTAGGTCCTGGGTGGACGGCGAACCTTGAAGTGTGGAACCAGGTAATGAGCCGGGACCGAACAGCGCTGGGAACATACATCCGGTTAGGTGGTCCAGGAGGGCCTGCCGCACGCTGTCCTCAATCTCCCAGGTAACGGCTCCAATAGTGCAGCTAGGAGGCAGGATAGGCGCAGCTAGCTTCTCAGTTTCATTAGTGGAGAACTGTCGTGACAGGGCATCTGGCTTGGTGTTTCCGGTAGCGGGTCTGTAAGAGATCAACAAATTAAAGCGAGAAAAGAATAATGACCAACGTGATTGTCTAGGGTTTAACCGTTTTGCTGATTGGATGTAAGACAAATTTCTATGGTCGGTCCAGACCAGCACTGGATGTTCAGCACCCACCAACCAGTGCCGCCACTCCTCCAGAGTGAGCTTAATAGCTAGGAGCTCTCTGTCACCCACATCATAGTTCCTTTCTGCCGCTGATAAGCGGCGAGAGAAAAAGGCACACGGATGAAGCCTTGAGTCAAGGTCCTGGCATTGGGAGAGCACCGCTCCCACCCCGGTGTCCGAAGCATCCACCTCCAGAATGAACTGTTTCGCTGAATCAGGGTGAACGAGCACTGGAGCATGGGTCAACTTGTCTTTTAAGGTGCTGAATGTGTTGTCTTCCTCCGGAGTCCAAACGAACGGCACCTTAGAGGAAGTCAGGGCTGTGAGGGGGCTGGCCGTCTGGCTGTAGTTCATAATAAATCTTCTATAAAAATTGGCAAAGCCCAGAAACCGTTGTAATTCCTTCTGAGTGGTAGGGATTGGCCAGTCCTCCACCGCCTTGATCTTGCTGGGGTCAGCGCAAACCTGCCCACCCTCGAGGACGAAACCCAGAAAACTGATGGATGACTGGTGGAATTCGCACTTCTCGGCCTTCACAAACAGCTGATTTTCCAGGAGGCGCTGAAGGACTAGACGAACATGCCGGCGATGCTCTGTAGGAGTCTTTGAATAAACCAAAATGTCATCAAGATAAACAAAAACGAATAGATTCAGGAAGTCCCTTAATACATCGTTTACAAGAGCCTGGAACACGGCGGGTGCATTACATAGTCCAAACGGCATCACCAGGTACTCATAGTGTCCGAGTGGAGTCTTAAAAGCTGTCTTCCACTCATCTCCCTGGTGGATTCGGACCAAGTGGTATGCGTTCCTAAGATCGAGTTTAGTAAAGATTGTGGCGCCATAAACTGGTTCAAAGGCCGATGAAAGAAGGGGTAAAGGGTACTTGTTCTTTATCGTGATGGCTTTGCTCTCTGATAATCTATACACGGGTGGAGAGACCCATCTTTCTTGCCGACAAAGAAAAACCCAGCTCCGAATGGGGATGAAGACGGTCGGATTATTCCTGAGGCTAATGATTCGTTTATATAATTCTCCATTACCAACCTCTCCAGTCCAGAAATTTTATATAACCGGCTGGATGATAACGGAGCTCCTGCCAGAAGGTCAATAGCTCAGTCATAAGGACGGTGCGCCGGGAGGGACAGAGCCCGAGACTTGCTAAACACTGATTTTAGATCATGATACTCACTTGGTACTCGAGTAAGATTGGGAGGTTCAACCTCCTTCTCTTTCTCAGGAGTACTAGGGGGAACGGCTGAGTGGAGACAGGATGACAAGCACTAGGTGGACCATGATTCTACCCGTAACTCCGCCCAGTTCAGATGCGGGTTGTGAAGCTGCAGCCAAGGAAATCCAAGCACAAGAGAGCTCTGTATTATGGGAAACACAAACAGGGTAATAAGCTCCCTATGGTTACCAGATAAGACTAATTCCAGGGGTAGAGTTCTATGGGTAATACTGTGGAGCTTCCGGCCATCTAAGGTCAAGACTTGACGTGGCACGGTTAATGGTTCAATCTTAATCTGGTGGAGTTTTACCAGATCCTGATCGATTAGGCTCAGTTCACAACCCGGATCTAGCAGGGCGGAGAGAGTGAGGCTCTGTTGATTCAATACTAATGTGGCAGGTAATGTGAAACGTGAGGGCATGCTAAAGGGCCTTTGGTCCACCGGTCGCCCTGCTAGAACCGGCGGACCCAACCTTTTGGCCGAATAGGACAAGCTAAAACCAAATTCTCGGGGCATCCGCAGTAAAAACACTGCCCGGCCTCCCGCCGCCGACTCCGCTCATCATCAGACAACCGTCCGAGCTGCATGGGCTCGGATTCCTGGCCTGGAGTTTGTACCAGTCGGGTCAGTGTCTGGTGAGTGGTGGAAGACTGTGCTCTAGGCAAAAACCGCTCAGCGCGGGACCGCCTCCTTTCCCTTATACGGTTATCCAAACGGAGGCCTAAATCAATATATTCTTCTAGGTCCTCTGGTTCCTCCAATATAACTAGTTCATCCTTTAAATTTTCATCCAGAGCCTGAAAAAACATTGATCTCAATGCACCGGAATTCCAGCCAGATGCAACCGCCAAAGTTCGAAAATCTATGGAAAAATCAGTAAGTGGTCGGTTGCGCTGCTTAAGCGTGCATAACCTATGAGCCACCTCAGTCTGACCCATCTCTAAATCGAATATGGATCTGAAGTCCTTTAAGAATTCATCATAAGTGCAGCCAAAATGACTATAATTAGTGAATCTTGCCTCCGCCCATCGGAGTGCCCTACCAGATAGTAAACCCAGAATATAAGATACCTTTGCATCATCATGGGGAAATGACTCAGGGGAACGGTTAAACACTAGAGAGCACTGCAACAAAAACCCACGACAACCTCCCACCTCACCGGAAAACTTCTCCGGGCAGGGGGAAGTGACGTCTCGGCCATGCGGAAGTCGCTGCGCTACTGGAGGCTCCGCAGCGGCCCCCGGTGGTGCTGTGGCTCTAACACTCAATGTGTGCTGCATGAGTGCCGTCATCTCCCCCAGCTGTTGACTAACCTGTCGCTGCTGTTCTAGGATCGAATGGAGGGTTGAGTCATGGGCCTGGATCGTTTGGCCGTGTTCCAAAACGGTTCTCCGTAGTTTTTCTGCTGGGTCCGGCTGGCCTGAGTGTTCTGTCATATTGTTAATGGCCAACTTGACCCACATGCAGAAAAACACAACTAAACAGAGAAGCGTTTAGTAAGAAGTTTTATTTGTAGAACCAGGTACTGGAAACCGAGGATGCTGAGCGACTGCAAGAGAAAAGCGAACGCAGGTAAGACACCATCAAAGAAACCTTAACAATGTGCTCTATGTGAGAGCTTACGTCCGGTTGAGTTAGGTCCGCCAGGGAGAGAGGTTATGATCCTGGAGGGGCAACGTTGGAGCAAGGTAGTCCTGAGAGGAGGGTGGACAGGGTTCGCCTGGAGCTATGAAGCAAACGTCTGATCCGGCAGCCAGCGGGTAGAAGAGCGAGAATCCACAATCCATAAACTGTTAGAAGTCTTCCAGAGATCTCTTAGGAACTAGGCTTTGGTACCCTGAGATAGATAAGACCATTAGTCAAGGGAATAAACAGAGTCTTCACAGAAGATCAAAAACTTCACAAAATCATGAAATTGGCCAGGCTGAATACCACGAGGAGGCAAAACACTCAGGCATCGAAGTACTGGCTTGCCTCCTTCTTATAGTCCTCCAGCTGATGATACACATGCGATACACACGACCACCCAGAACTCAGCTCCTAACGCCCCTACTGGTGGAAAAGGGTTAGTAGCGGGCAAAAATAACCAGGATCTGACAAATGGTGTTTAAAACTCAATTTGGCATTTACTAATAATATTTTCCCAAACTATATTTTCTGAGGTTAAGTATTCCAAAGAGTTGCTCTGCAGCATAGAAAAGATGTAAACTATTATGACAGTTTTTAAATAACTGCCTGGAGATTTGAAACCCTAACCTTTTTAACAATAGGCAATCAATAACTTGTAAATGAACTGCAGTCTCCAGTGCATAAAATCATTTTTATATAGTGATCTGCATGCAGGGCTGTATGATTAATAGCTTTCACTTTGTTATTTTCAGTGATTACTAGCCTTTCAAACAGCTGACTGATCAGTTAGATAAGATTATTGGGCATGTAGTCCCTATCATCATGTCTGACGTTTGGCTGATTTTCATATCTGTCAGACAATTAATTCAGGAGATAGATGTAACTAGAGGTGCAGCTATCAGACTTAAGCATTGCATGAATGATGTAGAACCATCTAATTATGCTTTTAAAATGCACTTTGTGTAAAATGTTTATTGGGTTTCGTTTCAGTAGAGCGATATCTCAGCAAAAAGCATCACATGTAATTTATTTCTCAATTTTCTGTTCAGGTCTATATTGCAGTCTTATATTTTTAATATCCATTATAAACCTGTGTGAATCTAAATACTGTTAACTGCAAACACTGAAAATTTGACTAATCTTAAATTGCACAGTCACTTTGAATTTATGAATATAATCAAACTGGAATGACAGTTCTACAGACTGGTTCTGTTTTAGTCTGTTGTCACAACAGGGGCATGTTTCTTAATCCAGGTACCCTGGACCCACAGGATGTCTAAGATTCTTCCCAGCTATAAAACCCACACATGTTAAAGGTTGGATCTGATGAATGTTGGATAGCAAGCTTTTGTTCTGCTAAAAAATCATTTGAATCAGATGTCTTAAAGAAGAACACATCTAAAACAAGTGAACCCAAAGCAATAGGATTGCTCTCATGACAGTGTTTTTTTTTTTTTTTTTCGGTTTCACTAAAGTTTAGTTTTATCGGTGAATCATCTCTATTTTATTTTTTGTTTCATCCATCACTTTCTTCCTTAATTTAAGTTCTGCTCTCTGCTCTCCTGCACACCTGGTCCTGTTTTATGATTTTCCCACCTGCATCCCCAGGATCATTATCTTCCTCAGTATATATAGTACCTAATGATCCTTAGTTCCATGACTGTTCATTGTCTGTTTTTTGTAGGACACCTGGTTTTTGCTTTGTTTAGTTTTGCTGTACAAATAACAGTTATGTCTACGCCTGATTGCAAGCCTATGTTTAGTATGTCTTCAGCGACCATTCAATGTTACAAGGGTAACTTGCCATCTGAGACAAAAGTGCTGGGAAGTAAAAAAAAAATGTTCGTTTAAAACTTGCCCTTTTTTGTACTAATGAGTAATTTAGGTCGTCATGAGTCCTCTCGGCTTCTTCAAACTATGAGCATGCTGACCATTGTGCCTGCCGCTAAGGCCCTCCTTCTCTCCAGACTAAGACCGCAACAAGACAATAAAAATCAGCCAGAACAAGGATGTTCTTTTCATCTTCTCGAACAGGCCTTGTGTGCATCCACAATGTATTGTTGTCCCCAATACATGTGACAGAATTGAAAAGCTCCTACTGTTTTGAGCATGGTAACCACAATTGCATGTCATCATATAATTTGAAAGAGCGGCCAGGCTGATCTCATTCCAGGGCAACAAACTCATCACACTCACACCTGTTCCTCAATACTCTAAGTAGCCAAATTTCTTGTAACCTTTAGTACCGTAGCTGCTATATGCATGTGGTTATCATGAAGCTTGAAATTGACAATCCACTCTAACACAAAAAAAAGATAACCTGAACTATGTTCAAGCACACAAATTGGTATGTGTCTTGTTCCTTGTATAAAGGGTCCCAGCTGGGGAGAAGTGGGCACACCTCCAAATTGCACATACTGTATGATTGCCGGGAGACCAAGGAAAGTTCTGAGTTCTCCTGAAGTTCTGAGTTCAAATGCAAATGCACTTTCCAAGCTATCCAAGTCCAGACATTGTTTTTACTAGTAAGGAGGGACACAAGCAGGAGGCAAAAGCATAAGCATAAGCAGCAGAGGATATGATTTATAATATAATTTTACAATAGCAACAGTTCGACTTATGAAAAAACAACTTCAGGCCTAAAAGCCCCTGTGCCAAGGTTGATTAGTGAAAAAAAGCACACTTCCTCTATAGGGAAGCATCCGGGAAGAAACATGTTAATGCAGATGTGAAAACCTGTTGTGGTAGGATGTCCAAGAAAGCTGAAGGGAAATATCTTTCTGCTGATTTCTCGGAGGTAGCAGCATGCTTGCCTTCATACTGAAATTAGGTTTTATAAATTTGCCATGAAGATTCAACAATATATGACACCCTTGAGACAGTAGGGTGATTTTAATGCTGTATGATAGCCACCAACTACTTATAACTACGTCACATCATTGTTTAAAGCCCTGGACATTTCAGCCTATTTTTAAACCATATTTACACCATGCATGAAGGTAGAAGATGACTTCATAATTTTATTCAGGCCACCAGAAGAACAAACTATACCAAACACAGACAGAAAAATTATAATGAAGATGACAACTCAGGTGAACTGGATTACCAGAATTAAATAAAAAAAGCTTATTCACTGCAGACTATATACCTTGGGAATTCTTTTTTTGAAATCTTTTTTGAATTTGGGCAAATAATACTTGTGCCTCCGAAGTGAAATGAGGCTTTTCCCAAAGAGATGCAGACAGCAACACACACACTGATTCACACAAATGCCTTTAGACACACACACACATACACTCAAACACACGCATGGATATGCACACACACAGACACAAATAATGCACACTTATCGCTGGGCAATCAATAGGAGTGTTGATGGATAACGCATACTGATGTACGAGCTGCCCTATGACCTGTAATTGAATGTGCAGGTTTCAGACACTTTATCATGATAGGGCCTTTCACTCCACAGGACATCAGCTGCTAAATGGTTGATAAGCCAACACACTCTGCCTCTGCTGCTCATATGTCTGCTGTCAAGGCAATGGGTCTGTTGAGTGTTTTTCAGAAAGTGCTAGAAAGCCCAAGTTTGTACTTCTGAGAAACCGTAAAGAAGTGTGAAGTACTGCACATGTGTGAAAGCCCACGTGCTGTGAGTCACAGTCATTTGCAAAGGCTTATTTGTCTCTATTATTTTCCAATGAAAAATAAACCTGAAAACTAATACAAAGAATAGAATTTTGCATCAATGTTGTATCAAAATCTTGTTAAGTCTGTGAGCCAATTTATAAACTCTAAGTTTAGAGACCAAAGGTTTTTTCTCTTTCAGACTTCTTGTGTTCTGCTTTAGCAAAAAGCTACTTGTGTGAAAGTTGTAAAATTTGCTACTAAAACTATAATCGTTTTTAAACTCATTAAGTAGCACTCCAAATGTATTCAACGTGGGACACAAATCATGAACATAAAACGCACAGGAATCAAACTCATTAAAGTCCGATCCTATGTTTCAGTCACATTTTCCAGCCTTGGTTGAGGAATCCTATTCAGCAAACTTACAACGCTGCAATAAGTAAGGTAATTGGTAATAACTCTCTGAATTAGAAGCATTTAAAATAATCAGTTCAAAATCACTCAACGAGAAGATAAGATAATGCAAAAAGTAGGTGCAATAAAACAGTTCAATTGAATAAGAAATTAGAAAATAACAATGAAAAGAAATGTATGGTGGTTAACCGTTTTCCACTTATTTTTGCATCAGTGGTTAAAAAATGTGTTTTTGATTATTGTAGTCAGCTTTATTGTCAACACTTTTTTCAGCTTGTAATGGCAAAAGCTATATTAATTCATTACAGGTGCATCTCAATAAATTAAGATATCATCACAGACTAAATTTAATTCAGTAGTTCAAATTAAAAAGTGAAACTCATTTCATGTTTGACAATGTCTATGGTAACTTTACATGGATATAGACTCCTTACACACAGATAAATATTTCAAACTTTTATTTCTGTTAACATAGATGATTATAGCTTATGGCTAATGAAAACCCAGATATCAGTTTCTTGAAAAATAGATATTATTAAATAAGACCAATAAAACAAGGCTTTTTAAAAGAGAAGTTTTTACACAATCATGGGGAAGACAATCAAGTAGACAGTCATCAATGTCCAATGTAAGGAGGTTGAGCCACAAAAGATCATTGTTAAGGAAGCTAGCTGTTCACTGAGTGCTAAATCCAAGCAGGAAAGTTGAATGGAAGAAAAAGTGTGGTAAAAACAAAGCACACAAGCAATAGGGGTACCACAGCTTTGACAGGATTGTGAAGAAGGTGTGAACTGCAGCCAAGTCACCACACGCAAACAAATCCAAGACATGGGCTGCAACAGTAAGAGACACCACCAGAAGCATCTAACCTGGGCTAAGGAGACAAATGATTTGAACTTTTGCTCAGTGGCCTAAAGTCCGTTTTGAGAGTAAGGTAAATTTTATATTTCATTTGGAGAGCAAGTTCCCAAAGTCTGGAAGAGGGTGGAGCGACACAGGGTCCAAGTTGCTTGAGGTCCAGCAAAGAATTTCCGTAGATAGTGATGATTGTGGGAACCATGTCATCTGCTGAGTTTAGTCCACTGTGTTTTCAAGTACAAACTCAATTAGTCATCTACTAGGAAATGCCATAGAGCTTCATGCATCCCTTTGCTGACAGCGGGATTTGGTTCAAACGTCCAAAAGTATCAATGCCAAACTTTAATGAACAAGATGTTCCTGTGCTTAATTGGCCTGTAAACTCACCTGACCTTGAGTATTGTCAAGACAAAGATCTTGAACATACGCAGGCTAAGATTTATGTCATAAGAATCCTATGTTATTTCTAATATTCTGTTTTCCAAGATACTGAATTTGAGGTTTTCAGTAGCCATAATCATCAAATATAACTGAAATAAATGGAGTATATGTGTGGGTTTCATCTTTTTCATTAAATTACTGAAATAAACACATTTTCTATATTTGTTGAGAAACTTATTTAGTAGTATACTTTAGTTGGAGGAAATTGTTTACAGTAGTAGTTATTTTTCTTTATTCAGCTTTGGAAAATGTAAAGAGTTTAATTTCCTTGTCTTTCTTTGTCATTGTTTGTACATTCATTAATCATCTACTTGTGGTCTAAAGCTAAGCAGGTTCATCAAACCAGAAGAAACATCTTTAGCAATTTGAACTATAGACCTCACGAGCAAGACTTCGCATCCCATATACATCAATGAGCCTCAGCTGCTCACGGCTTGCTGATTCATCAGAGTTCCTTCCTTTGACTGCTTCTAATAGATACTGACCGCTGCAGACTGGTAACACCCCACAAAACCTGCAAGTGTGGAGAAACACAATACCTAGTTGTCCGGGCTTATTTTGGCCATAGTCAGCTCGTGGTAATCCTTACAAATGCCAATTTTTCCTGCTTCTAACACATCAACCCTATGTTTACCTGCTGCTTGATATATTTCAGTATGCTATTTACTTCACCTGCCAGTGGTCATAATGTTATGACTGTGTGTTTGTGTCATAGAAATCAGAAACATAAGAATGGCTCCATCTGCACCATATCTGAGATGCCAGCATGGCAATAAACCAGCACCATTCCAATCAATATCAAAACACTTTTCAGCCAACTGACAGATCTGCTCAGAAAGTCCTTCCCTGATGTGATTCCAGACAGGTTGCTCCTTCAGGAGTGCTTTCTCCTCAGTCAGGCTTAAAGGGGCTGAATTCAGCTTTAAATCACTGCTTCTGTTTTTTCTGCCAACAGTATCATTATCTTTGAAGTAAATCATTCTTCCTGAGGTCTTTAAGTGATGAACGTTAATTGACAGACACCAAAATAATAATTGCACTTAACTTTTTATTAGCGGTTCTAATTCAAATTTTTCATTTAGCAAGGAGTATGGAGAGATTTCTTATCAAAAGATTACCAGAGGTAACAAGGGCCATTGTTGAGCCTTCAATCAAATTCTCAGCATGAGAACAAATTCATAAAATTTGCATTTTGAAGCCACCACCTTGATGTATTTGTGTCCCTTCAATCACACTAATTGTTTGTTTCAACCTCTCTGCAAGGCCAGCCAGCTTGAAATTTGGGATGCTATAATTGGTTCCACCGTACCACACGAGATCAATTACTCACAGGAAACTTTTACCACAATGAATAGAGCTAATCTTTATAGAAATAGCTGCACTGCTGTCTTTTTTTACTATCTTAAAGAGATTTCCAACAGTATAATTTAATATTGATGTACCTTTCAAAAAGTTAAGAACTTTACAATTGGAAATATGTTTTTGATTTTAATTCAGCCTGATGTTAATAGAAAAAGAGTTAAACTTGAATAAAACAGGGTCCTTGATGCATTATTCTTAAACAAAATGAAAAATCACTCTTGTCCTTCAATGAGGTTGCCTGTCCTTGGTTTTATATTTACAGAGGAAACAGTCAGTAGAGATCATATTAATGATATTATGATTTCCCCACTGCGCTCATGTTTGCTTGTGTTTTTTACATGTGTTGGTCTAAATGCTGTGCAACCCTAGGTGGCAATGCCTTCGCTGTGTTGTGACACATTACAGATCAACACATACACAAACTCATAGGATTTAGCAGGACATTTGGAGGAGAGTAAACAGAATATTTCATCAGCTGTGTGAGTTGGCAACATTTGGGCCTGCGGTAACACCGTTGTAGTTTATTTGTTCAAGTCAGTGTGTGTATGTGAGCTGGAATGTGTGTGTACATCAGCAGTGCCGAAACCTATGGTGGTTGTGGGATGCAGACTCACCTTAGCTGGTTTGTTTGAATAATAAGCCTGCATATAGCCTTTGTAATGCTCAAAAATACACATTAAGTGCAGGGAAAATGCCCATACAGGAATGTCTGCTCACTGTGAAAGTATAATAAATTCAGGTGAAAACTATAATTCCTTTTTTCAGCATTCTGTCTGAATCATATAAACATTTGTAGATGAGGTGTACATAGATTAAAACTTTTTAACTGTTCTGTAAGTAAAGATAATATATAAGTGAGATTCATCTACAAAAACAGACATCTACAAAGATCTATTACTGACTGCTGGATCTTTCTTTTTGAAATATCTACTTAAATACACTGCCACTATGTTGCATGTACTTATTCATATGATTGAGGTAAAAGGCTGCGTCACCAGAATAGGAATAACAACATAGACACACCTCATGAAATTCTTTCTTACATACAACTGAAACCATACACTGTATAAGAAGACACATTTCAAGACATTTATTCACTCAATCTAAGAATAAATCATACTAAACTTGACATATTTTAGCGGAGTTTGAAATACCAAAATGATTTGTCAAAAACCACAGTAATGTGGAATTTCTTTATTACTTTATTCAAACCCAGAGGTTTACAAACATTTCCTTGGTATTTAGTAGAATTAACTTTTAAACTGCACAATTTGAGTCATCTGTTTTGTGTTTTCTTTCACAAGCCTCTTCTAATGGTCTGCTAGAATTGTGACTCATTTCCCATGACAGAACTGTTAGAACTGAGTCAGCTTTGTAGGCCGCCTTGCTTGCACATAATCTTCAGCTCTGCCCTCAAAATAGACTTCAGATGGAGATCAGGGTTTTGTGATGTGACTGTGTTGTCCTTAATCTACGTTGTACCTCATTTGGTGGTATGATTTGGGTCATTGTCCATTTGGAAAACCCATTTGCTTCCAAGCTTTATATTCCTTGCCAATCTCTTGAGATTTTGCTTCAGTATGTTCACATAATGTTCTTTCCTTATGATGCCATCTATTTTCAGTAGTGCACCTGTCCCTTCTGCAGCAAAGTTCCCCCACACAACATGGTTCTACCACCCTTCACAGTTGGAATAGTGTTCTCAGGCTTGGAAGCTTTCCGTTTTTATTCCAGATGTAACAATGATCATTACCAAACCTCAATATTATTCTAATCAGGTCATTTGGTCTATATGTCATGTTTTCAAAAATTTGAGAATGTGTCTCCCTGTGTACATCAACATATTGTAATTTGGCTTTTTTATTTTGCTTTTGGAGTAATGACTATGTTCTCAGTGAGTAACCTTTCAGCCCATGTGGATCCAGGACTCACTTCACTGCAGATAATGACAGTCTTTTACGAGCTTTAGATGACCTCTTCACAAAGTGTTATTGTTGCGTTGTGGTTATGACATAGATCTGTAGGACACAAAGCCTGTCTCTTTCCTGAGAGGTATTATGGTCAAACATTCCCATGTTTTTTATACTTGCAAATAATTATTTGAACTGATGAGCATGGCACCTTCAGGCTTCTGAAAATAGTGCCCAAGGATCACCCAGACTTATGAAGTTCCACAGTTCCCATCTTGATATCTTGCCTGATTTGTTTTAAAATTCCCCATGGCTTCACGCAAAGACACTGTGTGTTGGATGTGTCTCCTTAAAATACATCTATGGATGTCTTAATTCACTTTAAATGTTGGAATTAATCTATCAGGAGCCTATTGTTATTATTTATTTTTATTTATCTATTTACCAGGACGGTACACCTGTGAGATGCCAGATTTAGCCAAGGGCTAGTTTTCATCTGTAGTCCTTTTGCCTAGTTATACAGTGGCACCCTAGAAGAGGCATAACAGATTATAAACAGTGAATTTAAACAACAATAAAATCCATGACATCATCATTTGGACTTTCTCAGATTGTTAAAAATATAGCTTCCAGTTCAACTGTTTCAGACTCGTTACTCAAGAAAACCTTACTGATGCTCTGTTTCCTCAACCAGCAGACAGACCTGTTCGCCCTCCAAGAAACACCATCTGAGAACCGTGAACACCTCTCAGACCAGCACTCCAGACTCTGCCGATTCCCTTCCTGGTTCACTCTCCCTCCAAGATGATCAGTAGGAACCTTCCACTACTCAATAGTTTTCACAAAAACAATGGTTGCCTACACTGACCAACTCTCTCCCCATAGTGGCTCAACTCCCCTCTCTGGAAAACCCTCTTGGATCAAGAACCTATTAAGACCCAGCTTCAATATACTGTTAAATGGCCATTGTTGTCTCCTGGAACTTTGTACTTGTGGGTCAGAAAACTGCGTCACTCTATGAAAAAATGTTAAAATAACAACATCTTGTAAGGTACAAGTAAAAACTAAAGTTGGGACCAATCCCATCCCATATCGGTATGAGATCTAATATTGACATCATTCTTGGATCAGATTTAGACTGAGGCTGTCAAATACACATTTCAATCATGAATCCAATGTTAAACTCCTATTTTATTGATATGTTTGTAGCAGGTAACTACTATTATCTGCTACTTAAGTGAAACAAACCTTGAAAATGCATGAATACAAGTGTCTCAAAGAAAAATAAACCAGCTACAGGTATCAACCTGATGTAAGCTACTTTTATTTCCTTGTTTTGCCACTATGTGCCACCCCTCCCAACATCTCAAGGGACTCTGCAGTGCAATTTACTTAAAGCTATTAGGGTTATTTTTTTATATTGTCAAAATAAAGTACAGTGTAATAACAGCACTTGTTTTATATGTTAACTTACCAGAAAAAAACTAAAGCTCCTGCTGCTACACTTGAGATATATATGAATTAATAATGATTGTTATGGTCCAAGCCATACCTGAATATCTAAAACAAGTGATATATTTTGTCTGCAGTAACAGCAAATAGCATTTAAAAACATTCTTAGATTAATGTTTTTCAAAGTGCCATATTTTATATTTTTTGATAGGATCACTTACCACAATATGCTCTCGAAAATGTTTTGTTTCTTTCTTTTTTTCCTACTGTGACTCAATTTCAACAATCTCAGTTACTTATATTCTGGGCAATATATCTGCTGCAGCTAAATTAGAACATTATTCATACATGAGTCCATGTTAATCCTGTATATAACTCAAATCTAGTTTATGTTTAGGCCATTATTTTTAACCCTTAATTAAGATTATTCAATTATCACACGCAATAAATAAAAAAGAAATCATAGGACCAGAAACCAGAGAAACCAAATCATTAATTTCTAATTGTTATGATAATGTGGTAATAATTTCTATGTATGGAAAATTATTGTAGTTTTGATAATTCTACACCTAGAATCTGAGACAAAAATGGTAAACATACTAACGTATTTACATATTTATACTACACCAGTGGATGTAACTCACATTCTAAGCATTCCAGCTGCATAGGCTATGCACTAAAAACAACAAGCTTTCTGGGTACTACCCAAGACAGTTTTGAATTAACATTCACAAAAGAAAAAAATATAAACTGTTCAGCAGTTGTAATTTTAAACTAGAATTGCTATGTTCTCACACAGTGGAAGCATCTTTGATGCTGACAGGGTAACTTGTCATGGTAACATAGTGATGCAGCACCAACAAGATGTGCCCGAGGCAAATGAAGGTTGAGTTGAATATTATTTTGTGAAGAAAAGTATACCATACATGCAGAAATGACAGCAGAATAATGACAAGAACACATCATGTGATGTATATGAATGTGTGGCTCAACTCATTCATACATCTTTTATCATAAAATGCTTAGCGAGATCCAATCTGTTCACATATTCAAATCATCTGCAGGTGTTTTGCATAAAAAGAAAATACAGTTTAGTCAGGGTTTTTTTTTCTTTCTTCCATACCCACTGTGTTATGTGGCAAAGAAAAGGAGGACAAAGCACTGTTCAAACTCAAACATAAATCTATTGCGATGCACATTATTTTTGATGTTATAGATTTATCATCTCTAAGTTCACAGAGGAATAAAACTGTTAGAATTAGTAATGATGTATTGTTTGAGACAATAATAACATAATATAAATCATTGGCAATAATCAGAGCTGATTATGTTTTAATTGACAACAGAACTTGGTTGCATTCCCACCCCTGCCCCTTTCCTAGAAAGCATTAAGTGGGTACAGAAAACATTAAATTTTCATTGTATCCATTCTTTGATTTCTTCATCCTTTTGATTGCCTTTTCCCTCACCTCAAAGTTACACACCAACTATATTTCAATCTTGTTCGTAATTAGGTCCCCTGACACTTTTCTCACCGTCCAACTATTAGCATGTGCATGTGTCCTTCCGACGTTAATAAGAAACTCATGCTCCATTTATCATATCAGAAGTAGAATTCCCCTTTGAATTAAAGGGTTAATGTCTTATCTTATTCTTGTGTGTGTGTGTGTTCTTGTACTTGCTGCTGAGTGAGAACCATTTTTCGTATTTTTATCACAAAGTGAGGACATTTTGACAAAGTGAGGACATTTTCCTGGTCCTCACTTTTTCAAATTCTGTTCTTGGGACAGGGGTTAGGTTTAGGACTAGGGTATGAATTGAGTTATTGTTAGGGTGAGGGATAGGTATTAACTGGTTAGGGTTAGGGTTAGTGTTAGGGTCAGGGTTAGGCACTAAAAATCAAGGAAAATAAATGGAAGTCAATGGAAGTAAACGAAAAGTCCTCATAAAGATAGTAAAACACTGATGTGTTTGTGTGTGTGTGTGTGTGTGTGTGTGTGTGTGTCTTAAGGTATTTAATGATGATGACGATCCCTTGCTTTGGAGAGCTGTGAGGCTCCAATATTACTGCACATTTACGTTCCTTAATTTTTCACATCTGCTCTCATCCTGTTTAAGGTCACAGGGGGGTGGATGTCCATCAGAGCTGTCATCTGGAAAGAGGAGAGATACACTTTCAACAAGTCTTCAGTCCATCATACACTATGCCATACAGACCACCAATAACATGAATAATCACCAAGAATTGCCAACAAGGAATTACAACAAGGAAACAAGAAGCATCCAACAGAGAGAACTGTGAAGACCAGGGGCCTCATGTACAAAGCGTGCTAATGCACAAAAACCTTAATACACTGCAATATGCCTCAATCCAGTTTTATTTAAACAATGGAGCATCAAACCTGATGTTTTTTCATGAGTTTAAGCTTTTATGGTTTAAACATGAGCAGTGAAACTGAATCACAGTAGGCTTCATATCTCAGAAAATGATGAAAACATCCTCAGTCGGGTGTAAACTGCAAAACGTGTAGATGTGTAGATTGGTCTGTACACTGAGGAGCATAAAGTGCTTGTGAATCATCTAAGGGGCACATTCATTCTCACTGTAAAATAAAACTGTGTCAGATCAGCAGATTAATTTCTAACAAGCCAGGTTTGATGACTCCTAAGCTGGACCAGCTGTAGACAATCACACATGTCCATAAATAGCTACGTAAAGATGTGTGTAATTGTGGAACGATGGCAGCTATGGCACAGCTGGAGGACATCGGCAATGGAAGAAGTCGGAGAGAGCCTTTTTTCAGAGATTCTACTGACCTGGTGGTACATTATGATGCATGGTTTATAAGCCAGTTTAAATTGCCCAGGGCAATTATTTTGTAGCTCTGCACGGAACTGGCCTCAGTGTTGCAGAGGGAATCCAGGAGGAACCGTGCTTCGCTAGTGCCAGTACAAGCTCTCACTATGCTGGGGTCCTTTCAACTGGTGCTTTTCAGAGGAAACTGACCGACAGGTGAGGGATTTAACATTCATCCCTGAGCCGTGCCTTGCCAGCCATATGGGTCGGCCTCATCCGTATGTTGCTCAGATATATAAAGTTCCCCTAAAATGTGGCTCTCATTTTCTCTGAGGAGACGATTTCTGAAGATAATCAGAGCTATGGACTGCACTCATACTGCTATAAGGGCACCAGCTGTAAGTGAAAATGCTCATACGAATAGAGATTTAATTCAATAAATGTAAAACCTATTTATGATTTACCTTTATTCTATCAAATTAATTATAATTATTCTAATTATAATAGTTGTGTTGGGAACAAATCTTAATCAGGCTCCGTGTGCAATGACTGGCTATTAGGTTATTTTATCATATTCATGTGATTATACTGATCGGCACTGAGCTATGATTGAACTAAATGCGGCAGCTCTGTTTGCATTTGATCCACATGTAACCGGCGCCATACCTAGTGTATCTGGGTCAGCAACTTGTGATACACAGACTAAGAAGCACTGTGAACTGCTGATGCACTGGCTGTGGATCAATGAGAAGACACAGATTAGCGTCCTAGTCAAGGCAGCGCCATTGTATTTCTGACACACGCTACATAGGGCTTGAGAAGAAACTGCTCAATCTGATCCACAGTAGTGAGAGCGCCCTCTACTGCTTTGGTGGGGTAAATTCCCCAAGCTTTCAGGTCACTCTGTTAGAGACAGTTCAGACAGTCAGTCAGCCAGTCAGTCAGTCATTTTCTACCGCTTCCTTCATAGTGGGTCGCAGGGAAGCTGGTGTCTATCTCCAGCAGTCTATGGGCAGGGGGCAGGGTACACCCTGGACAGGTTGCCAGTCCATCGCAGTCTATATACACTATTATCTAAAAAAAATTAAGAGAGGTGTTAGTTTTTTTCTAATAAAACTCTACATACTGGTTTTCAACCTATTACACACACATTGTAGAACTAAATGGGTACGAACTGACAAACATTTTAAATCAGTCAGGTTTGAGTCGCTGATGTCATTCAAGAAGTTGTTGATTGCTGTAAGGGACTACAAGAATACCCCATGGTGTGTAGACACAGTCTCTTTTTTCAGCATTTTTCCACCAAAAGGAACCAGTTCTTTGACTGTCACAGCATCGTTGCCATGGTTGTTTGGACTCGTGGTAGGTGCCTTCCAGGTATTTATACTACTTTGCATAAGTATTTAGGAGCAGGGATCAAGCGGTTCAAGCACCATGTGCCCCATGTGCTTAATTCACCGCAAATTGGGATGTATGATGGCTACGTGTGCGGTGAGTTGTCTACACACGATTTTGTACATCTGAATTTTTTTGTGCGCCAAAAGGTTTAGAATTTCTCCTTACCACCAACTTTTAGTACGAAAGCTGCACACTCTTCTGTACATGAGGTCACAGGTGTATTAAAGGAAGCGTAAAGCAACACAATGAACCAAAAACTGAAAATCAAATACAAAACATAAGTCAAATAGAAGAAGCGGTTACATGACAAAAATAGATTGGCTCCATGTGACACAATATTTATTGTATTTCTGGTTTTCAAACAAATAAGGATCCACTTTGAAGAGGTACATAGGATGGTGTATGCCTTTATTGAGGGGCGGGATGGTTGACTGCTCAGCCCAGGTCGCTGAGTGGGAATGCATAATGCAGTGTACTTGGAGACGGAGGCTGGGCAGCAGAGATGTTAGCCCTAATGCTAAGTGTACTCACTGGTCATTCCTTGGACAACTGTATGGATTATTCACAGCTGCAAGTGCAAGCGCATGTGCAGCTACAAATAAGTGACCGCTGTGGTTTTATTTATGGTAACTCTTTAGCAACGTATCTGAATCCGACTAGATTTACCAGCAGGCTGGCAGCTAACGTCCTTCTGTCTTGACGACAAAGCAATGGATCTGTTTTGAAATATATTGCCATGATACATTTCTGAGTTAAAGGTGTAGTTTCCAGGTAAACATTCATTCAAAGAAAAATGTTAAAACCAAAAACACAAATCACAATTGCTTTTATACTGCTGTTTTATGAACTGCCAACATACATCATGTCACGTTTGTTATATGAACAACTATGGTGCAACAATTACAGATGCAGAATAAGGGTTTAACAGATTTATTTAAATTGAATTGAGATGAGATGAGATTGGTCTTCTGGCTTCCCAGAGAGGGTCAGACTGGGCACTGAGGAAGAGAGGCAAGTGATTAATATTGGAGCAGAAGGTGATGGGGACTTAATGTGAAGAGGTAAATGTGATCTTACTGTTGACGGGGGATGAGAGATGATGGGTGAAGGTGAGCAAACCCATCGTCAGAGACTGGGAGGCAATGCTGTTTGGTGGCTTGCTATTAGTGAGTCTTTCTTTCTTTCTTTCTTTCTTTCTTTCTTTCTTTCTTTCCAGGAGGAGATGTGTGGCAAAACTGTGTTTCTAAGTCTAAGTAGCAACACGAAGATAACTGGTAGTGAACAGAAGGATGATTCTGCCTTGGATCTGGGGAGTGAGGAACTAATCACTAGATAAACCAAACAGAATCCTGGTAGGAGGGAAGACAATCTCAATCTCAGGTGAGAGCGAGTACAAAGAGAGCCTACAAACGCTAGGTAATAAGGCGTCTTCCACACTGGAAGACCTAACAATCTGGCATCTACTTCTTGGTTCCTCCTCCTCTTAAACTCCTTCGGATGAGGCAAAGCAGGCTAAGATGTTGTGAATTATAAAGCAACTTTAGAAAAGTTTTAAAACTATATTTGCTGTAGGTTAAGACAGTGCAAATGTTTTGATAGAATAAAAAAAAGGACAAAGGTAACAGCTCACAGCTAGCTAAAAGTAATATATTTATAGATAAAGCATGTGACAACTGTATGGGAAGAGACTTTTGCCATCAGAAACTGAATTTAATTGCTCAGACTGAATCTGTATTTGTGTAATTTGAAATTAAATGCATTGGTTTGAAACTGAATTCATTTGCTTTTAAAACTTATTTTGTTGTTTTAAAAATTCAGTTTGACTTTGTTGATCTCACATTGGAGAAATTACTTAAGGTCTGAATTTCAATTTCAGTTCCAAAATTCTGTTTTTTGTGTCACATATCTGGGTCTCCTTGAGGATAGCCACAGGTTAAGTTTACGATTTGTGTTTCACATCAAGTTAAACTTCCTTAATGGCATTTTGAGCTGGAGCAGTGCAGCATACATAAGCTTGGCGGATGTCAATCACCAAGTCAAATGACCTTCCGTAAGAAGAGTCGAGTAAATAAATGATGGTCAAACAGTAACACTTGTGCTACCTGTAGCTATCAGCTAATGTCAGATTAGCATAGTGTGCCGCCGGTGTTAGGACTGTTTGCATTTCTCCTACTATAAGGATTATAATTATTGATTAATTAATATTTATCAAAAATCATAATTAAAAATCATAATTCAGGAAAATAATTTTTTAACCAAAAATCATTACTTACACATAGAAATCAGAGATGTCCTATGGTGTTGTGATTATGGGCTCACAGCTCTTAATAATTACAATTAGTTATTTATCATTAATAATTGATAATTATTAACCAAAACCTCTAAATATCATTTATTCAATCACTTCACCGACGGTGGGGGAACTTTGACCTTATTTTGACAGATAAATCACTCTTGCACAAAATAAACACAAATATACAGGGGTTGGACAATGAAACTGAAACACCTGTCATTTTAGTGTGGGAGGTTTCATGGCTAAATTGGACCAGTCTGGTAGCCAGTCTTCATTGATTACACATTGCACCAGTAAGAGTAGAGTGTGAAGGTTCAATTAGCAGGGTAAGAGCACAGTTTTGCTCAAAATATTGAAATGCACACAACATTATGGGTGACATACCAGAGTTCAAAAGAGGATAAATTGTTGGTGCACGTCTTGCTGGCATATCTGTGACCAAGACAGCAAGTCTTTGTGATGTATCAAGAGCCACGGTATCCAGGGTAATGTCAGCATACCACCAAGAAGGATGAACCACATCCAACAGGATTAACTGTGGACGCAAGAAGAAGCTGTCTGAAAGGGATGTTCGGGTGCTAACCCGGATTATATCCAAAAAACATAAAACCACGGCTGCCCAAATCACGGCAGAATTAAATGTGCACCTCAACTCTCCTGTTTCCACCAGAACTATCCGTCGGGAGCTCCACAGGGTCAATATACACGGCCGGGCTGCTATAGCCAAACCTTTGGAGAAGCTCCAAAGAAGCGTACCACCCAGACTGTTGCATGCCCAGAGTGAAGCATGGGGGTGGATCACTGACGGTTTGGGCTGCCATATCATGGCATTCCTTTGGCCCAATACTTGTGCTAGATAGGCACTGCCAAGGGCTACCAAACCATTCTTGAGGACCATGTGCATCCAATGGTTCAAACATTGTATCCTGAAGGCGGTGCCATGTATCAGGATGACAATGCACCAATACACACAGCAAGACTGGTGAAAGATTGGTTTGATGAACATGAAAGTGAAGTTGAACATCTCCCATGGCCTGCATAGTCACCAGATCTAGGGGAGTCAGGAAACGTTTTCCTCCACCAGTATCACGTAGTGACCTGGCCGCTATCCTGCAAGAAGAATGGCTTAAAATCCCTCTGACCACTGTGCAGGACTTGTATATGTCATTCCCAAGACGAATTAACGCTGTATTGGCCGCAAAGGAGGCCCTACACCATACTAATAAATTATTGTGGTCTAAAACCAGGTGTTTCAGTGTCATTGTCCAACCCCTGTATATGTGAAGATTTATTGAAACCTTGTAGCCCTGATATACCACCATTCTGGTCCAAAAACCTTCACCTAACTAACAAGCACTATTCTACACAAAGGGGATAAAATGACTACCTAACAATAATAATAAAAGAAAATATATGTGTTTTGAGTGTCTATGAAGATCAAACCAGCAGTTTTATTGACGGTTTTATTTAACTCTGAGGCGGGAACTCGGTGGAAAGACTCCAGTAATAAACCTAGGACAAAGGAGTGGTCAGACAACGAGGCCCAGACTGCAGCTGCTTTGAATGGAAAAACTTTAAAAGTCCAACTTTTAATTATTTGCTTATTTGGGATCAGTTTGTGTATGTTTTGTGCAAAAACATACACAAGCACCTTGCTGATCGCATCCATGTTCCGCTAATTCAACTGCACAGCAAATCAAAACAGCTCAGCATACAACACTTCAATCAGTATTGCATGCAACAAGTTGATACCTTGGATTAACTACTGGCGATTCTAAATCACCTTAAGTATGCCTCATCCTGCCCAGACCTCTAAATACACTTATCCGATTTAATATAAAAAGACCAAAATTATTTTGATGTTGATTTCTTCTCTCCATCGGTTGAGGATGGAGTGAATTCAACAATCCAAACTTTCCCTTTATAAAGTCCCATATACTGTGGCGCTAAGAGGTTCGCGCATGCTCAGAACCTCAACCTGAAAAAAAAAACGACAGTGGTGGCGCTACCGTGTTCACGACGACTCCGCTCTACCATAAGGAACTATCTCAACAATTATCAGTAAGTATGTTTTTTTTTTTTTTATCATAATATATGAAGATGGTATCAGCATGTTTTTAGAAATGTATATAGGTGACATTAGTGTGCATTTCTCTCAGAAATATGAACAATGTCTAAGCACTAGCTAACGTTGTAGCTAGCCAACTAATGCTATTTAACCTAATGCTAGCTGGTGGGAATAGTTCAGAATAACAACTTAACTGTTGAATTCGGACTCTGAAAGCGGCACTTTAATCTGTTGAGAGTTGTGTAACATTAAGAGGGAATTAGAGTAGTTCACTTAAATGCTGGAAAGATGGAGATGGACTTTAGACGGAGATAGAGATGACGTCAGGCTTAAACTTGTGTTGGTCACTGTAGCTTGTAAGTTGTGTTGAAGAGCAGACTTGAAATTTGAGCTACGCTGACGTTTGTGTGTTGCTTACGTGGTAGAATAAGTTCACTGTAGCAGAGTGAGTGGGCTTGGTGTGATGGAGTGACTTGTGACGTTGGGATCCACTGAGGTATTTCGCTCAGCACTGAGTGAGCAGTATATTGTGTGAATGTGTATCAGCGCATTTTGTGATAATATAAATTGACCAGTCCTTTTTAGCAAATTCAGTTACTATATTGTGTTTAAAAATTGGTGTAGAAAAGGTGGCTGAGGTTTTCAACCAGCTGTGGAGGGGGAAACAGGAAGGTTAGAATACAGTTTGCTTGTTTCTCAAGCCAGGTCATAGAAATGTAACATATGGCTTAGATATGTGTGATGTAATAGTGTAACATGTATACATTTATTTTAATATGGTTTAAATGTTGGTGTTGAGGGCAAACTGTAGTTTCTGTTTGTAGAGTTCAATCAAGCTGCTGGTTGTTAATTCATTCTGATGATAGTACATTACTTTAAATACAGAGGGTTTGTAAATTCAAACTAAGTCCTTATGCTGCTAATGCCATTTGTAACTGTACTGAATATGCGCAGGACTACTGTTATGGGGCTGTGTTTTTGTGGCACTGAAGCATAAATTGGTCTTTGACAGCCATTCTTCCATAGCATGAAGAACAGAAGAATTCTATGGGAGATTTGAATTAGGAATATTAGTTTTAGTAATTGATAGTTTTAGAAATGAGAAATTATAGATTTTCAACTTCTTTTATATGCAATCATGCAGGGAATTTATTTTGATTGAAGTGTTGATTGGTGCTCATTGCATTGTGCTTTAGAATAGGATTTTGTGGCTTTAACAGCATTACAAGGTGAAAAGACATTGCACTTGGGCATCAAAGGTGAATAAATCTGCACAGTTGAGCTGATAGTAATCCTCCATGAAACTTACACCATTCTACAAACAAATACTGAGATGGTTCCCAGACCACACCAAGTCTTGAGTTTGACATGTAATGAATAAGTCACTATTGTAATGTTTTAATGTAATTAGTACTGTAAAACTAAAGTTTGGCTTGTTTTACACTTTCTATTTTATAACCAGTACTCTGGTTAATTTGTTATTACAGGACATCTCTGTTTCATAAATCAACCCCACGTTTGAAGGCTGGGCCACAACACAACTCCATGTATCTGTGACGCTCAAATAGTGGTAAGTAAATGCCATCAACATTAAATGACTAGATGTATTCATCTTCAACATCATAATGAATTGTCAGTCTATCTTATCACATATTTTACCACATCCATGAATATATTTAAAATAACAAACAATATATGATATAGTGTCTTTTCGTTTTGCTTCTAATTCAGTAACATGAATGTGGAAGTGTAAAGAGTATGCTGCACAAGATCTCAGTTATTGAAGCATTACAGATTAAACCATGGCCATTTTGGTCGCAGACACCCTTATCCATGCACATATTTAAATTGATTGCAGGTGGAAATAGAGTTTGCCCGCATTACCACTGTCCCACTGAGATCCAGATTCATGCAGCAGCTAGATCACCACTCCTTGCAGCTAATGAGAATCTTCCGAAGGAAAGGAGGAGCTGCTGGAAAAAAAATTAAGAACATCATGGCAGACTTGGACAAGGTGTGTTTTTTTGTTTTTTTTTTCCTAACATCAAGACCGTTTTTGTACAGTTCATTCTGTTATTGTATGAATGTAATTTAACTTAATTCATCTTTATTGTTTTTTGTATGTTTTTTGGTCCTAATACTTTTGACATTTGTTCCCATTATACTTTCCAATAACTTTTTCTCACAAGATTTTTTACAAAGTAGATTGAAAAAATACCCCTAAACTTAAACTCTTGAACTGTTAGAACTGCTACTTCCAACGACGGAAACTAATAAAATTTTCAGCCATTGTGGACTTTTTTTCCTATGTAATTTACTCCACAATATAACAATAATCATCACACTGACCTTTTTCTTTGCTGCAGGATGATGCAATGGAAACTAAAAGAACTTGTGTACTCAAAGCACTAGTTGTTCATCTCAATGAAGACCCAGAAACCCTCATAAAGGAGTACATGGTAAGTTTGTTTTTGCACCAGCTTTCCACACATTTGATCTTTGAAAATGTTAGTAATGTTTACATTTTCAGAACTGTTTATAAACAATGAATGTAACCAAAAACTTTGCATTTGTCAGCAATTACAGTAGTATAACTGATTGGCTTGTTTTTAATATCTTTTTAATTCTTTCCTTTTAATTATTATAATTTCCCCTAGGTATTATGAAAGTATTTTTCATTTCATTCTTTTAATTTCATTCTTGGACCAGAACAGATGTCCGTGCCCTATATAATGTGCTGTCAAGCTTTGGGTATATACAGTGTCTATCATAAGAATTCACCCCCTTGGATGTTTTATGCTTTTATTGCTTTCATTAATCAATTAAGGTCAATAAAATTTGGCTTTTTTAACACAGAAAATTATTGGAAAAACTCTTTAAAGTCAAAGTGAAAACAGATTTCTACAAAGTAATGTAAATGAAACAAAAATATATAAAGAAATATAAGTTTGTATAATTATTCAGCCCCTTTTAAATTTAATGGTCTAATTCAATAGAGGTCCATCCATTTGGTGCCAATACCCCACAATTAGTGAAATGAAGATCACCTGAGTGGTGTGGGTGTGTTTCAAGTGATTGAGGTATAAAACACCTGTGTTTGAAGGGTCCAGAGACTGATTGATCAGTATTTCTGGCTACCATTATACCAAGAAGACAGAAGAACACCCCAAGCAAGTCAGGGAAAGGATTATTTAAAAGTACAACTCAGGGGATGGATAGTGAAAAATTTCCAAGGCACTGAACATCTCCGGAGTTCAGTGAAATCAGTCATCAAGAAAAGGAAGGATGCTATGTGTGTGAATCTGCCTAGATCAGGCCGCCCTCTTAAACTGAGTGACTGTGCAAGTAGGAGACTAGTGAGAGAAGCCTCCAAGAACCCTACGACTACTCTGAAGGAGTTACAAGCTTCAGCTGCTGAGATGGGAGAGACTGTGCATATAGCAACTGCTGCCTTTATGGGAGAGTGGCGATGAGCAAGCCACTGTTGAAGAAAAGTCACATCAGATTTCTACTAGAGTTCACCAAAAGGTATGTGGAAGACTCCATGGTCAAGTGGAAGAAGATTCTTTGGTCTGATGAAACCAAAATTGAGTTTGGTGGAAACCAAACACTGCGCATCACCAAAAACACACCACCCCCGTCTGGTGGTGGCAGCATCATGCAGTGGGGATGTTTCTCAGCAGCTGACCCTGGAAGACTTGTAAAGATAGAGGGCAGAGACTGACTGAGAATTATCCACACAGGCTGAATGCTGTGATTGCAGCCAAAAGGTACCTCTACTAAATACTGACTTGAAGGGCCTGAATAATTATGCAGACAGTTATATTTCTTTATATAGTTTTGTTTCATTGACATTACTTTGTAGAAATCTGTTTTCACTTTGACATTAAAGAGTTTTTTCCAATAACTTTATGTGTGAAAAAAGCCCAATTTTATTGATCATGATTGATTTATGAAAGCAATAAAAGGGTAAAACATCCAAGGGGCTGAATACTTATGATAGGCACTGTATATAAACCTGTTAGATCATTGTTGATTTTCTATTAAATCATAAGGTCTCTTGACATTAAAAAATATAGAATATTGCCAGATATTATTTAATAAAGCTACACTTCCCTCATGGTGAATGGATGGGGCCATGCTTACATCATAAATCTGTTCTCGCTAACATTAAGATGTTTTTAGACCACTGTATCTAATTTAAGGGAGATGCTGTTTAGTTATCCATTGTAATAAATATTTTCTCAAATCCGTGGTTGGCAACACCAAGAAACCAAAATTAGACATTGGCAAAGCTAGAAGGGCTATACCAAATATACTCTGGATGGTTCTGGGCTGAATAGATGGTGCAGCAAAATCCAATAAAATGTTTTTACTTGCTTGTGTTCTGGCTGATTTATTTCTTTTGATTCTGAGGATGTTGAGGACAAGCAGGAGGGAATGCGGTAGATGATCCTGGGAATCTTCATCATTAAGAAGGAAGGTGCAGAGCCCACAGATAACCTTGAAGATGTTGGAATAATTATTGAAGGTGTCGAAGTGCTTCATGACCTCGGTAATATTGCTAATGCAGTCGCCATTTTGTTTGGCCTCATTTACTCACTGGACTTGAGCTACCCTACAAAGCTTAAGTACACATTTGAGGTTTTACAAAAGATTATGATGGAACTGGATGGAAACTGTATCTCAACAAAAGTTTGAGTGCTAAAAAACAAACTGTTCGAATGAACAGCTCAGACAAGACATTGCAAGGAGGAGAGCGGAGCAAGAGGAGCACTAAAAGACCATTTAGTATGACCTTGAAATGGCACTGCAGAACACTTGGACAATTGTTTTTATCCCTAACCATCTACAGGACTGGAATCTTTTGGATCCACACATTGAACTCCTAATGGTGTTTGAAAATTATGTGTGAATATGTTTTACCAGACGTTTAAATTGTTCATATGAGGTTTATTGATGGGGAGACTTAAAAATGGAGAGCGTAGCAAAGATTGGCATTAAAGAGGGGTAAATAATAGTTGTCAGAAGGGTTAGGGCAAGATTGTTGAGAGTGAGAGAAGTTAAATTAGTCTCATGGCAGTAGACAAAATATTGAGCAAGACTTAAAGGCATAAAATGAATGTTAAGATTTTAAGTTGTTTGAAATATTTATCAGGACATGTTGATTTTACAAGTGGTGCAGTTTTCAAAATGTCCGTCTTTAGCTAAATTGTGGAGCAGTTGTGAGCTTTTCAGATTTTATTTTTTACGGATTTGTTATCCTGAAAGGAAAAAGTGAGAGTAAAACCACTTTTCCTTCTTATTTGCTCCTTAGTGAATGCTGTTAAACATGAATATGTTTGATACTCAGGCAGAGGTTTGGTTCTGTATTTCAGTGGTAATAAACATTTGCTCCAAAAAACTAAGGTGGTTTAATTGGAATTTACTTAACTACACTGTGGGGAAATTGTTGACATATCCTTGTTTAGTAGGCTAACTTAAGACTTCTAAGGTTATACCAATTGAAAGACTCGTACTCGTACTCGTCATCTTCTGCTTTATCCGGGACCCGGTTGTGGGGGCAGCAGACTCAGCAGAGACACCCAGACGTCCCTCTCCCCAGACACCTCCTCCAGCTTCTCCGGGGGGAGCCCAAGGTGTTCCCAGGCCAGCCGAGAGACATAGTCCCTCCAGCGTGTCCTGGGTCGTCCCCTGGGCCTCCTCCCGGTGGGACGTGCCTGGAACACCTCCCGAGGAAGGCGTCCAGGAGGCATCCGGTATAGATGCCCGAGCCACCTCAACTGGCTCCTCTCGATGTGGAGGAGCAACGGCTCTACTCCGAGCCCCTCCCGGATGGCCGAGCTCCTCACCCTATCTCTAAGGGAGTGCCCGGCCACCCTACGGAGGAAGCTCATTTCAGCCGCTTCTATCCGGGATCTCGTTCTTTCGGTCATGGCCATAGGTGAGGGTAGGAACGTAAACCGACCAGTAAATCGAGAGCTTTGCTTTTTGGCTCAGCTCTCTCTTCACCACAACGGACCGGCACAGCGCGCCCATTACTGTGGCAGCCGCACCAATCCGTCTGTCGATCTCCCGCTCCATTCTTCCCTCACTCGTGAACAAGACCCCGAGATACTTAAACTCCTCCACTTGAGGCAGAAACTCCCCTCCAACCTGAAGAGGACAAGCCACCCTTTTCCGGTCGAGAACCATGGCCTTGGACTTGGAGGAGCTGATCTTCATCCCAGCCGCTTCACACTCGGCTGCGAACCGCCCCAGTGCATGCTGTAGGTCTTGGCTAGAGGGGGCCAGCAGGACCACGTCATCTGCAAAAAGAAGAGACGAAATCCTCTGGTCACCTAACCAGACCCCCTCCGGCCCTTGGCTGCACCTAGAAATCCTGTCCATAAACGTTATGAACAGGACCGGTGACAAAGGGCAGCCCTGCCGGAGTCCAACATGCACCGGGAACAGATCCGACTTAGTGCCGGCAATGCGAACCAAACTCCTGCTTCACTTGTACAGAGACCGGATGGCTCCTAGTAAAGGGCCCCCAATTCCATACTCCTGGAGCACCCCCCACAGGGCATCACGAGGGACACAGTCGAATGCTTTCTCCAGGTCCACAAAACACATGTGGACCGGTTGGGCAAACTCCCATGAACCCTCGAGTACCCTGTAGAGGGTATAGAGCTGGTCCAGTGTTCCACAGCCGGGACGAAAACCACACTGCTCCTCCTGTTCCAGAGCCCACGCTGTGCGTGGAGGCAAGCCCGACTATTTCTAGTCGATATCTCTCGACCTCCCGCACAAGCTCAAGCTCCTTCCCCCACAGCGAGATGACATTCCACGTCCCTAGAGCCAGCCTAAGCATCTGGGGATCGGGCCGCCGAGGTCTCCACCTTTGTCCGTCGCCCAATCCTCTTTGCACTGATCCCTCACGGTTCCCCCTGCAGGTGGTGGGCCCACTGGGGGATGGGGGATGCGTCTCTCGTTCGGGCTTGGCCCGGCCGGGTCCCGCAAGGAGCAACCCATCCACCAGGCGCTCTCCGACAAGTCCTGACCCCAGGCCTGGCTCCAGGGTGGGACCCCGGCTCGGCCGTACCGGGCGATGTCACGTGCCTCGATTTTGTAGTCGTCATGAGGGGTTCTTGAACTGCTCTTTGTCTGACCCGTCACCTTGAACCTGTTTGCCATGGGAGACCCTACCAGGGGCATTTAATCCCCAGACAACATAGCCTCTAGGATCATTCGAGCATTCAATCCCCTCCACCCCGTTAAGGTGGCAGTTCAAGAAGGGGACCAATTGAAAGAAATTAAGTAAAATAAAAACCAGAGAGTGCAACAGTAATTTAGGTTAGTTAAGTTGGAGCTGCAAAGTATTGTTTGATTTGTGTTACTAAATACAGTCATGTTGTGTATATACATAAATAAGTTAACTCAGCGAGATGAAATATTTTTATGTCTGCATTAATCAACAGAGTTAAGCATTTCTTTGAAGAGTTTAATTAGGTGAACACAGACTTATTAAATAAGTCAAAGCTGGCTAGATGACATTGGATTTGCCTGATTATGTTATGTTGGTTACACAAATATTGGCATCTTAATAATTGTTTGGAATCATATAGAACAAAACCCAGTTTAGTGGAAATCGTTGTCATAACTATAGAAAGTAAATTGAACAAATAATTTTTTTGAGTGTGTAGGCGTGGTCTTCGATTGGTATATGAATCTTCTGACCTTCTTGTATTGGACAGATTTCCAGCTTTCAAGCTCTTACGGGAATGGCTGTGTGGAGGAAAAGTTCGCCTGCGACCTTTAGTCTCTCCAGATATGCACCTCCGTTGAGTTGTCTCGTAGGTCACACTAGAAATGGAAACAAAAGTTTATTTTCCAAGGGTTTTATAATCCCGGGTGACGTCAGAACTGCGACGTCTGTTGAGCTGCGCATGTCGAACTACGTAGTCTTTTCAGTCTGTCCGACTGAATGACTACGTGAATGAGTCATGGATGACTCATGTTGCCTAGCAACCATATTTTAGCGTGAAGCGCAGAGCTGTGAAGCCAAACAAATGGAGCCTGAAGGTTAATCCCGCCGTCTCCACTGTAAATAACTACATGGTTTTTATTTACCCTCTTACATATTGCAGATGACTTATAATGCTGTTTTGTTTAAAATATTGTTTTATGATCTTGTTCATTATAGCCATACAGCCATTTAAAATGTTCAAAATCATTTTTGTGTTCATAGATATAAAAATCTAACACTGTAGATAAAATACATTGATGACAAATACCATTTGTTTAATTTATTTGTAAAGCTTTTAATAACTTAAACACTAACATATTAACTTTAGGAACAATGTTTAAATCCGTTTATTTGTTGATTTATTTGTAGACACAATAATAATTATAATAATAATTAAACCAAACATTAATATTAGATATAGTCTGACTGAATTATATCTGTTTAACTTCCACTCATTGGGGAAACCCAGCAAGAGTTTAAAACAATGTGCGAGTCAGCTCTTCTCACGGGTTTAGCGCAGGTTGGAGTCCTCCATTGAAGTGGAGGAGTTCAAGTATCTTGGGGTCTTGTTTACGAGTGAGAGGAGAATGGAGCGGGAGAATGACAGACGGATCGGTGCGGCTGCCGCAGTAATGGGTACGCTTTGCCGGTTCGTTGTGGTGAAGAGAGAGCTGAGCCAAAAAGCGAAGCTCTCGATTTACTGATCGGTCTATGTTCCTACTCTAAAAAAAAGCTTACCTTGATACATATGAGCATATATGACATACATAAAAAAAATTATTTTTATGGTCTTGCCTAACCTGATTAAATAAACAGCTACACCCATAAAAAAATCTTTAAAGATGCTTACCTTTGCAGTTGTCATGCTTTTAGCTTGTGATACTTTCCTCATCAGTAGGAGACTGTAGTATACAAAACCCCATGTCCACCCAGCTCTCATTGATGCATCTTCATGCGGGAGTCTGGCCTTGAGGCAAAGAGATCCACTTCCCCTCCTTTGAATTCAGTACATACTTGACTGTCTCTTAGTGGATATTTCAAAATTGCCAGCAGCATCCCTCCGGGCATAGTGTTGTTTTTATTTATTTATTTCATGCTTCAGTTACCGTGTGTTTGTCAGTTTTAAAGCAAAGTCTTCTGGAAGTTATGTTTTTTTTTTTTTTTTACTTACATCGAACTGTTAGATCAGTAGTCCTGTTATGTAAAGTTGTTATGTGCAACTGCTGCTGACATTTGGGTTGGGAATAAGATTAGATACATCGTAGGTCCAGTAGGAAAGCAGTCAGAAGAGGCAAGCAGAGAGAAATAATTTAAAAAGCCTCATGATCCCAAATGTACAACTACATGTTTTCTTATTTATCATCATTATCATTAAAGGAATTGAGAAGCAGTAGACCCTGAGTGTTGGCAGCCTCATCGACCAGACCGTACTGTGAAGGGTGAACTTTTAAAGCTGTCTTAAGGTATAATTTTCTGTTTCTTTCTTTGTTGAGATAAAATGTATAACACAGAAAAAATAGGTGACCCCATATGAATATATTTTATTATGTCTCTCTATAAAAGTACAAAATAAATAACCACATGTCAAATCAACCAAATAAACATTCAGTATGTCAACCTCAGCTCCAAAAGGAGATGCACAAAAGCACAACAAAATAACCTAGTTATTAGTTTCATACTAAACGTTTCCTGTTTTTGTTTGTGCTGATTGACACAAATACAATATACCAAAATATGGATTTACAAGACTTTGTGAGATGTTAAAACAATGATGTATCATATTTAACAAATGATATTTAGAGGTTAGTGAAGACTGTGGAGTGGAGCAAAGTCCAGTCCCCACTAGTGATGCCCAGGTGTTCTTTGAAACATTACAAGCCACTTGATTAAGATTAAATATTAAACATGCAATAGCTAACGTTTAGAAATTAAATTATTGCTTATCGGCACTACTAGACTAAACAAAGGAGTAATAACCAGGTAACATGCTTGTGCACACCCTTAAAATAGTAATTAATAATCAGGACTTAGTCATGTTTGCTATGAGTCAGCATTCGACATCTTGACTTGGTAAAATTGTGAGGACCTTGCTTGTCTCTTTCAGGGGCCTCACATATTATATGTCAGATTTAGTTCTGCACACCTGAAGATTTTGGATCAAAACAAACTGGTATTTAGAGCTGTTCATAATTAAATTGCCTTAACATAAACCCCAGTTCCTTCAGAGTGTGTTATCCTAAAGCGGTGCTGCCACTGCCTTTTTTAACTGCAGCTCTAGTGTTATTTTGGTGATGCTAAGTGTTTCTCTCTTTTTTTTAATTAAAAACAGACAATAGGAAGCTTTATCATCACCAGAGACAGCAATCTGTATAGTCTGGTGTCTGATGCAGCTCAGCAATTCCTGTTAGCACATTTGTCACTGATGAGGACTTTGACCATCTGCCTTGGACTGTATTGGTCCTCTAAAGGTGTGCAATGGCACAAGGTGTGCAAAGGCACAAATATAGCAGCAGCAGATCCTTTAACTCCTGTAATTTGTGAGGTGGGGACTTCATGGATCTGACACGTTTGTCCAACATTTTCCATAAATGCTCAACTGAAGCACCACGACAAATCCTCAAACTTATTGTAGTGCTACTCATGGTTCGGGAACTACTGTTGATTTGTTGTGGGGTGCATTATCCTGCCGAAAAAAACACCATAGCAATCAGGGAATAGAATTTCAATGAAAGAATGTACACAGAACATACCTGTGAAAGGTTCCTCCACATGAATGGCAGTAACCAAAGAATCCCAGAAGACGTTTTGCCGAAGTATCATCCACTGGCTTGTGTTCTTCTCATTATGCATCCTGGCACCATGAGTTCACCTATAAGTAATGCCAATACAGCCAACCATCCAAATCATGTAAAAGAAAACATGATTCAACAGACCAGGCCACCTTCTTTCATTGCTCTGTGACCCAGTTCAGATGCCCGTGTGCCCCTTCTTGTTGCTTTATGGTGGTCTAGAGAGGTCAGCATGGGGACCATGACTGATCTGTGGCTTGCACCCTTTTTTGAAAGAAACTGTAATGCACTGAGACCTTCCTATCAAAGCCAGCATTAACGCTGTAAGCAATTTGACCTACAGTAGCTTCTCTAATGCATCGCACCACACGGGCAATCATTAAGCCTTGACTGGACACTGTTGCTGGTTCACTACTGTTCCTTCCTTGGACCATTTTTGATTAATACCTACCCCAGCAGACTGGGCACACCCCACAAAAACGGCTCTACCCCAGTTGGTTAGCCATCACAATTAATCACAATTTGACTAATTTTTTCCTGTTTTAACACTAGAACTCCCAGAATTCTAACACTACTAGAACTCCCAAGCCCGTCAATTTGACGGCGAGCATCGATGCGAGGGTGGTGATGACGTAATCGCATTACAAGCGGTCAGAATGCTAAAGGTTTTCTTGCATGCTATAAAATTATGGTTTGGACAAGAATTCATAATAGTATTTGATCAAAAATAATACAGAGTAGCGGGTACATTTGTTTAAAAAAAGCATTACCGTATTTTCCGCACTATAAGGCGCACTTAAAAACCATTAATTTTCTCAAAAAATGACAGTGCGCCTTGTAATCCGGAGCGCCTTATATATTAATCAATTGGTTAATTGGTTGATCCATACTGGTTGTACACGGCGCTCTGTCAAAATGTTTCAATACGACTGGTAAACTACAAAGCCGCACCGCTTGCAGCATTACGGCTACCGTAGTCAGGGGCGTCGCCGAAGTAATAGCGGTAAACACCTGTACTGTGCTTACTCCTAGTCCAACACCACTTGTGTGTGTATAACGACCCCAAAATTGCACCTTTCAAGAGACACGCTTACGATGCTGAGTTCAAACTCAAGGCTGTCAGCTACGCAGTCGAACATGGGAATAGAGCAGCAGCGAGAGAATTCAACAGTTAACGCTACTATATTGTGAATGTACTAACGTTTGATTTAGTGCATCAAACTGTTTCTTTTACGTGTTTACTGAATCAGGGAAAAGTTCCCTTTCACGTTTTAACTAACGTTTGATTTCAACTTCAACTTCATAGACTCCAATGCATTCCTAACGTGCGGTTGGCTCTATTCAATAGAATTCTATGTAGAGGAGACCTTACCATGAGAGTGAATGGAGTTATCAGAACGCTGGTTTGTAGTGTATTAATAAAGTTTGACTGACTGACTTATCTGACTGTTTTGTTGACATTCTCTTTAGCACAGCTCCATCTAGTGGATGCATAACGCAACCCCAGTCAAACGTTTGACTGCAGTAGCTTCTATTCTATGCGCCTTATAATCTGGTGCGCCATATATATGAAAAAAGTTCTAAAATAGGCCATTCATTGAAGGTGCGCCTTATAATCCAGTGCGCCTTATAGTGCGGAAAATACGGTACTAATCTGACCAAAAGCCGGACAGCTCCATGTTACGCCCCCCTTTCACTTCGCAGACATATACTAGTGATAAAAACACCGTGAGCTCATCCACACTCATGTCCGTGGAGGAATCATCTCCTAAAACTCTGCTCAGCCACAGCGCAGCCCTGAACGTGGATGAGCATTTCGGCATCCACTAAGCAGTGGAATGCGGTCTGGCCATCTTGGATCTGGCGCTCTGTCAATGCGTTCTGGCTCTGACGTCTCCTTCTACTTTCTTCCTCCTTACTACTGTCTACACAGTGCCATCCTTTCGTATCTCCTCCCCTTTCCCAGGTGTCCGCTCGTCTTGCGATGATGTTTTTTTAGCCTGGGGAGGCTCACTCTCTGTCACTTGAACTGACTGACCAAGAGCTGTCAGAATTCCTGTCGCCCCCAGAATCACAATCATCTAAATTTTGAAGCATTTCCAATGGCTCTTGAGCAGAAAATATCCTTCTAGAAGCCATTTGTGGGAGGCCAACAATCTCCTTCTCAGACTGCGTTCTAGAGTAGCGGTTGCTAGGCAACGCTCGCGCTAATACTCAGCCGCGGGAGAAAAAATCTATGTAAATAATAGGGCCGTCAAAATAGTGGCTGTGGTAGTTAAAGGTAGAAATACTTAGATCTTTTATTTATTTTTTAATTTTTTTAAAAGACACATAGAAATACACAAGACACAAGTTTAGAAAAAGTCAGGATGCCAGGAAGAGAAGAGTTTTAATAAACCATAGTTATGGCATGTCAAACTTTCAAAACCGTCAAATTGACGGCCCTGGGAGTTCTAGTGTTAAGCACAAACTCTGAAGACAAAATGTTGTTTTTCTACTAAATATATTTCTTACAGTTGCCATGAAAAAGAGATAAGCAGTATTATTCACTTAATCTATTGTTAGTCCTAATGTATGTATTAAACTAATAAGCAGTTACAGTCTTAGTGTTAAAATAATTTATCTGCACCTGAAAATGTAAATTCCTGTTTAAATTGAAATGATCTCAGTAGGCAGAAGAGCAAAAATCTAGAAAAAATGTTTTGAAAAACATAAAAGAGGAGATGAAGAAACAAAAGGAGGAATAAATGTCTTTGCAATATCTTGGGTGTGCCACCATATTATTCTTTGTACCTCATGGAAGCCAACCTTTGTGATTGCTTCATTGCTCTCGTAAATCCCCTCGATTTAAGTGTCTGCATTTCAAATGCTTCTCTCCAAAGCACTCTGATTCTGCAAGCCCCAATGCCTTGGGGCTAGAACTATTGCACACTAACTGGGGATTATAGGCTAGTATTTGCCATTTACTCCTTGTTATGGGTCTTCAGTGAAAGGCTCTATTTTCTATGTATAATAGCCTTCCAACTATAAGAAACTTGGCTAGATCATCTCTATGCACAGTGATACAACAGAAAACATGCCAAATCACTGATTGGTTTTGATGCGAGGAGATGAAGATGATAATGATGACGATGATGAGATTTTGGAGTTTATCACAGGGAGAGAAGCTTTGGTGAAATAGAGACGCCCTCTTTCAAACACAGAGTTGGAGACAGAGAGATTAACATGAGAAAGGGGGAACTGTGGTATATCTATCAGTGAAAAACAATGGAAAACACTAACAGAGAGTGGGAAAAAGAGGAAATGGGGGGAATGCATGAAACTGTCAAAAAGGCTAAACAAAGAGATAAAGATAAAAACCATATAAAGAAAAACAAACTGTGGAAACAGTAAATGTAAAAAAAGCAAGTCTCTGAAACCAAAAAAAAAAAAAGATCTCCTACCATTGAAGGTCTATTCGGGACTATTCAGTCTCACTGACAGTTTTAAGCAACCTTAGTATAATTGCATAGCTGTCTATGTTTGGCTTAGACTTTATGGCCCAAAGCACCTTGTGTAGCAACCCAAAAAGTTAAAAAAATGCTTCAACTAAAACTAGAAACAGACATAATTTCATCAAGATGACAAAAGGCATCAGGGGTGGCTGACGTCCGCTCTGAGTACTGTATGTTGCAGGGCTGTCGTGGCAAAAGCACCTTTGCAACATTGTGTGGCAGCTGGGCAAACCACCCTTGGACAGGCAGATTCCTCAGACTCCCCAGGAAGGCCTATGCCAGGGTGCTGGAGATTGAGCCAATAGTCGAACCTCGGCTTCAGGAGGAGCGGTGCGGTTTTCATCCCACCCATGCATCACTGGACCAGCTCTATACTCCATGCAGGATGCTTTAGAGTTCATGGGAATTTGCCCAATTGGCCCACATGTGTTTTGTCAAGGTATTTGACTATGTCCCTTATGGTGCCCTGTAGGAGTACAGAATCTGGGGCCCTTTACTAGGTGCCATCTGCTCTCTGTACTTGCAGAGCAGGAGTCTGGTTTGCATTGCCGAACCCGCTCCAGTTATATGTTGGACTTTGACAGGGCTGCCCTTTGTCACCAGTCCTGTTCATAATTTTTATGGACAGGATTTCTAAGTGCAGCCAAGGGTCATAGGGGGTCTGGTTTGGGGACTAGTAGATTTCATCTCTGCTATTTGCAGATGACGTGGTACTGCTGGCTCCCTCTTGGAAGGAACTACAACATGTGCTGGGACGGTTCGCAGCTGAGTGTGAAGTGGCAGGGATGAGGATCAGCTTTTTCAAGTCCGATGTTATGGTCCTTAACCAGAAAAAGGTGGCTTGCGCTCTCCAGGTTGGAGGGGAGTCCTTGCCTAAAGTGGAGACACAAATGAAGCAAAAAATCTCAGTTGTGCAAAATATCTGTAAGGACAGGTTCTTAGTAACTGAACGGAAGCTGAAAAACAGCAGTCCCCGCTATAATTCTTTTGATCTATTCTTCTCTAGATAGTGAGAAAATATTGCCTCAAAAATAAAACACTTTTTCACAAGGTAACAAATCTTTTTTTCTTGCTACAAGAAGATATATGCTTCAAGGAGAATAAACAAGAGGGAAAATCACACATTACTCCACACAACCCAAGCATAATTTTGTGCATCTCTCCTCCAACCTAGCTATCTCTACAGCCCTAACACTCTCACTGAACATTACAGTTCTTCAACATTTGAGGTTTTCGCAACACTAGTGGCCTTTATTCATCAGTAGCTGGACAGGAAACAGGGCAGAGAGAAGGGGAGGACATGCAGAAATGGCCAAGTACCCAGAATCAAACAGGGAACAACTGTGTTGAGGACTGTAGCCTGTGCATATGGTGCGCCTGCTCTATCACTGTGCCATGGGGCGCCCATTCAATATTTGATTTTGACAACAAGCAGCAAATAAAGTGTTTTTTAAAGCAAATTTATTATATAAATGTGGAAAATTGTAGTTACATTTTCTTCCAAATACCTTAAACCTGACCTTTAAGGGTGCAGTTGTCCATAATGCAGCTGACAGCAAGAGATACGTTTAAGTCAGACTTTAATGTATCTCTTCAACAATCAAAGGAAACAAAATGCTAATAACACTAATTCAGTAAAGTATAATAACATGTTTCCACCAGTAAGGCAAATAGAAAACATACAAAAAATCTCAAAGAGAAAAATAATATAAAAATGAATAATGCTAAAATGTAACTTTTGGTTTAAATTTACCCATTGCTTAGACAAAACATCTGACTTGTACATGCAGTATTTGATTCTGGAAGACAGTTGCATCATACTAAAGCAGCAGAGGTTCAGTCCAAAACAAATGAAGCCAAAGTGGACAGTGAAAGCTAACATGTAGCTCTCCAAGCTGCTTGTAGATCTTTCTACCCTGGGAAAATCTGAGCTGTATGGACTTTTGTCTTGTACTTGCCGCTCCCTGAGGCTTTGCAGTGAAAGAATGTGGGCTATTCTGCTGCAGAAAACTTGAAAGGTGGTTAGCGGGGGGCTTGTATGCACTACACAGAGCACGGCCATTGACCAACCTATGACAATCCAAAAAAAATCAGTTTCTGTTTAACAGGCTTTATGGGCCATTTCTTCATTTATTACGTTGCTACACAGTAATTCCCCCAAAATTGTGACTTGTTCAGAATATTAAATATAAACAATAAAATATTAAACAAATTATCTTAATATGTTTATCGCCAAATAGGTAACAATGCGATATAATTAATAAGGGAATAAATAAGAGATAGCCAGAGCTCTCATAAAGATTATCCCAGTATCATAGCAGTATGAAGTTTACAGTCATATTTAATGCATTAGAATATTAAGACCTTATTTATTTCAGTAACTCAGTTCACTTAGTGAAACACATAGATTAATTAAATGTAACAGGCAACATAGAAGTATGTTACCTGGTTATTAAACACAGACTAATGTTTTCAACCCTTTTTTCTGCTTATGTTGCTTTTCTGCTTACAGCTAATGAAAACATCACATTTAAGATTAGAATATCAAAATCAGACGAAAAAAATAAGTTGGAAATGGAGTAGTTCCTGCTTTGCTGCCTTTTACTGACAGTGTGCCCGTACTTCTCATCCGGTCAGTTTAATATACTGGTCCTTCTCAAAATATTAGCATATTGTGATAAAGTTCATTATTTTCCATAATGTCATGATGAAAATTTAACATTCATATATTTTAGATTCATTGCACACTAACTGAAATATTTCAGGTCTTTTATTGTCTTAATACGGATGATTTTGGCATACAGCTCATGAAAACCCAAAATTCCTATCTCACAAAATTAGCATATCATTAAAAGGGTCTCTAAACGAGCTATGAACCTAATCATCTGAATCAACAAGTTAACTCTAAACACCTGCAAAAGATTCCTGGGGCCTTTAAAACTCCCAGCCTGGTTCATCACTCAAAACCCCAATCATGGGTAAGACTGCCGACCTGACTGCTGTCCAGAAGGCCACTATTGACACCCTCAAGCAAGAGGGTAAGACACAGAAAGAAATTTCTGTACGAATAGGCTGTTCCCAGAGTGCTGTATCAAGGCACCTCAGTGGGAAGTCTGTGGGAAGGAAAAAGTGTGGCAGAAAACACTGCACAACGAGAAGAGGTGACCGAACCCTGAGGAAGATTGTGGAGAAGGGCCGATTCCAGACCTTGGGGGACCTGCGGAAGCAGTGGACTGAGTGTGGAGTAGAAACATCCAGAGCCACCGTGCACAGGCGTGCAGGAAATGGGCTACAGGTGCCGCATTCCCCAGACCTGGGCTACAGAGAAGCAGCACTGGACTGTTGCTCAGTGGTCCAAAGTACTTTTTTCGGATGAAAGCAAATTCTGCATGTCATTCAGAAATCAAGGTGCCAGAGTCTGGAGGAAGACTGGGGAGAAGGAAATGCCAAAATGCCAGAAGTCCAGTGTCAAGTACCCACAGTCAGTGATGGTCTGGGGTGCCGTGTCAGCTGCTGGTGTTGGTCCACTGTGTTTTATCAAGGGCAGGGTCAATGCAGCTAGCTATCAGGAGATTTTGGAGCACTTCATGCTTCCATCTGCTGAAAAGCTTTATGGAGATGAAGATTTCATTTTTCAGCACGACCTGGCACCTGCTCACAGTGCCAAAACCACTGGTAAATGGTTTACTGACCATGGTATCACTGTGCTCAATTGGCCTGCCAACTCTCCTGACCTGAACCCCATAGAGAATCTGTGGGATATTGTGAAGAGAACGTTGAGAGACTCAAGACCCAACACTCTGGATGAGCTAAAGGCCGCTATCGAAGCATCCTGGGCCTCCATAAGACCTCAGCAGTGCCACAGGCTGATTGCCTCCATGCCACGCCGCATTGAAGCAGTCATTTCTGCCAAAGGATTCCCGACCAAGTATTGAGTGCATAACTGTACATGATTATTTGAAGGTTGACGTTTTTTGTATTAAAAACACTTTTCTTTTATTGGTCGGATGAAATATGCTAATTTTGTGAGATAGGAATTTTGGGTTTTCCTGATCTGTATGCCAAAATCATCCGTATTAAGACAATAAAAGACCTGAAATATTTCAGTTAGTGTGCAATGAATCTAAAATATATGAATGTTAAATTTTCATCATGACATTATGGAAAATAATTAACTTTATCACAATATGCTAATATTTTGAGAAGGACCTGTAGACTATCTGTGAAAACACAAAGGGAACCATTTCAGAACTTAAAAATGGGACTGAGTTAGAGGACATCCATAACAGATTCTGTTGAAAACACTTGTGTATAAAATTGTACAATCTTTGTTTATGCTATATGAATGCAAACCAAAAAATAGGGACTTTTTTATTCCCACAAAATATTGCTAAAATCAAGGCTATTACTTAAAAGTAACAAATTGTTTTCATTGTAAATTCAAATTCCACTTTGAGCCCTTTTGTAAAAGCATGCTTCAATTTTTTTTGAGCACAGATGGCACATTTTAGTAATCAGGACTTGGAGCTAATACATCACCAGTTTCTTGAACTACTCCCAGAAAAGCCATGAAACTCCTTTGAAGTTGTCCCTAAGTAACCCACAATGGCCATATTTTTTTTAACTAAAGAGAACATGTCAGCCTTTGTAGGAGTATGGTCCATTGATTTGTTTTTAATAGTTTGTGGTACAGTACAGTGCACTGGCACAGCTGACTAAGCTAAATCAGGCTCTGTGGGATACACTTTATCTGTTTTGGTAAGTTTGTAGGATGGTTGACCATAAAAAAAATATATTAGATCAAAAGCCATCATTTTTACACAAAAATCAATCCAGACCAACCACAGTATTTTTTCTTGTGCTTGCTCTCTGCACTCAGACAATCTAAAATGTAAGATTTTATTAACCATTTCTTTTTTTTTAAAGATTGCTTGCAAGAACTTAGCAAAAAAGCTAGAGGATAACCCCAACACACAAACCTATGCTGACTCACATGTATCCCCACCCAACCTCACATAAAATATGAATGTGGTCTTTAATCTTGTTAATGTGACTCACATGCTGACATTTGCTGCAATACAGTACCTCTGGGTGTTATTGTGAAGTGGATTTTCTGTTTGTGTGCATGATTCTGCAAGCATGTCAGTTTGCAGGTGTAACTCAGATGACCTATGTGTCCATGTGCAGGTGTAAATTATGAATTGCAGCATACCCTAAAGCTTTGATTAACTGCCTGTGGGGTCCAATTGCAGTGGTCAGGCCATGACCAAACACTGCTCATTTTTTAAACAGTCATGACAGTGCACCACATGTACACTCAAGAGAAATGTCATTTTCTTCACTGCTGGATTTTGTAAAAGGTTATCAGATTTTTTCATCATTGCCATGCCTGTGATAAAATATAAGTATAGTACAAATATATACTAACTCTAGAGTTTGACTATATAACAGCACAAATGTGCAGGGGAATCTCAATAATTCTGAATTTCATCAAAGAGTCAAATCAGTCAGTCAGTCATTTTCTACCGCTTATTCCATAGTGGGTCGCGGGGGAGCTGGTGCCTATCTCCATCAGTCTATGGGCAAGAGTTGGAGTAATCCAACGTCCAAGGGGGGGGGTTGAGGGATGATGAGGAGTTCAGTATGGAGGTACTTGCGTTGGAGGGTTAACAGGTTATGCTTATGCCAAGGTTCAGATGAGTGAAACAGGAAGCTGCCAGCTGGTTTTTGTCCAGATGAAGTAAACAGGAATCCTGGATCTTAATCCACAAAAATAGGAGACCTTTCTCCAGAAGTTGAAAATCCAAAACAGCACAACGATGCTGAGAGCAAAGTCAGGCATCAACAAGTTATCTGAAGTTTTAGGTAAAACAACCTGCAAAGGAGCACAAATGAAGGTTACTAAGAGCATAGTGTGGTAACCTGGGGGTGGGTTCTCTTTACAATTGTGTAACCCTGATGGTCCACACCATTAAATCTATGGTCAGTTTATGAGAAGTGGAAACCAACAACGCAGCCTGGAATCGTACTCCAAGACATTTAATAAGTAAAAGGACACAGGTTCGTTTTACTGCAGAGAGGAGACAAGATTCCAAAGTTTTACAAAATGTATTAATGTGCCAAATAAGTCAATATTTAGAGATTTCTTTTCATTTCTGGTATTTTAAAATGGCAAAGACAAAACAATTCAACAATTGCTTGATAAGATTTGGGCTGAACAAACAATGTTTAATTTCAGGGAACACTGAGGCTTACCAGTGGGGAGGGGGAAAGGACTGAAGAAAAAGGGGCAACATTGAGTGAAGAAAAGGGATTACCCTAGACACACACAAAAAAAAAAAAAAAAAAAAAAAAAAACAGTAAACAAGGAGAAAAAGGGTGCATCATCAACAGAAACAATATGGGACACCGCCACCAAGGGTCGTCACCACCACCACCATACGGAGCCTCAGTTCCTAGAAGAAATAAACACAGCCCAAACAAAACAATAGCGTCACAACAAATACAATACTTCGGTCAATTCTATTAAAAGTGGTGCAGCCAAAACCCCAGCCAGCAGGAGCTGGCCCAAGTTGATCTTTAATTGATCCTCCGGTAGACAAAACAGCAGCGAGTGACATCCAGGTGGAAGCCAACAGGAGAGCTCATATGATAGCAGCAAACCAGTAGATTACAGCCCCACCATCTGAGCAAGTCAATACAAAAAGATCAGTTAGCTGGAACAGAACGCTATATAAGCCTTTGTTCATGGGGGAGTTGGTAGCCTAGGGATGCTAGCCCTCATCTTTCAGCCAAACACACACAAAGGATGGATCGGTACTGATAATCCGCAGATGTAGCAGAGGACGGGCTAAACCGGACATCATACCACAGTTTACATTAATGGCCACTATTAAATCCGACTAAAACAATGAAAACAGCTACGCTTACCAGAGAACAGTTAGCAGCTGCAACACCAGGAGCGGGGAGACGTCATGACGCAAAGCGCCTCATGATAGGTGGAGACGTACCCTTTATCTCGGCACTGAAATTGGCTGTCTTAAAGTGGTAGCATACCATTTATGCTGCTAAAATAGCATAAAGCAAAGACTAGTTGTAGCTTGAGCTTGTTTCACTGAAGGCAAACACTCTGGCACCAAAGTGCTGGCAGCCTCCTGCTTAAGTACACCTCCAAGCAATCAGCAGATTAGTCGCACCTGTCACCCAGCACACCTGAGAACTCAAGCACCATCTGAGAAGTGAACATAGTAAACAAAAGAAATAGCACACACACACACAAAACTCCGGATCCTGATAACAAGTGGCTTAACAACAAATGCAACAGCTGTGGCCCATGTTCTGATACATCTGTGCAATATGGCTCATGAAGCATTGAATTTAGCCTGAGTCTTGCCTTGTGAAACTTGGTAATTCTTGCGTTGGCTTTGGTTCACAATCTTCTCAAAGCTGCAGGTATCCCTGTTGCGTGTGCACCTTTTTCTGCTGCACTTTTTCTTTCAATTCAACTTTCTATTAATATTTTTGGATACAGCAATCAGTGAACAGTGTCAGCTTCTTTCTAGGTGCAAATGCTCTTGTCAAGAATTCATTCGTGTAATTAGCAATCAGATCCAAATATCAAAAAATAAAACGTCACACTACTGTCAATGTCTTACACTATTAGCTCTTATATGAATTTATATCCCTCTTAAAAATAGATGTGATTTTAACTTTGAGTCCACAAGCCAATCTTATTTTGGCCAAAATCTCTCTGACTACATTGAGCTCAGGCAGTTACCTTATTATTATTCAATCTATAACACATAGCTAACCTAAAGACAAACAGGAAACACAACCAAGCCTGTAAATTATGTACAAATGCCAGGTTGCACCAGTTTGGTATTTGGCACTGAATAAAAACAGTTGAACCTTGATTTGAAGAACTAATATAATTTTTTCATTTGGTTTTTAGTGAGAATGAAAGTGTCCCAGGCCGTTCGCATCCCTGAAAAAGATCAGTAAAAAGCTATAAATAAATTATAATTTTATTGCAGTAGCAAAAGCTCACGCTGAGGTTTAGAAAAATCCAAAATATAACTTCAGTATATTTGTTTAAGGGAAATCATTTTTATTTTACCAAGCTTATCTTGCTACCATGCACAGTGCGGAGAATGGTATAAAAGGTAAGAAATAAACATTTCCAAGTTCATTGACAGAAAACTGTAGCAAATAGTGGCATCTTGGCCTCAACAAGTCTCAACCATGAGTATTTCTTGTCCTACCACCACAACCCTTAATTGTTGCAAACAAAAAACATAAAATGGTGCTCCATAATGTACTCAATTTGAAGTCTAAATATGCATTTATATTTCAATAATACAAAAAAATGATTAACACCAGTTGATGTATTTCTGAAAGACTCAAACACACTGCATATAGGACATAAACATGCATTATATTTCAATAATAGATAGATATTAATACCTGGTAATATCGTAATTTGGCGTGAATCAGAAACGTTTTTTATTTGTTCTTTTAATTATTTGATTAATACCTGTTAATCAGAGTGCTGTTCTTCACTATATACTGCAATATATAGGAGGTAGTGGATTTTTAGGATTATAAAACCATGTTCTAAATCTAAATTTAAAACATGTGCTGTCTAATCTAAGTGATAAAAATGTTTTAATTTCTGTTATAAAGTAGAACATAATGTGAGATGCAGTGTAATGAGTAAAAATATCAAATTTCTGAATGAAAAGTGCTTTTGTTTTGAAAAACTGGAAGTGACTTTGTAATGACACAGCATATTTAACAGCAAAAAATAAGATGTCAAAGGGAATAAAAGTTTATTTTGATCTGTAATGTCCCAAAGTCATTAAATATATTGTTCATTTGGTGAGACATCCTAGCATAAACTGATCATGAGCCATTACTGGCCCCAAGTAATCAGTCAGTCAGTCAAAAGGTCACTGGTGAATTCAAATAGCTTGTAGCTAACATACTGGCTTCATTTCAGTTCTGATTAAAGACTAATGCATGTAGCGACAGTGGAGAGGAAAAACTCCCTTTTAACAGAAAGAAACCTCCAGCAGAACCAGGCTCAGTGTGAGCGGCCATCTGCCACGACCAACTGGGGGTTTGAGAGAACAGAGCAGAGACACAAAAAGAACACAGAAGCACTGATCTTGAAGTACTTCTATGGGAAGGAAAAGTAAATGTTAATGGATGTAGTTCCTTTAGTCGTTTCATCTAGAAAGAAAGAACAGATAAACTTTGAGCCAGTTTTCAAGGTTAGAGTCTGAAAGAAAGCACATAGAGTTAGTCACAGTAGAAGCTCAGTCACTCAGTTACTTTATTACCGGAGGTCAATTTAATGCCATCTAGGTTAAGTGATTGACTAAGCAGTTTCTTTTTTAAAGACTCCGCTCCAAAGAAGACAACTTCTGTCTTGTCTGTATTTAGAAGCAGAACATTTAAAGTCATCAAAGTTTTTATGTCTTCAAGACATGCTTGTAGTCTATCTAACTGGTTGGGCTCATCAGGATTTATGGATAAGTAAAGCTGAGTATCATCAGCGTAGCAGTGAAAATTTATCCTATGCTGCCTGATAATTTTACCTATTGGAAGCATATATATATTAAAGAGAATTGACCCAAGTACTGAACCCTGTGGTACTCCACAATTAACCCTGGAGTTTAAAGATGATTTATCATTTACATGAACAAACTGGAATCTGTCAGACAAATAAGATTTAAACCAGCCTAGCGCTGTTCCCCTGAACTTACATGTAATGACAAATAAAAATCTGAAAGCATCTGCCTGGAAAATCCTATTGAAACATTTTGGGGTAGTTGAAGAGAGGGCAGCATGATAAAAAATGAAGATATCATAAGAGCTTGTTCAAAGAAGATTGATCAAAGATCCTTCTCTCTGTATGCTCCAACATTGTGAATTATAACTTGTGTAAATTATTGGGAAACTAATTGCTGTCTAAATGGCAAAAAGGGCAAATGTACTAAATAAAAATGTTTTTTCAAGGTTTTTGTGTGAGATTATGCAAATGCAATAAAAACATAAATTTATTTGAATTCTTTCCCAGAAAGGTGAAGGGTGTGCTTACAGGCAGTGTGCTAAAAACAAGATGACTATAGGACATTAGAGGATCGAATTCTCATTTGTGAAACAAATATCACTTTGTATGAATTAATGATTTCCTTTCTGAAATGTTACAAAGGCTGATTGTCTATAGTCAGATTGTGTCTTTGTTTTAATATTCAGCAAGCTTATTTGTATTCTAAGTCTATATTATTGTTGCAAACAAATATGTGATTGTTCATGTCAGTGTATTGTGAAAGGTCCTTGTAAGCAGAAACCTTAGGCCTTGTACCCAATGTTAACAGTGTAAAAAGTTTCCTGGGTTGAATAAGTATGTCTATACACCACCTAAAACCAATTTACTAAGCTTTCAATGGACATTTAGATATTTATTTTCATTTATTTCCAAAATTGTTTGCTGGTTTAAACCTGATGTCTCAATATCAAATTTCACAACCAGTGTGATCACCACTTAGGCATCCTAAGTAGAAGGTATTTGCTGTATTCATTTGTCAATAAGTTGAAGTGTCTCAACAAAAAATAAACATGGACACATTTTATGAGCCATGTGGTCTTTTTTTATACATTGAGATTCCTTTAGTTTGCTCCTCTCGCTCTTTTCCTTTATATTCTGTTTGTGAAACTCAGCTGAATTACGTTCATCTAGTGTGATGCATTACATGCATTAGTTTACCAGTTTGTCTCATCCCTTCCCTCCTTCAGTCTACCCTGCATCTCTAGTTTAACATTATTTGCTGCGGCTCTAATTGTGATTGTTTGAGGTCAACTCATACTGGTTTACTTACACAGACATGCTAAACTGTATGACTGCCCTAAAGTGTGAATATCAGCCTTAATTGTTGCCTGTCTTTCTGTGTTAGCACTGTGATTTACCGGTGACATGTTTCTTGTGCAGATAAATATTTGGTGCCAGGACCCAGTCTCTCTCTACGTATCATTGGGAGCTAAGTTACATTTCATCCCAGTGGAGTTAATGGATTCTGTATGTGATGTTAAATGTTATGCCCTATTTCTGATAAATTCTAAATCAACAGCTGTGTGTGGTTAAGTAAGTAAAATGTCCAAAATAATAAACAAATAAAAAATTGTCAAATCTTAAGGCCTGACTCTAAGAAAACTGTGAAAAAAAATCTCAGAGGTTTTTTGAAGCAATCTCAAGTTTTCACATCTCCGACTGCTGCTTTCTTGTCACTCACAGGCTGGTTTGAAAACGCTTTGTCCTGTCACATTTCTACAACTTATTACGGCAGTAGACAATATTGATTGTAATTTCTGTGTGACTTAGCAGAATATTCAATCTTTATTTCTGTGATTCTCTTTCAACCATGGTGTCTGCCTTGGCCTTCACACATAAAGCCCAGCAGCTGAGTATGTAACTTATGAAAGAGCCTCAGAAGAGCCTGAGGCTCTCTAGTGCTTTGTGTTCTGTGTGAATAAATCAACACACATTTTTTAGCCATTCTTTTTCATGCCACATATTCGAAGTTTGTAACGTTTGCAATTTTCACATTGTTTGACAGAACCAACAAAGGAAAAGTAAATAAAAAGAAGGCTTTATTTGTCTTTTAAAATTTACCATTGACAAATTTTGCGATGTAAAATACAATGTTTCTTGGAATTGTTTTAGGACCTGCAGTGCTCGTACTCGTTTCTTCTGCTTATCCGTGACCGAGTCGCAGGGGCAGCAGTCTCAGCAGAAACACAGAGATTTCCCTATCCCCAGACACCTCCTCCAGCTCTTCTGGGGGAGAGCCCAGGGCATTCCCAGGCCAGCCAGGAGACATAGTCTCTCCAGCATGTCCTGGCCGTCCCCTGAAACAAAAGGGAGGCCTCCAGGGGTCCTTTGAAAAAAATGATCGAGCCACTTCAGCCAACACCTTTCGATGTTGAGGAGCAGTGGCTCTACTACGAGCACCTCACCCTATCTCTAAGAGAGAGCCTGGCCACCTGGCGAAGGAAGCTCATTTCAGCTGCTTTTATCTGGGATCTTGTTCTTTCAGTCATGACCCACAGTTCATGACCATAGGTGAACGTAGGAACATAGACCGACCGGTAAATTGCACCTGCAGTGCTGCCACTTACGTATGTTTTCTGTACTTTTCTGTTTTAAATTATCAAGAAAATTTAAATATCAGATGTTGAGTCAATACACAATGTAGTTTTTAAATGACAATTTTATGTATTAAAGGTTTCCTTTAAGATTTTTTAAAATTGTGGCGTTGGGCTGCTGGGTGAGGGGGGGTACGTCATGCTGTTCAAAACGTATCCGAAACATTACACTTTAAGGCAAAAGTTATATTAATTAACTGCATTACTGTCATTCAAATGCAACATATGTCCGCTCCAAGTTCCTTGGAGCCCAAAAAAGCATTCACGAGAGGTACATTGGTTGACCCGGCCGGAGCAAGACAGAACGGAATGGAACAGAAAATTGGAGTTGTTCCGTAATTTGATGGGGAACGACGGAGAGTGGTCTGTCGACGTTGACATTCAGAGTAGTCACGGAGAATTTGGAACCGTTCTCATTAATTAACTTAACAATGGAGTTGCTCCGTCGGTTGGAGCGTAACCGAGCAGGAATGGAGGATGTGAAATTTTTTCGCCTCCCTCTACGAACAACTGTAACAGGTGGGAAGGAACCGGGGGTGTTGGTTTTTCAAAATAAATTACATTCTAAGGTTACATGATATTTCAATTTCAAACTCTGTGATTAGGGTTTGTATAAGTGCGTAAATAAAAATTTACGCACTTATACAAGACCCTTTGTAGGACAAAGATCGTATTTGTGAGTAAATTTGGGACATATTAAAATTTATGTTAAAAGGAAGTAATTTTGATGTGTAAGCAAAATACAAATACAGTAAGTGTGGTGGTATAAAATAAGCTTTTAATGTCTCAAATACTTTAGTAAATTTAATTTAAACACAAACTTCCAAACTGAATGATGATACAGGTATATGTTGTGTTTCCCAATCAAACTGTTAACGTTTAAGTATTTTCCCTTTCATCAGAGACTAACCACATTGTTTCAAAATTATAGAACAAACAGTGGTCCTAAATAGGTATTAAAGTCATGACTTTCCCATACATACTTGTATTTTTAAAAGGATGTGCCATAAAATTAAGAGGAGGCCTAAATATTAAACAAAAACAAAAGCAACGTGATACATGTGATACATGTTAGTACTCCAATTGGGTCATCCTGAAAACAAATGGAATTCCACCTGGTGGAAAAATGACGGCGCTTCACTTGATGTGATTGGAGACAACCGTCTCTTCTGGGGGAATTGTTTCTGTAGAAGCTCAGAAAGAGAGTTTTAGTACAGCTTATCTTAATTACCCCCGTAAACTGCAGGATGCACATACAGATTGGGGCTGCACGGTGGTGCAGTTGGTAGCACTGTTGCAGCAAGAAGGTCCAGGGGTCTTTCTGCATGGAATTTGCATGTTCTCTCCGTGCATTCGTGGGTTCTCTTATGGTACTCCGGCTTTCTCCCACAGTCCAAAGACATTCCTTTTAGGTTAATTGGTCTCTATAAATTGCCCTTAGGTGTATGAATGAGTGTGTGTGTGGTTGTTTGTGTGTTGCCCTGCGATGGACTGGTGACCTGTCCAGGGTGTACCCCGCCTCACGACCATAGACTGCTGGAGATAGGCACCAGCTTCCCCGCGACCCGCTATGGAGGCAGCGGTATAGAAGATGACGACACAACACTTCATTTGGTGATTTCATGCACCTTTTCAGCTGGTCTGTGTTGTGTTTTGCAGTTGTTAGTTTTGCCAGTGTCTGCTTTTTCATGATTATTTACATGATACTGTAGAAAGGTCCATGAAAAATTATTTTGTTTCTTTAGATTTTCTGGTTGGGTGGAGATAAAGCCACAAAAGATTAACTTGGGGTGCACTTCACATCCACAGTTTGATTGACAACCAACACAGCTGTTAATAAGAGAGCCTTCACTGCTATCATGCAGCTTTTGTCATATTTGCCAGACTGGTGGACTCTCATGCAACACAAAATACAGAGGCTAAGTAAAATTTAACAAATTTATTTATAAACTGGTTTGGTTCCAGGATTGGGCAGGCATCTGGTCTCAGCAAGGCAGTCCTCTGAGGAGTGAGATGAGATTGAGTACAAATGCAGAGAGACTTTGAATCTTTGGAGAAAACTGAATCTCTTACTATGAGTGATTGGTGTCTGAGCTGGGAGGGTGAGGGCAACCAGTTCTGAGGTTGACAGGATATTGTGCTGTGTGAGAAGGATTCTCCAGAAGGTCTTGTCGGAGGGTGGACAGGCAGAGGACAGAGTTCTATCAATGTCTTTGTTACTAGAACCAGGAAGCTCAGGGAGATCAGACACCTGAGGTAAATCATCCAAGTAATTACCAGGCCAGGTAGGAGGCCGAACCACGACGGGTCTTCAGGACAGGATCTCAGCACCTTAAGACAGGATAACAAGGCCAGGTTATAACTTAATTAGTTTTGACACAGAGGAAGGACATGACTGAGTCTGTGGGTCGGATTACCACTTGAAGTGAGCTCCTCCAAGGGTCCAGATGCTTATGAAGCTCTCCCTGATTGCTCCTGATCACCTGCAGCTGTGTGCAGCACCTGCCTGTTGCACTCCTGTGGACAAAGCAGGAACAACACTCCTTACACACACACACACACACACACACACACACACAAACACACACACACATCCGTGTTTTACTATCTTTATGAGGACTTTTCGGTTACTTCCATTCATTTTCCTTGATTTGTAGTGCCTAACCCTGACCATAACACTAACCCTAACCCTAACCAGTTAATGCCTATCCCTAACCCTAACAATAACTCAATTCATACCCTAGTCCTAAACCTAACTCCTGTCCCAAGAACAGAATTTGAAAAAGTGAGGACCAGGAAAATGTTCTCACTTTGTCAAAATATCCTCACTTTGCGATAAAAATACGAAAAATGGTTCACACTCAGCAACAAGTACAAGAACACACACACGCACACACACGATTGCATAAACCTGAGCTTAGATCAGCTGCCTGACAGCTTTGACTTTTAAAAACAAATCAATATATGGGACATTGTCTCAATTTATGGGACACAGAAAAAGAGTCTAAAATCCTATGTGGTCCTTAACCTTGAAGAACACCAAGTCACCCTACACTCTTGTGTCTCTGAGAACCCATGCAGGATGGTCACAGAGATTGGCTGACTTCTGTAATGGTGAAAAGGCTTCGCAATTTTATTTATTTACAAGCGATTACAGACACTTTTGCCACCAGCTAGCTGGACGCTTTAAAGCACACTGGGATCTACATCACAGCCCACCAATAATCACCATTAACACACACTAGATGTGTTCTGCTTAAGTGTGCAGAGACAAAAGAAAATAATAAAACTTTGTTTTACCCGTTAGGATGGGAGATGTGAATTTTTCTGTGTAGCGCTGTTAATTGATTTATGAACAACCACAAACTGCTCAAAGAGGGGCTCGTCTTTGCATCTTTATGACAGAACAGCTTTGTGAAAGAAATGTCCCATGTCCCATGAGACTTAATGGCAGAATTCAAAATAATCTAGTAATAGTAATATAATAATATAGTTCACTGTGAACAGCTGTTGATGCATCATAGGTAGCCTAGTAAGTCATTTTTGATTAAACTTGGGTAATTTTCAGTCTAGACAGGAATGTTTGCATAATTAGGGACAACAAACAATTCTCACTCCACAAAATGTCACATTTCTTTGCATGGTGATTTGTTGAAGGATAAAACAAGTTCTGTCTCTATTATTTCTGTCAAACATTTCACCTATTTTTCCTGCAGTAAAAATGAGACATTTTTAAAATTTATTGAGTCAGCAGAGAAGAAGCAAAGCTCTGGAAGTGTCTTTATGTGTAATATGCAAATAAGTATTTTTAAAGTGGCTGGCTTGAGATGTGCTTTGGTCGAGCATGAATAATGTTTGTCTGTCATTCAGCTGGGTTTTACTTAAACCTCAGTTCATAAATCAGGCAAGCTTCCTCCACCGCATTTTGAATGCTAATTTGGGGTTTATGCACAGTGGAGAACAAAGGTGAGAGGGTCGCATCTGCTCAGGTAATCCTGTTGGTATCAAACGGACTCAGCTTTTATTTATTTTCAGATGGCAAGAAGAAACTGTGTGTGTGTGTGTGTGCGCGTGTGTGTGTGTGTGTGTGTGTGTACGCTGTGTATGCTGTATACCTTTTTTGTTAAAAAGGTATAGAAGGACATGCTGAACTAGGGAGAGCAAATGTGCTAAAATCTAAAAATGTTTGTAAGGAGACAGATACTGTGGTATTATTTTTATGTTTGTGGCTGCCTAGGGAGACAGGGGGGTGGGGGTTGACAGGGAATTTTAAAATATGCAACAAAACCAAAATACACAATTAAAAATTGGAAAGTAAGTGAAGAACCAGAGTATGTAGCAGTCATTAGAATAATTTACATTTAATGGTCAGCACAGAAAGATCCAGATCATGTTTCTAACATCAGCTACATTAATTAGAAGCAGTATCTGTGCTATTGTGCCCTTCCCCAGAGTCATTCAGCCTTCATTACAGCCACTTTGATACTGAAATGAAACAGCATTCAGTCAAATTGTGGCCATTATACTGCACAGACTTGCTGCTATTCAGCTGCAATTACATAGTCAAGTTTCTTTTGGATTTAGCTTGTCGGTCTGGCTTGTTAATTTTATTCTGAATGTGTGTCTTTGTGTCTCTCTGTGCATTTGTGCACAAGGATGTGCACAGGCTTGCATACTGATGCGTAGTAGTAGATTTGTTTACATTTTTGTGCATTCATGTAGATTTCATTATATGGTCAAAAGTGGCTAAAAGACATATAGTACATTTTGATGAGACAGGAGAATCCTCCAGCTTATAACTAATTAAATGCACCAAATGAAGCCTTTTTTGGTGTTACTGTGACAATACTTGATTTTTCACAAAATGTGCTTTATTTTCTCATCTTTTGGCCCATATAAATATGTTTAGAAACCATAAATGTAACAATAGCAAATCAAGTAAAACCTGCAAAAAACATAATAATGTTGAAAATGCTAAATGTAATTCAGTCAATAATGACTTGCAATTAATGTAATAAAGTTTTTTAATATCATAACATAACATTCAGCAAATAGTGAAATTGGTTATTCCATGCTGATTATTAGTTATTGACATAGCTTTAAAAAAATTAGAGTGAAAAATGTACTAACTCTGTAACACATTGATGTTGGGAGTTATGATTATTGATTGATTAATTTTGATCAATAATTATAATTAGAAATCATAATTTGACAAAATCAACCTCTTAACCAGAATCCTCATTTATAAATCGAGACCAGAGATGTTTCTGGTGTTGTAATTGTGGCTCAAAGCCTCTGACAATTACAACCGTTAAATACTCCGTAATAATTAATAACTATTGCCGGAGATGTCACTGTTTAATTGACTGTTTCTGCCGAAACATGTGGAACTTTAACCTTATCTTCACTGACGAATCACTTTTTGCACACAATGAACACAAAACGCTCTCTTTTTATCTATGTGAATATTTATTCATCTTCACCTACTCAACATGCAAAATTCTACATAACAAGGGTAACACATCTAACTAAGCAAAAATAAAGCAAACAGCAGTGGGTATGTATTGAATCAACCAGCAGTTATGGCAAAAAGAAGGAATGAGAATATGAAAAATGGGTGTGGTAGTGAGTGGAGAGTGGGGGGCGCAGCTCCACTGTAACTCAGTTATTCTGAGTCATAAAACTTCCCCCAACTCCTGATCAGACAAAGCGTTATAAAACTTTTTTGGCGGCAAGCTAGCGAACAGTGAGATTGGAGACAAAGGAAAATGGTGAATTTCCCCATGAGGTTATTTTAACAGTCCAGTCTTACCGCGCACCTGCGCTGACTCTCAGATGGTAAAACACGCACAAAGCTAGGAACGCAGTGGCTCCAGACCTCAACACGGTACATCAAAGTTTCAATAAACAAGGTTACATGCACATATCATCCAGCACACAGTAGATCCTAACTAGCGATTCTGATCGCTCTACAACCTCTGACCCTGCCCAGGCCTTCTAATAAAGAAATAAAAGATTAAAATAAAAGATGGGTTTTACTTGGTGAAGCTTCCTTCTGGGGCAGCGAGTGAGAGGGAAAGAGGGGGGGGGTGTTTTGAAGTGTTGCTGCACGTCCGCAGTTAAACTCCAAGAAAGCGGTCAGTCCCCGTCCTTTGGCCTTACTGACGAAAAGGAAAAATATGATCTGATCATCAAAGTCGACTTGGGATGAAAACACGGTGGCGGTTCGTTTCCTCGAACTCTGTGTTTTTAGTTACGTGTTAAACTCACGTCTTCGATCGGCAAAGTGAAATTTTTGGCCTTCCTAGTCCAGAAACCTCAGTTATGAATTGTTCGTTGTCCAACGAGAGAGAATGAATTAACTTCCAGGAGCTCTTCTCTTAAAGGCGCATGTTCAACACGGAGACCTTCCTATATAGCGTCTTGTGACGTCAGACTTGGGACGCTCATCATATCAGTCGCATCGCTCAACGGGATATGTAGTAGCGGGCTGTCCTGGATACAAAATGGCCGATGCCATTGGAGAGGCACAGTGACATCCAACAACGTGCAAATAGTCCAATATTCATCCAACAAGTGGTCCAACATTGACATGAATCTGAGCACATTCCATCAAGTGGTCTATATACCATTTATATAATTGTATCAATTGATTAAATATTCTTTCATACAAGAGATTGTTACATAAAAAATAAACATTATTCTGAGTAAAGATTTGATGTAGTAGTTTTTAGTTCAGGAGAGAAGGGTCTGCATAGTAGGTACCCCTGATGGATGAATTTAAGCCTATTAACTATGGCTGTTTTTTGGTGAGCAGAATGCTCAAAAACAGCAAAGAAATCTTCAGATTTAGCTTGAAAAACCATATTAGATCATTGACATTCTATTACATTACAGGATTCATTACATTTAAAATGACCATTATTAGTATGGTATTGGCATGTTGAACATTATCAGTCATTATGACATATTTGTTGTTTTTAGAAATGCAACATGTGTGGCAAGATTTTTATATCTTGCCACACATGATTGCTATCTTAACTTTAGTGTGACAGCAGCTTTAGTTTACAGGAGTTTGAAGGTATGTTATGAATAAACAGCAGCATAATCAACATAAAGCAGTTGAACATTTGCTGCTGTTCTTTCCTTATTCTAGCACCTACGGAAGCAGTTCTGCTCTAGCGTTTTATTTCTTCCCCTTAATTTGTGCTGTGAGTAAATTTTGTAAAAGATATACTGCATCAGGGGCTCTTAGGTGAAAGAAGCTCTATCAGGTCTGGTAAGTGTTTTCAAATTCAGGATGGTGAATAATGACAAGAGATCAGTAGCAATTCTGCTTTTTGTTTTATAGATATTCATCGTGCTGAGCTGTGAAACTATTATGCACTTCTTTTGAATAGAAGTCATAACATCGTAACTTAGAGCCACTGCTGAGTATGAATAATTCATTGAAACAGGAAAATTCACCAATATTATAAAATAGTGTATTGAAAAAAAGGGGAAGCCAGTTCTTTTATTTGGCATAGCTGTGATAGAATCTGCTTTCCTGTCATCTGTTTGAGTGGTACAAATAGCATGGGTAAATTTGTTATTGATAAAAATATGCTAATCCCTTTAACAAGTCAATGAGTATCTCTCTAGCAGAAACACACGTCTCAGTGCTTTCTTGCTGAATGTGCTTCAATGAGTGACACTGTTAATCCACTTTTCTTCAGATGCTGCCCCTCATCTTCCCCATTTCATTGTCTTTTATCCTCCTTTTCAATTTGTGAACACCTCTGTTCTACCAAACCGCTGTTTCAAAAAGAAATCACTTAATTTCAGACTCCCTTCTTAAGCCTACCTTCTTAAGTGCTGCAGTCTAATAGTCAGCCTTGGGGTTTGCTTCAACAAGGCAAAATCTCTTTGTGTAGTTAATATTCTTTTTACAATTAGCAATGTATACATTAATGGATATGAAACTCTATGTATGAATATTCTCTTAAACCGTGTACAGTGCTGTGAAAAGGTATTTTCACAGCCCATTTGATCTGTTTTGTCTTTTTTTTTTATACTTAAAGGCTTCGGCTCTTCAAACTAAATTTTATATCAGACAAAGATAACCTGCTCAAATCTAAAATGCAGTTTTAACCACCTGTGCAAGGTCATGCCGCTATATCTCAATTAAATTTAAGTTTGAACCTTGCCTTCCCCATCCTAAACCCTTCTTTTTAATTTTGATTTTGAGCCCTCAGAGGTTGACTTGCTGGTGTCCTTAAGATCATTGTCTTGCTGCATACACCAATTGTGGTTGAGCTTAAGGTCACAAACTAATAGGCAGAGATTCTCTTTTAGGATTTTCCAGTAAAAAAGTACAATTCGTGGTTCTACAAATTATGATGAGTCACCCAATTCATAAGGCAGCAAAACAGCTAACACTAGCTGCTACTACTTGACCAGCACCATTTTCTGAAATGATGTAATAGTAGATGTAACATGACACCACAAGGTGTACCACTGTTTCTTGTTTGTTTTCATTTGTGGATAATGGTTCTGAAGTTCTCTGGAGTCCCAAAGCATTAGAAATGTCCTTGTAACCCTTTCCACAGAGATAAATCCGAATCAGAATCAGAATCAGAAAAGCTTTATTGCCAAGTACATTTTTGGACATACAAGGAATTTGTTTTGGCGTAGTCGGTGCAATACACTACAAATTAAACAGTATAAACATATCTACAATATAATATAAATATATGTGCACAGTTTTAAGTGAGTGAGAGTAAATATAGAGCAGTATAAGATGCAAGAGCAATACAACAGTGCAGGTGATCATTGTGCAAGTATGGCAATGCAAGTAAAGCAGGAGTCCATGCTGAGCGTTAATGTAACGCATAGAGTTACAGGTTACAGGTGTCCTGTCAGCAAAAAAAGGGGTGTGGGGGGGGGGGGGGGTGTGGGGGAATAGGAAGTGTCAGGGTGGTTTCCGGGCTTTGTTAACCAGGCTGGTGGCAGATGGGAAAAAACTGTTCTTGTGGGGTGAGGTTTTGGTCCGGATGGACCGCAGCCTCCTGCCAGAGGGGAGAGTCTCAAAGAGTCTGTGACCGGGCTGGGAGGGATCAACCAGAATCTTCCCTGCCCGCTTCAGGGTCCTGGAGGTGTACAGTTCCTGGAGCGACAGTAGACTGCAGCCAATTACCTTCTCAGCAGACCGAATGACACGCTGCAGCCTGCCCTTATCCTTGGCTGTAGCAGCGGCGTACCAGATGGTGATGGAGGAGGTGAGGATGGACTCAATGATGGCTGTGTAGAAGTGCACCATCATAGTCTTTGGCAGGTTGAATCTCTTAAGCTGCCGCAGGAAGAACATCCTCTGCTGGGCTTTCTTGATGAGGGAGCTGATGTTTGGCTCCCACTTGAGATCTTGGGAGATGATGGAGATGATGGAGATGATGTGGAAAGATTCCACAGTGTCAATTGTGGAGTCACAGAGGGTGATGGGGGCAGGTGGGGCTGGGTTCTGCCTGAAGTCCACAACCATCTCCACTGTCTTTAGAGCATTGAGCTCAAGGTTGTTCTGGCTGCACCAGTCCAACAGATGGTCCACCTCCCATCTGTACGCGGACTCGTCACCATCAGAGATGAGTCCGATCAGGGTGGTGTCGTCCACAAACTTCAGAAGCTTGACAGACTGGTGACTGGAGGTGCAGCTGTTGGTGTACAGGGAGAAGAGCAGAGGAGAGAGAACACAGCCTTGGGGGGAACCGGTGCTGATGGTCAGGGAGTCAGAGACGTGCTTCCCCAGCCTCACGCGCTGCTTCCTGACAGACAGGAAGTCAGTGATCCACCTGCAGGTGGAGTCGGGCACACTCAGCTGGGAGAGCTTCTTTTGTAGCAGAACTGGGACGATGGTGTTGAAGGCAGAGCTGAAATCCACAAACAGGATCCTGGCGTAGGTTCCTGTGGAGTCCAGGTGCCGGAGGATGAAGTGAAGGGCTAGGTTGACTGCATCATCTACAGACCTGTTGGCTCTGTAGGTAAACTGCAGGGGGTCCAGGAGGGGGTCGGTGATGTCTTTTAGGTGTGAGAGCACAAGGCGCTCAAAGGACTTCATCACCACAGAGGTCAGGGCGACGGGTCTGAAGTCATTAAGCCCTGTGGTCCTTGGCTTCTTGGGAACAGGGACAATGGTGGAGGACTTGAAGCAGGCTGGCACATGACATGTCTCCAGTGAGGTGTTAAAAATGTCTGTGAAGACTGGAGACAGCTGATCAGCGCAGTGCTTCAGGCTGGCTGGTGAGACAGAATCCGGACCAGCAGCTTTCCGGGGGTTCTGTCTCCTGAAGAGTTTGTTGACGTCCCTCTCCTGGATGGAAAGAGCCGTCCTCGGCGTGGGTAGGGGGCTGGTGGGGGGGAACTTCAGGGTGGGGGTTGGAGGTGCCAAGGCCCCTCTTGAGGTTGGGGAGGTGGGGGTGGTGGATTGTGGCGGGATGGTTGCAGGACTGTCCCTTTGTCTTTCAAAGCGGCAGTAGAACTCGTTCAGGTCGTTGGCGAGGCGTCGGTCGTTGATGGAGTGGGGGGCTTTCGGCTTGTAGTTGGTGATTTGCTTGAGCCCTTTCCAGACAGATGCAGAGTCGTTGGCTGAGAACTGGTTTTGGAGCTTCTCAGAGTACAGTCATTTGGCATCTTTCACTGCCTTGCCAAACTTGTACTTTGCCTCTCTGTATATGTCTTTGTCCCCACTCCTGAAGGCCTCTTCCTTATCCAGTCTTAAATGCCACTGACTTTGCTTCCCACCTGTTCTTAGAATTTGTTTAGATGATGGTGTGTTGCTTTTTAGGATCTATTAGCCTTCCTCATGTTGTCAGGTTCTGTTTAAACAATTTTTTGTTTCCACAGGTCTGGGAGTAATCAGGTCTGTGGATGTGAATATCAAGGGTAAACTTAGCTTTTTTAAAATGTGGTTAATTCATGATTTAAGAAGATGGATAATTATTTGCTCCATGTAGGTCCAGCTTACTGGATAACTTTTTTTCCCTTCCATCCGTCCATCCGTCCATTCATCCATACATACATACACACTTACATACCTAGCTAATCCTTCCAGGATCGCTGGGGAATGGTACATGTCTCCAGTAGGGTGACCAGATATCAAAAAACTGAACGCGGGACAACAAGGATGCTAATGAGGGATATTGTGGGACATATAACCAACACTTTGATGATGTCATACATTTTAATATAAAAAATATCTCACATTACATTCACCAATCTCTGCTTTGCCTGTTAGTGCAAAAGAATGAATTATCATGTTTAGAAAAAAAAATTACAAGCTTTTAACACTGTTAATCTCAGCTGTCGTTACCTTGTCTGTCTGGCAGTCATCTCTGAGTTTCAATAAAAATGAGTCCATAGATAGGCAGGCGGCTTTTTCAGTTGTGCATTTATTGTGCGACTCATTTTTACTGTGTCGCTTCATATCGTGCTCCCCTCCTTGTGAAATTGAAAAATACCTTTGGCAAACTTCACAAAAATCCCGCAGAGATCACCTTTAACTGGCCTCACCCAGTTATAAGCAGTTTCAGTCTTTTTTGTAGCTGTATTCTCTTTTTGTGACATACTTTCCATTATATTCTGTATAGCTCACTGATGCAGGCTATATAGGAAAATCCTTTTCTTGTTCTGTTTTGTTTTACTAGCATCATGCCACACAGGTTGGTCATGACATGGGACGCTGCTGCGTATTTTGATTGACAGTTGATGCGGCTCTGTGATGATGGCTGCAGCTCTGCTTTCTTTACATTTCAGAAAAGCTCCAGTCCAATAGTTTTTTGACTTATCAAAATTTGACCGAGTCAAATGCGGGACATTGTTTCTGTTTGAGGGACACCGGGTCAGGAGTGAAAAATGCGGCACAGTCCTGCTCAAATTGGCACATCTGGTCACCCTAGTCTCCAGTGATCTTTGGGTGAGAGTCTGGACAGGTTGCCGGTCCATCACAGATTACCATAGTGACACACAGGACAAACAACCATACCCAAACCCAGAAACTTCTTTCTGCAAAGAAACAGTGCTAATGACTGTGCAGCCCCTTTTTCCTTTATTAAATGAAACTGTCATTTGCAAAATTATTTTGTATTTACTCAGGGCATCTTTGTCTCATATTAAAATTTGTTTGATGATCTGAAGCAGCTAAGTGTGACAGAAGAAATATGTATTGGGGCAAAGCTTTCTTCGTAGCACTGTGTATGCTTGAAGGAATACTTGCAGAAGCTCTGCAGGACCCATGGAATGTGAAAACATACAAACATGTGCACACAAATTTGTTGTCCAGCTTTGTCGCACACCTCACAAAACAATCTTCACACCACCAGCAGAAACAGCGTCTTGCCTAAAATTTACAACCCTATGCATCTTAAGCTTGTATGTTTATTGCCTGAGATGGCGGGATGAAATCAAATTCATTACAAGGCACTACATCATTCGGAGCTGCCTGCCAAAGGCTTTATGTTCAAGCTGCAGCTCAGCTTCGCTCTGAGGAAACACGGAGCAGGAGCTAACATGGTGAATTTGCTTGGCATGTTAATTTTGAAGCCCTCAAAATTAAGTCAGGGAAGTCTGTTAAATATGAATTAAATTTAGTCCCCATATGTCATTAAAGCACATTGGTTTTCTGCATGTTTCACCGCTACCTATCTGGACCTTGAGCATGTCTAGCTCTGGGTGTCTGGTACATTATGAACAGTCACATACAGTGCGGATAAGGATGGAATTCATCATGTTATCTTTTTGACACGGCCCAAACTCTGTATTGGCTGTGATGTGGCACATTTGTAAAAAACCAGGCAAAAAAAAAAAACATGTCAAATTTCTGCTTTCTCTCCCTCTATTTCTCTCTGTTACAGTCCACCTCCCTTTCTTAAACTTGCCCCTTATACCTCTGCATTATGCATCATCTCTGCCTCTTCTAAATGATCACACTGAACAGTGTACGGGAGAACCGCATTATGGGTCTTGGCAGACGTACTCAAAAACTACCCGCCATATTTCTCTGCTTACCTACCTTTTTCCTCTTAAAGCAAATTTTCTTCCCCAACAACCCCTGTTGCATTGCGTACCTCCTCTGTCAACCCCTTTTCTTTTACATTTTTCTAGCCTCAGCCAAACTCCACTGCACAGCCAAGCTGCAATAAGAGTGACAAGATAAGAGATTGCATTTCTCTGCTCAGCAGTCCGAGCTTGAAAAGGGTGTCTTGTTTAAGGAGGGGGACTACCTGACATCGCACATCAAACCTCAGTAACATTTATATGGGCTTCCTGTTTCTCTTCTCTGCATCTTGTCAGGCATCACCCTGTTATTGACAGATTGTGGATTAGAGAAATGGATGGAGCTTTAAGCAGATTGCCGCTATCTGTGTTTGCTGCTATCTACAGTACGGAGTGCAATGGGACAAACGCTCGAGGAGGCAATAAGATTTTCTCTGCCTGGATGGCTGTGTATAAGCGATGTCAGGTTGTTGCACTTTGCGGACCTGACAATTGGGACACATGGATAGGAGGGGCTACATGGACAAGCAAGAGTAGGATGAGGAGGTATAGGCTCACTCCAAGTGGCAGTGAATTAAGAAAGAGGAAAATCCTGTAAACTGGAGAAAACTGAGTGCTGCATTGTGTCGCAGTTGGTAGCACTGTTGCCTTGCAGCAAGAAGGTCCTGGGTTTGACTCCCCCGGCCGCCGGTCTTTCTGCATGTAGTTTCCATGTTCTCTGCATGCGTGGGTTATCTCTGGGTCTGTCAGGTTGATTGGTCTCTCTAAATTGCCCTTAGGTGTGAATGGGTGTGTACACTGTTATTTGTCCTGTGAGTCCCTGTGTTGCCCTGCGATGGACTGGCGACCTGTACACTGTGACCCTGTATGGAAGAAGTAGGTATAGAAAATGGATGGATGGAAATATCGAAGGATGGGTGGCAATGGTTCAAGTAATGTTTTTTTTTTTCAACTGTGTCCTGTAATGTTTTTCAGAGCTAGTGTTAATTTTGTTTTTACGCATAGTTTTCATCAATGACAGTTTTTGTTGGACGAAAGCTAAAAGAAAAATTGTGCAGTATGGCAAGAACTAAATAACTGAGAATGAATAACTACATCAGATTTGGTGAAATAAGCACTGTTCCTCTCAGCTTTAACCAACTACTAACTAATAAAATATCATAAATAAAAATATGTAATATGTATCTCTTTATTTATGAACGGTGCTGTTGAGGATGCTGAGGGGGGTGTATGGGGGTGGTGTTCTCCGAAAGTCCACCACCATTTCCACAGTCTTGAGTGGGTTGAGTTCCAGGTAGTTCTGACAACACCAGTGTACCAGCCGATCCACCTCCTGTCTGTATGCAGACTCATCACCGTCCTGGATCAGACCAATGACAGTGGTGTCGTCTGCAAACTTCAGGAGTTTCATGGACGAGTCCGCTGAGGTGCAGTCATTTGTGTACAGAGAGAAGAGGATGGGGATAGAACACACCCTTGATGTTGAGAAGTTCCTCTCTACTGAATGGGACCACAGAATTGTGGCCCGAGACCACAGTACTGTTGCTCGAAAAACATATACCATCAAAACCAGTTAGGAACCTTCCATCAGAACCACGTCCAAAATCTGTCAGAACCAGGAAGAAACCTCTATCAGAATCTCGTCCAATATCCATCAGAACCTGAAACAAATCTCCATCAGAACCAGACCCAAACTCCATCAGAACCAGGAGGAATTCTACATCAGGACCAGTTAGGAACCCACTATCAGAACCAGGTCCAAACTAAATCAGAACCAGAAAGAAACCTCTATCAGAACCAGTTCCAAAATCGATCGGAACCTGGAACAAATCTCAATCAGAACCGGACCCAAACTCCATCAGAACCAAGAAGAAATCTCCATCAGAACCAGAAAAAACTCTCCATCAGAACCAGGTACAAACCTGTATCAGAACCAGGTACAAACCTGTATCAGAATCAGGTCCAAATTCTATCGGAGCCAAGGAGAAATATTAATCAGAACCAGATATAAATTCCATCAGAACCAGGAAGAAACCTCTATAAGAACCAGGTCCAAACTCAATCAGAACCTTGTACAAATCGTCATCAGAATCATGTACAAAACTCCATCTGAACCAGGTCAAAGTCTATCAGAACCAGGTCAAACCTATCAGAACCAGTAAAAAAAACTCCAGCAAAACCAGGTCCAAATCTCCTTCAGAGTCAGGAGGACCCTTCTATCAGAACCAGGTCCAACATTCATCAGAACCAGACCCAAACCTCATCAGAACCAAGAGGAATTCTTCATTAGAACCAGTTAGGAGCCCTCCATCAGAACCAGGACCGAACTCCATCAGAACCAGACCCAAACTCCATCAGAACCAAGAGGAATTCCCCATCAGGACTAGTTAGGAACCCACTATTAGAACCAGGTCCAAACTCTATCAGAACCAGAACGAAACCGCCATCAGACCCAGGTCCAACACTCATCCGAACCTGGAATGAATCTCCATGAGAACCAGACCCAAACTCCATCAGAACCAGGAGGAATTCTCCATCAGGACCAGTTAGGAACCCACTATCAGAACCAGGTCCAAACTTAATCAGAACCAAAAAGAAACCTCTATCAGAACCAGTTCCAAAATCCATCAGAACCTGGAACCAATCTCCATCAGAACCGGATCCAAACTCCATCAGAACCAAGAGGAAATCTCCATCAGAACCAGTTAGGAACCCTCCACCAGAACCAGGTCCAAATTGCCTTCAGAACCAGGAGGAACCTTCTATGAGAACCAGGTCCAAACTCAATCAGAACCTAGCAAAAAGCTCCATCGGTACCAGGAAAAAATCTCCATCAGAACCAGGTACAAACCTGTATCAGAACCAGGTCCAAACTCTATCAGAACCAAGGAGAAACATCCATCAGAACCAGGTACAGAGTTCCACCAGAACCAGATACAGATCTTCATCAGAACCAGATCCAAACTCCATCTGAACCAGGAAGAAACCTCTATAAGAGACAGGTCCAAACTCCATCAGAACCAGGAAGAGACCTTAATCAAAACCAGGTCCCAACTCCACCAGAGCCTGGCAAAAATCTCCATAAGAACCTTGAACAAATCTACACTAGAACCATGTAAGAGCATCCATCAGAAACGGGTCCAAATTCTATCAGAACCAGATACAAATCTTCATCAGATCCAGAAGGAACCCTCTATCAGAATCAGGAACAAACCCCCATCAGAAACAGGTTTGAACTCTATCAGAAACACAATGAAACCACTACTCTGTGACTTATGATGATAAGACCATCTTCATAGGTCCCAGTGGAGCATCAAAACAGCAACTATTTGATGCCAGCTACTTAAACAGCTTCTACTGCTGTTCCAACACCTGAACAAGAGTGAATAATTTTAAAGGTCAATTTCATAGACTTTTGAATATAGGCTGTAGTAAGCATTAGCATTTTAGCTAATTTTAGCTTATACATTGCTTTTTGCATAGTAGATGGGGTAAATTAATATCAGCCGTCATGCTAGTTATAGCCAATATGCTAATTTTAGCTTCTTTTTCTCCTGTCTTCTCTCTTAGCTGAAGAACACATTTGCCTTTTTAGGCAATTACTTGTTTGTTTTTGTGTTTCTTCGGCATATTTGTTGTTAGTTTATTCTTTTTCTGAATTTTCTGCCATTTTTTATATATTTTAGCACTGACTTCAACTTCTTAGGCTATATTTTTGCTTCAGTCTATGCTTTTTCAGCTCATCTATGGGCAGCTCTTTCCTGCTTTTTTGAAGTTTTTGTCAGTTCTTGCATTTCAACAACTATTTCAACAAGTAGTTTTGAAGTGACTTCAGCTGATATTTGCTGTCAACCTTAGCCACTGTCTGCCAGCTTTCAACAGGGGTTTAGCTTTTCTGTTTTCTTCTAAGTCATAAAATTTCCACAGATTATCTGCAGTCACTTTCAGCTTGTTTCTGCCAGCTTTCAGCTAAAACAATTAGCTTACAGCGTTCACACTGCATTTTAACAGGAAATGCAAATTGTTCAAGGCCAAAAGGCGGCGCCAGAGACTCACGGTGACCACGACTAAGTTGTTGTGACTATGAATCTGAATATAATATTTAATATTAATATCTTAATATTTTATCAAATAATATTTCGGTCTGTTAAGGGTTGTCCTGTGAATACCAGCCCAGTAAGGCGGTGGTATTAGGACAAAGTTGAAAAGGGTGAGCTAAGCTCTGACATTACTGAACAGCAAAACTCTGCACACACATGGAATGAATTAACACAATTTCTTAAAATACATGAATTTATTAACAAAAATAAGCCAACTTAAAGTCAAACATATTTCAATTAACAAACTCTTTACTATGCTAAAACAATCCAACTAAGCTATCAAGCAGAATTAAAGAATAGGGAAGACTAATGGGCCATGTACAATATAAACAAGTTGATTAAAGATGGTTGAAACCATGACCAAAAGAGTGATGCAACATTACCATGCAATGTTTATGTTTGAGAACCAAGTATTATCTTGAAGAATCTGGAAATGAAGTTAAGTTAGTCTTGGAACCAACTTAGGCAATAATCAGCATACCTTTAGACAACCATTCACAATGCAAGATCAGATAAAATATTATTTTAATAAAAGAACGTTTTGAAGTATGATCTGCTGAATAAAACCAACCTTCTGGATGACTAATTCTCAACGGTGTCTAATTAGCTGCCTTTATTTATTAAAATAATATTTAAAGATATATTATTAAGGAAATAGTAAAATATTTAAGGAAATATTTTGAAAAAGAGCCAAATCTTTCTGGAGAAATGGGCTTAAGTATGCAAGCACGTGTTCTTAGCTGTTAGCAGTTAAAGCTAACAAAAGAAGCTTATAGCTTAGCACCAGAATCAAAAACACACCTTTAAAATACCGTCAATAAAAGGGTTAAAATGCATAAGCGCAGACAGCGCATTATGATCAATCTTCTGTGTTTAAAATCACCCTTTAAATAAAGTTTGCCTTAACTTTCACAACACACAAACACAGAACACAAAATTGAGCGCGTGCTGAGCAGATAGCCTGCTAGCAGTTCAACACGAACAAAACCAAACTTCATAAAATGAAAAATGTTTAGATCATTTCATCCTAAATCACTTCTCTCTGCCCAAACCTAACGTCGTTGAACCGTGCTGAGGAAAAGTGGTCCAGGGGACGACGAAGTTTGAAGAAACTCTGAACAAAAGGTTAGCTACAGCTAACCTCCGGAGCTGTGGCTTGGCGGCTCGCTCTGTCCGCTGACCACACTGCACGTGAACTGCCGTAATCACGGTGATGCGGTCTCTGTTGTCCTCCTTTCAGAAACTGCTTCACTCAGCTTGCTGGGAACTCTCTGGAAACAGTTCGGTTCTGCAGATCTCAGAGAGAAAGTCAAGCGACGCTTGTACCTTAATTTACCCCTTTTTATGAATGAAAACCGGATACACGAACAGGAATTCATTCGTACTTAACTCAGTGCATATGATCGATGATTGTATGACACCCTTGGATCCAGTTGAAGAGTTATGTTTGTTTGCCAGCAAAGAGACAATACCATACTGTCTCTCCTTCCAGCTCCACAGCGGATGGAAGAGATCGGTTCCTTGGGAAGGTGGGGATTTTATATGGGCAGTGGCATCATGGGAAGCCTGCTGTTGCTGGAAGTAATGCAATTTATTTTAAAGTTCCAGAAAAGTGCATACAGCATGTTGTAAACCATGGCTGTGGGTCCCAACAAAGTGTTGAGCAGTAACGTATGGGGCAGTGGTGTGTTGCGCAATAACGGAGAGGCCAGGCAGGGGGCTGACCAGTGAGAGCATCTGCATTATAAAATCATTGCCAAAAAAGGGAATTTTCTCGCAGAAGACCAGTGAACAAGATCGGACGGAGAAAGACGCTACAGATGAATCAGGGGACCAGAGACACAGCCCAGCTGATCTACTGCATTAAAAAGAGGATCAACCCGTGTGCCCTGGAAGGACTGTGGCTCAAAATTGAGAATTTGATTTCATCTATGGCCTTTTTACTCAGACAACAGAAGTGAACTTGATTGGTGAACGACTGATTGCTCTACGTTTCAGGCATCTGGAAGTCCTGAATCAACCTCATTTATACCTCCATTGTTTCCTTCAACTCTTCAGCCTCTGGAAGCTACTGTCTTCAGAGACATATGACAACAAAGTTCCTGTTTGACCATCAAAACCTAGAGCATCAGTGCCTGTCCTCTTAGAGGAAGAAAACTGAAGATTAAGTCGTCTTTCCTTCAAGAAATTGCTCGTTATCCAAAGAAACATCCCCTCGAGGATCAATAAAGTATCTTTGAATTGAATTGAATCGGGTGCATGGATGAGCCTCCGTCTTCAAAGCCTCTCGAAACTCACTAGTTTCAGCATCAGGGAAAGACAGGTTGAGTTGATTGATTCATTTCTATTATTGATGTAATCAGGTGTTGCTGAATTTAAGCTGTTACTGACCCCTGCAAAAGCGCTACTAATTAAAGAATTATATAAAATTCTAGATAAATCATGGACATTCAATTATTTGACTCACGTTATTTGGTTTTCATTGGTGGTAAAAAGTCTTGTCGCTGGATTTTAGGAGGGTTTTATAGGTTGCCTTATCCAAGCTTGTTAAAACAGCGCCCTTGGGGCTCATGCCGAGTCACCAATATTAACCTAACCCATATACCAAGAGCCAGTTGTTATATGAGGGAATGAGCAGCCGTTAACGGAAGTGACTGTCAAGAAGTGGATGACTGCTGTGGGCTACTCGTCGTCCAGACCTCCAGTTGAAGAAGGGCAAGACTTCTGGATGCAGGCTGTTAGAGGTTAGGCGTGTCATTTCCAGACTCCAGTTTAAGCAGAACTTTAAGTAAACCTGCTTAGTAAGACCTTTCAGGTTTAGGGAAGTCTGGACCCATTGGATGGAGAGCTGGATTGAGCAATCCCCTCAGAAATAGGGAAGTAGGAGGGAGGGGTTAGCTCATTGGATAACAAAAAAGGACATTGTGCAAAATAATTCAATAATCTTTCAATTCAATGAATACATTGTGGATCCACATTTTGCTGCAATTACAACTGCAAGTGTTTTAGGGCATGTCTCTACCAGCTTTGCATATCTACTGACTGAAGTTTTTGCCCATTCTTTCTTGCACAACAGATCAACCTCAATCAGATTAGATGGAGAGCCTTTGTGAACAGTAGTTTTCAGATCTTGCCACAGATTCTCGATTGGGTTTAGGTCTGGACTTTGACTGGACCCTTCTAACACATGAATATGTTTTGTTTTAAGCCATTCCATTGTAGTCCTGGCTTTATGTTTTGGATCATTCTCCTGGTGGAAGGTGAACCTCCACCCTAGTCTCGCGTTTTTTTGCAGACTCCAACAGGTTTTCTTCCAAGATTGCCCTGTATTTGGCTTCATCCATCTTCCCATCAACTCTGACCACCTTCTCTGTCCCCGCTGAAGAGAAGCACCCTCATAGCATGATGCTGCCACCACCGTATTTGATAGTGGGGATGGTGTGTTCAGAGTGATATGCAGTGTTAGTTCTCCGCCACACATAACGTTTTTCATTTTGAACAAAAAGTAAAATTTTGGTCTCGTCTGACCAAAGCTCCTTCTTCCACATATTGTAGAAGAAGGAGGGGACACATGCTGTGTCCCCAACTTGGCTTCTGGCAAACTGCAAACTGGAGTTCTTATGGTTTTTTGGCTTTCTTTTTGCCACTCTTCCATAAAGACCACATTTGTGCGTCTAATAGTTGTACTGTGGACAGATTCCCCCACCTGAGCTGTGGATCTCTGTAGTTCGTATAGAGTCACCATGGACCTCTTGGCTGCATCTCTGACCAGTCCTCTCCTTGTTCAGCCTGTAAGTTTAGATGGACGGCCTTGTCTTTGTAGGTTTACAGTTGTGCTATACTCTTTCCATTTCCAGATGATGGATTGAACAGTGCTCCGTGAGATGTTCAAAGCTTATTAAATCTTTGTATAGCCTAAGCCTGCTTTAAACTTCTCCACATCTTTATCCCCGACCTGTCTGATGTGTTCCTTGGACTTCATGATGCTGTTTGCTCCCCAATGTTCTCTTAACCAACCTCTAAGGGCCGTCAAAGAGCAGTTGTATGTGTACTGAGATTAGATTACACACAGGTGGACTCTATTTAGTCATTAGCAATCATCAGACAACTTCTGAAGGCAATTGGTTGCACTCAGGGGGCTGAATACTTTTGCACAGTGCACTTTTCAGTTTTTATCCATAAAAAATGTTTTAAATCATGTATAATTTTCTTTCACCTTCACAATTGTATACATTTTGTGTTGGTCTTTTACATAAAAGTCCAATGAAATATATTTATGTTTGTAATTGTAAAGTGACAATATCTGGAAAAGTATGAATACTTTTACAAGCCACTGTATCTATTAGTAGTTGAGTAACTGCATACACACTGTTCTGTTTGAAAGATTCCATCCTAATATAAAAAAATGAAGGACTTTACTGTCAATAATAACTTTTGTTCCCCTAAAGAATTAGCAATGGTTGCCATATTAAAGAATCATTTGAATTTTAATTCCTCACTGGGCCAAACACACTCACTCCTCATTTATGGAGGAGGTGAGAAATACAAAATTAGTTTGCTTTTTGTTTTTGTTCTCCTAAGTAAACTAAATTGTCACAGTAATAAGTCACTAATCACAGAGTATCTACCCATCTATTTTCACATTAAGATTTACAGCAAAAAATATTCATTGGAGGCCTACTGTAGAAAAACGAAACACTTCACAGCAAAGCTAAAGTGTGGAAATTTGTGAAGCTACACAGGGTGTACTCCTCATTTGGAACAGACATACACTATACTGCCAAAGTATTGGGTCATACCCCCAAATCAGAGTGCTAGATGGTTTTCTCATCTAACTATGAATACACGCCTAAACCTTTTGGAAGATGTTTGCAAAATAGTTAAAGTTGAGATTGTTGGCATTGGTGGGTCCATCAACAAATTAGACCTTATAGATTGAGAATAGGATGTCATCAAAATTCATGAACATGTTTAACTAGACAGACAAATACTTTTGGGAATACAGTGTGTATCACACTGCTGTAACATTATGTGTAATCATTGTTAGCAAACAGTATGATAAAGGTCTCATATTCAAGCGTACACACAATGCATTGGTAACAACAGTATGTCTAAAAATCATATCCATCATATCCTTTAATGCTTGAGTAGGGAGTTAAAAGAAAACTGTGGACTTAGCTAGAAAGTTTGAACAAGCAAACCTTACAGGTCCCTCCCCTTTTCTCTCTTCTGTGCTACAACCTTCCCTCCACAGTGGAGCCTGCCGTGAATGCAGGGCACAGCCACAGATGATGGCAGACAAACAGCTATGGCACATTTACTGGTTTGGACATAACATCAATAATATGCTCTAATTGATTATGGCCTGCCCATACTTGATTACAAACTTGTGTATGTGTGTTGCTTACCCCTGCTGAGGTTTTTTGTACTATTTCAGACTATCCTGCTAAGAATATAAATATGATTTTTTTTCCTCCTATCTTACTTTACCTAAATGTGTGATTTCATTACTTTTCATAGATTTTTAGCTTTATCAGAAGGATTACCAGCGAAAACCAAATATTAATAGTAATTTGGACTTTAGCTGCTCTTACACCAATGACCCAGCTTTCTTAATTAGACTACAATGGACTGTTATTACTTAGTTCAACTTCAGTACCAATAAAAGCAATATATCATTAGCACCTGAAAATGTGGATTAAAGCTGTTTTGTACCAGTGACTCAGCTTCCCTAGGTAGAATTCAGTGGAATGATGAGACTATTAGATTTCTCAGAAGGATTCATAGATTTTTAGATTTCTTAGAAGGATTGTAGCTGTGTCTCTATCTGTGTTTATTTTCTTTGTGTTTGTATTGTAATTGTATGTACAGCGCTTTGAGTGTCTAGTTACTGAAAAGAGCTATATAAATAAACTTACCTTACCTTACCTTACTTGGTCCTCAAATCATTAGCACAGCGCTATTAGCACAGCTGCAGCACACCAGCAATCTCGAGCCTGTGGGGAAGGGGTGTCAAAGGCGCGTACACGAGCATGATTGACACTAAGACATTCCTCCTGGCTTTGGTTGGTTGTTTCTGACCGGAAGCGGTGTATTTCTGCAAATGGCAGTAGGACCAGTGGAAGGAGCCAGAGGAGCTTGGTTAAGGAAAATAAATTTTTACCAAAGTTACTTTAAACAAAATATATGATCTTTAAATAATTAAATTGCTTTAAAGGAATGAGGAACATATCATTAAATATATATTTATTCTCAGAATCACAATTTAAACACTTTAATTAGACACTGAAATATTATATTGCATCTAGTCACTAAATTATTCAATAATTTCACTATTAGTAATTACACTAATATAATGCTTAATTAACCAACAAGACATAAACAAACAAACAAACATGAAATCTAACTACTTACAGGAAATTCTGAAAACGCTGGAGAATTGATGTTTAGATTTTAATTAGCAGTCTCTATTTCTGTCTCTCTAGAAAGGGATACTTGGTTTCTAGGTATTATTATGACTTTCTAAATATCCAACTTAACTTAAAACATAATGAATTCAACTGAGGAAGGCTTTCATGGTCTGACAGGTTTTGATGATCAAAAACAGCCTGAGATAACTTGATGAGACAGCTTACTCTTACTCTTAGGTCTCATTGTGTCACCTCATATCAAACCGGTCCAATTTGTTATGAACTATAGTTCTGACCTGTGGTTCTGAATACCTTGGTCGTCAGCTAGGTGGACAGTAAATCTCCGCCCAACATTTATTCGACCCTACATGAAGGTTGTCTTTCAAGGGATACATCGGCTGTTTTCACGCTGGCACTGGTTTTGTTAAATAAAACAACACAATTAAATTCAAAACAAGTGGATCAAACTTGTTGCAGGTTTGATTGTGCAAGTCTTTTGGTTGCTGTATCTCAGCTGGTCAGAAGTAGTTCATTGTGTCCATCTCTTTGTCTCTGGGTACCATTTCTTCACCACTCTTTTGTAACTATATCACTGACCATGCTCTCAGAAGTACACAGATAACCACTTTAAACACTACGATAAAGATCAAATGGCCATTTATCAAAATAGCGCAATTTCCCTTTGATTGTCAGGGCGGTTACTGTAAAATAGCAAATGCATCAAAACTTAAAATACCCTAAATTGTCATAATGGTAACATATCAACAAAGAGCATGTCCTTTGATTTACTGTTCTTTGAGGTTGGCGGTTAAGGGACAGATGCTTTGATGAATGTAATCCAATATCTTTCTGTTGGATTCAAATTATTACCTCATTCACACAGCACATTTTTCTTTTAAGGTCAATCTTCTTACATTTTTTATGTTAGAACATTGTTGGTAGCTTTGCAGTTCTGCCATATTCTTTTAATTTTCCAATAATGGATGGAACATTTTAAAGCCATGTAGCCTTTTCCTTGCACTTCACAATAATGCATTAAGTTGTGTTGATCTATCACAAAATGGTTGAACACTGGAAAGCACTCTACACAGTGAGTTTGTATCGGTATAATCCTTACAAAGGAAATTGAAATCGTTGGGGCAGAACGTGAAGAACCAGTAATTAGTATCGACCTATAAAATGCCTTTTCATTGCATCTTAGAATAAGCTGCTTAAAAGAGGCATTATGATTTAAAGGAGAGTTTCTGACTGATAACACAGAAAGTCTGATTGTTTCTGTCAGTTTTAAACAGTTGCTTGTCTCAATTCACATGTAATGTATGTGCCCAAAAAGTTTACTTAAACAAGATCAAAATCTTTAAGACAGAGGAAAAACGAGAAAGAGAAAAAAGAGAGAGTTGAGGAACGAAAGTGAGAGAGCAGACGGGTTTAAAACATTAGGAATAATCAGCATATTAATGAGGAAAACGTTTAGAGGCAGGTTTTCACCAACAGGACGTGAATGTCAGTTGAATATTGTTAATAGTAAAAGAGATTTGTTTTAGCAAATTTATAGGGCTTTTACGGATTGCTTTTGCCTATGCGTTTGAGATCTGCAGACCTTTTTACTTCAGACTACAGATTTTTTCTTAAATCTTAGTAGGCAAATTGTTTTTCCGCTTTTCATTTGCACATATAAAATAACTCATTTTCTCATTCAGCTGTTTAGAATATAAGTAATTCATATCAAGTCTCATGGCTAGACCTAATTTTACCCTCAACATATTCCTGCATTAAGTACTTTGACTGTCGGTATCTCCAAGAGATGAGAGTAACCCATCAAAACATATCAGAGTTAAAATGCTTCAAATGTCCAAACTGTTTAATATCCAGACTGAAGATAAGTAGGCCATGCCAATGGTGCCACTTAGTCAGAGACAGAATAGTGGACATGTGAGATGCATCATCACCACAGTTGCACAAAATGACTGAATTCTGAAGGCAAAGTGGTAACACCGTAGAGAAAGATTGGACATAGCATCAGTCAGTGCTGACAACAGAGAGGACCCTCAGCGCACAGCTAGGCTGGGGGATATTTTTGGGAAGGATAGTGGTTAAAAAATAAAGCACTAATGGACACAGCGCCATCACCACTTATAGGCACCCCTAAAGTAAGACGTGTGTAAAGCTTTAAAATAAATTAATCTTTTATTGTAGTAGCATTGTCTCACCTTAAAACTATTTTGAAATTCATTGAATATAGTAAAACTTTCCTCATAAAGAAATTTTAGCTTACAAAAGGCAATATTTATTGGGTGACTTATCCAGTGAGGTAGACAAAGTCAGGAGAAACAACAAACTGTACATTAAAAGCATTTAAAGGAATTTCCAAGCCTAGTGTGCCTAGAATTCACCACACTGTTGACCAGTTGAGACAAATGCTGTAATTCAAAACAAAACATTTTGGGAATCCCTCAGGCTACAGCTTATAATTCCTGCTTCGGTTATTACTAGCATTATTACTCTGACCCCCATAGGTGTGTCTCTGAACAACCTTGTCCTAATGATTTATATTAAGAAGCCATACAGTGATTGTCCAAAGGCCATTTGTCTTCACATAATCAGTTGCTGTTTTACTCATGAAGGTAAAAATGCATTAAAGTAATGCAGCTGTCAAAATATTATTCCGAGACATGTATACATGTAGTTTCCCCACAGCAACCTGCAATTCTCCTTAATTTGGCTGTGGCATAGAGAAAATATGATTTGTTGCTGCAGCTCATTGTTGTGGATGAACATGCATGAATAATTTTTGGTGAGAATGTTCTTTCTATAGTCATTGAAAGTGACAGACTTCAAGACTTCCAGGGAAGTCATCATCTATATGGAGGTACTTTCTGTTTTAGAGCACTGAAAAGGCTCTTTTTGTGTTAGTGCATTTTAGATGCACTTATCCGCTTTGAAAAAAATGGGAAACCCAATAGTAATTTATTAATGTTTTATATCGTTATTTCAATGGTTTTCTAGTTCTTAAATATGAGAGTATTTGCCAAGAAGTGTAGAGGATGCTATATCAGACAGTAATGAAATCCACAGTCTAGAAAGAGGTAATGAATGTACTCCAAGTGTGGCTGGGTTGGACTAAAGGCAGAAAAGTGCTACCATGGAACATTAGAATAGTAAACGTCTGAGGTGGAAAAAATAAGAGTTTTTTTCTTTCTTTTTTTTTCCATTATGGGAAATAGTACTAAACATTTCTTTATGCCTCACTATTCCCATAAAATAAAAAAGGCAATCCCTAAATCACCTTTTTTATTATCTGCAAACTATTTATGATCAGACTACTTTAACTTTTCAGGACATGTTCACATTCAATGTTTTATGATGTTTTATATTGGTAGGTGTTAACAATCAGAAACCTAGTGTCTCTGATCAAATATGACAGAGAAATCCATAACAGGAATACATGACTTCTCTGGATAAATATTATGATAAAATGCTTATAGGATAAATATTATGCTAAATCTTCAAATCAAACTGAACACCTCGAGTTTTTTCTGTGAAATCGTTTTTGTTATCTTGTTGCCTTATTCTCTTGATATCTTTATCCTTAAGGCAGATAGTATACCTTATCTTCTTGTTGCGACCAGCCATGGAGGGAAACAAGGTTTTAACTACACACAGAGAACAAAAGAGACTGGTAAAAACTCTGAATCCCAGAATCAACAGCATTTGTCCATTTTCATGACAGCTCCCAGGAAGAAGTTTCACAGGTGGAATCCCAGTGATACCTTAGAGCCACAGACCCATGCGGACAGCAGGATTTCTTTATTTATGCCCCAGCTCTCTGCAGGCTGCATTAGGGAGGACACAAAGGTTTATGTCTAGATCTTGCAGGCTGAGCATAAGACTCCATCTTTGAAGAAAATGTTGGATCAAAAATAAAATACAGTCTGCTCTTTGTGTATCCAGTGATCGTACCCTGGCTGAAAATAAGACTAGACCCCTGAAAATGACTGTACAAACTGTTGCAGAAATAATTGGGGAGAAAGATTCTCCAAGAACAGATATTTGATTAGCATCCCACCCACATCTCACTCTCCTTTGACCCACAGCTGTCATTTAACACCTCAATTGTCTTTTCTTCCTTGTCAGCCATGGACCCTTCTGCTTCTTCATGTTTGCCTTCAACCAAATCAGAAGATGCTGATGCTCCCCTTGCCTCCCCCTTCCACCTGTGTGTCTCAAGAGGTCAGGTAAGGAGAGAACTGGAAAGACTGAACCGGAACAAGGCTGCAGGTCCAGATCGTGTCAGCCCTAGAGTCCGGAAGGCCTGTGCAGAGAAGCTCTGTGGGATTCTGCAGCATCTCTTCAACCTTAACCTGGCCAAGAAGAAGGTTCCAGTGTTGTGGAAGACCTGCTGTCTTGTTTCGGTACCAAAGAAAACCAACCCATCAGTACTCAATGACTACAGACCTGGTGCCCTGACATCCCACATCATGAAGGTCCCAGTGAGGTTCCTGTTAGCCCACCTGAGTAAGCAAACAATGAACCATCAGGACCCCTTTCAGTGTGATTATCACTGAGAAGTTGGAGTTGAAGATGCCATCATACACCTGCTTCAACAAACCCACTGTCATATGGACAAAGCCAGTAGCACTGTGAGGATCATGTTCTTTGATTTCTCCTGTAAATTTAACACAATTCAACCTGATTTGCTTTGTCAGAAACTCCAGAAGACTCAGGTGGAGGCCTCAACAATCTCCTGGATCAGTCTACCTGACAAACAGACCACAGTTTGAGACTGAAGGGTTGTGTGTCTAACCAGGTAGTTAGCAGCACAGGAGCACCACAGGGGACTGTGCTCTCCCCATTCCTTTTCACTCTGTACACCTGACTTCCAGTACAAGACTGACTCCTGTTCATTTGCAGAAATACTCGGATGATTCTGCAGTCGTGGGTAGATTAGAAATGGGCAAAAAGTTGAGTACAGGAAGATGGTGGACCGCTTTGTGACATGGTGTGGAAACAATCATCTTGAATGTGATTAAAACAAAGGAGATGATTGTAGATTTTAAGAGAAACAACAATAGGTCAACCACTATTTCCATCATGGGAGAAGAGGTGGAGGTGATGGAGAAGTATAAATACTTTGGTGTTCACCTGGAAAACTGGCTGGAGTGGAGACACAACTGTGAAGCCGTCTACAAGAAATGACGGAGCAGACTGTACTTCTTGAGGAAGCTTAGGTCTTTCGGTGTTCACAGCAAGATGCTGCATATCTTCTATAAGTCTGTTGTGGAGAGTGTGATCTCTTCTGCCATCATCTGCTGGGGTAGCAACGCCAGGGACTTGAACAAGTTCAACAAGCTAATAAAGAAGACTGGCTCTGTTCTGGGGACTCCTCTGGAACCTCTGGAGATGATTGTCCAAAGAAGGATTCTTCATAAAATGAAGAACATTATGGAGAACCCTGAGCATCCTCTTCATGAGACTGTCCTACAACAACAGTGTCTTCAGTCAGGGGCTTCTTCAGATCTGCTGTAAGACAGACCTCTATAGGAGATCCTTCCTGTCCATGACCATCAGCATCTACAACGGCTCTTTGAGGAAACCTGTATAATATGAGCCACACCAATATTTAATTTCCCTTTGGGAGGAATAAAGTATTTTTGAATTGAATTTGAATAAAGAGAATGAGTAAAAAACTTTTAGAAAGCCTTAAGAAATATGGGTCAAGGCTCTTTAAAAAATGTCCCTCTTCTTAGAGGTAAAGCAGAAAGAAAAAGAGGGATGACTCAAGATTTTTGCACAATAGCATGGATATATCCCCAAATGCAGAGCACTGACAGACTCATTTATATCAAAGTTTAACCGAGTTCACTCTTGGCCATTTTGACCTCAAATTGATTTTTTTATTTTTCCTTGAGAAAATTATTCCAGAATTTAATAACTGAATCTTAAAATTGGAAGATTACTGTATTTTAAATGACTAAAGAGGTCGTAGCCATAGAAACTATGAATCCTGTACCCTCGCAGCATGTAAATGTTACTAATCCTCAAAGTCTTGCCCCCCATAGTGATTGAGGTGTTTACTGGTGTGCATATGTTTTATAAATCAGCAGCAGGATAGCACCTGCTTAGTGTCCCATTTTTCCACATTAGGCTTGGCAGGGTGATAGAGCACATAGTAATAGATCAATATTCACCCTCATGCACACATACACATCACTCAAGCACTAAACCAGAGACCACACCTGCACACAGCTACACAGTGAAGAAAACACACATAGACATCTATAAACAAGCACATCTAAATGCATTTGCATGAGAGGTTGGTGCCTGTTAGCCCATTTTCCAGGTTATGATATGATTAGCATCCCATTAACATGAGTTTTCCTGCCCTGCACAGCCTTCCTTTATGGCATAGGTGCTCTGGGATGATGAAGCATTGTTATCAGGGCCATGAATCATCCTCTTCCCCAAATTAAACATGTAACGTCATAAACACATTATGGCAAAGCTGCAGCTCAGAATGGATTTGTGGGCAGGAATATATGTGAATGTGTGTGTTTGACTGAGTGCCTAGTGTCCCAGTTAAGTGTAATAAAGTACAGGGCTAAAATAATGTGATGAGTTAAATGAGCAGACCATCCATGCATTTAAGTCCCTCAATACCCTCCACCCTCAATCTCCGTGTCTCTCGCCTTTCTCCCTCCCCCTCCCCCGATATCCATGTACCTGTGTGTGTGTGTGTGTGTGTGTGTGTGTGCGCGTAGAGGGTATGAAGTTGGGCTCGGAGGTAATGTGATTCGACTGGAACGATTAATCTTGCTCAGGTGAGAGTGCAATGGGAGCAACAGGGAAGGCAACAGGGAAAGGAGAGATGGGCAGGAATAGTAGTTTGAAAGTAAATTGGGAAAGAAAAAAGAAGGGAGGGAAGCAAATGACGTATGGTTGGTGATTTCTCCTGTATCCCCCTCTTGCTCTTTTTTCAGTGTTATCCAGTTGTTTCATTTAATTTAGCTCCTTTTTGTTATACCTCCTGCCCTAACTTTGGTAAATAGTGTTGGAAATTTGTGGAAAGACGTTTTTGATGTAAGGCACCCATCTTTGCTTGGGCAAGTCCTCTTAAACAATTCTTTGAGTGCTTTTAGGTTTGCTGCTGTCTGTAGAGTCTTTTTTTCTAGGTAATACTCCACTATGCCACAATAAGGCACATCTCGAACAAAGACAGACTTAATCTCTGCCAGACTAGCAAAGTCACCCATATGGACGAAATATGAGGACAGAAAAACAGTAGTAGCTCAGCTGTGTGCTAGCTCTGCCGATCGCTCCAGAACACAAAAAACCAGAGGAAGAAAAACAAGTACATCACCGCCCCCTAGTGGCAGAAACAAAACTCTTACAGTTGTCCTTCAAACTACATTGGTTGGACAATGACACTGAAACACCTGGTTTTAGACCACAATAATTTATTAGTATGGTGTAGGTCCTCCTTTTGCGGCCAATACAGCCTCAATTCGTCTTGGGAATGACATATACAAGTCCTGCACAGTGGTCAGAGGGATTTTAAGCCATTCTTCTTGCAGGATAGTGGCCAGGTCACTACGTGATACTGGTGGAGGAAAACATTTTCTGACTCGCTCCTCCAAAACACCCCAAAGTGGCTCAATAATATTTATATCTGGTGACTGTACAGGCCATGGGAGATGTTCAACTTCACTTTCATGTTCATCAAACCAATCTTTCACCAGTCTTGCTGTGTGTATTGGTGCATTGTCATCCTGATACATGGCACCGCCTTCAGGATACAATGTTTGAACCATTGGATGCACATGGTCCTCAAGAATGGTTTAGTAGTACTTGGCATTGACCCGCCCATCTAGTATTGGGCCAAGAGAATGCCATGATATGGCAGCCCAAACCATCACTGATCCACCCCCATGCTTCACTCTGGGCATGCAACAGTCTGGGTGGTACGCTTCTTTGGGGCTTCTCCACACCGTAACTCTCCTGGATGTGGGGAAAACAGTAAAGGTGGACTCATCAGAGAACAATACATGTTTCACATTGTCCACAGCCCAAGATTTGCACTCCTTGCACCATTGAAACCGACGTTTGGCATTGGCATGAGTGACCAAAGGTTTGGCTATAGCCGCCCGGCCGTGTATATTGACCTTGTGGAGCTCCCGACGGACAGTTCTGGTGGAAACAGGAGAGTTGAGGTGCACATTTAATTCTGCCGTGATTTGGGCAACCATAGTTTTATGTTTTTTGGATACAATCCAGGTTAGCACCCAAACATCCCTTTCAGACAGCTTCCTCTTGCGTCCACAGTTAATCCTGTTGGATGTGGTTCGTCCTTCTTGGTGGTATGCTGACATTAGCCTGGATACCGTGGCTCTTGATACATCACAAAGACTTGCTGTCTTGGTCCCAGATGCACCAGCAAGACGTGCACCAACAATTTGTCCTCTTTTGAACTCTGGTATGTCACCCATAATGTTGTGTGCATTTCAATATTTTGAGCAAAACTGTGCTCTTACCCTGCTAATTGAACCTTCACACTCTGCTCTTACTGGTGCAATGTGCAATCAATGAAGACAGGCTACCAGGCTGGTCCAATTTAGCCATGAAACCTCCCACACTAAAATGACAGCTGTTTCAGTTTCATTGTCCAACCCCTGTAATAGCCGTTTATATACTTGGACTCGTTTTTAATGACTATGTCAGTGCTACATTGTAATTTTCCAAACGTGTGTGTGTGTGCGTGTGTGTGTGTTGACATTGCCTCATCCTGATGCAGTCTTTTATACCTTCGTCAATGTCCCTGTGTTTATTTATAGTACAGTTTGTTCAACAGCAGCTTCACTAGCAAATTCTGAAACTCCAGAGGACCTGGGAAGGTTCTGTTTAAGTTCTAGCAATTAATGTGCTACTGTTGGCTTGTTTAGGCCATGGCCTTTAGTGCACACAGGAGCAGTACAGAGCAACGAGGATAAACCTCTAACTTTGAGGTCATGGCTCTAAACTGAAAAAGGTGGTATACTCTATCATCGGTTAAGAGAGAAGTATTACACCTGAGGTGAAGGGGATGAAAGCATCTTTACCTTTTTTCCATATAGAGGGAAAGATGCATTGATATATAGTAGCTTCTTCTACATTAGAGCAATGCTCTGGTGTGTAAAGACAGAACTGAAAAGACAGAACATTTGATTTAGAAGTACATTGCAGCCCCGAGTTATGGCTATGAGATTCCCAGGTCACAACCAGTATCGTCTCATGGTACTTAATAAGATAGGGAAATTATTTGCATTCCCTGTTGTATAGAAAAGGAAAATCAAATTATGCACACAGATAAATCAATTGGCAGAATCATTGGCTGCTGTGGAAGGAGAACCTTAGGTTTCCTTCCTGGACCAATTACCCCTACAAACACCACACCATGTTGTAGCTTACTTTTGGTATGGCCACAAAGAACTGTTTAGTTTTATTGTTTTTCCCTTCCTGACATAGTCCCTTCCTGACAAAGAATATCATGTAACACTTCCTTTTATAATTTCTTTAAAAAAGCAAAGTAATTGTTAGACAGGACAAAAAAATGTCAGTTTCAAAAACATCCTTGCGGGACCTGAATATAATGTGTGGCTCTGTGAACATAGTGTAAACACATTTAGAGCATTTCTAAAGGGTTTTGCATTTGTTCACCCATATTCAACATATGGTAAGGTATTGTATCAGAATCTTCTAATAGGACTTGGGGACTTAAATTAAAGATGTACAGTGCAGACCAAAAGTTTGGACACACCTTCTCATTCAAAGAGTTTTCTTTATTTTCATGACTATGAATATTGTAGCTTCACACTGAAGGCATCAAAACTATGAATTAACACATGTGGAAATATATACTGAACAAAAAAGTGTGAAACAACTGAAAATATGTCTTATATTCTAGGTTCTTCAAAGTAGCTACCTTTTGCTTTGATTACTGCTCTGCACACTCTTGGCATTCTGCTGATGAGCTTCAAGAGGTAGTCACCTGAAATGGTTTTCACTCCACAGGTGTGCCCTGTCAGGTGGGATTGCAAGCCTTATAGATGGGGTTGGGACCATCAGTTGTGTTGTGCAGGAGGTGGATACAGTACACAGCTGATAGTCCTACTAAATAGACTGTTAGAATTTGTATTATGGCAAGAAAAAATCAGCTAAGTAAAGAAAAACGAGTGGCCATCATTACTTTAAGAAATAAAGGTCAGTCAGTCCGAACAATTGGGAAAACTTTGAAAGTGTCCCCAAGTGCAGTCGCAAAAACCATCAAGCGCTACAAAGAAACTGGCTCACATGAGGACCGCCCCAGGAAAGGAAGACCAAGAGTCACCTCTGCTGCGGACGATAAGTTCATCCAAGTCACCAGCCTCTGTCGTGGAAGGATCTCGGGTCGGACCAAAGTGCAGACAAGAGCTCGGTAGCCGCATCATAGTTTATTCCACACTACAGGTACTATGGCAAAACGTAGCAAAACGAAGCATGAACAAAGCGAAGCATAAACAAAACATAGTCATGGTAAACATAGCATAAACGAAGCATAGACAAAGCATAGACATAGAAAAGGAACCAGCGAGGAACTAAGCAAACAGAACAACTAATATACACAGAGCACAGAGAGGGAAACAAAAGGCAGGCAATCAAAGAAACAGGGAACAGGTGTGACAAGGAACAGGTGAAACAAATACAAAGGCTGAGGATGGGTGAAAGGACTAAACAAACAGAAAACACAAACTAAGCAAGAGAATAAATCAGAGGAGGAAATAAAGAACTAGAATAACTATGAACTAAAGTAAACAGAGAAACTAGAGGGGAACATAGAAACAATAACTTAAGAAATAAACAAAGAGCCATAAGGAGAATCTAAATTACAAAATAAACCATCAAGTCCAAAATGTCACTCCGTGACAGCCTCAGAAATCGCAGGTTAACAGCAGCTCATATTAGAGAACAGGTCAATGCCACACAGAGTTCTAGCAGCAGACACATCTCTAGAACAACTGTTAAGAGGAGACTGTGTGAATCAGGCCTTCATGGTAAAATAGCTGCTAGGAAACCACTGCTGAGGACAGGCAACAAGCAGAAAAGACTTGTTTGGGCTAAAGAACACAAGGAATGGACATTAGACCAGTGGAAATGTGTGCTTTGGTCTGATGAGTCCAAGTTTGAGATCTTTGGTTCCAACCATCGTGTCTTTGTGTGGCGCAGAAGAGGTGAACAGATGGACTCTACATGCCTGGTTCCCACCGTGAAGCATGGAGGAGGTGTGATGTTGAGGGGGTGCTTTGCTGGTGACACTGTTGGGGATTTATTCAAAATTGAAGGCATACTGAACCAGCATGGCTACTACAGCATCTTGCAGCGGCATGCTATTCCATCCGGTTTGCGTTTATTTGGACCATCATTTATTTTTCAACAGGACGATGACCCCAAACACACCTCCAGGCTGAGTAAGGGCTATTTGACCAAGAAGGAGAGTGATGGGGTGCTGCGCCAGATGACCTGGCCTCCACAGTCACCGGACCTGAACCCAATCGAGATGGTTTGGGGTGAGCTGGACCGCAGAGTGAAGGCAAAAGGGCCAACAAGTACTAAGCATCTCTGGGAACTCCTTCAAGACTGTTGGAAAACCATTTCAGGTGACTACCTCTTGAAGCTCATCAACAGAATGCCAAGAGTGTGCAGAGCAGTAATCAAAGCAAAAGGTGGCTACTTTGAAGAACCTAGAATATAAGACATATTTTCAGTTGTTTCACACTTTTTTGTTTAGTATATAATTCCACATGTGTTAATCCATAGTTTTAATGCCTTCAGTGTGAAGCTACAATATTCATAGTCATGAAAATAAAGAAAACTCTTTGAATGAGAACATGTGTCCAAAACTTTGATCTGTATGTTAATGTTTGGTTTTATCTTAGAACATATTTCATCTTGTATGTTTCAAACATACAAAAGTACACATAATGTCCAAGTATCAAAATCCAAACAATACCATGAAGCTTTTTTGGGGAAAGAAAAAAAGATATACTAAGAACCATTGGTATTAGTAGGTGAAGTACAATACTGGATGTGTGCTAATTTCTTAATTTGATTTCTCTCCTCAAACAGAGCAAGTAACTTGTTTTAGGGGGCTACAATTTGCCTAAATTAGGTGGTAAGATTTTGGCAGTGGTAATGTGGATAAACAATGAACAGAAATAAAGCCTAATCATAGTGAGTCCGTCGAACGTTTGCATATACACATACACACTCTATTTTTTTTCCCACCATCCAATTTCTAAATTCCACCCTAATCATCCAGTTTAAAATTACAGGCTAACAAGAATAAGAAGCTTGCCAGCTAACTCGATGGCCAGGTTTCTGTACAGACATCGTTATATGAATGTTTTATTGACTTTTTGGCTAAAGCTTAATTGTGATGAAATGATATACTCAACAGACGTCATACTTCTAAAAATGTAGATAAGAGATTGCCATGATACCACCGTTAATGTTGCCACAACTGTTGCTGAAGTAATTCAAACACAGTTTGAATTAGCATGTCATTTCTGACCCAAGCCAACTGTTACGGGGAATAACAGGTCAAAGTAATCAAGCTGGTATTACAATAAACACGTGAGTACTTGGGGTGTAACAGTACAAAAATTAAAGTTTGGTATGAATCCCGGCTTGAGTGGATCGTAATGTTTATGAACTTAAAATCTAATCTACTTATTTTTTTAATCAGTGTCTAATCTGTCGAAAATCTATCTGAAGGAGTAAAATATTTGACTTAATCTGTGATCTGTAACTATGATTTACAGAAAGGACTGAGAGCAATATATTAATAAATATGTATATTCTCAAATTCATAATATTGACACTTTAATCTGATATTGAATGATTGAATTATACCTAGTCACTTATTAGTCACAACATAGAGAGCATATAGACCATGGAAACATGTTGGCTATGTCTTATTAAATAACATTTAAGGAAAATCGATTCTACTGTTTTTTTTTAACTCTATCATTACGTTCTCAGAGGAAAAGACTAAAAAGCCTAAATATAAATATTAAAATAAAATATATTGGCTAGGGGTGGTTGAAGGTAGTGTACTTCTTCAAGCTCACCAACATGCAATATTCCAGGCAGGAAAAGATTAGTTTTAATTCATTTAAAAAGCTTACTGAGTTTAAACCTGTAGAAAAAGATACATTCTTTAAGGAGTGTCATTTACATGCGTTGCATTGACTTAAATAAATATTTTTAAAATATTTTAAGGGTTATAAACAACATGTTCTAAATGTCTCAGGGGTATCCATCTGTGGAATAAAATATTATTTCAGCTCAATCAAATGTCATGTTGCTGTGCCCCAGTGTCTTGCTCAGAGTGTGATAGGTGTGCAACTGTTTATGTATGGTATGTAAAAGGTCAAATGTCTGAGGGTTTATATAGCCACTTAAGTTATGTTTGACTTAATGACTGCCGAGTGCATATTTGCTGTGGGTACAAAACAAGCTCAAATAAATAGCCTTCCTCCACTTTGCTTGGAAGTTGAAATGCAGGTGTTTATGGTGAAATGGCTTTGCATTTCTTTACATGGATACTTTGTTGCTGTGCTTTATGAATTCATGCCTTCACTCCTTTCTTGGATATGAAGAGCATTTTTCCAGACCTCTTGTGGTTTTCCAAACTGCAGCTTTGTTTATGTTTATTTTAAAGAGAAGATACTTCACTTTAGTGACCCAATTCAAGATTTGTTCAGTCTTTTTCTAATTATGTCGTTAAGTTTTACATTTTACTTGCTCCCCGAGGCCTTTGGAGTTTTTTGAATTTTCAAAAAGTTGAAGTTATCAGTTGCACACAGACACACACACACACACACACACACACACACACACACACACACACACACACACACACACACACGCGTATAACATTCAGGATTTTTTTATTACACAACTGATTCACCTTCACCTAGGAAATACTCATGCCTTCTAGGAGGTTCACACGCAGATGCTGCGTTTCATGTTTCTCATCTGTAAGATGAAAAATGTGGGCGGCCTGACTGACACATAAGTTGATTGATATACTGCTTTGCCTGAAGACAGATTATTCTGCACAGACTATTTTTACCAGTCTTACTTTTTATCTGCATGTGCCTTCACTGTTACTCAAAGAAAATTCTTTCACTTTTTGGTTTCACTTCCCCCTCTACAGCATCGGTTATTCACTCTTTTGTTATCTAACTGTGTGGCCTCCTTTACTTTCATGCATACTCATTCTCCAAACACACCTTTACTTCACTTTTTGGCCCCTAATTTGGCTTTCCCTGTAACGCCAGCTTCATTAGGTAAGGTGTAGAGCATTTTCTCTATCATCTGTACATCATTAACAATGACTGCTCTGTTGTAGAGTTGAAACAGAAGGTCTGGTTGTCAATGTGTTGACATTATTTGTGACATTCAGTCATGCAAGCAGCTAACTGAATGACACAACTAATGATTTCCAGTTTCTCTTTAAGACATGAGCATGTATTTAAGAGAAAGTACTGTATTTTCTCATTCTGTAGCAGAAATGGGTAGTAACTATGGGTGCACCAATTGTTGGACCACTTGTTTGCTGAGTATTGGATTATCTGCACGTTGTTGGACGTCACTGTGCCCCTCCAATGGCATCGGCCATTTTGTACCCAGGACAGCCCGCTCCTACATATCCCATTGAGCATTGCGACTGATATGACTGGGCGTCCCAAGTCTGACGTCACAGGGCGCTATATAGGAGGCGCTCATGTTTGAAAACTCGCCTTCTGCTAGAAACTGGTCTAGCGACTGAAGCGCATCACTTTAAGAGAAGAGCTCTGTGCAGAATTCATTCATTCTCTCTCGTTGGACAACGAACAATTCATAACTGAGGTTTTTGGACTAAGAAGGCCAGAGATTTCACTTTGCCGATCGAAGACGTGAGTTAACACGTAACTGAGGACACGGAGTTTCGGAGAGACGAACAACTACCGTGTTTCATTTTCCAGTCGACTTTGATGGTCAGATCATATTTTTCCTTTTTGTCAAGAAGACCAAAGGACGAAAACTGACCGCTTCCCCTGAAGTTAATTGTGGACGCACATTAACTTAACCCCACTTTTCCTCGCTCGAATTCCCTTCAGGAAGAAGACGACACCAAGTAAAACCAACCTTTTTATTTTATCTTTTATTGCTTTATTAGAAGGCCTGGGCAGGGTCAGAGGTTGTAGAAGCGATCAGAATCGCTGGTTAGGATCTCATGTTTTCTGAATAATATGTGCATGTAACCTTGCTTGTTGAAACTTTGATGTGTTATGTTGATATCGGGATCCGCCGCGTTCCCAGAGCTGTTTGTGTTTACTATATGAGAGTCAACGCGGGTGCGTTGCAAGACTGGACTGTTAAAACGACCTCATGGTAAAATTCTCCATTTTACCTTTGTCTTCAATCTCACTGTGCTAGCCTGCCGCCAAAAGTCATCAATCCTTTGTGCTCAAGAGTTAGGGGGAAGTTTTATGATCAGAAGACTATAAGGACAGTCGGAGCTGCGCTCCAACCCCCATCACTTGCCACCACTCATATCCCCCTCTCCCTTCATCTGTTTTGCCATTAACTGCTGGTTGACTCAATACATACCCACTACCGTTTGTAGAATTTTGCATGTTGAGTAGGTGAAAATTAATAAATATTCACATAGATAAAGAGAGAGCGTTTGGTGTTTCATTATGTGCAAAAGTGATGTGTCAGTCAAAATAAGGTTCAAGTTCCACGTCGATTAAACAGTGACATCTCCGGCAATAGTTATTAATTATTACGGAGTATTTAACGGTTGTAATTGTCAGAGGCGTTGAGCCACAATTACAACACCAGAAACCTCTCTGGTATCGATTCGTAAATGAGGATTTTTGGTTAAGAAATTGATTTTGTCAGATTATGATTTGTAATTATAATTATTAATTCATCAAGATTATTCAATCAATAATCATAATCCCAACATATGGCGTCCCTTTGACGGGCCTTAAAAAGACAGACATCAAATCACTGTTGCACAGAATGAACAGTTGTGATCTCCGTTAACTAGACGTTTATTGGGAGACTTGAGTTTCGCACAGAACGTTTGTGAATTAGGGGATTTTGATTAGGTTGTGCTCAGTTCTACTGCAAAGGATAACATTATCTTTCAGAGGTGTTTGTTGTGGATGCAAGGTGAAAGTTGGTTGAACTTGTGGAAAAGTTAAAGTTAAAGTTAATTTATCAGCGCTGTTAAAAACAGACCTGCCCCAGTGTCCACTGGGCGTAATTACAGTTGTGACCAACATTCTCCCAGTCAGTTAGAGAACAACACCTACATCTGGTGGCCATTTAATAGATTACAGATTGCAGCTGGATTTCCCAAACCGCAGACCTGCACTCAGTACCATCTGGTGGTCACTAGTGCGAATTGCATTTCCTACTTTGATATATATATTTTTTTTAATCACTCAATTCATTAACACAGGCAGATTATTCCATCACCTATGATCAAAAGGGCATAACTTAAAGTTGAAAGTTGAAGTTACAGATCATTCATTACCACTTTTGGGATAAAATTTAAGCATTTTTGCTGGGTTTTATTGTGTGAAGCATGTTTTGATCTGACTCATAAAACTAACTTAGTTGTTTAACAGGAAGGTAGGTGATTCATATTAGAGAACACTAACACTTAATTGAAGCTAAGAACAGCATTGAATGTTTAGTTTCGTTTTCCCATTTTTAAAATTTTATTTTGAACTTGGTTTCTGGGTTATTTCAAAATTCTTTCCCTTCTTCCCCTTTTTTGCGTGTTTGCTCGATTAACCCCTTTAAAGCATAGACTTGGGTAAGCCACAGTTTGAACGGTCAAACCTGTGTGCCCATTGTAAGCAAACCCATACACCTGGAAGATACAGGTATGAATCAGACAGCTAGCTGAATAGCTTAGCCTGTTGTGTGCAGCTAATTAAGTTTAGCAATCCTTAATCACTGAACAGCTTCGCCTGTTGTGTGCAGCTAATTAAGTTTAGCAATCCTTAATCACTGAACAGCTTAGCCTGTTTGTGTGCAGCTAATTAATTTAGCAATCGTTAATCACTGAATAGCTTAGCCTGTTGAATTGCTGCTAATTTCTTTAGTGGTGGTTCATAAATAAACAGTTTGTGTGTGTGCATTGTGCATTTTGGGCCAAAGATGGAGGGAACATCCCAGACTGCAGCTGGAGATGTGTGTATGGTGGAGGACCCCATAGGAATGCAGGCACAAGAGGTTATTGGGTCATTGATTCTGTTGTCCCCCGAGGAGCGTAAAGGCCTCAATGATTATGGCATTGAGCAATGTGAAGCCAGGATTCAGGAGTTGCTCCAAGTCATTAAAAACCCACCGAAGGACAGACGGGTCTCAGATGTGTTAGGACAGCTCACTCTGTTGTATCAGCGAAGGTTAATGTTGGAAGTTGACCAGCGCGTTAAACTGCAGTTCAAGCTGAATGATACTTTGCAGACGGTGGATGTCCTTCGAGGTGAAATAACAGAAGTGGGAAATAGATTGGAAGCAATAGAGGGTAGCCATGCCACCCCTCTCCCCCTGGAAGAATGGGGGGACGAACCGAAACCCACCTCACAGGTTGAAACCTTTGGAGGTGAGCCACACCTGCGAAACCCTGAGAGAACCTGCAGGTCAGATCTGGAGGATGTAGAAGCTGCTCTCCAGAAATTACCTTTCCAGGCTCATAGGGTTCCCCATCCATCCACCGAGGCAAGAACAGGAGTAAGTAGTCAGAATAGGTTCAGTGGTGCGGTGCCCCACCCCACTGCAATCAGCAGCCATGAACGGTACCTGGCTGGGGACCCAGCAGGTGTAAATAGTTCACGGTTCAGATGCGAGCAGCCGTCAAACGTGACTCGCAGTACGGTCCTCTACGATCCCTCACCTCCGCCACGGCGACAGGAGTGCCGCCCCTGGGATTCAGGTGGCTCCTACTGCCCTCAACCGCTGCCCAGGACCCAAGTCCGGGAAGCACAGGGCCCACAGTTATACCGGGAGCAGCCTCCACTGCCTCCTCCGAGGATGAGGCGTGATGCACCGATACCCTCTGAGTGCAGCTGGAGTGAACTCTCCGATGATGACTCAGATGGGCCGGGACCAATCCCTGAGAGTGGATTGCGCACCCGCCAGCTTGAGTCCCTTGCTAAAGACATAGAGCGTTTCGACCCTAATAAGGCAGAATCAAACATTGATGATTACCTTAGGGAAGTGGAACGCTGTCTTCTAGATTTGTACTGCCCATCAGCACGGGAGAAACTGAAGCTCATCTGGAAGACAACGTCCAGGAGCGTCCATGTTTTCATGGAGAGCCTGACACCCGCTGTCCGAGACCGTTATTCAACACTTTGCGAAGCTTTAAGGGAAGAATATTCTGTGTACACGGACCGGGCCTCAGCCACACTTGGTGCTTTCACGATCCAGCAAAAGAAAAGCGAAGCACCCAGGGAGTATTACCGGCGCTTGAGAGCCGTTTACTTCCAAGGACGCAATGCGCCAGGCATTGAGGAGGAACATGCTTTTAAATCCCTGTTCCTCCACAACCTTCATGAAAGTGTGCGATACGATGTGACTCTGTATTGCAGAACCAAGGCCATGAGCATGCAAGAGATCCGCAAATATGCTCAGATGGCGTGGGAAACACGTGCTCGCCCGACCAAGGGATCGGAGAGCGAGGCTAGGGTTTTACAGGTCCAAACTGACAGAACCAGCCTCGCGTTAGAAGGTCAGGAAATACCTCCAGCAGTAACCCACGCCAAGAACCGGTTCAGGGAACAACGTAGGTTTAGTCCGCAGGACCGGGGGGGTGGCAATGAACGGCACCCAAAGCCTGGTAAATCTGATAACCCTAGGTCCAACAGGCGCCCTGACTACCAAACGAGGCCGAAAGGTAAGACTGACGGAAAGGGGTGGGACCGACCTGCAGAGGGAATTATGGGGAGAGAGATGAAGGAGGCCTTACGCAAGATGGTAACAGAAGTGGTGCGTGAGGCCACCGCACCACCACCACCTTCAAAACGCAATACCAACCCCCGTCAGCGTGACTAGGCGTAGATTCCGCCTCCACGGCAACCAGAGTCTACCTGGTCGGGTGGGGAGAAAAACCTGAGAAACCTCAAGTACCCCTTGAGACCTCGTCAGGAAAAACACCCCGGACTCCCTTCCTAAAATTCTTAGGTGAACTAACCCACAACACACATGCCGGTCGCCTATACTGTCCGACAATTATAGGGGGGTGCGTCAAGGCGAACGCACTCCTGGACACCGGATCAGAAATTAGCCTGATGTGCTCAATCCTGTTTGAGGAGGTGAGTAGAGCTATGCTCGCTCTCGGTAAACCATTTCAAATTGAGGGTTGCGATGTAAGCATAACCAGCTACACCCAAGACCGCTCATACATAACCCGTCGGGTGTGGTTGGATGTTTCATTCCAAGACATGACTTTGGTCCACCCCATTTACATTTGCACACTGGACACAGAGCCTCTACTTGTCGGCCAGGACCTGCTGGGCAGGTTAGCCCCGCTCATTGACTGCCACCAGGGCCAACTCTGGGCCCAGGTGGAGACGCCAAAACCCCTGGGCACAAGTAGTAAACCGCCCTTTTCCACTAACCAAGTTTCCAGTGTGGAGGGTCCCAAAGAACCTCTGGCGAAGCTTATGCCTTCGACAGAACCAGTCTCGGGCACCTGTGGGGCACAAGTGCATCCGGCCACCCAGGGAACTGCCCTTCGCGGTCATGACTCGTTTCTCTGCTCTCTGGAAAACGAAGGGGTGAAACCTTACAACCCCAAAATAGTGGAAGGTGTGCACCTGGAGGACACCTTCACACCGGGAAGGGATCTTAGCACTTTGGCTGGAGAAGTCCACAATCAGCAGGGAGTTATATGACCGTCTGTCCCAAGAAAACCCACATCTAATTGAGGCGCGACGTAGCCACAGTCTGCTCTCAGCAGGCTGGCCATGCCGCCTGCTGAAGGCAACCGGAGTCTGCATCCTCAAGGTGCAGCTGGGCGTGAAACAGCTCTCCCATGCTGTGGACATTGTTCCAACAGACCAAAGGGGGGTCACGTTATCCGACGCCCATTACTCTCCTGTAGGGTGCCATAGGAGCTACAAAGCCACACTCCACACCCTCCAGCAGATAGCGCGCTGGCCTCCAAGGTCTCACGACACCCAGGTCTACATCAAACCACCTTCAGACCAACTGGGTCGAACCAGCTCAAAAATTAACAGGAGGTAACAAATTCCTCCTAACTGCGACATGCAGCTTCATCAAGTGGGTTGGATGCTTGTCAGAAAAGATTGACACCATCATCCCAGCTGCTGCTCTTTGGCTGAACCAGATGAAGTCCTACATCGAACTCTCCTCCCCAAGAACAGAGCTTGTCTCAATGTCCGGGAAAGGAGAGACCAGTGCGTAGGACTAGTTAAATAGGTGCATGTTTCATTAACTCACACTAACATGCACTAATCACTAACAACTTTCTTCAACAGAAACAGTTAAACATATAACTACCTTCTAGGACACAGTCTTAAACTGTAAGTTGACACGATAATTTTCCATAACACTGCATGCACAGCAGACCTCACAAAAGTGTTTAAGAATGATGTAATGGACACACCCATGCTGCCCGAGATTTCATGCAAAATCGTGTTAAAGGAGGTTGGTTCATCTGTAGACAGTCCCACCGAGGCACAAATACCCATTGACCTAGTTCTGCTGAACTTAGTAGAGAAATCCTAAGTCCACCACGGCAGACACCTTGCAACCTCCACAAACACACCTGGCTTATAGCCTAAATACTGCAATTCGTTTATTCTTTTCTCCCTCTTTCCACATCTAGATAGTTTAGAGACAGGAGTCCTATTAAAACCCATCATCATCCGGAAGAGCTAATGGTTTAAGCCTAAACCTGTTTTAACCATTCGTTTTTTAGATTACACACCGCATACAGGCAGTTAAGCGTTTACAGGTCAGGATTGATTCCCTCACATTCATTCCCCCACGGTTCATAGCACCGCCTTTGCCAACGACACAGCCAGGGTCCAGTGCCTAATAGAAGTTGGATGAATAAGCTATGAACCATGATTTTGTTTTGTTCTTTTTATTTTTATATATACATATATATGTACGATATCTGTTATTGTTTCATTTTGTCTCAGGATTACCAAAGCTGATGACCAAAGAATGTAATGATGATATGAATGTATTGTCCTGTATTTTTCTCATTGAACAATGTAGAAAGGTATGAGTTTAGTCAGAGTTTAGTCCTGCCCAGGCTAACCTCTATCCTGCCCAGTCGTAGGTTTTGAGGAACACAGAGACAGTTTTGTTTTGTTCTGCTTCGCCACGGATCACTGATTGTTCAGCAAAGGACAGAATGGTCCCATTAGCTTCAAAGACTGTGATTCATCTCACCCTTTGAAGCTAGGGGGAATGTTGGACCACTTGTTTGCTGAGTATTGGATTATCTGCACGTTGTTGGACGTCACTGTGCCCCTCCAATGGCATCGGCCATTTTGTACCCAGGACAGCCCGCTCCTACATATCCCATCGAGCATTGCGACTGATATGACTGGGCGTCCCAAGTCTGACGTCACAGGGCGCTATATAGGAGGCGCTCTTGTTTGAAAACTCGCCTTCTGCTAGAAACTGGTCTATCGACTGAAGCGCATCACTTTAAGAGAAGAGCTCTGTGCAGAGTTCATTCATTCTCTCTCATTGGACAACGAACAATTCATAACTGAGGTTTTTGGACTAAGAAGGCGAGAGATTTCACTTTGCCGATCGAAGACGTGAGTTAACATGTAACTGAGGACACGGAGTTTCGGAGAGACGAACCGCTACCGTGTTTCATTTTCCAGTCGACTTTGATGGTCAGATCATATTTTTCCTTTTTGTCAAGAAGACCAAAGGACGAAAACTGACCGCTTCCCCTGAAGTTAATTGTGGACGCACATTAACTTAACCCCACTTTTCCTCGCTCGAATTCCCTCACTCAGGAAGAAGACGACACCAAGTAAAACCAACCTTGTTATTTTATCTTTTATTGCTTTATTAGAAGGCCTGGGCAGGGTCAGAGGTTGTAGAAGCGATCAGAATCGCTGGTTAGGATCTCATGTTTTCTGAATAATATGTGCATGTAACCTTGCTTGTTGAAACTTTGATGTGTTATGTTGATATCGGGATCCGCCGCGTTCCCAGAGCTGTTTGTGTTTACTATATGAGAGTCAACGCGGGTGCGTTGCAAGACTGGACTGTTAAAACGACTTCATGGTAAAATTCTCCATTTTACCTTTGTCTTCAATCTCACTGTGCTAGCTTGCTGCCAAAAGTTATCAATCCTTTGTGCTCAAGAGTTAGGGGGAAGTTTTATGATCAGAAGACCATAAGGACAGTCGGAGCTGCGCTCCAACCCCCACCACTCGCCACCACTCATATCCCCCTCTCCCTTTGTCTGTAGTGCCATAAACTGCTGGTTGACTCAATACATACCCACTACCGTTTGTTGATTTTGCTTATTTAGATGTGTTACCCCTGTGTTTGTAGAATTTTGCATGTTGAGTAGGTGAAAATTAATAAATATTCACATAGATAAAGAGAGATCGTTTGGTGTTTCATTGTGTGCAAAAGTGATGTGTCAGTCAAAATAAGGTTCAAGTTCCACCCGTTTCGGCAGAAACGGTCGATTAAACAGTGACATCTCCGGCAATAGGTATTAATTATTACGGAGTATTTACCGGTTGTAATTGTCAGAGGCGTTGAGCCACAATTACAACACCAGAAACCTCTCTGGTCTCGATTCGTAAATGAGGATTTTTGGTTAAGAAATTGATTTTGTCAGATTATGATTTGTAATTATAATTATTCATCAAGATTATTCAATCAATAATCATAATCCCAACACAATCGATTAGCTTCCTTAATTTTTGGAGATTGGTTATCGGCCATTACTTACATGTGAAACCCATCTTATCCACCAATCTTATCTACTTGTCTTACCTATTGTGCAAGTTTGGTGTCTTTTTAAAATGTGCAAAAATTAAAGACTAAAGGACCTGCAATGCTCTAAGCATTTCATTTATATTTGAGAGCACTGCCTCATGCGCAGTTAAAACAAGGTTGTATTGTTTCACAGGGATTGTTCAGTGTTTTTGAATAAAATAAGACTGGAACTTTGAAGATGTTTTGTGACCTTATAACACCTGACTGTGTCAATTATATATTAAAAAAGAAATCGATATCAGCCAAAATCAGAATCGGCAGGTCAGGTTTTTTAAAGATCAGTGCACCCCTAGTAGTAACTTGTTACATTTACTCCATTACATTTTTATTTGAAAAAATAAGAAAATAAAAATTTTAAAAGTTATTTTATTGCACCATACTTTTTACTTGAACTTGATGTTTAACTTGTGTAATGTTTTTTTCAAGTACCACCACCCTTACTTGAGTATAATCTTCTGGCAGTTCTATCCAACTTGAGTAACTTCACTAAATGATGAACAAACAGATTTTAACCTAAAATCTGAAGTCTGTGTCTGTTGAGACAATAAACAATATATATTGTCACTGGACATACTTTGTACTGTTGTAACTTGTATACATTACCTACTGTGAAGGTGGAAAACTGAGATTTCTACTGTCCAAATGTGTTATTTTGTGTTGGTGTGTTTTATCTTTTATCTTTCTTTATTTTTACATGAGCAAAGATATATTGAAGAAATGCTACTTTTAGTTGACTACTTCAGTTTCCAGCTACTCTATCCATCGCTCATCAATAGAGTGTGAGCAGTCAGAATAGTGCATTGGTACATGTACAGTGAAAAACACACAATGCTTTGTAAAAAGCAATGAAACAGCCATGTTTCAGTGACTCTTTTCGTAGTACCTATATAAGAGTAAAAAAAAAAAAAAAAAAGAGAGGCAGCAGAAGGTAAGTTCAGAAAAGTACTGAGGTTTTACCAACACAGGTTTTGTCTGAACTTCCTGCGGAAAGCTTCTGCTCTTTTTTATGTGGATTTCCCTCAGAGAGAGAAGTCAAACCTGTTTGAACTGCAGCTGAACTCTATAAGTATGCTTGCCTTTAGCTTCAGTAACCCCAAAGGTAAAGAAAATAGGTCTGTGTTTCCATTAATATTAAATGAGAACTTCCTTCATCAGTAGATCATTGACTTTCAAGTGACTTCTTCCTTTGTGATTTGAAAGACCTTGAGAAACAGAATTACTGTATTTAAGCTACGCAGATGAGCACCGTGTACACTGTCAACCAGAATGCCATTACAAAATATGACTTTTACTCATTTGTCATCATTGTTCTATCAAGTATTTTACATAAACTTGTGATAAATAGAACTGTGAGTACTGTTAGCTGTGTTGTTTCTGTTCCATTATTCATAAATTTCCTTATGTAATGTTTTCCTTTTTTATGACCTCTCCCACTCCTTGCCTTTCCCTCCAACCTTTCAGTTCACTCTTGCCCTTGTGTTTCATCATTACTTTTTTGATTTACCTTTTTAAGGCTGGTATAAAGCTAAGCTCCATGCATGTTCTGAAAGACTCTCAAAACAGCATGTGTGTTTTTTGGAAAGGTGGCATCATAAATGTTCATTCTAGGACCTACTGATCATTTATCTTGAAAGTTTGTTCAATTTTGGAACAATGTCAAAGAAAAAGAAAAAACACATCTGACTATAAAGCCATTGAGAACAGCTCTACAGGCAGCAGCCATATTTCTTTGAGTAAAAGACTAACACAAATTCATGAGAAATGAAACCAGTTGCGAACAGCTGTTGAGCTATTTCTTCAGTTATTTATTACTTATCTGCTAATCTAGACTATTGTCTTTTTGTTTTTACACTTAGATACAATTTAAGTGCTCTCACACATCTGCTTACAAATCCAAATATTATAACAGTATTAATAGTTACAGGTCCTTGCAAAACTACTGATACCCCTATGATATATTTTTATTGGGATTTTTTTGTAGACTAACACAAAGCAATGCATACTTTTTAATTAAAAGGAAAATGATACATGGTTTTCAAAATGTTTTATTTCAATCAAATTCAACAGATGCATCTATAGACATACATTTTAAGTCTTGCCAAAAATTCTCAATTGAATTTGGCTCTGAGCCATTTCAACACATTAATAAGCTATGATCTAAACCACTTCACTGTAGCTCTGGCTCTATGCTTAAAGTTGTGAACCTCAGCCACACTATCAAGCCTTTGGCAGTCTTTTAATGGATTGCCCTGTATTTAGCTCCATCTGTCTTCCCATTAACACTGACCAACTTAAGAAAACCATCCCCACAGCATGATACTCCCACCATAATTTCTTTCTTACTTACTTTAATTTGTATAAATCACTTCAAAACTACCACAGCTGCAGGAAAGTGCTGGACATGTAAAACCAAGAACCATTTAAAACATAAAACAGGAAACAAACAATAAGAACAAACAGTTAAAAATAACAAAAAAATCTATAAATATTTAGAAAGAGTAAAGAACAAAAAGTCTCACATTGCACAAAAAGCTAAGGAATAAAATGCATTTTTAAAAGAGTCTCAAAAGTGGACAGTGAAGGGGCACGTCTTATATAGAGAGGGAGGACATTCCACATTCTGGGAGCGGCAACACTAAAGGCTCTGTCCCCTCTGAACTTCTGTTTAGACCTCGGCACCACCAGGAGCTGCTAATAAGCTCACCTGAGGCAAAAGAATATGGGGGATTTTTTGTCGTTGAAATTTAGGAAGTTTAAGGTCATCCAGGTTTTGACGTCTTCAAAACACAACACAAGCGTTTTGATTGAGATGGTTTCTTTTTAGTGGCATATATACAGGTCCTTCTCAAAATATTAGCATATTGTGATAAAGTTCATTATTTTCCATAATGTAATGATGAAAATGTAACATTCATATATTTTAGATTCATTGCACACTAACTGAAATATTTCAGGTCTTTTATTGTCTTAATACGGATGATTTAGGCATACAGCTCATGAAAACCCAAAATTCCTATCTCACAAAATTAGCATATCATTAAAAGGGTCTCTAAACGAGCTATGAACCTAATCATCTGAATCAACGAGTTAACTCTAAACACCTGCAAAAGATTCCTGAGGCCTTTAAAACTCCCAGCCTGGTTCATCACTCAAAACCCCAATCATGGGTAAGACTGCCGACCTGACTGCTGTCCAGAAGGCCACTATTGACACCCTCAAGCAAGAGGGTAAGACACAGAAAGAAATTTCTGAACGAATAGGCTGTTCCCAGAGTGCTGTATCAAGGCACCTCAGTGGGAAGTCTGTGGGAAGGAAAAAGTGTGGCAGAAAACGCTGCACAACAAGAAGAGGTGACCGGACCCTGAGGAAGATTGTGGAGAAGGGCCGATTCCAGACCTTGGGGGACCTGCGGAAGCAGTGGACTGAGTCTGGAGTAGAAACATCCAGAGCCACCGTGCACAGGTGTGTGCAGGAAATGGGTTACAGGTGCCGCATTCCCCAGGTCAAGCCACTTTTGAACCAGAAACAGCAGCAGAAGCGCCTGACCTGGGCTACAAAGAAGCAGCACTGGACTGTTGCTCAGTGGTCCAAAGTACTTTTTTCGGATGAAAGCAAATTCTGCATGTCATTCGGAAATCAAGGTGCCAGAGTCTGGAGGAAGACTGGGGAGAAGGAAAAGCCAAAATGCCAGAAGTCCAGTGTCAAGTACCCACAGTCAGTGATGGTCTGGGGTGCCGTGTCAGCTGCTGGTGTTGGTCCACTGTGTTTTATCAAGGGCAGGGTCAATGCAGCTAGCTATCAGGAGATTTTGGAGCACTTCATGCTTCCATCTGCTGAAAAGCTTTATGGAGATGAAGATTTCATTTTTCAGCACGACCTGGCACCTGCTCACAGTGCCAAAACCACTGGTAAATGGTTTACTGACCATGGTATCACTGTGCTCAATTGGCCTGCCAACTCTCCTGACCTGAACCCCATAGAGAATCTGTGGGATATTGTGAAGAGAACGTTGAGAGACTCAAGACCCAACACTCTGGATGAGCTAAAGGCCGCTATCGAAGCATCCTGGGCCTCCATAAGACCTCAGCAGTGCCACAGGCTGATTGCCTCCATGCCACGCCGCATGGAAGCAATCATTTCTGCCAAAGGATTCCCGACCAAGTATTGAGTGCATAGCTGTACATGATTATTTGAAGGTTGACGTTTTTTGTATTAAAAACACTTTTCTTTTATTGGTCGGATGAAATATGCTAATTTTGTGAGATAGGAATTTTGGGTTTTCATGAGCTGTATGCCAAAATCATCCGTATTAAGACAATAAAAGACCTGAAATATTTCAGTTAGTGTGCAATGAATCTAAAATATATGAATGGTAAATTTTCATCATGACATTATGGAAAATAATGAACTTTATCACAATATGCTAATATTTTGAGAAGGACCTGTATATCTGACTTTCATCAGTGTAACAATGAAAAAGATCCTGTGCTTCCTGAATATTTAACCCAAAGGAAGCAGATAAAGAGCAAAAAGCAGAGGACCTTAGACTGGGCCCTGTGAAACCCCGTGAGATAGAGGAGCAGAGAAGGATTCAGAATCTGTAATTCTAAACGTACATGGTTCCTATCTGCCCAATGACACCTAAACCAGGTGAATGCAGTACCACAAATACCCAAACTGGTGCTGTAAATGAGATAATAAAATATTGTGGTCCACTGTGTCAAAAGTCACTGTTAGGTCAAACAGAACAAGAACATGTTCACCAGAATTGCCATGAGGATGTCATTTAAAACTCTTACTAAAGCAGATTCTGTGCTGTGGTGAGCTTTTAAAACCAGATTGAGACTTCAGAAAAATGAGGCAGCTTGGAGATGGGCCTAAAATTTGCCAACACAGATGGGTTGAGGCCAGGTTTCTTAAGTAGAGGTTGCCCCACAGCATGCTTGAAACTTACAGGGACAATACCTGTTGACAAACTGCTGTTACCAATTGAGAGGATCACTGGTCCCATACTGGGGAAAACCTCCTGTGTGTGGGGACAGGATAACAGTGAAAACCCAATGGCTTGATGTGGCCAACTATATCATTTATCATAATCACAGTGTGATTCACATTTATCAAACACACCTGGACAAGGGATCAAGCAAGATGGGTCCCCAGGAGGGGCCGAGATGAGGGTTTTGTTGTAACAACCTTATCTATAAAACATTAAAAAGTTATTGCATAACTCTGAGGATGCTTCTATGAAGACAGCGTGTAGGGCCTTAAGAACAGAGACAATCATTTTTAAATTGCACATGGTCATTGGTCATGGTGTTTTCAGAGCGTTAGATTTCCTCCACAAACTGCATTTGTTATGCCAGTCAAATAGTTAACATTCGTCTTATGTTCACAGAGCACCATCTTTTATATGTTTGCTATACTCTTTACATGGCTAGTGGCAAACTGCAGAAGGGCCCTCCTTCCGGGGCCCCAAGAGTCCAAAACACGTTTTGCCCCAGAAGGGGGGCAAAACGTTCAAAAACAAAATTTATCCATAAGGAAAAAAAAAAAAAAAAACAGAGTCCATAATGCAAAACGAAAACCCAGTCCAGGAGGCCGGCGACGAAAAAGCCAGCGGCAAAACAGCTGACGGTCAGGAGGCCGGTGGCGACGAAGCCAGCGAAGAGGCTGATGATCCGGAGATCTGGGACGTAAAAGCAGGCGTCTTGGAGGTCTACGACGAGGAAGGTGCCAGTCTGGAGGCCTGCAGCGTCGAAGCCAGCAGCAGAGAAGCTGGTGTTCTGGAGGCCTGCAGCGAGGAAGCCAACGAAGAAGCAGTTGATATCTAGGAGGTCTGCGAAGTAGCCAGGTAGACCCACGGAGCGAGACCCTAGAAGACTTGGGCCTGGCGCCCGGCTTGGACCCAGGCTGGAACTCAGAAGACTTGGACCTGGCGTCCGCTTTGGACCGAGGCAGAAACTCAGACTTGGACCTGGTGTCCAGTTTGGACCTAGGCATAGTGTCGTCAGGGACATAATCAGGCACAGAGTCAGTCGAGATGTCAGATGTAGAGTCTGGCGCATAGTCAGGCACAGGGTCTGGCGCCTCAATGTCAGGCAGTGGATCTGGCATCATAGGCTAAAAATCAGTCATGCTAGGATCACAGTCAGTCGTGAAAGATAAATAGTCAAAAGAAAAGTCAGACGTAAAGTCAGAGAATCAGTAATTGTGTCAGTCGAAGCGTCAGTCATAGAGTCAGACGTGTAATCAGACGTGGAGTCTGACATCACATTGCCAGGTGCCACACAGCCGGTTTGCGGGTCAGGCGCCTCGTAGTCAGGTTGGGGTTCAGGTGTCACATAGTCGGGCACATAGTCAGTCATAAAGTCAGGCACCAAAGGCAAAAAGTCAGTCATGCCAGGATCACAGTCAGTCGGAAAGTCAGGCTGTGGTGTGTCAGGCCCTGAGTCAGGCACGGTGTCAGGCAGCTCGGGAGCACAGTCTGCCTGGCCACAGTCAGTCTGGCCAGGAACACAGTAGGTCAGCTCGGGAGCACAGTCAGTGGGCCCAGGAGCCAAGATTAGAGGCGGTTCGCCCTCAGACCCCTCAGGAAACTCAGGATCTTGGGGCTTGACTGCATGCTGAGGTTCATGCAGCTTGTCTGCATGCAGGGGCTAATGAAGCTTGGCGGCGGTCAGTTGTTGCTCAGGATCCTTGGGGCTCTGTGCTGCTTTAACGGCCACAAGAAGAGGATCAAAAGGACCTCCAGCAGAAAGAGGAGCTGGAGCGTCGAGCCATCCCTCCGCAATGAATTCAGCCTGTAGAACAGAGTGCACCAAGTCCAGATCCTTTGGATGATCCATTAAGTGAAGTATGAAACCACAGCAAAGTTTCTTCATGAAATCTTTTTTCATCTTCTCCAGCCTGGCTTGAACCCAATTAAGGGCTGGAGGCTGCACTAGCGGCTGGAGGACTGCAGAGGGTGCTGAGTGACCATCCACCAACTCTGGGGAAAACACCCTCGAGGAGGCCATGGCAGGTGGGCCCTCTGTGGAAGGGTTGGAGGCGCCCATCCGACCCTCCCCAATGGCGACTGCTCCGCGGCGATGATGTCGTCCAGGGCGGGAGCCGAACCCAGCGGGAAATTCGGCTGCAGTATGTGTCGCTGCAGACGAGGATGGCTCAGAGTAAGCCGCCGCGAGCGTGGACAGTTCACTGGCTGTGGGTGACGAGGAGGGCTTGCGATGTTGACGGCAGCGGCGTGAGGAGGTGGAGGTGGCTGAGACAGACGGGGGTAAACTAGAGCGAATCCGACACGGTAGGAAGACTGGAGATACCGGCGTCCGTTGGTGTCCTCCATTTCCTGGAGCAACATGGGTGAAGGTAATATCTCCCACCTCTTCGCCGTACATTTTCCTCAATTCCTCCTCCTGCTGTCGCACCCACTTCTTCAGCTCTTTACATTTGTCTGCTTGGTCCTTTGGGCTGTTTCCTACTGTCAAGATGGGGTTTTGGGTCGGAGACAAGAGCTCGGCAGGAACATCTTAATAATTTTTCAGTTTATTTACACGGGTCTAGAACGTAGTAAACACTGCAGGTACGCACCAGAGTCAGGATCCAAAAACTTACACAGACACTGCAGGTTCTGGTGGCAAAAACGTAGCAAAGGTTTCCAAAAGCGAAGCATAAACAAAGCATAGACATGGTAGGGAACGGGGTTGTGACAAACAGAAACCAGCAACAAACAATGACACAAAACCAACTAATATACTGAGGGATAACAAAGGGCAGGTAATCAAAGAAACAGGGAACAGGTGTGACAAGGATGCAGGGAGGCAGAAGGAACAGGTGAAACAAATACAAAGACTGAGGATGGGCAAAGTAACTAATAAACAGAAACACAGACCAAGCAAACCTATAGACAAAGATAAATAATCAAATGGGGAATACAAAAACTAGAATAATCATGAACTAAAGTAAACAGAGAAACTAGAGGGAACATAGGAACAACAATAACAACCTAAGAACAAACAAAGAACCCATAAAGAAAACCTGAATACAAAAGTAAACAAACCTAACAAAAATTACGAATGTAACTACGGTTCTATGAATCCCGGATGACCGCAAGAGGCGGTGCTTCAAGCACTGAATGATCATTCTTGCGCATGCGCAGGTCGAGAAATTAATAACAACATGGTCACATGTGACCTACCGGTGGCTCACGTGAGTATATACTATATAGTCACATGACACCGGGAGCCCAGTCCCGACAATCTTCTCGTGAGCACGCGGAGGCCGAGGCACCGAGCGCTCTGGCGGTCATCCGGGATTCATAGAACCGCAGTTACATTCGTAACTTTCGTTCTATTTCATCCCTACTGACCACCAGAGGTGGTGCTTCAAGCACTGGATGACGCATACCAACAGGGTCCCAAGAGATCCCACGGAGGCCCCAAGGAACACAGCCACACCACTAACCTCAGCGGTAAACAGAAGGCGGTTGGTCCAGTATTCCCTTCAGGGGATGCAGCGTGCCAACGTTCACCCTGTAAAACCTGGCAAAGGTACTTGGCGCCGTCCAGGAAGCAGCTTCACAAATGGCCTCCAGAAGCACCCTGCTCATGGCAGCCCATGAGGTGGAGAGGCTCCTAATGGAGTGACATCGCACGCCGCCCGGCAGGGGCTGATCCTGCAAGGAGTAAGCCACAGAGATCATCTCCACAATCCAACGTGCCAACCGCTGTCTAGAAAGGGCCTGACCCTTCCGAGAGCCAGCATAACAAACGAAGAGACAGTCAGTGCGACAAATGGGTGCCGTGGAGCGGACATACGCCTCAAGCGCTCAGACAGGGCAAAGAGGCTCGGAGGGGGCACCAGGATTAAATCGTGAAAGCCGGAGCGGCAGCACACTGCTAGTCACTGCAGGCACCTTTGGCACAAAGGAAGCATTAGTCCACAGTGTAACACCGGAGCCATCCAGGTTCCACCGACAACATGGTTCAGACACAGACAGAGCATGCATAGCACCATATGCAGCCCGCGTGGACGGTGCCCATGAGCCAGTCATGGTCTGTCCAACCCTGCCCCCATAATGGGAGAAGGCAGAGCCTGCACCTGTAGAGGCCAAAGCCAGAGTTTCAGGCGGCCCGGATAAGGGTGGAGAATCCGGCCTCCCATCTGGGAGAGGAGGTCTCTGCTGGAGGGGAGGCGCGTTGGCAAGCTGGAGCAGAGCCTGCGCAGCAGAGGAAACCAGGTCCTCCCTGGCCAAAAGGGGGCTACCAGCAGAAGCTCGTGCCTGTCCTGAAGAACCCTCAGAAGCGTCTGTGGGATCAGGGGAAATGGGGGAAAGGCGTAGAGAAGGGTCCGGGGCCCCTCGTGCACCAGTGCATCGTAGCCCAGAGGACTGGCATTGTCCAGCCCAATAACTGAGCAGGCTCGGGGAGAAAAACCCCACCGCCAGCTCCAGAACATCACCGGCGGGCCCCCTGGCCGCGGGAGGGCCTGGGGAAACGCCGACCGGGATGAGCAGACTGAACTGGGCGCAAACTCTGGGCCCCACCATCGTCCCCTTGGGCCCTAGTCGGTCTCGGACTAGGAGCCGTGCTTGTGGACCCCAAGAAAGGGACAGGAGGGGGGAGGGAACCCCGGAACGAGCCCCTAGCTGCCCCAGCAGCAGCTGGCCAGCAGGGAGGTCTATGGAGACCTGCCAGCTGCTACCGTGTTCTTGAGGCCTGTGCTGTATGCTCCAAGGCCTCCAGTGCAGCGGAACCGAATAGTTCTCAGGGTTTTCCTGCAAGGCTCGGACAGGGGCGATTGCGCCAGTCACACCTGGCGCCGAGCATGGACCAATGTAGAGAGCGTGCGTCCAAGCTCACGTGTCATCAGGGCGAAGGCCTACAGAGAGGCGTCCAACAAGCTCTGAGTTGACTGGTCCAAAGGAACTGACTCCAACCAAGAGGAGAAGCCCAACATCAGATGGGAGAGTGAGTTCCCTATGCGGCCCATCCGGACACCTGAGTCGTAGGCCCTACACAGCAAATCGTCCGTGACACGGCATTGCGGTCGTGGACAACGGGCATTAGTCCTCAACGCCTCATCGGGAGGAACGATGAGGGAGGCAATGGCAGACTCGACAGGGTGCATGCAGCCCAATCAGAACTTGGGTGCCTCGTGCATGGCAGCCAGGGCCCTGCCATCCACTGTCGGGCGGGAAAAGGCCCTTGTGTCTGTCCAGCAAGCATGCAGCTCCTGGACGTATTCTGCTGAGGGAGGAAAAACGAAGGCAGCCTCGGCATCACGGCGCCTAAAGAAGGCGCTAGATGGAGCAGGCTGGGCCAGGGGAATGTCCAGCTGCAAACGGCCCGGAGCCGTTTTAATAGCTTCAGACACCGGTTCCTCCGCACCTCCCAGGAAGGCACCGGAGCACAAGCAGAAAACGCCACTGGCGAGCCAAATCAAAGCGAGCAGCAAAACCACTGCCGAATAAAGTAATTAGACTCAGCACGAGCAGAAAACGCCACCTGCGAGTCAGACAATCAGGAATAGCAACGTATAATTGAATGAACGGACTCAGCATGAGCAGAAAACGCTACCGGCGAGCCGAACAAACTTACCAGAAACCCTGGAAGAAAAGGCAGCTTGCGCAGCCTCTGGAGGGCAGAATCATCCGCAGCTATGACCACAAACGATCACAAGGCTCCCAGCAGCAAGAGGAACGAGGAACAAACAAACGCAAGTCAACACCTGCATTCATCAACCTGCGTGCGAGAAGAAAGAAGGGACTGGGCTCCCGGTGTCATGTGACTATATAGACTCACGTGAGCCACCAGTAGGTCACATGTGACCATGTTGTTATTAATTTTTCGACCTGCGCATGCGCAAGAATGATCATTCAGTGCTTGAAGCACCGCCTCTTGCGGTCAGTAGGGATGAAATAGAACCACACTGACTCAATTAACTGGAAAGGAAACAGAAAATAAACTAGTAAACAAGAGTGCAAAGGAACACATATTAAAACATAAATAAACACAAAGATACTAAAAGAGAAATTAAACTAGGAAATCCAAGGAAGACAAAGAACTATAATAATTACAATAATAATAATGATGACGATAATAAATAATAACAATAATAATAAACCATACAAAGTAAGAAAACAACCATAAAGGAACTTAAGAAGGAAAACACTAGGAGGCTGTAGAGGGAGAAAAAGAACTAATAAATATGATACAAAAACCAAAATAGAAACAGCTAAGCAAAAAGTAAACAAACACAAAGCCACAAACAAAAGTCCAAAAATATCACACCTGACATTTTTACTTGTAAAACATTTTGAAAACGTTGTATAATTTTCCTTTTTTTATAATTATGCATTTTGTTTGGTTGGTCTCTTACATAAGATCTAAAGATATTTAATTTTGTGGTTGCAACACACAAAAATGTGAAAACATTTAGTAGTTAGAGAATAACATAATTTAAAAAACTTACATACCAATCTTTCTGCCTAGCACCCACAACTTGACTTTTAAACGTGTTTTTTTTCAGTCATCACTGCTTTGGCCCTCAAACAGCTTGTCCCTGCTTGATACACGGAGAACTTGATTGCAGCTGTTTATATGTCAAACTGATTTATGACAAGACCTCAGTTCTCCCCTGGTCTGTTTACCTCATTGTTTACAAAAGCACACACAGTCATAAACACAAATGCAAATTAATGCTGTCCCTAAAGAATTATTTTTATAAATAAGAATGATCTTTGATTATATTCTCCTAAGTTGCACAGTAAATATTCACACAAAAAATTGTGAATTATGCATGAAAGAGTATTTGTGACCACAGTGTTGGAACAAATACACACCAACTACTGAATGTTCTCTGTATTTGTAAGGATGGATGTTTCATATGTAGCTCAACATGACCTGCTACATTATGACCCCCATGTTGTAATCCCATAATCTTTAACTGTCAAGCTCGTGAACATGGCCACAAAACTGATTAGACTCAGGCCATGTCCCTTCATAAGCTCTTATTTTCCATGTCTTAGCGTGTGTCAAGCTGAAGGTGACAGGCCTGTGGTGAAACCACGCTAAGGTTTGGAGAGGAAAAGAGCAGCTGAGAGGAAGCACACACAAGGCGAAACACCATGTTTTAAGCCATCTGTTGCAGTCAGCGGGATGTGGAGGCCATTCCTGATATTTGCTGTCAATTAAATACAGCCGAGTGTGAGTCATGCCACATGTACTGTGGTTTTAGGATATTTTTAAATTAGCAGCTACTGGTCATTCCTGACACCTGCATCATATGAATATGCTTTCTTCTCCAGCCAGTGAAGAAGTGGGAATTTCTCCAAATGGCTCACCTTGGATGGGAACACGGTGTTTTAAAAGTAATAAAATCAAGTATTAACCCAAGATCTGTAGGAAATGTGAAGTTCCAAAGGAGAAATTGAGGAATTATAATAGTTTATGGAAGTCTATGGAATTAATAAAAAAATAAAATGGCGTGTAGAGCCAAACAAACTATGGGGACCCCACTTAAAAAATATTTTAACATGTAAACGACATGTTCTTTGTGATGTCTCTCTGTTATTCACTTGCATAATAACTTTCTTTCTTACTACTTGTACCTGGCTTGTTAGTCAAACTGCTGTCCTGTGTTACACATTGTATTTCATTTTCAATATGGGGGATAAATAATTTCTGCAACTTTTTCTTAGAGGTCAAGAAATATTTTAAAAATAATAAAAAATAAACTTAACACAATTCAGCAGAGGATATGTTACCGGTACTAGACCTAGGGGAAACCCGGACCGACAGCAAGTGGCACACAGGCTAGGGAGAAATGTGTAGCCAGTACACTGAGCACACTGTGGATCAAAGAGAGGAGACTGGTTTTACCGTGTTGCCCTGGCCAGAGCTTGTTTATTCTGAGCTGCATTCTCAATACATTACATTCTTCTCAAAAAAAAAAAAAAAAACAGGCGAAGTCCGGAGTGCTCATAACTGACAAAGAAAGAAAATCAAAATCTTCACAAATAAAATAAGAAAGGAATAAAACACTATTTAAACAGAAAGTACATATAATGTAGTAAATATGAAAAAGATTCTTTACAAAAGAAAATCACTACCAATTAGTCTAAAATTAAAATAATTAAACAGACAAAAGCTTTACATTTACTCACAAAATCAATTCACTAACTATATTCAGTAGTTACCAAGATTAGTTATAAAGATTGGGGAAAACTGTGATGGATCAACACAATCAGTGGATGTCAGTAGAAGGTTTATAATTTCTGAGGACAGCTAAAATGTAAAGACTACAGTAAAACAACAAATTTCTTCTTATTTGAAAATATTTATGGTAAATAGCTACACACATTGTTACCTCAATGAGATGGCTGCTGACTGCTTGAGCTATCTGTTGTCACTTTGTCATGAAGTGCCTTGAAGCAAAGAATCCAATTTTTCATAATCCTAGGACAAAAAGCGTTTAAATGGTGAGGCTGTTCTTAGTGTGTAGTGTTAAATCTGCCCTTTTCACCTATTTACATTCATAAATCTCACCCACTTTTTCTGCATATTGGTTCTTTAGGGAAAGTCCTCACTTCTTCCTGGAATATTGGAAAATGTTTGTTTTTTATTCTTATTGTATTTTTATTTATTGATGCAAGACATAAACAAAAAATTAAATTAACTGAGTTTCATAGATTAGAGTGTGGATGTTTTCTATAACAATGATGATGGTGCTGGGCCTTCCTGGCAAACAGTGATATTGATCTGTTGACCAACCGGGATGCTAGGCCTTCCACTAGTGCCCGACCAAGGACCCTAGATTGGAATTTATCATGATAATCATGTGGTGCTATATACGTTGTATACATATATTCCAGTATTACTTAGAATAAATGAGAAATTCTGCACACTCTGGTGTGTGGATTCTCCCTCTACAGATAGTATCAAGGAGCGTGTTTACCATAGGAGTTAGAAATCGGAAATCTGGTTTGGGACCAAGGTTAAAAAAGTTTTTATTATAGTTAAGATTTTTTATTATAGTTTAGTTTTATTTCTTTGTGACTTTTTTCTTTGATGCTTAGTTTTAGCCTAGTTGTCATTAGTTCTAGTACTAGTTTTTGTTTTTACATACTTCCAAAATGTCATAGTATTGTATTGGTGTAGTTATGTACATATGTATTAGGTAATAAATACTCAACACAAGATACCCTTTTCAAAAAGTGTTTTCAATTACTGTTGAACAACCAACTGTCTACAAAAACAGTCTGCAAGATAGCAGCCTTGAGTGTAAAATGTGTGTAATACTGCAGCTGCTGACAATAGTCCACGCATAACAATAATATAAAATAATATAATACTACACAATAAAATGTTAACTTAATCTTGATCACATAAGGCATGTGGACATCATAGTCTCAATAAAACATATTTACCAGCGCATCCTGTGGTGTTCCTGTGTATTAACCACTCCAAACTCCAACCTCTCCACAATGGCCAAGACCAGAGAGCTGTGTAAGGACATATGGATAAAATAGTAGGCCTACAGGAAAATAGCCAAGCAGCTTGGTAAGAAAGCGACAACTGTGGGCGCAATTATAAGAAAATGGAAGAAGACTGTCAATCTCCCTCAGTCTGGGGTTCCATGCAAGATCTCACCTCGTGGGGCATCAATGATCTTGAAGAAGGTGAGGGATCAGCTCAGGACTACACGACATGACTTAGTCAATGGCCTAAAGAGAGCTGAGACCATAGTATCAAAGAAGACCATTAGTAACACACCGCCAAGGATTAAAATCCTGCAGCGCACACAGGTCCCCCTGCTCAAGGCCCATCTGAAGTTTACCAGTGACCATCTCGATGATCCAAAGGAGGAATGGGTGAAGGTAATGTGGTCTGACGAGAGAAAAATAGAGCTTTTTGGTCTAAACTCCACTTGCCGTGTTTGCAGAAAGAAGAAAGATGAGTACAACCCCAAGAACACCATCCCTACTGTGAAGTATGGAGGTGGAAACATCCTTCTTTGGGGATGCTTTCTGCAAAGGGGACAGGACGACTGCACCATATTGAGGGGAAGATGGATTGGGGCCATGTATCAGAAGATCTTAGCCAACAATCTCCTTCCCTCAGTAAGGCCACTGAAGATGGGTCATGGCTGGATCTTCCAGCAAGACAACGACCCGAAACACACAGCCAGGGAAACCAAGGTGTGGCTCCTGTAAAAACCATCTCAAGGAGTCCTGGAGTGACCTAGCCATTTTCCAGACCAGGGCCTAATCGAAAAATTTTGTAAGGAGCTGAAAGTCTGTATTGCCCAGCAAAAGCCCCAAAACCTGAAGGATCTGGAGAAGATCTGTATTGAAGAGTGGTCCAAAATCCCAGCCTCAGTGTTTACAAACCTAGTCAAGAACTACAGGAAATGTCTGATATCTGTTACTGCAAACAGAGGTTTCTGAATCAAATATTAAGTTTTGTTTTCTCATGTATCAAATACTTATGCAATAAAATGCAAATTAATTACTTAAAAATCACACAATGTAATTTTCTAGAGGTTTATTTTAGATTCAGTCAGTCACAGCTGAAGAGTACCCATGATAAAGGGACAGCTCAGGTGGTAGGAGTTCGTCCTGTAACCGGTGGGTTGCTGGGTCGAACCGCTCTGTTCGTCTCAGTCGTTGTGTCCTTGGGTAAGACTCTTCAGCCGACTTGCCTGCTGATGGTGGTCAATGGGCTCATTGGCGCCTGTGTATGGCACCCTCACTTCTGTCAGTGTACCCCAGGGCAGCTGTGGCTACTGTACATTGTAGTCTACCACTGTCAGTGTGTGAAATTGTGTATTAATAGGTGAATGAACAATTGTAGTGTAAAGCACTTTGGGGTCTCTGGGGACTTACAAAGGGGACTTACAAGCACTATGTTCAGGCCATTTACCATTTACTATAAAAATTAAAGACTATACTCAGCCGTGTATCAAATACTTGTTATCCCCCCTGTACTTGACTGCTTAAAAACAATAGTAAGATTCTGAGTCATTTTTGTTTAGGGTTTCTGGTTCTGATCTTTAATTTCTCCCTTGTTGAATCTCAAACGTCAGTCTCCCATATTTGTAGTGGTATCAAACGCTGGAATTGTTATTTTATAAAAGGGAATCTGAATGTTCGAACTTTTAACATGTGACAAACAGAAAAACCACAGGGTACATGGGATTTAATGTTTTGATCTTCTGTGCAGTCAACTAATGACAGCACAGACACAAAAACCCAGTTCAGATGTCCAAAGAACAATACAGTACCTTCAAGATGATGACTGGAGACAATGTTATGCACAATGGCAACAAACCCAGAGGACTTTCAGACTGACATTCCACAAACATCTTATTTAAATATTTAAAATTATTTAAATGGTTAAGAAAACACTCTAATTCTTATAAATCAAATGTAGGCTTGCTGAAGGATGAAAGCATGCTAATTATACTGGGCAGTGGTGTAGAAAATAATTTTTTTTAACATGTTCAGTCTTGGCATTTAAAAGATACCATAGAGACAATATCTTCTTGTAAGAAAAACTAACAAAATTGGGGAGAAGCTGCAAAAAGGAATCATACAAAGCCACCGAAGCCTAGCCCCTCCACCCTACGATGTTTCTTTGTGTGGCTGTGGTAATGTTAAATGTTTTGATGAATGCAAATGTATATGTATAAAGTTAATTACAATTGGGGTTGCGGCAAGGGTGTGTGAGACCACACTGCTGACTGCAGTCTACTCCATCCAAAACTCAAATCCCTAGCTGTTTATAGTACCGTATTTTCCGCACTATAAGGCGAACTTAAAAACCTTTAATTTTTTCAAAAAATGACAGTGCGCCTTGTAATCCGGAGCACCTTATATATGGATCAATTGGTTAATTGGTTGATCCATACTGGTTGTACACAGCGCTCTTTCAAAATGTTTCAGTACGACTGGTAAACTACAAAGCCGCACCGCTTGCAGCATTACGGCTACCGTAGTCAGGGGCGTCGCCGAAGTAAGAGCGGTAAACACCTGTACTGTGCTTACTCCTAGTCCAACACCACTTGTGTGTGTATAACGTTTGAATGTACTGTTGCAGGAATTGCCTGAACTATATGTGATTAGAAGCTCAGTGTGTGGGGTGTATGTTTCGTGTGTGTGTATGGAAGATGTTGACATTACTCCTCCGGACAGAGGTGGTGCTGTGTGCTGCTGTAGCTGAGAATCAAGAGTGAAGGAGTGACGTCGGTATTATTGTGTGTGTGGGGTGGGTAGAGACGGCGACCGGAGCAGCGGTGTATGAGTCTGTAAGCCCTGTGTTTTTACGTGCTGCAAAGTCATTAAAAAGAACCCCAAATCTCGTCAACAACTCAGTGTTTTGATGCTGTTTCTTCATGCTCAACTCAGCAACGTATGAGTGAGGGAGTTAACCCCGAGGAAACTAGTAACTTCGGCCCTGGGGAAAGCGTCTCCCCTGTGTCATCAGACTACGGTCAGGGCACAGAAACAGGAAAGGTTAACAGTACTAACGTTTGATTTAGGGCATCAAACTGTTTCTTTTACGTGTTTACTGAATCAGGGAAAAGTTCCCTTTCACGTTTTAACTAACGTTTGATTTCAACTTCAACTTCATAGACTCCAATGCATTACTAACGTGCGGTTGGCTCTATTCAATAGAATTCTATGTAGAGGAGACCTCACCATGAGAGTGAGTGGAGTTATCAGAACGCTAGTTTGTAGTGCAATAGTAAAGTTTGACTGACTGACTTATCTGACTGTTTTGTTGACATTCTCTTTAGCACAGCTACATCTAGTGGATGCATAACGCAACCCCAGTCAAACGTTTGACTGCAGTAGTTTCTATTCTATGCGCCTTATAATCCGGTGCGCCCTATATATGAAAAAAGTTCTAAAATAGGCCATTCATTGAAGGTGCGCCTTATAATCCAGTGTGCCTTATAGTGCGGAAAATACGGTATATTAAAATTGAGGTGCTGTACAAAGCCAAACATACTGGAGTGGTGGCATTGAATGGTGCTCCCAACATGCCTGCAATGTCCATCGTCCCACACCTAAAGACCGTACTGATGTGTAGACCCCAAAGCCCCCTAAGATAAGCTACTCCCCTCTTCTAGGAATCATAGCTAAATAAAAATTAGGAAATTCTGGTGTACTTGGTGTATTCGGCTCAGATTTGAGTATGTTGGTTTCCTGAAGTAAGACAATGTCTGCTTTTTTTTTTCTAGTTGATCCATGCTTTTATGCTTTTTAATAACATTTTCAAATCCACGTATATTCTAAGTGACACATTGTATTGAGTTCATATCACTAACAAAGTTTGAGGTCTAAACTAGATTTGTTATGTCAGTGTTTTCCTGTGTGGGTGTGTGTGTCTGTGTGGAAATGAAAGAAAACAGATACAAGTCAAAATCACAGTCACCAAAAGTTGCACGTTTACATTAAACTTATTAAATGCCAATTAACTTTACCTATTATATAATCAGTTTTAACTTTTTAAAGTCTGTCAACTGTAACTGTAACAACAACGCAAGCTCCCTCAGCAATGCACTTCTTCCTCACAGGAGAAAGAGCGCATCGGCAGTCCAGGATCTCCTTTGGAAATTGATCGTTCACACTGTTTGTACCATGTAGTTTCCTACCGCAGCATCTGACTTGTTCTTTCTGTTTAAAATGTTCTAACCTTGCTACAGTGGGTCTCAGCTGGATGTTGTCGGGCTGTTTCGCTCCCAGACAATGTACTCGGTGAAAGATGATGTTCGTTACAACATCGCTTGGGATCTTGAGCTGACGCTGGAGGAAATCATGCACAGTGGCCTCTAGATCTTTTTCTGTATGTTCAGGAATGCTAGAGATTATCCCGCTGTTGGGACCCAGCCATGGATTTCAACATTAAACTCCAGTACAGACTTTCCTGAACTTTCAAAATAAATTGCATTTAACTGACTTCCAGCAACTGAGGAAAGGGGAGTAGCAGCAGACTTCCCATGATGCCACTGCCTGAATAAGAGCACCCCTGTCTTCCAGCCAGAGCTACAGAAGTTAGCTGGAAGCTAACCCTTTGTTCACAGAGCTCTCTTCAAACTTCATCGTCGCTTGGACAACGTTCCTCACCACAGTTCATGAGGTTAAGTTTTTGGGCGGAAAAACAGAAGTGATTTAGGTTGAAATGATCTAAACGTTTTTCATTTTATGAAGTTTGGTTTTGTTTATGTTGAACTCAGCTATCTTGGTGCTAGCAGACTATCTGCAGCACACGTGCTCAGGTTGTGTTCTTTGTGTGTTTTTAAAGTGTCATAATGTTGATGGCCGACTTGACCCACATGCAGAAAAATACGAAGAAACAGAGAAACGTTTAGTAAAACTTTTATTAGGAAATCTGGTGCAGGAATCCGCAGTAGCAGGGAGACTGAAAAAGAGAATGAATGCTGGTGAACAACCCACAACTGAAATTCTCAAATATGTTCTATGGAGAAAGCTTACATTTGGTAGAGTTAAGTCTGCCAGGGAGAGAGGTTGTGATCCTGGTAAGAGGTGGCTATGCAGCACTGCCGTAGCAGGTGAGTCCCGAGAGGCTTGGAGGAGGGTGGACAGGGTTCGTATGAAGCTGTGAGAACAATCTCAAATGTGGTTGCCAGTGGAACAAAAACAAGAATCCAGAGTCCAAAAAACTATTGGAAATTTCCTTCAGATATCTCACATGAGCGAGGCTTGGTCAACCTGAGACAAAAACAAAACATTAGTCAAGGAACAAGAATTAGAATCTTCTCAGACAAGCAATAATCAAAACCATGATTTGACCAGGTAAAATACCACGAAGAGGCAAAACACTCAGGCGTCGAAGTACTGGCTCGCCTCCTTCTTATAGTCCTCCAGCTGATGACAATTATGCAAAACACCTGACGACCAGCTCCTCAGCTCCTAACGCCCCTACTGGTGGAAGAGGGTTAGTAGCAGGCAAAAATGACCAGGATCTGACACCACCTCCCCCTCAACGACCGCCTCCGGGCGGTCCAGACGAACTGGTCTGAGACGACCAGAAGTCCTGAATCAAGTTAGAGTTCAAGATGAAAGACCGGGAAACCCAGAGGCGATCCTCGGGACTGTAACCCTCCCAATCCACCAGGAACTGCCATTCTCTTCCCCGCCTACGAGAGGCCACGATCCGGCGGACCGAGTAGGCAGGGTGGCCTTGGAACTCCCGGGCGGGTGGAGGGGGCACAGCCGGAGGAGAGAGCGTGCTGGACTGGACAGGCTTAATCTGAGATACAAATGTAAACGTACAGAAGAAGGATTAACCACAGAATCAATAACATAAGGACCGATGAACCTGGGAGATAATTTCCGGGACACAGACTTAAGGGGAACAGTCCATGTAGATGCTGACCCGGGCTATAGGCAGGAGCGGGGGTCCGTCGTCTGTCGGCGTAGTGCTTGTTGGCTGCAGCAGACCGCTGTAATGCCTTGGAAGTGGCCGCCCAGATCCGTCTGCATCGCCGGATGTGCTGTTGTACAGAAGTAACAGCAATCTCCTTTTCATCCGCAGGAAACAAGGGTGGTTGATACCCTAGCGAAACTTCAAATGGGGAAAACCCAGTGGCAGTGGACACATGTGAATTGTGTGAGTATTCAATCCATGGCAAATGGTTGCTCCAGTCAGTGGGACTGGAGGATGCTGCGCAGCGTAGAGCTGCCTACATCTCCTGATTAAGTCTCTCTACTTGGCCATTGGTTTGCGGATGGCGACCGGAACTTAGAGAAACCTTTGCCCCCAATGCTGCACAGAATTCCCTCCACACTTGGGCGGTGAACTGAGGTCCCCGGTCAGATTGCACGTTCTGGGGAATTCCATGCAAACGAAACACGTGTTTGACCAAAAGCTTGGCAGTCTGGATGGCGGATGGTAGTTTCCTGAGGGATACAAGATGGCAGGCTTTAGAAAATATGTCCACTATTGTCATAATAGTCGTCATACAATGAGAATCTGGAAGGCCAATAACAAAATCCACGGCGATGTGGGACTAAGATCGAGGTGGAACATCCAGTGGTTGTAGAAGGCCAGCAGGCGGTCGATTTGATGTTTTGTTTCGAGCACATGTTCTACAAGCAGATACATAGTCCTTAACGTCCCAATGTAGAGTGGGCCACCAGAAGCATCTGGTTATTGCGGCAATGGTCCGACTAGCTCCTGGGTGGACCGCAAACCTTGAAGCGTGAAACCAGGTAATGAGGCGAGACCGAACGGCGTCGGGCACATACATCCGATTAGGTGGTCCAGATCCTGGCCCCGGGTCAGCAAGGAGGGTCTGCTGCACACAGTCCTCAATCTCCCAGGTCATGGTTCCAAACGTGCAACTAGGAGGTAGGATAGGTGCAGCTAATTCCTCTGTCTCATTTGTGGAGAATTGACGTGACAGGGCATCTGGCTTTATGTTTCTGGTACCAGATCTGTAAGAGATCAACAAATTAAAACAAGAAAAGAACAAAGACCAACGTGATTGTCTAGGATTTAACCGTTTTGCTGACTGGATGTATGATAAATTTCTGTGGTCTGTCCAGACCAGCACAGGGTGTTCAGCGCCCTCCACCCAGTGCCTCCACTCCTCCAGGGCGAGCTTAATAGCCTGGAGCTCTCTGTCACCACATCATAGTTTCTGTCTGCTGTAGATAGTCGTCGAGAGAAAAAGGCACACGTATGGAGTCTTGCGTCGAGATCCTGGCGTTGGGAGAGCACCGCCCCCACCTCGGTGTCCGAAGTGTCCACCTCCAAAACAAACTGCTTAGCTGAATCCGGATGAACGAGTACTGGTGCATGGGTGAACTTAGTCTTAAAAGTGTTGAATGCGTTGTCTGCTTCTGTAGTCCAGGTGAACGGCACCTTAGAGGATGTTGTTGTAAATATGAATCTGAGAATATTATTTAATATTAATATTTTAATATTAATATTTTAATATTTTACCAAATAATATTCCGGTCTGTTAAGGGTTGTCCTGTGAATACCAGCCCCATTAAGGCGATGGTATTAGGACAAAATAGAAAGGTGTGAGACGAGCTCTGGCATTATTGAACAGCATAAACTCTGCACACATATGGAATGAATTCACACAATTTTTTAAAATACAAGAATTTATTAACAAAAATAAGTCAACTCAAAGTCAAACATATTTCAATCAACAAACTCTTTACTATGCTAAAACAATCCAACTAAACTACCAAGAAGAATTAAAGAATAATGAAGACTAATGGACTATGTACAATATAAACAAGTTGATTAAAGATGATTAGAAATCACGACCAAAAAGAGTGATGCAACATTACCATGCAATGTTTATGTTTGAGAACCAAGGATTATCTTGAAGAATCTGGAAGTGAAGTTAAGTTAGTTTTGGAACTAACTTAGAAAATAATCAGCAACCTTTAGACAACCCTTTACAATGCAAGATCAGATTAAATATTATTTTAATAAAATAATGTTTTAAATAATGATCTGCTGAATAAAACCAACCTCCTGGATGACTAATTCTCAACGGTGTCTAATTAGCTTCCTTCATTTATTAAAATAATATTTGAAGAAATATTATTGAGTATTTTGGAAAAGAGCCAAATTTTTGTGGAGAAATGGGGCTTAATGGTGTTTACTTAGTTATCAACTCTAGCAAATGATGTTCAGGGACTATTATTCACTAGCTTGAAAACTAACAACCTTTCTGTTGACTAGCCTTAATGCTAGCACGCGTGTTCTTACCAGCTGGCCATTGGGCTAACAAAGAAGCTAGCTAAAGTGCTAAGCTAGAGATAGCTTAGCGCCAGAATCAACACATACCTTTAAAATACCAGAGTTAAAATGCATAAGCGCTGACGGCGCGTTATGAGCAATGTTCTGGTTAAAACCACCCTTTAAATAAAGTTTATCTTAGCTTTAAAACATACAAAGAACACGAACCGGCCTGGGTGCTACAGGTAGCATGCTAGCACCAAGATAGCCGAGTTCCACAAAACAAACTTCATAACATGAAAACGTTTAGATCATTTCATCCTAAACCATTCTGTTAATCTGCCCAAAACCCAACCTCTGACCCTGTTGAGTTAATGTTGTCCAAGGGTGAAGTTTGAAGAAGATATCCGTCGTGAACAAAGAGTTAGCTTCCCGCTAACTTCTTCAGTTTCTTCCGATCCGAAGGTGCGTTTGTTCTGTGAACAAAGGTTAGCTTCCCGCTAACTTCCTCAGTTTCTCCCGATCAGAAGGTGACCAGCTGTTTGTTACCGTAAACATGGTTGCGGCCGTCGTCTTTCCTCCAGACTCGGGCTTGTCGAAACAGCTTCTCCACCGGCTTCTCTCGGAACACCGTTTGCTTCTGTGGGGCCTCGAAGAGAAAATGTAAGCAACTCTTACACCTTAATTTCCCCGTTCATGAATGAAAATACCGGATACACAGACAGTATTTCATTCTACTTAACTTTTGCTTATGATCGGTGATCGGTCCTTGGATCCAGTTGAATTCATGTCTTTTTACCAGCAAAAGACATTCAGCGCGCTTTCCCCTCCTATCCGGTTCCTATGGAGAGCCGCGTGGAAGAGAAAGACTTGTGGAAAGGTGGGGCTTTTATTTGGGTATTGGCGCCACAGGAAGTCCACAGTTACCTCCTTTCCTGGCTGTGCTGGAAGAAGGTTAATGCACTTTATTTTGAAAGGTTCCAGGAAAGTATGCACCGGAGTTTTAGTGTTGAAAACCCATGGCTGTGCGGTCCCAACAATGTCAGGGCTGAGAGGGGACTGGCCTTCTGGCTGTTGAATTCATGTCTTTTTACCAGCAAAAGACATTCAGCGCGCTTTCCCCTCCTATCCGGTTCCTATGGAGAGCCGCGTGGAAGAGAAAGACTTGTGGAAAGGTGGAGCTTTTATTTGGGTATTGGTGCCACAGGAAGTCTGCAGTTACCCCCTTTCCTGGCTGTGCTGGAAGAAGGTTAGTGCACTTTATTTTGAAAGGTTCCAGGAAAGTATGCACCGGAGTTTTAGTGTTGAAAACCCATAGCTGTGTGGTCCCAACATCCCCCCTTTTAGTTCCGAAGAATGGGACGAAATCCAGTCTTTGGGGCTAACAATCTGTCCTCAGCCATGTGAAAAGAGTCTCTGGGTTCCTGTAGCAAGGCAGAGTTCAACAGTTCATTTTGGTTCAGAGGTTAGTGTTTGGACAGGAGTGAGGCAGGCTTGGGCGGACTAATACTAATAAAATGTTTTAAAGAAAAAACAAAAACAAAAATAAAAGTCATGTAATAATTTTCACACCATAATAATACTGCTTTTAAACCTTACTTTCTGAAGTTCAAACCATAAGAAAAAGATCAAAACAGAGTATAGGGTGTTGGAAATTATTTACCATCTTCATACCTTGTTTGATAGATTTTACAGGCTTGCCATGTCTTTTAGGAACGCCGTTACCTCAGTTATAGCACGCCTGCAGATTATCTCAAACTCCTCCTCTGTGATGACATCTTTGGAGTGGCTCCACTGTTTACCACCAACCTTACAGTTCGATGTTGTACTGTGAAAAGGTGTTTGTCTTTTAACTGGTGGCTTGTCTTTTGGCTGATGCCAGTTACCACCCCCCTGGTTCTGTTGCATCACTTGGGGACTTACTTTGCGCCTCTTCTTAGGCCTGTTTTGAGGTTGAATGTTTAACACTCTAACTTTGCCTTTTCCTGCTCTGTCTGAACTGACACGTGTTTCCCACACAAGCTGAGCATGTCTACGAGTCTCCTGCATGGAGAGATTTTCTGTTATACAATGCATGGTCACGTCATACTGCACGCTAACGTGGAAGTTGTGAAGAAACAACGACTTAAACGTGTGGTCTTCTTCAAGACCTGGAGCATAACATCCCTGAAAATAAGCTGTCTTCAAATGTTGGAAATATTCTCTGGGAGGTTCGAACTGTTTTTGCAAAACTGTCAAAGCATTAATAGTGCCAGCGGCTTCATCTCTGTAAACATAGTACTCTTCTCTAAGAGCCTGGCAGAGAGCTGGATAGCTGTCACTAATTTCTGGAGGAAGAGTTTTTATGAACGTATGAACACTCTTAGCTGTTGTTTTCCAAGTAAGCCTCAGCTTCTCACGATCAGAAGGAAAACGCAAGTCAAGAAGACAATGTTCAACCTCACACAGGTAAGCATCAATATTTGACTCCTGGCTACCTGGATCAAAAACTTCTATGTCCTTAGCAAGGGATTCAAGCTGTTTGAAACGGACACCATGCTCCCAAGGTGGACCACGTCCATCTGATAACTCAAGTTGGTTAAGTTCATGAAATGGTGGAAGATCATGATAAAACCTCTGGGGAAGGAAACAAGTCTTCTCATGATTTAAATGAGAGCTTTGTAATGAATGGACTCGTGCAAAGGGTGCTGGGTCAGGTTGGATTGAGTCACCTGAGAACCATGTGCTTCTCTCCTGGTCCCTAGGGGTTGACACAGAGTAAGAAAGAAGAGGGGTGCCGATCAGGCTGGAAGGGTGCTCCTCCCACTGAATTGGGCCACTTATGCACGCTGAGTCCGGCACTTGGTCATCTTGGTGGTTGTTCACTGCAATGGGATTTGGCAGGACACCACTGGAGACCATCTGACTTCCAACATTTCTGTTAAGGTCTGTGGAAGTAAGTTGGACACTTTGGCTAAATTTAGGAGGGGGAGACTCTGACCTAGGTGCTGGATGCCTGCTGTCTGAGTCTGCCCCCTGCTGTGGCTGCTGCAGCTGCTGTGAGTGAAAATGCAAATTGGGTACCTGAGAGGTGGGGGTCTGTCCCCACTTTTGGGATGAAGCTTCCCTGAGCTCATCTGCCTTCAGGTCCACTAACTTTGCTTCAGCTTTCTTGGTCCTCTCCTCAGCTTTTGAGAGCTCAAGCTTTGCAGCATTCTCTCTTTGAAGGGCCATCTGATGGTCAGCCTGTAACTGAGAATATCTTTTAGCTTCCAGTTGTGATTTCTGCTGATACAACAAGGTAAGCTGACAAAGAACATCTGAAATCAGAGCATCTCCAGTCGGATACTTAATGAAGTTTACCAACTCCTGAATCCTCTGATCACATGTGGCAAGGTCAAACTGATTTAAAACACCCCGCTCATCTGGAGACAAACGGATGAGATCAGCAACCACCACCTTCTGCATCTCCACGTCTGCTGAATTCATAATGGAGTTTAATTCCATTATTCTGGCAGACACTACAAAACAACAACAAAGTTATGAGAATGTTACTAAAAGCAACATCTACCAAATGTATGTCCAGCTATATATGCACATCTGACTATACATATATTGGAAACATTTGATTGTAAAATGGGTGCACCAGTTGATCATTCAACCTGTGACTTATGATAACACTATGCTCCAAGTGTTATAATGCTACTCCTTTCTCTAAGGATACTTGTGATTTTAGAGTTAATTTTTCACCTTTCTTTGGGAGAACTAGTTATTAGACCCTACTTTTAACCTTTAAGGGAATTTTGTTTAAAATGCAAAGGGAAAAGAAAATTGCTACACCTCCCAAGTATAATAATTGCAATTTGACTTTTGATTCACCCCCCTTTATGGCAGGGTGATTAGTTTAAATTTGGGATTTAATCTGTCAAGAGTCCTGTTCTTTCAAACCATAAAACAAACTATAAAGTTCCTGAATGGATACATGCATCAAATTAGGTCAGATACTAAACTAACTGCAAAGTTAATTTAGTTTCAAATTGTGGTCTTACACAAAATACAGCCTCTGGATACAGATGTGCAGCAACTGTCTGGACATTGAGGTTAACTGAAGTCAAACCAAGTCTCAAGTTATTGCTTACACAGAAGAAACCAGACTGAGTCAGAACATCTAAAATTTTGCTTATGTAGCAGAGTTGATTGTTACTAGCACGGAGACATTGGAGTTATTAATTTTGACGAAAGTCTAAATTTGTGAACTCCTGGAGTGTCACGAGTTATAATGTTCTCTTAAATATAATCAGTGACATCTGATGTTAGAACTCTGATGTTTTGAGTCCTATTGTGACCAGTGACAGCTGGTTTTAAGCTAATCACTTGGTACCTCAATAATGCGCAGTTGTGGTTTTATTCATTCACATTTATGTACAGTGCAAGCTGTTCATAATAATGCCCACCCAGGGACGCCACTATGTTGTAAATATGAATCTGAGAATATTATTTAATATTAATATTTTAATATTAATATTTTAATATTTTACCAAATAATATTCCGGTCTGTTAAGGGTTGTCCTGTGAATACCAGCCCCATTAAGGCGATGGTATTAGGACAAAATAGAAAGGTGTGAGACGAGCTCTGGCATTATTGAACAGCATAAACTCTGCACACATATGGAATGAATTCACACAATTTCTTAAAATACAAGAATTTATTAACAAAAATAAGTCAACTCAAAGTCAAACATATTTCAATCAACAAACTCTTTACTATGCTAAAACAATCCAACTAAACTACCAAGAAGAATTAAAGAATAATGAAGACTAATGGACTATGTACAATATAAACAAGTTGATTAAAGATGATTAGAAATCATGACCAAAAAGAGTGATGCAACATTACCATGCAATGTTTATGTTTGAGAACCAAGGATTATCTTGAAGAATCTGGAAGTGAAGTTAAGTTAGTTTTGGAACTAACTTAGAAAATAATCAGCAACCTTTAGACAACCCTTCACAATGCAAGATCAGATTAAATATTATTTTAATAAAATAATGTTTTAAATAATGATCTGCTGAATAAAACCAACCTCCTGGATGACTAATTCTCAACGGTGTCTAATTAGCTGCCTTCATTTATTAAAAAAATATTTGAAGAAATATTATTGAGTATTTTGGAAAAGAGCCAAATCTTTCTGGAGAAATAGGGCTTAATGGTGTTTACTTAGTTATCAACTCTAGCAAATGATGTTCAGGGACTATTATTCACTAGCTTGAAAACTAACAACCTTTCTGTTGACTAGCCTTAATGCTAGCACACGTGTTCTTACCGGCTGGCCGTTGGGCTAAAAAAGAAGCTAGCTAAAGTGCTAAGCTAGAGATAGCTTAGCGCCAGAATCAACACATACCTTTAAAATACCAGGATTAAAATGCATAAGCGCTGACGGCGCATTATGAGCAATGTTCTGGTTAAAACCACCCTTTAAATAAAGTTTATCTTAGCTTTAAAACATACAAAGAACACGAACCAGCCTGGGTGCTACAGGTAGCATGGTAGCACCAAGATAGCCGAGTTCCACAAAACAAACTTCATAACATGAAAACGTTTAGATCATTTCACCCTAAACCATTCTGTTAATCTGCCCAAAACCCAACCTCTGACCCTGTTGAGTGAATGTTGTCCAAGGGCGAAGTTTGAAGAAGATATCCGTCGTGAAGAAAGAGTTAGCTTCCCGCTACCTTCCTCAGTTTCTCCCGATCAGAAGGTGACCAGCTGTTTGTTACCGTAAACATGGTTGCGGCCGTCGTCTTTCCTCCAGACTCGGGCTTGTCGAAACAGCTTCTCCACCGGCTTCTCTCGGAACACCGTTTGCTTCTGTGGGGCCTCGAAGAGAAAATGTAAGCAACTCTTACACCTTAATTTCCCCGTTCATGAATGAAAATACCGGATACACAGACAGTATTTCATTCTACTTAACTTTTGCTTATGATCGGTGATCGGTCCTTGGATCCAGTTGAATTCATGTCTTTTTACCAGCAAAAGACATTCAGCGCGCTTTCCCCTCCTATCCCGGTTCCTATGGAGAGCCGCGTGGAAGAAAAAGACTTGTGGAAAGGTGGGGCTTTTATTTGGGTATTGGCGCCACAGGAAGTCCACAGTTACCTCCTTTCCTGGCTGTGCTGGAAGAAGGTTAATGCACTTTATTTTGAAAGGTTCCAGGAAAGTATGCACCGGAGGTTTAGTGTTGAAATCACATGGCTGTGTGGTCCCAACAATGTCAGGGCTGAGAGGGGACTGGCCTTCTGGCTGTAGTTCAGAATAAACTTCCTGTAAAAGTTGGCAAAACCAAGAAACCGCTTTAGCTCCTTTCGGGTTGTTGGAATTGGCTAGTCCTCCACAGCCCTGATCTTATTGGGGTCGGTGCGAACCTGCCCACCCTCAAGGGCGAAGCCCAATAAGCTGATGGATGACTGGTGGAATTCGCACTTCTCGGCCTTCACGTACAGTTGATTCTTTAAGAGGCGCTGCAGGACTAGCCGGACATGCTGATGATGCTCTGCAGGAGTCTTTGAGTAAACCAAGATGTCATCGAGGTAAACAAAAATGAACAGGTTCAAGAAGTCCCTTAATACATCGTTCACAAGGGCTTGAAAAACAGCAGGTGCGTTACATAATCCAAATGGCATCACAAGGTACTCAAAGTGTCTGAGTGTGGTCTTAAAAGCCGTCTTCCACTCATCTCCCTGGCGGATTCGAACCAAGTGGTAAGCGTTTCTAAGATCAAGGTTAGTAAATATTGTGGCACCATAAACTGGCTCAAAAGCTGATGAAAGCAGGGGTAGAGGGTACTTATTCTTAATCGTGATGGCGTTTAGTCCCCTGTAATCTATACATGGACAGAGGGATCCATCCTTTTTGCCAACAAAAAAACCCCAGCTCCCAGTGGAGAAGAAGATGGACGGATTATCCCTGAGGCTAATGACTCCTTAATATATTTCTCCATTACCAACCTCTCCGGTCCCGAGATCTTATAAAGATCTCTGGAAGGTAATGGAGCCCCCGACAACAGGTCGATCACGCAGTCGTAAGGACGGTGCGACGGGAGAGATTGAGCCCAAGACTTACTGAAAACTGCGCTTAAGTCATGATACTCAGTTGGTGTTTGAGCAAGATCGGTGGGTTCAACATCTCTCTCCCTTTCAGTAGTACTATGTGGAACAGCTGATTGGAGACAGGATGACAAACACTGTGTAGACCAAGACTCTACCCTTAACACCGTCCAGTTGAGATGCGGGTAGTGATGCTGCAACCAAGGAAAACCTAGCACTAAAGAGCTCTGAACGATAGGAAAAACAAACAGGGTGATGAGCTCCGTATGGTTACCAGATAAAACCAATTCTAAGGGTGTTCTATGAGTTATACTGTGGAGCGTCCGGCCATCTAAGGCTAAGACTTGACGTGGCATAGTTAATGGTTCAGTCTTAATCTGATGATGTTTTACCAGGTCTTGATCAATTAGGTTCACTTCACAACCTGAATCTAGTAGGGCGGAAAAAGTGAGGCTCTGTTTATTTACCACTAACGAGGCGGGTAAGGTGAAACGTGAGGGCATGCCAAGAGGCTTCTGGTCCACCGGTCACCCTGCTAGAACCGGTGGACCCGACCTATTGGCCGAACCGGCCAAGCCAAAACAAAATGCTCGGGCGACCCGCAGTAAAAACACTGCCTGGCCTCACGTCGATGAATTCTCTCATCTTTAGACAACCGAGCCCAACTGAGCTGCATGGGCTCGGACTCAGCCTGACCCGGTGCCTGTACCAGCCGGCTCGGCGTCTGGTGAGTGGTAGAAGACTGCACTCTAGGAAAAAACCGCTCAGCGCGGTTTCGCCTCCTCTCCCACATACGGGTATCCACCTTGAGGGCTAAATCAATATACTCATCTAGGTTCTCTGGCTCCTCCAGTAATACTAGTTCATCCTTTAAATTCTCATCTAGAGCTTGAAAAAACATTGACTTCAGTGCGCTGGAATTCCAACCAGACGCAACCGCTAAGGTTCGAAAATTTATAGAAAAATCTGTGAGCGGTCGATTGTGTTGTTTAAGCGTACACAATCTACGAGCCACATCAGTCTGACCCATCTCAAGGTCAAAAATGGATCTAAAATCCTTCAAAAATCCTTCGTAAGTGCAGCCAAAATGGTTATAGTCAGTAAATCTTGCTTCTGCCCATCGGAGTGCCCTACCAGGTAACAACCCTAAAATATAAGACACCTTTGCATCATCATGGAGAAAAGACTGTGGGGAACGGTTAAATACTAAGGAGCATTGTAACAAAAATCCACGACAACCTCCCAACTCACCGGAAAATTTCTCCGGGCAGGGGGAAGTGACGTCTCGGCCATGCGGAAGTCTCTGCGTAACCGAAGGCTCTGCAGCGGCCCCCGGTGGTGCGGTAGTTCTAATACTTAAAGTATGCTGCATGAGTGCCGTCATCTCCCCAAGCTGTTGACTAACCTGTCGCTGTTGTTCTAGGAGTGAACAGAGGGTTGAATCATGCGCCTGAATCGTCACACCATGTTCCGAAACGGTTCTCCGTAGTTTTTCTGATCTGTAGTGATCCTGGTAAGAGGTGGCTATGCAGCACTGCCATAGCAGGTGAGTCCTGAGAGGCTTGGAGGAGGGTGGACAGGGTTTGCATGAAGCTGTGAGAACAATCTCAAATCTGGTTGCCAGTGGAACAAAAACAAGAATCCAGAGACCAAAAAACTATTGGAAAGTTCCTTCAGATATCTCACATGAGCGAGGCTTGGTCAACCTGAAACAAAAACAAAACATTAGTCAAGGAACAAGAATTAGAATCTTCTCAGACAAGCAATAATCAAAACCATGATTTGGCCACGAAGAGGCAAAACACTCAGGCGTCGAAGTACTGGCTCGCCTCCTTCTTATAGTCCTCCAGCTGATGACAATCATGCGAAACACCTGACGACCAGCTCCTCAGCTCCTAACGCCCCTACTGGTGGAAGAGGGTTAGTAGCAGGCAAAAATGACCAGGATCTGACATAAAGTTAAGACATACTTTATTAAAGGGTGATTTTAAACAGAAGATTGATCATAACGCGCCGTCCGCGCTTATGCATTTTAACCCTTTTATTGATGGTATTTTTAAAGGTGTGTGTTTGAATCTGGTGCTAAGCTAGCAGCTTCTTTGTTAACTTAACTACTAACATCTAAGGACATGTGCTTGCTGCTAAATAATATTTACCCAGAAAGGTTTAGTTTTCGATCCAGTAAATAATGTGTCCCTAACATCTTGTACTCGTACTCGTCGTCTTCTGCTTATCCGGGAATGGGTCGCGGGGGCAGCAGACTCAGCAGAGACGCCCAGATGTCCCTCTCCCCAGACACCTCCTCCAGCTCCCCCGGTTGGAGCCCAAGGCATTCCCAGGCCAGCCGAGAGACATAGTCCCTCCAGCGTGTCCTGGGCCATCCACTGGGCCTCCTCCTGGTGGGACGTGCCTGGAACACCTCCCGAGGAAGGCGTCCAGGAGGCATCCGGTATAGATGCCCGAGCCACCTCAACTGGCTCCTCTCGATGTGGAGGAGCAGCGGTTCTACTCCGAGCCAACTCCCGGATGGCCGAGCTCCTCACCCTATCTCTAATGGAGTGCCCGGCCACCCTACGGAGGAAGCTCCTTTCAGCCGCTTGTATCCGGGATCTCATTCTTTCAGTCAGACCCAAAGTTCATGGCCATAGGTGAGGGTAGGAACGTAGACCGACCGGTAAATTGAGAGCTTTGCTTTTCGGCTCAGCTCTCTCTTCACCACAACGGACCGGCACAGTGCCCCCATTACTGTGGCAGCCGCACCGATCCGTCTGTCGATCTCCTGCTCCATTTTTTCCCCCACTCATGAACAAGACCCCGAGATACTTAAACTCCTCCACTTGAGGCAGGAACTCCCCTCTATGCTCTGGTTGGCCTCGAAGCTATTCTGGCAAACCGTCTTGCGCCTCAGGAGGGGGAAGCAGTGCTTCGCCAACACTGTTTATAGTGGGGGTGGGAGGCTGCTGACTTCGACTGAGGACATTATCGGGCTGTGGAAGGAGTACTTCGAGGATCTCCTCAATCCTGCCATCACGCATTCCGTGGTGGAAACAGAGGCTGGGGACTCAGGGTTGGACTCTTTCATCAGCCAGGCTGAAGTCACCGAGGTGGTTAAAAAGCTCCGCGGTGGCAAGGCTTCGGGGGTGGATGAGATCCGCCCTGAGTACCTCAAATCTCTGGATGTTGTTGGGCTGTCACGGTTGACATGCCTCTTAAACATTGCGTGGCGGTCGGGGACAGTGCCTCTGGACTGGCAGACTGGGGTGGTGGTTGGACCGGAGGGTGTGTTCCAACTACAAGGGGATCACACTCCTCAGCCTCCCTGCTAAGGCCTACGCCAGGGTATTGGAGAGGAGAGTCTGGCCGATAGTCGAACCTCGGCTTCAAGAGGAGCAGTGTGGTTTTCGTCCCGGCTGTGGAACACTGGACCAGCTCTATACCCTCTACAAGGGTACTCGAGGGTTCATTGGAGTTTGCCCAACCAGTTCACTTGTGTCTTATGACACACAACTGTATGGGTCTAATTTTTTATGAACACTATTCCTTTCGGTCACTAAGTATGTGTGTCTATATTATCAATAAGTAGATGGGTCAAAAATTTCATTCATTGCATCCTCATTGCCGAAAAGACAGTAAGCATCCTTTTTGGTCCCCAAAATGCAAGTTATATAGATAAGCACTCATCTAAATTTTATGAGGCTAAAGACCAAAGAGCATGCAAGTAGATCAAGCTGCTGCTAGTTAAAACTAAAACCTAAGTTTGAATATAAGTCTAAATAAACCAACCCCGTGCTTTCCAAACAAATATCACCAGAATAGACTGTTTCCTAAAAAAGGCTGGAAAATTTCTTTTCTTTTCAGTAGGTTAGTTTATTGTAATGGTGTCTTTACAGGTGTCATTACAAAAAATCAGGTACCTTCAGAAATTATTCCAAAATTATGCCGGCAGAGTTAGACCTACATCAGGAAAATGGATCATATCATTTAATAAATAAATGCACTGCCCCCTGTTTACAGCAATAGATTTTAAAATGACATTATGGGTCCACAAAGAGCTGACTAATTTGGAAAGATTTGTGCTATTCAGAATGTCAGAAAGAAATCAGATAAGGGTCACATAAGGGCATTCCTTTGGGCTACTTTTACCTGTAGTGTGAACTACAGGTTTATGGGCTCCTCTGCTCTAGAACCAACTGCCTGAAAACCTGACGTAAAGAAACTATTGTTACCTTTAGAGAAGTCTGAAAACAGAGTTGTTTGCAGTAGCTTTCTTATATAGATCAGAAATAATTTTGTCAGTTTATGCCTTAGCTGATGTCTACGATTTGTGAACGTGAGGCTTACATTTTACTGTTGTTCTTTTAAATAAATTCTTTTCTCATCAGTGTAATTTTCTTCACCTTTGCTCCTTAATTTTCTTGTAATACATTGAAATATCATGTGTATGAATGATGCTTTGCAAATAAACTTGCCTTGCCTAGATTTAGGTTACTTCCATGTCATAAAAATTGCATTGGCTCAAAATACTGGGTAATTAAGTTTCACGTGACACATTAGGAATTTAATGTTAGTTAAGATTGAATCTTAATGGGGCACAAAAAAAATTATTTTAATGCTGGATCACTGGTTATTTTAAGGATTTTCTTTTTTTTTTTTAGTATGCATATCCCACCTTTTTACAGTGTCAGTCTCTCAGTCTTATCCCAGACCTCTGCTTAAGAGACACTGCTGTAAGATTGACTGTTCTGGTCAGGTCTCTTACGTTCAAGTGAGAGTGCCTGAGTGTAGGTTAGTATAAAAAGATGCAACACTACAACATGATGCTATTTAAATCTAATACCTATTGTACACTTTGTGTCTTCTGCTACGCTTTTATTATCTCAGTTGCAAACCTTAAGCAAACACCTTCATCTTTCTCACTGTGCCTCACACTCCTGTCCAAGCTGTTTTATCTCTCGCCTCGTTTTGCCATTCCTGCCTTTGCTTTCCAACTCAGGCTTTTTGCCATGTGTCAGCATTCATTTTCAGTTTTCTCCTTTACAGCTGCCATTCCTCTTATTGACTTCGCTTCTGTCATCAGTTTTTGTTTTCCTTTCTCCTCTCTCAGGATCACAAACATGCATCACTCAAGGTTTCTTCTCTCTGTCGTGTTCCACCTCTGACATTGCTGTCCATCTCTGCTTTGAGTGTTGAAAACCTGTCATCCAATCCAAACGAACACATTTTTATTTGACATGTTTCTCCGTGTCAGTGGGGACACAGAGCTATACTAGATGGGGCTATACTCACCACAGGCACTTTGTCAAATGAATTAGCCCTTCAGGATAGAAACGGTTAATAATATAATAAGAATGATTATAGTATGGCATGCCACCAATGTTACAGGTACACACAAACAATACGTAGGTGCTGGAATTCTCAGAATAAGTTATCTTAGAGATTAAGCAATTTTATTGTGTATGATAAACACTACATAGAAAATTATTAACTGAATGTGGCCTTTTTATAAGGTAAATATATTTGTACCAAATCATCACAGTAAATTCATCACTTATGGGTATAAGCAATAAGATGATTAATAATTCACCATTAATATGATGGCGTGCACATAGGTGCCAAGAAATAAATATGCCATCCAGAGCACTCCACACCAAACTAATGCAATTGTTGGTAATGATGACGTACAGGAAGTTGAAGACCTATGTGCTAGCTTTTAAGAAACGAGCACAGAATTTGGGTTTGTTATAGTAGTAGGAGAAAAGATTTGGTGATTTATGACCATAATGGTCACAAAATTTCTACTTATGGCACGCCATCTCTTAAATTACTTTACATCCTTTATCAGGTCTCACTTTTCCTCCATTCTAGCAGGTAGAATGAGGACTCACAGTGGCTCAAAAGATTCTTTCTTTGTGATGTGGATAGGCCTTAAAAACATGCATAGTTGCGCAATAGAGGGCAAAAGTGTCTATCTATCTATCTATCTATCTATCTATCTATCTATCTATCTATCTATCTATCTATCTATCTATCTATCTATCTATCTATCTATCTATCTATCTATCTATCTATCTATCTATCTATCTATCTATCTATCTATCTATCTATGTGTGATTTTTATTTGATTGTTCATGCTAGCCCTTCATGCTTTGCTATGCCTGATAGCACTATTAAATGCTATTACATTATTTGTTTTGTGAGGTGTGACAGATGCTCGTGGAATAAAACACTCCCACAACATGAGGCTGCCAACCCCATACTTCTATCCTAAAGCTCATATGGTGTTCTCAGGCTTGCAAGCCTCTCCCTTTTCCTCCAAATGTAATAATGGTTAATGTGGTCAAACACTTCAATTTAGTTTAATCAGACCACAAGACATGTCTACAAAGGTCTTTCCAAAAGGTCTTCTCCTGAGTTAATTTACAAACTCTTACGTAGCTTTTTTGGAGTAATGGCTTCTTACTCTATGAGTAACCTTTAAACCTGTGTTGGTACAAGACTTGTTTACTGTGGAACCAGTCCTTCAAGCTTTAGGCAGCATTTTTACAAGATCTTTTGATTTTGTTCTGGCGTTGATACTCAGATTTTGCACCAAAACACATGAATTGCTGGGGCACAAACCTATCTTCTTCTTAAACAGTATGATAGCTGGACATTCCCATGATGTTCCCATGATTATACTTGCATATAATTGTTAAAACAGATGAACGTGGGACATTTAGGCATCTGAATTGTATCAAAGGATGAGCCACACCCGATTTTGCCAAGTTTCTTTCATGTTTCCATTGTGTTACGCAAGGAAGCAGCGTGTTTATTTTTATAAAATACATCGACAGGTGTGGCTTTACTTTAACTCAAATGTTAGGAATCAAAAGCCATGACATCATCATCTGGAGTTTCCCAAGTTGTTCAAAGGCATTGTATAATATTAGTATACTTGAACTTTGTAGGATTTAAGAAAGTGGTAAAACATTCTGTTTGTTATCATTCAAGCATTTAGGAAATAAAATAATGTTGGGTCTCCTACTTTCCTACAACTAGAAGGGTTTAGCCTGAATGACAGTGAGAACAAAAACAGATATGTTTATGTAAACATGTGTATGTAAACATCTGGTCTTTTTTGTTATTTCTCTTACTTCTAATGATTATGGCTGACAGCTAATCGAAACTGAAAAGTTAGTTTCACAGGCGATTTGAACATAAGCTCTTTAAAAGACTTTTTTTATGCACAAGTACGGGCCTACTAAAAAGTACTGTATGTCCATGTACTGTACAGTATATCACTAGCTCACTTAATTAATGCATCAGTTTGGAGTGGCATGGTCAGCCTGAGGTGCAAGGAATCCCAGGTTGCTTTATTAGCGACAAATCATCACAGATCGTGAAATCTTCACACCTGACCTCAAGATTCTCTCCACTCTTTTTCCAGACTATAAGACAGGGTTTTTTCAAAGTGAAAGAAAGATTTTCTTTGGCCTAAAAGGAGATCTTCAGGCCACTGAGCAACATTGCAGCCCATTTTCTTTTTAACTATGATAAGGCGCTTCTAACATTGTCGATGGTTCAGAGAGGGACTTAACACAAGCAGTGCACCGATTGTACCTGATTTTTGTGTTACTTGTGCACGTTTTTACTGCCAGTTTTTCCATCTGCTGAAACATTTTATTTATACCCTTCTGAACAGCCAGCCTTTGCCACCAAATTTCTGGAATTTTCTCTTCGTGGAGGGTGTCAGGGACTGTTATACAAGTCAGCATTCTTCTCCATGATTATGACGACCATAACATAACACAAAGTAACATAACAATTTTGTATTTAAAATCCTATATAATATTCAATTTTGGGGTTTTTATTAGGAGTAAATCATAATAATCAGCATTAACAGGTAATAAATTCATATCAGTCTACACACTCTGTCACAAGTTTAACTTTTTGAATTTAATAACCAAAATAAAAATAAAAATTATGAGATTCAATTCTATTAGAATGCATCAGTAATGTTGCCAAATTATTGTGTATGACAAATTATTGTCTACATATTATCTGTTAGAATTGTTATTTAGGTTTGACCTCAAGTGATGGTGTTTGACAGCCACAAACTAAGACAATAATTACAGTGACAGCTTGTATCAAAACTTCCTGACCAGAATAAAAATCAGTGTAGAGGTGTTGTTAACAGAGCTGTCTCCACACCATACCTGATAAGGTCACAAACAAACAATAAAAATCTTTTAAGGTTCAGATTGCCTCATTTAAGTTGACTTTAAAGCACTAAGGTGATTAAATGTGTCCTTGCTTTAAATAATGAAGAGTGTCAACCTCTATTACCCCACTTGTCCCCCTTTCCTCAACATTTTCCTCCTTTTGCAATTTCTTCTTTTTTCCACTTTGGTCTCTTCTCCTCTCTCAGTAGATGTCACTGCAGTTCCACTATATACCCATGACACAGATGGATTGCAATCTATCGTGGGACTCAGACAACCTCGGGTGACGATAGCAGTGACGAAAGTGACGGAAGGGGAGGGGGGAAGGTGGGGAAACGATATAACAAGGGAGGAAAGAGGACAGATAAAAGGAGAAAGAAAGGCGGAGAAGATGGAGACACTTTAACTTGGGCTTTACAGATATGCCTTGGCAGAAACTGTCAGCGTTGCTCATTCCATAAGTCATTTGCTCTTCTTCTTCTACAAAAATATACACATAAACAGTGAAAAGCAAATAGTCTAGAATCACATGCTCAAACTGTTAGGGGTGGTGACATATCAACACACACATTCCGACAAACATCCTGATGATGCAATTAACTGTCTTGGACCGATCTCCTATCAGTTGGTAATGAACAGATAAACTGTTGTGGCATCAGGGGAAATGTAAGAGAAGATAGAGGTGTTGTTGACTTGCCTCTGTCAAACAGATGGTAATCTGCCAGCTCTCCAGTTTTCTAGCTCTTCCGCTGATTGGAGCTCACTGTAATTACGTTATTCAGTATGGGAAATAGGAAATATCACCCCCGTCAAGTGACATTTCAAGCAATATTTCATTTTGCTCTCAAGGGGGAACTTTACTGTTGTTGTTCAGCAGGCTGGATATTAGGCTGAAAACTGGCACCAACTCGATTGTTTGTTCTCAGAACTGTTACTAGCTAAACAGCAGGGCTTATATATGCTTTGCTTCAAATATAAAATATCTGACCCGCAACAGAAGATGTAGACATTGATGGTTTTTCAGAATTAAACAGTTTGTAAAATAAAAAAAAAACAAGTACAGTGTGCATATGCTTGCTTTTACTTCTCTTGCCTCCTTCTTCTCAGATAAAGTAATTACCAGATTTTGTTCAAACCTCTTCTTGATAAAGTCAGCCAGGATTTCTCCATAGTCTATTGCCAATGTGCATGTTCAAACCACCTTCTCTTACTCAAAGAAAAGTATGTTTATTTTTGGCTCACAGTTACAGTGCTTGGGTTTTTGTTTTGTTTTGCTTTTTGATGGAGATGAGGACAACCTCCAACCATGTATGGAAGATAATAGCTTGGTTGTTATTAAGGAGGAGCACTACGACCAGCAGGAGAACAGCCAGCTGATAGAGTGAGGGTGCACAGAAATATGTGTGCTAGGAAATGGAGGCTAGGAACAAGGATATCAGCCGAGTACAGCTTAGAGCTGACCTGAATGAAAGTATTGGAGATACCGCAAAATAGTTTGTTACTGTGGCGACTGGATACAGGCTGGTGGACAGACACTAGTAAACCAAGACTTGCACTGATTTCTTAGGTGATGCTTGGGTAAGCATCAAAAAATGTGCACGTGATGTTTCCCTCACGAATGCTGTTTGATTTAATCTATTTGAAGGAAGATACTTCTTCATTGAAATCATCCAGACAAGCAAAACAAAACAGGGTTTCAGTGTCTTTTTTATTATATACGTGAAATGAACGCATTAGTCCCTCTGCCAGCATTATGTTTTTGGTGAATCAGCAAGCTTTAGCCCTTCACCCCTGCCGGAAAGCAAACTACAAAAGAATGTTGACATATTATGTCAGGATGCGCGATGTATTAAAATGTGCCGCTGCTGGATTACAGCGAGAAACGTTCAAATCTCAGCCTTGGTCTTTCTTTCTGTGTTGAATTTGCATGTTTTTCCCTAGCCTGGATGGATTTTCCCCCAAGGTTTCTCTGGGCATTTTGCTCCACAGTGCAAAAACAAGCATGTTAGGTTAGTTGGTGATTTCTAAGTTGGTCATAGGACTGTGTTCATCAATACCTATTTGTCTCATGTTTCTCTGTGTCTGAATTGCAATGGACTTGCAATCTGTGAATAATAACTGTTTCACCTATAGTTATGCAGATAGCATTCATATTCCAAGCATTCTTTAACAGTGCAAAGCTGGTTCACAAAATGTATGAATGAAATACTGTTTATATTATGTTTAAGTGTATTACCTGATAGAAAACAGTTAACTATAGAGAAAATAATCAAAAGTTCGGATTTTAGAGGGGACAGCATGTTTGACGATGAAAGTTGCCTTCCTTAATAACGGGCGCCATAGGAAACCAATGCAAATGAGAAAAGATGGATGTAGTCCAAGGTGCAAAACCTATATTTTTTACACTGTTTTTATGCAAGTTCTGCTATGAAGACCTGTTGCTTATCCACAGAGATTACCTTTGTCCTTTCATTTTGGACAGGGGAAGGAAAGGACACCTGTTTAAGGATGTTTACTGTCATCCGTGAGTGAATAATCTATAACTCAAGGACCCCTTAAAAAAGTAATGTTAAATTCCTAGTGAGAGATCACCCAGACAAACCAGTGTAGGTGTCAATGTAAGCAGGTCACAATGGCTTGCACAAATACAGAAGCAAGTGAAGACCTTTATTGCTTGCCGCAAGATGTCCTTACAAGAAAATAGCAGGTCATGGAACCTGGACCCTCATTTGCCATGTTATCCCTAAGTGGTTGAGATTATCTGTTAGTATGACCAGGAAATGACAAAGAATTGAAGGACGCCAGGAAGCTTTATGTAAATGGGCAAAAACAAAAGTGCCGGCCTTTCACTGGGGAGTTTTCCATGACAAATGTAAATGTTGGTCTTTTACTTTGTGTTCCTTTTGACGTTCTGTTCCCATGTGTACGTGAACGCTCAGAAGATTTGCTAAAAAACAGTTATACTACATAAAATTAGACTTGGTGTTTGGTTTCATTTATCATACTACATATGAACTAATCTTAAACTACAAATTCTACCAATGAGGATAAAAACATATCTGTAAGTAGCACAGCTATGAAATGTAGAGTAGATTTAGCAATTTTTTGCCTTGATTTTGTGCAAACATGGGTGTTTTTTTCAGCAACTCTGAGTCTTGAGTCGTGTGTGTGTGTGTGTGCTTGTAAGTACTCTTGTGTGTCACAGTTCAACATTAGACAAGTGGAGAGGAGCATTAAAGCCCTCTTCCTCCACTAATCAGGGATTAGACAGTGTTTAAGAGCATACGAGGAAACCATAAAACAAATAAGGGTATAAAAGACATGGAAGACATAAAATGAATGCCTTATTTATTGTTTTGGTGTTAGGCTTGTCTCAGTGAGTCCAAAGCTACTTAGCATTTAATTTCCAAGAATTTCTCTGCTATTCACCATGACCTTTGCATACCATTACCATTATTGGGGACTTGATCTCAAAGTTCTCATAGTAACTTTATTTAGCACTTCTTAAAGTACAGAATAGATGACAGAGAACTTATGTTTTCAGCATTAATAGTACATAGTACCTAATTTTTTCTTACCATGAACAAACTTCTGCTTTTTATGCACGTGACTTATACATGTTTTAGTAGGTCAGGGGTCCCCAACTAAAATAGCAGGAGTTCTATGGAAGCAAATCGTTACCATATTTCAACTGAAAAAGCATTTTCAGAAATGCTTTTTCATTTTAAGAATGTGGTTGCATTGTTTGACTCATAAATGAAATTAGTAATCAATATTCCTCTTTGCATTTTAATTTTCTTATTCAAGACTGCTCATTCTTTCACTTAATTAAAATTAAAAAGAAAAAGACATTTGAGATTTATTTTTCAAAATGTACCCCAACAAATAGATACCAAAATTCAATTTGAAATGTAAAATTTGAAATTTGAAATTTAAAATTTAAAATGAAAAAGCATTTCCAGAAATACTTTTTCATTTTAAGAATGTGGCTGCATTATTTGACCAATAAATAAAATTAGTAATCAATCATCCTATTTGCATTTGCATTTTCTTCTTCATGACTGCACATTTTATGCCATAATCAAAAAGAAAACAAAGCAGACATTGCTTTTTCATTTTCGTGGTCTGCCCGCAAAGTACTGCCCAGAACTCGAAAACGAAAAAGCATTCCGAGCGGCGGCCGCAGCAGAGTGACGTCAGCAGCCGCTCTTCCTCAGCTCCCTGCTGACTGAGCTACCCTTCTTGTTCGGTAGGGGGCGCTGTGCACGTCTGCATTGCATTACATTGCAAACGTGCCGAGAAATTGTTTGAATTGCAGCAGGGCCGAGCTCAATTTGTGGCAGTGGCAGGCAGAACTGGCAGTTCCGGTGGCAGGCTGTGGCATCCTTGTGGCAGCCTTATGGCCTGGGACATCCAGCGTGTTTTTAAGCATTTATTTATAATTTTTTGTGAGTGACGATTCAGAATAGCCGCTCGTGCTCTATAATAAACCGGCTGTTTGTGCAATAAATCTTCGTCATCCTTTTAACACGTCACACATACACATAGTGCTATTTATTTTCCATGTCAAGTAAATACAATCACCTTATGTTATGGGTATAAAGCTGTTTATTAAATAATAATCAATAATGAAATCATTATTTAAAGGTAACAGGCTATAACAACAATGACAACCCGTTTGCCGATAATCAGCATTAGCTTCCACAAAAACAGCAGCAACCGCATTGGCAAGCTTTTACGGCCGGTCCGGCACCTTCTGGCATCCTCGCGGAATCCCCTGCCACCCTGCGGCCGGCTGTGGCAGTTCCGGTGGCAGCTTCGGTGGCAGGCTGTGGCCAGTTCGGTGGCCAGTTCTGCCTGCCACTGCCACAAATTGAGCTCGGCCCTGCAGCAATTCAATCAATTTCTCGGCACATTTGCAATGTAATGCACTGCAGACGTGCACAACCCCCCCTACCGAACAAGATAGGTAGCTCGGTCAGCAGGGAGCTGAGGAAGAGCGGCTGCTGACGTCACTCTGCTGCGCCCGCCGCTCGGAATGCTTTTTCGTTTTCGAGTTCTGGGCAGTACTTTGCGGGCAGACCACAAAAACGAAAAAGCAATGTCTGCTTTGTTTTCTTTTTGATTATGGCATAAAATGTGCAGTTGTGAAGAAGAAAATGCAAATGCAAATAGGATGATTGATTACTAATTTTATTTATGGGTCAAATAATGCAGCCACATTCTTAAAATGAAAAAGCATTTCTGGAAATGCTTTTTCATTTTACATTTTACATTTCAAATTTCTAATTTTACATTTCAAATTGAATTTTGGTATCTATTTGCTGGGGTACATTTTGAAAAATAAATCTTAAATGTATTTTTCTTTTTCATTTTAATTAAGTGAAAGAATGAGCAGTCTTGAAGAAGAAAATTAAAATGCAAATAGGATTATTGATTACTAATTTAATTTATGAGTCAAACAATGCAGCCACATTCTTAAAATGAAAAAGCATTTGTGAAAATGCTTTTTCATTTGAAATATGGTAACGATTTGCTTCCATAGAGTTCCACTACCTCCATCATCTAAACACTTTGGGGTCCAGACTTTTTAAATCAATTGACAAATATATTTTCTTTTGTTTTCATTTAACATTTAATTAACACTCGAATTTTTGTTTATTAACTACTGATCAATTATTCATATGCCCATGAAATCATCTGCTAAACAGAAAAGTGCAATCCAATTTAAGTACCAATATTAAATGCACTTCAGGCTGGGTCTGTGCATCTTGGTAGAACAGTTCTGCTCTAATTGTTGTGCTTGTGGCAAGCATGTCAATTTGCTGAACTTTTTCCTTACGTTGTTGTCCCTCTTTTCCATCTAATAGTGTTTCTGCCACAGCTTCCATGCACTCTTAGATTATATCCCAGTCAGTGAACTGCTTTTTATGATTTCCTAAAATCCACCGTACTCGCAGTGAACACTCGTATGCTCGCTGCTGTGCTGTAACTGTGCTGTGATATGAGCCGTGCAGCTCGCTCATTCTGTCCCCTCAGTTAATTTATTCTCGTTGTCCTACCGTCAGACCCAGGTCGATAGTTTTGGTTGAAGTTTTTGTTTGGTTTCATAATGTCTCTCTTTAGATTTCCACTCTTTAGAAGTCCAACGAATTCAGAACATATAAGGCAGACTGGCCTTACACCCTACGGAAGTTAAAAGGAAAGCATACGCTTCTGTCCATTCATCTTTAAATGTATGATTTTCATAGTCCACTTTACGTATTTTTGACAAAGCCATCTACTTTTACTCACTCATCTGTGCACCACCGAGCCTTTGGAATGTCAGCAAGCGTGAGGTCCCAAGCTAGTAACTTAGCAATCCGCTTTCAAGGACTCCGCATAGCTTCTTTGTAGTTTTCTGGCAGTTGGCATACAATGATGTGGTGCATTACCACCACCAGCTGGCTTGGAGTGTGGACCAGAATGTTGCTGACCCACATAGCTGCCTGTCACACCTGTTCGAAAGTCAGATGCAGCAGCCGGCAGGGAAAGAATTTCTATATCTACATAGTAAATAACTAAATGTGTTGCGGTCCAGACAAAACACCCTCTGGGTCCAGAGGGTGTAGTAGGTGTTAGTCTATAGAATGTATAAGTATTTCTAAGTAGCTGAAATCTAAGTTCATAAAGTGAGAATTTCAATGGTGATATATCCAGTAACGACCAGGAAGTCAATAAAAATTGTGTCTGAGAGGCAGCAGCCCTGGCAACCTGACAAACTAGGATCTTATGGAAGAATATAAAAGCACTGTGTTGAGCCCAGTCTGCCTGACGTTCACCACAGTGGCAAATGTCCACTTGGGACAAAAAATGGAATTGGAAACATTAGGATTGTACCAGCTTTCACATAGATGTTATAATTTCCATTCCTTTATCTGTACTGTCAAAACATACACTTATTCAACATATTCCTGCTAAAAAAGTCTTTTGATCAAAAAACATAATTCCTACTTTGTTTTTTCCCGCAGGATGCTCACCCATATAGGTTAAGAGTTTCTTGTTTTAGTGGGCATGACTCAAAAGGCTCTTTTTTGTCAGAAAAGTTGGTTTCAAAATTACCATTTAAACCCATTTAAATGTAGATTATCATACTTTGAAGAGTTTTAGGCATTCTTGCTCTAAAATATTGCACTCTAAAAGAAAATAACATGTTCTTGTGTATTTTAATTTTATGTAGTTTGCCATATTTTAAAGCTGTAGAATTTTTGTTTCGGGTTATAGAAAGAGTGCTAGAATGACCAGTCACCTGTCAGAGCAATCCAACTGATTCTTTTAAATCAGACTACAGTATATAAATTTTATATTTCCTTGACACTAGCAAAGTTGGTACTTTGTGTGTGTGTGTGTGTGTATTTTTAAGTATCATGCTTTTTCTGGTCTGATTGTTTTTAAGACATTTTCTATACCATGTCTCACTTAGAATAAATTAGTCTGCCATTCATCCTGCCCTTCCAATGCCAATGTTAGAGCTTTACAGTTTTGGATGCATCTTATCATGACAAGACAGGGAGGAGGATGATATACATTTTCCACGACCCAAATATGATAATTTTTTCAGTTGTTTGTTGTAACAAGAGAAAGGGAGAGAAAAAGATATGCACAACATAAAGGAGAAAAAGACATACAGAAAGAAGGAAGACAGTCTTACTTGGGATGTAGAAATGATTAATGTGAAGCTGTCAGAGGGTTGAAGAGGGGAAACCACAGCGATGGGGGAAGAGTCATGGCCAGGTCCAGAGAAAAGGATATGGCAGAGAGGGGGAAAAGCAGAGATTGTGGCATAACAGCATTGAAAAGGTTCCAAGACTGACTGCAGACAGTGAGGAGGTTCGATTGTGCAGGGTTTCAGCCGTGGAAGCATGAAAGAGATTTTTGGGAAATACTGTTCATAAGGAATGTGAAAACGAAGAAAAAAAAAAGGGACAGAGCAGGTCGGACTGGATGAAGATGTAAAAGACGAGTAAAGAAGGGAGCAGAGAGTTCTGGAAAACGAAAACAAAGATAAAAAGGAAACTGTAGAAATAACTATGGACACACAAAAAAAAAAAAGATAGGGAAATCTGAAGTAATACACCTGTGATAAGACTCTTGGATTTTCCTCTACACCAACCAGATGTGTCAGTTTGGTACAAAGTGTGAAAAGGGGAGAGAGATCAACTGTGTGAGTAAAATTAAAAGAATGTTTGTTACAACTATTGCCAGATGTGACATATTGCCATAAATCCTATCTCTGTGTGAACGAGTATAAACAATAGTGTGTGGCTGCACTCGTTTTGCTTCACCTGTAACCTCTTTATTACCCCATTGTGTCTAATGGCCTTTCCATTGTCTGTGTGTGTGTGTGTGTGTGTGTGTGTGTGTGTGTGTGTTTGTGTGCAATAATTTGATGACAGGAGGGTAAAAATAAAGTCAATCGAGGCATCTCTACTTATTCATTGTAAACTTAGCAACTGATTGATTTAACATAATAAGAGATGAATCCATTAGTTTGCAGTCTCAAGTAATTCAAGATGGATTAGATATCACTTATGCATGGCTGTAGGTAAATTTGCACCGACACGTAAAGAAACCATTTAGTATCCATCTACTTAATCATTGCATATCAGTGTATTTTTCATTGTAGTTAAGTATTGTCCTAAATTATGTAGATTAAAAAAAGTTAAAATCTCATGTATGATTTAATTGGTGTTTTCTGAAAATGTTGTATTGCTATTTCCACATATATGGATATATATCCTTTTTTGCATTTTGGCCAATATATTTATATGAACTATGACAGACTTTGACGCCTGATCCAAGCCAAAATAACCGCAAGCCACTTTTTGCTGTACATATTATTTACTGGGTAATCATAACCACATTCCCTACAGTAGAACATTACTTCTAATCATCGTAGGTATGAAATGTTGCCATTAAGGATATAAATGGCCACATGTTGAACATAAAACATCTGTGGTAAAGAAAACTATTTCATACCCAATTAAGTCTGGTAGGACTGCCAAAACTTCTAAGTTATAAAATGATAAATTTGTTAAATGTCCAGCACCTGCTGTGCAAATCAGTTTGAAATCCCTTTAACAATCAGTCTTATTGTCTGAGTATTCTTTTTTTTTTATGATAGCACTTTCCAATGACTACAGGCAGTCACACAAAATTTAAAACAATAGCATTATAGAAATACATTTGCATTGCAAAGATGTGGTGGTTAACTGAATTATATTAATTCATGGAGATGCTAGTGCATTGGTAGTTTCCCCCTGATTCATTGCAGTTTTAGATGAAATCTAGATCCAGCTGATTTTAAACATTTGTGCCAGCAACATTTGATCTGTCAATATGAGAGCTAAAAGTTATATTTTTGAAAGAACTCCTGTAAGTGATGGCTAATGTAATGTATCATTGGCAATGTATAAATAAACAGTACATATTACCTCAAAGCAGAGATACCCAACCTGTTGTCTCAATAATCAATATACATGGCTATTTCAGGCAAAAATACTACCTGAAAATAATTTGCTTTCATATAAGTCTTTTAAAGATCATAGTGAGTACTGTTATTCTGCCATTACATCATTCTATGGGTTTGATCCACAGATCCACTGACTTTGACCTAAACAGCATACCTGATTCTAATTTGCTATCTTCCATCTGATATTCAGTGGTCACCAAATGATGGAGTTGAGCAAAAACAAGGTCTCTCTTTGGATCACTTGTGGGGTCAGCCCACTACCAAAACAGCCCAACTACTACACACCATTGCACAGGACTGGTTCAGAAGTTTATCAACATTTGAGTGGCACAGACACTGATAAGAATTTGGGTTTCTCTGAAATGTTGTAATTCATGTTCAGCATAAGTGATTGATACAGAGAGTATTTTGTGCTGTGTCTGTGGGCATTCCAGGTATGTCTGTGGAATGTAAAATTTAAACAAGAATAAGAACAAAGATACATTTTTTAGATTTTTGTAATTAATCAGTAATTAGAAATTCTGACATTGCATTGCATAATACCCCCCAAAGAACAATAGCGTGCTTTGAAGTAAACTGAGAGATACTAAACTGTGAAATACTTGAACAGTTTCCCCACTGGCTTTGTATTTTATTCAATAAGAAATAATAAAATAACTTTTATGTTTTCTTTTTATGATGCAGTGGAGTGAGATGGAAAATACAGAAAATAAAAGCAGATTGAAAAGCAAAACAAATTCTGAACTTAATTTGAATTGTTTGCGTGGAACATTTATCCAGGAAAAAAGAAAGATGTGTTTTGGTTGGTTTTGTGCTACCTTTCTTTAGGAACAAAACCTTTTGGGTCTGAGTCAAAAAAATTAGGAATGTTTGGACTAAAATATTGTTTAAACATCTTATAGTTTCTATATTTTTTCGCTTTTTGAAAAGTAGCAGTATTTCTAAAACAAGGGTCATCTACATACTCATGATTCTATTTTTCACAAGGTTTTTGTGCCTTTCTTGCTGTCACCTTGAATACCTTTCCTATAAGTTGGTTCTCACATTTCCTTCATTCTCCTTATCTAAAGAATCCTGCTATGACCTAATTATATTATTCAAGTGTCTTGAAACAAAACGCATTTAAAAGTTGTAAGAGACCAGCCCTTGAGGACAGGAGTTTTAAGCCCCTGGACGGATGTGTTTTTATGTGGAACAGTTTGTTGACTTAATAGTGCCAATGTTGAATTGAATTGTACTTATTTATTTATATAGGGTAAAGTGTTAAGTACTAACAAAAGCCATTCATCTTAAAATGTATATGTTAAGCTAATTTGTAATGTCTGTTCCTAGCTGGGCTTTTGGTTACATAAAACTATAAAAATAATCCAAATAAAAGCAGAAATACCATTAAATCCTGTTAGAACAATAACGGTGTACAAAGCTTTAAGAAGAGAAACTTGGCAATCATCCATCACTACATAGCTGTTCCTTATTTTTAAATTTTGTGGCTCTAGTGGCCTTTATTTCAAAGTGGACAATCTGGAACTGGGTTGGAAAAGCGGGGGGGACATGCAAGAAAGGTCTCGCCAGGTTGGGACTTGATTGTGGGATATCTACACTGAAGATACAGGCATCCATAAATGGGTCGCGTGCTCTACCACTACACCATTAGCCGCGCCCCATTGCTGTTTTCTTCTTAAAGAGTAACTAAACACCAAATCAGCTTTTTTTTGGGCAAATAAACAGTATAAATTGGGCCTTACGGGTGCTATCTTTATGTTGCTATGCAATTTTTAACATTTCCATGCAAACCTGTAAAATTCTGCAATATTTGTCCCAAACTATCTTAATGTTGCCCTCTTTGGGTTGAACTACTGCAGTTGAATTTTCCCATTGGTTCAAACGGTACAGCTTGGTACATGTCTACGTTACAGTCCCCATACAGCTTGGTACATGTCTACGTTACAGTCCCCATACAGCTTGGTACATGTCTACGTTACAGTCTCCATGTTTGGATATAAAACCATCTCACTCAGCCACATGGCCCCATTCTGTCTTCCACTGCCTTGGCACTGCTGGCTTCGGGCATTGCCAAGTCACCACCTTAGGCCACCGGATAAAATTGATAAGGCTCAGGCCTGCTGGGCTCCATAAAGCCCTCCTTAACCTCCAGTGATGAGGAGGGTGAAATATCTTCTACCTCAAAGATCTATCCATGGTAAAACTACCAGCATTGCTCCACTCACTCTCAATGTTTCAATATCTCAAATTTAGCTAGCTGCTACTTTCCCTCATTCTCCTGACCACACCCCCACTCAACCCCCTCTGCTCATTCCCACACTTGGCTGTGCCTTTCAGTGTCTTTTGGCCCTGCCCAATTTGGTGCCATTTTTCAAAATTTGCCTGGGTTAGGTTGTTATGCTTTGACATCGGGTTTAGTTACACTTTAAGAAACTGTTTCAGTTTTAACCTAAGCTGCATCAAACCAGCATTCAGTTTTAGCTCTGCAGGAAGAGCACTCCCCAAGTTAGGTGCTTGTTGAGAAATATTTATATGTCCTACAAAGGTTTTAAATTAAAAATATTACAATTCCCACTAGACGCTCTGCGAGTTACTGAACATTGGTTCCTAAGAGGAATTAAAAGTCACTGAGTCTAGTCTAGTCTGAGTCTAGGAGCCTTACCATGTAAACATAAAAAAGGGGTTGGAAAACTTAAAAAAAAATTCTAAATTCATTAAATTCAACTTTTTCTGAAGATGGCAGTGATGTGATCCAGCAGGCTTCCTGTACAAGATCTTAATGTATAAATCCTCTTAAGCTGTGTAATAGTTGGGGCTGCTTGTCACCAAGAGATTAAACAGTAATTTAAATTAAGAAAATAAATAAATAAAAATCCTTGAGTGCATAAAACAGTTGCTGTGAGAAATGGTGGGAATTCTCTACGTTGTCTAAAAGTATACAAGTTTGTTTTGCAACTCTGCTCACCATCTTGACATGTCTGGTACATTTAAATGAGAATCCAGCATGACACCAATTCATTTTACTTCTGAGAACTGTTTGTTATTTTGCCTGGTAATATTTAGATTTAAAACATCACTGCTAGTCGGAGATTGTGCCCTTGAAGAAAAGCAAATGTAAATAGTTTTATCAACATTTAATGTAAGACGTGACATTTTAAACCATGCTGCAACAGACTCCAAAAACTTGCAACATCCGTACCAGTACCATGTCGTCAGCATCCATCTGGAATCCTGCACCATAACATGAATATGGTAAGTAATTTATTGTAAATGCAAACCATTAAAAACTGTACGAAGAACTGAGCCTTGGGGCACACCTGTTTCAATTTTTCAAAATGTTTTATCATCTGTAGTAATACACCACTCACGTTACTCCATTGTAGTTTTTGAATTACAAAAAGCGACACATTACTTGGGCAAGACACTTCAGCTACCTTGCCAGCCTATGGTGGTCAGAGGGCCAGGTGGTGCTGATTGTACGGCAGCCCCACTTCTGTCAGTCAGCCACCCATTCACACACTATCAGTGTGTGAATGGGTGGACAACTGAATGAAGAGCAAAGTGCATAGGATTCCTCGGACTTCATGAAGCGCTATACGGGGTGCTTTAAAAGTGAATTCTGACACAATGAGCAAATGCGATGTAAAAATTGCCGAAATTCCTCAACAAACATGAGAAGCCAAAAATGTCATACTAGTAAAAGTTAGCTCAATTATATTGCTGTGAAATTCAAATGTAGTTTTTAAGCATTGCTTTTACATTTAATTATTGAATAAAAGTTGTTTGATTTATAGTTTCATGTTTCATGCAAAGGTATATTGAACAGATTTCATCAAACTAGAAAAGACAAAATTATTTTATTAGGTGATCATAAACTAAATTTTTGAAAGGATCCTAAAGCATAAAATATCTGCATATGCCTATAAATGAAGCTCCTGTTTTTAAGAAGAACAGCTGGTGGACCTCAGAAAAGACCAGCTACACACATCACCTTTACCAGGAATGGCTCCAAAGCTGACATTGTGGACCATTTCTGTTTCCTATGGACCATTATCACACACGACCTCAAATAGTAGCTGAATATCATCTCCTTCAAGAAGGCATGACAGAGGGTATACTTCCTGCTGCAGGTTGGGAAGTTTGACCTGCCAGAAACAATGATGGTGTACTTCTACACTGTCATCATCGACTCCATCCTCACTTCCTGCATCACCATCTGTGTACTCCCACTGCCAAGAACAAAGACAGACTGCAGCTTATCATTCGCTCTGCAGAGAAGGTAATTGGCTGCAATCTGCCATCACTCCAGAATGTGTTCACTTCCAGGACAGTGAAGTGTGCCGGAAAGGATTTCTGCTGACCCATCTCATACTAGATGTAAACTGTTTGAGACTTTATTTTGTGACAGGAGAGGAGATAGTAACAAGCCATCAGAACTCATACTCCTAAAGCCAGAAGTCACCCTCATTAATAAGGCTAAACCAGCAACAATTAAACTATGTCCACCCGAGTACCAACAATCCAAACAACCCAAAACAATATCACATTACAATAACACACTTCATTCCAGGACAACTAAGCACGTATACATTTATTGCTGTGTATATTTATTATGTGATAAGTTTTTTACATTGAATTAGTTGCACTGCTTGATAACAATTTGCAGAACAGCAGCACACCCAAATTCCATTACATTGGCGTTATGTAAGGCAGTGGTTTTCAAAGTTGGGGTTATGGCTCCCTGAACAAACATGAGAAGCCAAATATGTCATCCTGGGAAAAGTTAGATTAATTATATTGTTGTGAAAAATACCTGCATATGCCTATAAATTAACTTCCTGCGCACTCAGAGTTTTAAAGAAAAACATCTGGTGGACCTCAGAAAAGTTTGGATTGTTGGTATGGGGATGATGATTAAAAAGAAAACAAAAAAAACAAAACTGTTGTTATTCCCAACAGTTTGTTGAATGTTATTCAGTGATATTATTTTAATAATATTCTTACATTAAATAAATGTATTGATTATTGAATAGTTAATAAAATACATTTTAAAAAGTTGATGTTTCTGTGGTTTTTGCAAAAGGGGGACCCCATTCAGAAGCTAATGCTGTTTGGGGGGACATGGTATGGAAACGTTTGGGAACCCCTGATGTAAGGTATATGTTGTAATATATTACACAGTGTGTTGTTTTAGTTTTTGTTATTACATCCTCATTTTCTGTATTTCGACTTGCAGTTTATTCTTATGCTATTTCTTTTTTTCCAAAGTGCAGTTTTTCTAATTACTGCACTAACTTGCCAATATTAAAGCCCCTTGGCAAGAAAGAAATAATAATCCTTTATGACCTACCATAGAACAAGTTCGCCAGAGCATATTTTTACATTTGTTTATGCTGTTGAGCCATTTTTTGGAGCATTTCAATACATCAATACAACTCTTAAATCCCAATTTTTTAATTATTTGTATATAATAACTTCATATTAAGTATGTAAATTGGTAAAACGTGCAATTAATCATCAGAAAAATGAAAATAGTACACATATTTTTTGTACACATATTTTCCTAAATACAGAAATATGTCGCTGTATCCCTCCAAAAATTGTACAATAAAAAAGTTGCACAAAACCCTTTCAAACCACAGAAGATTTATTTGGAGTGTCTCCATAACTAGATTTTTGAAATACACAAATTTTTATAAACGGAGACAAAAATGGAAATAAAATGTACATTGTGAACAATTTGAGAAAAGATAATATGTACATCTAAATAAACTATTTACAGTAGTGTAATTAAATCTCTATGTGTGCCAGATACCTATGAGCACACACGTCATAAGACCATCTTCAAACAATAAAAAGTGCAAAAAACCACATAAAATATAATTGTTTGTTACTGTGTTGAAACTTTAGAACAGATGAACACAAATTCAAATTATATTTTCTATCAATATACAAAAAGGCTGAATGCAAAAAGACAACATGAACATCAAAAAACTATTTACAATAGTGCAATCACAGGCACAGTAAACATTAGCTTTCAATTCGACCAGTAGAGCTGTGTTGGGACCTACAGCCATGAATATCAACACTAAACTCTGAAGAGGAAAGGGAGGGGGGTAGCAGAGGACTTCCCATGATGCACTGCCTCGTCGCCCTCTTTCCACACGGCCTTCGAGAGGAGGACGGTTCAGGAGAGGCCCAGCGCACGAATGTCTTTTGCTGGCAAAAAGGCATAAATTCAACTGGATCCAAAGCCATACGATCATCGATCATATGCAAAGTTAAGTAGAATGAAATACTGTCTGTGTATCCGGTATTTTCATTCATGAACGGGGAAATTAAGGTGTAAGAGTTGCTTACCTTTTCTCTTCAAAGCCCCGCAGAAGCAACACCGTGTCGCAGAGAAACCCCGGTACAGAAGCTGTTTCTACAAGCCGAGTCTGAAGGAAGGACCACGGCTTGCACCACCGTGTTACGGTAACGAACAGCTGGTTGACGGACCGAACGAGCCGCCCAGCTCTCCGGAGCTAACCCTATTGTTCACAGAGTGAACGCAGAGGTTGGCTGAAAGCTAACTGCTTGTTGACTGTGGACTTTTCTTCGAACTTCATCGTCCCTTGGACAACATTCCCTCACCATGGTCAGAGATTAGGTTTGGGCAGATTAACAGATAGGTTTAGGGTGAAATGATCTAAACGTTTTCAGTTTATGAAGTTTGTTTTGTGGAACTCGGCTATCTTTGTGCTAGCATGCTATCTGTAGCACACAGGCCGGTTCGTGTTCTTTGTATGTTTTAAAGTTAAGATAAACTTTACTTGAAGGGTGATTTTAAACAGAAAATCGCTCATAACGCGCCGTCCGCGCTTATGCATTTTAACCCTTTTATTACCCTGGTACTTTAAAGATATGTGTTGAATCCGGTGCTAAGCTATCCGCTTCTTTGTTAGCTTAACTGCTAACAGTAAGAACACGTGTTTGCTAGCACTAAGACTAGACAACAGAAAGGTTGTTGGTTTTCAAGCTAGTGAATAATAGTCCCTGAACATCGTTTATTAGATTTCATAACTAAGTAAACACCATTAAGCCCCATTTCTCCAGAAAGATTTGGCTCTTTTCCAAAATACTCAATAATATTTCTTCAAATATTATTTCAATAAATAAAGGCAGTTAATTAGACACCATTGAGAAATGGTCATCCAAAAGGTTGGTTTTATTCAGCAGATCATTATTTAAAACATTATTTTATTAAAATAATATTTTATCTGATCTTGCATTGTGAATGGTTGTCTAAACGTATGCTGATTATTGCCTAGGTTAGTTCCAAGACTAACTTAACTTCATTTCCGGATTCTTCAAGATAATCCTTGGTTCTCAAACATAAACATTGCATAGTAATGTTGCATCACTCTTTTGGTCATAATTTCCAATCATCTTAAATCAACTTGTTTATATTGTACATAACCCATTAGTCTTCATTATTCTTTAATTCTGCTTGGTAGTTTAGTTGGATTGTTTTAGCATAGTAAAGAGTTTGTTGATTGAAATATGTTTGACTTTGAGTTGACTTATTTTTGTTAATAAATTCTTGTATTTTAAGAAATTGTGTGAATTCATTCCATATATGTGCAGAATTTATGCTGTTCAATAATGTTAGAGCTCGTCTCACACCTTTCTATTTTGTCCTAATACCATCGCCTTACTGGGCTGGTATTCACAGGACAACCCTTAACAGACCGAAATATTATTTGATAAAATATTAAAATATGAATATTAATTATTAAATAATATTCCCAGATTCATATTTACAACAGCTGTGATAGGCCTTGTGGCAGTTCCTGTCTACGATTACTTGCTGGCCAGTGGAATGACTGCTGCAGCTCCTGTTTACTGAAGGCTGACTCTTTCCTCTCCCGCTGCCTCTCTCCAGAGCACTGGGTGCCTCAGGGGAGCAGGAGGTCTCTTCTTCCTCCTCCTCATCATCAACACTGCACACAGAAAAAGTTACATTGTTATAATATACACATCTATCTCAATGATGTGTAACATGATAACATTATTTTAACTGTATGTTTTCCTTAGTTTTCTCTAATTTAGAAACAAGTAATATTTCATAAACATATTCATACAAGTCATGGAAAGGATCTATCCCGTCAATAAAATCAGCTTCATCTCCCTGCATGCGGCACTGTAATAAGCTCCAAAGCTTCAAGCGAGGTAAAATACCGTTTGGCGCATCCTGCTTTTTTGCGGCTACGTAAATAGGTGCGGAGGTGTGTAGGTGTGTGTTAAGTGTCTGGTGTGTGTGTGTGTGTGTGTGTGTTTGTAAAAGAGCAATAAATACTAAAAGACGAACCGAGATGAAAGCAGAAGTGTCAGCGAAGTTTACCGCGGAAAAACTACAACTTCCGGGAAAAAAGACCATTTCCGGAAAAAAAGACCTGGGAAATGACAACACTTCTGGATGTTGCGGGCGTTACCATGCAAGAAAACCATGTGATACTTCATCCTCCAATGTCATCATGCATATTCAGATGTAGGAAACACACTGCGGTCTGGATTTTAATGTTTGCTTTTGGAATTTTTACTGGATTTCTGCAACAGTTTCTGGAAAATAAAAACCGTGCTGTGGGACACGTGATGAGTAGAACATTTAAGTTTAACTCTCCGGTTTCATTTGCAAAAAAAAAGTATTGCTCTAGCTTATTTGGTCACAATTCTACAGGCATTTATAATAATAATCAGATGCAGACCCATATCCCTCCCACGAGAATTTAATGTGATGCTGATTGCAGTATATATAGCACTGGATACTAATGCCAGCTCGGCCCTGGGACTTTTGCAAAAATCCGGATGCGGTTCATATCATCTCTGGGGACGTTAATCATGCAGATTTGTTAGCAGTTCTCCCCAAATTTCATCAACACAATAGGTGTGCAACAAGGGGAGAAAATATTGGCCAGTCTGATCATGTGTCCCTCTTCTAATACCTGCATATACCACCCTCAGGAAACAAACTCCTTATATGACCAAGACTATTACCACATGGCCCAACAGTTGTAGTATTGCTTACAGAGAACTAACCGGGAAGTTTTCTATCACCCGGACTACAATAGGGTGTAAAGCCCACATTACAGTAGTCCTGGATTACATCAGGTTCTGTACGGACAACGTCACTAGGGACAGACACATTAAGATCTACCCCAACAGGATACCCTGGACTACGGGGGAGGTCCAGAGCCTACTGAGAGCCAGGAGTACTGCTTTTAGATCAGGGGCATTGTGAATTGCAGCCAGAGCAAACCTGTAAAGGGGCATCCGTGAAGCCAATGCAGCCTACAGAAGGATGAAAGAGGACCATTTGAGGAGCAACAACAACAGGAAGGTGTGGCAGGGAGTCCAGCGTATCACCAGCTACAGACCCAGCAGCTCCTAAGCAGTGGTGGAAGATGCTTCTCTGGCAAAGGAGTTGAACACCAACAGCACCAACAACCACCTGCTGCACCAACAACCACCTGCTCACAACAGCAGCAGTCAAAGAGTACGAAGTTAGACAGGGGATGAAGAAGGTGAACACGAAGAAGGCTCCAGCACCTGATGGAGTGGCTGGACAGATGCTGAAAGACTAGTGCTGCACAGTAGCCCACACTTTGTTTAGATTTTTTCCCCTTTTTCGAACTTTGCACACATCTCTTTGATTGCGATGGAAGAAAGCACCACTCAAATAACACATCCTAGATCTGAATGAATGAAATATTCTCATTGAATATTTTTGTCTGTACAAAGTTGAACGTGCTGACAACAAAATCACACAAAAATCATCAATGGAAATCAAATTTATTAACCAATGGAGGGCTGGATTTGGAGTCACACACAAAATTAAAGTGGAAAAACACACTACAGGCTGATCTAACTTTGATGTAATGTCCTCAAAACAAGTCAAAATGAGGCTCAGTATTGTGTGTGGCCTCCATGTGCCTGTATGACATCCCTACAACACCTGGGCATGCTCCTGATGAGACGGCGGATGGTCTCTTGAGGGATCTCCTCCCAGACCTGGACTAAAGCATCCGCCTACACCAGGACAGTCTGTGGTGCAACGTGACGTTGGTGGATGGAGTGAGACATGATCCAATGCCTTCATCTTGCAGGAACTGCTGACATGCTCCAGCAACATGAGGTCTAGCATTGTCCTGCATTAGGAGGAACCCAGGGCCAACCGCACCAGCATATGGTCTCACAAGGGGTCTGAGGAGGGCTGTGCGGCCCTCCAAAGAAATGCCACCCCACACCATTCCTGACCCACTGCCAAACCGGTCATGCTGAAGGATGTTACAGGCAGCAGATTGCTCTCCACGGTGTCTACAGACTCTGTCACATGTGCTCATTGTGAACCTGCTTTCATCTGTGAAGAGCACAGGGCACCAATCCTGGTGTTCTCTGGCAAATGCCAAGCATCCTGCACGGTGTTGGGCTGTGAGCACAACCCCCACTTGTGGACGTCGGGCCCTCATACCATCCTCATGGAGTTGGTTTCTAACCGTTTGTGCAGACATATGCACATTTGTGGCCTGCTGGAGGTCATTTTGCAGGGCTCTGGCAGTGCTCCTCCTGTTCCTCCTTTCACAAATGCGGAGATAGCGGTCCTGCTGCTGGGTTGTTGCCCTCCTACGGCCTCCTCCACGTCTCCTGGTGTACTGGCCTGTCTCCTGGTAGCGCCTCCAGGCTCTGGACACTGCGATGACAGACACAGCAAACCTTCTTGCCACAGCTCGCATGTGCCATCCTGGATGAGTTGCACTACCTGAGCCACTTGTGTGGGTTGTAGAGTCCGTCTCATGCTACCACGAGTGTGAAATCACCACCAACATTCAAAAGTGACCAAAACATCAGCCAGAAAGCATAGGTACTGAGAAGTGGTCTGTGGTCCCCACCTGCAGAACCACTCCTTTATTGAATGTGTTTTGCTAATCTCCAAAGATTTCCCCCTGTTGTCAATTCCATTTGCACAACAGCAGGTGAAATTGATTGTCAATCAATGTTGCTTCCTAAATGGACAGTTTGATTTCACAGAAGTTTGATTTACTTGAAGTTATATTGTGTTGTTTAAGTGTTCCCTTTATTTTTTTGAGCAGTGTATATAGCTATGAATATACACATCACCAACTTGTCCTAAATCTCCACTTTAAATGATTTATTTAAATGATTTATTTGTTACCATGGGGTGGAAACATTTTTGCAAAATATCTGTGTTAGTGTGCCCAGAGCCTAAGTTGTTCCCCTTTTTGACTAAACTTAATGATAATAATGTTTTTGTACCGTGGAATTCAAATAATTTAAAAAATGTTCATTTAGAATTATGCCATTATATAATATTCTTCCATCTTTATTTATAAAAGCTGAAGGTGCTTTTTGGGGCATTATGCATCAGCCAGAGAGGCTCTAGTAAGGAGAGGGAACGATATGAATTATTGTTGTAAGGACCTATAGTCAAAAGTGAGTTTGAATGCCTATGGTGTTCTTTGTTTAAGCCTCACTGTCATTTCAAATACTCAAAAAAGTTACTAAATTTGATTAGTATCTACTTTGGCTTGCTATGCTGAGTCATCATGTACACTTTCATTCTTCCCTGTCTAACACTGATGATTCCTGAAGTTATGTGATACAGTGCTAGACAGGAGAATTTTAGACAGTCTGACCATGCTGATTTAGCATGCATGGCCTGAGGAACAATGTGTTTCGATTAGATCCAGTTTTGGTGGAAAGGGGATGACATTGATTGGTCGAGGGAATGAGGATTGACATTGATTGGTCTCGTCTTGTTTGTGAGGGTCAGAAATATTTTGCATAATGTGGGGATTTGCAGTCTGCTGAAACTCTATGTAGTACACTGGGCCAGAATATAAAAATGTGGACTTAGCAATACAGCAGTGCAGCACTGAAAAGAATGCTTTGATTATCTTTACATCTGCATTTTCCCATTTTATACTGCACTAAATGTAGAATTTTGATCAGTCTCTGAAAAACAGGTTCAGTTTGCCCAGTGGCTGTAAACAGGGAAATGCAATAAAATACAAAGAATTCATTAAAATTAAAAATACATGTGCATTGCAAAGCCAAGACTTCCAACACTAAGGAAAAAAATTAAAAAACAAAATGTGATTTAAATAAAACTGAAAAGTCTCAAGAGAGAATAAAAAGGGGTAAAAAAGGAAAAATGCCTGGAATGAAATAAATAAAACAGGGAACTCAGAAGAGAAAATGAAAGACAGTTAGAAAAGATGACAAGGATGAAAGGAGAGCAGATATAAGAGAGAACCGGGAGAGTGCTGTGTCTCCCACTCATCTTTGTTTATAGTGACAGGGACAGGTGGAGCCTGACAGCAGGACCTTTACAGGGAGCCAGTTAAAAAAGGAGGGGATGGAGAGATGAAAATGAGCTAAAAGAGAGATACAAAAGAAGGTGGGACACTCCAATATTAAATGCCAGTCCCCAAATGTGTGCCAAGCCTTCTGTTGTCTTCCTGTTCTTGAGTTGTAGTGCCATGTGGTCAATAAACAGTATGGATTGCACTGCTAAAACAGCTTTTGTTTATTTTGAACTCCAGTTTATGATAATAGTGTAATTACTTAATTGGCAATAATTTAATGGTTCTTTGCATGACTAATTTGAAACAAATACTGTGATGTTCTGTCTCTCAAGGCCACACTCTAATTATGTGCATAGTTTGTCAAACATAAGAAATGGATCAATTTATTTCTGATGGATTGTGATCTTATCTTGATATCTGCATGTAAAAATCTGCTGATAGAGATATTTACCAATACTTTTACCAAAACATTTAGTGTTGTTTTGTATTTATAGCATTGCATGGGCTAATTTAAAAAAGGCACTATCAGTTATCCTGATGCAATGTTTGCACCTAGCTGTATTTATATATATATTTATACACTGCCTGGCCAAAAAAAAAAAAAAAGGTAGCCACCTGGATTTAACTAAGCAAATAGGTATGAGTAGACAGTAGAACTCCGGGCTATGTTTAATAGTGAAAGTAAGAGCATTTCCACACGCACGATGCAAAGGGAACTCAAGGGATTGGGACTGAACAGCTGCTTGGCCTTAAGAAAACCACTAATCAGTGAGGCTAACTGGAAAAAAGGCTTCATTTTGCTAGGGAGCACAAAGATCGGACTCTGGAGCAATGGGAGAAGGTCATATGGTCTGATGAGTCCAGATTCTTTTGGCAGGTGAAGTGATGCACCCATCATGCCTAGTGCCTACTGTACCATCCTGTACAAGCAGTGCTATGATCTGGGGTTGCTGCAGTTGGTCAGCAACAGTATGTGTTCAAAGAATGAGGTCAGCTGACTACCAGAATATACTGAATGACCAGGTTCTTCCCTAATGGCACGGGCATATTCCAACATGACAATGCCAGGATTTATCGGGCTCATATTGTGAAAGAGTGGTTCAGGGAGCATGAGACATCATTCTCACACATGGATTGGCTACCACAGAGTCCAGACCTTAACCCCACTGAGAATCTTTGGGATGGGCTGGAGAAGGATTTGTGCAGCAGTCAGACTCTACCATCATCAATGCAAGATCTTGGTGAAAAATTAATGCAACACTGGGTAGAAATAAATCTTTTGACATTGCAAAAGCTTATCGGAACAATGCCACAGCCAGTGCGTGCCGTAATCAAAGCTAAAGGCGGTCCAACGAAATATTAGCTTGTGTGATCTTTTTTTTTTGGTGGCCACTTTTTGTTTGGCCAGGCAGTGTATATCAACAATTGCTGAACATCGTACATATCAAAATTATCCTTTTATGTCTATATTCACATAGCTGTCTTTGCCTGGCCCCCTTAGAAGAGTAGGATTTATGGTTTCCTTCAATGTTAATCGAAGCCTTCTATTTTAGTCCAATTTACTAATTATGAATACTTTATGTTTTCGCAAGCAATTTTTTCATTGAGTATTTTAGTAAATGCCTATTTTTATGCATTTTTTTATCATTATAATAAATAAAATTACTGTTGTTCAACATTTTATTTAAAATTTTAAATAAAAAGCTGAATACAGAACCACAGTTGGCTGTGGATATTGGCCTCATGGATATTATCAGTTCTTCACTATACTTTGCAATATTAATATTAATATTAATATATTACAATATTATATTAATATACTGGGCAATATTATTGAAATGCAGCTACAGTATATACTTCTGCATTTTCATTTCTGGTTCATTTTTCCAGTTGTCCCAGTTGTATTTATATCTGGCTCTCTTTCTTTCTGTGTCTCTCTATATACTTGTCCTGCTAAACTACTAATGCAGTTTGAGGCTGCTCTGTATTTTTCCAGCCTGCAGTGAATGCATCCTTCCCTCCCACCTTATTTTCCTAATTACCTGCACCTGTGGCTGTCTCTCTTTAACTCCCCTGTTCTCATCAACCTCTTGCCAAATCCTCTGTTACCTTCTTGTCATAGTGTTCGAGCCTGCATTTTTTGGAGTCTTTCTTCCTGGGGATTTGACCATTTTGTCTGTCTTCTGACTCTGCTCATGCCTGCCCCTCCTTTGACTTGTAAGTAGTGATGATAAGGCTTCGTGAAGCACTGAAGCTTTCCATCCAATTGGTCCACTCATAAGTCGAAGCTTCATGATGATTCATTGTTGTAATGTTCCATCAAGTGGACAATAAATGTAAGAGAGTGATTATAATGACTTAACGTTTGTGTGTGAAGCTTTAAATTTAACAAATAAATGAATGATGTTTGTGATGCCAATACATAAATTTTGAATATGATCTTAAACTGTTTTTATGGGACACTAGCTGGATCAAAAGGAGAAGTGAAAACAAATAGGGAAGAGGGTTGTGATGCAAATTTACTTGTTACATTGTAACTGTGCTCATGGTACTGGGGACACCATTTGTTACATTTTTATTTAAAGAAAACAACTCTCCTTCTGTGCTGGGCTTCAGGTGTTGTCTTTTTTTGAGATGATTTTGCCTGCTTTAGAAAATACCCTTTCACAGGGTAGCCAGAAAAGCAACAGCTTGTTCCACTGTTCCTCTTTGCGGGATCGGAGAGGCAGCGTGCTGATGTCTCTTTGCTGGCAAAAAGACATAACTCTTCAACTGGATCCAAGAGTGTCATAAGATTGCGCGATCATATGCACCAGTTAAGTACGAGTAAATAACTGTTTGTGTACCCAGTATTCATTCATAAAAAGGGGAAATTAAGGTATAAGCATTGCCTGATTTTCTGTCTGAGGCCTGCAGAAGCAAACGGTGTTCCAGAGAAGCCAATGCAGAGACGCGGTCTCCCAGTCTGGAAGGAAGACAGCAGAGACCGCATCACTGTGTTAACATGCAGTGTGGTTGGCGACACAACGAGCTGTCTTTCATCCACAGCTAAGGAGGTTAGCTGGAAGCTAACCCTTTGTTCACACAGCAGCCGCACCTTCAACCCCCCCTCCATAGCTACGGAGGTTAGGTGAAAGCTGGCTAATAGAAGGATTTAGATTAAAATGATCTAAACGTTTTTCATTTTATGAAGTTTTGTTTGTGTTGAACTCCGCTACTCACACTTCCTGAGAAGGAACTTTTGAACCAACTCCTGGTATTAAAGGATTGTCACACGGTGATTACAGAGAACTGGAGCAAAAACAGCTACCGCCAAAACAATCAACGACACCACAAAAGAAATATAGATGCACATTTCATGTTATGCGCACGCAGAGAAAGAAAATACAACCCCAAACTCACTTATCAAGGCAGGAGGAAATCCAGCTACTTTGACAGTCATAATCTTGGAACGAAAGGGGGTAAATTTAGGATGAGACAAACCCAAACCCGGAAAAGCCGATTAGTAGCTGAGGGAACAAAACCCAGGCAGGGCGAAGAGTAGAAAGAGAGAAGAAAAACGTATCAAAAGCACCAAAGCCAAGCCGACCCTGACACAAGAGGCTGGTTATTTCTCATAGACAGGGAGAATACATGGAGGAGGGAGAGTGAAGATGGAGCACAAGAACAGAGAGTTGGGAGTAAGGAGAGCTGCAGGAATTCATGAAGGTAGAGCTGAGATGTGATCAGAGGTAAGAGACAATAATAGGTTCTAGACTGATAATTTTTAGCCATACATACAGAAATTTAAATGATTAGAGAGTACATGTCTGTTATGAGCTCTGAGGCGTTTCCACTTGTCTCTTATACACAATAGCAGATATTCTGTTCTTTAAAGAGTAACACAAGTGTAACAAGCTGAGTTTACTTAATTTTACTTAATTTTTCATCCCATTTGTTTGGTTAACCAGCCTGCATCCTATAGTTTGCCGCCATAGGTTTTAAACAGTGTCACCTCCAAAACATAAATCGGCAGTGGTCCTTCAGTTTTCACACCATGACTGTCCATGGTTTTCACAACCAGGAATTGTTACAGTATTGTGGCCTTCTTTCATCCAGCTGAACAGTGGTTTGGAGCAACAAATTGGGAAGAGCAGCAATGTTAGTCTTTGTCCAATACAGACAGAGAAACTGTAAAAATTAAAACTTTTTACAGTTTTAAAAAACATCTATCTTGGAATATCATGATACCAGTAACCAGCCAATGCCTACCTGTAAGTGATTAAGAATAAGAGAAATAATGATATATTTGGATACTGCATTTAACTTTGTTTCAGACAAAGTAACAAAATAAAAACTATTAGATTATTTTTAAACAAAAGAAATGATATCAAACAGTGACAGAGGCAGTCAGTGACCTTCAGTCCCTGCAAACAAAGCAACTCTTCTTGGCATCATTACACCACAAATGCACAATTTGATAAGTCAAACAAAGAGAAAATAGACTAATGAATGTAATTTAGGCTTTGGACAGCCAACTTTGCAAAGGTTAAAAATGTAAAATATGGAAGCTTGATATGAAGTGAACTTCATAGAAGAAATGAAACCTGTACTGTAAATATCAGGGGGATTTTGAGTGTACAAAGAATGTGTAGTTTCAGCAATACTTATTTATCAATATCAGATATAATATGAAAAACATAATTATTTTAGGAAAGCTTTGCCACACAACAGCCACATTCAACAAATCCTTTAAAAAAGCAGTCTTAACCAGGTTAAAAAAACATGTTGAAAGATAGTGTTAACATACAGTATATGAGCTCATAGAAATATTGGATGGATTTTCACTGGGTAAATATGTTGTTATGCTTTTTAATATAGTTGTGATTATTAGATGCTACATTTGCATTTGTTTTTTATTATCTGAAAAGATTGATTTACAGTCATATTTAATACATTGGAATATTATTGAAAACTTCATTGATTTCAGCGACTCAATTTACTCCCTGTGTATATATAATTGCATTTTCTATATAATGTGTTTCAAAGTGAAACACATTATAGAGGTTAATTATACACAAACTGATCTATGTTTTCAAGCCTTTATTTTTGCTATTTATAATGATTTTCCCTTACAGCTAATGAATCAGGACATTTAGGATTAGAATATTACATCAGAGTAATGAAAAATGTATGTTTAATACATGCTTCAAGGTTATTTCCAAAATGTATTTTTAAATTGACAAACGAGCCTCATTGGACCGCGTGTTCTAGTTTATTGAATATGACTGTAAATAGGCTGAGTGATGTTTTAGATGTAAATTAAGTTATTATTAACTCATTCTCAAAATTAACCAAAATGAATGTGGGTTCAAATCCATTTTTTTATGTGATCCAAGCAATATAATATAAAGTTGTCTAAGCAACCCAGAAGGTTTTGTAAAGCTTTCTCTTTGAAACCCCTGTCCTGAGCACACAGTTCATCAATATAAATTGAGTATACCCTTTTAGTATACTCAATTTGAAATTACTGACAGAAGCCACAACATCAGCATTCTGGACTCCTGCAGTGCTGAGGTCTGTAGTTATCCAAATAAAGTTTTCTTCAGGGTGGATGGAACTTTTGAATTGAGAAAAGGCCCAAATAATACATAAAACATCATTAAAAACAGTAGTAATACACAGTATAGTAATTGTTAAACCCTGATGTGAAATTGAAAGAGGAGAAATTATTTAGGGAAGATGGATATTATTTGACAGCTAAAAGGCAAATATTTTTGGAGGCGACACTCTGACTGAAGGAAAACTTTTATGGTTCAAATCACTCAGCATGAGGTACTGTATTATGGGAAAAACAGAGTCTACATGCATAGATGGGGAAAAAATAAACAGGAGGAACATGATCAGAAAGAAAGGATGTTTGCAACACTAAAAGGCAGTAAGGAAAATTACAGTAATATTTCAGATATTATAGGTTCTTTTGTTAAGTTAAAGTGGACAAAACATGTTGATGGTGTGATAAATATTAAGTGATATATCCACATAAATAGGCCAATTTCAAATTTAAATAGCAAATGTGAAGGGGCAGACTTTATTAAGTTTGACAGTAAAATGACAATTCACACTGTACTGAGTCAAGCTAGGTATCTTTTTTTTAAATCCTAAAGGCAGCTTGCAAAAACACAAATGGTGATGGTTTAGGTTGAGCCACCAACACAAGAACACTAGCTAAAAACTCTTAACTAAAAAACTCTTGACCTAAAGGATAACAACTCAAGAGAAATATGTAGGCAGAAATTAGGAAAATGGACAGTAAAATGGAAAATGACAAAATACAAGTGCGACTTAATGAATTATGTATAAAAATGAACTCATTAAACTACAGACTGTCTAGTTGTTTTGTTTTGTATGCCTTTACTGACGAAAAACCAAATAAAATCAAGGGAATGCAGATCAATAATCCCAGTTACTTTTTCCAAGCATATAATATGGAAAGTTGAGAGGAAGGAAAAATGTAATAGGAAGGGATGTGTAAGCAGCAGGGATAACTACAGCTTTAAGAACATTATGAAGCCTATGGGTTTAAGGAAGATTTAAACAAACCACAGGGCTTCATCACTTGCCACACACAGAAGTATCAAGAACACGGACTTCAGCTGTTTCATTGCTTGAGTTAAACCGCTGCTGAAGCAGAGATGTCAAATGCATCTTGCCTGGGCTAAGGAGAAAAAAGTACTGGACTGTTGTGCAGGTTACCAAAATAATCTTTTGAGATGAAAGCGAATCTTGCATTTCATTTGGAATTCAAGGTCCCAGTTTCTGGAGGAAGAGTAGAGAGGAACAATATCAAAGTTGCTTGAAGTTCAGTGGGAAGTTTCGACAGGCATTGATTAGGGTAGCCATGTCATTTGCTGGTGTTGGCCCACTGTGTTTAATCAAGTCCAAAGTCAGCTCAGCCATCTACCAGAAAAAGTTAAATCACATCTGCTGACAAGCTTTAGTTTAATTTTTTTTAATTGAATTACAAAATTGAGCTGCTTGTCAATAAAATTTTAATTCGTTGAGATGCACCTTTATTATGACATGATGTTGATAGAATACATTTTTCTTAATTAAGGTAACTATCAGTTCAACAGTAATTTAAAACAAAATACTTTGATATTCTCAATAAAATGATTCTCAAAGCACTTCACATACAACTAAATACTGTACAATCTGTGTTAATCAAATTTATACCAACACAGTCCAAAACAAAATCAACCCAATAATATTAAAAACAGGTTTAAATTCAGCTGTTTTTTATATAATCTTTGTGTCATGAGGATTGTGAATTGGGGTCTCTGTAGGTAGGGTGGTCTTACAACAGATGCCATAAGAGCTCATTTGACTGGTGTCTGGGGAGTCTGGAGGACAGGTGAACACCTGTGACTCTTCTCTGAGCTATTCCAGAGTTGCTTTAACCAAGTATACTCCTGTCCTGCTGAGGGAAAGCAGCTCCTGCTGGTGAGTGTTATTACCGTTTGAAGGGTGAGATTCATCTTCCACAGCGTTTAGGTACGCTGCCAGAGCTGACGTAATATCCATGTGAATGGCAGGATGTACGTTTGCCTCTGCAGAACAATAGTTTGCGACAAACCGTTATTCACTTTAACTGTCATTGGTCATAAAGATAAAGATGATTGGTGTATATAACAAATATACAACAGCAAGAAGGTTTTATGAGACAGAGTTGCATCATGTTCCCAGTTATGTCCAAGGACTTTACAAGAGCTTACTATACTGATGAAGTAACAAATAAAAGTTAATGTCAGCAAAGAGAAAACAGAATAAACAGAAATAAAAAGGAATTTCTTTGCTTGTCATCTTTTTTTCATAAACAGTTCCACTTTTCAGTTTCCTGTTTCTACTTTTTTATCCTCTGTCTTTTGCACCTCCGCACCTCTATTTCTTTGTCGACGTCTCTGTATTAATCCAGGGACTGTAGAGGCTGTTTGGTATTTCCATCCAGTGATAAGGGCCTTTGTAGAATGAGTCTGACACAGTAATGTGGTGGAAGCAATAAAACACGCTTGTACCCACACACTCACACATAGGCGCACACAAAGACATGACTTTATTCTATTTCAGTATGATAAAACGGTTCATCCCAGAAATGCTGGATGGATATGGGAGGCCGATAACTCCTGACAACATAGACCAAGACAGACAGACCAAACATGGCAAGTTGTCCACCATTTCAATCACTGTAGACTTAGCTGATGTACAACAGTTAGGTGTGTAAAATTTGATCATTTAGATTGTATGTGTAAAGGTAAAAGAAATCTGGGTAAAGGTATCTGCTTGGCTCTAAAAAACGCTTTGGCCCAACTACGACCGTTTGCAAGATAAATTTCTAAATATATCACAGCTGCAAAGACAGGATTTTATAGTGCATTTAAACCCGTCTCTTCCTGATGTCCTGTTTAATTGAATGATAAAAACAGCAATCAAAAACACTGACAAAGATAAGTGTTTGTGGATCGTTGTCTCTTTGTGTTGTAGGGAGACGTGCATGTCTAGAACATCTGTGAGAGACTGAATTATTGAGATTGAGCACGTCTCTCCTCTTAAAATTGTTGTCTTCCCTAAATGCAGATTGATCAAAGTAAAAATAAAAGAATACAATTTTTTAGTTGATTTTGTTTTAGTTACAGCATTGTGTAGAATTTTGAGCCATTGCTAATTTATTTATATTTTACTTCTAAGAGGTTTTCCTAAGTTTCGTTGTCTTACCTTTTCCTTTAAGTCCAATAGCTGATGATTTTTAGCTAAATGTTGTTGTTTTTTATTTGTCTTCCTGCTATTTTTACTCTTTTGACTCTCTGTTTATGCTTTGTTTCCAATTAATGGAATCACCACCCAAGTGATTATGGGTTTAACTGTGTGTCTCTTTACTAGATAAACTGTTGACAGTGATACTACTGCTATTGACAGTGCTCCATTTCTTTTTTCTTTCATATAACAAAAACAATCCTTATCCTTTTTTTTTAGTTTGGGTCTCCTTCCTGTCATCTTAACCACCCACTGGTAGTGGATGTCCACTCATACTGAGCCTGGTTCTCCTGTTCGGTTTCATCATTCATTCATTTTTTTATTGATTTATATAGTGTTTTAAAACATTCGGCTAAAGTGTCCAAAGCACTTAAAAGTAAGATTACAAAACACAGTAGCAATCAAAACAAGAAATCATACAGCCATAAAAGCAGACAACAGGAAAATAAGAATCATGAATAAATGCCACCAAACTACTTGATATTAAAAGTCTGCTTGAAAAAATAGGTCTTAAGCTTAGATTTAAAGGGTCAGTGGTGGAGTGAAGGTCTAAGGGAAGTTGGTTCCAGAGTCGGGGTGCTGCCACTGAAAATGCCCTGGTCACCCCAGTGCTCAAGCCTGGTCCTTGGAATATCTAATAAAAGTTGATTTGATGACCTCAGGGATCTGCCATGTTAAAAAAGATATATAACATCACATAAATAAGGTGGAGCCAATCCATTAAGAGCTTTAAAAGCAACAATAAAAGTTTGAAATCAATTCTAAAAAGGACAGGAAGCCAGTGTCAAGAGGATAAAACAGGGTTGATGTGCTCACATCTAGAAGTGCTTCTTAAAAGACAGGAAGCCACATTCTGGACAAGTTGAAGATGTTTAAGGGAAGACTGAGAGACACCGATATTAAGTCCATTGCAATAATCAAGTCTAGGGTTAATAAAGATCTGACATCTATGGTGGCATTGTCACCAAATAAAATACATTTTGGGCTTTTGTTCGTTTAAGAATATAAAGTTTTTACTTAGCCACTGTTTGACAGCACTCATGCAGTCCAGGAAAGAGAAAATCATTACTGCAACCTGGCTTTAGAGACAAGTAAATTTATAGGTCATCTGCATAAAAGATTACCAACAAAGTGCTTAAAAACAAGACAGAAAGATAGAATGGTTCAGTGTGTCAAAGGCTGCTGTTATGGTCGACAGAACCAAAACAACAGGGCACTTACTGTCTTAACTGACATAGCTATGTTGGACCACTTGTTGCTGAGTGTTGGACTATCTGCACGTTGTTGGACGTCACTGTGCCTCTCCAATGTTTTTGAAAACCCCGCCTTCAGCTGGAAATCTTGACACGGTTACCACGCAACTGAAGCATCCTCTGGAGAAGAAGAGATCCCACGGGGAGTCTTCATTTATTCTCTCTCGTTGGCCAACGAACAATTCATAACTGAGGTTTCTGGACTAGGAAGGCCAGAAATTTGACTTTGCCGATCGAAGACGTGAGTTTAACACGTAACTAAAAACACGGAGTTCGAGGAAACGAACCGCCACCGTGTTTCATCCCTAGTCGACTGCTGATGGTCAGATCCTATTTTTCCTTTTCGTCAAGAAGGCCAAAGGACGGGACTGACCGCTCTCTTGGAGTTTAACTGCAGACGCGCAACAACGCTTCAAAACCCCCCCTCTTTCCCTCTCACTCGCTGCCCCAGAAGGAGCTTCACCAAGTAAAACCCATCTTTCATTTTAATCTTTTATTTCTTTATTAGAAGGCCTGGGCAGGGTTAGAGGTTGTTTTCCTTTTTCTCCAATGTCACTGCTCGCTAGCTTGCCGCCAAAAGCTTTATAACCCTTTGTCTGCTCAGGAGTTGGGGGAAGTTTTATAACTCATAATAACTGAGTTACAGTTGGAATTGCGCCCCCCACTCTCCACTCACCACCACACCTCTTTGTCATATTCTCAATTTTGCCATAACCGCTGGTTGATTCAATACACCCCCACTGCTATTTTCTTTATTTTTGCTTAGTTAGATGTGTTACCCTTGTTATGTAGAATTTTGCATGTTGAATAGGTGAAGATTAATAAATATCCACATAGATAAAGAGAGAGCGGTTTGTCTTCATTGTGTGTGAAAGTGATTTGTCAGTCAAGATAAGGTAAAGTTCCACACGTTTTGGCAGAAACCGTCGATTAAACAGTGACATCTCCGGCAATAGTTATTAATTATTACGGAGTATTTAACGGTTGTAATTGTCAAAGCCACAATTACAACACCAGAAACATCTCTGGTCTCAATTCATAAATGAGGATTTTGGTTAAGAAATTGATTTTGTCAAATTAGGATTTTTAATTATAATTATCGATCAAGATTAATCAATCATAAATCATAACCCCCAACAGCTATGTCATTATGCAGCCCTAACAGGGTAGTTTCAGTGCTATGTCATGCTCTAAAACCTGACTGAAATTTCTCATAAATGCCATTTGTTTCTAAAAAAGGTTGCAATTGTAAAAAGAAAAAAGAAAATCTAAGATTTTAGAGAGAAAAGGCTAATGAGTAATAGATCTAAAAGTAGATTAAATTGATGAGTCCAAGTAGTGTTTTTTAAGAAAAGACCTAATAACAGCATGTTCTAAAGCAATTGCCACAGTTCCCGAACTAAGACAGAAGTTCATAAAAAGTACAAGTGCAGGACCCAGAGTAGTAAAAACCTATTTCATCAATTTGAAAGGAAAAAAGTCAATTGGGGAGTTAGTAGGTATCATATGCTGAATCAGTTCCTTCAAATAGGAAAACGACACTGGTTCAAACTGCTCAAAAACAGTTGAAACAGGAGCAACAGATGGATTTACAATAATAGGTGTGCCAGAAACCTGTCTTATAGATGCCACTTTTTTGTAAAAAGAAATACAACATAGGATGGAGGATTAATAACAGTTGATAAGACACCCTGGACAATGACTACTGCTGGAAATGATGTCCGACAAAAACTGAGATTATGCCTCTTAACAGATCTCTGTTACTGAGTAAGACAGTCCCTCTGTATTTCCAGAAATACTTGCAGTTTGTCTTTCTTCCATTGATGTTTGGCTTTATTGCATTGTCTTCTGCGCGCACCGGTGACATAATTTATCCATGGCTCAGCTCTTAGCTTAGTAAGTTTAAACCTAATTGGAGCAACTCAGTCCAGGATCTTCTTGCAAGTCTCATAAAAAGAGGGAAGAAATCAGGACAAAATGGGATATCCAGTCCAGTTGAAGCAATAGCTGTCAGTCTATAAAAGCAGCAGTTGACTGCCCAGCTGTAGCAGATGTCAGGATGCGATGGTAACACCCTTCTGACAGTGGCCTACTGGCTGGAGGGTGCGCTTCAAATAGATGGTGGTCTCAGATATTTCACAGAGAGAGATGGACAGCCCATGAGGAATAACAAGGTCCAGCGTGTATAAAAGTCTGCATTTAAAATTGTCTCTGTAAACAGTATGAATATCTCCACCACGACCTGCCAAACAGAAATTGTTCAGGATAAAAGTTTTATCTGAGAGGGATCTGGTAACAAAGCTGTACAGATGGATCGCTGGTCAGTCTTCTAGGAAATATGGCCAAGCCGGCAAAGATTGTCCTGTACATGGCCCCGTTTGCAGAGATGCCGTCCGTCTGACAGACCAAAGCCAGCAGTAGCATTTCTCTGTTGGACGACGCAAATCATAATGGCTAAATTCCCAGGGAGTCCTGAAGGGAATCTCGTCAAGTGCGTAGTCACAAGATGAAGCCAGATGAGCCCAAAGTTTCAAAAGTCATCCGCCTTGTGACAGGAGGCTGTAGAAGAGAAGGTATGGAGGATAGGAGAGGTGGTGGCTTCTTCAATTGATCATTTATGTCATATAGTTGAAGGTTTTCCACCATGAGTCCAATATTCAGGGCTTAGTCAATTATACATAAGTAGTGGAAAGACAAACCGTAAAAACGTCAAACAGAACAGAACAACAATCAGCATCTGGAACAGAGGCAGACAGAATGGCAACCTTCTTTTTAAAGAGTTGTTCTTCTCCACTGTTGCCACATGCCTGCTTCGGAGGAGGGATTCCTGCAAAGACGGTGACTCTGTGGAGTTGTATGGTGTTCCTCGAAGAGATAATGTTTCACTAACTGACAATAAATGATGAACTAAATCTGATTGTGTTGCATTGTATTCACAGTAATTAGGCTATATGTACTTGATTGCAAATCTGACTATATTACTGAATTATTTTACAGTAAATTGCATTGATTAAAACTGAATTTGAACCAACATGGATCCAACTTAATTTCACATGAATTGGACCTGTTTCCTGTAAACCACCTTGAGATTACATTTGTTGTGACATAACCAGAATTTGTTCTATTTACTGTGATTCAACTTATGAAACATAACCAACAAAATTAAAGACACCTGAGACAGTACTTAATAGAATCTACAGGGTGATTTCCAAAAAACTATTAACTGGAAAGTTGGCATAGGTAGATTATAAACTGAAGGATAATGCATCCTTCCAAGTCAGCATATGGCCTTTGATGAACTTTATTCTATTTCTTAATTCTGACTGAACTCACCTATTGTTTATCTGCTGTAGACAATGGTAGACGCACGGTCTTCGCTTTAAACACACAGCTTGTTGTTGACACGATCAAGGCAGCTTCAAAAGATTATAGGAAAAGGTAGCTACTTAGAAGCAAAGTATAAAGAAATTGGTGGAAATTTGTTTTCTTTTTCTGTATAACAAGATCTAAGACCATAAATGTATGGTTTTTATGACTGACATTATGTGTGCATACAATCTACAATACGATGACTTGAAATAACACTATTGGGAGATATCACAACTGTTTTCCTGCTAATGACATGAAAGCAATTTTCTAAACAAACATACATGAATAAAACTATCTTAGAAAAAAAATGGATATGATGCCTTCTATCAAAGGTAAAATAAAATTGAATTTATGTAACCTGTGAAATAATAGAACAACACAAATGTTTTTAAGTGTTGTGTTTCCTTTTTTTTTTTTTTACTTTACCAGTACAAGTCTTTCCTGTATGAAAACTTTAGGAAGACAAAGCTAAGAGTGGAAAGTGTGTAGAGTGCATTTGCGAGTTTGTGTGTGTGTGCATTATCAAGAACCTAAGAACCTATCTGTATTTCATTTTATCTGTATATATATATATATATATATATATATATATATATATATATATATATATATATATATATATAGTACTATATATAGTACAGACCAAACGTTTGGACACACCTTTTTCTTTATTTTCATGACTATGAATATTGTAGCTTCACACTGAAGTCATCAAAACTATGAATTAACACATGTGGAATTATATACTGAACAAAAAATTGTGAAACAACTGAAAATATGTCTTATATTCTAGGTTCTTCAAAGTAGCCACCTTTTGCTGTGATTACTGCTCCGCACACTCTTGGCATTATGTTGATGAGCTTCAAGAGGTAGTCACCTGAAATGGATTTCCAACATACTTGAAGGAGTTCCTAAAGATGCTTAGCACTTGTTGGCCCTTTTGCCTTCACTCTGCGGTCCAGCTCACCCCAAACCATCTCGATTGGGTTCAGGTCCGGTGACTGTGGAGGCCTGGTCATCTGGCACAGCACCCCATCACTCTCCTTCTTGGTCAAATAGCCCTTACACAGCCTGGAGGTGTGTTTGGGGTCATTGTCCTGTTGAAACATAAATGATGGTCCAACTAAACGCAAACCGCATGGAATAGTATGCTGCTGCAAGATGCTGTGGTAGCAATGCTGGTTCAGTATGCCTTCAATTTTGAATAAATCCCCAATAGTGTCACCAGCAAAGCACCCCCACACCATCACACCTCCTCCTCCATGCTTCACTGTGGGAACCAGGCATGTAGAGTCCATCCGTTCACCTCTTCTGTGCCGCACAAAGACACGGTGGTTGGAACCAAAGATCTCAAACTTGGACTCATCAGACCAAAGCACAGATTTCCACTGGTCTAATGTCCATTCCTTGTGTTCTTTAGCCCAAACAAGTCTCTTCTGCGTGTTGCCTGTCCTCAGCAGTGGTTTCCTAGCAGCTATTTTACCATGAAGGCCTGATTCACACAGTCTCCGCTTAACAGTTGTTCTAGAGATGTGTCTGCTGCTAGAACTCTGTGTGTCATTGACCTGTTCTCTAAACTGAGCTGCTGTTAACCTGCGATTTCTGAGGCTGGTGACTCAGATGAACTTATCGTCCGCAGCAGAGGTGACTCTCGGTCTTCCTTTCCTGGGGCAGTCCTCATGTGAGCCAGATTCTTTGTAGCACTTGATGGTTTTCGTGACTGCACTTGGGGACACTTTCAAAGTTTTCCCAATTGTTCGGACTGACTGACCTTCATTTCTTAAAGTAATGATGGCCACTCGTTTTTCTTTACTTAGCTGCTTTTTTCTTGCCATAATACAAATTCTAACAGTCTATTCAGTAGGACTATCAGCTGTGTACTGTATCCACCTCCTGCACAACACAACTGATGGTCCCAACCCCATTTATAAGGCTTGAAATCCCACTTATTAAACCTGACAGGGCACACCTGTGAAGTGAAAACCATTTCAGGTGACTACCTCTTGAAGCTCATCAACAGAATGCCAAGTGTGCGGAGCAGTAATCAAAGCAAAAGGTGGCTACTTTGAAGAACCTAGAATATAAGACATATTTTCAGGGCTATCTCAGGGGGACCACAGACTATGAGAATTTGTTTTTCTAACAATCAGTTTCTATCTGTTACCTATATTTAAGTACATACTAAGTGCACAGGGGATGAGATTTTTTTTTTACATAGTTTGCAGTTTAACAATGTAACACAAAAAATAAACAAAATGAAACAAATAAAACAACACTTGGCATCAACTTTTGAACAATGACACCATTGTGATGAAGCTTTGGAATATTCCAAATGGGGAGCTCAAGCAATGTACAAGCATTAAAAAGTATAAAAAGAGGATTAGAAATGGATATCACACTTAAAACTATTGTAATTGTTATTATTAATTTTTATGTTCCTGCTTTTATTGGTAGAAATATTGTTGTTTGTATGTAAATAGAATGTGTAAAACATTATTTGTAAATATATCAATAATATCAAAAGAAAATATATAAGAACACATTATCCTAATGTAACTAGTATTAGATAAATATATATATTTTGTAGCGATCAAGTTCCATCTCTTTGGTTACTTCTGGGTTTGGGCACATCCAGGTTCCTACACGCTAACAAACAAAATGTCCAGACTGGGAAATTCATTGAACAGCTTTCAAACAGATGATAATCCAACATCAAAGTGACTGTCTGGAATAGCAGGCATGATGGATAGCATACTGTGGTAAGTGTGAAGTACAGAGACTAAACATGATCAACAGAGCAGTGAAAACCCCTAAACCAAACCCTCTGTCTTCTCACCTCTGCACCTATATACACCAAAAATTGAGTACATTTTTTTCTTTCATGTTCCTTTTATCCCCCTTGTGTTCTTTTTTATCACTGTATCTGCATACTATGTATTCAAAGGAGATCTACTGTATACGGAAGAAGCAGGTATAGAACATAGATGGATTTATACAAAAATAAATAAATGATAAATAGAAAATGTAAAAACTGATAAGGCAGCCAACTAGGAGGTTTCAGTTAAGTAGAATTACCACTGGGTCCTTTCGGAAGAGCAAAGCAGTACTGGACACAGCTGGGAAGAGGTCAGTGGTGTCTCCTCGGACTGGCTCTTCTGGCTCACCATCATCCTGGTCAGAGGCAGAGGCCTCTGTGACTTCAGACTTCTCCCTCGATAGAAGTACATTAAACCAAAAATATGAGTATTTTCAAAATAACCCAACCACAAATTAAAGGTAATTACTGAACTGTTTGTGCCTGATTTGGTTCTTTTTTAAAAAGAAGTCGTGTATCCTGCCTCCCTGCATTTCCATTCTCAGTCATATCAGTCCAAATATTACTTACACAATGTTATTAATTCCCCTCTTATTACCTCAAAATGTCATGGTAAACAGATTGTAGCTGTAAATTGAGTACCGTATTTTCCGCACTGTAAGGCGCACCGGATTATAAGGCGCACCTTCAATGAATGGCCTATTTTAGAACTTGTTTCATATATAGGGCGCACCGGATTTTAAGGCGCATAGAATAGAAGCTACTGCAGTCAAACGTCTGACTGGGGTATGCGTTATGTATCCACTAGATGAAGCTGTGCTAAAGAGAATGTCAACAAAACAGTCAGATAAGTCAGTCAAACTTTATTAATACACTACAAACCAGCATTCTGATAACTCCATTCACTCTCATGGTAAGGTCTCCTCTACATGAACAGCAAAAACTCTGCACACACATGGAATGAATTCACACAATTTCTTCAAATACAAGAATTTATTAACAAAAATAAGTCAACTCAAAGTCAAACATATTTCAGTTAACAAACTCTTTACTATGCTAAAACAATCCATCTAAACTATCAAGCAGAATTAAAGAATAAGGAAGACTAATGGGCTATGTACAATATAAACAAGTCGATTAAGGATGATTGAAAACCATGACCAAAAGAGTGATGCAACATTACCATGCAATGTTTATGTTTGAGAACCAAGGATTATCTTGAAGAATCTGGAAATGAAGTTAAGTTAGTCTTGGAACTAACTTAGGCAATAATCAGCAACATCTACAACCACTCACAATGCAAGATCAGATAAAATATTATTTTAATAAAATAATGTTTTAAGAATGATCTGCTAAATAAAACCAACCTTCTAGATGACCATTTCTCAACGGTGTCTCATTAGCTGCCTTTATTTATTAACATAATATTTAAAGAAATATTATTAAGGGAATATTTTGGAAAATAGACAAATATTTCTGGAGAAATGGGGCTTAATGGTGTTTACTTAGTTATCAAATTTAGTAAAATGATGTTTGGGACTATTATTTACTGGATTGAAAACTAAACCTTTCTGGGTAAATATTATTTGGCAGGAAGCATGTGTCCTAAGCTGTTAGCAGTTGAAGCTAACAAAGGAGGCTGATAGCTTAGCACCAGAATCCAACGCACACCTTTAAAAATACTGTCAATAAAAGGGTTAAAACGCATAAGCGCGGAGGGTGCGTTATGGCCGATCTTCTGTGTTTAAAATCACCCTTTAAATAAAGTTTGTCTTAACTTTAAAAACACACAAACAAAGAACACAACCTGAACACATGTGCCACAGATATTGTGCTAGCACCAAGATAGCTGAGTTCAACACAAACAAAACCAAACTTCATAAAATGAAAAACGTTTAGATCATTTCAATCTAAATCTTTCTATTATTGTTCTGCCCAAACCCTAACCTCATGAACCGTGCTGAGGAGTTGTCCGGGCGACAACGAAGTTTGAAGAAAGCATCCACAGTGAACAATGGTTAGCTACAGCTAACCTCCTTAGCTGCGGAGGGGTTTGAAGGTGCAGCCGCTCTGTCGGGCCCACCAAACTGCATGTTACCACAGTGATGCGGCCTCCGTTGTCCTTCCTTGGGAAACTGCTGCACTTGGCGTCGTGCTGGTAACTCTCTGGAAACAGTTCGCTTCTGCAGATCTTAAAGAGAACAGTCAAGCAATGCTTGTACCTTGATTACCCCGTTCATGAATGAAAATCACCGGATACGCAGACAATGATTCATTTCTACTTATCTTGTGCATATGATCGCATGATCTTATGACACCCTTGGATCCAGTTGAAGAGTTTATGTCTGTTTGCCAGCAAAGAGACATTAGCGCGCTGTCTCCTCCTATCCTGATGATCACCGGCGTGGAAGAGGTCGGACCATTGGAAAGGGGGTACTTTTATGCAGCCAGTGGCATCATGGGAAGTCTGCTGCTACAGTTTGCTTGGCTGTGCTGGAAGTAGGTTAATGCAATTTATTTTGAAAGTTCCAGAAAAGTTTGTACCAGAGTTTAATGTTGAAATCCATGGCTGTGGGTCCCAACATAGTTGATGCTGAACTACCAAAAATTATCTCCTATGTGGACACAGAAGTTATTTTAAACATTGCCTTATCAGGAAACCACCATTAAATGTACTTTGGATGTTGTTTATCTGGTATGTAATCTTGGAGTCAAACAGGTTGTACAGTGTTCCTCTACGCTGTGATCCTCTGCATCTCCTCCTCGCAGGTCTCATCTTCTTTATGTGGCTCTTCTTCTTCTTGGGTTTATTGGTGGTTGGCAAAAACCTGAAGTTGCGCATGCTGCCACCAGCTGGTCCTTTGCCTCGTTACAAAGTGAAAATGGGGGAAGTTACATGCCACTTACGTATGACCTGGTGTCATGACATGTGAATCATCTGGGGGGGCCAATTCAATTTCAGGGAGGATCCGTGCCCCCACACCCACGGCCCCCTCTCTAGCCACACCTCTGCTCTCACCTACTCTTCATAGGTTGGCGGGGGTGCTGGTAAACGGTGGGATTAGGAATACAGAAAGCATGCAGAGTGTGAATCCTAATGCTTGGGATGTATCATTCATGATAGCAGAATCAATAGTGATTTGGAAAGTTTCTCTTTGTGGCTTAAATTAAGTCTGAGTCTGAGTGAACTAAGACATAGGCCATGTTTGTATCAGAAAAGAGGCAGCGGGAGGTTGAGTAGGACTATTGGAATTAGTGGATGAATTGAGACCAGATAGATGAATGACAGCTGGCAATTAAGTGGTGGAGGTTCCTGGAAATGGATATTGGGAAGGCAAAGCATTTATACGTTATATAACCAAAGAAGTGGGGAAATCTGAAGTGTATAAACAGGCAGATAGCTTGCTTCAATTTATTCAGGGATTTATTATACCAGTCTTGTCTTCTTCAAGAGGTGGTTTGCAGATCATGAACAAAGATTTAAAGCAGATAGAAACTACTAATCTTTTCCTCAGCATAGAGCTCAAATATAGGCCTGCCACCATATCAAACCCTTCAGAAATAGCAGGTTACATTTTTTGGGGGGAAAGGATGCATTTTGTTTTTCCTGTGTGCAGTGATAACATGCTTGACAGATAACCATGGTTCAGCAGTATTACAGTTCTTTTAACTTTGCTGCCCTAACTAACAATATCAAATCACTAAGAGTCAAATTGAAACCTTCCACTTTTCTATTTACTCAAGTCTTTCACATGACAAGTTGTGGATCATGACACAGGCCATTTCCTTCTTAAAGTGTACTTATACTTAAAGGTGACAATCATGAATTTTCACAGTCTCTGGTCAGTTCTGGTTTTTAAATCTCAGGCAGGGCCCTTTATATGTGGGACTGTCATGTTACTTCTTGCATAGGTACTTCCCGTGGCAGCTGAAGAAGTTCAGCCTACTAAAGACAATGATGGTGTACTTCTACTCCGCCATCATTGAGTCCATTCTCTCCTCCTTCATCACCATCTGGTATGCTGACACCACCATCAAAGACAGGGGCAGGCTGCAGCGTATCATTCGGGTGATTGGCTGCTACCGTCCTTCTCTCCAGGAACTTCCAAATTTATTTATGTCAGCTGTATGTTTGTCTATGTGTAGCACCTAACCACCAAAGCAAGTTCCGCGTACATGTGAAAAACTACTTGGCAATAAATGTTTTTTTGACTGAATGGAGTCTGCCTCTTCATGAAAACACACAAGATTGTCATCATATTGAAGTAGATATGTTTTATTTTTGGTTTTAATTGTAGAGAGAGCGGTGCTGTCCTGTTTTCAAGGTTCTTCAAAAAATCCGGACAATTTGTCAAGTTATGGTGCACTGTACATTCAAAGTTATGGTTGGATTTGAGGCTATAATGTGGTTTCTTGGTGTATTTTGGAGGACAAACAATGATCACAGTGAAGCCGACATGTTGGGACCCACAGCTATGGATTTCAACATTAAACTCCGGTACGAACTCTTCTGGAACCTTTCAAAATAAAGTGCATTAACCTTCTTCCGGCACAGCCAGGAAACGGGATAACTGCGGAGTTCCTGTGACGCCACTACCCAAATAAAAGCACAGCTGTTGCTACATCCGCTCTCTTTCCACATCTAGTGAGACCGGTCAGGAGAGGCCCAGCGCACTAATGTCTTTTGCTGGCAAAAAGACATAAACTCTTCAAACTGGATCCAAGAGTGTCATAAGATCACGCGATCATATGCACAAGTTAAGTATGAGTGTAGCACTGTTTGTGTACCCGGTGATTTCATTCATAAAGAGGGGAAATTAAGGTATAAGCATTGCTTACTTTCTCTCCGAGGCTTGCCGAAACTGTGTCGCAGAGAAATCCCCAGTAGAGAAGCGGTTTCTACAAGCCGAGTCTGAAGGAAGGACAACGGCCTGCATCACCGTGTTTACGGTAATGAACAGCTGGTTGATGGACAGAACGAGCCGTCTTTCAAGCCACAGCTCCGGAGGTTAGATTAGCTGAAAGCTAACCGCTTGTTGACTGCGGACGTTTCTTCAAACTTCGCCCATGGACAACGTTTCCTCACCATGATTCATGAGGTTAGGTGTTTTGGGCAGAGACAGATTATGAAGTTTTGTTTGTGTGAAACTTGGTTATCTTAGTGCTAGCAGGCTATCTGCAGCACATGTGCCCTGTTTGTGTTCTTTGTATGTTTTTAAAGTTAAGACAAATTTATTTAAAGGGTGATTTTAAACAGAACATTGATCATAACGTGCCGTCCGTGCTTATGCGTTTTAACCCTTTTATTAACCCTGGTATTTTAAAGGTATGTGTTGATTCTGGTGCTAAGCTATTAGCTTCTTTTGTTACCTCAACTTCTAACCGGTAAGAACACGTGTTTGCTACTAAAGAGTATTTAACAGAAACGTTGTTAGTTTTCAAGCTAGTGAATAATAATCCCTAAACATTATTTACTAGATTTGACAACTAAGTAAACACTACGGTGGCCGGGGGGTGCACTTTTACAAGTACCGAAACACTTTTACATTTCAGAAAACAAATTTACATTTCAGAAAACACTTTTACATTTCAGAAAACAAATTTACATTTCAAAAAATACTTTTACATTTCAGAAATACAAATTTACATTTCAGAAAACACTTTTACATTTCAGAAAACAAATTTACATTTCAGAAAATACTTTTACATTTCAGAAAACAAATTTACATTTCAGAAAACACTTTTACAGATGTTTGTGATGCCTCTCTCCGCTGTCCACGGTATCATCCATCAAGTGGGTTTAAAGGGCTGGCTGAATTGACGGCTGCCACATCACTAAGAGGTAATCAGAAAAATGCAGAATTAGAAGATGGTGCTCACAAAATGTTACAATTAGTTATACCCCTCAAAAATTAATCACATCTATAATATTATACTTGGCTGACACAGTAGTCATGTTCTGGTGGTACCTCCTCCAGGGCAGACACCTCAGCTGAAAGCTGGTCCTGCCAGAGAGCAACGCTGACTGCCTCAGTCCAAACCTCACCCTCATCCTCTTCTACAGCCTCCTCTGGGTCATCCTCTGGGGCCATGACATCCCCAACACCAAGGCAGATGTTGTGGAGGATGGTGCATGCTGTTATGACCTGAAAACAATTTAAAAGAGGGTGCATATATGTGTATGTGTATATATTATGTATAATGTATATATAAAATGGATCTAGGTCAAAACTTACGTGAGGTACAAAGGTGTCATGCACCTCCAGCGCTTGCAGGAAGATGGCCCTGAATCTGGTCTTCATCATTCCATCATTCATCATTTCAACGGAAAACTCTGAACACGTCGGAGCACGTTTGAAATTAAGCGATGTCTAGATAAATCAAGCAGATATTTCACGTCTACATAGTTATATTCCCGCACTAAAAACATTGTAGAAGTTAATTTGTGTCACAGAAAGTGTAATTTTCCACAATTTACTCACAGCTTTTGTTGCTATGGTCCGCCATGGCTTGACCAATCCGCTTCGACCCGCAATGAATGATGGGAAATGATGGGCCGCGAAGGATACTCATGACCCATCCTTCAAATCGGGCAAAATAAGGACACATTTGTCGACCGCATTTGAGGGAGTCATGATTCATGAATTGGGACAGCCTTCGCCGCCGCGCTGTAACGTAATCGGCCAACAAATAAGGCATTCGAAGGATGCAGCCCCTGAGGCTGACTTCCGGGTCAGCCTCGGCGTTGGTACATTCCCTTTCCGGTTGATTTTCTGAAATGTAAAAGTGTTTTCTGAAATGTAAAAGTGTTTTCTGAAATGTAAATTTGTTTTCTGAAATGTAAAAGTGTTTTCTGAAATGTAAATTTGTTTCGGTACTTGTAAAAGTGTTTTGCAGCCCAAGGCCACCATAAAACACCATTAAGCCCCATTTCTCCAGAAAGATTTGGCTCTTTTCCAAAATACTTCCTTAATAATATTTCTTCAAATATTATTTCAATAAATAAAGGCAGCTTATTAGACACCGTTGAGAAATGGTCATCCAGAAGGTTGGTTTTATTCAGCAGATCATTATTTAAAACATTATTTTATTAAAATAATATTTTATCTGATCTTGCATTGTGAATGGTTGTCTAAATGTTCGCTGATTATTGCTTAAGTTAGTTCCAAGACTAACTTAACTTCATTTCCAGATTCTTCAAGATAATCCTTGGTTCTCAAACATAAACATTGCATGGTAATGTTGCATCACTCTTTTGGTCATGATTTTAAATCATCTTTAATCAACTTGTTTATATTGTACATAGCCCATTAGTCTTCATTATTCTTTAATTCTGCTTGGTAGTTAGTTGGATTGTTTTAGCATAGTAAAGACTTTGTTGATTGAAATATGTTTGACTTTGAGTTGACTTATTTTTGTTAATAAATTCTTGTATTTTAAGAAATTGTGTGAATTCATTCTGTGTGTGTGCAGAGTTTATGCTGTTCAATAATGTCAGAGCTCATCTCACACCTTTCTATTTTGTCCTAATACCATCGCCTTACTGGGCTGGTATCCACAGGACAACTCTTAACAGACCAAAATATTATTTGATAAAATATTAAAATATTAATATTAAATATTAAATAATTTTCTCAGATTAATAATCACAACATGACACATGCAGCAATACTAGAAAAGGTGGGTTTCAGCACCAGCAGTTAATAAATAAATATGGTATTGTTTATAAAGAAAAGTTAAAATGTATCAATGGAATAAATCTATACCAAAGAGCAACTGTAGTCCAAATTATGAGTGCTTAGCCTACAAATTCTTTGTAACATCAATGGTGTAATCTATTTTGTGCTTTCAGTGAATATCACAACCAGTCTATTTCTAGTTGGGTAAGAAATCTGTTGGCCTACCCAGTAAAACCCAGCTGGTTTTACTACCAAGGAAAGACAATTTTGTGGTTTTATTTGATCATTGATAAGACCCATCTGTCTCAAGTTTGTAACAAATTCAGAGATCTACATCTTGGATGTAACCTACAGTGAGGTCAGCATAAATTCCACCCAACCTGTCTAAAATGATTAAACTGCCAGTTACTAGATTTAGTTTCAAATTTATGGGCATGGGTTGAGACATTAATTTAATATAGTAAAAATGTTGTAAATAGATGTCTGGTAAAAATACAAAATAAAAAACAACAACATAATAATAATAATCAGTAGACTGAGACCTTGATCTAATTCAGGCACAGGCCAGATTATGTTAAAAAATCTGGATCAGAGGCTAATCTAAGTGTAACTTAGTGAGGTGTTAAATCAAATAAATTGTCTGACTTCCTCTATTTACTAACCTATTTGTCTCGGATTTTCAAAAGTAAAAGTTGCCCAGAAACTTAATAAAGTGGCAAAAAAAACTTTGCGACATGGTGGTGTCTGACCAAATGTGATCCAGAGTGCCAGACATAGTATGCCATAGTAGCTGTCATATTAATGAAAACCACACAATATATGTAAAGCTGATGATATTTGATTATTATGTGATAAACTTTATAAGCACACACTAGACGTGAAAAAAATAAATGAAAGCTGCTTGTCTGAGTGTATGCAAATTTAAAGGTTTGTGTTTTTGTTTTGATGCTTCTTTCTTATACAAAATGAAAAACATTTCTGATATTTGTCTAACACACTTACATACACATATACTGATAAAATCTATGCATACACATGCACAGAAACTAATTTCATGTAAAATATTGCAGAAAAAAAGCACATGCTGAAATGTACTCAGGTGCACATACAGTACTGTGGGTACACAAGCAGACAGAGACACACAACATTTCAGACTGTCATGTACTCCTTTTATAGTGTCACCTGAGCTTGGCCTTAAGTACATATTTCATGCTACATTACTCCCTATGGCACAAAATGAGGAGAAGAAACAGGGAGGCTGAGAGATACAACGAGGTACTAAAATTAAGGCTCCTTTCTCTCTCGACTGCCTGCCTAAACATCCTCTCTGCTTCTTCTGTTCTCTCTGTCCCTCATACTCACCTTATCTTTATCCCCCTGTTACTTCTAGTTTAATATTTTTTAATGGTCACTAACCAGAATGGTTCACAGACAGGCTCCTGCTGGATGCCAACATGACAAGAGTAGTGATATGTTTTAATGAGGCTGGGACTTAGGGCACAAGAATACATTTTTCATTCGAGTCTTTCACTGGAGAAAACTACATCTACCTCAAGCGGTTTCAGCCCATTCTCTGCCACACTCCTAATGTTTTATGTTATTTCCTTAACTTCAATCTCATTGTCTTGCTCTTTTTTTAACTTTCTAGTTATTGCATTGTTTTTTTTTTTGTTTTTTTTTATTAAAGTGGGTAGTCACACATGTTACACCAATCACATCTAGGTTTACACATCTAATCATACTTCTGTTTCAGAGCTCTTCATATTTCCACATTTTTCTTTCCACTTGTTAACATTTAACATGCTCTTTTGTGGGGTTCAGCAGACAGAAGACATGCTGAGAAAATATCCTTAAAACCATAACTCCACTAGACCTCCTTAAAGTCTGAAAAGACAGCTAAGGGCTTTACAGCTGAGAACGTGTCGTCGGCACCCCATGTTTATTTTTGCCTCCAGAGAAAACTCATCTGATCATATGGTTTATTTCACTGTTCAGTAAACCATCCCCTTTGAGTTTTCTACCCTTGTGCTTGTTTTTAAAAGTTTACAGAGCTATGGTGTGAATAAAGTTCACATCTTGCATACCAAATCAGTAAATGTCTGTTAACAAATAACAGAAGTGCGAACATAGCCACACTTTCTTTGATTTGCAGTGCAGCATATAACACAGCACAATGGTATTAGTTGATAGTTTCAGAAATTATGGATTCTAAAAGAAAGCTAAACATATTGAGCCCAGGGCTTTTATATTATTCTTCTGAACAGCCACATAATTATTTTATCGAACCATCCATATATCCATTGTCTATAACTGGATATCGTTGGGAATGCGGCTTGAGGGAGGGTATGGGCCAGAGGTGGGGTACAGCCTGGACAGATCACCAGTCTATTACAGAAGCGCACAGACAGGACAACCATGCACACAAACACTTACATGTAAGGGCAATTTAGAATAACCTCTTAACTTAACCATGGTTATGGACTTTGGGATGAAGATGGACTACCTGGTGAGAACCTATGCATGCACAAGAAGAACATGCAAAAAAAAATCCCCAGGCTGTGATTGTCATCTAGGACCATATTGCTTAAAGGCACTAGTGGAAATTCATCCTTCAATTTTTTTTGTATTACAAATTTACATTTGTTGAAAGCAAAATACAGATCAATTTACTTTTAGCCTGTTTGACTTTACTGTATACCACCTGAAACAAATAGGAGTCCATATGCAAAGGTGACAGGAGATTTGATAATTAAAAACACAAATAATAAAGTTTGGATGATATGGCTGACCACAAAAAGGGAGATTAGGGAGACCGAGGCACCCTTCTGACGCCAGGCCTCAACGGAGAGGCTTGCCGGCTAGCGCTTGGTTGTCGGGTTTCGGCTCCTGGTGCTCAATCAGGCTCATCCTGAAGAAGAAGCAACAGGATGCTCCCGCTATGTGGGTCCATCACCTGCAGAGAGGAACGTCAGGGTTAGGTGCCATGCAAGTTGGGTGGCAGGCAAGGGTGGAGACTTGGTGTGCTAACTTAGGGACATGAAATGTCACCTCATTGGGTAAGAAGTTTGATGTATCTCGGTGGACTTTAAGGGTTATCCAATCCTTGCATGCTCAGAGCAAAAGCTGTGTCCACATTCTCAGCACAAAATTCAACAAGTTCCCAGTGTGCTTTGGACTCCGCCAGGGCTGTCCCTTGCCACCAATGTTGTTTGTGGTATTCCTGGACAGCATCTCAGGGCATAGTTATCTTTGGTTTTCGTGGATGTTGTGGTTCTGTTGGCTTCTTCAGGGTATAACCCCCAGCGTGCACTGGAGCAGTTTACTGATGAGTGTGAAGCAGCCAGGATTAGAGTTAGGTCATCTAATGCCCCTTTTCCACTGGCTTGATTTGGCCCGACTCGGCTCCACTGGACTCACTTCACAAGCATTTCCATTATTGTTATTTCAGTACCGGTACCTACTTTTTTGGTACCTCCTTCTTAGCAGGGCTAAGCGAGGCCAAGTCGGTACTGTACGTGACATGAACAAACGGCTGTTCACTGATTGGCCGTGGCCAGGTGTAAGAGTCGACTGGCGTAAAAAAACAATGGGCATGTTCAAACGTGCATTCAAGCGAGTGAGAGAAACATATGATGGAATCCAGTGGAAAAGGGGCATAAGTCTTGAGCTATGCTTCTCAACCAGATAAAGGTGGCCTTCCCCCTGCAGGTTGGGTCCAGAAAACCGTCATCCAAGGGTAGCTCACAGTAGAACCGTTGCGTCTCCGTATCAAAAGGATTCCGCTGAGGTGGTTCAGGCATCTGATTAGGATGCCTCCTGGGCACCTCCCTTCGAAGGTTTTCCAGGCACGACTCATTGAGAGGAGACCCAGAACTTGCTGGCAGGACTATATATCCCGTCTAGCCTGGAAACACCTTGGGATCCCCCAGAATGAGCTGGAGGATTTCGCTGGGGAGAGGTGTGTCTAGGGTTTCTTCCTGGCCGATCTCCATCTTTTGGATGGATGGATGGATGGATGGATGGATGGATGGATGGATGGATGGATGGATGGATGGATGGATGGATGGAAATAAAAGAGATGTTTCTTTAGAGACATCTGTAGATGTGATCAAAGTTTTTTTTTTAATCACTCCAACTCATAAGCAAACAATGATTTGGTGCACTGCTTTGCACTCTGGTACTGGACACATTGTACTCCACACAATTTACCCAAACATAAGAATGGTAGATGAAGAAAGAATGCTGGTGTCATAATTTGCCTGTGTTGGGGGTTTCAGGTTTGAGTACTGTTTACTTTCTCTGCACTGTCATGTTCTTCATTTGCTTTAATTTAGTTCCTTTTTTATTAGATTAATTCTGGTGTTTATATGTTTGTTTCTTCTTAGATTCCTATATTAGATGTTTTAGTTTGTATTATCTTAAAGATCTGTTTTTCTCCCTGTTCATGTAATTTTTTGTAGTCTCATAATTTACTTGTTTCAGTTTACTTAAATGTTTTCTGTTACCTCCCTACACTCCCTGCTCATCAATTAGTCACTCTCCCTCAGTTGTTATCAGTACCTCTCTTATCATCTGATCCTGATTCATCTCCGATTAACTCCCTTTGTTCACTGGTCCATTCTCCACCCTGCCTCAGTACTTATACTCCCTGGTTTCATTATTCTCCATTGTTTCCTCCTGAAACCTACCCTGCATTCAATCCTGTTTGCTGCCTGCTCCATGTCAGTATATAATCTTGTTCCTCCAGCCCATGTCTCACATCTGCCTGCGTTTCTCGTAACCGGTCAACCCTGTAAATCTGCTTACTATTATTAAACATTTTCACATCTTCCACTACGTTCTGCATTTGGGTCCTTCCTTAACTCATTGTGACAGCTGGTGCTTAAAACTGTTATTCCCTAAATATTTTTAAATCATTTCGAATATATTTGATTTTTCCAATAAACACCATGTATTTTGACGGATCTTTCATTCTTGATGTGCCCCTCTGAAATGTCTTTGTGCACTACAGATCAATATATGTACCAACATGTCTTAAAACATGTGCATTAGAAATATTACTGACATACAGATTATAAAGATTACAGTTAGAAGCATAGAAACTGCTTTGCAGATGTATCCACTGGATATCTGTACTAGTAACTCTTTATAAAGCAAATAGAAATAAGTTGTTTTTTTTTTTTTATCTGCGCAAACTACAAATGCCTTTTAGTCTGTATTGATTCACTATGTGGAAAATTGGGATATTGTTGTGTTCTGCGCATTCATAATCAAGTTGCATCTTTAGATGGTGAAATAAAAAACACATTGCCATGCAAAAGTGGATAGTGCTTATTAGTGATTTCATGTAATGTTCTAATGAATAAAAAAATATCTGGCATTTTTTCTGGTGGTAAAAACACAAGTTCTAGCAAGTACAAAAGTAACCTGAAAGAATAAAATCATCCATATTTCAAATTGATTTTGCAGGAATGTTCACAGGACAGTTCGGTTGATCATCTTACATAGATATGAAATTTAACCAAAACCTGACCAGATGTTTAAACCCTTTCTACAATTGTGATACTGTAGCATATGTAGTTTCTGTCATGATCTGTCTCAGTGTTTTGCATTTGTTCACTTTTCCCAGTTAGGTTTCCCCCATGTCCTTAGATCTATTTTGTTACTTGTTTCTTTCCTGAGTTGCTTGTTATATATGTTTATTTTTAGCTTTATTATTCAGTCTAGTTAGATTCCTCTTGTCCCTGTCTTCCCAGCTAGTTTATGTATTTAGATTCTTGTATTTCTCGTGATTATAGTTTTCCTTATATCTGTTTCCCTGGTTTTATTATTAGTCTCGATCTTTTCTGGTCTCTGTGTTCCCCTGCACCTGTAGCCATAACAACCTTCTCCCTCAGTTCCCTGCAGCTTGTCCTGACACCTGTTCATTATTCTTCTGATTACCTGCCTACCTTTCTCACTGGTTCATACTTCACTTCCCTCAGTATATTAGCTACCTGGTTTTAATTGTTCCTCGCTGGTTCCTCTCATCTGCTCCCAAGTTATCTTCCCGAGTTCCTCCTAGTGGTTTGTTTTCTGTTTGCCTCCTGAACTTGTGCTCTTGGGATTACCTGCCTGTAAGTCTGTGTTCACCTACAATATTAAAACTTCATCTACTCACCATGCAGCCTCCTTGCCATGTTCGGCATCCCGGTCCTGTTTAAATAACTTTAAACAGAATACATACTATTATTTCAAATCTTTGCAGCTTTGAAACCATGACTTTTTAAAACCTCTGTATACTTTGAAATTACCAGCTCCTGGCTAGTGGAAGTAATGTGTATGAAGGCATTGAGCAGAGTTTCATTTTTTGAGAACTTTGAACAATGCAATATTTTTCATGAGGAAGTTGTAGTGAGCACTGCTCACCCTGACATCATTGAACAATGTTCTATTCTGGGATTTACGAGAGATGTACACTGTGTTTTTCAGGCAAACTTTAGGTCTTTCATGCAGAAAGGCACAACATTGCTCATTTAGGTGAGCTGGCTGACTGCTTAGTTCCTGTGTGAGTATGGTCAGCAGAGATGCACTTAAGCTGTAGCAAGTACACCAGCAGTTTTTGCAGTCTTTTTAAGAACCCATTTTTGATCATGTTTGCCCCTCCCCTTAGTTTAACCTTGACTGTAATTCTTGGGCTTTGATTTAACTATAATAATTTGAAGTGGAGGTTCATGACCTAACCATTAAAACTAAATTAAAAACTAATTAAACCAATTTGTTTGGCATGAATAAATTAATAAATGTTTTGCACCCCAATTTTATTTTTTATAGGGCAAGAGATAGATAGCAATGACGAGTTCAGTTAAATGTTTCTCCCATACCGTTGTATAGGTATATACTGGAAAAGACAGCACATATGTCTTTAATTTACATGATATAAGGTTTAGTCTGCTAATTTGGGTATAGTGATTCAGGAACATTGTAGTGTTTCCAACTCCTAATGATCAAAAGGCTGTGGAATTATGACAAAATGTGCAGTGATTATTTCAACCTCTTTATCCTAGGCAACTTCATCTTTCATTATCTAGCATTCGTTCAGTATTACTATGTGTTGTTGACTGTGCAATAAAAGTTTGAAGGGATAACAAAATACACATGCCACATCTCATTTGTGTTAAAAAGTGTACACACACTACTCATAAAAAGTCAGGGATATGTGGTTTTCAGGTGAAATTTATGGAAAATGTTAAAGGCTCATGCTACAATGATATTATATCATGAAAGGAAGCCATTTAAAAGGAAGCATGCAAATTGAATTCCTCATCTCAAAAATGTATTGAAACAAAAGCCAACAACAGTGGCTTGTATACAACAACAAAAAACATCAATGACTCAAAAATGTGTCATGTACCCTTGAGCATCAATTACAGCTTAACAACGACATCTCATGCGGTTTACAAGTTGACTTACTGTCTGCTTAGGCATGGCACCCCACCCTTCTTGAAGGGCGTCCTTCAGCTCATTGAGGTTTTGTGGTACAGTGTTACGAGCCTTTAAATGGTGTTGCTGATCCGATTGATTTTCTATGGGATTCAGGTCCGGAAAAAGTGCCGACCACTCCATTTGAGGAACCCCAGTCTCCAGCTGCCATTCCCTAATGATGTAACCTCTATTAGGTGGAGCATGGTCATCCATGAAGATGAAATTAGGCCTGTGTTGTTCATGCAGAGGTGCAATGACTGTATTAATGACTGTTATTCAGGTAGTACATATGGGCTTGACACTGTACCATTCACAAAGTGTAGGGCAGTTCTGTATTAACTAGACACACGTGCCCACACTGTAACACCACCACCACCATTCATCTGGTGACAACAGCAGCTGATGCATAGTGCTCTGCTTGACGTCTCCAAAATTGTTGGTGGCCAACCTTTCTGCTCAGTGTGAATCAACTTTTATCAGAAAACAACACTGTTTGGTGTCTGGTGTTGTGGTCAGGTACCCTTGCAGGTCATCTAGCAAGCAGACCAGGCTGATGTAAACAGTTTCGAATGATCTGCAGTGACACTTCGATTGCATTTATCATCCAGTTCCACAGGGCACTATTCACAATAAAGCGGTCATCAGTGTGGGATGTGACCAAAGGATGTCGACTGCTATTCCTTTCTGTGATTCTTCCAGTGTCTCTATTTCTCCGTTGCAACCATTTGATGACACTCTGTGACCCTCTATGCTTGGTGGCTACTTCAGTCTGACAACATCTTGTTTAAAACCTTGTATTTGCAAGGTACTGTTGATTAATGGTTAGGTGTCGTCTGGTTCTCATGATGTCAAAACGTTAACAGCATGATGAGGAGGACTGTTTAAATACCAATTCTGATCAAACCAGGAAATGTTTTGGTCAATTCATGGATTAAACACCTGTTGTGAATTTTACTGTTAAGCTCCTTATTAAAGAACCTCAAGTTGTGCACAAAGTACTGTAACCTTGAACCTTTGGACATGTGAATTCAAAAACTTACGGAGGTCACAGTAAGCTCACCTGTAAAGGTTATAGTGCATTTAGGTTGATCCTGAAATTTCACTTGGAAGCTGAATATGCCTAACTTTTTATGAGTAGTGTAATTACAAATGTAGTCTAAAATGAGACACATTTAATGCAACATTTTACTTATTTTGTTTTGTGACAGACAACAAGAGACCAAAACAATGTGAATAAGGGCAGCTGTGTTGGGAATTCAGCCATTCTAAAGTACGATTTATGTGTGACAATCGAACAGGAGATATTAAAACCGAATTTGGAAAGCTACATAATGAATATGCTAACTAGTTAATGACACAACAAGCATTTTATGCTAGGCACAAGACTGCCTAGCATAGACTTCAACAGTGTATGTTTTTTGAGAATAATTAGATCAACAGATCCTAACAAGCAAAAAGTTAATGATATCCTCTACAATGATGATAAGCCACAAAGCCAATTTTTCAAATCTTTTCTGTTTTTCAAAACTAAGTACTGTAAATTAACAGAACAATAGCAATGACTCCTAGGTTTCTTTTGCCTTGGTGTTGTCAAAAGAAGTAAGTTACTGTAAGAAAAGTATTCATGAGTTTAATGAACATGTTCACAATAGTATTAAAGTGTTTTGTTCTAATGTATTTATTTTTTATTTAATACAAGAAATGAAGTTTCCCTTTAGGGGCTGAGTGCATGTTTCATTAGGAACTACCCAGTGGGCACGGGTAATTTTCACAGCCATTATTTAGATTTGCTGAGATTTCCTTAAAATCTTAATGAATAACTATTACAATTATTCTTTTGTGCTTTAAGCTTAGGTAATAATCTAGTTTTAATTGCTGCAACAGTTTCTGGACCAAGTAGTCCATGAAGTTGCAATAAACTGTTACAAAAAAGACAAACTTCTAGCAAATCTCAAGCATTTTGGTGTGACTGAGTGAACAATCGTTATGTACAGACATATTGCTGACTGACAACTCTGGTAAAGATAATTGCCTCTGTGATCCAAGGTGAGGGACAAGCAGGTGCAAAATCTGTGACATGTTGTAGGAATGGCAATTATTTCCATTCAAAGTAGGAATCGTTAGCATGGTGGAGACAAGGTTGCTATCACCTCCTTACAGCAATCCAGAAGGTTTTACTTGAGGGAGAAACTTACCTTAAAGTACAAGAGGTACTGCCTCTAAAACCACTTGAATTAAATAAATTCAAAGGTTAATAGAGCATTTTACAGTTTACAAAAACATGGAACAATTTTAGAAATAACATTCAACAAAATAATATTTTTGTTTTTGACTCTTCTAAACTTTTTTTTAACCTTTCTCAAAGAATCCAGACCTGTATTTAAGTGTTTTCATTGTCCGATGAGCTAACCCCTCCTACTTCCCCATTTCTAAAGGGATTGCTCAATCCAGCTCTCCATCCAACGGGTCCAGACTCCCCTAAACCTGAAAGATCTTACTAAGAAGGTTTAATGAAAGTTCTGTTTAAGCTGGTGTCGGGATATGACTCGCCTAGCCTCTGACAGCCTTCATCCAAAAGTCTCGCCCTTCTTCAACTGGAGGTCCGGGTGACAGAGTAGCCTATCGCGGTCAACCACACCTTAACCAGTCACTTTTGTTCACGGCTGCTCATTCCCTAAATTACAACTGGCTCTTGGTATATGGGCTAGGTTAATTTTAGTGGCTCAGCGCGAGCCCCAAGGACGCTGTTTTAACAAGCTTGACTAAGGCAACCTTTAAAAACTTCCTAAAATATCTTAGAACCAAACAACAAGACTTTTTACCACCAATGAAAAACCAACCATACAATGACTCAAATAATTGAATGTCCACGAATTAACTAGAATTTTATATGCTTTCTTTAATTAGTAACGCTTTTGCAGGGGTCAGTAACAGCTTAAATTCGGCAATACAAATAATTTCAATAATAAAAATGAATCAATCAACTCAACCTGACTTTCCCTGAAGCTGAAACTAGTGGGTTTGAAGAGGCTTTGAAGACGGAGACTCATCCATGCACACGATGGAGAAGATTCTTCTGGTAACAACGAGTGATTTCTTGAAGAAAATACGACTTAATCTTCAGTTTTCTTCCTTTAAGTGGCAGGTACTGATGCTCCGGACTTTGATGGTTAAACAGGATCTTTGTTGTTATTTGTTTCCTAAGACAGCAGTTTCCAGAGGCTGAAGAGTTGAAGGAAACCCGAAGACATAAATGAGATTGATTCAGGACTTCCAGAAGCCTGAAACGTAGAGCAATCAGCTGTTCACCGATCAAGTTCACTTCTGTTGTCTGGATAAAAAGGCTATAGACGTAATCAGATTCTTAATCTCGAGGCACAGTCCTTCAAAGGCAACGGGTTGATCCTCTGTTTAATGCAGTCGACAGCTGGCTGTGTCTCTGGTCCTCTGATTCATCTGTAGCCTCTCTCCAATCTTGTTCGCTGGTCTTCTGCGAGGAAAACAACTCCGTTTCTGCTCTCGTCTATTGTTTTTATAGTCCTGGAAGTATGCACCGATTTATGCCCTTTTTAAGCTGCACTGTTCTCCAGCTCAGCCTCGTGACCATTGCTTAATACATTCATCATGGCTTGTGACATTCTGCTTCTCACTTATGGAAAGTCTCGAAAACACTCATGCCTATCTGTAGTCATCTTTTCTTCGCTGTCAGCATGCAGCTGGCTCTCGGAAAGTCCCAATCATCCCACAGTTCTGTCCCTAGTCTGCTCAGTTCTAACCTTTACATAGTTTCACATCTTTTTTTCTTCAGCTTTCAACATGTACTTTACAACACAGTTGCAAAACCATCACACTTTAATACCTTTCCTGCATTTCCATCATACATCTTTTAACTTGTTGATTTAATACATGTGAAAGAACATAGAATCATCATACATTATTGCATTGAATATTCTTGTTTATATTTCTGCTAGAGGAAATCATCATACATTATTTCATTGAATATTTTTGTTTATATTTCTGCTAGAGAAAAGACAAATAACATATGACAGATAATATTTTGCACAATATAGGCCTCTCCAGTCTCTCAGATCCAGAATATGAGATCATGCTTGTTTCACTCATCACTGCTCCAACTGTGTGCTTTAATAATCATTGCATTGATTACACTTAGGGATATAAGAATATTCATTGTAACTTGTTATGGAGTTAACTGTGAGCAGTTTGCTATATGTTGCATGGATTACATGGAAAGATCTCACCTTATTTTGACAGTGTCTAACATAAGTAATAATTTGTACCTTGTGGGGTGCTACCTGATGGGAGATTTAGAATTTAACTGATGCAGTATATGTGTATTTAACTATGTATAGCAGCACATATGCTAACAACACAATTAGTGAATCATACCACCTGTAATTTAAAACCTATAAACTGCACAAGTATGCAGGTGCTTTATTTTGCTGTGAAAGGTCTATCTGTGTGCTGCAGTAAGCCATGTGTCTAATAGAAAAGATAATCAAAATACTGAAAAATTATGTTATGAACTACACAGTTTGGCAAAGACCATTGACCTGACAGTTAGCCAGCAGACAGTCAATGATATTCCCCACAAGGATGATAAGCCACAAAAGATCATTGCTAAAGAAGCTGGTTATTCACACAATGCACATATAAGTGTGGTAGAAAAAAAAGGAGCACAAGCAAAAGGGATAACCACAACCTTGAGGATTTTGAAAAAAAAAGTCTATTCAACAACAGACTGCATATTTCCAGTGGTCATTCGCCAAAGGCGAGACATGCCCTGGACATTTTGGCAGTCCATAACAAGAAAACACTGAGACTGAGAGGACAAACCACCATGCCTGCACACACTCAGACTTTAGGGAAATTTAGAGAGACTGATTAACCTACCATGCACATTTTGGGACTGGGAGGCAGCCGGTATACCCAGAGAGTACCAATGAATGCACCCAAATTGAGAAGATGCAAACTCCCTGCAGAAAGCCCCCAGGCTGGGATTTTAACCCATGACCCTCTTGCCTCTAAGCAACTCTGCAGCTTTGCAGCTAACTTCTTGAACAGAAACACAGTAGGTAGACAGGAAAGGGGCTAGAGAGAGGGGGAGACATTTGATAAATGTCTCCGGGTCTGGGACTCGAACCCGGGACAGGCGCCTGTGTAGCCTCCATACATGGTCGCACACTTAACCCCTACACCATCAGTGCCGCGCCCGCTCTTTTAACTTTCTTTTAAACCTTTCATTATTCTTACTAATCCATGTTGCACATGTCCAGTCTAGGCTGTTAGATGGAATTGAATAGATCTGTTCTTCTCCTGTACCATTCCTTTCATGGTGTTTGGAAGAGCTAAATTAGAGTTTTCTGTGTCGCAGGAATAAAGCTGGCTTTGTCCTTTCAGTCTCTCTTTCTGCTGTCAAATAACCCTATTTGCTTCTCAGTTGTGATATGATTACATTCTTTTTCAGCTGGATTTACTACAAAGTCATTGCATGTCACTCTGGTAATACTGTGAAAGGAATTCTGGGAAAGCAGACTGTCAAAATTTTTATTCAGTTTGAAACAATGACAAGACAGGTCAAATCAAATAAAGAACTATGAGTGACAACCACTGTGTCATGCGCTAAAGAGAAACAGAAATGAAAGTACAAAATAGATCAAGGTGACCAGGTATTCTACTTTGTGTGGGACTGCATAGTAGTTCTGCTTCTTTTCCACCCATCCCCTAACCTGAGATAATGTCTTGCAGAATAAGTACCTCAGACATTAAAATTAACACAACATTATACATAAAGTAATCTGTCCTACCAGCTCTGAAAGAAATGTTTGCATATCTCTGCACACCTCAAACATAAACAGCTGACCTTATTCCCTGGTAACACTGAGTCCAGAATCTCTCACCTTAACCTTAATCCCTTGTAGCAATCTGCCATTCCTCCACTTCCTCCATCTTCTATTACAGCTCATTTATGTTTGTACTTGTGTGACTCTTATTTACTGCTTCTTTAAGAACACACAACACACTCGCTGCCACATCAGAAAATACAAACTTATGGTAATATATGAATTGTGTGGCAATAGCTGTCGAGGCTTTGCCTTTTCTGTCTAAAGGGAGACCTTTGACATTGCTTACTTGATGGCTCTCTGATTGATGGTGGCAGGTCCGATCAGCTTTTTTCTTCCACCTCCCGTAGAACCATGTGAAATGTTTTAACATGTTTGTCCTGTTCCAAAATATTCCAGTTTAGTTTCACACAGCCTGCTTATGGTGTGGCTCTTTTTCAAGTAATGATTTATTTTAGTGCATAAAATTAGCTTAGACATTAAGATCAGAATAGTAAAGTTTTGATCTTTGTTAACTAATTCAAAATCATCACATTCTGCATCTTGATTCATATTTTGTCCTCCACCCTAGGGGTGGTACTTTGGAAGTGTGTCCTTTTAGCATCTGTGTTTGCTGTTAACCAAACTGCACATGCGAGGAGCAAAGCTAGACTGGTATTGTCTTCACTACCTTTACCTATGCCCTTCCAGATGACTTGTGGAAACTGCATATTTACATACAATAAAGTTTAGTGTAGATTGCCACGACAGTTATCACAGTAACAGCTCTTTTGGGAAACTAACAATGGAAAAAACTAAGGTTTGGGGAGATAATCAAAAACAAATTGCAAGTTAAATGCAACTTTGGGTTCATCTTTAATAACTTTCCGGAAGTAAAATATTTTTTAAAGCTACACATTCAAGAAAAAAAAATAAAAATAAGAGAATAAGATAAGATGCCGTGCTGATTATGATAGTTCTGACTTTGAAACTTTGGCCAGCATTTAGGATGATAAAGACTGGAAAGGAAGTTCCGAAGACAGATCTCTAAAGGGGACAGACTAATATCAGGAAACAGTGGCATATTTCTGTGTTTGTCAAAATATCACTAAGTCAATCAAACAATGTTTGTAGAATAAATATCATGCACTACAAATGGCAGAAAATATATAAATTTGGAGAATTTATTGATAAATGCTCCTGTTATTAATATAAATATCTTAAATGGAACATTTGTACCATAATTTTTAACATTTGTAACAATTTCTGAGTCTTGTTTTTGTTTTCTGTTTTTTGTTTTGTGATGTACCAATGTGAACCTTTAAAAATCTGGCTTTACTCACTTGTCACTGCTGTAATCAAGACTCTGGCAGAAGACCTTTACCATGACTTCAAAGTGAGCTGAAATACGTCCAGAGATGATCTTTCTAAGATTCTTCAAGCCAAGCAATATTCATAACCCAGAGGGCATTGTGAAAAACGGTTTATTTATATGCATTACCAATACATGTCAGACTTTTTAATGTGACTTATTTCATTCTGCTAGTTTATAACTTAGTAAGCTTTTAAAATGACCCTCAATTAAATCTTGGATAGGCATACATTTTTATTGGAATTATATGCTTTGAAAGTATTGTTGTTGTTTTCATTGTTATTGTTATTGCAGTGTATGCTGGTATCCTTGAGCATGAAATTCTTCTAGCCAGAAAGTTATGTATTGTTATCTAGTGTTTTCAAACTTTCCCTCCAAGAAAACAACAGGCTGGGGTGATCAGCAGCTGGCGAGGTCAACTTCTGTGAGCTGTTTTATGCTGACCCAGAGCAGAGTCTTGGGTAGACTAAGAAACGCAGAACCAAGAAAAACGCACAATCCAATCAGCTCTAGCAAGCCTGATCATCTTGTTTAAAATTAGGTTAAGATGTTATTGTTTTTCTACCTTATCTTCGTTAAAATCCCAGCAAGCTTTGTGTGTTGTTTGTGTTGCTCCACGAACTTTAGGTACAGATGAGATCAAGTTTATTTAGCAAGACTGCTTTTTGTATTGTTGATAATTAGTTTCTGAATTCCAAACGGCAGAAGCACCAGAATATTTAAAACATGTGCCAGGAATGGGACCAGCGGCCAGTCTTAGGATGATCTTTCTACAGCCATTTGTCTAGATATTCCCTATCTACAGTATTTGAAATGGTGTGGGAACTGCACCTGCTGAGGTCTAAATGGGTTTACCAAAAAGCAAGTAATGAAACAGTGTTATTTCAGACCAAAGAACATCATGTGCAGACACAGGGAAGATAAGAGTATGATGTCATTCTTGTGCAATGTTAATTCAACTTTGGGATTATTAAAGTATTTTTAAATTAGGCAAACTGAATGGAAGTCAAGTACTAGTATGTATGTGTATGAGAATAAACACCTTACAGAAACTAAAGTTTTCTTTTAATTATTTCTTCCACAGAGTGCAACTTAGAGAGCAGCTGCAAAAGCTCCACCAGATGAGCTCCACATTTGTGTTTTGAGCAGTGTGTAGATTTGTGTGCTGGCATGCAGTGGCATATGTTTTCCTACAGCTGTGGCTCCATCATCAAATACCCGCATGTATTTGATGCCTATAAAACACAGGTTTTAGATTTTCGTGTCACCTCAGAAAACGCTCCCCGTTGAGCCTGTTGACAGCACAGCTTGTGTACTATTTTGTATTGCTGCATCAACATGATGTATAAAGAGATGCCTGAATGTGGACAAAACCACACACAAACCTCCGCAGCTGTGTTTATGCTCAACTTGGAAGGGTTGCAACATAATGCATAACCTCTAAGTGCATCAAACATTGGTCATTTCCTAGTGTACATAATTTTATCTGAGTGACTGCACTTGATTTTTCCACCGTTTCTCTTGCTTATTTTTTTATATAATCTGTTTTCCTTTGGTTTCAGCTTTATTTCTGTTTGTCCACATACTATTACATATACCATAAAAAACACAGAGTAAATCATTTGTTAACCCTCAAACAGAGGGTCATTAAACAATGTTAAAGTGAGCTGAGTTACCTTTCTGTTCTCCACCTAAAAACAGCATCGTTCAGTTCAAAGTTCTCAAAATGTGATGAACACGTTCATGCACAATACTGCACTCGAATGACTTGATTTTTCTTGAAAAGTATCAGTTGATAAACAGGATCAGGGTGAAGTGTGTAACTCGGATGCGTAAATGTGAACACCCTTAATATCTTGCAGCCTACTTCATGTTGTCAGATAGGTTCAACACAGGTTAATTTATGGTTTAACAAGAAGAACTTTTTCACATCACATTTTTCACATTGCCAGGTTGGAAAAATAATGCAGATGATAACTAGTTCCTCATTAACCAGTGTAGTTGTCCAAAAATGTATTTAAAAATATTTAATGTATTTTTTGTTTTTTGTTTATAATACTTTTATTGATTTATTTATGTATTTATTTTCTTTGTGATGTTATGTAAGAGTGCAATGTGTCTGTGCAATCTAACTCCTCTTTGACTTTTGGTTTGGATTGCTTAGAATATTCCCATTTGTCCATATCTCCACTGGGACTTCCATGATAGTCTGTATACTTTATGTAGCTGCTTTAAAAGATTAAACTGTTTTTTTCTTAACTTTGAAGTTGTCACTAAAAGAAAATTTGACAAAGAAGAAAGACATCCGATTAGATTTGATCAATCTCCCAATTGCTTAAATAGTTGAAAACCTTTCAAACTATTTAAAGTTTCACTCCATTTAAAGTTTTCCAAATTCTGTTTTGTTTCAGAGTCAATTTAAAGTGGTTTGAATAAATTGTGCTTTCTTATGAATATACAGATGTACAGTACAGCCCAAGCACAGCGCAAAAACTGATATAGCGTGAGGGTTTTATAGATTTATGTACCAACAGGAGAGAACAATCCATTTATACGTTTTCAGACAATGCACGAAATATAAAAAGACTGTATTAATATAATCTTTCTGATGCCTCATTTAAAAAAAAAAAAGTTACTTTCATACTCAGATTACAGATTGAGGGCAATGTATGGCTCAGTGTCTTGCCTAAGAAATATGTTTATGTAATTCTTTCTAACTGACTTCTGAGCAACACCTTGGGAAGAATGGCAGCTGCAGGTCCTGCATGGACCACACAGGTGCAGCACCTTTCCTGAGGAACCTTTCTTTACTCCTAGGAACCACAGTAGTTTTGTGGGGCATTTCTCTTGCCCCTTTTATTTCCACTGCAGGACCCAGGGCAGATTACCAGGCTATAAATCCACACCAGAAAATTGCCCAGGTAGGAAGGTAGCACTTTGTGGATGGATCCAGACGTTTTGTGATGTGAAGATGCAAAAAATCCTTATTCTTATTCCCTACAGTTTACAATTTTTGATAACCTTAAGCTTTATGCATGAGTGTTGAAATTCACTTTTTACAGTGCTCTTTCGGTTGTTTAGATTGCCCTATGAAATATTGTTTCAATAGTTAAAAAGTTTAAAAAACTAAAATGGCTTAGACAAGATCATTACTCTCTCAAGCTCCAAAGACATGAAAGCAGACATTCACAATCTATATTGCATTTATTTTATTTATTTTTTTCCTTGAAGCTTAGCTGATGTTATCAATGTATCTAAAACACATCACCACAACCTGGGATTGTGTATGATTAACACATTTTAAATACAAAACAAATTAACCTATAGTGCTACTGCAAATGTTATGTGGTTGATGCTCCATTATTAAAAGTTGTCCAAGCTTTAATGATAAGGAATGTATGAATGTTACAAACCTCTTCCCCATTAGAAATGATATAAATTTAGTTTCAGAGTGTATAGCTGTGAAACTATCACAATTTATAGCTGTAGAACACCAAGTTGGACTTTCAAGTATATATAATTGCTATATATATATATATAGCTTTTTTTTTTTTTACATCTGACATTCTTTGCCTTCCCTTCTGCACACACTCAGGTGTTCTCATTGGCAAACTCTAACATTTGTTATAGTTAAACATTTTCACTAAGTTTGGAGTTGCAGCACTTAGCTTTTAAAATGTAGTCGTTAAAAAACAATGTGGGATTAATGTCCTAATTGTCTGATTTCACAGGCTGCACGGTGACGCAGTTGGTAGCACTGTTGCCTTGCAGCAAGAAGGTCCTGGATTCCACTCCTGGTCTGGGGTCTTTCTGCGTGGAGTTTGCATGTTCTCCCTGTGAATGTGTTGGTTTTCTCCGTGTACTCCAAAAAAACATGTTAGGTTAATTGGTCTCTCTAAATTGTTCTAGACAAACTGAAAATTCCTGCAGTTATTCCTGCTGTTATCTCCACACAAGGTACACGTTTAAAGTTTGTGTTCTTATGAAATGTTTTTAAAAATAAGTAATATTTAAAAACTGTTTTTCCTTTTTTTAAATTAAACTGAAACCAGTTGCTGAAAAAGCAACTTGTTACAGCTACTGTATTTCAAAACATGGACTCCGGTTTTATTATTATATGAATTCTCCTAGTAGCTTCTTGGAGATGTTGGAGACTGTTTATCAAAGAACACTGAGATGTATCACAGAATGCAATCCTCCTACCAACCATTACATTTTTGATATCATTGTTTACAATTAAACTTTTTTTTTTACAAGTCAGTAAATGGTTTACCACTTGAACCAGCTTCCCATATGTCTCTTAAACAGAGTAACAGACTCACAGCCTTCTATTTAATTCAGTTTTTTTCAATTCAGTTTTATTTATATAGCGCCAATTCACAACACATGTTGTCTCAAGGCACTTCACAACAGTGCAGTCAGAGTCAGCTTTTTATTCAAATTGGATAAAAAGTTTTTCTGTCTAAGGAAACCCAGCAGATTGCATCCAGTCAGTGACTTGCAGCATTCCCTCCTCCCGGATGAGCATGTAGAGACAGTGGACAGTCACTGGCATTGACTTTGCAGCAATCCCTCATACTGAGCATGCATGTAGCGACAGTGGAGAGAAAAAATTCCCTTTTAACAAGAAACCTCCAGCAGAACCAGGCTCAGTGTGGGCGGCCATCTGCCACGACCAACTGGGGGTTTGAGAGAACAGAGCAGAGACACAAAGAGAACAAAGAAGCACTGATCCAGGAGTACTTTCTATGGGAAGGAAAAGTAAATGTTAATGGAAAGGTGTCACAGGTAGACACAGAGCCAGGCCAGGTGTAGCTTCTAGGAAGAGAAAAGAGAGAACAAAGTTAAAAGCTGAAATAACAGCAAATCCAACCAACAGGGAGGGAGGAAGGCTCCCTCCCTGATAAACTAAGCTACTCTAACTATAAGCTTTATCAAAAAGGAACGTTTTAAGCCTAGCCTTAAAAGTAGACAGGGTGTCTGCCTCACGGACTAAAACTAGGAGCTGGTTCCACAGGAGAGGAGCTCGATAACTAAAGGATCTGCCTCCCATTCTACTTAGAGACTCTAGGAACCACCAGTAAACCTGCAGTCTGAGAACAAAGTGCTCTGTTAGGAACATATGGAACAATCAGATCTCTGACGTATGATGGAGCTAGATCATTAAGGGCTTAATATATGAAGAGGATAATTTTAAATTCTATTCTGGATTTAACAGGGAGCCAATGAAGGGAAGCTAAAATAGGAGAACTATGATCTCTCTTTTTAATTTTCATCAGAACTCTTGCTGCAGCATTTTGAATAAGCTGAAGGCTTTTAACTGCATTTTGTGGACATCCTGATAGTAACGAATTACAATAGTCCAGCCTTGAAGTAACAAATGCATGGACTAGTTTTTCAGCATCACTCCTGGACAGGATATTTCTAATTTTGGCAATGTTCCAGAGATGAATGAAGGAAATCCTAGAAATCTGTTTAATATGGGATTTAAATGACATGTTCTGGTCAAAAGTAAGACCAAGGTTTTTTACTTTATTACCGGAGGTCAATTTAATGCCATCCAGGTTAAGTGATTGACCAAGCAGTTTCTTTTTTAAAGACTCCGGTCCAAAGACGACAACTTCTGTCTTGTCTGAATTTAGAAGCAAAACATTTAAAGTCATCCAAGTTTTTATATCTTCAAGACATGCTTGTAGTCTATCTAACTGGTTGGGCTCATCAGGATTTATGGATAAGTAAAGCTGAGTATCATCAGCGTAACAGTGAAAATGTATCCCATGCTGCCTAATAATTTGACCTATTGGAAGCATATATATAGTAAAGATAATTGGCCCAAGTACTGAACCATGTGGTACTCCACAATTAACCCTGGAGTTTAGAGATGATTTATCATTTACATGAACAAACTGGAGTCTGTCAGACAGATAAGATTTAAACCAGCCTAGCGCTGTTCCCCTGATCCCTACAGCATATTCCAGCCTTTCTAAGATAATATTATGGCCGACTGTATCAAATGCAGCACTGAGATCCAAGAGGACAAGTACACCCACAAGTCCATTATCTGAGGCCATAAAAATATCATTAGTGACTTTCAGCAGAACTGTTTCAGTGCTATGATGAGCTCTGACACCTGACTGAAACTCTTCAAACAGGTCATTGCTGTGTAAATGCTCACACATTTGATTAGCAACTATTTTCTCAAGAATTTTAGATAAGAATGGAAGATTGGATATAGGTCTGTAATTTTTCAAGTCATCTCGATCAAGCGAAGGTTTCTTAAGTAAAAGTTTAATTACAGCTAACTTAAAAGCCTGTGGTACATATCCATTTACTAAAGATAGATTAATCATATCTAAAATGGGGCTTTTAATCAGAGGGAACACTTCCTTAAATAATTTGGTTGGGATTGGGTCTAACATACAAGTTGAAGGTTTAGATGAAGCTAATACTTCTGATAACTCAGGAAGCTCCACAGGATCAAAATTGTCCAAACACAAATCAGGTTCTGCAGTTATTTCCAATGTTGTCTCACTTGCTGAGGATGAAGTAATCATCTTCGGGAGTATGTCAAAGATTTTATTTTTAATAGAATCAATTTTATTTAAGAAGAATCCCATAAAGTCATGACTGCTAAGAGCTAAGGGAATGGATGGCTCAACAGAGCTATGACTCTGTGTAAGTTTAGCAACTGTACTAAAGAGAAACCTAGGATTATTCTTGTTCTCTTCTATTAATGATAGAAATAAGCTGTTCAATTTTATTTAGTGTCCCTAAAGTACATATGAACTTTAGGAAAAAGGATTTTGCTACAAATCCCCTTCTCACTTGAGCAAATGAAGCTGTGAAGCTAAAGCCAACTGAAAGATTTTTAAACCTTTTTGTGTTTCACAAGAGAAAATATGGCTGAGCCAATCTTAGCACTTTGTTGCTAGTTTCTAGTGCTTTTGTGTGATATTTGCAGTAGATCTATTTTATGCATTGTTTGTTGGGGCTTACGAGATAGAGGACCCCGGAATGCAGACTAGTAGGCAGCATGACGGTAAGTAAAAAATTGATTTAATTAACAAAAAAACTCTTACAAGAAGAGGCAGGAAAAAAACAATAAACGAGCAGGCAAAACAGGCATGGCATGATTCAAAAAACAAGAAATGAGCATGATCTGAGAGGAAGGCATGAGCATGATTTGAAAATGATTCCGCGATGAATAACTGAACAGGTGTGTATTTATGGAGCGTGACCAGGTGAACAAGAAGACAGATTAATAGGTGCAAGTGATCCGAATAAACTTAATTGACAGAAGAACAAAACGTGGCTGGAGCAAAACAGACTCTTGAACACAAACTAACAAAACTAGAAAAACATGAAACAGTAGCATAACCAGATCCGAAATCCAAACGACAAAACATGAACGAGACAACAAAACTAAAGCATGACCAGAAAAAGACAAACAGAAACATGATTCAAAAATCTAACAAGAATAAAAAAATAAAAAAAAGATAATAATAATAATAATAAACAGAAGAACGATTCAAAACCTTAACCGTGAAAAACGTAAAGAAAAAACCTGAAACCAAAAACCAAACAAACCCAAATCATAACATTGTTTTGACTGTTCTCTGTTAGGAAATATTAATCTTGTATGTTTGTTATATGTTTAATAAAACAGGTAAAAATGGAGATTTCTGCTGCTCTTTGTTCTTTGAAACTTTCAAATAAAATAAAAACATCACAGAATGGCTGATGCCCATAGACTAAGTCTAAATAGAGTTACACGTTTAAGATTTAGAATAGTTGTTTAAATTTAGATCTCTTGATGATTTGACAACATTTTTTTTATGTAGAACTAGCCTTTATCCCCGTCTGAAACTGCAACCCTAACCAATGTTACCAGTCCTACAGTGTCCCCTTGTCAATGTTTCTCCATATGCATTTTGCTTTCTTCTAGTCTGCCTCATGTCCTTTATATTAAAGTTTCCTCCTTTCTCTTTTTTTGGGGGAGTTAACTGAAAGATTCTGTATCTTGTTTAATCCACTCCTCTCTGGTCCCCCTTGCTTTTTCTCTGGTAACCCCAAATCCTAGATGTCTTTTTCTCTCTGTGTGTCTGCCTATTCTTCTCCTGTCCAGCCTTACACTCTGACCCCAGACTCCATCTTTTGAAAAGTTTTTTGAAGTTTCGACTCTCCACTTCCCTGTCTCGTCAAAGAGAAGAAGTCAGTGTAATTTACTCTTAATCTTTATATCCCTGTTTTTTCGGTAGAAGAGCTCCATTACTGGCAGATGAAGGAAGAGAGGAAAACGGAGAAGAAAGACAAGGAAAGGGACAGACAGGAAAGTGACCCGTGACTGCTCCTAATCAGGATTTTTTTCACCAGTCTTTTTCTCTCTTTCTCATGCCTTGTTCTTTTTCTCCATCTTTTTATCGTTAACTTGTTCGCTGAAGTTCTTAATCTCCTACATAAAGTGCAGACAAATTGAATCACAAATTATCTAAATTTAAAAGACACAAAAAAAACAGCTGCAGTTCATTAACAAGAATACTTGAAAGAGGAGAAGTGTAAAGTCATGAAAAGATACATCTTCACCTTATTAATTACATGTCAAACTGACTTTCTGCTTTTTACATTTTGCTCTTACCGCCAGTGAGTGTGATGTAGCGAGGAGAAGTGAAGGGGTTAGGGGGACTGGATGTGATGGACATCAGCTGAAGAACCTGGCCTTTCAGTAATTGTGCTTGCCGCAGAGCAGAGGTCAGAGGTAAATGCCAAATGTGGATGTGTCCTCCTATAATGAGTGGGGGAAATTAAGCCACATTTCCTAACACATCTGTCGGTACACAATTATGCATTTGTATGGACACACACTGACACACATTGTGCTTGTTATGCATAGTAACAAGGTAATTACAAACAGCTACAAAAATACTTCCCCACATATAAGAGATTAATTTATTATTCTCCTTCACACATACAGAATAAGCTCCCATATCAGGATTGTGATCATTATTTTCCTCCATCAGTGCTACTATAAGTTGATATCTGTGAAAATACATGCATTTTGTTTGTTTTTTAATCAGACTGAAATGACTTAACCTGATAATAAGAGACAGTGGTCTATTATTAGAGACATGCCTTGGGTGCTTTTCTGAAGAATATTTTATTGGACTTCAATCTCTGCTACCGAAAGCCTTTATTTCATTTTTACGCCATCTCAGAAACTCATACAATAAATGTTGTACGACATTATTGATGCCAGTCCCTGCAGGGACAGGGACCAGTGCTTCATTTAAGACCATGGCTGTCTTCTTTCTGAGAAAAAGGAGCACTGAGCCCTCAAAACAAAATTTTCAAGTCTTAAAACAGTCTACAGTTATCACAACCTTTACTAGACTTAGTCTGTACCTGATAGTGATTGCAGATAAAACTAATAACATTGTCAAGCTTAATTCACATTGTTACAGCTGAGTATATTTATTCAGAACATTAAAAAAATAACTTTTTTACTCCTGCAACTGTTCATATACAGGGAGGAAAAATGAGTTGGGAATATTCCAAGTTTTTTTTCTTGAAAATAGATATACAGGTCCTTCTCAAAATATTAGCATATTGTGATAAGGTTCATTATTTTCCATAATGTCATGATGAAAATTTAACATTCATATATATTTAGATTCATTGCACACTAACTGAAATATTTCAGGTCTTTTATTATCTTAATACGGATGATTTTGGCATACAGCTCATGAAAACCCAAAATTCCTATCTCACAAAATTAGCATATTTCATCCGACCAATAAAAGAAAAGTGTTTTTAATACAAAAAACGTCAACCTTCAAATAATCATGTACAGTTATGCACTCAATACGTGGTTGGGAATCCTTTTGCAGAAATGACTGCTTCAGTGCGGCGTGGCATGGAGGCAATCAGCCTGTGGCACTGCTGAGGTCTTATGGAGGCCCAGGATGCTTCGATAGCGGCCTTTAGCTCATCCAGAGTGTTGGGTCTTGAGTCTCTCAACGTTCTCTTCACAATATCCCACAGATTCTCTATGGGGTTCAGGTCAGGAGAGTTGGCAGGCCAATTGAGCACAGTGATACCATGGTCATTAAACCATTTACCAGTGGTTTTGGCACTGTGAGCAGGTGCCAGGTCGTGCTGAAAAATGAAATCTTCAGCAGATGGAAGCATGAAGTGCTCCAAAATCTCCTGATAGCTAGCTGCATTGACCATGCCCTTGATAAAACACAGTGGACCAACACCAGCAGCTGACACGGCACCCCAGACCATCACTGACTGTGGGTACTTGACACTGGACTTCTGGCATTTTGGCATTTCCTTCTCCCCAGTCTTCCCCCAGAGTCTGGCACCTTGATTTCCGAATGACATGCAGAATTTGCTTTCATCCGAAAAAAGTACTTTGGACCACTGAGCAACAGTCCAGTGCTGCTTCTCTGTAGCCCAGGTCAGGCGCTTCTGCCGCTGTTTCTGGTTCAAAAGTGGCTTGACCTGGGGAATGCGGCACCTGTAGCCCATTTCCTAAAAACGCCTGTGCACGGTGGCTCTGGATGTTTCTACTCCAGACTCAGTCCACTGCTTCCGCAGGTCCCCCAAGGTCATATTAAGACAATGATGAAAATTTAACATTCATATATTTTAGATTCATTGCACACTAACTGAAATATTTCAGGTCTTTATTGTCTTAATATGCATGATTGTGGCATACAGCTCATGAAAACCCAAAATTCCTATCTCACAAAATTAGCATATCATTAAAAGGGTATCTAAACGAGCTATGAACCTAATCATCTGAATCAACGCGTTAACTCTAAACACCTGCAAAAGATTCCTGGGGCCTTTAAAACTCCCAGCCTGGTTCATCACTCAAAACCCCAATCATGGGTAAGACTGCCGACCTGACTGCTGTCCAGAAGGCCACTATTGACACCCTCAAGCAAGAGGGTAAGACACAGAAATAAATTTCTGAACGAATAGGCTGTTCCCAGAGTGCTGTATCAAGGCACCTCAGTGGGAAGTCTGTGGGAAGGAAAAAGTGTGGCAGAAAACGCTGCACAACGAGAAGAGGTGACCGGACCCTGAGTAAGATTGTGGAGAAGGGCCGATTCCAGACCTTGGGGGACCTGCGGAAGCAGTGGACTGAGTCTGAAGTAGAAACATCCAGAGCCACCGTGCACAGGCGTGTGCAGGAAATGGGCTACAGGTGCCGCATTCCCCAGACCTGGGCTACAGAGAAGCAGCACTGGACTGTTGCTCAGTGGTCCAAAGTACTTTTTTCGGATGAAAGCAAATTCTGCATGTCATTCGGAAATCAAGGTGCCAGAGTCTCGAGGAAGACTGGGGAGAAGGAAATGCCAAAATGCCAGAAGTCCAGTGTCAAGTACCCACAGTCAGTGATGGTCTGGGGTGCCGTGTCAGCTGCTGGTGTTGGTCCACTGTGTTTTATCAAGGGCAGGGTCAATGCAGCTAGCTATCAGGAGATTTTGGAGCACTTCATGCTTCCATCTGCTGAAAAGCTTTATGGAGATGAAGATTTCATTTTTCAGCACGACCTGGCACCTGCTCACAGTGCCAAAACCACTGGTAAATGGTTTACTGACCATGGTATCACTGTGCTCAATTGGCCTGCCAACTCTCCTGACCTGAACCCCATAGAGAATCTGTGGGATATTGTGAAGAGAACGTTGAGAGACTCAAGACCCAACACTCTGGATGAGCTAAAGGCCGCTATCGAAGCATCCTGGGCCTCCATAAGACCTCAGCAGTGCCACAGCCTGATTGTCTCCATGCCACGCCGCATTAAAGCAGTCATTTCTGCAAAAGGATTCCCGACCAAGTATTGAGTGCATAACTGTACATGATTATTTGAAGGTTGACGTTTTTTGTATTAAAAACACTTTTCTTTTATTGGTCGGATGAAATATGCTAATTTTGTGAGATAGGAATTTTGGGTTTTCATGAGCTGTATGCCAAAATCATCCGTATTAAGACAATAAAAGACCTGAAATATTTCAGTTAGTGTGCAATGAATCTAAAATATATGAATGTTAAATTTTCATCATGACATTATGGAAAATAATGAACTTTATCACAATATGCTAATATTTTGAGAAGGACCTGTATACTCAGACACCACATTTTTACAGACTGTGGTTAGAGCAGCAATTATCACCTCACCATAATTTTTCACTGTTGTAATTTTCATGTAGCACCAACTGTTGTCTGACCTACATAGACTTAAACTTTGTTACTGTCATACACAAAGTGGGTGCTGCTAAATGAAGGCTAATTAATATGAGGGTTAGTATATGCATGTTGACTGGAGAAAATGTTTTTCTTTTTGAATGTATACATATGGTTTTATAAAAAAGGAAATTAGTTACTTTTTGTAAAAATATTTAAATTTATCAGAGCATAGATTTGTAGTGCCTTATAAAGTTATTCGTTGCTCTTTAATGCTTTGCCGCATTGCAACCACAAACTTCAACACTTCCACAAAAACTATAAAAAAAAATGTGGCTCTAAAATGCATTCAGCCTCTCTTAATCTTATACCCTTAAATAAAATCCAGTGATCAGAAGTCATCTAATTGGTGAAGAGAATATCAGTACATCTATTTTGTAAGGGCCTAAAGTTTGTTAGAGAACAAGAAGAAAATTATGTAATGGACACAATAGGAATGTGTAAATAGGTGATCTGGTCAGATGTGATTAAAACTTTTTTTTTTTTGGTCAAAAATGTGTGGAAGAAATGCAACTACATGCATCACCTTAATCACACCATGCTCACCATAAAATATGGTGCTGGCACCATCATGTTGTGGAGATGCTCTTTTTTAGCTGAGACAGGTAAGGTAGTCAAGGTTGATGAGAAGATGGATGGAGCCAGATACAGGGCAATACTGGAAAAAAAAACCTGTTAGAGGCTGCTGATTAAAAATGAACACCACACTTATCAGATTTTTATTTGCAAAAAGATTGAAATCCATGTATCAATTTTGTTTAGCTTCTCAATTATGTCCTACCTGTATTACTCTAGCACATAAAACCACAATGAACTCAATTGAAGTATGTGTAACATGATAAAATGTGACGTTCAAGAGGAATCTTTTTGCAAGTGATTCAAAACGTTATGTAGTTTCTTCTTGTTTTATCACTGAGGACAGGCTCAGTTTTCCTGTAAGAATGATAAAATATTGTGTAATAGCTTTCTGCATTTATCAGCATGACCTATTACCACTCAGACTTTCTCTGTATGTTGCTTTTGTCCTGATTTGGAAAATTGGATCACTTGTAACTCTACTAAAAGTTATCTGTGGCTTTGTATGGGTGTAAGTAGGTTGTTTCATAGCTGCATTTAAACTATGAGCCAAGAAGACTATTTTCAAAAGTAGAACATTGTTTTTAATGGGCTATTAGATTCCGCACCGCTGCACAGCCATTACAACACATGAACAATATTTTATAATACTGTCCCTATCATTGTTGCAGTCTTTTCCAGATACAGGGAAACACATGCAGAGGGGTCACATTGTGAATACATTGTAACTGATAGGCCTGTTTGATTGGCAAACATGACATTTTGCCTTGGAACTGCAATTGCTGTCAGCGTAGTTGAGCTAATTTCTGCATTTATTCTGGAGAATGCTTTCTTTGTGAAACTTTGACCTCACTACGGTCTGAAATAATGAGAGTGCCGGGTCATGCAGTTATGTTTCTACTTATGCTCTTAGGAATACCAAATAAAACAATGAAGTCTTTTTTTTTTTTTTTTCCAATGTAAAATTATTTACATGTTGTAAATACAGCTTTTCCCACATGCTGTTAGTATCAGCAGCTGCAGCTGCCTTCTTCCTCATGTTCCTCATATCCAACATCACCATATGAATACAATTGAATGAACAATAATAAAGGGGTGAGTGCCAATTCACAAATTCCAAATTCAGAGTAAACAAAAACAAGCAAACAAAACAAAACACAGTAGTATGTAACTGAACCTCTTACAGGCATCCCCAGGCAAAAGTGACTTGGCATGAGCAAAATAAGCTCAGAGTAATGGATTTCAAATTTGTGAAAGTGAAGTTTGCAAAGTCAAAACGACCCACACAAAAGGTCTCACAAAGGCACACATTAAATAGCTTTAAGAAAACAAGCTTTGTTGCGACTGAAACTGAGTAGGGGTAGAAAGAAGTATTTTCATGTATAACTCATTAAACCAACAGTACTTTTCTCTTATCATTACCCAGCAACCTAATGTTTTGTGATGTTATTCATAATGCAGCAAGAGCAAAGAGAAGACTATGTGCCTGCATTTATTAATATCCATGCATCTCAGAACTTTAAAGATGCTGAAATATCACTGGCCACAACCTTAGTGAAAACATGAGATATGCATGGTGATATTTGTATCACTTTAATGAAATGCTTGGGCTTGTACACATGTTTCTGTATAAATTATGCAGAACTTAAAAGTTGACAAATGACCCTACTGTGAATAATAATTTTTAGATGGTTGTTTGTAATCAGAATTAATATCATCTTAAATTACTATTTAAAATAACTAAATATTTGAATACATTGGATAACACTTATATTTTATTAATATTTAAAATTAGATTTGTTTTAGGAAAGAGAACATTAAACCTGCAATGTATCAAGACTGGCAAACAAATGTATACACAGAATGTAAGGAATTAATCAAATAGTAGCAGGTTATAAGCCTATTTATGCTGACTACAACTGAGTAAATGCAGACAGAAGTTTGGAAACAGCATGGAGAGGAGCGATTTAATCATAATAAATCACATACTTACAGGCAAGGCAAGAGGAGAACAGGACAAGGAACCAGGCACGATAAACAGAAGAATACAGCAAACAACAATAAAACCAGGGAGCTTAAATACAAAGGAGTTCTAATTACTGACACAGAAACCAAGTGTGCCTAATCATAGGATTGCTGAACAACTGATGGGAGCTGAAATAACACACAAGGAACTACAAATGAGGGTTGAAAAAGATTTATCTAAGAAAAAAAAACAGAGAACAGAACACAAGAAATAACTTAGAAACTCAACACAAAGAATGAACTAATGTGGGACTACTTGCCTTGCTTTGAATACAGCAAAGCCTTACTAACAACACGCACCAACTAATGCGTGTTGGTGCGCATTGTTTTGTTTTGTTTTTTGCTTTAAAACGGTCTTCTGTGATGGTACCCGGAGCTCTCTCACCAGAGAAGAACTCATGAACATCAGGGCTACTACACCAGAGGAGTTATTTCCAACTTTTCTGCCTACTGCTCTGGAATATTTGGACATTCTGGTCAAAGGTGCGCTCACCTTTGTTCACGCGGTGAAACGCCGGAAGAGAGGGAAACGGGCTGGGGTGCTGGTACGTCTTCGCCAGCGTGGACTACGAACACCGTTACCTGGAATATTTCTCTCTAACGTGCGCTCACTTCCCAACAAAATGGAGGAACTACAACTGTTGTTGGGGAAAAACAGGGACTTTTATTCATCGGCAGTTTTGTGCTTCACGGAGACGTGGCTGTGTGGATTAATACCGGACTCTGCGCTGCAGCTGGCAGGATTCCAGCTCTACAGAGCGGACAGAGACACGGAACTCTCCGGCAAAGCGAAAGGTGGAGGAATCTGTTTTTACCTCAACAGTGGTTGGTGCAACGACGTGACAGTGATTCAGCAGCACTGTTCTCCAGACCTGGAATCCTTCATCATAAACTGTAAGCCTTTCTATTCCCCCCGTGAGTTCGCTTCGTTCATCCTGGTCGGTGTTTACATCCCACCGCAAGCTAACGTGCAGGTCGCACAGCGCATGCTCGCCGACCAGATACTGAGTGTGGAGCGGACCAACCCGGACTCCTTAGTAATCGTCGCTGGTGACTTTAACAAAGGTAATCTGACCCACGAACTCCCCAAATACAGACAGTTTATAAAATGTCCGACCAGAGAGGACAACATTCTGGATCACTGTTACACCACCATCAGAGACGCTTATCACGCCGTCCCACGTGCTGCACTGGGCCAATCCGACCACATCATGGTCCACCTGATTCCTGCATACAGGCAGAAACTTAAGCTCTGCAAACCTGTTGTGAGGACGACAAGGAAGTGGAGCAGTGAGGCTGTGGAGAATCTCCAGGCGTGTTTAGGCTGTACAGACTGGGATGTGTTCAGGACTACTACCAACAGTCTGGACGAGTACACAGAGGCTGTGACTTCCTACATCAGCTTCTGTGAGGACAGCTGTGTACCATCATGCACCAGGGTGAGTTACAACAACGACAAACCCTGGTTCACAGCTAAACTCAGAAGGTTAAGACTGGATAAGGAAGAGGCCTTCAGGAGTGGGGACAAAGACATATACAGAGAGGCAAAGTACAAGTTTGGCAAGGCAGTGAAAGAGGCCAAACAACTGTACTCTGAGAAGCTCCAAAACCAGTTCTCAGCCAACGACTCTGCGTCTGTCTGGAAAGGGCTCAAGCAAATCACCAACTACAAGCCGAAAGCCCCCCACTCCATCAACGACCGACGCCTCGCCAACGACCTGAACGAGTTCTACTGCCGCTTTGAAAGACAAAGGGACAGTCCTGCAACCATCTCCCACGACGCCCCCCAACAGCTGCAGCCACAATCCACCACCCCCACCTCCCCAACCTCAAGAGGGGCCTTGGCACCTCCAATCCCCACCCTGAAGTTCCCCCCCACCAGCCCCCTACCCACGCCGAGGACGGCTCTTTCCATCCAGGAGAGGGACGTCAACAAACTCTTCAGGAGACAGAACCCCCGGAAAGCTGCTGGTCCGGATTCTGTCTCACCAGCCAGCCTGAAGCACTGCGCTGATCAGCTGTCTCCAGTCTTCACAGACATTTTTAACACCTCACTGGAGACATGTCATGTGCCAGCCTGCTTCAAGTCCTCCACCATCGTCCCTGTTCCCAAGAAGCCAAGGACCACAGGGCTTAATGACTTCAGACCCGTCGCCCTGACCTCTGTGGTGATGAAGTCCTTTGAGCGCCTTGTGCTCTCACACCTAAAAGACATCACCGACCCCCTCCTGGACCCCCTGCAGTTTGCCTACAGAGCCAACAGGTCTGTAGATGATGCAGTCAACTTAGCCCTTCACTTCATCCTCCGGCACCTGGACTCCACAGGAACCTATGCCAGGATCCTGTTTGTGGATTTCAGCTCTGCCTTCAACACCATCGTCCCAGTTCTGCTACAGGAGAAGCTCTCCCAGCTGAGTGTGCCCGACTCCACCTGCAGGTGGATCACTGACTTCCTGTCTGACAGGAAGCAGCGCGTGAGGCTGGGGAAGCACGTCTCTGACTCCCTGACCATCAGCACCGGTTCCCCCCAAGGCTGTGTTCTCTCTCCTCTGCTCTTCTCCCTGTACACCAACAGCTGCACCTCCAGTCACCAGTCTGTCAAGCTTCTGAAGTTTGCGGACGACACCACCCTGATCGGACTCATCTCTGATGGTGACGAGTCCGCATACAGATGGGAGGTGGACCATCTGTTGGACTGGTGCAGCCAGAACAACCTTGAGCTCAACGCTCTAAAGACAGTGGAGATGGTTGTGGACTTCAGGCAGAACCCAGCCCCACCTGCCCCCATCACCCTCTGTGACTCCCCAATTGACACTGTGGAATCTTTCCGCTTCCTGGGAACCATCATCTCCCAGGATCTCAAGTGGGAGCCAAACATCAGCTCCCTCATCAAGAAAGCCCAGCAGAGGATGTTCTTCCTGCGGCAGCTGAAGAAATTCAACCTGCCAAAGACTATGATGGTGCACTTCTACACAGCCATCATTGAGTCCATCCTCACCTCCTCCATCACCATCTGGTACGCCGCTGCTACAGCCAAGGATAAGGGCAGGCTGCAGCGTGTCATTCGGTCTGCTGAGAAGGTGATTGGCTGCAGTCTACTGTCGCTCCAGGAACTGTACACCTCCAGGACCCTGAAGCGGGCAGGGAAGATTCTGGCTGATCCCTCCCACCCCGGTCACAGACTCTTTGAGACTCTCCCCTCTGGCAGGAGGCTGCGGTCCATCCGGACCAAAACCTCACGCCACAAGAACAGTTTTTTCCCATCTGCCACCAGCCTGGTTAACAAAGCCCGGAAACCACACTGACACTGTCCCTTTCCCCCACACCCCCCCTTTTTTTGCTGACAGGACACCTGTAACCTGTAACTCTATGCGTTACATTAACGCTCAGCTTGGACTCCTGCTTACTTGCACTGCTTTACTTGCACAATGATCACCTGCACTGTTGTATTGCTCTTGCATCTTATACTGCTCTATATTTACTCTCACTCACTTAAAACTGTGCACTTATATTTATATTATATTGTAGATATGTTTGTACTGTTTAATTTGTATTGTATTGCACCGACTACGCCAAAACAAATTCCTTGTATGTCCAAAAACGTACTTGGCAATAAAGCTTTTCTGATTCTGATTCTGATTCTAACAATAAAAAAACAACCTAGAGATGATCAGAACACAAATGCACAATCACCTATGGATCATGACAGAAATAAAACTTCAAAAATGGCTCCAGTGGTATTTTGTGGACAAATATTGCCATACTAAAATATACCATTGTTACTCTGTGCTTGTCAGAGAAAGTATAGTTCACCTTAATGGCACCTGTAAATCTATGCAGCATTTTAAAACAAATGTCTTTTACCCAGTTGGTCACAAAATTTCTATAGGTGTATTCAATACTTATTCCCTGTGTCAATCCAAGTTTTTCCCCATAATAACATTTTCAGACAAACTGTCATTTATTTATTTGTCTTTGTGGATTAATTTGGTTTTTGGTGAGATCTGTTTTATAACGTTTTATAACAGTGGCACCATTAGAAATATTTGCACTAAGAAAAATGTTGACGTGTTCAATACCTATTTTACCAACTGTATTTCTAAGCTTCTGAATGTCCAATTGAGCGCTGTTGGGGCCATAATTTCACAGGGAGATCATTTCACTACACTCTACAAACAACTAAGTACTTGTTGCAAGATTTCTGACAAGTCAGAAAAAACTCAGAAGATCGCTCAAAGGATCAAGGATGACTTGCAGATACCTGGAAATATCAAGAACAGTTTTCCAGAGAGACATATCATGAAAGTAATGCACTCAGAAGCAACTATGCATGCTAACTGCATAAGACTCCAATGCTGGAGAAAAATAATATTGAAGCTTCTTTAAAGTTTGCTATATATATAGTATGGTTAGATGTGACAAAAATTGTATATCACTGCACACACTATTTGGAGAAGAAATGGCAATACACGTCACCCCAAATCACCATACTAGATGTTTGGACATGAGAACACCATGGTGTAGTGTTGTTTGTCAGTATATGGTACTGGCAGACATATAATCTAAGGAACAATAAATAGAGAACTTTAAGATTTTAATACTCTAGTGTAAAACAAGATTGGATTTTTTAGCAAGATCCCAAACAAAATCCTAATTGGTTTCAGATAAAAACATAAACAAATAAAGACGTTTTGATATCCCAGTTTATCAACTGACCTGAACTGGAAAAACCATTGAAGATGAGAGTGCATAATAGTGTTGTTTCAGTTTCTTAGACTTTCATATTTACATTTTTGTATGTGCTGATTACTTGAGTTGTAACCATGACAATGTTACTATAAAACCATTTTGAAAGAAGTTTGACAAACTGGATAGAATGTGTGTCTCTAAAATGTTGTAGCTAATGTGCAATAATACAACTGCTGTATGTTTGCTTTTTGTGGGGCTATTTGTAAATTCATACATAATAAAAACATGCTCTGGAGTGTGTGTTTGTATATTATCTGCTCATGTGTGGTGCAGCTCCCTGCTGTTTTGTAATTAAAGCTGCAGTCTAGTCTAATTCTCCTTACTTTGCAGTTCTGGAGGTTAATTGCAAAAGCTATGCTGCCCCTGGCAATCTCTCTACCATTTTAGTTCTTTACTATGCAAACTACAGAGAAGATTGTTTGGAGTAAATGAGAGGATGTGGAGATGCAATAATAACAACACCATTATCCTCTCGGTACATGAGGAGAACAGGGTGAGGCAGGATAACTAGTTAGCCTCCATGCAAATATTAGTGAGGGCATAACAAATGCTAATGGTGAAAAAAGCTGCTTACGCATAGTTTTTATGATTAACTTGCTGTGCCTGTTTGCAAGTCTGTATGCAGTTATCTGGAAAAAATGGGTCTACACTGCAGGTGAGAGGAAATTATAGTAAAAGATAGATGTTCAGTACTGTACAAAAACCCCTGAAGACACTTTTCTCATACCAGCAAGGAGGTGAGTCATAAAAAAATCTTCAGTCACAGAAATAAATTATGAAGATCAGTTCACTGTATTTTTATTTTATTGGATTTTTCAAAGCAACATAAACAGCCCCAATCTTTACACAACACTGTAGAAGTTATTTGTTCACAATGGCCCAAACAAGAAGCTTGATGATTCTTAACAGCAGGGACTTTGCCTTGGATGTAAAAATTGTCTAGGCTGGAGTCTGTTTGCAATGCACAATTGAAGCAGTGGTTCTGTCACACATTCGCTAAACTTCTCGCCATGCAACTATGTGATTGACATCTCCGTGGTGAGAAAGTGGGTGGCAAGAAGACCCGATATTACTGTGGAGGTCAGGGTTTAGCAGAGTGAGCAAGCACTTCTGTGTATGAGTGTGTTTGGGAGTGTGTGTATCTGGGCTTGTTCAGGAGATTCCGTATCTACCTTCCCATTGCAATTTCCTCTTTCCAATGATATAAATTTTGGCAAAAGATAGCACTTGCCATTGAACTGTAAAGATTATATTTGATATTGTTTGATGCCAATGCATTTTTCGCATCATATAAGAAAATAAACAGTTTAGCAAATTAACTGATGTGAGCGGTAACAAATGGATTGATGGGTAAAAATAACGTAATTTGCATATTTATTTTTCCCAGTGCTTTCACATTTAATTGGAAAGAGGGAGTAGTTCTTCTTTATAAATATAGTTTATAAAACTTCTTGTCAGGAGCTCAAATAGAAATTAAAAAATAATTCAAAATTTGTAAGTAGACAAGTCTGTAATTTTGCCATAAATTATTTATTCAATACTTTGGTAGATAAGGGGTTGAAAGATTGGCCTGCACTGTGTCGCACTTGGTAGCACTGTTGCCTTGCAGCAAGAAGATCTTGGGTTTTGTCTCGTGGCTGGGGGTCTCTGCATGGAGCTTGCATGTTCGTCTCTTGCATGCATGGGTTCTCCAGGTTTCTCTCACAGTCCAAAAAACATGACTGTTAGGTTTTTTGGTCTCTTTAAATTGCCCTTAGGCATGAATGGGTTAGTGCATAGTTGTTTGTCTTTTGTGTCTCTGTGTTGCCTTGCGATGGATTGTTGACCTGTCCTGGGTGTATCCCGCCTGGAGGTAGTCACCAGCTCCCCCACGACCTTGTAGGGAAGAAGCGGGTATAGAAAGTGGATGGATGAATGGATGGATATGGATGGGTCGAAAGATGTAGTTCAAGCTAATAGGATTTTCATTATTTCTGGTAAAGTATTCCTTGGAAATGATGAAACTCAGACATTAGTGTGGATAGGAAGACAAGATCTAATCAATGTTGACCTCTACCAATAAAAATGAAAATTTTGAGAATTTATTGCTTCTTAAAATATATTAGTATTCTTCATTTGAATCAAAGAGCTAAAGCTGCTGTCACGCTACCATATTTTCTTGCAATGTAGTTGGCATATCAAAAAACACATTTAACTTGGTCTAAATGGGAAGTGATTAAACATCAAGTTCTGTCAGGTATATACAATCTACAGTACGCATCATTTGTGGTGCATCTCTATTTTGTGTGGAACAAGTCTATAGTTTTAATAACTACACAGCATTTATTTCTTATGCTGTAAATTCCTCTTTTGTACAGTCACTTATTCTTATTTTCTGTTTTTATATTTTTACCTTTGTGTGAATCTTGCTATTTCATCATAACTTGTAGTTTCTTAGAGTAACCAGCATTTCTCAAATTACAGGTACAGTGCCTGCTTATAATGGTGTACTGCTGCAAGACTATACAGGACCATGTAGGAAACAAAAGATACTGCCTTCAAAATAAATGCCTTTTGTCAATGTTGTCATTTGTGAACAAAACTATGCATATTTTTTATTTGTAGTATTTGTTAGCCCAAAAAAGTGGAGCATAAACACCTGATTATATTGTATAATTGGGGAGAAATTTTCTTCAGAAAAATACAGAACATCACCTCATAACAAACCCTCCACATCATTAGACCCCAGAACCTGAAAAAAAAAACCAAAAAACATTTAATCAAATAAAAGTATTGCAAACCCTGCTTTATGTACATGTACACCACATGTAGAAATAACGTATAGCTCTGGAAAGCTGTAAAAAAACTAAAATTATTTTTAAAACCAACTTTGAGGTAAAGGAGGGTGGAACTAAAATGTTGCTATTTTTTCTATATATATATATATATATATATATATATATATTATTTTTTTTTTACGTGCCAGTTGAAAAGCACATTGATATTTAACAGAGCGTGTAAATTTGTCACACTGCAGGGGGTAATCGGATTTCCTTGGGGTTAAAAAGTGGGTGAGGAGAGTCTTAAGTTTACTTTTACTTTTTACTTTTAAATGGGGCAAAAGCTGCTCCACTTCACCACTGTTCAGGCACATGTGAAGGAGAGTTTTCATTCTGTTAAAGTCCCCTTTGTTTTAAGTAAATGCAACTTAGATCTACATGTTAGATGATTGGTATAAAAGTGTAGTTATAGGGGCAGATATAAGGACCTCCAAACTGAGGACTTTACATGTACGGTAGATGAGTTTGAATTGAATACTGAACCTAAAGTAGTCACAGTGTCATGATAAGGCTATGACACAATAGGGAGGGTAAAAACATTAAAGTTAGATTCAGCCTAATCTAAAAGTTATTGTTTCTCATACTAGCTGTTGGGTCAACAGTCAAAGCCCTTCTATACACTGGTAGATTTGTCTATTAACACAACATAATTTAAGTAGTAAAAGTCTGTGAATAAATGGAGGAGACTGCAGAATGATCGGTGTAGAGCGCAAGATGCCCAAAGAAAGAAAGAAAGACCATCTGTAAAAAAAACAGAGCATTCTGCATTGCTGTAATGATTCTTGAACACTTTTAACTGCTTCCTCTAATTGGACTTTCATCTGAGCCTATCTTAGTCTTTTCCATGATTAGCACAAGTCAAATGTGTCACTAATGTGCTTGCGTGTGTGAGAGGGAGCTGATGGAGATGTCTATATTGTCAAGTGGTTTCAGCAAAGCTCTTTGCTGTTAACTCATTTGTCTTTATCATGAGCAATCACAATGGCCCCTCAAGGAGACAGTCATAAACGTTTAGTTAGACAATTCAACAAGTGGATACACATCAAACATGATATCTAAGTCGAAAACTGAATTTCGAAGCTCGATCACCTGTGACAAATAAATTACTGTCGCGTTTAAAGAACTTTCAACTGATGGAAGCACATACACATAGTTTTGCACAGAGATGTTTTCAACCCAAATGTACTGCTACACAAGAACAAATTATTTCTAGCAGTTGCTAGACAGCATGATAAAGCTGATGCATAATGTATGGGCTCTAATAGCTACCTGCCTGTGCTTCTAGCTATTATCAAACATAATTTGTGGACTTGGAAAACCTCTGTTTTTCCTTAGTGTATAAAGGTTGAGAGAAATAAACAAAATTATAAAGTTAAATTTATTAAACTGGGCATTGTATTCTTTCTTCACTGCTGTGTGAAACAATATGGATATTGTATGCATGACTAACTACATGTCATGCATGATTATAGGACTAAGACCAAAGCTAAATGCGGTTAATACAATTCCTTGTTTCGCCAAGCAACAAAAATTTAGTGTAGGTAGAGGGAAGACGAGTGTGCAGAAGTCAGGTGCAGGATCATTGGGCATTAGAGATTGGGCCATTCCAAGTTCTCTGTTGGCTCTGCTCTCCCCTGATGAAGCTACCAATAGGTGAATTAGTCCAGGCTGGTCCTGATAACTGAACAATAAGCAAAGAGACAGGATGATATTCAGCAGGTTCAACTACTTTGGTAACCAAGTACTCCCTTGAACCCATCCAGTGTTCTAAACCTCTTTTTCTTGACCCTGTGCTACGCTGGTAGAGAGCCACAGTCGCCTCAAAAGTTTTTATCTGTAATGTTATGAAGATATTTCTTTGACACCAAATTCTTTTGAAGGCACACAGGCCCCCAAATTATTTTGAGTTTTATAAATGAATCAGTCAAACTTTATTTAATCTGCCCTCCAGTCTTCATGAAGGCTGTTCCACAGGTAATGATCATAGTGAGAAAAACACACCTGTTTAAGTTCTCACTTTAGGTATCAACAGAAGACCCTTTCCAGAAGACCCAAGGGAATTTGGGAGGCCATAGTATAAAGACAAAGCTGACAAATAAGGCTCGCTAACACCATTAGCAGTTTTAAATACCAGTAAGAGCACGTTGAAATCGTTACTAGCACTTAGGTTTAACTATATCATGTTGTGAGTCTGAAGTAACTGTCCCACCTGAAACATGGCTGCTAGGAACGTTTTTTAATTCAGCTATGAGAACTGTATGAGGAATCTTTTCAGCACAAATATTCAGTAAGCTAAATCAGCTTCACAGCATGCAAAAGTGATATAGGGGGTTTGCAAAAGGGAAAGTCAGGGCAACATCTCAGAGGTTCAAGATCAGAGTGGGCTGTCTGGAGGCCAGGCACAAGGCGGAGTAGGCGTAATTGTCTCACTTCAGATGTCACATGGTGGTAAGGTGAAGAATAATTTTTTCTCCTATTTTATTTTTACCCAAGGCTAATGGTTGCCTTCTTTCATACCAGGGTCTTGACAGTGAGGTGGTGATTATTTGACTTATTATATTGCAAAGGTATGAAAATGAATGACATTAGAGACACAACTCATTGGAATGGTAAAATCATTGATCCTTTAGATGACTTCCAATCTCTCTTGTATTAAAACTAAACAGGGTCTGTTTTATCATTTAAGCACTTTACCTATTAAACCTTTGACCCACTCTACATTTCATCCAGTTCTTTAACAGCAAGGTGTCTTTATCTATTCAAGGACTCATATGCATCTGTAATATCCGGATTTCTGATATACACGCTAAGCTGGAGGAGAAAATAGATGGATCTGAGCTTTCAAGCTTAAAAGTTAATGCAAGCCTGCTTTAAATGTTCAAATAGTCCTACATAATTCAGATAGTTTGACTTTGCTTCTTACCAGGTTATTTGATGGAAAGTCTGCACAGGACTCACTTGGGCTGCTTCTAGTTTTGCTGCAGGAAGAAACCTATTTGTGCCTGCAATTATTATAGTACAAGATATTGGCGGCAGTAAAATGATGAAAGGTGTAAAATGAAAAAAAAAAAAAATTTGAATACATCAGGATCTGCACACTGTGAAAGCTGAGCTACACCAATGAAGCTTCTTAAGTTGTCATTAAAATGCTTTCTATTAAATATGCATTTTCACTGCTGAACTCCGCTCCCTGGATTCAAATTGGGAAAGTGGAAAAAGTAATTTAATTTTGCAATGGGTTATCAGGATTATTGAAAGGGAAAGTAATTAAATGAAGACCTGGATCAAATTTCTTTTTTTACAAAATCATTTCTGACTCAGCTACAATTTACCTTCACTGTCAAGTTAGTTTAACATCTAGCTTTGACTTTGGGGTCTTTGGTGTGTGAGTGTGTTTTAAAATGTAGCCACTTTAAAAAGGAACAACCAAAAAGTTACTCTGACATGTCCTTTTAAATACATCACAAATGCCTTCTGTTCCGTGTCCTTTAAATGTGTGTGTACAAACTTGAATAAGGAATGATATGAATAATTTAATAATTAATTACACAATGTAATCTTATTTTTCAGAAAGCTTTTCATTTGTCCATAGAATTTTGGACATCCCTGATATATTATTTACAGCAAGAGGCGGTCAGACACATTTTGGTCACAGGCAAGAGCTCAATTCCTGTTAAATATTTATTACTCTAAAGATACTTAGATACGCTAAATGTAATGACATCTTAACTGTCACACAGCCTTCATAGATAGAGCACTACAAAGACCAGACCACCGAAATGGATGGGCCTGTTTTATCAAAGATACAACAAAACACCTTTAGGTGAATCAGTAAACTATTCAAAAAGCAGCCTGTCTGCTTCTCTGTCTGTCTCTTGTTGGTGGAAGTTACATTACAATAACTTTCCCCAGTAACCTAAAATCTAAATTATCTCATAGGTGTTTTTAGTATAATAAAATTTAAGTTATATGGACTGTGTATAAACAAAGATGTTTAGCCAGTTATGTGGTAAAACAAACTGTTGACACATAAGATATTTAATGATAAAACTGGACAAAATAAATTTTTGTCATTGTTAAGGTAGGACTCAAAGTTGATGAAGCAGACTCCCTGGTAGTTTTTGGTTTTGGAATATTAGAGATTATAAGTTAAAGTGAGTTTGGTTATAAATCACTAAGCTTAATCACTAAGAGTGGTGCAACAAAACCATAAAACATGGTTTATTCAAATAATAAAAACCCATAAACTCTGTGCATATTTAGGCACACCAAATGTAATGGCGATAACATCAAAATGAACTTATTTGTTAATATCAGCTTTATTTGGAGTTATGACTAATGGAAACTATTTATGTTTTATTTGGAATAATTGTTTTTATCTAGACCACGTCTTATTGTTAGATATTTAAAGAAAGTCTAAAAATCATGACCACTTTCACTCTCTGCTACATTCTCATTCTACACCCCAATTTTGCATTATTTGCTGTTATTTAAGCTTTTAACTTTATGTACTCTCTCTGTTCTCTTCCTAGAAACTACCCCTGGCATGACTCTGCATCTACCTGTGACACCTACCTAGAGGGGGGCCTCGTCCAAGCAAGTTCAACTTATTGCTCACCCTCTACCAATGATCCACTTGGCGCTGTCTTTCAGTGTTTAACTCTATTTTTCTCCTAGATGTAGCTACTGACTCAGCTTTTACTGTGACTAACTTTATATGCTCTCTCTCATACTCTAAACTTGAAAACTGGCTCAGAGTTTATCTGCTTTTTCTTCCTAGATGAAACCACTAAAGGAGCTACATCTATTAACATTTACTTTTCCTTCCCATAGAAAGTACTCCTGGATCAGTGCTTCTGTGTTCTTTTTCCTCCTCAAACCCCCAGTCAGTCGTGGCTGATAGCTGCTCACACTGAGCCTGGTTCTGCTGGAGGTTTATTCCTGTTAAAATGGAGTTTTTCCTCTGCACTGTTGCTACATGCATGCTCAGTATGAGGGATTGCTGCAAAGTCAATGCCAGTGATCTTCCACAGTTGCTACATACTCATCCAGGAGGAGTGACTGCTACAAGTCTCTGACTCGATGCAATCTGCTGGGTTTCCTTAGATAGAAACACTTTTTATCTAATTTGAATAAATAACTGAATCTGACAGCACTGTTTGATGGTTAGGATTACCTGGAAAGTATGTACCTGATTTGAAATCTGTATGATTCGATTGAATTGACTTAGCCCATTTTAAACCTTTCACAAAATGCAACAGGAAACAACATTCTCCAATTATTTTTAACCCTGCCATCCTCACTCCCTGTTGGACAGAGTAAGGGGAAGTCAGGTTTAGCCTAAACCGGCTCAGTTATGGTTGAGGTGCAAAGACACCCTCCATTTCTGCTACCTGTGCGACCCCTTCTCTCTTCCAATGGTTATAATCAGTCTGACAGAGAGAGGCACCCCCAATCCTTGTGGTTTTTAGTAAAAGAATGGCCACCAGCGGGCTCTACATGGACAAACTTTATCAGTTTATTATTTTACTTAGTAGCCCTACACATAGCCCATTCTAAAATGGCAAAACCCTAACACTCAGTAGTTTATTCTAACCTACCCAACAACGAGGCACCATTCCAAAGTGCCTTGAGAAGTGCCGATGTGCGGGGATGTGCCTTGAGACAACATGTGTTGTGAATTATACTATATAAATAAAACTGAATTGAATTGAAATATTATTTTGCTTCTTGATCATACTTGTCTTATTTCTATTTTTAAAAACCTCTGGATGACATCAACAAAAGTAGAACTTTTTTGATTTCAGAAAGGTGAACCACTGAAAAATAAAATTGTACAGTTATTTATTTATTTTTTTCTCAAAAAAGTTGAGTTTTTGTGTATGTGTTTGTTTGTCTAAGTCATCAGCTTTGAACTTAGGTGTCTTTACAAATGCTTACATTTTCTTTCAAAATGCAAAAGATGTTAACAGAAAATTATTATTTATGGTGCAGTATTATCACTGAATTGCTGTTTTGCTTAATAGGTTGATTTGGTATTACTATAGTAGTAAAGCAGTTATCAGGTAATGATTTCAATAAAGCTTTATTATTGTTTTGTATACTATTATATCAGATTTTGATACTTGCAAAAACATTAAATCCAGCTTTTAAAATAGCGTTCATAACTCCTCACTACTAGGAAATAAACAAAAAGGTAAATCTGTGGATCCTCATGCATTAAGATTTCACCAAAGTACTCTTGAGAGAACAACCTCATCACAAACTAATGTAAACACACTGAGTGCTTATGTATTCCAGTACTCCAGCGAGATTCTTGCTCATTATGCTGTAGATATCTTTGCTGCCTACATTCTTAAACGGAGGCCAGTGCTGTGAGCCCACAAGAGGATTTAGTACTGGCTCGCTCATTGCTTCTTATTTCTCCAACAAGCCAGGGATTGACTGAATCTGATGGCAGTCTGGCCACCAAGACATTTTGGAGCTGAAAAATCAAACACATCAACATGTTCTATGCATAAATACATAAAAAGAGTGACACAAACAAAACACACATACAGCTGCCCACTAACCCCCTAAACACATAGACATTAACTAATACACTGTCATATGAATTGTAAAAATGCAGACTGGAGCAAATAGAGGTAAAAGAAATGAGAAGACTTGGCATCATTGCCCATGAGCCAGTCTTATAGCAGGAGCTACACAAATATAGAAAAGCGTGCACGCGCGCGCACACACACACACACACACATACAAACACAAGGTTTTGGCACAGATATGTAACAAGATGGCACCTCTCTTGAATTCATATCAATAATTGGCTGGAGAGTTATTTACACTCCCGTTTAATCAGATGAACAGATGGCCCTAAGGTTTGTGAACTGTGTCCATCGTTTTAACCAAGCACCAAGTACTGGCAGTGGGAAAGGGGAAGCTTTGCACTTGACAACTGAGGAAGATGAGTAAAGATGAAGATTAGTGAACGAAATACAGTAGTTGCAGTCCATTGTTTTAAGTCTTTTATGATGGCATTTTAACAAACTAACTAAAGGCTTACCTAAATGAATAAGTAAAGCCAAAAATTGTCTAAAGTCATTGATTTACACAATGACAAGACATTTTAACAGTTTTGTCTATTTATTTTGATTGAGAAGAAGTTTACTTTTAAATAAATGCTGTTAAAAGAAAAGTTGTGATAGTAAAGAAGAGGACAGCAAATCAATAAGTGTTGACTAATGGTGCGTTCAGACCGACTATGTTTCAGCAAATTTGTCGACCCATTCATGTGCTGTCGCTCGCCTGACATTTCGCCAGCAATTCACTTGGCCAACGGGCAACAATGCCCCACTCACTCCACTCCCTCCACTGCGTCATCAAATAGGAGGAGCTTATAACTGCTGCTTGCTGGTATCAAATCAACATGGCGGACCTGGATTTTACAGAGCAAGTCACGGCATTTTATTTATGGATAGCTGAACAACGGCGCCGTCGCCGACGTCTCTGGGTTCACCAGATTCTCCAGAAACAAAAGCAGTTTGGAGAGTACCACCACCTACTCCAGGAGCTATGTCTGGATGACGGTCGCTTTCAGCAATACTTCCGTCTATCCAGGACCCAGTTTGAGGACCAGCTGCTCCACGTTGGGGGACAAATAAGCCTCTGAGACACCAACTAAAGGCACTGTATGCCCGCTGCAGAACGCCTGTCCTTGGTGAGTAAAAAAATCTCAGCTCAATGGAAAGCTGTGTGTGAAGGCCACATGTGTGCTTCACAACATCATGCATGCATTGTAGGTATTGTTTTCCCTTAGGCAGTGCAGTCCCTGAAAAGTAATGATTCGCAACACGAATTGACAGAAAAGTTCAGATTTTTCAATCCCACCTAAATTTGCTTCGCGTCCCTCAGCCAAGTTATTTCCTCCTAAAGCAGTTTTTTTGTATTAGTTTGTTTTTTTCTGATTAGTGTTGCCTATGTACAATTTGCACAATGTCTGAAACAGGTAATCTGTCTTGATCACAGGGTAAGCCAATTTCAGAATTCATTACATTTGTTCAATGTGGATAAACTAACACAACGAAGCTTTTTACTTTGGGTTTTGAGAGTACAATTTTCTTTAAACATATTTTCATTAAACCCATATTTCTGTATCAAAAATGTGTTTTGTTTTATTGGTCTTATGTAATATTCTAATTTTCCTGATTTCAGCTACCCAGACATCAGCAGCTACTAATTTGATTAAATATAATGCTATCTGTGGGAGATACTTAAAAGTTTCGTTCCCTTAGATTGTGTGTGACTGACTGGTTAAATGCAGCACTTTTGGAAGGTTTAGCGTGTAACTGTGCAGCCAATCTAGATTTACTCCAACTGTGGACCTGCAAGTAAATTTCCTTTTGGGTAAATAAAATAAAATAAATATATAAATAAAGTTGACCACAACCATTGGCCATTATAAAAAGGTAATATCTAAAGTGAGAGAAAGTGAGCTAAGGTTAATATTTTCACTTTAACAATCTGTTTCACATGCAAGCACATTGGCATAAGCATTGATAAGAGTTAATTGAAAACAAGACAAAATGATCACCTTTTAGATGATGTCAATATTTTGCAATGCTCTGCATCAGTGTTCAAGAAAAAATGCCATAGAAGATTTGGTTTTGTCAGATGAGTTGAACATCTGATTGCTATTGGCAGTTCTTGTATCTATTTATTGAAAGTGATAATAAACACAAAATGTCCTTAGATGACATGAAAAGTAACCTTTAGGTAGAAGATAAGATTTAAAATTCAATTATTTCTTTGTTTTTTCAGTTTCTAGGTTTGATTTCTGATTAATGCACACATAAATAATAATTGCCTGGAATGTACTTTTTTTTTATCTACAGAAGGATTATTTTAAACATATCTATTGCAAAACTAATAACAACTTAAACACCTGATATGAGTTTTAATTTTCTTTCTGCAAACACCACATCCACAAAGTTGAAAAGTGTTTAAAATAATATTTTTGGCTACAGCCTTGTGGCCTGTAAGCTCTCACATGAGAATGCAACTCATATCACAGAACCTACGAACAAAATTTTCTGTATATTTTAATGGGTTTTCATGCCATGTTCTGTTTTGTCTCTTTCCCTCTCATGGAACGCTCTTCGTTTATGTCATGCTTCTTTTCAAATGTCATTAAATTTAAGATGAATCCATACATTCATGTTGTAATCCTTTGGTGACTTCACATTCGCCCTCTGTGTGTGTGTACCACCTGGCCCCAAGAGTTACACTTAGAGAAGGAATTTCCTGTTTCTAATCTCTTTTAAAGCATCCTCTCACTGTTACGGTTGACAGTTGCTTTGAGGTATTTTCCCCTTTCACACCTCCTTACAAACCAGCCTCCACCAATTTTTACAGACCCCATGCGCAAACACAAATGCACACAAATAAATACCAGCACTCTAATCCTGAGCTGAGAGTTGGAATTGCAGTAATACATTTCTATAGAACTGCTTCAGACAGCAAATTGCATAAATGCAACTTGGGAAAAACCTTTATACTGTTTGGGGGATTAAATCTTCCTTCTAAGCCCAGATCAAATTTTTGATTGTTCCTGCTGCTGCTTCGAAGAGGAGCAAATACACACTGATTCACACACTGATGATATGGATTAATCCTTCAACTTTTTGTCAAGTAGCCCACATTCCCAACTTTCATTACAATATGTGTGACATCTGTTCACATATTCATGAATATATCAGTGTAATCTGAAAACTCTTAATGTTGCTGTTGTTTGGGATTGCTATATCTATCAGTACTGCTTTTTTATGCTTTACACTAAGGTGATTAGCCATTACCTGTTTATCAGTCTGGATCCAGAAGTCCCTTCTGATTATCATATCCCTTATCTACCACAGTTGGTGCCATCTCCCACTTTGAGCATGGGACTTCCAGCCCTTACTCAGCACAGGTGTTCCTGCACCCTATTCCAATCATTTGGCTTTTAGCGCTCCATGTACCCTTCTCCTGCCAGAATTTTACACCCAGCTATTATGTGTTGGACTATTTCTGGATAATCTTTGCATAGCCCGCATGTTGGATCATGTCCAATGTGGTTGACCCCTACCTCTATTGCTCTTTTCTTTCCATAAAGGTTGTTCCTGGTTTTCTTCTTCTCTCTGGGTGTCTGCTGTCTGTGCTGTCCAAGACATTCATTTAAAAGTTTGTCTGGGGACCATGTTCCTGACGTTCTCTGGGGTATTTGCTTTTTTCATCCTAGGTATTGGTTTTACAATCACGTGTCATCAGTCTCCCTCCCTCAGGAATCTCCGCCTCAATCACGTGTGACGGAGACCTTATCAATGCGGGCAATGTCAAAGCAAAGAGTGTTTCATGTTTTTCCAAATCACTGAAACTTGCCATAAACAGGGTTTGAACCTATGACTTCTGGGTAACTTTGAATATTATGAAAAAGTTTTATTCATTGTAGTAACTCAACTAAAATACATTGTTTATATTAATTACAGATAGATAGATGTTTTCAGGCCTTTATATCTGTTAATTAAGATCATTTCTTGCTTGTAGCTTTGAAAAAATTACATTTAAGATAAGAATATTGCATCAGTCCGATAAATGATAAATAAAACAGAAACGTGGCAATAATGAAAATGTCATAATGTGGGTTTCTGTTGGACCAATATGTGGGGAAGAACTCCTGAAGCTCGAAGTTTACAGGTAAGACGACACTTTATTGCTCATGGCTGGACACAGACAGGGTACCAGGCGTGCACACAAACACAAACAACACATAAGGAACCAACGGGGAACAAAGGAAACAAACGGGCTTAAATACAAAACTGGACAGCAGGGGAAACCAATGACATCCATCACCAGACAATCAGGGGAAAACACACAACAAGTTTGGGCTTGGGGTGCAGGGAGACAGAAAACAAAGGACTAGACCAGGTAAAATAACAAAACACAAACTCAAGAACTTAAAACACAAGCAGGTATGACATAGACCCTCCCTTTAAGGGCGGATCCCAGATGTCCACAAAACAATCCGGAGTTCAGGTGGCCGGACCGGTAGCTGTGCCCGGCAGATCTGGCGATCAGCGGGCCGTCCCCGGCCTATACGGCAATCAGCGGGCCAGCGACGTAGGGACAAGCGATCAGCAGGCTGTCGACGTAGGAGCTGAGCAGGCTGGTGACGTAGGAGCTGATGATCTGACGGCCGGCGGCGGGATCAAGAGAACCCAGGGTGGAGCTCAGAGACATGGTGCAAAGACTGCTGGGACCTTCGGTGAGGCCATGGAGAAGGGGAACCAGGGATGGAGGCAGTTCTTCCTCGGAGCCCTCCAGGACAGGACCGGGAACAGGAGCAGGAAGTGGAGGCAGTCCATCCACAAGCCCCTCGAGGACAGGAACTGTGAGAGCGGCTCGGCTTGGGACGACACTTTATTGCTCATGGGTTAAAACAAGGGTTAAACACTGAAAGACAGGGCCATGTGGATCATCGGTAGAGGGTGAGCATTAAGTTGTTGCCAGCAGAAGCTTGGACAATTCCCCCCTCCAGAAAGGTGTCACAGGTAGACACAGAGTCAGGCCAGGTGTAGTTTCTAGGAAGAGAAAAGAGAGAGAACAAAGTTAAAAGCTGAAATAACAGCAAATAATGCAAAATTGGAGAGTAGTGTGAGAATGTAGAGCAGAGGGTGAAAGTGGTCATTATGTCCTCCAGCAGCCTAAATCTATATCAGCATAACCACAGAGATAGCTCAGGATAACCTAAGCCACTCTAACTATAAGCTTTATCAAAAAGGAAAGTTTTAAGCCTAGCCTTAAAAGTAGACAGTTTGTCCATCTAGAGCCCACTGATGGTCATTGTTATACTAAACCCCACAACGATTGGGATACCTCTCTCTGTCAGATTGACCATAACCATTGGAAAAGAGAAGGGGTCATACAGGTTGCAGAAATGGAGGGTGTGTTTGCACCTCAACCATAACTGAGCCGGTTTAGGCTAAACCTGACTCCCCCGTACTCCATCCAACAGGGAGGGAAGACGACGGAGGTAAAAAACAAGGAAGATAGCTCAGGAGCCACTCTAAAAAGGAAAGTTTTAAGCCTAGCCTTAAAAGTAGACAAGGTGTCTGTCTCATGGACTAAAACTGGGAGCTGGTTCCACAGGAGAGGAGCCTGATAACTAAAGGATCTGCCTCCCATTCTACTTCTAGAGACTCTAGGAACCACCAGTAAACCTGCAGTCTGAGAACAAAGTGCTCTGTTAGGAACGTATGGAACAATCAGATCTCTGATGTATGATGGAGCTAGATCATTAAGGGCTTTATATGTGAGGAGGAGAATTGTAAATTCTATTCTGGATTTAACAGGGTACCAATGAAGAGAAGCTAAAGTAGGGGAAATATGATCTCTCTTTTTAATTTTCATCAGAACACTTGGAGCATTTTGAATCAGCTGAAGGCTTTTAACTGCATTTTGTGGACATCCTGATAGTAACAAATTACAATAGTCCAGCCTTGAAGTAACAAATGCATGGACTAGTTTTTCAGCGTCACTCCTGGATAGGATATTTCTAATTTTGGCAATGTTCCGGAGATGAAAGAAGGAAATCCTAGAAACCTGTTTAATATGGGATTTAAATTACATGTCCTGGTCAAAAATAACACCAAGGTTTTTTACTTTATTATCGGAGGTCAATTCAATGCCATCCAAGTTAAGTGATTGACTAAGCAGTTTCTTTTTTTAAAACTCCAGTCCAAAGACGACAACTTCTGTCTTGTCTGAATTTAGAAGCAGAAAATTTAAAGTCATCCAAGTTTTTATGTCTTCAAGACATGCTTGTAGTCTATCTAACTGGTTGGGCTCATCAGGATTCATGGATAAGTAAAGCTGAGTATCATCAGCGTAACAGTAAAAAATTATCAACAAAGAGACTCAATTTGCTTTGTAAACAGCCAGATGTCATGTGCGTACAAATTTAACATTAGACACTTTGCAGTGAGAACCTGTACTACATAGCTGATCAATTAGTAGCATTAATAATTGGAAACAGAGACAGAAGGGCAAAATGGAGAGAACGTGGATTAGGATGAATTGTGCAGCACAATTTGCATTATTTTAGCACCATGGACATTGCCATACACTTACTGTATATCCTTACAACTACAGCAGTAAGAGACCGACTTTCCGACTTAACTTTTTTTGTTTTTTTCGCCATCAGTCTGGTGGTGGGTGGCGTGGGCCTCTTCGTAACTGTGGGCCCAGGGCAGCTACACCCTCTGCCCCACCGCCGGCTCCCCTACAAGAAATCTCACACGCCGTGCCCCTCAATTTCTCTTTATTAATTAATTTACTAAAATAAATGAAATGTTCAAAGATAGTTTTATCCATTGAGTTGTATCTGTATATTGTGATAAGCAACACATAATTTGTGGTAAAAGGAAATTGAGATCTTTAAGCTTGAACACACGGGCTCTCCACAGCATTGCACATTCCGACACATTTTCTTGTTTGAAAGTCCAAAACATAATTTCCAAGATTTTCCAAAGATTTTCCAAAAATATCTCATTTGTGCATTGCATGTTGTCTGCAGGGTTACTGAATACAAGCACATGCTTTTATGTTGACTTAGGGTTTATTGAGTGCTGTAGTATTTGTTTGTCCTCCCTTCTTTAGTTAAACCCTGCTGCAAACTCCTACAGTGATGTAAAGGCTCTGTACTCCTATTTAAACAACTTCTCTTCACTTGCAAGTTGCTTTGGATGAAAGTGTTTGCTAAATCAGTGTGATATACAAGCAGACGTACACACAAACAAGTTGTATCTGTACACTGCTCAAACGCAACAAGCATGCTGTGATGATAAACAGCTAATCCCGCCCATGTCAGAAGGGTACCAGCTGCAGTGGAAAAAGCTAAATGAAATGAAAGAAAGTCCATGAGTGCAATCCCCAGATCATAAGCATTCAGAGCAGCAGGGTAATAGTGAATATTTTCGGAGTTGTTTTATTTTTTCATATTAATTGAAACGCTGTGTAGGCATTAGACCCAGTGCCTTAAAAAGAAATTCACATCTCTTGAACTATTTAAATATTGTGTCATATTACAAGCGGAAACTTGAGCGCATTACATTTAGATTTTACTTTATATACCAACCAAAGGGAATAATTGTGAAGTGAAATTAATAATGGTTTGTAAATTTTCTTATAGGAAAAAAACGGAAAACTGTGGTGGTCGTTTGTATTCATATAGTGTCATGCATATTATAAGAACTGTAAACTGACATACTTGCCTGATCTGACTGTAAAATCACAAAATACTAACTAAACAAGAGCATTTATGCATGTCTTTTGTGACTATCAAAACAAGGTATTGGCTTGTGTGTTCAACATTTCAAGTGTTTAGCTGAAGGACAGCAATCATTATTTATTAATTCAGACACAAGATTTTCGAAGTCAAACATAATACCCTTGTGTAGAGCAAAATGATGAGGGTTATTTTATAGTCTCTGATAAATAATATTTTTTCAGATATACTGCAGAATGCAACTTTAAGCAACAAAAATAAACTTGTCTAATCCTGTCCAACAGAAGTGTGATAAGATCATGTGTTACAACATCTTATAATCTTAGAAAGTCATTTGTCTGCAAATCTGTATCCAGTTGCTGTTAGAATATAACTTCATCCACTAAAGGGATACTAACACAGATTAAACTTGTGCTGGATAATTCTATGCTGACCAAAACCAAAGACAAAATTAATAAAACTCTTATTCTATTTGTGAAAACTCAAAAGGGTGCATTTCAATGCCTTTTTGGCTTTAGGACCATGTATGGACTGGCTAAACCTATGCTGAATTATTGCACACTTATTAAATATTTTTAAAACACAGTTTATTTTTGTTGAAACTTTCATTTATGGAGGGAAAAATAAGGGTTCCTTCGTTTCTCCATTTTTTTTTTTTTATCTATCGCCTCACTCTCGTAAATCCAATATCGTGCATCGTCTCATTTTGTAAGGTGAATGCATTTTCACACCCCAACTCTCTGACCTCAAAATATGGACTGACTTAATGCAATCAACCTTTCTTTCAAATTCGAAACTTTGAGACTGTCTTTCTCTGCATAGCTATTTTCATCTCCTTTCCTATGCAAAAACCCTTTGAGCACAATTGAACTAAAGTCACTTTCATGAAACACGGTTTGCCATCATAACACACATGAAAAAGACAGAAAATGAATACCAATGACAGTTGTTTCGCTAGGTATTTTAAAACCTCTATAAAAACCTGCAATCAATGAAAGTTTAAATGGAGGCAGGGAGTGGAAGCAAAATTCCCCACTGAAAGACATAACCAATAGGTGTTGTACAACCATCTTGTGTGTGTGTGTGTGTGTGTGTGTGTGTGTTTGTATTTCTTGCTTGTTTGTCATTTGTCTTTGGATTTCTGAATGCCATTAAATCTTTCATTGTGATTACTACCCAAGATAATGGGAACAAAGAAGTCAGTTTTTTTCACTCTGATATACATTCCAATCACATAAACCACAAGTACAAGAATGATTCAAACAAGATGCATGCAACTGTTTGTTCATTGATTGAATGTGTATAGACTATGCTACCGTGTTTGAGGCCTCGGTGTGGCACATACTGTAAATCTCTTGAGCCAAAACTCAAAGTTGGAAAATTGAATGGTTCTTGTCTAGTCTTGTCTGTCAATTATGGAAAGCCATTGAAAGCAATCCGACGTAAACATTCATGTGCGTCAGATGCACAGATATGTCATTGCATACATATGTCATTGCAACATATGCTCTTTGACATGTCGTGAATGAGATACACAAAACCTCTGATGAACTACATCATATTACATCGTGTAGTGAATGCTCTTGCAAAAGTATTCATACCCTTTTTCTACATTCCTTTAATGTTTGTATATTTGATTTGATGACCATGACAAAGTAGTAAATATGAAAGGAAAATATTTTATATTTTATTTTTTGCAGAAACATTGTAAACAGTTTGGTGTGCATTTGCATTTAGATCTAAATATCAATACTTTGGAGAACCAAAGTAAGATTTGCAGCTGGAATTAAACCAAGTCTTTGGGGGAATATGTACCAGCTTTGCACATCTAGAGACTGATAATTTTGCCACTTACTTTTTGCAAAACAGCTTAAGCTCAGATAAATTGGATAGAGACCATCTGTAAACAGCAACTCTTACCACTGATTCTGGACTGGATTTAGGTGTGGACTTTAACTGGGCCATTCAATTACATGAAAATGATTTGATATAAACCATTCCATTACAGCTCTGGATGTGTATTTAGGTTTGTTGGTCTACTGGGATGTGGACCTCCACCCAAGTCTCAAGTCTTTTGCAACCTCTAGCAACGTTGTTGTTAGAGTCTATCAGAAAACAAATATAAAGACAAGAGCTGTTTGTTAATATCAAACATAAGTTGGACAGAGCTGTTTTTCACTTTTCCTTTCTTTCAAGCTCTGCTTCATGCTCTCACTGAAACTATGAATCACTTTCACATGGGAGATATTTGGGGCTCATTAATAATTTGTTCATCCTATGCTACATGCAAAGTGATGGAAACAGCAGACCAACTGCTTCCAAAACTGCAGTGTCTTCTTCCCATTAAAGCATGGCAAGCATGAATAAATTGGTAGCAGGATCCCTGACTGCTGAAATATCTTCTCCCTGCTGATCTTTGTTTGCTATGAATCGCTGCTGAATATTGCTGTACCAGATCGACAGGTGAATCTTAATAAACCATTGGAAAAGTACATTTATTTTGGTAATTTAATTCAAAAGAGAAATTCACATATCAGATTCGTTACACACAATACATATTTCAAAATATTTCATATTCTGTTAATTTTGATGATCATGGCATACAGCTAATAACTAACAACAAACACCGTCTGCCTACTGCTCTGCTGCGTGTCACAGACATATTAATGAGGCAGTCTGTTTGCAACCCAGCAGAGTGGAGCAACTCAGCTATCCAAGTTTTTGCAGTTAGTCAGTTTGTCCAGGTGATGTTTTAACACATTTCAACTTAAGTTTGCAATGAATGAAATGTCTGCTGAAGTGACCGATGTTCATGGTGTAGCCTAATACGTTTATTAATCATTTGACGACAGTGACTCACTTGCAGGTGATTTATAAGAGCGGTAGCATATTTTCCTTGTTAGTTTTGTTTACAATAAGCACAATACTAGTTAATGAAAAGTGTATCTATTTAAAAAATGTGGGTTTGCAGCTCTATATGATCAATACCATGGCAATGAGGCACAAATAAACCACATTATATCCATTCAGTCTGATCGAGAATATAATATATTGGCTGCCATGAGAAGAAGATTCCTAAATATAACTACTTATGTGACCTGTGTAAGTGTAATCATTTGTGGTTTTATATTGTTGTAGACTTCTTGTGGTAATAAATGGGCTATTTTTTCCAAATCTTGATGCTTGCACATTGCAGATCACAATAAAAAGGTAATTTAAAAGTTGAGACTTTTCCAGTTTCTTTGACAAAAAAGTGAGGGATGAGAAGGAAGATGGGACTGTGAGATTTGAGGACGGTAGAATGAAAGAGAGACCAGGTGACAGGTGAAAGAGGCCACTGAAAGTGCAACAGGTGAAGAAATGAGTGAAGATGAGGAGATTTCAGAGTCTGCCACTAGAAGAAATCAAGTACGCCTGACTGTGTGGGAGCCTTAACAACAACAGGTTGCAGACGAGGATATCATATTATTAATTCAAGACATTAATTAACACATTGATTGTGATTAGACAAAAAATGTTTTTTTTTCATTGTAATAGAATGCTAGTAGACTGTAGATGTTGAACCTACATTGTTGACTTTTTGTCTGCCTCGTGCTTTGGGTACTGAAGTTACGATACCTATGTTCAGGGCACAGAGAAATACATCCTTTGCTTTTGATTTATTAAGAATAAATGTAAGAGAAATATTTAAATTATTCTGAGGTTCTTTCAGAAATTTACCATTGATATGTCAGCTTGCTTGCTTGTTTATTGGTTAAGGATTTAATTATCTTAATGGAGTTTAGACGAAAATTCAGAATGAAAGACTCACCTTCACCTCCCCCAACCTTCCAATGACTCTTCTGTGCGTCTCCCTGCCTTCCAATCAGCATCCTGCCTGATTCTCCATCCAATCACCTTCTGACCCCTTGCTTTAAAGGACCTTCAGCAGTGTTCATCCGCGCTTGTCAGCTGAGCTCATCCCTCCTCCACCCCACCTCCACCAGCTTCCTTCCCATCTCCTCCCGGCTTCCTCGCTCCCTGGCCCCCAATCCACCACCAGTGTCGGATCAGGGGGAAGACATCTCTAAACCTAAACCTTGATGTTAACTCATGTCATTCTCAGCATTCAGCGCCAAAGAAATAACCATGTAATTTCACATCATTAAAACGTTTTTAATTGCCATCCCTTTTCTTTGTCTTTTCAGATTGAATTTACTTTCAACCCATCAACTTGTTTAGAACTTAAAAGTTTATCATAGCATAAATCTGAGTTATGCTTCTATCAGCGACATCTGGTGACTGCCTGTGCCAGTCTCCACTCCCTCTCTGTGGAAGAACAGACACACACCATAACTCTTCACACCCCCACATACACACAGACACACACCCTAAATGCCTGAACAGTCTATTGAACTGTGTGTGAACCAGCATATATAAATAAAGAGAGAGGGTGCCAACACTTTGTAGATTTGCACTGCAGAGTGTGAGCTACCTCTTGACACAAGCTCCAGAGACATTCTCTGTGCAGTCTTCAGTACAGTTATCATCTACATCTCCGCAGACTTAGCTGTACCGGAGGGTCCAACTGACGCCTCTTCTTTTTCTTCATCCCATTCCTCGTCGCACTCGAGGAACAACTCCACAGCCTTCTGAGAGTTAACCTCAGCCTCATGTTCCTGATCTCCAGTTCGAAGACGACCCACCTCTCGCTCCTGATCCCGAGTTCTCTGAGTGGATTTAGGATGACCCACTTCATGTTTCTTATCCCGAGTTCTTTGACAAAGGGGTCCAGATGGGCTTGCCTTGAATCTGAAGGTTCATCCAGGTTTCCTCCGGTGTCCACAGTGCATCTTTCCAGGCCTCCTCCATGGGTTACAACGTCCTCTGGACCAGCCTCCAGAGCTCCCCTGTGGGTTCCAGCATCCTCTTTACCAGCCTCCAAAAGCCTCTGTTTTCATGCTTGTAAGCAAAACTATCAAGGAAAATATGCTATTGCTCTTATAAATTATACGCGAGTGAGTCACTGCCTTGAATCTGTGCAGGGTATAATGACATCTCAAGACTATCTAGGGATTCTTGAGAGAAATGTGCTGCCCAGTGTCAGAAAGCTTAGTCTCAGTCACAGGTCATGGGTCTTACAACAGGATCTTGTTATGATGTGGTCAATAATGGGACCCTCCCTCCTTGCCTTCTACGGCTTTCTTAAACTATGTGAATTTACCTCTCCTTCTAATTCATTCGTGTCATCTAGAGTTTTAGTCGTTTCAGACCTCAAGTTCTATCCAGACCACTTCAAATTTCACCTCAAACAAACTAAAACTAAAAGGTCCATGTTTAATTTCCATTGCTAGCCTTGATAGACCATTTTGTCCTTTCCAAGCCATGTTCACTTTTGCTCTCAAACGTCACAAAATCAGCTCACCCAGCATGCCCCTCCCTCACTCCAGAAGGAGTTTCTATGATCGCCTCCTTGTCCCTCAAATTTCTAAGTCAAACTTTGTTCAGTGCAATCTTCTCCCTAGTCAGTTCTCAGGTCTCTCATTCAGAATCGGGGCAGCCACTTTAGCAGCTACCCAAGGAGTTTCCACAGCTTCCCTACTGCAACTTGGCCACTGGTTGACTTCAGCATTCTCTTCATATGCCCACCCAAACTTCCATTCTGTGCTATCTGCTCAACAATCTATCAGCTCTTTGGCAAGAGCTTCTGCATTATCTGGTGGTGGTTGGCCTTTTCAGTTTGAACTTATTCTTGCTATGTGAGACTGTTTTATCAAACCTCAATATCTCCCCTCATTCTCTTCAAGGTCCTCATCCTCCAACATCAGTCAGCTGACGATATCTGTTATGTCTCCAACGTTTCTTCTCATCACTTCATTCTCTCTAGATCAAGCTCCCTCTATGCCTTGTCAGGCACATGCCTCATCCGTCAGGCACATGCCTCATCCCTCTCTACGCCTTGTCATGCACACGCCTCATCCCTCAGGCACACGCCTCATCCCTCTCTACGCCTTGTCAGCCACACGCCTCATCCCTCTCTACGCCTTGTCAGCCACACGCCTCATCCCTCTCTACGCCTTGTCAGGCACAGTCTAGCCCTTTCACGCCTTGTCAGGCTCATAAATTTTCTTTGCTATATTTCAGGCTCAGATCATCACTTCATCATGCCCGTCAGTCAGACAACCTTCATTCATACTAACTCCCATACTGTTTTTATTTCAGCCTCAGCCCCGACCTTGGCCTTTTTCGGAGGTAAGACATCTCCTATTCTAATCCTAGATGTCCATTCAAACTCATGTCATTATCAGCATCCATGTCTTCCATTGGGGTTCGAGCACCAAAGATATGAACTTTATCTGTAAACTCCTCTCCCTAGTCTTCACTTCATGCTTCTTCTTATCAGGTACCATCACATCATCCTCATTTATCTTCATATTTTTTCTTCTCATAGGTTCAATTTTCCTCTCTTTCTCCCTCGCTGGCCTCTACTTCACTCTCCTTGCCTTCTCTGCTTAACTCTTCATCATTCCCATTGTCTGCGGCAATTCATGCATCCCTCTTCATGCCTCCGCGGCATAATTTCATTCTCATTGCCTCCGCAGGAATGCTGTCCTCTCTTGATGCCTGCGCAGCTCGATATTTCATTTTCTCAGCCTCCGCGGCTGTGTTTTCCTCCTTCTCACTGCTTTCGCGGCACGATCTATCATTTCTTTCCTCTGCAATCTCAGCTCTTATTCCCAGGGCCTTCACAGTTCAATCAACCATCCAGTATCTCAAGTATTTTAACCTCCCTCTCTCCTCAACGGTCCAATTCATACTTCTCTATCTCCTATCAGGCTCGACTCCTCCTCTCTCCTATCTCATCCTTTCACTCTGCCTATCCAGCTCTTCCATTTTCTACTTTTTCATCCATGTCCTCCCCTTTACCTGTCTCTATTCATAACTTTAACCCTGCCTACCAAATCACTCATCTAGTTTGTTTAATTCCAGCCTCGGCCTCAGCCCATTTTGGGCATCTATGCTATTGGCAAGCGTATTGAACTATGCGTTGGCAGGCATCTCAATCCAGCCTTGTCAGGCTCATCACCATTCACGCCATTGGCAGGCGTTTCCAAACATGCCTAGGCAAGCATTTCATTCAGTCTTGTCAGGCTCACTCACGCCATTGGCAGGTGTTTCCGAACATGCCTTGGCAGGCATCTCAATCCTATGCCTTGTCAGGCACTCATCTAGCCTCCTCGACGCCCGGTCAGGTGCAGCCTCATCTTCGTCTGACCTGTCACAAGCCATCTACGCCTCTTCAGTCTTAACTCAGGTAAGCCCATTCGGGTGTAATCCATTCAAAACGTTTGTCTGAGTTTTAACTCCCCGCTCATCACAAATCAGTCAGTCAGTCAGTCATTTTCTACCGCTTATTCCATAGTGGGTCGCGGGGGAGCTGGTGCCTACCTCCAGCAGTCTATGGGTGAGAGACAGGGTACACCCTGGACAGGTCGCCAGTCCATCGCAGGGCAACACACAAACAACCACGCACACACTCATTCATCATCACATCATTCATAACTAATTTCAGTCTCCTTCAGTACAGTCTCAGCTTGGCCTCGGCCCTTTTGAGGGAAGACGTACCTAATCATAATCCTAAGATGTTTATTCAAATTTACTTCATCCTCAGCGTTTACGTCTTGCTCCGGGGTTCGAGCGCCAAAGAAATAATCTTTCATTAATACACTCTTTAACCGTCATCTTGTTGTTTCTCCATTATGTGAGTCTTTCCAGGTTGAAATGGAGTTTAAACGAAAATTCAACATGGAAGACTCACCACCCCCGCCATGTCCAATCACTCACTGGCTGCTCCAATCAACGGCAGGTCCGCACTTCTCCTCGGCCAATCATCTCCCAGGGCATCGCTTTTAAAGACTTCCTCCACCCCTTCTCCACCATAGGCTCCCAACTCCTTCCAAATAAACCAAGGCCTACGCCACCACCAGGATCGGATCGCAGGGGGAAGACGTACCTAATCAGAATCCTAAGATGTCTATTCAAACCCACTTCATCCTCAACGCTTACGTCTTCCTCTGGGGTCCAAGCGCCAAAGCAATAATCTTTCATTAATAAACTCTCTAACTGTTGTTTCTCCATTATGTGAGTCTTTCCAGGTTAAAATGTCCTTAAAACAAGTCAAAATGAGGCTCAGTATAGTGTGTGGCATCCACGTGCCTGTATGACCTCCATACAATCTTCCTGATGGGACGGCGGATGGTCTCCTGAGGGATCTCCTCCCAGAACTGGACTAAAGCATCCGCCAACTCTTGGACAGTCTGTGGTGCAACGTGACGTTGGTGGATGGAGTGAGACATGATGTCCCAGATGTGCTCAATCGGATTCAGGTCTGGGGAATGGGCGGGCCAGTCCATAGCTTCAATGTCTTCATCTTGCAGGAACTGTTGACACTCCAGCCATATGAGGTGTAGCATTGTCCTGCATTAGGAGGAACCCAGGGCCAACCCCACCAGCATATGGTCTCACAAGGGGTCTGAGGATCTCATCTCGATACCTAATGGCAGTCAGGCTACCTCTGGCAAGCACATAGAGGGCTGTGAGGCCCTCCAAAGAATTGCTACCCCACACCATTACTGACCCACTGCCAAACCGGTCATGCTGAAGGATGTTGCAGGCAGCAGATCGCTCTCCACGGTGTCTCCAGACTCTGTCACGTCTGTCACATGTGCTCAGTGTGAACCTGCTTTCATCTGTGAAGAGCATAGGGCGCCAGTGGCGAATTTGCCAATCCTGGTGTTCTCTGGCAAATGCCAAGCGTCCTGCACGGTGTTGGGCTGTGACCACAACCCCCATTTGTGGACATCAGGCCCTCATACTGTCCTCATGGAGTCGGTTTCTAATCGTTTGTGCAGACACATGCACACATGTGGCCTGCTGGAGGTCATTTTGCAGGGCTCTGGCAGTGCTCTTCCTGTTCCTCCTTGCACAAAGGCAGAGGTAGCTGTCCTGCTGCTGGATTGTTGCCCTCCTATGGCCTCCTCCACGTCTCCTGGTGTACTGGCCTGTCTCCTGGTAGCGCCTCCAGGCTCTGGACGCTACGGTGACAGACACAGCAAACCTTCTTGCCACAGCCCTCATTGATGTGCCAACCTGGATGAGCTGCACTACCTGAGTAGTACTCATGCTACTCATGATACCATGAGTGTGAAAGCACCACCAACATTCAAAAGTGACCAAAACATCAGCCAGAAAGCATAGGTACTGAGAAGTTGTCTGTGGTCCCCACCTGCAGAACCACTCCTTTATTGAGTGTGTCTTTCTAATCGCCAAATATTTCCCCCTGTTGTCTATTTCATTTGCACAACAGCATGTGACATCGATTGTCAATGAGTGTTGCTAAGTGGACAGTTTGATTTCACAGACGTTTGATTTACTTTGAGTTATATTGTGTTGTTTAAGTGTTCCCTTTATTTTTGTGAGCAGTGTAATGCACAAAACAACAACAGCATTGTAAACACACAAATAGACCAATATTACTCTGTGAGCCCCGTCATCCCATGTCCACAATGCACAGTCCCACACAAACATACACACACGGACACATTTGATGAAGGAGTGGCCTGAGGTCTTCATGGGAGAGTGAGCTGTCTTTTTGAGAGGTGAGCCAGGGGACGAGAATGAAAGATGGAGTAGAGAAGAGAGATAAAACAAGTGACAGTAGGGGCCAAGCAACAGAACTCAGAAGAAAAGATAAGAAAAACTGAGAAAATGCTGTCGACGTTTGTTTGTTTCTCTATGTTGCAAATGAAAGTTTAATCATTTATTGAAAACTTCTTGGGGCTTAAATATCACATTATTAAAAGTGTTAGGTGGTGTGTCATTCTCAAGTTTGCTACACAGTAAATTGATCTGGGTGCTATTCTTTGTATTTAAGAATTGCTTGTAGTGTAATATAATACGTCCCAAAGAATAGTTTTTTGTTGTCTCTAGTATGTTGTGAAATTATGCAGCTTGGCATATTCTAAATCAATTGAAAACATCCTTAAGGTATATTAACCACAGATATGCTTATATTGCTAAAACAATTATTCTGTAAAGTAATTTCAGGAAATTTTCTGAAGATATTGTCAGAATCGTTACACGATAACGTTAGATGAGGACAAGCTGTGTCTAGTTTCTAAATAAGCTATTTCTAGTTTCTGAGCAGAGAGAAAGCTTTCAAGAACATGTTGGTTAAATTATAAAACATGCAACATGTAAACATGTTGTAAAATTATTAAAGTTTAATGGAGAAATCCTAAAAGAGACAACCAACCTGACATGACTGATTTATATTTAGACTTTCACTACAAGTACTTTACAGGTTTGGGTAGAGAAAACAGTTTTACAGGTATTTAAGTTCCAGGACACCAGTCATCACTCTTCCAGGCTGTAGTTTTCCAAGTCAAAAAGTTGCTGCTGGCACCAATCCTTTTGGCATGTACTAAGCAACCTCCAAACAGTTTTATCTGCTCATGCATTGATGAGCTGGGACGGAGCAGATCAGGAGATGGGTTTAAGGCAGCTAAACAGAAGGATATGGTTCAGTTTTACATTTTTGTTTAATCTCTCTATATGCCGAATGTCAGCAGCTTTTAAAAATATTTTGTGTTTGTTGACACTGAGTATTTTCAAACTCTGCCGAGACTCTGGACTGGCGTAACATGCATCATACCTCAATATTCTCGGGGCCTGGTGCCTGTCCCTAGCCTTTGGGCCGGTGGACGTGCCTATGCCTCTCTCCTTTGTTGGAACTCGGCGAACTGGGGTGCCTTTTGGGGTCAGCCGGGGGTTGGCTCCCTGGCAGAGCATTTTGCCCCCCAGTCCTTCCCTCCCCATTTCCGGACACCTCACTCTGAGGTCGGAGGACGGTAGAGGGACCGGGCCAGGTAGTGTGCAGTGTTGATTGAGATGTGGCTTCGCTTTGATGGAGGGGCTGGCCAGCCGGTCTGCTTGGTGCAGCAGGGTGTACCGTGCGGGAATGTGGGTGGCCTTCATGCTGGGGCACTTTCGGGGTTTGGTTGTGGGGATGGTGGGGTGCCCGGTCCTTGTGGGGGGTTGTGTCCTCTTTTTGGATGTGGGATCACCGGCATTTGGATCGGCTGAGCGGCGGTGGTAGCTCTGAGCTGGATAGTGTTTCTCCCTTCTCCCTTGCAGTGGCAGTGATGTGGTGTGTTTGTGTGGTTCCAGAGGCATGGTGGGGGATGCTGGCCCCAAGTGCTTGCCGCTGGCCGGGGACCTCTTGCCGGGTGAGTTTGTCCCTTGGTGTGGGGTCGGGGGTTCTGTTGTGGGTGCGGTGCTTGATGGTGTCTGCCCTGTTGTGCCTGTGGGTGGAGGCTGGGGTAGCGATGCGCAGGGCCCTTGCCTTGCTGTTGCCACACGCTGTGTGGTGGGCGCAGGATGCGGCGAGGTGCTTGGAGTGGGGCTTTGTGTGGAATTTGCGCACAGGTTCAAGTGCTGGTGTGGTCTGCCTGTCTCCACCCCTGCAGGGAGGGGGACCGCCTCCTGGGTCCAGGGGCTGGTTGACCTATGGGGTATCGGCACCTGGACCTGAGAGTATCGAGTATGAATGAGGAGTGTACAATGTCCATTGTTGTTTGTGGGGAAATAGGCCCCACATCAAATGTGGGGCCTATTTCCTCCCCGCCACACTACCTGCCAGTGGTCAGTGTCTCTGCCGGTGTCCGGGGCTGGGCGCTTTGGTGTGTGCTGGCTCACTCCTAGTGGCTGCTTGCCAGGGCCTGGACCCCTGGGCTCTGTCGGGCCTCTGCTTGGGTTGTAATATGTCCCAGGGTCTCGGGTCTCTGGGTCCATGGCTGGATCTGCTCGGGTGTAGACGGCTGGTCTGTGGCTCCCCACACTCGCTATTGCGTATTTTTATGGAGAAACCTTATATACACAAGCACGCTCAGACCCACAGGTGTTTAGATTCAGGTGTTAACAGACACACAAATGTTCTATATTAAGCCGAATTCACCACTAAAAACATCTTACATTCATAAGTACTGTGCAATTTTGGTAAAAAAGCTGTTAATATAAATGTTTCTGCAGGTGTAGAAGCAAGTAGGGTGTTATCTTGTATTCTCTTCATCCTTCTTTCTTTCCTCCATTCTTTTCTCTTTCTCTCCCCTTTTCCTTTTTGTCCCACCTCTTTCTCTTCCGCGCTTCTTATTTTTTTCCTTTTCATTTCTATCTCCGTGTCCATAGTAATTGAAATAATCCCAAAGCAGTTTCTAATAAAGTTTATTTTATAAATATCAAGATGAGCTTTAAAGCGTTAGCCGTAATGCTACACTTGTGAAAGTAAACTTGTTGGGCTTTTTCTTGGCACTCAGACAACAATTCTGAGTGCTACTCTGCCGGACAGGAGACGGTTAAAAATAAATAAATGAATAAATAGATTAAAGCCTGGCCAGTGAGAGAGTGAATATGTGAAACACAATGCTTTACAGCTCATATTCTTTCTATGTGATTATCACAGCAGGTCCAATCAACCCAGAAAACAGTTAGTCAAGACAAACTGTGCACTAAAGAGAAAACTCAAGTCCCCTTTGCTGGATTCTGATATCTGAGCACAACAACCCATACTTTTGACTCATCACCTTTTGATATTGAAGAGAATTCAAATGATGTTATATTGAAAAAAGAAATGATACCAAAGCAACATAAAACTGAGAATATTCTGTCAGATCTGTCAGATAGTTGTTTAATAACTTTACATAACCCAGTAGCAGTGTCTGAGTTTTACAGTGCATTATGTAATGTATTTACCCATTTAGTGTTTTTTTTTTTTACCAAGATATTTTCAGGTAAAAATACTGCTGCATAATTGGAGTAATATCAGGTGACTCGGTAGTCCAGTGTGTCTTAGGATGGATCACGTTTAGACAACTAATCTAGAAGGGTCCCAGACCACCTCCGAAAGTGCCTTCCATCTGGCCACCTTTGACGGTGGTCTGAAACTGTTCTTAAAATGTTTTAAGTGTGTTCTCATCTGTAACTAGCGGTGTCCAGTCATGAGCTCTCAGAATAGATGTTAGTACAATGGCTGAATAGGGTCCTCTTCCCTCTTTTTCAGTATCATCATATGAGGTAGTGCCTTCTTTTTAAGTGGAAAGGTATCAGGAGGAAGGTTGATGATCCCGTCAAAGGGGCAATGAAAGGTCAGGGGAGTTTACAGAACTAGATCACCAGTGGCAAAAGGAGTAGGACCATTTAACGCAATAAAGATCTGAAGAATCTTTATCAAAAAAGGGATTAATGCATTTTTTTTCAAGGCAAGATCATGCTCAGAGAGTCTGTTTTAAGCATATAAGCAAATCCTCAGGGAGTGTTGTGGAAAGCTAAACAGGTCAAAATGTTCTGGAATGGATACCAACAATAAATGAAACTGGTAATCTTTACCATGTTTGACATAGAAAACCAGCTTATCATTGCATGTGCTAGCTTCCAGCGGTTGACCCTGAGGGCTAAATCTACTCCTAAACTATTAGCAAGATTCAGTGGATAGAAATTAAAGCTAGAGTCCCTAGAACAGAATTGGTGAGGGAGACTGCCTGAGGTCAGGGCCGATTTAGGAGCAATACAAGAAGGAATAAAGTTACAGTAATGGAGGACTCATCAGATCCTTTTGTTTTACTAAAGGGCTATTACTGGACAGTTGGCAGCAGTACTCTTGAACAGGAACTAATCAGGGTCCTGAGGTTTAAGTGAATTTAAAAGTGTCTTGATGAGGAAAACATGTTGGGCTCTCATATTCGAGCCACTGTTGGCTGTTAGACTTGATGAAACAGATATAATCAGTTCAAAAGAAACTTGGCAGTGGAGCAATTTACTGAAAAACAACCAAACAAAGGCAAATGGGTAAAACTCCACAATTCTGCTACCCATGCCTCTCCTCTGCCTGAGAGAAAGGAATCTGCAAATGCTACCTTGTATCTCTCTGTTGGATAGGTGGAGACCAGGAACTTGAACTGAAGAGAGTATTGTGCGAGAAAAGGCCAGCAGTAGCCAGAATCCCCAGAATGATGCTCAGGTTTTGACAGGTGAGGAATTGAGCCTCAAGCGATGTGAACTGTTAAGCTAAAAGACAGCCGGGAAATGGGAGGGAGCACACAGTGGTGCGGAGAGTCAGAGGTGAGTAAACCCTTGACAGGCTGATTTCTGACTTGACATTTTTGCATTTGATCAGCTGAAAAAGCACAGTTGCTCACTCATGAAAGTAATCAACCATTCCTGTCTTTCCACCATCTGATTGACATCTTTTGAAAAATGAATGCTTTTTTTGGATGTGAATTGCTCTTGAGTTATTTCATGTTACTATCTGATAAGTAAATATTGTTAAAATAACTCTAAAAGCATTTATAATTTCATCAGGTCTGGCTGAGATCAATGCTCTTTTGTGGTCTGCTGCTGAAGTTCCAGGCTTTTACAGCACTTCTTACAAGACTGAAGTGTGTAACAGTGTGGAATGTGCATCTCTTCAACTTAAAAGTGGTCCAACTCCAGGGTATTCAGTTACATTGTGACAAATTTTACTGCCATGTGTGGTGAAACCATCAGCTATCCTTGATCTAATTTGATGGCTTACCTCTTGGAGAGTACTAAGGTGTGCCTTTGTCAAAGCCATGACATTCAGCCATGAAAGCAGACATCAGTTTTAAGGATTAGAAAGAGTACAAACTGCCAAGCATGCCTCTTTGTTCTGACAACAAATCAAATCACCAGATCAAAGATGCAAATATGTATGTATTTCTGTATTTGTGCCAGTATGCATCTATTTGTTTTGCTCGTTTGGTGATGGTGGATGTGTTGGAAAGGATTTGTTTTTATGTTTTGTGCTTAATTCAAAAATATGAAATGACATTCATTTGTTAAAACTAATGTGTAACTTTATTTTCAAAGATGAGTACCTCAATTCACTCTGTGATGCATAAACTGTGAATACATTCAGAGAGATTTTGTTAGAGTTTTAAATTATTTTAAAAGCACTTTAGAGACTGAATCAACTATTCTTTTTTTCCATTAAATCTCTGTAGAAAGGTAAAACAAACAATTACTCAACAAATATATACAAATCTACCCTTGCAATGATCAAATACAACAGTTAGATTAAAGTGATTGAGAAGAGGGATACCAAAGACAGGATAAAAGTTATTACTTCCTATCTAAGTGGAAAGGATCCCTCTTAGATGTGCAGGTCAAATACAACTAAATCTTTCCTGAGTCGTTGGCTTACATTTAAATTAATAAACAAAAAAAATGTCTTCTTTTTTTTGGTTCAGTTTAAATGAGGTAACATGTAACCGCCATTGTTTAGCATAAGTATTGTTTTGTAGATTTTTTGACAAATTTAAGAAAATAAATCAGGGTTTTTAAATTATTTGTTGAATCACAGTCGGCTATTTTTGGCAGGTCTTATCGCAGAGGATATTGACTTCAGTTCCACTTTGCTCTCAATCAAGACATTTTAAATTTAAATACATAAAAAGGGAAATAAGAATGTTTTTTTTTTGTAATTATGTATATTTACAGTGTTTTTACAAAACAGGAAGACGATAGAATGAGTGCAATTATGCATGGTATTGACCTGTGCACTCTGGCTGTAAAGTGTTAATCAGAGATAAAAGTTGGGGGCAGAATCTACCTCTGTGTTGGCTAGTTTTTGCAAATAGTGCTCTGTAGTGCTGACTTGGGCATTACAGTCCTGGAAGGATGGAAGGGCAGCCATGTTCCTCTCTGCAGACGTAATTGTTCATTGTAGTTTGGACCTGTCCTGTTTTGTGGATGAGTCAAAGAGTCAAACCACACAGTGATGGATGTACACAGGACCGACTGCATAACAGCAGTGTAGAAGATAACCAGCAGTTCCTTTGAAAGGTGATATCTTCTGAGTTGCCACAGCTGGGACAGTCTCTGCTGGGCCTTCTTCTGAACATTGTCTATGTGTTGAATGGTGTCTATGTGTGAGGACCATCTCAGGTCCTGAGAAAGGGAGGTTTGCATGAAGCTGAAGTGAACTATAGTAGATACACTGTTGTTGACAATCGTAAGGGGAGGCAGCCTGGGGGTTGTTCTTCACGTTCACCATCATCTCCAGCTGGTTAAGCTCCAGGTGGTTCTGACTACACGAGTGGACCAGTCGTTACATCTCTTGTCTGTTTTCAGACTCGTCATTGTCCTGGATCAGACAAAAAGGAGTTGTGCCATCTGCATACTTCAGAGTCTCAACTGCTGCTGCTGGTCGATCAGGAGGCTGATGATCCACCAACAGTAGGCCAGCACTATGAGCTAGATGAGCTTCTGGTGGAGGGGTTGATGATGTTTAGGGCCCAGCTGAAGTCCACTGGTGTACTTGTGGCCCTGGTGTAGTTGAGGTGGTGCAGGATGAAGTGTAGTCCCAAATTGACTGCATTATCTGCTGATCTATCTGCCCAGCAAGAAAACTTCAGGGGCTCCAGCAGGGGGCCTCTGATGTCCTTCAGCTGCTTTAACACCAGTTGTTTAAAGGATTTTATGACCACAGATGTCAGGGCAACATGCATGTTGTCATTTAATTCTGAGATGGTGCGTTTCTTGGGGACCAGGATGATGGTGGAGCATTTAAAGGATGAGGGAACCTCACACAGCTCCAGAGACTTGTTGACTCTCAGTGAAGATGGGGGTCAGTTGGTCAGCGCAGGACAGTGGCTGAAGGTTCAAAAGCACCCCAACCTGGCAGTCAAAGCATGTCTGTAGCACCTGCTTTTAATGTCTGTCCATTTCTTAACAGTTCAAACCACAGGGCTAGAAGTTTTTTTTCTTCCTCTAGGTTGGAATGAGATTAAGCAGATAGTGATCAGAAAGTTTCAGAGTCCCATCCTTCAATGCTGTGTGACAGTGGTCCACTGTGTTTTTTTTCCCAGTGGGACACATAATATACTGTTTTTATTTTGGAAGTTTATTGGAGTCAAGTCAAGTCAAGTCATATTTATTTATATAGAGCTTTTCAGCAACAAAGCACTCAAAGCGCTGAACATGAGGAAAAACGTTACAATGATACAGAAAATCAAACACAGAAAAACAAGTGAAATGACATTAATAATCCTTGGGAGTTTACTGGTAAGAGCTGGTTCTAATCCAATCTTTCTAATAGAGGTAATTAGATCATTAAGTCCTCTGTGGTAAGGAATTCATTCTGTGCTAGAAGAAAGGTCCAAACTTTCAAATACTATTAATGTTTACCTTTCACTGGTATGAAATAGTTCTAATACAAACCTTCTAAGAAATCAAAAAATCTATGGTCATTGGTGTAAAAACAGCTTTAGTCTAAATTTTCAAATACTAATAATATTTGGCTTTCGCTGGTAATCCTTCTGAGAAATCTGAAAATCTATGAAAAGTAATGAAATCACACATTTAGGTAAAGTAAGATAGGAGGAAAACAAAATCATATTTCAGACTCTATTCTTAGCAGAATACAGTCTGAAGTAGTACAAAAATATCTCAGCAGGGGTAAGCAACACACACATAAGTAAATGTTTATCAAGGGTACGGTGGAATCTTGAGGGTGTGAATATATAAGTCTGAGTGTGTTTGCAAGAATTAGACTGTCAACACTGATAGAAGCACCGTTGTCATTGAGAAGAGAGGTGGAAGTTTTATCAATCGGCCGCATAGTCCTATCAGCACACAGCTGGTAGGGGAGTGCTGGGGAAGAGCGTCGTGTTTATATAACATCTGTGATGGAAATTCTTGCAGTAAGCATTCCACAGTGTATGACCTTTGGTTTACCTCACTCCAGTGAACATCTGTGTTAGAGGAGGAAGCTGTAAAAGCCATTATCAGAAGTTTAATGGTTAAGGGCATTTGTTAGGGTGATGCCTCTTGGAGAGTAGATGGTTGTTCCTAGGTAACCTAGTCACCTCTGAACCCGGGAAGGGTCTGGGGTCGTAAAACACAGACTCTTTGAAGTTGAGATAACACTGTCATGTTCTGGTATAAATACTGTGTGTAAATGTTGATCGGGGCTCTGTTTCACTGACTAACCTCAGTGTCAGGGTCTTCAAACGCTGAATGCCTTTGAATAAAACTTATAAGACAAAGTCCGGATTTTCTCTTGTTATGAGTCAACTTCTACCCACTTTGATAAGAAAATTCCACAACAATTTTAGCGTCACGAACAGGATCTAACGTGCCAGAGGAGACCGCAGGATGGGACACGGACGCCTGGCCAGCCTGAGAGTTGTCCTCAGTCCACCTCCATATTACGGTAGTGGAGTCCTCATGCCCGCCTGCGGCGTCTGGCTGATTAGATCCGAACAATTTGTCTTCAAATATATCTGGGTGAGAAGTTGCTCTGTATGATATAATGTATATTATTATTTTTATTACACATTAACCATCATCTCCTAACTAATTAATTAGGTTCCAGAGTTGCGAGAGGGAGGACATCAGCTGAGGGCCCGGTTACCCTGCAAAAGGAATGGCAGGGAGGTTCTTATTGGTAACAATAAGATAAAGCAAAACACAGGGTTTTGCGGGTGGTTTTTAGCAATTTTCTACACCTCATAAAGGAGAAAAGCCAGTCGGCAGACGTGCCGCTGAACGGGTAAAAAAAAAAAAAAAATGGTTCCGGAACCTTGAGGCATCAGGGGTGTCTCCTTCTTCAGACTCTGATTTATAAAATAATGAAAGGAAAAAGTGGGGATGATTGTGTTAAATGTGCTTTAATTTGGAAGATAAGTTTGGTTTTTCACAGCGTGGAAGTTTGAGTGTAAATAAGTTAAATAGTTTAAAAAGTTTCAAGTAAAACAGTTGATGGAAAAATAAAAAAAAACAAGAAAAGATTAAAAAGCACAGAGTGCATCAATTAAGGGGTTAAAGAGTTAAAACTTTCCTGAAGGAAGTTTCGTTTGTCTTAAATATTGCGATCAGTCGGTAAAGAAGGTAAAATTGAAAAAGGACATTAGAGATGCGAAAAGAAAGTTGTTTTAGAAAGGAGTATAGTTCATGTTGTGGAAGGAAGTGACAGGCAGGGGGACAACTGACTGACTGACTGATAATATTTATTTGTACAAAAATTTGAACCTATACTAAACTTTTCTTCTGCCTCTCTCACACACAAATACACACATATATGGGATTTAAGTTCAACATCTGCGTTTTTGAGTCTGGATTTTAGAAACCTGCCCTTCTCCATGGCTACTCCGCCAGAGACGCTTCTCCAGCACGGCCTGAAAGAGAGAGATCTGCCTTCCTGCATGTTGAAAATCGCAGTGTGACTTTCTACAAGAAAAAAAAAAACGAAACTCAGAAGAAAATCCGGATTCTCTGAGATGGACAAAGATCCATGCTGTTTGCAAGAGCCAGAAGAGTGATACACTGGATTTATATTGAAAGCATCTTATGCGGGCAGAAGAGAAACCGGAGCAAAGTTTCTTCTTTCTCCCTCCTGGAGAAGTTAAAGTGGACAAAGAATGATTGAATGTCTCACCAACAGACCTGGGAAGGGCCTGGTTGTTTTTTGGACTGATAGAGGACTGTGTGCCTGATAGTCTGACTCTGGAGCGATTTAGAAACTGATGGGGGTAACGTACAAACACACACATTTACATAAATCTTTTCCTATTTTCTGCAATGAAGAACGCTTATTAACCGCTGCTCATGTGACACGCTTGCTTGACGTTGACAGATATAGCGGGTTAAAATATTATTTTAGGGTTAGAAAAGTATCTTTAAAAAGGTGATAACTTAACTCATTTGATACTTCCCAGTTAATTATTTTAGAGAAGCAAGTTATCTTTCGTCGTGGAATATTCAGGGTCAATTATTCTAGTTATTAAAAGTTATTAAAAAGCAGAGGAAGTTACAATATCCCCAAAACTCAGCAGTAACCAAGTGTTTCTATGTTATTCTCAGGACAGATCTCATGAAGGAGTATTTTTAAAACCCATTGCATGCGTAAAACCTGATGGGTTTCTCCTTCAGGTATAATTTTCTGTTGTCAGAGTTTGTATCCCATAAATCTAATGGGTAGAGACCTCATTAAAACAGGCTTAGTTCTACTGCAGATGGTCTTCATACAGTTTCTGACACAGTATTTACAGTTTGGTGCAGTTTTTGTCCGCAAGTGTTAACTGACGCTTATGGAAAGTACAAATTCATTGTTTTTCACAGCAGCTGCTGGGAAGAGGTTATATTAGGTTTTTCTTCCCTCTTCTGATTCATGCAGCGTGTTGATTTACACTGTACCTTATATCAGGTCCTGACAAAAAACTATGAAAGATTTGGTTCTGCAGGTTCTTTTTTCTCCCTTTGGAGAAGGAAAGGACACCTGATCAGTTCTGTGTTGCATAGAAATATTAAAACACTTGTTGTTTTCTAAGATATCACCAGCTAAAAACTTTTAAAACTTTGAGAGTAATTGGTTTTGTTAAACATATTTCCCTTGGTAAAACAAACCTTTAAAATGAGTATGAAAAAATTGGGTTATTTAGAAAGAATCTGATTGGACAGTGGTACCACACAAAAATTAAACTGCTTCCTAAAAGACTCTGCATGAAAAGGCCTTCAGAACCGTGGAGTTATTTTCCACCACAGTACAAAGTTTTTAAGCATGCTTTTTCTTTATTTTAAAACAGATCTGGTTTTTGTTTTGTTTTTGGCTTTTTAGCATAATGTTGTCTGAAGCTTCTTATGAACTGGGATAGGAGCAAATATGATCTGAGGTAAATTAGGAGCTGTGAACTAATAATTTTAAATCTGATTATTGTCCAAGCAGAAATAATATATTTAGCCAATCCTTCAATCTCTGCAGAAAGTTAACACCATTGTTCAATGCAGTAGTATTCAACTTGTGGTTCCTGGACTCCTGAAGCCTGTAAGCCATAGATTTTGGGTCCATGAAATTATAATACTTAATTAAAGGTAGGCTGATTACTTATTAAAATAGATCTAAGCCAATGATGAGTTCCAGTCATTTTGGTGACTTTGAAATGCAATAATACTCAAAATTTCTACTCTGGGGAACACAGATTGGGGTTGAAGAGTTTAGTTTTGGAACCAAGGTTAGGACTTGTATAACGGAATAAAGACAAGTAAAATCCTTTATTTTAGGAAAAGAAAAGAAATAAAGGCTCTCTTAACAGTAAGAGGATGGTCGGCTCAAACTCAAGTCTCCTTGTTTGATTTCTTAGGGTTTAAAGATTAAAGGAATACATAGGAGTACAAAGGTACACAAGGTGATTTCAGATTACTAAGAGATAAAATATTGGAACATTTATCACCATTTGGATTGTAAAAGAGGGGTTCTAGTAATAAGTTTCTCCCCAACTCTCAAAATTTAAATAGCCAAATTAAAGAAAATGATGTTTGTTCTTTTTTGAAACATTATGTGGGGAAAAGTCCAGTTTGGAGACAAGCTTCTTATCTTAATTTATGATTAAGTCAAACACTGCAGTTTTGTTTAGTTTGGGTATAACATGAAAATGTCAACGCTGACTTTTCTAATTTCCCCTCGGGGATCAATAAAGTATCTTTGAATTTGAATTGAATTAAATTAAAAATACTTCTTTGCATTTAACTTGAAATTCTGCAATACAGCTGCGATCAAATTAAGCCAAACAAAAAGAGAATTATAACAATAACTCTCAGGATTGTAGTTATTATTACAGAGTTACAGTACAAAGAATTAGCAAAAGGTTTCAGCATCAGTAAATTTGGATTCATATAAGAGAAAACTGTTGCTGTGCTTCTAAATACTTTGAGATCTCTTTGGACTATGTGCACTCATTTTTAAAAAAAACAATCCTGAAGATTGTCATAACAACATTGATCAATTATAGCATTAAAAGATATGGTTGAGAAAACATATTCTGAAAAGAGATTGTTAAAACTTTCTTTGAATTCTTGAAGCTTCAAATTTGGCCATTTGTCTGTCTTTGATGTTTTGTCTTTGTTTTGTTGGAATGAATGTTTGTTTATATGTTGCATGAAACAATAATCCATGTTTAGAATAATGTTTCTAAATCTCAGATTGATTAAAACTTTGAGTTTTCAGGAGAGTTAAGAAGCAGCTTGTTTCTGAGGTAGGTGCATGTTAACAGTTTTGCAGTTTAAGTTACACTAATGTGGGATGGGATGAAGAAACTGTGGGTCCGCCCATAGGCTGTCAATCAAAGGTTAGTTCTGCCTGACTCCGCCCACCTACTAGATTGGTTCATGCCTTTGCTGTCATGGTAACGCTCAGCACCTCCCTTCCTGAGTTTTAACACTGTTTAAGAGACAATAGAGTCAAAATGCTTGTAGTGATTGTTGCCTTAAAAACATGTTTTTTTTGTATAATGATTAAGGATGTAGCAGGACTTTTAGATTTATGTGTTTTATTATTAAAAGGTTAATGAAATAGTTTAAACTAGTTTGAAGAATTAGTTTTGCATGCAGAATCATTGGTGATTTATTAGATTGAAAGTTTCCCTGGTACCATTAAACTAGCTGACAATTCAAGATATGCCAAAAGTAAGGAATATATTTTTGATAAAGAATCAGAGTCATGCCTTTATACTTGGTGGGAATTATTTATTAGATTCAATTTGTAGGGTTTATTCATCCAAATTACATTGGATGTCCATTAATCTAAAACTCATCTTTGTACAAGACAAATCAGGATGATATGTGACTAATTTCTAAGTGAGACATTGATGAACTGAATAATTAAAGTTGTGTTTTGTTGTTAATGGAACTGAATTGCAGTCAAAAAACATCTGGATTTTCTTTATGTTGCTTTCGTTAAATTCATAGTGACACATAGTTATGTCAGAATTCATTTCTTTGGTTCTATGTAATGTGATCTTGGTTACTAGAACATTTTTGTACAAACTTTTTGCTGGATTGTCGCATGGGTTGGACCCTGCGCCAGACGAGGGGAATGTCAGAATAAAGTAACATGGGGTTCCAAAAGTTTTAGCACTCATGGAAAAAGGGTAGCTCAGACCTCCAGTGAGGACTTAGTGACAATGCGAGAGAGACGTTGTACTTTGTTTGTATAAATGGTGCATAGCTCCCTAAGACCACATTATGAAAACCTCTCTGAAATTATGGTGTTGATTCTTTTGTGAAATTTTACATCTCCACAGATTAGACCATTTTTGAAATTCTTTTTGGGTATTCTGAAACTATGGAAATAATGACCTGTAATCAGACCTTCCTCAAACATTATGTCACATATTTGATATTCAGAATATTTAGCTGATGGTTACTGCTAGTATATCAGGTGAAGTCAGAAGATCAATTCTTTTGATTTTGTTGGATGTTTTGATGAAGTTCATGTAGTTAAGCACTTAGGTTTGAGAATGGGACTTTGAATTGAAAATTAGCCAAGTGTTGTCAAGGCTCTACCTATTGTTCTCACTTATATGAGATTGAGACAAAGGACACAGGCAAATCTCAGTCCTTATGAAGTGCTCTGTGGCAGGTCTCCTAATTTGGACATGGGGATATTGCCAAGATAATTTTCTTCCACATCTTTGTGTGGAGATAGGATGTTGTTTTACTGTCAAAACCTGTCCACTGTGTTTTCTCAAGTTTCACAGACAGTGAAGGCTGCATTACCAGAAACAGCCACTTCCACCCTCCAGTCCTTTATTCCTGGCGACTGGATTCTGGTCAGAGAATTTAGGAGAAAACACTGGAAGTCCAGGTGCTGGAATGGCCCATATCAGATCCTACTAGACAGCCAGAAAAGCTGCAGGAAAGCTGCAGGAAAGCTCCAGCTCCTCCAGTTTCATCTGGCTTCCAGGACACAAGTCATCTTCTAACTGGATCATCCACGGCCTGAAAGGTGTGAGGACAGCGGACCACCACAAGATAAAGAACTGTAAGCTGATCACTGGCGAGTGATTGAACAGGTGGTTGAAGAACACTGTTCTTACAAGGGCACAATAATCCCTTGGGCAGTGCAACGTTATTTCAGAATCTACTTAAGGCCATCGCATTGCCTGAAAGTTAGAAATCATAAGGTCATTTGCCTCACTGCACACACACCACAGTGAGAGACACATAGGAAACATACAGGGAAGACCTCTACACATTTGCACATAACCTTTCTCTGGATGAACTGGTGACGCCTGCAACAGAGAGACAGTCAAATATGCGCCACGATGCTTATTCTCCTTAATTTCTTAAGCAGGTTAGAGTTCCTGTTTCTAAATATATTTCTAGAGGAGCTTCCTACGACCGCCCACCTGTACCAGACTGGTAACAGGGCAGCTTGAAGCCACTCAGGAGAGTCGGCAGGATTTTTTGTTTTTTAAGTTGTGTTTATAATTTGTTTTCTTTAAAAAAAAGAAACTGTTTGCTTTCAGTACCAGAAGAAAGGACATTCCACTTCAAGGTCACGATGCAGTTAAATGGAAGATGGTCTGTTCTGATACTAATGATTGGTATTTCAAGTATTTTTATAACTCTTGTGTTCATTTGGGAAAAGGTACAGCAAAGACAATGTAAGGCTAATTTGAGGAATTGTGTTAATAATGCTCATCAGCTGATTTGAAGAGAGATCCATCACTTTTCTGACTACTATGATCATACTGATAATGTCTGGTGGCAACTGATGCATCAAACCGTGAGGAAGATAAGAAAGGACAGTTGCTATGTTTGTTGTTTGATTCCACATGCTATTAATGATCGACCATTTTTGGTACCTGTTCCTATTGATACTACTTTCTTTCCAGATAACCGGTTGGTGGAGGTCATTTTTCCTTGGGTGAGGAATTATGCTGTACAGACAAGCAGAAATGTTAGTAAATTTTCTAGTGAGACTAATTTAACGTGTGCGTCTACAGGAACTCTTTAATAGAAATCCAATTAAAGATCCAGATATTTGTATTGCTCAGGAGGAAAGCACACCTTATTTCCTTGGAAAGACGGTGGGTTGTAAAACTATTATACCAGTTTCATGTGCCTTGATCCACAGTAATACATCTGGACCTTGTCCTGTCAGGACTGATCCGTATACTATTTCAGAATCTTTGGCTCCAGATCCTTTTGTGTTAACTCTTAATCTTACAGCCTTACCGAATGGAAGTCAATTGTATGGCATGGCAGGTAAATTAACCAGGGTTCTTGTTACTTTTCCTAGTAGAGATGGGTTCTCGTGTCCTAAGAACATGGTTTGGATGTGTGGAAATAGATCATATCTGTATCTGCCTGCTACTTGGTCTGGAGTATGTTATCTAGCTCACTTACTACATACGGTCACAACTTATACTTCAATCAGCCTAAGCTATTAGAACGATGAGTTTGCAAACTAGAATGGCTTTGGATTATCTGTTAGCTGAGAGGGGTGATGGTTTTGAAGAATTTTCCTTTAGTTGTGATTATCTTGTAATCAGAAGAAAGGAATGTGATGGAAATTCTTGCAGTAAGCATTCCACAGTGTATGACCTTTGGTTTACCTCACTCCAGTGAACATCTGTGTTAGAGGAGGAAGCTGTAAAAGCCATTATCAGAAGTTTAATGGTTAAGGGCATTTGTTAGGGTGATGCCTCTTGGAGAGTAGATGGTTGTTCCTAGGTAACCTAGTCACCTCTGAACCCGGGAAGGGTCTGGGGTCGTAAAACACAGACTCTTTGAAGTTGAGATAACACTGTCATGTTCTGGTATAAATACTGTGTGTAAATGTTGATCGGGGCTCTGTTTCACTGACTAACCTCAGTGTCAGGGTCTTCAAACGCTGAATGCCTTTGAATAAAACTTATAAGACAAAGTCCGGATTTTCTCTTGTTATGAGTCAACTTCTACCCACTTTGATAAGAAAATTCCACAACACATCCAGGAGATATTTTGTCGATAGCCAGTTAGCAGAAGTTGCCAAAGTCACATTGGGGCGCCAGATTTAGAAAAACAGTAAATGTTGTGGTTCAGGCAGTTGTAAATTTCCAACCACCTTAAGAGTTTTACTGGTATGTCTCAATTGCGAATCCAAATAGCCACATTTCTTGTACTTTCCGCAGATCTCGAGCATACAACTTCTCCAAGATTATATCCTTTAACCTCTGAGTACAACCGCTGCCATGCTCCGATTCTGTTCAAGAATCATGTCCAGCTTTCCATTTTGCTTTCTTAACATTTCTGTCTGAGTGTTGATCGCTCTAGAGACTCCATTCAACAACGCAGGCAGCTTTGGAATACTTTGAACAGCCGCCCACGTTTTGCGAATCACTCGATAAGCCAGGTAACCACCAACTCCAAAAAGCAGAAATCCTGTTATCAAATGTCCGAATATCTACACATCTTCTACGTCCTCGACCTACATCGTAGTCAGGCACACAATCTTCCACTGCTGCCAAGAATCCATTGTGTATCCAGAGAAGAACGTCCCGTCTGGACAAGAGGGTTCTCCTTTTCCCTGTCTTCACGTTGCAAAAATGTGTTCAATTACGTTGAGAGACCAGTTGACCAAATCCATAATTTACAAGTTTGGAGGTTATGCAAACCGAGGCTCTGAGAAAAACACAGATAAAAAGCAGAAGCAGGGATCAGCAAGGAGGGAGGGAGAGAAAACATGTGTGTCTTCCACCGAGAGCAAGAGAAAACAGAGAGGAGAGGTTTGTGCTGTTAATATCCCCCCCAAAAAATGATGAAAGTCTGGGTGTTTTTTCTCCACATCTGTTATCAGCTCGAGCTGTTTTTTAGCTTCTGATGTGCAGGCTTGTGGTGGGATTTAAACACTGACCAGAACCTTATTTTTCTGAATAAAAAGGTTTACAGTCTATAAAAAAGGACTCTGGGTGAGGGCTACGTGTTTTCTTTAACCTGTGATATCAGTACACCAACCTTGCTTTATTTAAAAGCAGACTCCATCTCCTCACTTTTTAACACGAAAGCTCAGCACAGTGGTCTGCTCAAAACAGCCCGACGTGTGTAGTACACAGTCCTGGGTGTGCTCACAAGTCAAGTTTCAATGAACCAGGTGCAGCAGACCTGCAGAAGTCAAAGATTTTTTTTAGTTGAGAAGCAGGACTTAATCTATTCCATTAGGGTCAGGGAGACATTAGCCAGGTGACATTGAGGGCATGGGTATGTTGAGTCTCCATTGCTGAAACTTCACCAGCATGCATGCCTGTTTACCTTATCTGTGTCTGCAGTAGAGGGTGACACAGGAGTGGATTTTTTCTCCTGTCCCATTCCGCTCCCACAGAAAAATGTCTTGTCCCATCCCAATCCCAGGCCAGCATAACGAAAAAAATCCTGTCCCGTCCCACTCCTGGTAAATTGACTCCCACTCCCATCCCGCTCCCATTTAGAACGACTCCCACTCCTGTGCCACTCCCATTTTTGTTTTCTTCATTTAATCTTTTGGCAATTTCTTTCTTTGAAGTACCAGTTAGGTCCCTGTTTTTAGCTGTAGTAAAGGCCAGTTAAAGTAAAAAGAATAATAATGAAGAAATAATAAAATATCAAACAAGAAAACAGACCATGCCTATCTTAGCTGAATAAACAAAATGCACATAGTTGTATTTTACTCATTTATTAAGTGATTGTTTCCATTGAACAATGACATTATTTTTATGTTTCAAGTTGCTGAAACAAAAGAAAATGCACCTAGTAAGAGAACTACACTTGGTGAACAAAAGGCCAAAAAGGCATTACCTTCTCAATTTAGAAACTGTACCTCAATGGTTCACAGCCCTGGTCCTCAGGGACCCCTTCCCTGCAAGTTTTAGATGTGTGTCTGCTCCAGCACACCTGATTCAAATTCTGACATGACCTCCTATACAGGCATCAAGAATGGAGGGTCAAACTGGACAAATTTAATACAATAAAATCATCATAAAATAAATAAATATTGTGAATGTCCCATAAGTGAAGTAAATGTAACATGAAAGAAATGTAACATTAAATGTGCCATTAAATTAAAGGTACCATTTATTTATTTAATACATCATTAGAATAAAATAAATGTACCATTATATCATGAAATTGACAATTATGCAATTAAATGTGCCACTGAATAATTAAGTATAATTTTAAAGACGACATAACGTAATTAGTGGCATTAAATACATTGTACATTTAATGGTAATTTTTTTCTATTTCACAACATATTTATTTAATATCTTCCCTTGATGAAGCCTTTCAAAGAGGTCCGCGAAGGGACATGGGGCATTTTTTCTCATTTTGCGATCCCATGCAATACTTTTTGCATTCTCACGCAATAGTCCTTGCGTTATTTCGCAATACTTTGTGGGATAGCTTCCAAACCAGATAACTGCAAAAATGAAACAAACACTACACCCGTTTTGAGATTTATTGAGTTTTATTTTGAAATCGGCCTTAAATAAAATGATCTTCAAATCAGACTAAAAGAGAGTTTTTATCCACAAGCTGTCAAACCAACTACTGACTGCAAGATGGCGCCGACGATGGCAGCCTCGGAGCTTCGTTCTCTCTTTGTTTTTGTATTTTGTGTGTTTTTATGTTTTTCGAGCCACAGTTCTGTGGTGTCGAGCCACAATCCTGTGGTCCCATTCAGTAGAGAGGAACTTCTCAACATCAGAGAGTCCTCTCTTGGGTTTTTTTCACCATCTTTCATCGATCCAAGCTTCGCTGAGCTCCTGGCAAGCGGAGCTGCGGCTCTATATGGGATTCTGCGCCGAAAACGGCGGAGGGGAAAGCGTGCTGGCGCGCTGGTAAAGCTCCGCAAAAGAGGACTTCGCACACCAAATGTCCGCTCTCTCAACAACAAGATGGACGAGCTGCTTCTTCTCACCGGTAAAAACACGGACCTCCACGGATCAGCGGTTCTCTGCTTTACCGAGACATGGCTGAGTGAAAACATCCCGGACCGCGCACTGCTGTTGCCGGACTTCCAGCTGCTCAGAGCGGATCGCAGCGCGGAGCTATCGGGGAAGCGAGGTGGCGGAATCTGCTTTTATATAAATGAAAGTTTGTGCAGAGACGTAAAAGTGCTGGGAAAAACATGTAGCCCGGATCTGGAGTCATTTTTCATAATTTGTAAACCGTTTTATTCACCGAGAGAGTTTTCCTCGTTTATAATAATCGGCTCATATTTTCCACCGCGGAAAAACATCTTGCTGAGCTGATTACAGACCTGGAGAAAAAATACACGGACTCTTTCATCATAATACTGGGAGATTTTAACAGAGCAAACCTTTCTAATGAACTCCCCAAATACAGACAGCATATTAAGTGTCCCACCAGAGACAAAAACACACTGGACTATTGTTACACAGCTTTAAAGGACTCATATAATGCTGTTACCAGGGCTGCTCTGGGTTTTTCGGATCATTATCTAATCCACCTCATCCCAACCTACAGACAGAGACTAAGAGCTTCCAAACCCAAAGGTTCACACTGTTAAGAAGTGGACTGAGGAATCAAAGCAGATGCTACAGGCCTGCTTTGAATGCGCAGACTGGACTGTTTTTGAAACCTCAACCACTGACTTAAACCAACTAACTGATGTGGTGACATCATACATCAGTTTCTGAGAGGACATGTGTGAGCAGACCAAGACCTTCTGCACCTTTGGGAACAAAAAGCCATGGTTTACTCCACACCTCAGGAATCTGCGCAGGGAAAAGGAAGAAGCTCACAGCAGTGGAGATCGGGCGCAGTACAGGCAGGCCAGGAACAGACTAACAAAAGAGATCAAAGCAGCTAAGAGAAGCTATAGTGAGAAGCTTAAGAACAGCCTTTCTACTGGTGACACTTCAGCTGTATGGACTGGTCTGAGAAACCTGACTGCCTACAAGAGCTCCTCCACCCATCCTGAACAGTCGTCTCCTGGCCAACCGTCTGAATGGCTTCTACTGCAGACATGACAAGAAGCCATTCACACCTCAAATCATCCCCTCGACATCCCATTCAGGAACAAATTCCTCCCATAAAGCAACCAACCTCCCACCATCAGATCCTCTGCCTGCACTAAAGATCTCCGAGGAAGAGGTAAACAGGCTATTTCAGCGCATGAAAACAAAGAAAGCTGGAGGAACTGATAACCTCTCCCCATCATGTCTGAAAGCCTGCGCACATCAACTTGCTCCGATCTTCACAAGGATCTTCAACAAGTCAATGAAGAAATGTGAGGTCCCTTCCTGCCTCAAACGATCCACCATCATCCCGGTTCCCAAGAAACCCACCATCGTAGGATTAAATGACTACAGGCCTGTAGCCCTGACGTCTGTGGTCATGAAATCCTTTGAGCGGCTGGTGTTGAAGCACCTGAAAGACATCACAGGCCCCCTGCTGGACCCCTTGCAATTTGCTTACCGAGCAAACAGGTCGGCAGATGATGCTGTTAACTTAGGTCTACACTTCATCCTGCAACACCTCGACCGTCCAGGGACGTACGCCAGGATCCTGTTTGTAGACTTCATCTCGGCCTTCAACACTATCATACCAGACATCCTCCACCAGAAGCTCACCCAGCTCAACATCCCAGCCTCCACCTGTCAGTGGATCAACAGCTTCTTGACAGACCGACAGCATCAGGTGAGACTGGGGAGCATCTTCTCCCGATCCAGATCAATAAGTACTGGTGCCCCCCAGGGGTGTGTTCTATCCCCACTCCTCTTCTCTCTGTACACAAATGACTGCACCTCATCGGACTCGTCCGTGAAACTCCTTAAGTTTGCAGACGATACCACTGTCATTGGACTGATCCAGGAGTCTGCATACAGACAGCAGGTGGATCGGCTGGTACACTGGTGCGGTCAGAACTACCTTGAACTGAACCCACTCAAGACTGTGGAAATGGTGGTGGACTTTCGGAGAACACCACCCCCATACACCCCCCTCACCATCCTCAACAACACTTCAGGTTCTTACGAACCACCATCTCTGAGGACTTGAGATGGTCTTCACACATAGACACTGTTCGAAAAAAGGCCCAGCAGAGACTGTACTTCCTGAGGCAACTCAAGAAGTTCAACCTTCCACAGGAGCTGTTGGTCATCTTCTACACTGCCATAATTCAGTCTGTCTTGTCTTCATCCATCTCAGTGTGGTTTGGCTCATCCACAAAACAGGACAGGTCCAGACTGCAACGAATAATCAGGAATGCAGAGAGAATAATCAGAGCTGACCTTCCCTCCATCCAGGACTTATACAGGTCTAGGGTCAAGAAAAGAGCTGCCAAAATCTCTGCAGACCCCACACACCCTGCACATAAACTGTGTAGAGTTTTACCTTCAGGCCGCCGCTACAGAGCACTGTTCACTAAAATCAGCCGCCACAGAGACAGTTTCTTCCCCCAGGCTGTTTCTCTGATGAACATTCAATAGAGTACAGAACAACAGCATACAGATGTTGCAAATGCACCCTTTCTATTAGATATGTGTATATTGTACATTGTAAATTGTAAATTTGTATATTCTGTAATGCAGAATATTGCATTGTACATTGTATATTGCACATTGTAAATTGTAAATTGTAAATTTGTATATTCTGTAATGCAAAAACAGAACAAAAGAGCAAAGTGTACCGGAGTCAAATCCCTTGTTTGTATGCACGAACTTGGCAATAAAATTGATTCTGATTCTGAACTCTGGACCATAATACTGCACAAAACCACATCTGTGACACTTTGCTTGTTACTGCTGCATGATGTGTACTTTTTTTTTTTGCACGCCATTATTGTTTTTGTTTTTATCGTGATTTGAACGGTTCTTCTTAACCTAAGCATTTCATCGCATTGTTGACTGCGTGTTAACCTGCATATGACAAATAAACCATATCAATGACATATCAGTGTTTGTTTTATGAGCAGTTTGCCATCTGTGTTGCTTTTCCAAAATGCCGAACGCAAAAGTACTGCGTGGGGACGCAAAAAAAAATCCTCCATGTCCCCTCTCGGACCTTTCCCCTCTACTGTGGCAAAGGCTCTTAAATCTTTAGTGCACATGGAGCAGTTTTGTTGGTCAGATGAGACTTGACACATGATGGTACTTTTGGTTTGATGAATGAAGAGAGGCAGGGCTGATTCAATCCAGAATCTGCCTTACAAGTGTCCCTTAATCACTGGTGAACTTGATTACGACTAAACACATTTTACAAGCAGCATACTGCGTGTTAACACTGCTACATTCAACTCTCCTGAAGCTCGGTAATATTTGCGACTTTCCTGTCAGCTCTATGAGTTTAATAGATAAGTCCTTACTTCTGACTTTACGTTGCAAATCCAATTTTAACACATCCAGTTCTCCACCTGCATTTGCTCCCTCCATCCTGAATGCAGGTGGAAAACATCAAGCAGAAGCACTGTTGGCTTGTGGGTCGTGTAGTTCGTTTGACTCGCATTATAGTATAGGCTTCTTGGAAAAAAACTACACAATGGCGGCATCGATCCAAGACAATTGATCCTAGTTTATTTTCCCTCCTGTTGGTTAGCTCCCGCTCCCGTCTGCTCCCGTTCATTTTTTATCCTGTACCGTCCCAATCACGTGATCTTTACTGATGCTGTCTCCCATCCCGCGGGATTCCCATAGGAATCCCGTGACCCGTGGGACTCCCGAAAAAGGTTTTTTGTGTTTTCCTAAAATCCACTATACTTGCAGTAAACACTTGTATGCTTGCTGTTGTGCTGTAATATAAGTCGTGTTGCTCACTGATGGTGTACCCTCAGCTCATTTATTCTCCTTGTCCTACTGTCAGACCCAGGCGGATAGCTTTAGTTGAAGTTCCTGTGTTTGGTTTAATAATGTATTTAGATTTCCACTATTTATAAGTTCAACTGATTTAGAATATATAAGGCAGACTGGCCTTACACGCGATGAAAGTTAAAAGAAAAGCGTATGCTTCTGTCCATTCATCTTTAAATGTGCAATTTTCATAATCCACTTTATATATATTTGATAAAGCAATCTTTTACTCACCTATCTGTGCACCACCAAGTCATTGACCAAACGTAAGCTACCAAGGTAGTAACTTACAGCTATTAACACATTAATAGTGTCACAGTGCCCTACACTGACGGCTGGAGGCATAGCTTCAGCCACCATGGCCTCAGCCACTTGGAGTTTGGACCAAAATGTCGCCGACTCACATAGCTGTCCGTCGCACCTGTTCAAAAGTCAGATGTCATGATTGTCATGGTAAAACTGTACAGCCATCTTCTATTGCAGGAATACATAGTAAATGAGAAAATGCTTTGCAGTCCAGACAAAACGCTCCCTGGGTCCTGGCTTGGGCCAGAGTCCGGGGTTTGGAGACCCCTGCTCTAAAGCTTTCCTTTCTATGCCAGTTTTTATACAGTACATAAAAATGCTGCTTTAAAGCATATAAAATGAAATATGTGTCAAAAAAATCTGATTTTTTAAAATCTGTTATTTCAATACTTTGACCACGCTTTTACCAACAATGAAACAATGCTTGGCTTTCTCAATTAATTCAAATGGTATTTGCTAAATTAGGCTTTTGTACTTATCTCAATTTACAGAACATTCATCCTGGCTCTGATTGATTCTTTCTGCCCAGCAAATGGCAATAAGACTACTAGGAGGAACCAGAAGAGCATGACTTGTCTCGCATTGTACTGTCAGGACATAGTGAAAGTTTTAACAAAAATGTAAAAAACTATATTTTTACAAAATTTACCTACTGCAACTTTTAACTGTATTTATCACTTTTAAGAAATATATAATATTTTTGCAAGCATGTTGCATTCTTTCAGAGAATGTGGAAAATACTTTGTTCACATTTAGTGGCATGGTAATGCTTCACATTTTACATGGTGATATTTTATAATGCGTATTTATTAAATTCACATTTTTTTTTTTACCTTGTTTAGTGATCTTTGCAATTGTTTTTCAGCTTTGCACTGTCACGTGTAGAGATTTGCAATTTGCAAATGTGACATAGTATTTCTTTTTCCAAGTTGACCAATAACAATCCTTTCTCATATGAAGAGGCCTAACAGTGGCTTTATATCATGTTTAGGATCATTTTCTTATGCTATAAAGAGGAATGTCACCTGGGAAGTACCAACAGCAACATAAAAGCCACAGTAGGGTTTCATCTGATGTTACACTGGTCTTTTATAACGAATCTCTACATTTTGTCATGATTGTCATGGTAAAACTGTACAGCCATCTTCTATTATGAAACTGTACAGCCATCTACTATTTATGCATGCATTGAAATCTTTGATTTTAGTATTTACAGTGGATATTAAAAGTCCAGACATCCCTGTTAAAATGTCAGGTTTTCGTAATAAAAACAAACATGATACATAATTTACTTTTTCCACTTTTAACTTCCCATACAGTATTTCAGATTGACTATTATTTAAATTAAATATTGTATGATTTATCTTCGTCTCATTTTTTACATTACAAAAAATCTAAGATTATAATGTGGTTGTGTAGACTTTTTATATTCACTTTATATATATCCATCCATCCATTGTTAATACCCACTTATCATTGAAGGGTCTGGTCTGGTCTGAGCAGTGCAGCTAATCCTTTGCAGAAGCAGATGTTTTTTTTTCTCTGGGAGTCAATCCTAATCCAAGTACAGCATGTGGTAGGATTTTCCTCTATGAATGTGCTGTTAAAAAATGAAAGCAACAAACATTCAAGGTTTTTCTTTGCCCTAAATTTAGATTATCGAGACACATTCATTTTGGGTAATTAACTGTGATAAAAACTGAACTTTTGATTGCAGAAACAATCTTGTTTCACTTTAGTTGTGTGTTCAGCACACAGTTGCTGAAGCAACAAGTTAGGCTTTGTGTGGTTGTATGTGCAACATGTGTTGGAGATATGCACAGACATACATGTCCATAAGTGTGCGATTAACAGATGTTTCATAAACAGACAAAAAAGAAGAAAACTAATCTGTAACTCTAGATAAACTGTAAACCAATTTCTTCAAACATACATACATGGCTTACTTACAATTAGCCAATAAAACAACCACAGTACTGTAGTTTCCGCTATTTAGGTGACAGTTGGATCCACAATCAATCTCAGAGCAAAATTGCAAGGGGTAGTGTGGATAAAGTTAAGACTACCATAAAAAAAAAAAAATGAATCTCAAAAAGTGTTATTAACACATGTGGAATGTAAAGGATAAGCCTATACCTGTGCAGCTGGCATAGCCAGATGGCACTGCAGCAGTGAGCAGGATGTATGAATATAATATTTCCACTTAATTGTACAGAAACCTATTATGATACATGGACATTGACTGAATGAGGAAGAAAATGTCTTAATTGTAATCCAAATCCATGAGTTATACCTCCATTATACCTGCCCATTGATTAAATTTGCTCTGATGGAGCAGTTCTTGGTGTTTCCTCACTGTGTTCACATTTCTGCACTCCTTGGAAGGAAATGCTTTTAAGTTAAAGCCAGGCATAAAAAGGTACAATGGAACGAAATATTTCATAGTGACCTTACATTGTGCAGGTGCAAAGCAGTCCAAGGCTTCAACATAGTGTAGCTTTTAACAGCCACAGAAGGAACATTCATTATTCGCAAGAGATTGAAATGATAATTTTGGCCAACAGTGGTGCAGTTCAAATATAAGCAGAGAATGTATTTGGTCAAATGAAGACCTAATACTACTCGAAAAATGGATAAAGCAGACAGCTGTGTCAATGCAGGATCATGGCAGCAATGATGACAAAAAGACAGGAGGAGGGGAGGGATGAGAAGAAAACAAAAGCAGGGGAAAGAAGCAATTGTGAAGGATTAAAGACCTGTGAAGGTTAACTAATGTGACACAGCTGCAGGAGGGGGAAAGCTTGACTAAATAATGAAGGGAGTGAGCAGGAGGAAGAGAACCAGAAAGAGAAGACTGACAAAAGGTCAAAATGAGAAACAAACAGAAAGACAAAAAGGAAACAACAAAAGAAGTGTCCTTGACAAGAAAAATGGATTGTATTCAAATAGGAGCACCTCCTGACCAGTGATTCCTGATGTATTTTCGTCCTCCTTCGTCTCTTTTCAGTTTCATCTCTTCTGATTATGCCGGCGTCGTCTCCTTTGTCATCAACAGTTATTGTTTCCATTTGCTTCAATTCTCCCCATCCTGCTGTTCTCTTATCCACTTTCATTTAAAAGGTTTTAAGGTAGCATTACTGCAAGTTACTCATGTGTGCCATCTTTCAGTGAACTTCATACAAAGCCTGCAACCTCTTGAACACACACACACACACACACACACACACACACACACACGCATGCCTAACCCTAATCTTAACATAAACTCAAATCACACCTTAGTCCTAAACCTAACCTTTAGCAAAATAGGTCGTGAGGACCAGCAAACTGTCCTCACTTTGGTACAATCGGTCCTCAATTTGATGGTGAAATTGGGAAAATGGTTCTCACTGTGATGCCAAGACAGGAACACACACACACACACACACACATACATATGTCATTCAAATGGGTACTGACATACAAGGGGAGATGGAGCCAGACATATATAAACAAGGGCAGAAAGAACAAATTAAATGAACAATATGTGACATACGTGGCTAGACAAATGGCTCTTGTAAATATAGAAAGACCTTGGGCATAGGATGAACCACCTATGCATATCCATTCCATCATCAATCCTGCAAACATCTTTGCACTGATTTCTAGCTTCTCAATCCTTGTGTTATTTATGATTAAATGATACCATCTTGCACAGAGAATATGTCTAGTTACAGTATTTGTGTATGTTTTTCTTCCTGATAAATTTGCTTTAACATTGTGCTTTTTTCTAGTTGTAGTTGTGTAATTAAATACATAAGATACATGCATGTTAGGCCCAGCCATAAGAGCAAAAGAAAAGGCACTGAACCACACAGAAAACAAGAGACTGGAAAAAAAACTCTGAGCCCCAGAATGCACAGTATTGACCCACTTTTATAACAGCCTCCAGGAATGGGGGAGTTACAACAAGAATCTGTTATGATTCTGGCACGTCTGCTCTACCCTGTCTCCCTGGCTGTAATTAGCAGATTAAATGCACCTGGTGGCTGCTGCAGTGTAGTGCAATCTGTGGAATGCCAAGCACCTGTCTCTTCCCTGATATATACTGACTCTGACAAGCAGACGGTGCCAGATTTTTGAAAGCCATTCGTGTGAGTAGATATCCAGCATTCCTTCCTGTCTGATCATTGTTCTTGACCTTGCCTTGCCTTTAGGATTTATGCCTCTGCCTGCTCCCTGTCGGACTATTTGGATTTTGGTTGTTGACCTTGTTTCCTGCATCTGGTTTATGCCTCTGCCTGCCCCTTGCCTGACGCCTCTTGTTCCGATCGTTGACCCTGTTTCTGTCCTTGGATTATTGAGCCAGCCTAGTCCTCGGATTATTCAGCCTGGAGTCACTACTTACCTGTGCTGTGGAGATCACCGCCTGCCGCCCACTGAGGTTTCCCCTCTGGGTTTCAAGTTCCACTCAAGACAAAAGCAGGTTAGTGGCTTTTCTGATCCCTGCAAAATCTGGAGAGACTACAAGTCACTAATCCCTCTTTCTGCCTCAGTGATTCCTGGAAGCTGTCAGGAGTGTTACCTGTGTGACGTTTTCCTGTGGCTGAATAAACCTTTTAAACTTTCAGTACTGTGTCTGGCTGAATCTTGGGTCCGCCTTTTACTGATTCATAGCAGAAAAATCTGGCCAAAAATGGACCCATCGCCAGCACAACAGTGGCGTACACACGTTGATGAGACCCTTTCCTGGTTGGGTTCCAGCATGGAGGAAATAATTTCCATATTATGTTCTGGCAATCTTGTCTCCGAGCCGCCACTGTCACAAAGAAGCCACGCCCAAGTAACACGGACAACAGCAGAGGTAAGGGAGCCACGCCTCTCTCCGCCTGAGATGTTCAGGGGAGACTCAGACCAATGTTGAGTTTTTCTAACTCAGTGTGAAATTCATTTTGAGCTTCAGCCGTCATCCTTTCCCACTGAACGTTCCAAGGTGGCGTTTGTTATATCTCTGCTGGCAGGAAAGGCAAAACAGTGGCGAACTGCTGAATGGCATAACAGGTCTGCATCTTGTGATCTCTATGAAACTTTTTCCAAGGAACTCATTCGAGTTTTTGACCCGGTCATTCCAAGTCGTGAGGCTGCAAGAGGATTATTGTCCCTCAAACAGGGTGATCAACCTGTCTCGACCTATATAATTGACTTTCATTTGTTGGCTGCAGAGAGCCGTTGGAATGAGGCAGCACAAATGGATGCATTCATGAAAGGATTAAACGAAGACATCAAGGATGAGCTAGCGACCCGTGATTATCCTTCTTCCCTGAAACAACTCGAGGATTTGGCTGCTCGCATTGATTTTCGGCTGGCAGAGAGAAGGAAGGAGAAGCGCCATGAGAGGGGTCGCTCATCATTAACTCAGGTTTCTGCACACCGGTATGAGAGGAGTCGGTCACCTCTCACTGAGGAAAATGATAATTGTGAGCCCATGCAATTGGGCAGCACCAAGATTACCCCTGAGGAGAAAGATCGCTGGAGAAGATTCAAGCTCTGTTTTTATTGTGGAGAGAAGGGACATTTAGCACTCAGGTGTCCACTAAAAAGACAGGCTCAGCAGAGGAAAGGAGGTCTCTACTGAGCCGAAGTCAACTATCTGCCTCCTCCTTCTTGTTTCCTGCCCATTTTCAAACCTCTTCTTTGTCTCTCCAGGGGGCTGTGTTTATTGATTCAGGAGCAGATACTGAATTCATGGACGAAACCTTTGCAAATAAGAACGGCATACAACTTATTCCGTCATCTGACACAAGAAACGTGCTAGCTTTGGATGGTCACAGCATGAACAATTCACATCTCAGGACGGAGGAGATTACCTCAACAGTTGGAGGTAATCATCAAGAAAAAGTAACTTTCATGATCATTAATTCACCTGAACTTCCTGTAGTCCTAGGGGCCTCCTGGTTGCAGAAACACAACCCTCACATCGACTGGAAGAAAAAAGACGTTTTGGGTTGGTCTGAGTCATGTTCCGCTGACTGTCTTTTGTCTGCTGCTACGGAGGTCAGTGTGGAGAATGAGGTTGAGGAGACCTATCCGGATTTATCCAAGGTACCGCAAGAATACCATGATTTAAAGGAGGTTTTTAATAAAATCAAGGCCACAGCTCTGCCACCCCATAGACCTTATGAGTGTGCTATTGATTTGCTTCCTGGCACATCACCCCCTAAAGGCAGAACCTATTCATTGTCTGGTCCAGAACACAGGGCCATGAAGAGTTATGTTGATGAGGCATTAAAGGCAGGGCACATTCAACCCTCTTCCTTTCCTGCAGGTGCTGGGTTCTTATTTGTTGGGAAGAAGGATGGTTCAATGAGACCATGAATTGATTATAGAGGCCTTAATGAGATAACAGTTAAAAATAGATATCCCTTACCACTCATGAACACAGCTTTTGATCAGATCCAGGGAGCCAAGATATTTTCTAAGCTGGATCTAAGGAATGCATATCATCTGGTCGGAATCAGAGAAGGAGATGAGTGGAAAACGGCTTTCAACACGCCTACGGGCCATTATGAATACAAGGTCATGCCATTTGGACTTACTAACGCTCCTGCGGTTTTTCAGTCATTGGTCAATGACGTTCTAAGAGACATGGTGGGTCAATTCGTATTTGTTTATCTTGATGACATACTGATTTATTCTCAAGATCTGGAAACCCACAGACGCTCACACAATGAATGACCGCAGACTTCCCCTTTGATGTAATTTCTGGGCGACTTTGGACTTGCAAAATTTAACATCGAAATATGCTTATTTTGTGTCACAATTGTCTTTTATCATGTCTTTAATCCTAATATCAAGTCAATTACCGCCCAATTGCTTCAGTATTAAGATGTTTTCTTTCAATTTCTGCATTTGTGGGAAAAGTATGTCACAGGCACTTAAATCTGTTCAAATAAACATATCCCACTTATTCATGCAATGCTTTGTGTAAGAATTTATATCATGCTTTTTATTATATTGCCACATTACAACCACAAAGTTCAATGTGTTTTTGTGATTTTATGTGACAGACCAAGAGACTGGACTTCCAATGGGTCACTAGGCTTGTTTACATGGACATAAGTATTTGGAATAAATGGCCAATCAGAATAAAAATGTGTCATGTAAACACACCAATTGGAATATTCTGATCTGATTCAGCTCAATCAGAAAGAAATGGTATTTTGAACAAGAGGGGTGGTTTATGCCATACCTCAATTGAAACCGCGTTCCTCTAAACACTTGTTCCAATCATGTCATTTTGATTGGGGCAAACTTATGTGTACCCTATGTCAATGTGACGCATTCATCAGCTGGTTTCTGGTCTTTGGTGGAATAAGGGGTAGCAGTGCTATACTTGGAGGGATGTTAATTTCCCCCTGCTCTCTCATTCTTTAACACAGGAACAGCAAAATCATGTGTTGCTGAGCCTGTAGCTTAATTATGGAAAGCAATAGCACTGCTCTCATAACCTGGCACGAGTCCATTCTGGATACTCAGATTACTCAGAACCAACACACTTCCATGGTGTTTGTTTTTGGATATTTTTTCTGTGTTTTCAACTTCTGTGGCTGTTTTGGGGAAATTTGATAACTCTGCTACTTACAAAGTGCTTTTATTCTGAATATTTGATTTTGCATCCTTATAATGTATTCAGATTTTTTTTTAAATCAGAAAATATTTGAAATTTGAAGAAATTTTGCACATGTAAACATAGCTATTGTAACATAATTTTGTCTGTACACGACTATGCATTGTTTTAGACCATTCTGTTGGGGCTTTGGCTGTATGTTTAGGGTCCTTGTTAATCTGTTCAAAGGTAAATTTATGCCTCAATCTGAAGGTTTTTGCAGCCTCCAACAGGTTTCTTTTCCAAGTTGAACCATCTTGCTATAAACTCTGATCAGCTGCTGAAGAAAAGCAGAACACCATTTTTCACTGTTTGGATTGTGTGGTTGCTATGATGTGCAGCGTTAGTTTTCTGCCACATATACAGGTCCTTCTCAAAATATTAGCATATTGTGATAAAGTTCATTATTTTCCATAATATCATGATGAAAATTTAACATTCATATATTTTAGATTCATTGCACACTAACTGAAATATTTCAGGTCTTTTATTGTCTTAATACGAATGATTTTGGCATACAGCTCATGAAAACCCAAAATTCCTATCTCACAAAATTAGCATATTTCATCCGACCAATAAAAGAAAAGTGTTTTTAATACAAAAAACGTCAACCTTCAAATAATCATGTACAGTTATGCACTCAATACTTGGTCGGGAATCCTTTTGCAGAAATGACTGCTTCAATGCTGCGTGGCATGGAGGCAATCAGCCTGTGGCACTGCTGAGGTCTTATGGAGGCCCAGGATGCTTCGATAGCGGCCTTTAGCTCATCCAGAGTGTTGGGTCTTGAGTCTCTCAACGTTCTCTTCACAATATCTCACAGATTCTCTATGGGGTTCAGGTCAGGAGAGTTGGCAGGCCAATTGAGCACAGTGATACCATGGTCAGTAAACCATTTACCAGTGGTTTTGACACTGTGAGCAGGTGCCAGGTCGTGCTGAAAAATGAAATCTTCATCTCCATAAAGCTTTTCAGCAGATGGAAGCATGAAGTGCTCCAAAATCTCCTGATAGCTAGCTGCATTGACCCTGCCCTTGATAAAACACAGTGGACCAACACCAGCAGCTGACACAGCACCCCAGACCATCACTGACTGTGGGTACTTGACACTGGACTTCTGGCATTTTGGCATTTCCTTCTCCCCAGTCTTCCTCCAGACTCTGGCACCTTGATTTCCAAATGACATGCAGAATTTGCTTTCATCCAAAAAAAGTACTTTGGACCACTGAGCAACAGTCCAGTGCTGCTTCTCTGTAGCCCAGGTCTGGGGAATGCGGCACCTGTAGCCCATTTCCTGCACACGCCTGTGCACGGTGGCTCTGGATGTTTCTACTCCAGACTCAGTCCACTGCTTCCGCAGGTCCCCCAAGGTCTGGAATCGGCCCTTCTCCACAATCTTCCTCAGGGTCCGGTCACCTCTTCTCGTTGTGCAGCGTTTTCTGCCACACTTTTTCCTTCCCACAGACTTCCCACTGATGTGCCTTGATACAGTACTCTGGGAACAGCCTATTTGTTCAGAAATTTCTTTCTGTGTCTTACCCTCTTGCTTGAGGGTGTCAATAGTGGCCTTCTGGACAGCAGTCAGGTTGGCAGTCTTACCCATGATTGGGGTTTTGAGTGATGAACCAGGCTGGGAGTTTTAAAGGCCTCAGGAATCTTTTGCAGGTGTTTAGAGTTAACTCGTTGATTCAGATGATTAGGTTCATAGCTCATTTAGAGACCCTTTTAAAGATATGCTAATTTTGTGAGATAGGAATTTTGGGTTTTCATGAGCTGTATGCCAAAATCATCCGTATTAAGACAATAAAAGACCTGAAATATTTCAGTTAGTGTGCAATGAATCTAAAATATATGAATGTTAAATTTTCATCATGACATTATGGAAAATAATGAACTTTATCACAATATGCTAATTTTTTGAGAAGGACCTGTAGCACTTTCATTAACGCCAGAAAGTAAAATTTTGGTCTCATTTGACCACAACACCTTCATCCACAGCTGAATAAAAATTTGCAAATCAGACTTCCAAAAATGTCGGGCCGGTCTGTCATAAAGGTCAGATTTTTCGAGTGCCTGAGAAATAGTTGTCCTGTTGACAGATTCTCAGACTTCATTAATGATCTTTTTGCCCGTCAAAGTAAACCTTTTTTTTTTTTTAGAAATTGACACCCTTTATCATTTGCCTTTTAATTCAGAATAATGTGCCATTTGTGATTCTAATGAGGCAAAACATAAAAAAAAGTTTAAAGGGACAATTGTACTTTTTCTTTGTACATAACTGATTTTAATGTGGGACAGATCTGGTAGTTTGTGATTTACAGATGTACTAATGTACAAATTAAAACAAGAAACAACAAAAGACTAAAGCAGGCTGTGTTTTTTTTTTTTTTTTTATGAATGAAAGTAGCGAAATGTAAGAAAACCTTGTTCTTGATAGCAAAACCTAGCAAGCAAGCAAGTAATGAAGTACTGCATCTCTTCAAGCAACTGCACCATCCACCCATTTGTTTTAAGACATTAATAAGACCCTTAATAAATTATTCCTCCAAGAGGTACTTTGCTTTTGTGATTTCTTTATGCTAGAAACAAGTGAATCTGAATTAATGTAATAGAGCTTCTTTTTTTGTGACATGTGATTAGACCTTGGGTAAAGAATGGTCCATGACGTGATTCTCCTCAGCTTGTTCCATTAAAATATACATGTTTTTTAGACATAATGCCTTGCAGAACACAAAGGACTGACATATTTTCTCTTTGCTAGCCATTTTTTTTTTACTAAATATGCCTTGTGAACTTATAAAGTACAAAGGGATAAAGTTACTATTTAGTTGTGTTCTATAAACCCCTCATAAGCATATAGTTCTCGACAGTCATCTGACATCTGACAGTGACATAAAACCATAAATATGTTATGGCATTGTGGCTCTTTCCCCTGGTGGAATGTATTAATAACGCACTCATGCTGGCATTCTGACTTCATCCCTGGGCACAGCACATAAATCTTTCCTAATAACAGCAGTGGCATTTCACCAACAATAGGGATTACACACAAGCTTTGTTGCGTGGTCTAAGAGCCAGGACACACACGAACAGACCCACACACTCTTTCTCGCACACACATGCTAAAGGTGATGAAGGCTTCTTAAGTTTAACAATGAAAAAAAAGAGATTACTTGTTGGATTTGTTCTTTATTTTTTAATATTTAAGGACTGACATCACAGAGCTTTAAACGGGTAAATATCATAATGACATAACTTGTAAAGGTTTTGTTGTATTCAAATTTTAAAATGCTTTATTTGCTGGAACACTATTAAGTGAGTACTCATTTCCAGAAACATTCCAAGTACATCCAAGTGAATCTAAGCTATTACAGTCGTAATCAGTAAAGGGTATGTGAGATGACGACTTGATTGTTTTTTTTTTTTTTCCATAAAAATGTTTTACAAAGATGTTTGTCTTAAGTGCATTAGCATAGCTACACTTCTTTAGAGAATCTATCACCATATCTTAAAGCAAGAACACCTAGAAATCTTGAAATCACAAAACGGCCTGTGCATTAGTTGTCAAAGCAATTTTAAAACATTTAAAAAAATAATAAATATTTTTTTAATTTCTACCCACTAAAACAGGAAGACAGCATCACGTTACCTATATGATAATAATAAAATACTACCCTGTTAGTCTGTGGCTGTTGTAAGGATTATGATTATGGATTAATTAATATTTATCAATAATTATGATTAAAAATCATAATTCCGAAAGTTAATTTCTTAACCAAAAATCATTACTTATGAATAGAAATCAGAGATATCCTCTTGTGTTGTGATTATGGGCTCAAAGCCCTTAATAAGTACAAATAGTTAATAATCATAATTCATAATTTCATAATTATTTACCAAAACCATTTTGCATACATACATACACACACACACACACACACACACACATACACACATACATACATACATTATATATATATATATATATATATATATATATATATATATATATATATATATATATATATTACTCTGGTCCAAAAACCTTCACCTAACTAACATGCACTATTCTACTATTCTACACAATGGGGATAAAAATACCTAACAATAATGATAAAAGAAATTATATGCGCATTGAGTGTCTATGAAGACCAAAACAGCAGTTTTATGGACAAAATGTGCAATTTGGGTTAATTTGGAAAGAGAAGCCCTCCTGGTGTGCTGATGTCTCGATTTTCGGCGATCAGCTGGTAGATGGTGGACTGTGCCCTTAGCCACTAGCAGCTGATTGCCCCATATCTCGAACAAAGGGTCATAAAAATCTGAGACGGGAACTCAGTGAAAAACTCCAGTAATAAAACTGGGACAAAGGAGTGATCAGGCCACAAGGCCCAGACCGAAGTTTTTTTGAATGGAAAACTTTTAAAAGTCCAACTTCTAACTCCTGGCTGATTTGGGATCAGCCGCACAAACACACACGCACCTTGCTGATCGCACCCGCGCTGCGTGATTCAGCACACTTGCACAGCAAATCAAAACAGCTCAACATAAAACACTTCAATCAGTACTATATGTCAAAATAAGGTCAAGTTGATTCCTTGAATTAACTACCTTATCCTGCCCAGAACTCTAAATGCACTTATCCAATTTAATATTAAAAAAAAAGTTGAAATTACTTTGATGTTGATTTCTTCCCTCCACCAGTTGAGGATGGGTCGTAGGTCTGAAGAAGAACAGGGGGGAGACCTCAAAAACAAAAATCTCTCATCTGTCCAAAATGGGGAAAATATGAAGAACTGCTGCAGTCAACTGAATCAACAAGGCGTCTCCTTGGAAATAAATCCTCTGTAGGTAGCCACCTGCTACCTACAGAGGAGGTACCCGATCTTCAATCGGTATATGAATCTTCTGACCTACTGGTACCAGACAGATTCCCAGCTTTCAAGCTGTTCTGGGAATGGCCGCGTGGAGAAAAAGTTCACCTGCAAACTTTTATCCTTCCATATATGCGCACTGGAAATGGCCACGAAAGTTTATTTTCGGCGGGTTTTATAATTCCGGGTAATATCAGAGCTGCGATGTCTGTTGAGCTGCGTAAGTCGATCTCTGCAGCCCGGCCGGTCTATCCCCCATGACTGTAGATACATTAGATAATGTACATTTTTCTTTACAAAAAAATACACTTAACAAGAGTTTAAATGGATGTCACTGCTTATTGGTGACAAAGAACATATGTAGCAAGCACTTCCGCTACAAAAATGATCAATGTTGGAAACAACAGTGAGCATCAAAAACGTAAAAAAGGTAAAAAGAAAGGGTTCCCTCGTCAGGCAACAAAAAAGGGTTAGGGTTAGGGTCACTATGCATAAAAAGTTTGAGTGGAAGTGTGTCCTTGTTTTGACACCTACATTACTGTAGTGCAAATAATCACTCACAAGGAAAAACAGACTGATTATGTAGAAAAAAAGTGAGACTTGCACAGTCATCTCATGGATCGTTGAAATAAACTATTGATAAAAATAGTTTTAAATAATGAAAGGAATGATGCCTGTGGGCAATAAAGTAACAATGCTGCTCAGAACCTGATCAGAAACTACTGATTAACCTGAATGCTACTGGAATTTTAGTGTTTTGACTTAAAGTTTTTGTCACAAATGAGCATTTCCCGCAGTGGCTAATCATTGGCAGAGTGTGCTCACCACAGAGCGCTTTTAAATGTCTACACAGAGTCCCACTTTGTTTGAGTCTCAGAGCTACTGGACTCAGACTACAGTTTTCTTGACTTTCCTCTTCTCAGTCAGTAAATTGTCACGTAACGTTTCACTCAAAATTCACTCAAATTTAAGCCGGGGACATTGTGATTGTGATTACTGCATTGATCTTTCACACTTTTTTACACATTTCTTGAGTTTGATTATGAAAGTAAGAGTGACTTTTCCTATATAACTTCTAATTAATATAATAAATGGTCTTTACCTGCAACAGGTTTATGGCAGCTTGCTGATCTTGATTGATGATAACGGAAACAATAGTTTAAATCTCCTCGATTCTAATTCAAGCTCCAAGCTAAATGTGCAGCTGTATACTAAGAAAATAAAAGCTCGGTTGGGATCAGATGTTGAAAATTGACTTTTAGAGTATTAGAAATTAAGTTCATTTTAAAAATGTTTGTAAAATCATTTTATCAAATGCAAATACTGTCAAACAGAAAAAATAGAAACATAATTTTGAGGGAAGGTTTAGACACCACATTGAACTGGTCATTACGGTTAGAGTTTGGGTTGTACTCTATAATGAATGGAAGCCGTATAGCATTGTAAATTCTAAAAGACGCAATGCATATTGTTTAAGGTGTGTGTATGTATGTGTATGTGTGAGATTTAAAATCCTCAGACAGCTGGGTGCCCATGATTTAACAGCCGATGGGGACCTTTTACTTCCACACCATTTTGCTCATGTGCAATGGCACTCCAATGAATGGAAAAAGGCAGATGGAAGTGTAACTTCAGTAAGGACTGCCGGTATATTTCAGCTGAAGTATTACTTTAACATCAACCAATTTTATTGAATTCAGTCACCCTGTATCACAGCATTTTACAACCATCCTGATCAGCTTGTACTGACCAACCCTTCTGTAATGTATTATCTATCAAGCAACATATCTGAACACACAACAGCATCAACCCACTATAAAACTATAAACACTCAACTTTTGAAGTTTTTGCATCATTTAAAAGGTTTTGTCCCCATTCATCCAAAGATCTTATTGTCTACTGTTCAATGGAGTTGTTCACCATGTAATATAAATGGCTTCTCTTACTCCCCAACTGCCTGGCTTCTCAGTATAGAATAATGGCATTACTATACTCAAGAGTGTCCTTTTTACATGAATAGGCATGGAGCTGAGTCTTGATCTGAGGAGTTGGCTTTGAGATGTCGTGCCATGCGTATAAAAAGTGGGTGTTCATTTTGTTTGTGTCTCAAAGTCTGTGCACTGCTGCTGCACTTAAATAATGAAACAGCATGGTCCACTCTGTGTTTTGGGCATTTTATCCTGAGGGTGAGTATCTTTTAATCTGAAGGGTCTTTGATGAACATATCAGTTTGGTCGACAGCTGCATCATGTTCTGAAGGTAGAAATAAACAGATAACCACCTTACTTGGGCAGTACTCTACACACTAAAAAATAGGTCCTTAGCTACATTTATAATTTTTTTCCCCAGAACTATTTATTTATTTAAGTTTATTTGATAGGGACAGACACACATTGACATAGACCAACTGAACAAAACAGCAGTCCCATGTTTGCGTCATAATGCAATAGCAACAGCTAATTCGCAGCACTTGTCCCTAGATGGGCTTTTTTTTTTAAAAAGTACCTCTAAAAATTTAAGTAATAATCATTTAAAATAGCACAACATAATGTTGACAACATCTACAAACAAACAAACAAACAGCGAAACATAAAACATCAAAAATGGGTACAATTCTGTTTTTGACATAACCAGAGTTTTGTTTGTTTTTTTGAACGTACTGAAACTGGTTACAGACTTTAAATCAAATCAACAGGAAGTGAATTCCGAACTGCAGTTCCTCTCACGGACAAAGCACTTTGAGCAAAAGTGGTTCTTCAAAAGGGGACCTTACAATTTCCATCTGAAGCCGCTCCGGTAGATCTGCTATTGCCCTGCAGTCTCTGTATGCAATCGCTTAATGGTGTAGGTGCATATCCATGTAAACACTTAAAAATCAAATTTAAAAGATTATAATTTATAAAATTAGTAAAGTCTAAAATGCTGACTTTGGCCAAAATGTGACAATGATAGAATCTGATTGGCTTTTGATGTAAAACCTTTAAAGCCCGATTATAGAGACTTGCTAATGGTTTGAGTATAGTTTGATCAGTCTGAGACCAGACAGTGGCTCCATATGAAAAATGTGAGCGAATCATTGAGTTCAAAAACATCTCTGCACAGTGAAGTGTTAAACAATTTCTAATAATTTTATAACAATTTATATTTGATCTAACAGTTTTGCTGATTTTATCGACATGGCTCCTAAAATTTAGCTGAGCATCCAGAATTATTCCTAAATATTTTTCTTGTGATACTTGCTCGATAGGATCCCCATTGATCTGGATATTCAAGGACTGTTTTCTTGATTGAAAAGCAAATACACTTTTTTTTTTTTTGTATTGAGAGTTAAACGAGAGTCATTTAGCCATGATGATAATCTCCGCAGGCTGTCCTGAACTTTTTCACTAACTACAATACTGCTCTTGTCTGATGTGTAAACAATGGTGTCATCAGCATACATTTGCAGGTTAACTTCAGGACAAATTTCAGGAAGACTGTTAACATACAGACTAAAAAGGACCGGTCCTAGGATAGTTCCTTGTGGAATCCTTGTTACTATTTTACAAAAGACAGATTTACTATTATTAATGACAACACATTTTTCACGATCTTTCAAATATGATTGAAACCGAGACAATGAGCGTTCTGAGAAATTAAATAATAAAAGCCTTGAGATCAGTAAATTATGATTCACTGTATCAAAAGCCTGTTTCAGGTCAAGGAAAACTGCACCAGTTATTTGTCCCCTGTCAAGTGATTGTTTAACCTTTTCAAGCAGTAGACTTATAGCCGTCTCTGTTGAATGATTATAATTGCAATGCCTGGGTTTTTTGAGATAAGTATTTGGTGACATAGGAAATGTCGCTTTTTATGTGACCATGAACAGACCCTAAAGAGAAAAGCCTCAGTCAACAAAATAAGAACACAGCCATCTTTGTAGCCCTTGTTTTTTAAGAGAATTTTGTCTTTCATTTCTTTCAAATTGTATTTCGTAATTTTAGTCTTATCTTTGCGAGTCCCCCCAGTTGTTTGCTCTAACTGCTGTAACTGGATGCAAATAAAGCTTATCCTTAAATCAGATACTCAGGTAAAGGCATTTGCCAATACAGAGTCTCAGTCTGATTCTTTAATATAATCATTCAGTATGCGTGGGATTTTGACTTTTTTTGTTCCGTTAAACTTTTTATTTTATGAGACAAGAAGAATGTACTAGAAACAATATAGATTTATTTTTTTAAATGGTTGAGCTTGAATAGTCTCAGGTATACATTCATACCTAAAAAGAAATTATTGAAGGCTATTAATATTGTACTGTTGATGATTATTTAAGTAAAAATTATAGCTTCTGAAGATCGTCATAACATAGTGAAGATGGAGCAAGAGCAAAATGTTCTGCAAAATCGATTTTTCGAAGTTTTATATGTTTTGTTTTGTTATATGTTTATTTAACTTTTCTTTTTGTTGTTAATACCTTGTCCTAGGAATATCCTCATTGAAGTAAAGACATCAAGTTTCTGGACAAAGCATCAAAGAATAAGAAGACGTTTCAACAAGTGAGAAAGTGTTAGAAGAAGCCAGCAAAAAAAAAAAAAAAAAAAGATTTTCCTTCTGAATCAAAAAACATCAATCATATGTTACTAATGATTTGTCTTTACGTTTCCCTCTTATTCATTTTATAGCTTTTTTTCTTATCTTTAAGAGTCAACTCGGCCATTTGCTATTTCTATTGTACAACCCAAATTCCAATGAAAAAAGAATACACTGATTAGCAAATCCTGTTCAACCTTTATGCAGTTGAATACAATACAAAGGCAAAATATTTAATGTTCAAAGGCAATATTAATGCTGAAAGGTACACACAGGTTTTGGAGCAACATCTGCTGCCATCCAAACAATGTCTGTTTCAGGGACACACCTGTTTATTTCAGCGCAAAATATTATTGTAGAGATAGCCTGGCCAATGTGGCGATAAAAGGGCAGTAGGCAGATTTTGTCCAGTGTAACAGGTGGTTTATTTACAAAAAAATTGTGACAAAAGTTTTCTTACAAACATTTTAAAAATTGTTGACTCAAAATTTAACATGGCACAAATGAACGGAACTGTCAACCATAATTAATGTCAAGTGCACTCATCTACACTTACCTGGTCCTCTCCTCCTAAACAGTTAAATTCCTCTGCTTGAACAGTCTCAGGCAAGTCCAAAAAAAGGTCTATTGTGGAAAATTCCAAATACCAGGTATGACAAAACATCACAATCATTTATTTATTGATGCTACTTCATATAGTGACAAACAAAAATGTTTTAGTGTATCCATTACATCATAGAACAACAAAATTTCCAAAGCCAAGGCAAACAAAAAGCCTAAAGCTAACTTCAAAACTTCATTTGGTACCTTCCTGTGATATCAGCTTTCTACAGGAAGATATAAATACAGGAAGTGAAGCAGCATTTTCTCCATTTGCTCCTGCAACACAGTTCCTCTAAATAAATAAAAGGTAGACTTACCAAAACTTGTCAGAAATTACAATTTTTACCAAGATGTTATAGTAAATCTGTAAATGTTTGCAGGCTATAGGATGAGGTTTGGCTAAATCAAAAACAACAAGAATGTTAAGGGTAAGTGATAAACTAAACTCTCTGGGTGAGTGGTGTTCTCACCCACTTTGTCATAATGACAGTTGAAACCTTGGATTTGGGCAACAAATTCCCCGCGACCCTCTACAGAAGAAGCGGTATAGAAAATGACTGACTGACTGACTTGACCCTGGAATGTTTAGCATTGGAAGTTGTACATCAAGCAACAATAGGAAAGAATTCCACCTACCAAGCTTCAACAGTTAGTGTCCTCAGTTCCCAAATGCTCATTGAGTGTTGTTAAAAGGAAAGGTGATGAAACACAGTGGTAAACATGCCTAGCTTTTGTGGAACGTGTTGCAAACATTAGATTTGAAATAAGTGAATATTTGTAAAAAATAAAACAAAGTTTAACAGTTTGAACATTAAATATCTTGTCTTTGTAAAGTATGTAATTGCATATAAGTTGAACAGGATTTGCAAATCATTGTATTCTGTTTTATGTTTTACACAATGTTCCAATGTCATACCAGCTTGTGTTTTGTGTTCTTGAGTTTGTGTTTTGTTATTTTACCTGGTCTAGTCCTTTGTTTTCTGTCTCCTTACATCCCACAGCTGTTCTATGTTTTCCCCTGATTGTCTGGTCACGTGTGTCATTGGTTCCCCTTGCTGTCCAGTTTTGTATTTAAGCCCATTTGTTTCCTTTGTTCCCCGCAGGTTCCTTACATGTTGTTTGTGTTTGTGTGCACGCCTGGTACCCTGTCCGTGTCCAGCCATGAGCAATAAAGTATTGTCTTACTGGCAAACTTCGAGCTTCAGGAGTTATTCTCCACATATTGGTCCAACAGAAACCCTCATGATGACATCCAACTTCATTGGAATTGTAGATGCTCCCCACAAGTAATACCTATTTTTAAATCAGAGTAATTTATGAATAGAGATTTGCTGAGTTGAGCTTTTGGCCAAAACGTCATGACAATCAATGGTATCTAGATGTTTTTCCTTGCAGTCACAATTATTTTTGTACCAGAACAAATATTTGGGCTCCAGAACAGCCGAAATATGCTCCTCCAACTCAGTAAATCAGGGTTAGCTCAATTAAGAAAGCCAATATACTGTTTTGGTAACTAGTCAAGTGTCACAATACAACGTCAAAATTCAATGAACTCATGTCTTGCTTTTGCTGATGTCTTGATGTTTTTTGTGTGGAGCAGTTTGCTGAAGTGATAAACTAACATTAGCTTGTTTACTGTCTGTTTTGACATTCAGCCCTCTCCATATTTCAATGACGATCTACTTTTTCACGAACATGCAAAACTTATGTAAGAATATTGCAAACCCAAACCCAGGGATATCTGAGGCATATAACCTGCACAAAGCATGCAGAGTGGATCACATTACAGACAGGAAGCTAGAACAGCCTCTCTCTTACTATCAACAGTGCCATATGCAATCGATCTTTTTTTTTTTTTCAGATTTTCACAAGTTCCAGTGTTTCCATGTTTAATTTTGTGAGTTTTATGTTTTACAAGTAAGCATAAGGCTGAAACCAGATAATTACGTACACTGTACAAAAATTCACTCTCTCCTCTCACTATACTGTCTGCCATTTATTCAGGCTAAAGTTATAACTGTTTTAGAACAGTTAGGATTACCTACATGTCACAATAATGTGTGTGTTTTTTGTGAAATGCTTTCTTTAAATTCAGTAGTTTACATACACTAAGATTACTATGCCTTTAAACTATTTTGAATTAATGCAATAAATTATTTACATATACACAACACATTTAATTGCGCTGTCCAATGTAAACAGGTTTTCATGATGTGATAAAATAACCCTGGCTAAGACAGTTTTCAGTAAAGTGCAATAATGCTTTTGAGGGTCAACTTTATGAGTAATTATTACTACTGAGCCCTAACATTAAAAAATAGAAGCCAGAGAATATCTGTGGTGATGTTCTGAAGATGTAAGGACAAACAATTGTATGTACAGGTCCTTCTCAAAATATTAGCATATTGTGATAAAGTTCATTATTTTCCATAATGTCATGATGAAAATTTAACATTCATTTATTTTAGATTCATTGCACACTAACTGAAATATTTCAGGTATTTTATTGTCTTAATACGGATGATTTTGGCATACAGCTCATGAAAACCCAAAATTCCTATCTCACAAAATTAGCATATCATTAAAAGGGTCTCTCACCTAATCATCTGAATCAACGAGTTAACTCTAAACACCTGCAAAAGATTCCTGAGGCCTTTAAAACTCCCAGCCTGGTTCATCACTCAAAACCCCAATCATGGGTAAGACTGCCGACCTGACTGCTGTCCAGAAGGCCACTATTGACACCCTCAAGCAAGAGGGTAAGACACAGAAAGAAATTTCTGAACGAATAGGCTGTTCCCAGAGTGCTGTATCAAGGCACCTCAGTGGGAAGTCTGTGGGAAGGAAAAAGTGTGGCAGAAAACGCTGCACAACAAGAAGAGGTGACCGGACCCTGAGGAAGATTGTGGAGAAGGGCCGATTCCAGACCTTGGGGGACCTGAGGAAGCAGTGGACTGAGTCTGGAGTAGAAACATCCAGAGCCACCGTGCACAGGCGTGTGCAGGAAATGGGCTACAGGTGCCGCATTCCCCAGGTCAAGCCACTTTTGAACCAGAAACAGCAGCAGAAGCGCCTGACCTGGGCTACAGAGAAGCAGCACTGGACTGTTGCTCAGTGGTCCAAAGTACTTTTTTCGGATGAAAGCAAATTCTGCATGTCATTCGGAAATCAAGGTGCCAGAGTCTGGAGGAAGACTGGGGAGAAGGAAATGCCAAAATGCCAGAAGTCCAGTGTCAAGTACCCACAGTCAGTGATGGTCTGGGGTGCCGTGTCAGCTGCTGGTGTTGGTCCACTGTGTTTTATCAAGGGCAGGGTCAATGCAGCTAGCTATCAGGAGATTTTGGAGCACTTCATGCTTCCATCTGCTGAAAAGCTTTATGGAGATGAAGATTTAATTTTTCAGCACGACCTGGCACCTGCTCACAGTGCCAAAACCACTGGTAAATGGTTTACTGACCATGGTATCACTGTGCTCAATTGGCCTGCCAACTCTCCTGACCTGAACCCCATAGAGAATCTGTGGGATATTGTGAAGAGAACGTTGAGAGACTCAAGACCCAACACTCTGGATGAGCTAAAGGCCGCTATCGAAGCATCCTGGACCTCCATAAGACCTCAGCAGTGCCACAGGCTGATTGCCTCCATGCCACGCCGCATTGAAGCAGTCATTTCTGCCAAAGGATTCCCGACCAAGTATTGAGTGCATAACTGTACATGATTATTTGAAGGTTGACGTTTTTTGTATTAAAAACACTTTTCTTTTATTGGTCGGATGAAATATGCTAATTTTGTGAGATAGGAATTTTGGGTTTTCATGAGCTGTATGCCAAAATCATCCGTATTAAGACAATAAAAGACCTGAAATATTTCAGTTAGTGTGCAATGAATCTAAAATATATGAATGTTAAATTTTCATCATGACATTATGGAAAATAATGAACTTTATCACAATATGCTAATATTTTGAGAAGAACCTGTACATGTGATCAGTAGTGAAAACAACAGCAGTATTTTCCAGATGGAGTTCTGGAGTGGAAGGTGTGTGTGAGAATTTGAGAATGACAAAGAGACTGGTTGAACACTTCTGAAAACATAACTACAAGGCAGATGCCCTGTTCAACTTCCCAACATAGTTACATTGTTTAAAAGAGTATGATTTATACAGCTGCTGGTTTAATTTATGCAAGACATTTTGAATAAAACTACCTGATCAGAGTGGTTGAATGAACCTTGGCAGAAAGCATAGCAAAGACATTTGAGTTTATAATAAAAGAGTCAGACATCAATGTACACAATTCTACAAATCATGACTGCATCTTTATTGATTTAGTCATCAAACTAAATTCACTTGAAAATTTGGATTATTGTGTAAAATTTTATTATTTGATAAAAATGTGATTACTTTAATTTACTAATTACAAAGCTTCTGTTTAAATAAATTATTGTTTTATCACATAGCCCCATTCGTTAATTGACAAGATTTGAGTTATTTGGAGACAAATCCGGCCATATATTTTAAGGCCAAGACACAAATGACAATAAACACACATATATTTTGCATGTGGCATCAAGGAAAACCTAAAGAAAGAAAGAAAGAAGAAATCACAAAAAAATACCAGAAAAAGAATTGCAGGCCTCCACAAGTCTGGTTGATCCTTGGTTCCATTTTGTTGGACTGTTTTTCCTCAGTGAATAAACCAGTGAATAAGAGGCCATACCAGGTCGGAAATAGATTAATATATATAATTTTTTTTAAAGCTCATGATTGTCTATGATTGTAAAAGATATACCACTCAAGATGAAACTTTCCTTATCTTTTTATCTGTTGTATTATCTGTTGTTATAATAAATATATATTATACAGATTGTTTATTCATCCCTTATCCTATGTATGTATGCATACACATATGATTAGCAAGACCAAGGCCAAGGTAAGCACTTCCCAGTTCACGCCAATGAGTCAGTGACCTGCATTTAGAAAGCAGCCAAGTGAAACACCGTCACTCAGCCACGCATTCATCCGCTGCCATCCTTCCCGTAACAAGCATTGACTTCCAAATGGGACACACACTGACTTCACAGAGGACTATCTCTGAAAGCTGCGGCCTTCGAGGGGGACGAGGATCGACTTCAAAGCACACATGCTTTGAAATGCATTAGATCCAAATAGGGTACATTCAAAGCAATGTTAGCTTCAAATGAGTCATCCTTCATAGTTTACTAACTTCAAACACAGACACGGAGGTGAGCAACTATACACTCAGACGCTCGGCGCTTTCAAAGTCATGGGCCACTGTCTACTGAAAGACCAAAAATCTAGATATGTTGTTCTAATCTTATGGCTTTACATTTTGTTGCAAGTACATCATCAATGATTATAAAGATCTAATTTTGCTGGCGGGGCAAAAAAAATAATAAAAAGTGATTTAATAGCCATTTCTTTTCTGGACTTATGAAGATTAAGGTGCCAAGATCTTAATTTGACTATGTTATATGCACCAAGATTACCAAGATTTTCATATCCAGTGACATTAGCCTTATTGATTTGGTATACAATGAAAAACAAATAAAAATTATTTGATAAAAATTAAATGTAAAAAAAAAAAAAAAAGAAAATCTGTGAAATATAAAATAGTTGTAGGCTGGCACTAAAGAAGGAACAAATTAATAACGTAATTAACGAAAACTAATTGAATTTTTAATCTATCAAAAAGTTGCTCTACATTTAACTTTAACTTAATTCTTAAACCTTACGGTTTAACTGTCTAAAGTTTGTCTGTCTTTATTAAGCTTTGTGAAGTTATATCTAAGAGGTGTCAAGCAGAATATCTGAAAAAATTTAAGTTTTGTTGTTATACACAATTTGGTCGCAGTGTCTGATTTGACAGTATTTACTTCCTGCCTCTCTATGTATTTGAGTCATCTTCATTGTTTCCCAGACATCTGAGAGGGGTGGATACCATGTGTCTTGCGTGGGTGTACTCAGGGTTTCAGCATGTTGTTCTGTCACGAATACAGCAAGAAAGAAAACAACCACAAAACAATTGGTTTGTTTCATTTACTTTTGTGTTACATTAGAAAGCAGTAAGAGCAGAGGGGTTTCTCCGCTGGTATCGACTCCTGTGTTAATTATTGCCATCAGAGTCCAAATCTTCCACTTTCTTCTACTACATCCAAGAACTGAACATTCTTCCCAAATGAAAAACAAACAAACAAAAAATCAATAGTTAATCATCAATGTAGTCCCCAGTGTTCTAGTTAATTACAGTTAATAATGATTTTTAAAATTATTTTAAGATTGCACATCAAACCAAATCTTGAAAAGGACTAGTACTCTAGGACTGGTGGTTCCTAGAGTCTCTAGAAGTAGAATGGGAGGCAGATCCTTTAGTTATCAGGCTCCTCTCCTGTGGAACCAGCTCCCAGTATTAGTCAGTTAGGCAGAAACCCTGTCTACTTTTAAGGCTAGGCTTAAAACTTTCCTTTTTGAATGCATGCTCAGTATGAGGGATTGCTTCAAAAATGCCAGTGACTGTCCATTGTCGCTACATGCTCATCCAGGAGGAGTGACTGCTACAAGTCTCTGACTTGATGCTATCTGCTGGGTTTCCTTAGAAAGAAAAACTTTTTATCCAATTTGAATAAATAACTGAATCTGACTGTACTGTTCAGAATCAGAATCAGAAAAGCTTTATTGCCAAGTACGTTTTTGGACATACAAGGAATTTGGTTTGGCGTAGTCGGTGCAATACAGTACAAATTAAACAGTATAAACATATCTACAATATAATATAAATATATGTGTACAGTTTTAAGTGAGTGAGAGTAAATATAGAGCAGTATAAGATGCAAGAGCAATACAACAGTGCAGGGGATCAGGATTAATTGGAATGTATGTACCTGACTTTTGTGAAGTGCCTTGAGTTGACATGTGTTGTGAATTGGCACTATATTGATAAATAAACTGACTTTTAATAAAGGCAGGTGCATATGTAAAAGTTATATGGTTCTCTGTTACCCACCTCTAGTTCGAATGTGACTTAATTTCCATTTTATGCCTCTTTTTTTCTCTCCTGCCTCCTCGCTGTACAGTGACTGCTTCTGCCTCTCTGCCTGCTCAGACACTTTTCTCTTAAGCTCCATGCTTGCTTGCATTCTTTTACTTCTAACTTTTTATCTCTTAGCCAAAATTACGGAAATATTGGACTAAAACTACTTATACCAGCGACTCCCAAGGATTATTATTATTTTATTTTTTTCTAAAGGATTTTGATGTTTTTATAATCAAACCCGAAAGAAGGACAAGTTGATGCCAGCTAATCAGCACAAGATGCCTCCCTTCACCACAGAGGACTTCAATAAACTTTTACAGAAATTGGCTGTTTTGGAGATGAAAATCCATCGACTAGAAGTAAATGTGGAGGAGAATATGGGGTACAGCGATGATTCAACTCTGCCTGTAATCCCAAACAGTGACAGCCAGCTCAACAACTCAGCTGGCAAACAGAACATTGAGAATAAACCTAAAACAGATTTGCCCCACTACAGTCTGAAAAGCAGGAAAATGATCCATCTTCTGAGAACAATAAAAGGTTTGAGAACAACCTTCATTCTAAACAGTCTTTTCCGAAATTGCCAGAGAAAGATCGACCCACCAGACCAAGAACCCTAATAGTGGGCAACACAGCTGTGAATGGGATTAAAAACTTCTCCAACACGAAAAACATAAGTTATCATTGGCACCAGTAACGTGGTGGTCAAAAAAAGCCATAAACTGTCAGGTACAACCAGACTCGGACTTAATATCAGCAACTAAGTCATGTAAACTGGCTTTATTGAACATTAGATCTCTGTCAGGAAAATAATTTTTATCAATGACTTCATTACTAACCACGATCTTGATGTTATGTTTTTAACAGAAACATGGTTACATGAATTTAATGAAGCTCCCATTCTGATAGTTTCGACGCCTCCGAACTACAATTTTCTTTGTGAGAGCAGACTGCAAAGAAAAGGTGAAGGGGTCGCCACTTTGTTTAAAGATTTACTTTGTAAAGTGTAAAAAAGTATTTCTGGGCAAATTTGACTCTTTTGAATATTTGGCTCTCCACGTAAAGAGCCCGGTCCGAACAATGTTCTTGAATATTCACAGGCCTCCTAAGTCCAAAACAAACTTTATCAGTGATTTTAATGAGCTTTCATCTGTGATATCTGTTGATTACGACTGTTTAATTATTGTGGGAGACTTCAACATTCACATGGACAATCCTGAAGACAGAAGTCCAATAGATCTATGTGACACTCTTAGAAATTTTGGTTTGACTCAACATGTTAAACAGCAAACGCACAAACAGGGACATATTTTGGACTTGATCATCACTAAGGGTCTAAACATTTCCAAGGTGTCTGTAACTGATGTTGCTCTATCTGACCACTTTTCTGTTACTTTTGAAAGCATCATCTCCAATAGCTCAGTTAGCCAAAGAGACATTATAAGGAGACGCATCTTTAAGGACAGTGCTGCTGAAACCTTTAACCAGATTTACTCTTCTACCTCCACTTTGCCCCGTAACACTGTAGATGAGCTGGTAGATAACTTTCATTCTAAAATCTCGGACATCATTGATTCAGTTGCTCCAATTAAAGTGAAAGTCATTTCTGGGAAGAAAGTGTATTTGTGGAGAAGTGCTCCACCAGTCAGAAGTGAAAAAAGACTGGATTCCAGGTTCACTATATTATCTATAAAGCGATACTATATTGATATAACCTACAACTGAAAAGTGCAAGGGAATCTTTCTTTTCAGAGATCATCAGCAAAAACATTAATGCTCGTGCCTTATTTGCCACGGTCGACAGGTTAACAAACCCTAGCGTAACTGTAGCATCTGAACTACAATCTACAAGGGCCTGCAATGAATTTGCTAACTTCTTCACCGAAATATCCCAAAAGATCAGAGGGGCAGTCAACACATCCGCTGATTTTGACAAAATTTCCCACTTACACCAAATAAACTACAAAAACTTAGAAGAAATTGTACACCAACTAAGCTCTTCTTCCTGCTGTCTTGATGTTTTACCCACAGCTTTCCTTAAGAAAGCTTTGCCTGTCATAACATCTGATTTAACACAAATAATAAACGTGTCCCTTCTGTCAGGTGTTTTCACCCAGGCCCTAAAAACAGCAATTATGAAACCTCTATTGAAAAATAACAACTTGGAGAAGTTGCTGCTACAGAACTACAGGCCAATCTCAAACCTCCCCTTCATCAGTAAGATTATTGAAAAAGATGTGTTTCAACAGTTAAACAACTTCCTAACAACAACCAGCCACTTCGATGTCTTCCAGTCAGGCTTCCGTGCTCACCACAGTACAGAGACTGCCCTTGTCAAGGTGTTCAATTAGATCCGTATAAATGCAGACAGTGGAAGAACCACAGTGCTGGTATTAGTGGACCTTAGTGCAGCATTCAACACTGTTGATCGACCCATTTTATTAGAGCACCTGGCAAACTGGGTCAGCCTTTCTGGTACAGGACTCAGTTGGTTTCAATCCTACTTGAAGGACAGGGACTTTTTTGTGTCAGCAGGCAACTTTACATCAAAGACCACAAAAATCACATGTGGCGTTCCCCAAGGGTCCATCTTAGGTCCCCATCCTATTCAATATCTATATGCTCCCCCTAACTCAGATTTTAATAAACAACGTAAGTTATCATAACTATGCAGACGACACACAGCTATATGTTACGATGTCACCAGGTGACTATGAACCAATTCAAGCGCTTGGTAAATGCTTAGAAGAAATCAATGCTTGAATGTGCCAAAATTGTCTTCAGTTGAATGAAAACAAAACTGAAGTAATAATCTTTGGACACAGCTACAGTTAATACAGCTAGAAACCACCAATCAGGCTCGAAATCTGGGTGTAGTGATGGACTCAGACCTGAACCTTCAGGGGCACATAAAGACTGTAACAAGGTCAGCCTTCTATCACCTAAAGAACATCTCCAAGATTAAAGGATTAATGTCTCAGCAGGACCTTGAAAAACTAATTCATGCATTCATCTTTAGTAGAATTGATTACTGCAACGGTGTCTTCACAGGTCTGCCTAAAAAGTTGATCAGACAGCTGCAGTTGATCCAGAACGCTGCTGCCTGCGTCCTCACTACAACTAAGAAAGTGGAGCACATCACCCCGGTTCTAAAGTCTTTACACTGGCTCCCCATATCTCAAAGAATAGACTTTAAAATACTTCTGTTAGTCTATAAATCACTGAATGGCTTAGCACCAAAATACATTACTGACTTGTTGTCAGTGTATCAACCACCCAGACCTCTCAGGTCATCTCACTCAAATCTACTCTGCACACCCAGAACCAGAACCAAACATGGAGAAGCAGGTTTTAGTTCTTATGCTCCACTAATCTGGAATAAAGTCCTTGAAAACTGTAAAAGCGCTGAAACCCTAAGTGGCTTTAAATCAAGATTAAAAACTTATTTGTTTAGAGTGGCCTTTGAACGTGTTATCTAAACATTATCAGTTAAGTTTTCAGTCCAATTTTCCTTTCGTTTTCTTATCCATCATTCTATTCTCTTTATTTTTTTAATTAACTCTGTTGTTTGATTTTCTGTATCATTGTAATGTTTTTCCTTATGTACAGCGCTTTGAGCTCCTTGTTGCTGAGAAGCGCTATATCAATAAACTTGACTTGACTTGACCTGGTGGCGAGGCAAATTGTAAGTAACACTCACATTGGCTCTGGCTCAAGCAAGGTTTGTAAATTTAGTATCTATGTTAGTTTATCATTTTGTAGTAATTCAGAAATAGCACCAGTGACATAAGATGACCAATCACAATAACCGCAACATACTATAACCTTGGCACACTATCCCAAAGAAAGCTTAGTCAAAGGATACTTAAAGTTATTTTCATGACATTATCTGTATACAACAATTTATTTATGTATTTGCTTTGCAATTACTACTCATGTAATCATAACATCAAAATAATGTTATGATGTGTCTCACAAAATTCATAACTAGTCACAGTAACTCGAGGAGTCTATTTTTTTAACAGAGAGCAACATAGTTATGGAACCAAAAGATTCAAGTTGAGCTATACGTTCCATGATAAATACTTTACAAAACATTGGTTCTAACACAATAATCACAGATGGTCATGTCATAATCATATTTTGATCAAGAGAAACAAAAATCTTGGGTTTTCTTAAGATAGTACTGTGCCCGCTGAACAAAACATGGGACAGATTACTCAAGATAACAATCATTGTTTGTAGATCACAAAAAAATAAAGTCAATATATGGAAGAATAAATTCAAAATAAAAGATGTGTCTCAGCTAATAAAAAATAAAACAAACTTTGTCATGTTGAAATGTTTCGTCCTCTGTCTCTATGACCTAAATATTTCTATTTAACTTTTGCTGATAAAGAATTTAATGACTGATAAAGGTAAATATTATTCACACCCCTGGCACATTTAGATTAATTTTGTTCATTCAACTAAGAAGTGTGTTTCCAACAGGAAATCTCTCAAAAGGTAATATACATGTTTAAAGAGGAAACGTTCAACTTAAAATGCTTATATCCGTGTGCTACAACGCCATACTTGTGGATACACTTTCACAAGAGGCTGTTGTTATGTGACTTGTCAGTCAATTTCAGTCCATTAAGATTGGATAAAAACTTTGGATTTTCTAACAGTCTATCAGATTTGCAACGACATCAAATATGGTGCACTCATTCACTTTTTCAGGTCTCTATGTTAAATTTATCCCACAGCCTAGTAATCATGAGATTGGGCAGTATAATAGCACGGCTTCTTAAGGGCAATGGTAAACTTGCTGTCTTTAACCCTGCTTAAGCTTGTTCAGGAATGTTAGGGGGATGATCTCTATCGCCAGTCCAGTCGCTGAGTGAGAGGCACTGTACACCCTTAACAGGTCACAAATAGAACAGACAACCATATACAGGTCCTTCTCAAAAAATTAGCATATTGTGATAAAGTTCATTATTTTCCATAATGTCATGATGAAAATTTAACATTCAAATATTTTAGATTCATTGCACACTAACTGAAATATTTCAGGTCTTTTATTGTCTTAATACGGATGATTTTGGCATACAGCTCATGAAAACCCAAAATTCCTATCTCACAAAATTAGCATATCATTAAAAGGGTCTCTAAACGAGCTATGAACCTAATCATCTGAATCAACGAGTTAACTCTAAACACCTGCAAAAGATTCCTGAGGCCTTTAAAACTCCCCGCCTGGTTCATCACTCAAAACCCCAATCATGGATAAGACTGCCGACCTGACTGCTGTCCAGAAGGCCACTATTGACACCCTCAAGCAAGAGGGTAAGACACAGAAAGAAATTTCTGAACGAATAGGCTGTTCCCAGAGTGCTGTATCAAGGCACCTCAGTGGGAAGTCTGTGGGAAGGAAAAGGTGTGGCAGAAAACGCTGCACAACGAGAAGAGGTGACCGGACCCTAAGGAAGATTATGGAGAAGGGCCGATTCCAGACCTTGGGGGACCTGCGGAAGCAGTGGACTGAGTCTGGAGTAGAAACATCCAGAGCCACCGTGCACAGGCGTGTGCAGGAAATGGGCTACAGGTGCCGCATTCCCCAGACCTGGGCTACAGAGAAGCAGCACTGGACTATTGCTCAGTGGTCCAAAGTACTTTTTTCGGATGAAAGCAAATTCTGCATGTCATTCGGAAATCAAGGTGCCAGAGTCTGGGGAAGACTGGGGAGAAGGAAATGCCAAAATGCCAGAAGTCCAGTATCAAGTACCCACAGTCAGTGATGGTCTGGGGTGCCGTGTCAGCTGCTGGTGTTGGTCCACTGTGTTTTATCAAGGGCAGGGTCAATGCAGCTAGCTATCAGGAGATTTTGGAGCACTTCATGCTTCCATCTGCTGAAAAGCTTTATGGAGATGAAGATTTCATTTTTCAGCACGACCTGGCACCTGCTCACAGTGCCAAAACCACTGGTAAATGGTTTACTGACCATGGTATCACTGTGCTCAATTGGCCTGCCAACTCTCCTGACCTGAACCCCAGAGAGAATCTGTGGGATATTGTGAAGAGAACGTTGAGAGACTCAAGACCCAACACTCTGGATGAGCTAAAGGCCGCTATCGAAGCATCCTGGGCCTCCATAAGACCTCAGCAGTGCCACAGGCTGATTGCCTCCATGCCACGCCGCTTTGAAGCAGTCATTTCTGCAAAAGGATTCCCGACCAAGTATTGAGTGCATAACTGTACATGATTATTTGAAGGTTGACGTTTTTTGTATTAAAAACACTTTTCTTTTATTGGTCGGATGAAATATGCTAATTTTGTGAGATAGGAATTTTGGGTTTTCATGAGCTGTATGCCAAAATCATCCGTATTAAGACAATGAAAGACCTGAAATATTTCAGTTAGTGTGCAATGAATCTAAAATATATTAATGTTAAATTTTCATCATTACATTATAGAAAATAATTAACTTTATCACAATATGCTAATTTTTTGAGAAGGACCTGTATAGCAAAACAAGAGTGTGTGTGTTTGTGCATAAGCTAGAGGGATGCTAATTTCAACCTCTTGTTGTTCATTAATAAGTAAAAAGCTAACTATTCACACATAGATCTCCACACTCCAAGAAAAACACACACTGACACTATGTTTGTTACCTGGATTATTATAAAATTATTATGTCATGTAAAATATAAAGTAACTCATTGCAGCAATCTGCAGCTAATACACCTAGTTGCAACAACTTGAAAGGGCACCTTTGAAAACCAGCATTCCCATGAAAAAGTATTTGGGCCTTTAGAGATTTTTATTTTCTATCACAGTTAAATAGTTTTCAAATGTTAATTTTATTTATTATGAAAAAAAAGCTATACCAAAAGACCCTGTGTCCAAAAGTAAATTTCCCTAATCCTAAAGTGGTTGTGCTGCCCTTGGCAGCAACAACTGTCATTAAGTGTTTGCAGTAACTGGCAATGAGTCTGTTACAATGTTGTGGAGGAATTTTGGCCCAGTCTTCTTTGCAATTTTAATTTAGTCATATACCAGTTTTTTTCAAGCATAAACATCCTGTTTAGGGACCTGTCACAACAACTGTATCTAAACCTTGACAAGGCCATTCTAAAGCCTCCATTTTTACAACAATTCAGAGGTGGACTTGCCAGTGTGCTTCAAGTCACTGTCCTGCTCCATAACCAAGTGTACCTGGGCCTGAGATCACAACTGTACACGATTATTTGAAGGTTGACGTTTTTTGTATTAAAAACACTTTTCTTTTATTGGTCGGATGAAATATGCTAATTTTGTGAGATAGGAATTTTGGGTTTTCATGAGCTGTATGCCAAAATCATCCGTATTAAGACAATAAAAGACCTGAAATATTTCAGTTAGTGTGCAATGAATCTAAAATATATGAATGTTAAATTTTCATCATTACATTATAGAAAATAATTAACTTTATCACAATATGCTAATTTTTTGAGAAGGACCTGTACACATAGACTCACAGTTTCCAGTTAACCTAACAGGCATCCTTTTAGAACGTGGGTGGAAACTGGAAAAGCTGGAAAAACCCACACATGGACTGGGAGAAGATGCAAACTGTACACTGAAAATCTTCATCCCAATATTTGAACTCATGAACTTGCTGTCTGGCAGGAGTGCTAACTATTATTTCAGTGTGTAAACCCAGTTACAGTACTGCACTTTGACAGTAAGCATTGAGGGTCCAAATATATGCCGCAACTAACTTTATGACAGGAGCAGAAAAAAACTGTCCTTATACCTCAGAGAATTTAAAAAAAGAAAACTACACAACCATACATGCTTTTCCACAGAACACTACACAACATGCACTTCACAGAACTGATGCATTTTCAGTACCTATATACAATCCTACACCCCAACACAACATACTGACATGTTGATATGGAAGGAAGATAATATGATTAAATATCATTAAATGATTTTTTGATTTATGAAATAGTTTTCAAACTTGATCCAGTCTATAGTTTAAATCAATTTTCATTTAAATATTTTAAATGTTAAAAGCCTATATTTTCTGGTTTGTTTTTATATAACTGTATATGGAGGGCTACAGATATGGACTCAGAAATTAAATAAGGCATTAGAAACAAGGCCTACCTACTTTAAGTTCAAATTTGATAACAATAGCCAAAAAAAAAAAAAAACTCTTCTGGAGAGGTTTTGCCGTTGGTACGTCCTTGCGTTTTCCAATGTCAGCGTGAAGGTTTCATTAGATCAACCTAATTGTCTATTTTGTGACTGTGAAACCAAAATGTTCCCAAATTGTAGACTTTATTTAAAGTATGGAGTCCTCAGCTTTTGGTTTGGCACTTAAACATCATTGCATTAATTTTGGTACAAGTGCAAGCTGAATGGACAGGCCCATTGTAATAGTTTCAGGTACTGTTTCAACCCTATTGCTTACTATACATATTTTCTTTAATGCCTGGTTTCATTATATTGTCATCTTGAATGCCTGTAAAAAAAAAAAGTCTACATTTTGAAAACCGAAGCAACCAAAAACAAAAAAACGAACAAGACATGACTTATATGACCTCTCATAGTTTTGTCTAAAATAAGGTTCCAAAATTAAAACCTACCAACAGTTTCACTCTTTCAAGCACACAAAGGTTGTTAGGGGTGTGTTTATAAGTTGATGCTGGTCTGTCTAGGGGCTGTGTGTTCTTTCATTCTACTTCATTGCTTTAAATATGATATGACAGTTGCAGGGTCACAGCCTTCCCTCATAACAGACAACCGAAAGGAAAAGAAAAAATCATCATCCCTTCATGGCTGAGTTAGCCGTACAGTGACCAAACACTACCCTTAGGTAGCCCTAAAAACGATGTTAATCTGCTGATGTTGAACCTGTATTTCAACCTGGAAAGACTCACATAAAGGAGAAACAACAAGAAGACGGTTAAATAATTTATTAATGAAAGATTATTTATTTGGCGCTCGGACCCCTGAGGGAGACGTAAACGCTGAGGATGAAGTAGGTTTGAATAAAAATCTTAGGATTATGATTAGGTACGTCTTCCCCCAAAAGGGCCGAGGCCAGGCTGAGGCTAAACTGAAGGAGATTAGTTATTGATTATCTGAGATGAGCGGGGAGTAAAACGCAGACCAAAATTGTATAAGGATTAGTCTCAAATGGGCTTACCCTGAGTTATGACTGATGATGCGTGAATGGCCGATGCCAGGTCGGGTGAGGATGGGCTGCACCTGGCAGTGTCAAGGTGGTTAGATGAATGCCTGACAAGGCTTAGAATTGAGATGCTTGCCAAGGCATGTTTGTAAATGCCAATGGCGTGTGAGAGCCCAACGGCTGCATGAAACGCCTGCCAATGGCGATTGAGCCCGATGGCTGAATGAAACGCCTGGCAATAGCATGTGTGACACCGACGGCTGCATGTAAGCCTGCCAATAGCGTGTGTGAGCCCGACGGCTGCATAAAACGCCTGCCAATGGCGTGTGTGAGCCCGACGGCTGCATGAAACGCCTGCCAATGGCGTGTGTGAGCCCGACGGCAGCATGAAATGCCTGCCAATGGCGTGTGTGAGCCCGACGGCTGCATGAAACGCCTGCCAATGGCGTGTGTGAGCCCGACGGCTGCATGAAACGCCTGCCAATGGCGTGTGTGAGCCCGACGGCAGCATGAAATGCCTGCCAATGGCGTGTGTGAGCCCGACGGCTGCATGAAATGCTTACCAAAGGCGTAGATAGTGATGAGCCTGAAGAGGCTGAATGAGGAGCATGACGAGGCTGGTTGGAATTGCCTGCCAGTGGCAGAAATCCAGGTGCATCTGAAAGAGAAAAAACTAGAATAAAACTATCTAAAAACATGGTACATGAATAAATAGGAGAATAAAATATGCAAATTTAAAATGGTTAGATAAGAGAACCAGGAATAGAGAAGGAATATTAATAATTGATCTAGCTAGAGAAAAGGATTGGATAAGGCCGACCACCACCAGTAATTGTGAGAGTTGTTACCCAAGAACTGATAAATCGTTGAGTGGATAACACAGATTGGAGGTCAGGATAGAAATACAAAGAGAACGCTGAGGAGACCAGCGGCCAAGTTGTTGGAGTGAAGAAATCAAAACTCCTGGTGAGGCAGCTGATGTGACCGCCCTGATTCGAAATGAGTTTGTGCGGTTTGATGGCGAATATAGCATGACATGAAAAGGGCAGGATGGACCGTTAAAACGAGCAATGAAGATAAAAGTAAGGACCTTTCTTTTAGAATGTTTAACATAAATAATAATTGGGATAGAACTTTGGATGGGGAGTAGTTAGGACTCTAGCAGAATCAGATGAGCTTGATGGGGTAGTAAATTCCCCTACTCTAAGGAAACTATAAAAGCTAAAAGCCAGGCACTGGAAAGAAGAAATTTGAAGTGAGAAAAAAGAAGGGCCTGAACGGAGCACTAGGAGAAGAACTTTTAAGATGGGAGGAGTGATAAGTCTCCTCGGATCTGGCTTAGGAATGCTATGATTTTATAGACCTTAGAGTAAAAGTTTAATGGAATGATTTGAGAAAAGGCTAGGAATGGGTTCGAAAAGTCGTCCTTAGAAGAGAAGTTAATGCCGGCTAATAAACTCTTAAATTAAGGGAGTTTGAGATGCCAACATTGAAGCAATAAGTAATAAAAGCTAAGGTAGGAATGCAAACGGGGTAAAGAGGAGTATTATGAGCGATGCAAAAGTTTTAAAAAGTTTGCTAAGCGAAGGAATTAGACTTGAGCGGAGGGAACCAAGCCTGAATTACAATAATTATTAGCTGACTAGAATAGAGGAATGGGGGATGAATTTAGTCGAGTATCAGGTCTTCAAGGTGGTATCTGGCATGATTGACTTAGAAGAGGAGCAGCTTTTATTTACTTCGACTACGGCTGCATTGTCGCATAAAGCGGCTATGTGTTCCTTCCATTAGTTGCCCCAGGCACAGCATGCAATAGAGATGGAGATCATCTCATAATGGCTGATGGTTCGGGTTGGGGAAAGAAAGTGGCCAGATGGCAGCAAACCACGGACCCTGAAGAAGTCCCCCAAAACTCACGGACGAAGCTGCGTCCGTGCAAAACTGAATGGAGTCTGCTGACGTGACGACGTCATCATAAAGGAAAGATATACCATTCCGGTTCTGCAGAACAGCGGACCAGAAAAACAAGTCAGAGCGGCAAACTTGTCTAAAGAAACAAAATCTAGCAGAAAGGGGATGGAATTAACAAGATTCAGAGGGCGAGAAATAAAGGAGCGACCTGATGAATTATGCGCATTGCGGTATACAATGTTTTGAGATGTACTTGAGGAGAAGTTAATGCGTAATGTAAGAAAAGGCTCGGAGTGGGCTCAGAAAGATGATCTTTCAATGAAAATTGATGCCTGCTAAAAGAGCTGCGGCTGTAGGGTGGCTTAAAACGATGAAGTTCAAGCAATGAGTGGTGAAGCTAGGACTGAGTGTAAACCAATGCTCAAAATTTCTTGAAGTTTGCCAGGCGAAGAAATAAGGTTTGAAAGTAGAAAAAGATAGACCTGGGAGATAGCAGTGTTTGGCAAATTGCGAAAGAGGAAGGAGAGAGGAATAATCGGAGTAGGGTAAATGATGGACAGAGACGGCGGAAGACCTGAAAATTTTAAAATGAGACAGGGCATGAGGACTGGATTAGAAACTCGGAACATGACTGGCAGAAATGATGGAGTTATGAGTTACAGCCAGCCAAGATTCGCTGGAGGTAAGAGCTATGTCCATTAAATGAACTTACTAATATTGACAGTACATGGATTGTTTAGTAAGAGTTTGTTATTTTGCTGCGGCAGTAATGCAGTTAATGCTCAAATTTGAAAACATTTAAACCAGGACGGTGCTGTAAATCAGTTGACTCAAACTGAACAACGCAGCGCCAACCCGATATGCAGAAAGAAAGTGTGCTCTACGATTAGATGGGATAAAATATAGATAAGATGTATATTAAAAAGTAAATGGTTCCTTAGCGCCTGATTAATAAAGGAAGAAGGTTGGTATAAATGTTCAAATGCATAAATGAATATTTAAATGTTCTATGGAGCAAACAGGTTGCTTTTAAAAGTACATCCCCCTGCTAGAGGGAGCTAATATGAAGGTTTACTAGTTTTAATAAGCCAAGTAAAGTCGCAGACGATTAAAATAATTTGCGTTTGCATTTAATTTATTGTACGGAAAAATATAGAAGGCGATGGTTACAAATTTAATATATGTGGTAAAAGCACTCAAGGGAAAGACTGTCAAGGATAAATGGGGGTTGTAAATATTTAAGGTAAAATTCATGGTAAATAATGAAGCAAAAGATTTAAAGCAGCATATTGATAGAGTTTGTGGAAATATAAATGCCTTATCATTAGTAGCTAAAGCTAAGATATATTTGGGATTTGCTGCTTATAGATTGATTATTATTAGGAGTTTTTAGTTATGCTTTTGAGAGTTAGAAAAATCCTTAAACAGTAGCTCCTAGTGTGGTCACACAATGAGTGTTTATTATTCAAGGTTAAAGCTTGCAGGTGTTTTCTGTCTGTATCGTGAGAAGACGACAGTGGATTAGGGAGGCATGGTAACTCCTCTCCCTGAAGATTCCTGAAGATGTGTGAGAAACTGACCTTCAGCAAAAGAATGTATGAGAAAACTGAGAAGGGCTGCACAACAAATGTAAAATGTATACTTCAGCAAAAGAATGTGTGAGAAAACTGAGAAGGGCTGCACAACAAATGTAAAATGTATATTTCCTGTAGTACGTGTGTGTTCAATAAAAGAACGGTGCAGGGGAGAAAAAACAGATGTGTTCCTGACTACGCAGATGCAGCATCTCTTCCCCGGCCGGGTGAATCAGCTTCAACCTCTTGTCTGTGTTTTGTTTTCTTAGACATTTAAGTTTAGTTTTTCTCGTGCAGAATTAAGATGCTTTGACCAAATAAACGAACACGCAGGAGTTTAGAAGGACAACTCCAACAAGTTACTTAATGTATTTACGTTCTGTATATTTTTTTTTAGTTCTAATGATGTGTTCACATGCAAGGCTCTGACAACAAAAGGATTGAGAACCATCCGCTTGAGAAACCATAATTTTTAACTGAGATGGATGGTATGGACCGTAAAGAACTGAAACTAGCCAAACTGAGCCTCAGGAATCAGAGGTGGCTTACGTCATGACAAAATTCAGTGGCGAGAATAAACCAGTCTAGACAGCTCCTGTACTGATTGAACGAGTTTGGACGCAGCTTTGGCAGAGAAGGATTTGTGATATTATAGAAAAATCTGGAAGCCATGTTTGAAAAGAAGATCGACGATAAGAGAGGGATAGGTATCACACTTATTCTACGCTCAGATAACAGAGCAGAAGACGTCTCTGAAATGCTTAAAGGCAGCCGAAAGCTCGCCAAAAGGGATTCTTATGGTGCGTTCACACCAAACGCGATTTCTGCAAATTTTTCGCCTCATTTGTGTGCTTTTGCCTGCTTCACATTTCACGTGAACTCCGCATTGGCATTCGGCAACAAGCGGCAACGCTTCGCCGCGTCATCAAATAGGAGGAGCTTCCATCTGCTGCTTGCTGGTTTCAACTGAACATGCTGGACATGGATTTCACGTATAATCACGGTGTTTTACCTGTGGAGAGCCGACAAACGCCGCTGACATCAACGTCCCTAGGCTCACCAGATTCTTCAGGGACGGGAACAGTTCGGAGAGTACCAACACCCACTCCAGGAGCTGCTTCTGGATGACGGTCGAGTTCAGCGGTACTTCCGTCTATCCAGGACCCAGTTCGAAGATCTGCTGCCCCGCGTTGGGAGATGAATCGGCCTCCGGGACGCCAACTACCAGTGACCGCAGTGAAACTAGCCCGAAGCCGGACACCGGACACTCAAGCTACATGGAGCCAGCGGCATCCAGCCCACGGCCAATCCGAGTCAGGCACCCAGATTTCGGGTAGCTGCTCTCTGTTGCTCCCTCTTCTGACGCGCGGTGGTTCACTAGGGACCGTCAATAAGTTTCCGTACCAAACAATCGTGGAAAATCTGAGTGCCTGAATCGGATCAACCGTGAGCTAGATGCTGCTAACTCCGCGGAGCTTGAACATCCAACTTCAAACTAACTTCACCGCGGTCTACCGGCGCTGTATCCCCGCTGCTGAATGCCTGTCCATCTGTCTTCGGTGAGTAAATAAATCTCAGCTCAGTAAAAAAAACTGCCGATTTTTAATGTCCACATCTCCTAAATTTAAGATATTTGTGCCTAAACATAACCAGGCCAGGTCCTTTCTGTACTTGTCTCGGTAAAAGTAATTAGTTGAGTCATACAACTCTGGCTTGCCGCACACTGCCACTATGATCTGGTCCTCCATCATTGACAACTGCTTCTTCTCCGCTTTGGTCCTTCACCCTACGTCACAGCCACATCCAGTCCCTGATTGGTTGACGCGACGCGAATTTAGGAAAAAGTTCCGATTTTTCAACTCGTCCATCGCGCCGCTCCGCTCCCGCTTCGCTTGCCGCGCCTTCCGCGCCGTGCCCTCCACATCCTTCGCACCGCACCGCTCCGCTCCTGAACGCGCCTCTACATAGGGATAACATGTAAATTGGCCGCTCCTTTCGCAGAAATCGCGTTTGGTGTGAACGCACCTTTAGAAAGGTGGGGAGTAGATAATTTAAACACAGCGTTAAGCCATCAGGTAAGGCGAAACAGTGATCAACCTCGGGAGATAGTATATCAGAGAAAATGATGAATGAGCTGCCCCTGCAGGATTTGGAGCAGCGCCTGAGTGAGATGTTAGAATGTATGGAAGTAAATGATCTACCTTAATGTAACGAGGAGTGGGAAACACAGCGTGCTTAAAGGGAATATGAATGAGGAAATTGTTCAGAAAGAGAATGGAGTGATACATCTCACCCTCAGAGACGAGCCAGGACGAGCGTTGCGATGCTGAATGTCTGTGGGAGGAGCCAGGAGCGAGTTGAACGTTGTCGATGCGGATGAAATGCTGATGTGGCAGAATTGGAGGCGAACTCCCGGAGGAGCTGAGTAAAGAAGATATGAAACTCTGGAGAGAATCCATGGACGAGATGAATGAAGCAGGGAAGATTGTGGGATGACCGGCGTAGAAGAAGACGTCGGAGCCTGGGGAGCGGGAAGATCGGAGGAGAACCACTGGAGAAGCCGGGCCGGTTGACGCGGCGGCGGGAGGGCGGTGAAGGCAGGGCAACTTCAGCAACACTTAGTAGATGGATTGGAGGAGTTCTTAACGCGCTTTCCATATACCCGGAGCTGAGACGAGGGGAAAAGGGGCCATTAGGCAGGAGGCCAGTCAAACGCTGCTACAAGCGGTGGAGGAGGAAGGAAGGCGGTATTCGTCACAAACGGTACGAGGGACCGCCTAGTCGCTTGAAACTAGTCGGACATGTCGCAGCTGATCGTCGAAGCGCAGCAGAAGAGCGGTATTTTCCATGCAGAGGGTCTTTAAAAGTGATGCCCTGGGAGATGATTGGCTGAGAAGGAGTGCGGACCTGCCGTTGATTGGAGCAGCCAGTGAGGAGTGACTGGACGTGGTGGGGTTGGTGAGTCTTCCATGTTGAATTTTTGTTTAAACTCCATGAGGCCAAGAAGAATGTGTGTATGTCTTTATATATGTGTGTGTGTGTGTGTGTTTTCTTTTTGTAATGTATAAACTGAAACTATGCCAAATGGAGGAAAATACAAAAATGGCAAATTCATAATAAAAAAATAGTCCTGAGATTTTGTAGGTACATGGAAAAACTGCTCTATCAAGTAGAAAATGTATAATTCATATGTGCAAACATTAATACGTGTTTGTGTGAGTTAATTATTTGTTTAAAAAAGAGGGAGAGGGTATTTTTAGGCGATTAATCTGACCCGTTAGTATTGGATCTTTATTTCCCTTGGTAGCTAAACATATTAGAGCATCCTTGGAGCCTTGAGCTGTAGACACACAAACCTTTGACCTCACAAATTCACGGTCGAACATGGAGGCAAGCTGGAAAACATACAGGTGGCAGGTCTGAGAAATAGGGTGAAAAAAATCAGGAGTGGAGATAAATAAAAGTCAGATACATTCTAAATAGGATTCTTAAGGTTATCAGCTTGCTGGGTAACTCATCTGCAAAAGTCGTAAGTCCTTGAATTCTAATGCTTATCACTCTACCATGGAAATTCAGCGTTTTAATCCCAGATCGGCTGAGTCCAGCCATCTGGAACAAATAGAATGTGAAGTCTGACAAGAGGAAAGAGAAAATGTCACGGAATCCACAAAAATTCTAAATGCTTGTGGCAAGACCTGATGAGGATTGCCAATTGGCATTACACAAGTAGCATGATGCAAACATTCTACAAGTATGACTGGCACAGAAAATACAATAATGTGTGATTTTTTGGTATAGAATATAGAAGGAACTGGGAGGTTCTGTGAAGTCCCAAATGCATAATTTGTGTCCTTGAGGCTCACCTATTCTCTGAGGCTGAGATTTATCCAGCAGCTACGGAGAAGGGCTATAGGGGGATAATATTAGCAGTGCTAGAGCTGTGGGTTTTATCTTAAGGTCAGGTTTTACATATCTCAGCCACACGCACACACACACAAACTACAATTATGCAAACTGGTTTGTTGAAAGTAAAATACATTTTGAATGTGTAAAAGGTTGGATAAAATTCTAAAGTTTTGATTCATACTCATACACACACACACACATACACACACACACACACATACAAAGGGTTTGTGACAACACCTATCTGCCACCCACAGTAAGTGACCTGGGTTAAATATGTAATGACTGCTTGTCCCACACTGAGGATTAATGGGCTGTGGAGCAAGAAGATAAAGGCACATCATTAACACACTTGTGGAAACAGAATTTATAGATACATATAAAAAAAACAAAAAACTTAGAGCAAGTATTTCAAGTGATACATGTCTGGCTTCAATTAAACATCCATTACATGTTATTATTATATTACACAACAATGCAATTACAATTACAAGGGCATTTATTTGTAACATCTTTGTGATATTTAAGGAAAAAAATGAAAAAGTTTTGTTAATATAATTATACTTTTATTTTTGACCATCTAAACATAAAATCTAACAGAAACATACTTTTTTTTCCCTTCCAGTGGAAATGATAGCATTCATTAAAATAATTGCACTTCTTTTAGCAAACTTGAAGGCAAAGTACCTAGATAAAAGAAGTGACCCCATTAAAATATTTTTTCTGTCATCAAAAACCATGATAATTATGTGTCTTTTGATATAATTCAAAATAAATGTGCTTTTGCAGACCTAATGATAGAAATGAAATGCAAATTGCCTATCACAGTTCATTCTATCTACCCGATTTGGTATTTTCAATAATAATAATCATCTTTATTGGTCATTGCACATGTACATTACAACAAAATTTGTCCTCTGCATTTAATCCATCCTTTATAGGGAGCAGTGGACTGCCATTGTGTGGCGCCCAGGGAGCATTCTGGGGCTAAGGGTCTTGCTCAGGGAGCCAGAGTGGCAATCTGTTGGATACGAACCTGGCCTCTTGTGTACCCTCTGGAACGCAAACCTCCTGTTCTAACCACTTTCCCAGATTTAGCCTTGTGATTGTTAAGTGCAGTTCAAAATATTGGTATGGCATAATCATCCTTGCAAAAAGAGGGCTAAACAATTATATTGACAGTTAGTAAGAAACTGTTTACATTCCCAGTGTTCCCTTTTTAGATTCCTGAGAACAAATATTTTGGCAATGGTGATTTGACACTGTTTTAGTCACACAGTAGACCCTTAATTCATGAATCCCTAACCGAATGCATAGAAGGGGATTGGAGGTAGAAAGGACCCCCATAGTTGAGATTCTGACTTTAGTTTTCCATGATTGTTTTCTCAAAGTATATTATACATTGTTTTATCATATTTCTTTTTTTGTAAAACAAGATAACAAGGTTTGCCTTCAATGAGTCAACTGTGCATAATGACACCACAAGGCTATGAAATTATATTGGTCTTAAAATTGACCAATATAATTTCATAGCCTTGTGGTGTCATTATGATTCCTCAACTGTTGAAGTAGAAATGCCTGCATAGAAAGAGCATTTGGGGAAAAATGACGTTTACCTGGGAGAGGCAAGGTGGGGGCTTGTGAGATTGAGAATTGATTTAAGGGGGCCAGGCATTTGTTTGAGGGGGCATTGCCCTTGCGTAAAGCCGGCCTCATGACGCCAGCAGTATATGGGAAAATTTAAATTAGATTTTTTCTTATTGTAGTTTCAATCCAGATTACAATAGCAGACAATGTGTAGTACACATTATGCATGCATAGATAGAATATGTAACCAATTAATGATACAGACATTTATTAACCCCAAATCCCAAATTTTTACCTGCAAAATACATGCATGCATTTCACTCCTTATGCCTCCTTGATGCATATGTATGAAATCTTACATTTCATCCTAGTTTGGGAAATGTAGGTTTTCTCCTTGGCAACAATTGTTGTTGGTGGGAAACCGCACACAAGCTTTGTTATTTGACCTGTTTACACATATATGATATAAAAAATAACCCTAGCATGTGAAGTATATTACTACTAGGCTGAGTATAAGTGTATTAAATACTTCACTAGATATATGAAGACACAATAGCAATACATACAGAAGAGAACTAACAACAACACAATTATTGTATTTCATAAAGTTGTTACTTAAACTTAGAGCTCAGAATGTTTGTACTTAATGTAACAATGTGCCATGTTTGCACTTGTGTTTTTGTTTATTTTACTTAGTCTGGTCCTCTGTTTACCTCCTGTCTGTGTTTATTGTGTTAATTGGTCTGTTCCTGTGTTTCCCATAGCCTGTGCCACACCTGTTCCCAGTTTCCATGATTGTCTGGTCTCATTGTTCATTGGTTCACCCTGCATTTCCTGTTTGTATATTTGTTCCTTAGTCGCTTTTGTTCACTGCTGGCTCCTTGTGTTGACATTCTGTTTAGCACACCGTTATGTCTCATCTTGCAACTCTGTGTCCAGGCCTGGTTCTGGTTTTACATGCCCCTGGTTTCAAACCTGCCCGGTCTATGAGTGAGGAAATTAAATTAAATTATACTTACTTTCAGTTACCTTGTTCCTGGAATCTTCTCTGCACGTTGGTCCTACTACAATACCACAACATGACAGAAGGAACCAGCCTAATGGACCAAGCGAGAAGATATGAGAGGGAGTTTAGACTTGGAGAGGAAATGGCGAGACGGTTCGCAGACCTCCTTACTTCACCCAGCTCACCATGGCAGAAACTGGAGGCAGCAAATGGCCTGATAGACTAGCTGGAGGAATGGGGGAGTCTTTTCCCCTGGGATCCTCTGACCCACGGGATCATCGAAGGGGAGTGTCAGAAAGCACTGGCAGTTATCGCCGCTTCCATGCAGAGGCTTCCTGCTCCCTCCTCCTCCTTACTAGGGTTGGCGCGACGCTTCTGCTCCTGCTTCTGCTTCCACCGGAGCTCAGCCAGACGGGCACCGTCGCAGATGTACAGAGCTCCGCTGCAGATCTCCACGGCCTCACCAAGGGTTCCAACTGTTTCTGCACCGCTCTTCAGGGTTCCAGCAGTTTCTGCACTGCTCTCCAGGGTCCCATCAGTTCATGCACTGCTCTCCAGGGTCCCATCAGTTCTTGCACCGCTCTCCAGAGCTCCACCGTGGTTCCGAGTCTCCCGAGCTCCACCGCTGACCTCATCGCCAACGTCCTGATCGGCGTCTCCAAGGGTCCTCTACGCTCCTGCCTGGGAAAACCTGACAGCCATTCTCCTGAACTCAATGCCCGCATGGGTCGACCTTCAGGTCGCCCACCAGAACTTTGTTTTTTTACTGACGTACTGCTTCTGGTTCTACATGCTCCTGGTTTCCTGTCAGCCATGTACCATTTCAAACCTTCTAATACACAAACATGCTAATACACCAAGGGGTTTTTTGTTGACCCTCCAAAAAACCCCGAAGAAGAAGAAGAGCCAAGTTAGATGGCAAGAGGGGGCTGAAATGTCTATGGTTTGGAAATATCTTAAAGTGAACACTGAGGGTACTAAAAAAGCAGAATGTCTGGTGTGCTCTGCTAAGCTTTAAAGAGGAGGGACAAAAACTTCCTCTTTTAACACAAGTAATTTGATTAAGAACTTGAGGACTAAACACAACACCGAGTTCCAAGAGTTTGCTACTGCTAGCAACAGAAATGCACAACCAGAACTGCAGCAAGTACTACAGAAACGTCAAAAAATGGCAACAGACATTCCAGACAATTATTGTTTCCATGGGAAGACAGGGTAAAAGAGACCCTCTTGTCCAGACAGGACGTTCTTCTCTGGATACACAATGGATTCTTGGCAGCAGTGGAAGACTACGATGTCAATTGAGGAAGTAGAAGCATATTTGGACATTTGATAACAGGGTTTCTGCTTTTTGGAGTTTGTGGTTACCTGACCTATCGAGTGATTTGCAAAACGTGGGCGGCTGTTCAAAGCAGTCCAAAGCTGCCTGCGATGTTGGATGGAGTCTGTAGAGCGATCAACACTCAGACTGAAATGTTAAGAGAGCAGAATCACAAGCTGGACACGATTTTTGAACAGAACTGCAGCCTGGCAGCGGGTTGGACTCAGAGGTTAAAGGATATAATCTTGGAGAAGTTGTACGCTCCAGATCTGTGGAAAATACCAGAAATTTGGCTATTTGTATTCACAATTGAGACATACTAGTAAAACTCTTAAGGTAGTTGGAAATTCACAACGGCCTGAACCACAACATTTATTGTTTTTCTAAATCCGGCGCCCCAACATGGCCTTGGCAACTTCTGCTAACTGGCTATCGACAAAATATTTCCTGGATGTTATATAAACACGACGCTCTTCCCCAGCACTCCCCTACTAGCTGCGTGCTTATACAACTATTTGGCCGATTGATAAAACTTCCACCTCTCTTCTCAAGGACAATGGCGCTTCTATCAATGTTGACAGTCTAATTTTTGCAAACACACTCAGACTTATATATATTTGCACCCTCAAGATTCCACTGTACCCTTGCTGAATCTTATGTGTGTGTTGCTTACCCCTGCTGAGGTTTTTTGAACTATTTCAGATTCTATTCTGCTAAGAATAATCTGAAATATGATTTTTTTTCCCTCCTATCTTACTTTACCTAAATGTGTGATTTCATTACTTTTCATAGATTTCCAGATTTCTCAGAAGGATTACCTCCAAAAGCCAATTATAATTAGTATTTGAAAATTTTACTACAGCTGTTTTTTACACCAATAACCAGAGATTTTTAGGTTTCTTAGAAGGATTCATAGGTTTTTAGATTTCTTAGAAGGATTGTATTACAACAATTTCATACCAGTGAAAGCCAATCATTATTAGTATTTAAAAGGTTTGGACCTACCAGTGACCCAGCTTCTCTACTTAGACTTCAGTGAGTGCCCATGACTGTTACTATTTGAATGATGGGACCACAGCTGCCTCATACCAGCGACCTCAAGGATTAATATTATCATTTTTCTTCTAGCAGAGGATGAATTCCTTACTGCAGAGGTCTTAATGAGCTAATTACCTCTATTAGAAAGATTAGATTAGAAACAGCTCTTATCAGTAAACCCCCAAGGATTATTAATGTCATTTGGTTTGTTTATTGTGTTTGATTTTCTGTATCATTGAATTGTTTTTCCTCGTGTACAGCGTTTGAGTGCCTTGTTGCTGAAAAGCGCTATATAAATAAACTTGACTTGACTTAACAGAAGCTCTTACCGAATTTAGCCGTTTTCAGCGGTCGATGATATTGGATTTTGTCGTCTTCTCAACGTATTGGGGCCTCGGTATGACATTCCCAGCTGCCACCACATTGTGTAAATGTGTTTTCAAAAGTTATTGTGTGAGGTACCAACTTATTAACTACTCGGTATCGGTACTTGGAATCGGCAAGTACCTAAATTGAAGTACTCGTACTTGTACTCAGTCTGGAAGAAAATGGCATCAGGACACCTCTAATTTCAAAAGTCCAGTGCAAATGTGGCAATACTTTAAAGGTCATTAAAGAGTGTCAGCATAAAGCACCTAAGATGTTTTTGAGATCGGAGTTGTATTAAGATAGTAGACACCTGCTTTGGTCATGTACATTTTCATTCTAGCCATTAGCTTAAGCTTTCAGGGCATACTAATCTGGATGTATACTAAAGAGAGATAGCAAGAGATATCTACAGATAAGATATTAAGTCTTTATAACCTTTTAAAAGAACCCTACTTCAAAAGGTTTTAACTATTCATTTAAACATGAGAGTATACAAAAAAGGATGAACAGACATCTATTAAATTTTACACAAACATAAACTGAGTGGACACCCGCTCATCACACTCTCCTCTAGTAGACAAAGTGCTGACAAGAAAGCTGCATTCAGCCAGTATTTTTATTGATCCATTTGAGAAATGAATTTTGAAATGTGTGAGATGACTCAACTTTCAGCCATGCAATTTATCTTTCTATATAACACACTTACACACACAAAAGCCAACCACATTGGTGGGTATATATGGGGTAAGAATGCTGTCAAAAACAATGTGTATGTAAAGACGGAAATTTGTGCATATTAGTCAATAGTTGTGCATAAGTAAAATCCAAAAGGGGTATTGTATACTTTCTCTATAAGAATACAAAATAAAATGTTACAGCTTCAAGAAATTACAAACACAAAGTTCAAGTTTACAGTTGTGGTTTATTCTTTTTGAATACAATATGCTATAACAGTTTGTGAATCCGATTTCTTTTCTATGATAACACAAATTTACATTAGCGACTTGGCGACACGTGATCTCTGGCTGGTTAGTGGAGCACAGAGTTAGTCGATTTGCGTTGTGCATGCACTATCACATTCCTCACCGCCAGTAAACGTAGTGCCAGGATTGGATGTGATGAGGAAGACTGTTTAAAACCAATTCTGATTGAACCCGGAAATGTCTTAGTCAATTAATGGATCAAACACCTGTTGTGGATTTTCCCATTAGACTCCTTGTTATGGTGCGTTCAGACCAACCATGAATGACACCACAGGAATGAGTGATTTACATGTAGAGTCATTTACAAGTGCGAAGCAATGGACGCAGATGACGCAATGCGATCGGTGGCATTAGGGCAAATAGAGCGAAGCGAGAGCAAAACGAAACCCTCAATGGACGCGAAGCGAATTTCGCTGGAGTTGAAAAATCAGAATTTTTTTTGTCAGTTCGCATCATAAATTAGTCAGTGCAGTCCCTGCAAAAAAAGAGGGAGAAATCAATACCTAGAATCCACAAACGTTAAATATTTAAAAAACACAGAAACATTCATGTACACATAGGATGAAGGAAGATTTGCTCTTAAGAGGTTTGTTGGTGGCTTTGAAAAAAAACTTTGAAATTTAGTCCTAAAAAGGACTGTTCAATAAGGCATGCAATAGGTTATGAAGCACACATGTGACCTTCACATACAGCTTTCTATTGAGCTGAGATTTATTTTCTCACTGAAGACAGATGGACAGGCGTTCTGCAGCAGGAGTACACTGCCTGCAATTTGTGTCCCAAAGGCTGATTCATCCCCCAATGCGGGACAACAGGTCCTCAAACTCGGTTCTGGATAGGTGGAAGTACAGCTGAGAGCGACCGTCATTAAGACACAGCTCCTGGAGTAGGTGGTGGTACTCTCCAAACTGGTTTCGTCTCTGAAGAATCTGGTGAACCCAGACCCGTTCTCTTTCCATAAAAAAAGCACCATCGCTCGCTCCATGTTGAGTTGAAGCCAGCAAGCAGCAGACAGAAGCTCCTCCTATTTGATGATGCGGTGAAGTATTGTCCGTTGGCCTCCCGAATTGCTGGCGAAATGTCAGGCGAGCGACAGCACACAAATGAGGTGAAAAATCCGCTGGAATCGCAGTCTGAATGCACCATTAGAAAACAGCAATGTTGGGGTCATCTATTTTAGGGAATAGACCGGGTGGGCTGCGCAGTTCGAGATGTGCAGCTAAACAGACATTGCAGCTCTGATGTCACCCAGGATTATAAAACCCGTGGAAAATAATCTTTCGTTACAAATTTCAGCGTGTTTAACAGGGCGATGCAACGGAGGCGCATATCTGGAGAGACAAGACAAAAGCTCGAAGGTAAACTTTTCCACCACAGGCCATTCCCGGAAGAGCTTGAAAGTTGGATATCTGTCTGGTACCCCCCCTTCTCTAATTACACTTCAACGGCCTAATTAGAGACAGACTCATCTCTCGAAGAATCTATGTAGATTCAGCAGAGCAGGAACAGCAAGCAGCGAGTCTCAGTTTTCAGCCATAATAATATATATATGTATACACAAACAACGATCTTAAAGCTTTTTTAAGCTTCTTCTTCAAGGTTCAAAAAGTATTTCACTTAACCAGCAAGTTTAAGATGTTCACACAAGAACAAGTGCATGGCGAGCTGTCAGAATCAAAAGCAAAGTTCTCTTTGCACTGGCTCTCTAAATTTACATCAGTGACAGCAGAATCCTGGCACTGCTATGAAAATGAGATGTAGTTTGATCAGTTTTTTTTTCCAGGTAGCTGGGCCAAATATTCATATTCTATATGATCTCACTTGTCCCATGCCATTTTAAATCTGACTGTGTTATGTTGTACATTTTTGACTCACTAATGCAATTAATCAGCGTAGACATATAAAATATGTCTTTACAACCACTGCCAATGAAAATCAAGTACAATTTGTGTAAAAAAAATGTCCAACATAATCTTACTTGTAAACTTCAAAATTATGTTTTGGAAATGGTTCAAGAGGTCTTAATAGTTTTTTTTTGTTGGCTTTTTTAAACCCAGTTAAAAGTTAAGTTTCAGTTTATAATGTTATCTTAATGGTAGTAAAATTTGTGATTTTGAGACATTTATTTTACAGGGGCGATGGTGGCGGCAGTGGTAGGGGTCGGGAGAGACCCCTCTGTCTGTTGAATCTGGCCATTCTGTCCGTCTCAGTCGTGTCCTTGGGCAAGACTTGCTTGGTGGGACGTGTGTATGGCAGCCTCACCTCTGTCAGTCTGCCCCAGAGCAGCTGTGGCTACAATCTAGATCACCACTGTCAGTGTGTGAATGTGTGGATGAATGGGTGATTGACTGATTGTAGTGTAAAGTGCTTTGGGGTCTCTGGGGACTTGATACTTATACAAGTGCAGGCCATTTACGATCTTTTTCCTTGAATAATTTCTTTATAATTAACATTTTTAATATTTTATGCTATCAAGTTAGTTTTGAGTACAGCCAAGAGCCTGTAAACAGTGCATGGAAATATTAAGACCAATTCCATTTTTAATCTGCTAGTCCAGTGGCCACAACTTTCAGATAGATGTTAGCAGTCCCTCCATTAACTTTAAATTCAAACAAACCTAATCAAGATGTAAAAAGCAATGTTTTGGGAGTAAAACAGGCAATTTTTTATGTGGAGAACGTTACAGACCCCACATGTATAATCTTAGACTTTTCTAGGTAGAAGGCTTGAACACTTGGTAGATTACTGAAGGAGGCCACGTTTTTCAGGGAGTGATATGTGTGCCACAGTGACCATTTGTCTGGTGATAACGCAGTCTGGAGAAGGATGCCCATGCCAGGAGGGAGGTCAAGCCACCAACTCATTCCTCTTTCTAGACACTTCCATTTATCAGGCCTGACTGCATGGATCACACACCCCAAAGTTAGAGAGATGTGTGCATGTGTGTGTACATTTACTGGATGAGGAAATTGAGATAAAGATCCAGACAAATGAACAAACCTAACCAAGATCATTTACACATTTACCTGGTAGGTATGGGATTACAAACCAAAAGGTGATTGTAGTGATAGATACGTGTAAGGATTTCTGCTATTTTAAACCTTGAAAAATATAATCTCACAAAAAGATATTTAAAGCTTAAACCAAAAAGTTACAAACACTGAATTAGAAGTAACATTTTGTTTGATATTAAATAAGACTAACCCTTTTTATACACCGAAAATTGATTTTTACCAAGATAAAAAAAAAAAAATAGATTTAGAAGTGTTAGATATTTATCTTGTTTAAGAGTTAAATTCTTATTTTAAGTGTTCAAACTTTACACTATGGTCTTAAATCAAGCACAACCTTATATTTTGTGTCTCAAATAGGCAGGAAAATTCAAAATGAAGAAAATAACTGGTAAAATAAGATATATTACATTTCTCCTCCAGTCTTATCAGAATATATATTGTTATGAGATTCTGTAACAAACTCATTATAGCTTGATTAAGTGTCACAAAAAGCAACTGAAAGAGCAGTGTTTGCTTAACATTGTTGCTTGTTCATGGGTCTGAGCCGTGATACAGTTTCTAAAGAAACAACAGTAGCAAGAACATTTTGAACAAGTCATACAAAAATCCCTCTCTTCTTCTTTGTAGTACAGTGTTCAACATGGTGAAGATTCTAAAATTGGTCAGTAAGTACTGATGACTTTGAATGAGTGGTACGTGGTAGAAACGTTTTTTCTTAAGGCCATGACCCTTGAAAGACCAAGCTTTACCCAACAAATCTTCTGGGACACTACTGATTCCTCTGGGTTCACTAGATTGAATAGTTTCCGGATGGTTTGATTCTGTCCATATGCTGTGGTTGAGAAAGGATAAAAAAATTTAGCAAATTGAGCCAAAGCCTCATCTTGGAACTGAGCAGTTGTCTCTGGATTTTCTTCAAACCCCTACGAATTCTCCCCCTTAGTGTGTCAAGGAGAGCAGCTTGGTACTGTTGCACCCCTGAGATGACACTGTTGACAGTTCTCTGTGAAAATATTTAAAATTCATATTCTTTTTTCCACCTGTATAATTATTGCTAACAGATCCATAGTTTACAATAAATATTGAAAGAAAAGAAAAACTTAACTGTGACAAATGGCACTGTTCGCGGACACTGATGGTGAACGCTGCTGCAGATCTAGTAATATGAGGTCCAGTTCTGGATTCAGCAAATATATGGTTACATCAAATATTTTCTGTGCTTCCTCAGTTCATTTCCTCCAACGCCAACTCAATAAAGGCAGTGATTTCGTTTCCTGCTTGACCGATAGAAAAGTATTACATTTGTGAAAAACAGCATCTCAAGGTTAGTAAACTTAATTGAATTGTTAAATATTACATAACTGATTCTTGAGAATCAGAATAAAACATGTCCTAGTGAGAAAAGGCTGTTTTATATGAAACATTTAGACATCATGATCTACATATTTACAAAGTTACATCTAGAGGAACAGTGTCTTTCAAACCTATTTTTGGCAAACATTTTAAACTCTTTGGGGGGAATTTTTTTAATATATGGTCTGTAGTTAGAAGGTCCATGTTAATAAATCTGTCCTCTGCAAGACGTCACAATATTTACACACCAAAAAAAATTTCTAAACTCTGTAAGTAGGAAAAGATCACACAAAATATTATTTCTAATGAATAAAAATACATAAAACAATATTTTCCCTACAAATCTGTCTGTCGAAGATGTGTCTTCAATTTCTGTCAACTCTGTCAGATTTTTTAATAATCCCCACTAAATCAGGAAATAGCGTGGTCAGCTTTATCCATGAAGACCCTCTTTCCACTCCCTGCCTTAGGTGAATGTAACACATCAACGCATTTTCTGGTGAGTTTTACATTCTTTGATATTTTGAACAAACAATGTTGATACTCCTATGGTCACAACTGGAACATGTCATCACCATCTCCTGGTTGTGAAGATTTAATTTTAACATTTGTCGGCCCAGAGAAGCTGGTTACATTCTTGGTGTTGGTGCTTTTCATGGTAGAATTTGAACTTGCACTCAGTGAACTGTGTTAACTGACAATGGTTTTCTGAAGAGTTCCTGAGCCCATATGGTAATATCCATTACAGAATGATGACGGTTTTTAATGCAGTACCTCCTGAGAATCAAAGGATTCAATGTTGGTTTTTGGCCTACTGCTTACGTGCAGAAATTTCAGAATCTCTGAATCACCAATTAACCCATTCACCAGTGAATGAGACAGGGGCAACTTTTTTGTTGCTCATCTTTTTTGCATCGTGTTAAAAGGATCAAATTCAAAATAAGTTAATATTTACAAACAAAATGTAGTTTATCAGCTTGGACATTACATTTTTTGTCTTTGTAGTGTATTTAATTGCATATAGGTTGAACAGGAATTACAAAGCATTGCATTGTGTTTTTTATTTATGTTTTGACATTACGTCCCAACTTCATTGGAATTGGGGTTGTAAGATGGCTGCCAAAATCAACACTGGTTTACAATGACTCCAGGTCAGGGCTCCATTTCTTCTGTAACACTGTGACATCAGTACATCAACCTTCATTTATTTAAATGTTGATTACACCTCTCTTTTTGCCGGAGAGCTTGAGCTGCGGTCCGCTCGAAACAGCTGTAAAACCAGCATCAGTAGTATACTGTTTGGGATTTGCTGGCCGAGCCAGCTTTCTGTGAAGCAGAGGACAGCAAAGCCGTGGAAGTCTGAGTTTCTTGTCCTGAGAAGGAGCAGCTTGTCGGCTTTGTTCGCCAACAAACAAACATTCACCAGGTGGATAGATAGAGGCAGAGCACGCAGTGCCTGCTGGTGGAGCTTTGCGATGGTACTTGAGTGTATCCCCAGTCCATGTCTCTGCAGACTGGGGAAAACCTGCGGGTACTAAAAAGTGTGGGTACTAGACAGGCCTGCCTGATGTCCAGACTAGATCCCAAAGAGAGCTTTCAACAAGGATCTCAGGTAAACTCTCAGGATTGATGAAAAGCTGCTCAAAGAGCACTGCCCAATGCTTTCTGTGTTTTGTTTTGGATTTCTGTACTGAGGTGGCCCTCTGTGCTGCCATTTTGAATCTAAAACACACACATGTTGCCCCAAAACACATATACACTTAGGATGAAAAACCTGTCTCCCATGGCGTTTATACATGCATATCATTGTTTGAACAGATAAATGTGACACTTTAAGGCATCAGGAAATTGAGGTCCACAGATCCCTTCCTGATATCTTGGCTAATTTGATATTCCCATGATGTCAAACAAGTAAGGATCATGTTTGAAGTGTTCAGCATGTGTCTCAGTTTGTTACTAATGTTGTGAATTAACCAGAAGCTGTCAAAGGCATGACATTATCATCTGGGTTTTGTTTAAAGGCACGGTCATCTTATTGTGTGTATGCTTTTGGCTTGAGGAAATCATTGAAACCTTCTCCAAAAATAACAAAATCTCACTATCTTTAATATGTTGGTATTAGCAAATATAACTCAATTTTGGCAATCCTAAAAAACCTAAAAAAAAAGGAAAAACGATGTCTGATTTAAATATCAGACAGTAAGATAAAATGTATGGTCTCTTTTTAAAGAGCGTATGTTAAATATCTGGTAAATGTTTGAAACTGTGAATACCATGCTACTTTGTAAATCCAGCTGCTTATTCCAGTTTTACTTAGACAATCCCAGAGAGGAATGACACTGTCTTTGCTGTCTCATTTTGACATTGATATCTGTATACTTTATGACAATATACGGCAATGATAATAGTCTAAAAAATTTAAAATGCTAATGTAGCATTCAGTCTATTATGTCTTTTTGGATGGATTACAGACATAACCTTTGCTTTGCATGACAGGACAGCTGATAAAGGGTTATTTATCAAACTTTATACTTCTCTATTAGGAAATCAGACACATGCTATTACAGAATGACAGTATCGTTTGCAAGGCATTGTGAAATATTAGTAAAACAACCTTGTGTACTTTGATAAGTGTATTTTTCCACACACCTGACAGCCTTGTGCTTTCACATTTATTGGATCAGTGCATTTTCCTATATTGTCCTAAGGAAGACACATTACACTACTTGTTACAAGTTTAGAATTTTTTTCTGAGGTGTTTATAAAATAACCTTTATGCATTATTTAAATCACAACAGTATTTGAGTAGCAACCCTTTCATAAAGCCTGTCTGTAATATATTTTTTAAAGATACTGGAGATACATTCTGCAGAATATGGTATGTTCTACTGAATAGACACAAACTACCCTAACTCTTTAAAAGAGCTTTTGGTATTCAGTCTAACAAAAGAGCATACATGGCAAACAAAGCTCATCACCAAGTTCTATTCTCAACAATTTGTTTTAGTTTGGTTAGTGATAATTTGCAATTATTCCTCTTGTAGGTCTAATCTTATCACAAGAAATTTGTTTTACAAGCCAAGGGTATTAAAACATTGTAGACTTGATTTAAATGCTGAGTCATATAACAACCAACGAGACGGTTAATACACCTGTTGCACTCTTAATGAAATGTTGCATGTTACATATAGACTTCATAATGTCTTTCCTCTATATGGGTCTGTCCCTGGGTGTTAATTTCAAGTGTTTAAAGCGTTTAAAGACTTGAAGACTTTGAAGAATAAAGAGCAGTATTTATTTATTTATTTTGTTTTTGCTGCACTAGTTACCTTTATTTTTGTTATTATTCTTACGTAGGCAGACAGAAAGTGGGGTTGAGAGAGGAGGAAGAGATGCAGCTTAGGTCTCTGGGGTCAGGGCTCAAACCCAGGATGGTTACGTCAAGAACTGAGACCTACGTATATGGCTTGCGCACAGTACTGCTACGCCAAATACCACACCCTTAAGAACTGTGTTTAAGATGAAATTTAAAAACACCTTCTTTAAATGTTTCATTTGGTTTCTATGGTTTATAATAATTGATATTTACAAGTACTCGTGCTATATGTGGGAAATAAAGTGAAAGACAGTGTCTTCAAAATGCAGTTTCTATGTAAATGGGTTTTTTTTTATTTAGCAGTGAGCCATCAAAATGAGCAGAGATAAATACTTAAATATTGTGTACAATTAATCTATATAATATGGTTTTCAATTTAACTGAAATTAAGGCACCTAAAGTAGTCATAAAATTGATCAATTTGTTTCTTAGTAAAAAAAAAGGCTAAAGCAAATAGGCTTGGTGTCCAACCTCTGAGGAACATTGACCATACTATGATTTAAAATAAAAACTAGATAGAAATAAGTTAAAGAATGTGCTATTTCTTGCACTCTTAAGAAGTGATGCCTTTTTCTACTGGAATTCACACCTAAATGTTATACATACATAATGATATCCACAACATGGAACATCTTGAGATGTCTTTCACACTCCTAACATTCCAGTAACTGAAGTTGCACATCTAGGAAACATATCTGAAAGCACATCAGATGTCTTCACAGGCACCAGATTTGTTGTTTTTTTTCCTAGGTGAATTGTGACGCTGCATGGAGCCGCCAGACCTGAACCTGTGACAGCTGCACGGCTGGTTGAGCACCTCATGCTGCCAAGCCATCAGTTTGATGTCTGAATTACAGTGCACGCATATATTTATTAGCCAGGTTGCCGCTTAACATAAGTCTGTGTTGATCTCTACAGGTATAGAAAAAAAAATCTAACTTGTAAAATTATCGCTACCTAATTAACTTTTACAGTTGTTTTTTAAATCTTTTTATTACAAAAAACAATGTGTCCATCACTGTAGCAGATATTTGCATTTATTGCTAACAAAGAGTGTGGCTCTTTGTGGCCAGCCAATCATTTTACTTAGGGTTTTAGGCAGTCTGGAAAAGCAAAGCAACAGATGGAGTGTATTGTGTGTAGTCCTATTTGATACCATCTATCCAATAATCCATCAGTCTGTCTGTCAATCATTCTGCCCATCCACTTGCCTATCATTCTTCCATGAATCCATCCATCCATGGAATAGAGAAATGTTTAGGTGCCATTTTTTGCAGATTGAAACATCTCAGTAACCATTAGACAGGGATATTGTTGGTCTCTATGGACATTCATGTAACTGAGTAAGACTGTCAACCCCTTGCCTGTCAATGTAAAGTTGTGAGTAAAAATAAAAGTTTTGCTTTGTTTACAAGATTTTAGCACACTTCTAGCATTTAGATTAGGAGCCATAGTGTTGAATACACATCTTATCTGATCTGTGTTCCACATAACTTTATTCAGAATTATGAGATGATTCTGAATGAACAACTTGAATAAGAATCAAACAACTTAAATAAGTGTTAATGTTTTTACTAGATCATAATAAAGACAGAATACAGACCTAGTTAGATGTTTAGTCCATCTTTGAAACACAGGTTAAATTTGGAGGCACCTTTTTCATTCTGTGATTAATTAAATGAAATTGCTCTATTCAAGTGTCTTTGAATTTTAATCGTATGGTGCCTAGTAATAAAAATAGCACTGGTGCTAAACACACGCACATGCACACACACATGCACATTCAATCCAGTCATTGTAGAATGGTAAATGTGATAAGTATTTGAATATGACTATCGCTAGAATGGTAAAGATGTGTAGACTCTTCCCTACCTAAAAAGATAGAGGAGTGGGAGATTCAGCATTTTGAATGGCATTAATTCTTCCCCTAAATTGCACTTGCATTACATCTGCATATGCTTTTATGTTAGATTGAGAGCTCTTCTGTTTAAGTGTCACTTTTTGGTGGTAGCTCTCCTCTTGTGTCTGCATGATATGGGTTTGGCACCAATGAATGTTTCAGTTCAAAATAGATTGTTTTTTTAATGTCAGTCAGACACTAACCATTCAGCACAGAACAGCCTGGATGAGGGAGAGGCAGCACATTCAAAAAGGCTCTTGTGGTAATTCTGCACATACAAAAAAATTAGGTATGCTGGCAAAAATAAGCCTGTGCAAAAGACGTTGAAAGGATAAATGCACTAAAAGGGTATGGAAACAGAAAGCAGCAATAGCCGATAAAAGCTGCCAGCTGGAGTAAAAACATGCATGTTGCAGTTACACGTTTCCCCGCCAACAAGCACGAGCGCTGCCTTACCTTTTTGATAAGGCTAACCTACAACATTTCGCTGACAATTTGGGTTGTGTGAATGGATGCCAGTAGTTTGCACAACACTGATATATCACTGATCTTCCTATTATTAAAGCTAAAAGGTTTTTCAACTCCATTATTTTGATTTTATATTAATCTATATGATATCCATTTGCTATTGTGTTAAAAAGACTTAGAAAAGATTATTTTACCCTCCATTTAAATGTGTATTTAGTTGAAAACTGAAGGTTCACCTGCTGCCTATATGAAAATGTTCACTGATATTAAAATGTAGTTGTAAAGTTCTTGTAGTACAGGTACATCTTAAAATATTAGAATATTGTGAAAAAGCTTAATATTTTTTGTCACTCATCTCAGAAAGTGAAATATAAATTCATTACAAATAGAGTGAAATATTTCAAGCCTATTTCTCATAAATTTTGATGATTATATATAACAAATTATGAAAACAGGAAGGGTGACAGCACAGATCCCTGCCGGGCCCCCATACTCCAGACCAGCAGTGTCAGAGACACACGTGTCATCACATACTGTGGCTAAGAAGATGGTTGAGGACCACCTCAGATGAGAAGTCAATGCTACAAGCTGCTGAGGTCCTTTTGTATGTATGGTCTTAGGCACCGGTACCACACTAGGGGTCTCCCACAGCAGTGGTATTCCACAGCGTCAGGCTCTTGTTGCACAAAGGGACCTGTGATGCCTCACAGTTGATTTGCACATATTACATATTAACTTTCAATCTGTAGGGTGGCCGGGCACTCCCTTAGAGATAGGGTGAGGAGCTCGGCCATCCAGGAGGGGCTCGGAGTAGAGCCGCTGCTCCTCCACATCGAGAGGACCCAGTTGAGGTGGCTCGGGCATCTATATTGGATGCCTCCTGGATGCCTTCCTCAGGAGGTGTTCCAGACATGTCCCACCGTGACCCGGTCCCGGATAAAGCGGAAGACGAATATGAGTACTTTCTATACAAAGTTTAAATCAATATATTTGTAGAACATAATAATAATTAAACCAAACATTAGCTGTTACATATCATCTGACTGAATAATATCTTTGTTTAACTTCCACCCAATGCAGAAACCCAGCAGGAGTATGAAAACGATGTTGCGGGAGTCAATCTTCCTCCACCGGTATTGTGAGCTTCGACCGCCTAGTCAGCTGACAGCTGGCAAGGTGAGCTGGCTCTTAGAGATCTCTGAACATGTCACAGCACCTTTCCAAATAAACAATATCTTGGTAAACCTAGCAGATATTTCAGGTTTGCACAGCTATATTCTCGCCTATAAACATTGTAAAAGTTCATTTTGTTCAACAGAAAACGCAATATATCAAACTTTATTCACTGCTTTTTTTTCTCTCCTCTGGCCATTGGTACTTCCGTTTCAATAATCAGCCTCGACCAGCAATTAATCATTGGATAGGATAGGCCACAAGGGATACTTCAGACCCATCCTTCAAATATGAGGAAAAGAAGGATGCATCTGGAGGAGCCTTTGAATTTGGACAGCCTTAATTGCATCGCTGTGATGTGATCGGCCTAAAATGCAACCTTCGAAGGACATAGCCCCTTAACATGTGTAAACTCCCACGGAAAATTATATGGCCTTGTGCTAACAGCTAGCAGCTCAATTTCTTTACTGCTAAGCATCTTTTTAATAGCTATATGCCAGACCCCCTTCTCTCTTCTTAACACTGTCCTAGGTTCTGTCACACGTAGTATTTGACAACTGTCCATGTTTGTGTGTGTCTGGAGTTAGCTAGTTTAGCCACATTTCAGTTCTGCTCTCCCTGTAACCTCTCTGATGTCAAGTAAGCACTGGCAAATTACCCACTTTATTGGGAAAGGATCTCACATTTGCCATGATGATGAACAGGATGATGAGTCTTTAACTTTCCTCTGGTTGCGACACCCTGCTACGCATGGATCCCACGTCTCCTTCTCAGCCTGCAGGGAGTATCCGGTTGCTTGGTGGGAGGCAACACAGCGTGGCCGGTCACCCAATCTCCAAACACAAAAGCTGTAAAAAAAGACAATAAAAACAAAGTTGTCCACCAAACAATCAGCTCCTTAATTTGGAATACAAAACACGTCTAAGAATATATTTAACAAAGGAAAATCTCAGAGCTGAGTGGGGAGCTTTCTGCTCGTGCAGTGCCAGAAGTTCAGATGTCTTTTTTGGGGGGTCTTGTAATCTTGTCTACCTTAAGCTACTATTCTATACAAACCAATGCATCTAACAACAGTTAATGTTATTTGAACCATGACTGTTAATATTTAGAAGTTAAAATGTTTTAATTGAAGTGACTGCTTTTGCCACTAAAATACAGAAAGTGCTTGTTTTTGGACATAAAATGTTATAAGACATTAAATTACAAAGAAATTTAATTTTACTTTGATTTATATTTTGTATTTAAAGAAAAGTTTTTTGGTTTTTTTAATTTTTTTAATGAAACAGTTTTCATTTTTTTCCATGGGCAGAAGAGAGATTTGGGCAGCTTTTGGGGTTATAATGGCCCTTAGTGGTCAAGACAATGCTTTACCAATCCCAGATTGAGGATTAATATGGGAAGAAACTTGTGCAATCAGAAACTAAATTTGAATTGCTCTGACTGAATTTGTGTTTGTGTAATTTGAAATTAAATTCATTGGTTTGAAAAGGAATTTCACTAAACTGAAACAGAATTGTATGGTTTGAAATTGAATTCATTTGCTTTTAAAATGTATTTCGTTGTATTAAAAATTCAGTTTGATTACGTTCACTTTCAAGTCTGTAATTCAATTTAAGTTCCAAAATTCTGTTTTTTGTGTCACACATCCGGGTCCGTGAGAATAGCCACAGATTAATCAAACACTGATTCATGGATTTACGTTTCACATCAGTTTAAACTTCCTTTACGGCATGTTGAGCTGGATCAGTGCAGCATACATGAACTTGTCTGAACCAACTTGTCTGCAGACGTAGAGATGTGTAAATTGATGATGATGTCACACCCTCTAAAAAACCTTCATTGTTGATGAAGAGATATAACTTTCTCAAGACTTTTACAGTGCAAGCTATTAAATCTTGACTTGTCTTTTGAATATTTAATGGTTTTATTGGCAAATGTATTCTAAGAACTTCTGACACCTATCCCTGCTGACCCCTGCTACACCCCCACACACCTAAATGTTATACATACATAATGATATCCACAACATGGAACATCTTGAGATGTCTTTCACACTCCTAACATTCCAGTAACTGAAGTTGCACATCTAGGAAACTTATCTATAACTTTCTATCTATAAGAAGCGTCATGTAAACAAATGATGGTCAAACAATAACACGTATGCTACCTGTAGCTATTAGCGAAACATGCCAGATTATCCTAGTTTGCTGCCGGTGTTATGTCGGTCCGCGTTTCTCTTGCCTTTACCTCAGTGTAACTTCTGTTGCCCAGCAACCATGTTAGCGTGAAGCACAAAGCTGTGAAGCCGAACAAATGGAGCCTGAAGGTTAATAATGCTGTCTCTACTGTGAATAACTACACGGTTTTTATTTACCCTTTTACATATTGCTGATGGCTTATAGCTGTTTTGTTTTAAAATTTTATTGTTTTATGATCTTGTTCATTATTTAGCCATTTAAAATGTTGAAAATATTTTTTGTGTTTATAGATATAAATCTAACACTAGATAAAATAAATAGATGACAAATACCATTTGCTTAATTTATTTGTAAAGCTTTTAACAATTTAAACACTAACATATTAACTTTAGGAACAAAGTTTAAATCAGTTTATTTGCAGAGCATAATAATCATAATTTTTTATTATTATTATAAATAAACCAAACATTAGTATTAGATTACATCTGACTGAATTATATCTGTCTAACTTCCACCCATTGGGGAAACCCAGCGGGAGTTTGAAAACAATGTGCCAGGAGTCAGCTGTTCTCTCGGGGTTTAGCGCACCTCAACCAACCGGTCAGCTGGCAAGGCGAGCTGGCTGCTGGGGCAGCGGACAAACACATTGGCGCATTTGTGTAATTAAGCGATATCTTGAGAAACTGATCAGATATTTTAGGTTTAGCAAAGCAATTTTCAAAGCAAACAAGTTCAGTTTTAAACCTTTTAATTCAGTTTCAGTTTAATGAAATTTATTTTCAAACCAATGCATTTAATTTCAAATTACACAAATACAGATTCAGTCTTAGGAATTCAAATTCAGTTTCCGATGGCACAAGTTTCTTCCCATATATTAACAGTAATGCCTAATAATCAATTAGGAATCGGTTTTAATACCTTAGAATGACCTACAAATTTGTTAAGAATTAACAGAGACTTTTTAGATTTTGAAGTTCGGCGCAAAAATTTTGAACAGCTCAAAACTTTTGGCATGCATTCCAAATGGCTCAAGATTTCAAAGGACAGACTATGAATGAAATTCGAATGTGTTTCAGGAACTTACTACAATTCAACTAAGAGTCCTGAAATTTGGCAATTCTTGGTGATTCGTGTTATTTGAGGTGTCATGTTTCTGAATGATATTCCCTGGTGAGGTTCTTGATTGTTTTAGCATTGTGTTTTATCAGTATATGTACAGGTAATTTCATTCACGAAAACAGCAATTTCGTTAAGAAAGAATTTTGAAGATCTGGGTTTAAATACCTGGAAATAAAAATAAAAAAATCAAACATTGGACTCTCTTCTTGATATTAAACCTTTAATTATCTTCTAATAATTTTGAAGGGGCAGGGACTGCAGATGATGTGCCTTTTAGCATCCAAAAAATAAATTTAAGCTTCTGAGCTACTCATAGCTCATACTCAAAGGGTGGCTTGTCCTCTTCAAGTTTGAGGAGAGTTCCTGCCTCAAGTGGATGAGTTTAAGTATCTCGGGGTCTTGTTCATGAGTGAGGGAAGAATGGAGCGGGACATCGACAGACGGATCGGTGCGGCTGCCACAGTAATGGGGGCGCTGTGCCGGTCTGTTGTGGTGAAGAGAGAGTTGAGCCGAAAAGCGAAGCTCTCGATTTACTGGTCGGTCTACATTCCTACCCTCACCTATGGCCATGAACTTTGGGTCATGACCGTACAACTCACACAGCCTGACCAAAATTGGTCAGTAACAGATTGTAAAAATGTTTCTTGGATTAATGATTATTTCAGCGACGCCATTCAGATGATGGGTCATTTAAAATTTGAGGTAAACAAAATAAATGCACATATCTGTAACAGGTGGATTGTTAGTTGCATGTTATGTTCTCATGGGGTTTGAGTGGGACACAGACCAAAAGCGAGCTAGGGTATGGCCCTTGTAATGCAGTTTAGCACCGATGTTCAATAAAGTTCACAGTAAGCAGTGTAGTGTTGAGCAATATATTTATTTATTTTCTGGGAACCTCAGTACATATTTGACATTAATAAACACCACAGTTTACTTGAGTATTGTTACTGACTTTGGAAGTCCCTTTATGAAAACAGTGTACCCAATTCATATGACAGTGAGTTTACTGTACTGCAAGGCTCTGCACAATCATGAGATACTGTGACACTGCTGAGGAGTAAATTAAAATTAGAATAAGGGGTCAGGTATGAACTCGTAATGGTTAGGGCTGGGGTTTAGGTTGGTCTGTGCACTATGAAGTGAGTAATTTTAGAGGTCTTATAAGGATAGATGCATATGCTTGCGCAAATGTGTGTATGTTTGCATGCGTATGCTCTCCTGCCTTGTGGTTATTGGATAAAGAAGTTGCAGCTTAACATCAAGATAGTTTAATCTCCAACCAGCACTGATACAGCACAACTGCTTGGGATCTCATTGACTCCTGTGGGCAAGATCACCAGCACTCCCTAACACCTGATAAGATTAATTTTTGCTTAGCATACATACAAGCACACCCCTTCCCACCATCACCACCACGAAATGTACGGGCACTTGCTAAATTTTCCCACCTTTCTGCTCCTGTTATTTTTCTGTCCCTCAGTTCTTGGTAGAAGAAACAAAATGAGGGCAGAATTATCATCAAACTGCTCTCAGCCAAGTCACAAACCCAACAGAGGTATTAGCCTGATAGGATCTGTGGTCCTCCATCACACACTGCCAAAAACACACATATTGCTGCTTGCATGTAGGCCTGCTTGGGCCCACATCCACACAAACACACCCAAATGCTGTTGTATACGGTCATACAATGACTGATTGTTCTTCTATTATCTGATGTATTAGCCAGTGGTTTCTTTCTATTCTGCAGCAAGGGGGAATTGACTCCCGAATGCTTGTAGTGAGAAAACTCATTCCAATGATCTGGGTCAGATAGAGGCACTCCCATCAGCCAAAGACATTTCTGGATCAGAATGACAACAGAACCTTAAAGAAGTTGGAAATTGGAGGATGAGACAACTTCCAGAGAAGATTAAGCACATATGATAAAACACGTGGTGTTAATTTTCACCCAGTGATCCAGGAACAAATTATTATATTTCTTTTTTTGTTATACAGAACTATAAATTGCTCTGGGCCTCTTGTCAATCCATGGCACTCAAACACTCAAAGGGAAATGGTTTCTGTTTTCTCAGCAAGTAGTTTGGGTTTTGAAGAAATAGGCTTGCAAACAAATAAATGGATCAAAACTATCAGACTATCTATTCCAAGTCTGATAAATGACTTGTTTTTTTCTCTTTTTTATCATACCACTGAGTCTGTAAGAAAAATCTGCCATGTATGAAATAAGAGAATATATTTCAGAGGCTCACATATTTTGAGTTTGATTTTGCCACACTGGAAATACAGAGGAAACAAAGAGGGTGATCAAAACTTGTTACACACAAAGTGACTTTCCTACTGTCAGACATGTCAAAGGAAATGTTTAGTCTCCAAATCTTTGATGATTCATGTTGTACTACTGAAAGAATTGCATAAATTTCAATGTTGTGATTTGTCAAAAACAATTTACATTTCAAATGTTTGTTGAAAATGATGATGTGAGCAAATATTTACAGTAGCTAATGTTTCTTTGACAATGAATAAACCAATGAACACAGGTTAACAATTACAAAGATAACAATCAAAAGAAAGGATAGTTAACTTGCCTATATGAAGATGAGCTATACGTCAGAGTGGAGACTGGTACAGTTGCCGCACGGGAGTGTCAGGATCTCTGTGTTGTGTTTTGTTGTTGTGCACTGTGCTTGGCCTCTAGGTGGCTCTGGATTCGTGAGGAGTGGTGACAATTGTTTCCATATTCCTTAATCATCCTTGGAGGGTATTTAAGATGGAGGCCGCCAGCAGTTCAGTGCCAGAGTGTTGCCCTCAGTGGTATAGACTCAAGCCACAGTTAACCTAGGTTTGTCTTTGCCATCCAAGTAATTTTGTATGTGCTCCTTCGCAGGCCGGATACCTGGACTTGACTTTGTCCCCAAGCATCTTTGCTATTTTGGATTTCTAGACGCAGCCAAGGGCCGGAGGGGGTCTGGTTTGGGGACCAGTGGATTTCGTCTCTTCTTTTTGCGGATGACGTGGTCCTGCTGGCCCCCTCTAGCCAAGACCTACAGCATGCGCTGTGGCGGTTCGCAGCCGAGTGTGAAGCGGCTGGGATGAGGATCAGCTCCTCCAAGTCCGAGGCCATGGTACTCGACCGGAAAAGGGTGGCTTGTCCTCTTCAGGTTGGAGGGGAGTTCCTGCCTCAAGTGGAGGAGTTTAAGTATCTCGGGGTCTTGTTCACGAGTGAGGGAAGAATGGAGCGGGAGATCGACAGACGGATCGGTGCAGCTGCCACAGTAATGGGGGCACTGTGCCGGTCCATTGTGGTGAAGAGAGAGCTGAGCCGAAAAGCAAAGCTCTCAATTTACTGGTCGGTCTACGTTCCTACCCTCACCTATGGCCATGAACTTTGGGTCATGACCGAAAGAACGAGATCACGGATACAAGTGGCTGAAATGAGCTTCCTCCGTAGGGTGGCCGGGCACTCCCTTAGAGATAGGGTGAGGAGCTCGGCCATCCGGGAGGGGCTCGGAGTAGAGCCGCTGCTCCTCCACATCGAGAGGAGCCAGTTGAGGTGGCTCGGGCATCTATACCGGATGCCTCCTGGACGCCTTCCTCGGGAGGTGTTCCAGGCACGTCCCACCGGGAGGAGGCCCAGGGGACGGCCCAGGACACGCTGGAGGGACTATGTCTCTCGGCTGGCCTGGGAACGCCTTGGGCTCCCCCTGGAGGAACTGGAGGAGGTGTCTGGAGAGAGGGACGTCTGGGCGTCTCTGCTGAGTCTGCTGCCCCCGCGACCCGGTCCTGGATAAGCGGAAGACGACGAACGAACGAACATTGGAGAAGGATCTCCAAACTACGTGGATTAAACCTTTTTTGCCTACCCTCTGCTTTCCGAAACTACTGGCTGGCGGCTACTTCGACGGTCCTCTTCTTGGAACTACTACGGACCACCTCAAGTGAACCCTGTCCACCCTCCCACACAATAACATCTCTAACAGAACCTCAGAGTTACCTCAAAGTGAGTCAAGTACTTGCCTGCTCCGTTCATTTCAGTGTGCAGCTCCGTTGTTGTCTCACCCCTCCTGGTGGATCAACCTCCAGTTCCTAGTAAGGCAGATTTGTTATTTAGTAATATTCACCATTTTGATTCATACATTCTTACCGCGTCTACTTACCTTGCAGTTTGTCCTCCGGTTCCAGCTCCACCCCTTTCCCCTCGCTCACTGTAAAATAAAGCCTTTGTTAAACTTTATCAGTCTCCTGATTGTTTACTGCATGTGGGTCAAAACAATCTGTAAAACTATGACAGGGAGGGGCACTTTAGAGTTTGCATGTTCTTTCCATGGATTCCACTAAATATTCTGGCTTCTTCCTACTGTCTGAAAACATGTTTTTAGGTTACCTGGTGACTTGTAAGTACCAGAGAACCATCCAAAGAGTAACATGCCTCTTGGCTGTTAGCTCATTAGATTGGCTTAGGCCCTTCCATAACCCTGAACAGTCAGTCAGTCATTTTCTACCACTTATTCCATAGTGGGTCACGGGGAAGCTGGTGCCTATCTCCAGCAGTCTATGGGCGAGAGGCAGGATACACCCTGGACTGGTCGCCAGTCCATCACAGGGCAACACACAAACAGCCACGCACACACGCATTCATACACCTAAGGTCAATTTAGAGAGACCAATTAACCTACCAGGCATGTCTTTGGACTGTGGGAGGAAGCCGGAGTATCTCCAGGGAGAACATGCAAACTCCATGCAGTAAGACCCCCAGCCAGGAATTGAATCCAGAACCTTCTTGCTGCAAGGCAACAGTGCTACCAACTGTGCCACCGTGCAGCCCTAACCCTGAACAGGGCACAGAAAATGCAAGAGTGATGTTGGGGTTGCCAACACATTGTGTGAGGCGCAGACATTTAACAAACCGTATATTTTTAATGTTTAAGATGCATTCACATTGTTTCTTATTTTGCCACATATGTTTGTGTATTTCAAACTGTATTTACATGGCAGCAAACATGAAGAAATAAGACATTTTGTGAAAAATCAATTCTGGTTAAGTATGTGTATTGCAGATTAAAAACCTGTGTACAGTATTGTCATGTTTTTTTGTTATTTAAAAGTCAACTGACCATCTGGGGATGAAATTCAAAGCTCCATACACAGCCTAAACTGAGACCAACTAGTCAAATAATTACAAGCACAATTAAAGGAGACCTTTCATGCAAGATCCACTTTTTTTTAGCTCTTAAATACATTTTGTTGTGTACTTGGAGTCTGTAGGAATGCAGAAACGTTGTATTTAGTCTCTCCAGGTGCTGCAAAAAATATCTTTATATTCTGTTTGGATCATATTTTTCTACCTGTTCAGTTTTCTCTATTCTCTATTACATGTTTTTGAACTATTACGTCAAACTATTTGGTGTGGAACAGCTAAACAAAGTCATGGACATTCAGTTTACCAATTTCGCATGTCCGCCATTTTTATTTCTCACTGCGATTTTCTAGACCAAACTCAAGTATGCTGAAGCTGTGATTGGAAAGATCTAAATGTTCACAATTCATGACACCATTCCCCAGCATTGGAATCCCTTCAAAGTGCCTGGTTAAATAAAATTTTTCATGGAAATCAGTTGGGAAATCACCTTTGGTCTGTGCGAAACACTTCAAAGACGAGTGCTTCAGCAACCTCCAGCAGTATTAAGAAGGATTTGCGGAAAGACTTCATTTGATTAAGGGGTCAGTTCCTTCTGTCTATGGAAACAACGGACACAGCAAAGTGGTAAGCTGCAGATAACGCTAAAATGACAACATTTATTTTAGACATTAATTTATTGTGTGTTGATGTGATGTCCTGGTGATTGTTTGATAGCTGTAGCATCGTGCCTTCTGCTTCTGTTAGTGCTGTGTGCTCACTTTTAGCTCCTTGAGGAGATAACCGTACTGCATGTTTTGAATAGTATTATTACATAAACAGTTTGACATTTCTCATTTGCAGGAGAAAGTTGTCTGGAAAGCAAGTGCAACATTCTCTGGTGCCTTGATGACATAGAGACATACGATTTACGCAGGCGTTCCTCAAAATAAGAGCATATATCTAGTTATTGTCATTTTATCTGTAACTGTGTTATTTATGGTGAAGAGGGCATGTTAAATAATTTCTAAATTGACCATCCACCCAAGAGTCCAAGTCATTTTATTACCTGAAGCAGAATAATTATCTCTCTAATCAACACTGACGTGTATAATTATAAACATAGCACACATCAAAGACATCTTGATATATTGCAAATAATGTGTAATATTTGCATTAGCAGGATGTCTCAGATCTAGTTTTGGTGATGGAACGTTTAAAGGCCCCATTAACTCATAAGGTGTTGTGCATGCCTTCGGTAAACATATTTTTCCCTGTAGATGTCAGGAGAAGTAAAACTAAATTTGAGTATGTAGAGACATAAACCTATGATTTCTACTGTAGAATACTCGCTTTAGTCAAGAAGCATTGCTAAAGAGACTTTGATTCTTAGAAAAACAGCAGAGGGTTTAAAAGTACATTTAGTTTTTCAACAAGTCTCCCTCAACAGACTTGTTTTTCTCTGTAGGAGAGTAAGAAAGGCAGGGTACACCCGGGAGAGGTCACCAGTCCATTGCAGGACAACACACAAACAACCAGGCACACACCTAAGGGCAATTTAGAGAGACCAATTAACCTAACAAGCATGTCTTTGGACTGTGGGAGGAAGCCGGAGTTCCCGAAGAAAAAAGACACATGCATGGGGAGAACATGCAAATTCAATGCAGAAAGAACCCTGGTCGGGAGTCGAACCCAGGACCTTCTTGCTGCAAGGCAACAGTGCTACCAACTGTACCACCGTGCAACCCTGTACAACACTTGTTTGAGGAATTGTTTTGTGAAGATTAAAGCCTCCTCTTGTGATATATTTAAGAAAAATAAATTGGTGGAGTTTTACCTAGTTTTATAGACTGCCAAAAAGGGTTGTGGCCTAGCGGGTTAGGGTTTAAGAGGCTGAGGTTTAAACAGATGTTTTGTTTCCTCACTTGCCATTTGCCTAACTGGAGATAGGCACAAGCCCTGACCCTACATGAGGTACAGACAATGGAACATTTGTGCAAAATCTAAGAGTTAATTTACTCTACCAGTCAACATTTGTAGACACACTTTCTCGTTTAATAGTTTTCTTTATGTTCATGACTATTTACGTTAGATTTCAGAGCAAACATGCACTGTTGTCATGGGGACGAACAGTGAAATGCAACAAAACCTTTCCATTTTCACCAGAAAAGGTCATGTAAACAGAGCTTAAGAATCCCAGAGTCTTGTTTATGAGTGATTGTCGGATGGAATGGGAGATGGACAGACAGATTGAGGCTTGGTCTGCTGTAATGCGGGAGCTGTTCCAGTTTTTTGTGATGAACTGGTTTATGGTGCCACTATATTTACTAAGTTAGATCTTCGTAATGCTTACCATCTGGTGAGGATCCGCCAGGCGGATGAGTGGAAAACGGCTTTCAAGACGCCAGTAGGCCATTTTGAATACTTGGTTATGCCCTTTGGACTATGTAATGCTCCTGCTGTGTTCCAGGCTCTAGTCAATGACCTGCACAGAGACTTTTTGAAAAGTTTTGTTTTCGTATACTTGGACGACATATTGATCTACTCGAAGGACACCGCAGGCACGTTCGCCAAGTACTACAGCACCTGTTGGAGAACCGCTTGTTTGTTAAAGCCAAGAAGTGTGAGTTTCATCAGTCTTCCATCACATTTCTGGGCTACATCCTTGAGGGTGGACAGGTACGTTCAGATCCAGAGAAAATTAAGGCAGTACTGGAATGGCAGCTGCCTGACTCTCGCAAATCATTACAGCGTTTTTTGGGTTTTGCAAATTTTTACAGACGTTTCATTAAGAATTATAGTCTCATTGCTGCACCTCTGACTGCACTAACGTCCTCTAAGTACTCATTTTCCTGGTCATCTGAAGCCGAAGCAGCTTTCCAAACCCTCAAAGAAAGGTTCTCCCAAGCCCCCATCTTAGTCCATCCGGATTCATCAAGACAGTTCATCTTGGAGGTCGACGCCTCTGACATTGGAGTGGGACTGGTGTTGTCTCAGAACTCAGAGGATGGGAGACTTCATCCTTGTGCTTTTTTCTCCCGAAGGTTCAGTAACACAGTAAGGAACTATGACGTGAGGGACAGAGAACTGCTGGGCATAAAACTGGCTCTTGAAGAGTGGCGCCACTGGCTTGAGGGGGCTGAGTATCCCATTCAAGTCTGGACTGATCATAAGAACTTGACCTACCCACAGTCAGCTAAAAGACTTAACCCACGCCAGTTTCGGTGGTCTTTATTTTTCTCTCGTTTTGACATATGCATCTATTTCAGACCCGGACCTAAGAATACTAAGCCGGATGCCCTCTCCAGACAGTTTGCTGCTGATGATTCCGAGAAGGAACCTGCTCCCATCCTGCCACCCAGTTGGACGATTGGAGCACTCAGGTGGGAAATGGAGGACACTGTTCTTACGGCCCAACAACAAGAACCTGACCCTGGCAATGGACAGCCAAACCGCATTTATGTTCCATTGAAGGTATGCTCCCGACTGATCGGTTGGTTGCACACAGCAAAATTGTCTACCCATCTTGGTGTTAGTAGAACTATTTCTCTAGTTCAAAGGAGGTTTTGGTGGCCCTCGCTGCATAAAGATGTGAAGGTTTTTCTATAGGCTTGTGCAATTTGTGCCAGAAATAAGTCCAGTAACCAGTCACCCGCAGGTCTTCTCCAACCCCTCAGCATCCCAAATCAAATCTACCTTGGTCTCACATAGCATTGAATTTCGTTACTGTACTTCCTATTTCCTCAGGTATGACAACAGTTCTCACAATTGTGGACTGTTTTTCTAAGGCGTGTCATCTCATTCCCCTCAGGAAGCTTCTGTCAGCCCTACAGACAGCCAAACTGCTCACTAAACATGTGTTTCGTCTTCATGGTATTCCTCAGGACATCCTATCCGACCGAGGCCCACAGTTCATCTCCCAGGTTTGGAAACAGTTTTGTTTAGCTCTAGGAGCTAAGGTATTTAAAAAAAAACTCAACAAGCTGATAAAAAAGGCTGGCTCTGTTCTGGGGACTCCTCTGGAACATCTGGAGATCATTGTGGAAAGAAGGATTCTTCATAAAATGAAGAACATTATGGAGAACCCTGAGCATCCTCTTCATGAGACTGTCCTACAACAATAGAGTGTCTTCAGTCAGAGGATTCTTCAGATCTGCTGTAAGACGGAGCACCACAGGAGATCCTTCCTGCCCACAGCCATCAGCATCTACAACGGCTCTTTGAGGAAACCTTCATAATATGAGCTATAACAACATTTAATTTCCCTTTGGGATTAATAAAGTATTTTTGAATTGAATTGAATTGTATCTTTGACCTCAGGTTATTACCCTCAGTCTAATGGTCAAACCGAAAGATTAAATCAGCAGCTGGAGTCCACCTTACAATGTCTCACATCCACAAACCCCTCAGATTGGTGCTCATACCTACCTTGGGTTGAGTACGCATTAAATTCACACTTTTCTTCAGCTACTGGACATTCACCTTTTGCAGCTTCCCTTGGTTATCAGCCATCCCTGTTTGCTGCCGACGAAAAGGATATCACGGTTTCATCAGTCCACCAAAATGTCCGTTGCTGCAGATCCATCTGGAATTCCACTATTCAGACCTTGCACCGCTCTGCTGGCCGTTGAGGGGGGGATGATGTCAGGATCTGGGTTGTGTTTGTGTTTTGTGGTTGCTACATGTGTTCAGTGTTCTCAGACAGTGCTGGAGTTTCTCAGGTGTGCTGGGTGACAGGTGCGACTTATTCTACTGATTACTTTAAGGAGTACTTAAGCAGGAGGCTGCCAGCTCAAGCCAAACACTAAATCTATGCTTTGTTCTTTGACCTCATTGTAACTTTGTTTATGCTCCTTCGCAGGCTAAGTAAATCTGAACCCTGGGTTTATGTCACTGAATACTGACTACGTGTCCAGAAGTCTTTCTGGATGATCAAGACTATCTACGTTCTGAGGATTTCATTTCCTATCTACTGTCTTCGTTTGGAATCACATCTAGCTGGTGGTTTCCTGCTACCTTCACCTCCTGGACCAAGCCGCAAGCATACCCTGTCCACCCTCCAACGTAAGCATCTACATACTGAACTCATTCCTGTTTTGCTCCGAGCTCACACTGAACAGCACCCAAAGAACCTTTTACAAAATCTGGATCCTGAATGCCTCTTCCTCTGGCGACCTGACCACACCTATTTAGTAAGCTGTTCTCTTAATTGCATTAATTTCTGTTCTTAGTTCGACATTATTCAGTTCCCTATTTTTCACCAGTGCTCTTCCCTTCTTCCCATACAGTGGGAGAACCATCCGTTACGTTCCTGATTATCTTTGTCTCAATGAACATCCTTTACATATTCTGGTCACTGGAGTGTTCTCTGTATGTGGGTCAGATTTATTGCAAACATAATGACAACTCTAATGTCATAGTATCACTGTTTGACCTTATAAGAGATTTTGAACAGCATTCCATCTGCAATTCTCACTGGCTTCCATCAAACAATTTAATAAGCGTCATGTTTTAAATATAATTGGTTCTTTCTTTGTTTCATAACTAATCACAAAGAAATGTCAATGTCCCTCTGCTTGGTCACAGTATCTGTCATACTTAATCTTGCTCTTCTACTTATCTTAAATAGTTGCTTATATAGTGAATTAATGTATTGAACATGTATCTCATTTGTTCAGTTAAGCTGCTTTTTTCTTGATCAGATTCCTAATAACTGAACTTTACAGTGTTCCCATTACTCAGGCATGTTGGATCATCTTATAAATGTTAGGGAATTCCATGAGAAGGACTGATGGGTGCCTGTGGCTGCAGGTTTCTGGTTATGCAAATTTTCTTTGTTGAGTAACATAAGCATGAAGAATGGAGGAGACAAAAAACAAAAGGAAGGCCTTTATTTACATTTCCTTAGTGTTTGGTAGCACTTCCTTTTAAACTGTAAGACTTGGCCCAAACATTACGAATATCCTTTCACAAGTTTCTCACAATAGTTTCCTAGAATTGTGGTGCATTCTTCCTGACAGAACGAAGTCAGGTTTCTAGGCCACCTTGCTCACACACACCTTTTCAGCTCTGCCCACAAATCTTTCGATAAGGAACTTATGATGATCCAAAAGACTAACTTTGTTGTCCTGAAGCCACTTTGTAACTAACTTGGCAACATACTTAAGGCAATAGTTTATTTGGAAGCCCTGTTTGTGCCAAAGCTTTAACATCCTGGCTGATGTCTAAATATGTTGCTTTTACATAATGTACTTTCCTGATGATACAATCTATTTTTTTTATACAAGGTTTGCTGTTATATGGTTGATGAGCATATTTTGCACCGAAATATGTTCATCTTCGGGAGACAGAACCCATTTTCTTCAACCGTATGATGGCTGGACATTCCCATGCTGTCTCATTATTCTAGCATTTTTCAAACAGAACACATTTTGGTAATCTTAACTGACCTAAAACAGAAAACATTTTGTATGATTAAATGTCAGACTGACAAAAATATGTTATGTGTATTAATGGATTATTCTGCAGTGATATCAAAGTTTGGTTCTTTTTTATTTTTAAATAGGGTAGGATAATAACCTCACTACTTGTCAATAGCCTAAGGCTTTCACTGGCTGTGTTAATGTCATGCAACCAGTCAGGTGCGACCAGTGTGCGCCTGCAAAGGGACCAAAATCATTAGGTTGAATAAAAGTGGAGGTGCAGTACAACATAGATATAGGCACACTCTTTAAGCGCAGGATAGCACAGCAAGGACAAAGTGTACACTCAAATATCTTTAACATTGGATAGAAAGACCAGAAGCTAAGTAGAAACATTAAAAAAATTTAGACAAAATATAGTATTTGTTATCCATCATGTTAAGAACGGTCTACAAACAACATTTATATGATTTTAAGATGAGTACTTGAAACATTTTGGGTAATATAATTTATATATACAATGACATTCAAAAAATTGGAATAGGTGTTCTGGTGTGGCTCGTTTGGCAGATTAAATGTACCTTTGGATAATAACAACCTTTAAGAAAGTATCAAACATACTTTTCATTAAACTCACATTCCTTTATTAATTTTCTTTATTGGTTATTGTAAAACTTCCTAAATGTTGTGAGTTCAATAGCTGTAAGCGGAAAATCATCATAATTAACAGACGTAAAGTATTGAAACCATCAGTCTGTGTTATTAATCTATATAATGTGTTTCGCTTAGTTAATTCAATACACTAAAGGAACTCTTTAAATTCAAATTTTTTGAATGTGACTATATGTCCATAATAATCAAATGTCAAAGCGTTGCTAAATTTAGCAAATTAACAGAAGCCTATGCAGTACTTAACAACTTTTCTGGGAGCTGAAGTTCATTTTTGTGATCTGGCTAATTTAAAGCAAATGGCATTCACTTCACTAAATTTATAGTGACTTGCAAAAATCACAATGGACTGCAATGGACTGGCGACCTGTCCAGGCTGCACCCTGCCTCTCACCCGTAGACTGCTGGAGATAGGCACCAGCTCCCCTGCGACCCATTATGGAAGAAGCGGGTATAGAAAATGGATGGATGTATTTGCAAAATTATTCACCCCCCCTTGGCATTTTTCATGTTTTCTTACCTCACAACCTGAAATTAAAATGGATTGTTTGAGAGATTGCACCCTTACATTTACAGAACATGCCTACAACTTTGAAGATGTATTATTCTTTTTTTACTGTAAAGGAAACAACAATAAGACAATATGACAGAAAACTTCAGTATACATAACTGTTCACCCCCCTCAAAAGTCAGTGCTTTGGAGCCACCTTTTTCAGCTATTACAGGGGCAAGTCGCTTTGGATAAGTCTCTATGAGCTTCCCACATCTTGCCACTGGGACGTTTGCCCATTCCTCACGGCAAAACTGCTCCAGCTTCATGTTGGATAGTTTTTGCTTGTAAACGGCGATCTTGAAGTGTTGCTTTTGCAGTATTACTTAAGTCTCATCTGACTAGAGCACCTTCCTCCATGCATTTAGGGAGTCGCCCCACATGCTTTTGACAAACTCAAAACAAGCCTTGTTTTTTTTAAAACTCAATAAAAGCTTTTTTTCTGGCCACTCTTCGTAAAGACCAGCTCTATGGAGTGGATGGGTTATTGTGGTCGTATGGACAGCTACTCCAGTCTGCTTTGGAATTCCTTCAGGGTTACCTATGCTCTCTGTGCTGCCTCTCTGGTTTATGCCCTCCTTGGCTGGTCTGTCGGTTTTGGTGGGCGTACCTCTCTTGGCAGGTTTGTTGTGGTAATGTGCTTTCCATTTGAAGATGATTTGATGGTATTCCAGGGGAACATGAAAGATTTGAACCCCGAGCCAGGATTGCTCAGGTTCGGGCACCAGCCCAGGCTAGCCCGCCAGACAGTGCTACTCCGCCAGCCAGGACAGGGTTAAAAAAAAAAAAAAAGACAACAAAATCAGGATTGGTGTAGCTAAATAGAACTTTGGAATTTTTTGTTGATAAATTTACTGTCTGTTTAGTACATTCTTTATGTACATGTGATTTTTGCTGGACTGTTTAGAGCACATTTGTCTGTGTGTGTGTGTGTGTGTGTGTGTGTGTGTGTGTGTGTGTGTGTGAACTTTGGAATTATTTTCACTGTTAGCACAGCTGTCCAATTCAAAGAGACAGATGGGATGGGACACAGGTGTCACATCAACAGCAAACCACATTCATAATTACTGGACTGTGTTTACTTCATTGGAAGTGGCTGTAGCACATGATTACCTGGCAATATTGGGGTTTGTGCTCATGAATTTGTTTGCATATCCGTTTCCGTAGAAACAGGAGAGAACAACTGTGTGAAAGTATAATTTGTTCAGGTCATTTTACTCTCACTTGCCAAAGTGTGGACAGAGTGAATATTCTGCTGTTGTATAAATGTATTTATATTTGTCTGCATTTGATATAATAGAACATGATGAATCAATAATAGAAAAAAAGAATAGACAAATGTTATTACATCATCTTAGTTTTAAACTGGGTCAAAGATTTGTTAATTATTAGGTAAAATTTGATAAGTTGAATGACTGCTGCTCCTGATGTGTGGGCATACTTGTGACATCCCCCAGAGGTCAGATTTGGGATCTGAACTCTTTATTTTATACATGATTGATATTTGCAATGTATAAAAAAACATATCGAAATTGGTAATTTAAATACAAATATTTTTGCTTTTATCATGACTTCTATAATTCAGTGGAATAAATGATTACTGGAATGAGCAACTAGAGGATGTGACTTTGTAAAAACAAATTGTAGTTAAGTCTGAAGTTTAAAATCACATGCAAATATTCAGAAAATGTCATTTTTAGTGAATAATATTTTTACCCCAGAGTTAGAGACCAAAAACAGAATGGTCTACAGCCCTGGAATCAATTAACAAAAGCTTACTTTTACAGGGAAAATCAGGAGATGGTCAAGAAGTATGTGGAATGATTGTCTGGTTGGTGTTACAGATTATATTGTGTATTCTTCTTTCTTGTCAACTGATGAGGTAGAAGGCTTGAGAGGGGACTTGGTTCACCAAGTGAGTTAGTTGTAAAGAGGCAGATTGGACCAGGTACTTTGGCTTAGTTTAGAGTGAATAATTGTTGTTTGTTGCAGACGTTTGATGATGAAACATCCAAAGGACATCAAGAGTTAGACTTGCTGATTGCTTGTGAGGATTCCATGGCTTGCCTGTAGTGTAGCGAGTTTGGAAATGGTGGTTGTTTTCTGCTCAATGACCCATATGGCTGACCATGGCCAATCAGTGAACAGCAGTTTGTTGATGTCACATTTTGGTCCTCTACAGCCCCAATGGGATCTGCTGTCTAGCAGGTACCAAAAAAAGCCAGTAGTAAAAACTCTCGCAAAACAGACTGAGTAGAGTGGAGCTGGCCAAAGTAGAGCTCATAGGGGCTTTAGATGCTACTTCTTGGTTAAGCAGATATTTTGGATAATATTATTTAAGTAATGTAACAGTTGACTTGTAAAGAGTGGAATTTCTTGTAGCTTAAATTAAATTAGGTTTCATTAAATGGTACAGAAACAGCTCCTTCATTTGAAGATAAGCTAATGATGTAACAACAAAAAAACAATACTAGTAATTAGGGATGCACCGATATAAAAACTCAGGTCAATATTGATATCCGATATTAATGACTGTTATGGCTGATAACTGATATCTACCAATATATTACATCATATAAATATCTCACTACCCTTCAACACTGTGAAAAATGACCACACCACTGACATAGCTTCTCTGCTTCAATAAAACACCCACAGTGCTGCACTGCATCACTATAACTGTCACATTACCAAATAAATACCACATTTATTTATATATATATATATATATATATATATATATATATATATATATATATATATATATATATATATATATATATATGATATATCGTGCATTCCTACCAGTAATGAGACTACACTGAGCAGTACAGAATTTTTTAACAGTGTCACTGGTTAATATTATGTGGGTTTCCTTTGTGGAGCTTTGGGGACTGGAAATGTTCTGGCAAGGTTTTTCAACTCTTGTACAATATGGGGATTTCAAATGTTTTAATCCACAGTTTTTTGAAGAACAATTCACTTCAATAAATTAACAGATTGTGCTTTATACTTTTCAGTTTGAGTTGGGGAAGGGGTAGGCAATACAAGCCGAGCAGTCCTGATTGCTCCAATTTACACCTTGCCATCAGTGATTCAAATGTAAACATAATAGGTTTCATGCTGAGTAGAGCGAGGTAGAGTGGAGTGGAGCCATGTGGTGCTGGAACCATGAAAGGAAAAGAGGCATGTGTTGTGCAATAATATGCTTAAGTTATTTAATGTTTAAATTAATAACTTTCGGTCCAATATGGTAGTGGTTGCATAACAACAGATGAAGAAATCTGTCTTTATAGATTGTTTTCAATACCAACCCTAGACAAACGAAATATTGTTTCAATCCATCCATCCATCCAACAGGACTGATTCATCTTATGCCAATAAAGATTTTAGCACTGATTATTAAGAAAAACATATAAATAATTTTTGCCAAGCCATGTTTTTTTAAATACAACAAAATAAAAAATGTTTTCAAAAGTTGATACTGCTTTTATAATATTATCTTTTGAGAGATGCTTGTATAATTTCCCATAAGAACAAACTTCATGGTTTAGTAAAAATATGAAATATTATTTAAAATAATTTAAAATCTAAGTTAGGTGCATGAATTATGTTAGGCTTAACTGTAAGCATATACAATATGAATTTGCATAATACAGGTTGCATTGTGGAACAGTTGTCAAAATTGTTGCCTTTATTCAAATCTGTAAGCCTTTCTGAGTATGTTCTTGATGTGCATATGTGAGCTCTCTCCAGGCACTCCAAGTACGTCCCACAGTTAAAAAAAAAAACATTACTCTAGGTCAAGTGGCCTCTCTGAATTGTTGCTTGGAGTGTGTGCATGCGTGTATTTGGTTGCTTATCCTGTTCTTCTCTGATGGACTGGAGACCTGTCCCAGGAGTACCCTGCCCCACTGGAATGACCCTGCAATGATTAAGTGGGTATAGACAATAAAAAGATGAATAGAAGAATGATACTGCACATAAAAGCTCTTTTGATTTAAAAAAAATAAATCTCCTGTTTTCAGTATGACTTACATTTTTAATGAGATGTCCAACTGGGAATTCTGAAAAAATGATGGGCTTAATATTGATAATGCAAGCTGTATAAGCCAGATCTCCATCAAAGGGACACAGAACTCTCTTGGGTAATTCAGCTTTCATGTTGTCATTTTGCGCTTGAATACAAATTGAATGTATAACAAAATTCTCGATGAAAAAATCTGGGTGTAATCATCAGAGCTGATTAAACAGAAAATCCAAGGGAAGGAAAAAAAAAAAAAAACACATCTTGCTGTAATCATTTGTATCACTTTTGTTGGAGAGATAAAGTGGCAATGTCTTACTTATCCTGGAACTCGAGGAGGCAGCTGATTACTGCCCCCAGTGAGGTTCAGAGGTCCCGTCCTGATAGTAACATCATTACTTATGGGGGCAAAAGCATCTCATAGCCAGTAATTCCAGGGACTTATTTATTAGTGCTACTCCAGACTCTGACTTTATCTCCAGAGGGTAATTAGGAGCCAAGGCTTGTCACAAAAGAATGGTCCTTGGGGCAGAAAGTGTCTATTATGTTATGATTATTATAGTCCATTTTGCTTGTGGATTTTATGAATATGTGTCTCAGGAGCCATTTGATGAAGCATAAAGGTGATAAAAAAGGAAATGTATGTCTGTTATTCTGAAATAAATTATCATAAAAAATACTGCATGTTATTATTAGGTTGCAGCAGGTTTTAACTGTCCCTTTCACACATGGTGAATTGGGAAGCGTCAGTCTATTTTTTCAAAATCATCAGTCAGCGGTTTTTACTGGGTCAGTGTGGTGCATGTATGTATAATATTTTAGTTACTTACTTTAGATTTATTTCAGGTAAAAATAAACTAAAATGTGTTATGAAACATGATCCATGGTTTCAGGTACACTTTTGTTAAGACTCACTTTGTTTTCATAATTAACTTGATTCATGGATATGTTAAATTATGTCTCCACAGTCATACCTACAGGGCAAGTTTTCATCAAGTGGAATCACTGCCAGATTTTTGCTCTTTCTTTCATGTTCAATTTGCTTTTTCAAGCTACCTAGAGCTACTTTTTACACATCCATTAAAGCTGAAGTGCTCCACTACCTCTGGTCATTTGACTTTACTAGATCTGCTTTGGCACATACCTGGTGACCTCATCATGACCGCAGGTGCTCAGATGTTTTCCTCTCTAACGGCAATAGGTAGTTATGTCTTTTCTTTTTCCTCATTGTGCAGTACTCTGAGACTTAATTCACCTCTGCTCAAAAGAGGTGTCACATCAGAATGAACTGTGGGAAATTTGGTTCAGATATTTGTGAGAATCTTATGGAGGAACAGTGACAGTGAAATGTGTGCCCAGAAGGGACTGACATGTATGTGTAGTTGTCTGTGACTTCAATAGTCACCTAATTGGTAAAAACAATCTACTCTGTATGTCCAATTGTGCTGTGAAGCCCTCAAACGTTTTACTGAACATTAGATCAAAACATAGCGTGTTAGAATGGCCCAGTCAAAGTCCAGACCTAAATCTAATCGAGAATCTGTGGCAAGACTTAAAAATTCTGGACTTTTATTTGTAAAATAAGAAAATAGAAAACCATATATTATTTTCCTTCCGCTTTACAATTATGCATACTTTGATTTTATTTATCACATACAATCCAAAAAAAACAAAACATTGGTATTTGTAGATGTGATATGAAAAGATGCAGTACTTCAAAGACTATAAAAACCTTTCCAAGTTATTGTGTAATAATATGTAGATGCAGCACATGAGAATTTGTGTAAATGTAAAGGATTTTTCATGTGATATTATTTTTTTCAAAACAATTCTTTGACAAATTGAAATCTTAAGCAACTACTTCAAAGCTTGTTTTCTTTTTTTTTTTTTTTTTTTACCAATTTCCCTGTTTTCATTCTATCTGGCCATGGCTAACAAGGCAATTGACAGGGGGATATGAGCACTGTCTTCAGTGTGGCATTTCCTAATGTTAAACACCAGAGTAAACAACAAGCTGCCTGTTTTCCTGACTGCATCCTTCACTCGCTCCCCTCCCCTCCACACCGCCACTCGCCTGTTCTCTCCGTCTCAGTTCACGTTCATTTAGCACATCCATATTGGATTTCCTGATACCCACGGCCAACCAAGTGGTGTGTGCAGCTTGCATTTGGACCACTTTTGTTACAGAAAAGTTAAATTTTGTGTTTATATTTGCCTGCACACCTGTCAATGTAGGAGAACTGGGACTGCTAGAGGATGTCAAGGTGTATCCTTGCTGTTGTGTAACATAGTGAGAGTGTATTTTACAGTTGCTTGCATAAATAGTAATACTCCTTGAACTTTAATACATTTTCACCACAAACTTATTTATGTATTTTATTGGGACCCACACAAAGTAGTGCATAATTGCAAAATGGAAGGAAAATACAAGCATTATTTCATGAATAAAAATCGGAAAAATGTATTTGTTTTACATATTTATTTTACAAAATATTTCAAGTATATGGAAACAAATGTGTCCCAATATTCAAATTAAAATGGATTAATAGAAATGCTTTTTTTGTTTTCAAAATGAAACTGCATTTGTTGACTCATAAATAAAATTTAAAATAAATCATTCAAACTGCATTTTCATTTTCTTCTCCAAGATTGCTCAATTTGTAAATTAATTAAAATGATAAATACAATAACATTTAACATTTCATTTTCAAAAGATGTCCCAGCAAAAAGTGACCAAAATTAATTTTGAAATGTCACATTTTAAAATGAAAATGTATTAACAGAAATGCTTTTTGATTGTAAAATCATAGCTGCATTTTTTTGGACTCATAAATGAAATTGCTAATAGATCTTTCAAACTGCGTTTTCATTTTCTTCTTCAAGACTGCTCATTGTGTGACATAACTAAAGAGAAAACTAAGAGGAAAATGCTTTTTCATTTTCATGTCGGTGCCCACAAAAAGTGTTCCATAAATCAATTTGACTTTGCAATTCCAAACGGCGCAGGAGAGTGACGTCAGTGGCAACTCAAAATATGCAGCTTCATTTTGAAAATGAAAAAGCTATTCTATTAATCCATTTTAATTTGAATATTGGGACACATTTGCTTCCATACAAGTATAGTCAGATTATATGTAGTCTTTCTCCAAACAGAAGTTTAAAATCTTGGCACATTCTCTATATTAGATTTAGCTCTGCCACCTTTCCATGAAAAAAACAACTTTGTTGAGAGCAGGAAGAATTGTTGTCCCATTGACAGACTCTCCCACCTTAGCTGTGAATCCCTGCAGCGATGGCAGAGGCTGCTTCTGTGATTATTGTTCTCCTTGTCATGTCCTACGAAGTTGTGTTGTGGTAGGTTTGCAGTTGTGGATGATGAATAGATCATAGAGCTCTGTGCGATATACAATGTTTGAAATGGTGTTTTATAACCTAACCTTGCTTTAACCCAACTTTATCCTTAACCTGTCTGTTGAGTGCATTGGTCATGATGCTATTCATTCTCTAATGTTCTCTAAAAATCATCTAAGGGCTTCACAAAACAGATGGATTGAAATACACACAACTGTACTCTATTTTCTAATTAGGTGACTTCTGAAGACATTTGGTTGCATTTATTTTATTTAGGGATTCAGAGTAAAGAGGGCTGAATACATATGTGTGCCACAGTTTTCAGATTTGTAATTTTATGCTCTTGCAAGGCACTGTATATATAGGATTAGGAGATACATTCAGGTAATGAAGTCAACAACATGGAGATAGAAAAAAATGAAAGTACAAGCATATAAATAAAGGAACAAGTATAGGAACTATTACTATTATAGCAAAGAAGGAGGTAAGGAGAGGAAGTATTTTTGCCTTCAAGTAAAAATGGCTCGCATTGAGTTGTATAAAATGTCTGTTCTAAATAAAATACATTAATATTTTTGTTGGTGTTATTGTATAAATTACCAAAAAGCATCTAATGTTGCATCGGTCAGTCATTTGAGTCATTTAGAGTACTGATTTTCCATTAAAAAAGGAGGGTTTACATCCCCCCCGCATCCTTGAGAAGGAAAACCATCTCTTTCTTCTGTGATTGTGTTGCTTATCACAACACAGTTTGTTTAATCTCCATAAATGATGGGAATCTGTACTCCAATGTGCATTTTTTCTGCAGACTGTCAGCCCATCTGACATTTGACACTTGAAAAAATAAGCCATTGAGAATCATCATACTCTTCCTAAAAGCAACTGAAACTCCAACATGGAAAACTCAGCTCTTTTTTGATAATTTGTAGATAAGGAGCGAAATATGCTATTAATGAGTGGATTACACCCAGCCATCACTAACCGGATTATATTTAAAATAGCTCAATTTTTCTGTGGTATCCAGCTCTGCCACTCCTCTCTCTTTTCCTCTCTGACTTTATTTCCTCCTACTATAGCCTCTCTGTTTACCATGAGTTGCTCATGCCGCATCCTGTGTGACTTTGAGTTTCCATTTTATCTCTGAGAATGACATGGGTTGAAAACACAAGCCTGTGGCCACATACACACAATTTTAAACATCTTCACAAAGTTACTGATGTGCTAATAGTAAATGTGCCTATTGGCACATGCTAATAGGCCTACTAGAGGTGGAAAATCAATGCTCTAAGATCCCACAGAGTTAATAGAACTTTTTTTAATCATTAATTATTTCTAGCCAGGATATAAGCTTGAATTTTGCTACATAACTCATTTAAATAAGATATAAGAAACTATAGGAGGTGAAAGAGTGTGGAAGGACAGACGATTGTTTCTAACAGCTTTTGTAGTTGGTAGACAAGGAGAAATAGAGGGAACAAACATGAAAGGCAGCAGTAAAAAAGACAGAATGACAGACTGGGAAAGAAGCTTTAAGGGAAAAACACAGCTGTAATGGAAGCTGTATTAAAGTGTGACTCTGTGGCAATGGGCTTTTGTTCCTCAACTGGGAAACCGCTTTTTTTTGCTCTAATCATTGCATTTTATCCTTCTCGCCTCTTAATTACAACCATGCCACTTGCTATGTGCATGTCCTCTTTGGGGTGCTTCGCTAATTTTTCACCACTCTCCACTGCATTAGGGAGGATTATAGCATTGCTTTAGGGAAACAATAGGACTAACATGGGGCTTAAGTGGCCAGAACCAAACCAAATCAAACATTGTGCTGATGGGGTTTGCTGTAGTAATCCTACCATTCAGTGTTCTCTGTTCCTGTCTTTTAGCCCTTCTCATTGGCTTATTTTCTACTTTTTTAGGAGGGACGACTATATTCTTTATTTATTCAGATCAGACCTTTTCTGTTAAGATGAATGCTTAATTTGCCTTTAAACAATAATAAGTGGATTGCTTGATACAGTAATGGGCTTATTACTTATGTTGGTAAGCTCAATGATAAAAACAGACAAAAAGAAAAAAGGTATGTGTTGCTGTAGAAGGAGTACCACTGTGCAACTTCAAGCCTATGAAGTCATGGCCGTCTCCTAAATTAACAGGCTGAACAAAAAGAGGGTTAATCAGAGAAGCAGACAAGAGTCCCAAGGTTACAGAGGATGTGCTGGAGAGATTCACACCATGTACGGGACACAGCAAACATGGGAAGAAGGTGCTCTGATTAGCTCTGGTCAGAGCAAAACTGAACACTGTACAATTCCCTGACACATTCTGCACATTACAAAACAGGTTTCCCATGTTACAGGTGGTGGAGTACCAACCCCTTTAAATACTGATGTCCAAATGGCTTGTTTTTAATTCTTACTTTTATGGTCTGTTTCACTGAAGTTTGATTGCGATTTTGCTATAATTAACATGTAAATAAAGTGCAAATCAACCTGTTTGCTGTTAGTGAGTTCATGTGAATTAATGAAATCTCATAGAGATTTCATTGGTCCTGTGCCATATATTTGTGTAAACTCAGCATGGTGCTGGAAGCAGCAAAATTCTGGGGTAAATTGAGAAGAAACTAAAATTACCAGTAAGCAGAAATCACTGTAGTAAAATGTGGGCCTTGTGTGATGCATTATGCAACACTTTTTGTGTTTTTGTTTGTTTTAACTTCTGAGGCAGCACCTCGCTGGAATGTTTAAGAAAAAGCTTATAAGTATGTAATGCCTTTATTTTTGCTGAATTGTTGTCTCCCCTTTAGAAGATGTGTTATATTAAAATACTGGACCTATGGCAATCATTGGCACATTTGACAACACGTATCAATGCTGGTGCTCTTTTGATAAATGGTGCATTTAATGGTGCAATAACTTCTGTTGCAGATTTTTCCTCGTTATCATTGACCAAAGTGAGAAATAAAATAAATGCAATCAGAGTTGAACTGTATGGAATATTTAAGTCTGGCAAGAGAGGGAACAATCACACAGATGCAGACATCAACTCAAGTTCTTTGCCTAGAGCAGAGTACAACTATATTTTAAATGGAGCATCTGCATCATCCTATAGGTTTTCTGTTTTAAAGCAGACAACTGGTATGATTTTTCTAACTCAGACTCTCTGAAGAAACACAATACATGGGAGTTCACTGTTCTCCTTATATGTGTGCAGATACCCAACACATTGCATACTGCCCTTTTCATTAACTAGAGGGACTTGGGAGTGTTCTCTTTTGGAAAAAAAAAAACAAACACTGCTCATGCTTTGTCACCCTTAAAAATGAGACTGACAGAGAGACAGCGAGATGGTGCAGTTTCTTGTATATATGTAATCTTCCAATCAGGGATGTTTACAAGTCATTTTTAGACTAAAATGTTACAGGGAAATGGAAGAACACAGACACATATAAAAAATAAAAGATAATAAAGAATAAACCATAGACATAAAGTAATGCAAAGTAATTTAACATACAAGGTAAGAACACTATGGGGCCTAACATGGGGCTTAAGTGGCCAGAAACAAACCAAATCAAACATTGTGCTGACGGGGTGTGCCATAGAAATCCTACCGTTCAGCCTTCTCTGACATTTTAGCCCTTCTCATTGCCTTTTTTCTATTCTGTAAAAAAACTATGGAGTTATGAATAAACATCAGATGATTCTAAGAATCCATTAAGGTATTGTAAAAACTGTACAAATTGTACTTTTTTGTTTTTGTCCTAAAGCACATGATACAGAAACCTGTGCAAAGAATAGGAGGAATGTAAACAGTTCATTGGGAATGAGCACATTGATGGTTATAAACTCTACAAGTTGATGGCAGGCGCAACCTATGATGTCACTCTTTTGTGCAATACGGATCCAGTAGCTGGTCACTTAAGGCTATCTCATGCAAATGTTGGGAGTCATTATTCAAGAGTGATGAGATTTTTGTTAGAGTTATTCTGTCTCTTATAACTGGCACTTGGTTGAGGAGGCATCCCAGAACAGAACTGGTGTTTCTGATGAGCTTATCCAGTTGTTTCCTCTCAGCTATTAGTAAGCTGCTGCTCCAGCAGACAACAAAATAGATTGCTGATGCCACAAAAGATTAAGAAAGGTCTTCAGGAGAACTCCTTGCATTCCAAAGGACATCAGTCTCCTAAACAAGAAGGGCCTCCTCCGATTCTTCTTGTAAGGTGCATCAGTGTTGTGTGTCCAGTCTAGTTTATTGTTCAGGTGAATGTATGTATAAGAGTTCAAAATCTCAATGCTCATTCTGTTAATATTCACCGGTGTCAGTGTAGTGTGTCTGTCTTGGTGAACATCAACCACCAGCTCCTTGGTTTTCTCCACATTGATCTGGAGGTGGTTTTTCTGGCACACCTACTCATAATACTTTGTCAGATGTCTGTCTTCTTTGCTGTATCTGTTATGAGGCAGACCATAGCAGAGTCATCAAAGAACTTTTGAAGATGGCAGTGAGGGCAGTTGATGGAAAGGTCTTTAGCATAAAAGGTGAATAGGAACCGTGGGGCCAGTGAGGTAGTCCAGGGTCCACCATTGGCAGGTCTTGATCTACACCTGGCAGCTCTAGCTTATCCTACAGAAAAAATCTGTCCCTGGCAGCTCTAGCTTATCCTACAGAAAAAAAAATGCTGGACAATGTTAAAAAAACTGACAAAAGCAAGGAACCTGATCCTTACAGTGGTTGATGATAGCATCATCTACCTCCAACAGTAAGCTCTAACATGATCCTCACAGTGCTTTCAGACTTGTCCAGGTATGCGGAAGGTAGATGAGGGCGTTATCCAAACCGATGCCAGGCTGGTAGGTAAACTGCAACAGAGCCAAGAAGACCTCACCAGTGGGTGAAGATGGTCAAGGACCACCCTCTTTATCAAATATGAAGTTAGTGCTATGGACCTGTATTTGACTCTATTTGGCTCTATCCAATCGAGCAACTGTGGGACATGCTGGACAAACAATTCTGATCCATGGAGGCACTACATATACAGGACTTAAAAGATCTGCGCCTAAACTCATGGTGCCAGATACCACAGCACACCTTCAGGGGTATAATGAAATCCAATCATTGGTGGGTCAGAGCTTTTTTGGCAACACATTGTTATGGCAGGTGGTCATACCATCTCTGGTTTCCTTGTTTTTTGATTTAAACAGATTATGGTTTGAATTAGAGTGGTGCAATGCCTTTTAGATTGCTGCTTTTTTATACTGCAAGCACTGGCAACTTTAAAGGTATCCAGATGTCCCAAAAGAACTAGGTGAAGAGACTGTAAAACAAAAAGTGAAGGGGGACAAAAAAACAAGCAGTGGAATGCCCTCAGGCCACAGCATGAAGGCTAAAAGTCTACCTTGTTACTGGGAGTGTGGAAATTATATCACTGCTTCCTACTTTCTCTACTTTTCCTATTTCCCAGCAATCTCTTCACAAGGAAAAGATGTCATGGGGGGAAGATGCTATAGCTGTTCTGCATATGCTAAGATAACAAGGTATCAAAATTCCCTCAGGGTGAAGGTGTATTTGCACTCCTGGAGATTTCGCAACACATTGCATAACATTATTAGATAAGAAAAAAGGAAAAAGGCAACATACCTTCATCTTAAATGTTAAATGCATGTAAGATACAATACAATCCATTGAAGTAAATGCAATGTTTTGCATAAGAAAAACAGTGGAATATGTTACAAATGTGTAAAGGTTTAATTTACAAGTGTTAAATTATTAATATCTTCCAGGAGATGCTGGTCATGCTCTACAGTGCCATCATTCAGTCTGTTTTGTGTTCATCCATCGTTGTGTGGTTTGGGTCATCTACAGAGCAGGGTGGGTCCAAACTGCAATGAACAATTTGATCTGCATAGAGGATCATCCGGGCTGACCTTCCCTCCATCTAGAACTTGTACAGGTCTAGGGTCAGCAAAAGGGCAGCTAAAATTTCTGAAGACCCGAAACATCCTGGATACAAACTGTTTAGACGCTTACCTTCAGCGTGGCACTACAGTGCACTATTGGCAAAAAACAAGCCAACACAGAGACAGTTTTTTTCCCCCAGGCTGTCTCCCTGCTGAGTAGAATGAACACCTCACAGCCAGAGTAGTCAGCTACTCTACTGGAAACAAATTATCACATTGCATTGCCACAACCTGCCACATATGTGCATGATTATATATGTATGTGTATGTGTATATATATATATATATATATTATTATTATTAAGGCCTACACGGTTGCGCAGTTGGTAGCACTGTTGCTTTGCAGCAAGAAGTCCTAGGTTGCATCCATGCATCTCTCTGAATTGCCCTTAGGTGTGAATGAGTGTGTGGATGTTTGTTTGTCCTGTATATCTGTGTGTTGCCCTGCGATGGATTGACGACCTGTCCAGGGTGTATCCTGCCTCTCGTCTGTAGACTGCTGGAGATAGGCATCAGCTTCCCCGTGACCCACTATGGAAAAAGCGGTACAGAAGATGAATTAATGAAACTCAAGGTGTTTTTAGATGTTGTGGTTGTTTTGGACTTACATTTCATATACAATGTGAGTGATGGAAAACAGAGTCAAATTCCTTGTTTGTACTTACAGACTTTGCCATTAAAGTTGATTCTGATTCTAATTTATTTGATATAAGTCATTGTTTTTTGTGTAAATTATCACAAAAGAAAGTAAACATAATCATAAAAATTCCAGCTTCTTTTATAGTGTTTTATTTCGTTTAAATTCCATCATGCTGGTTGGCTTCAGACGGGGCAGTGTTAGAATTCAAAGTGGTTATTTCTGTGAATCTCTTTCAAAAAAAAGTACAGTGGATTATAGACCTAATCATGGAGACTTTGAGGATTTTAATTAGCTTATTAGAATTTTTGATTAAGCTTATACTGCAAAACTTTTCTGTTGCCTTTTGGATACTGCTAATGCTAGAAGATATGTCTAGTGTTTGTACTAGATTCTTAGAGATTCAAACTCCTGAATCCACCCTGCTGCTGTTTTTTTCCTAAAATTTGTCTTGACAGCAAAGGTAAAACTGAGGTCAAGTGTGAAGAAGATACACTCAACACTGACCACAGTCTCTTATGAAACTAAAAGGAAGTATTTCAAAGTTATTTAGATTTATAAAACTACATTCAATGCACACTTGTGCATGCAGGAAATTGTGCAGTCAAGAATGAGCAGTCTACACTATGCCCCACATAACAGCTGGAAACAATAGAGCAATATGCTTTGGGGGAAGGCCAATGCAGATTTCTCCTTCCACTGTATATTACTGACAGGGAAATGTCAACTGTGCCATTCAATCTCCTAGCCAGCAATCATTTAGCAATCATTCCTCTTCAATGCCTGGTTGAGGCAGGAAATAAAAGGACGAGGCAAAGCAACAAAAGGCAGAGTAAAAGAGAGAGACTGTGACACTAAACCAATAAATGGAGAGATAGCGAGAAGAAAAGAAGACATAAGGGGCGTGAACAACACCACGCCATTGGTAGTTGAAGCGTGTATGGCTTTGACAGGAGACAATAAGCCCAGATGGCAACTCTTAGTTCGTTAACTTTGATGGATATTTCACATTCAGCATCAAGGCTGAGAAAATTACTGTATCGGCTAAAGGATATTGTCAGCCATCATTTACTACATTGTTCTGCTCTGAATGCCAAAAAAAGAGTTGTTGTATTTATTGTTAAATACTATTATAAGATTCTTAAAAAAATTGTAAGCATATATGTAAAGGGTTCAAGAGAACAACTGACTTAAAATTAACATATTTTATTTTGGTAACCTAGCTAGCAATTATCTTTCTTCGTTTATGTTGAGTATTGAGTAGTGAAAAGAGTTAATGCAATAACTGATCTGTCCAACGGAAACCATTTCAATATTTTTGTCCAACATTGCCCAGCTGTTTTGTGTTTTAGTTGTCACCACCACCAACAACCACTAGCATGTATTCAGTGGTGATAAGAAAAAAGATAGCTGTGTATTTTAAAATGCATTACCTTATTTTAATTACAAAGGTAGTGATACATTTTTCCAGATTAATGATCCACTACCTGAGGTCCTCTGCAAGTGTTGGCATTGGATCTCAGGCTCTGTGTGAAATTTTAACCATGCACCTGTCAGTGCGATGTGATATTGAGTATGGCTCACTTTGGAGTGTTGCAAAGAGAAACGAAATATGGCAGCTTTGTTAAGGTTTACAAAACTGCATTTGAGAATATTAAAGGAGTTCTGGGACAATAGCTTTGGAATGCCAAAGTGTTAAAAAATAAATAAATAATACATTATGAAATAAGTATCTACATCAATAAATAATAGTTCATGTTTTAATGTTACAAAGACATTGTGAAATAATTGAATGCATATTAAATTCTCAGCTCATTATTATGAAATATATTAATATATAAAAATATATTAACATGTAAAAATCAGTTTTATAACAAAATAATTTTCATTTAAAATTTTTACCTAATAATTGAAATAATTGTTGCTGTTAAAGCAACAATAATTGCTGTTAAAGACGCGACAGGGAATATAGTTTATGATCCTGAAAGAATAAACAGTACTTTCAGAGATTTCTACAAAGCTTTATACTCACCACAGATAGACCTGTCAGATAACGACATTGATCAGTTTCTGGATAAAGTAACACTTCCTAAATTATCAGATAATCAAGCAATAGCTCTGGATGTACCAGTGACTACAGCTGAAATCCAACAAGCTTTCACAAGCATGCCCAGTAAAAAGGCTCCAGGCCCAGATAGATTCCCAACCAAGTTCTACAAAGAATTCTGGAATATTTTGGCTCCAGTGTTCCAAAGATTGTTGCAAGAAACCAAAGAAAATGGCATACTTCCGCCAAATATAAATTCTGCCAACATCACTCTCCTTAAAACCAGGAAAAGACCCAGTACTTCCTACCAGCTATTGTCCCATATCCCTTATTAATGTTGATCTCAAAATAATCTGTCAAGCCCTCGCAAAAAGACTGGAAAAGGTAACTCCTCACATAATACATCCTGACCAAACTGGTTTTGTAAAAGGGAGGCATTCATCCACAAATACACATAGATTACTTAATTTACTAGACTATCCCTACAGTAAAAATATCAAGACCAATATATTATCTCTAGATGCAGAAAAAGCATTTCATAGAGTTAACTGGAAATGTGTGTTTGAAACCTTGACTAAATTTGAAATTGGAAACTCTTTCATAAACTGGTCAAAATTATACAGTTCACCAGTGGCATGTATCAGGACAAATAACCAAACATCTTTCAGCTTCTATCTTCAGAGGGGCACCAGGCAGGGATGACCACTTTTCCCATCATTATTTGCAATTTTTATTAAGCCACTAGCGGCAGCAATCAGGCAAACTAAAGATATTAAAGGCATAATATGCATGAATATTGAACATAATATTGAACACAATATCAGTCTTTATGCAGATGATGAATTCTCAAACCTTTGTCTCTCAGGTAATTGGATTCTTTCTCAAGAATTTTGGATTATTCTATAAAATGGTTAAAATCAACAGTTCTTCCAATTAATGGTGGCCTAACGGGCCTGTCAGCGGAGGGGGCTTTAATCTTCACAAAACAATTCCCCAAATGAGTGTTGCACAAATACCTTTTAGTTTTACAGCAACTTAAACAGAGGCAGTCCCTCAGGCATTGCTGACTCTGTAAACAAAACAGTACAAAAAGCACCATTCTCTACAGCACCCCCACATGTCTCATATCATAACAAACTAGAGACACTTACATTGTCTTTCTAGCAAGGTAATTTTCTTGCACATTACAGCCTGCTGGTTGCTGTACGCTGGCTGCTAGCTTGCGGGCTACTCCATTAGCTTCCAGTTATGTTTGCAACTGTACATTTTGAAAATACACAGAGTAAATGTCATACCCAAAGGCTATGTCATATGCAGAATGACTCTTACAATGGAAATCAGCACTTTTATCTGACCAGATTGCCTTTAACTTCCTTTTTATGAGGTGAAAAACACATTTTAATAGCGTCTGTTTGGCTTTTCTCCTCATGCAACGCAGTTCAACTGCATACCAAAGGCTGACACTCCCCTCTGGCCTGATCCGCCCTTCTGATTTCTCTTCTTAAGAAAACTGTGCTGCTGCCACCCCACACATGCCATGCATCATTCTTGTCACCCTTCCTTTTTTTCCTTAGGTGTATAGTCAGCCCAATCTAAAGGTTGGGTCAGCTCCAACTACCCCCTTTCCACTGGTGAACCATCAACAGGTGCCACTAATTTACAACCATAAATCTTGGGGAGAGGGTAGCACATTTGCATATATAATAACAGGTACCAAAAGTTTGCATGTAGGCCTTCTAACTGTGGAGCTATACTTGATTTACAGTATTTAAGGTGTGTAATTTCAGGCGGAAATTGCTAAAAAATCCCCTAGGGCTTAACAGGTTAATACACAACTACAGTCAGTGAATTTCTCCTATTGGCAGTGTTGGGACACCAGCCATGGTTACAAAATGAAAGGCCAGTAAGAACTTTTCTGTAACTCTACTTCCAGCACAGCCAGAAACAGGGAATAACAGCGGACTTCCAGTGACATCACTGTCCGAATAAAAACCCCGCTTTTGTAACAAACTGACCTCTTCCATGCATGTCCCCAGAGTAACTGGACAGAGGGACACAGCGCGCTAATGTCTCTTTGCTGGCAAACAGACATACAGGGGTTGGACAATGAAACTGAAACACCTGGTTTTAGACCACAATAATTTATTAGTATGGTGTAGGGCCTCCTAGACATATACAAGTCCTGCACAGTGGTCAGAGGGAGTTTAAGCCATTATTCTTGCAGGATAGTGGCCAGGTCATTACGTGATACTGGTGGAGGAAAACGTTTCCTGACTCGCTCCTCCAAAACACCCCAAAGTGGCTCAATAATATTTAGATCTGGTGACTGTGCAGGCCATGGGAGATGTTCAACTTCACTTTCATGTTCATCAAACCAATCTTTCACCAGTCTTGCTGTGTGTATTGGTGCATTGTCATCCTGATACACGGCACCGCCTTCAGGATACAATGTTTGAACCATTGGATGCACATGGTCCTCAAGAATGGTTCAGTAGTCCTTGGCAGTCACACGCCCATCTAGCACAAGTATTGGGCCAAAGGAATGCCATGATATGGCAGCCCAAACCTTCACTGATCCACCCCCATGCTTCACTCTGGGCATGCAACAGTCTGGGTGGTACACTTCTTTGGGGCTTCTTCACACCGTAACTCTCCCGGATGTGGGGAAAACAGTAAAGGTGGACTCATCAGAAAACAATACATGTTTCACATTGTGCACAGCCCAAGATTTGCGCTCCTTGCACCATTGAAACAGACGTTTGGCATTGGCATGAGTGACCAAAGGTTTGGCCATAGCAGCCCGGCCGTGTATATTGACCCTGTGGAGCTCCCAATGGACAGTTCTGGTGGAAACAGCAGAGTTAAGGTGCTCATTTAATTCTGCTGTGATTTGGGCAGCCGTGGTTTTATGTTTTTTGGATACAATCGGGGTTAGCACCTGAACATCCCTTTCAGACAGCTTCCTCTTGCGTCCACAGTTAATCCTGTTGGATGTGGTTCATCCTTCTTGGTGGTATGCTGACATTACCCTGGATACCGTGGCTCTTGATACATCACAAAGACTTTCTGTCTTTGTCACCGATGTGCCAGCAAGACGTGCACCAACAATTTGTCCTCTTTTGAACTCTGGTATGTCACCCATAATGTTGTGTGCATTTCAATATTTTGAGTAAAACTGTGCTTTTACCCTGCTAATTGAACCTTCACACTCTGCTCTTACTGGTGCAATGTGCAATCAATGAAGACTGGCTACTAGGCTGGTCCAATTTAGCCATGAAACCTCCCACACTAAAATGACAGGTGTTTCAGTTTCATTGTCCAACCCCTGTAACTCTTCAAACTGGATGCAAGAGTGCCATACGATCATGCGATCATATGCACTAAGTTAAGTAGGAATGAATTGCTGCTGTTTGTGTATCCGCTATTCATTCATGAACGGGGGTAATTAAGGTAGAAGCGTTGCTTGACTTTTCTCTCTTAGGTCTACAGAAGCAAACTGTGTTACATAGAGTTCCCAGCAGATACCCTGTCTCTACGACGCCGAGTGGAGCAGTTTTCAGCACATGTGCTCAGTTTATGTCTTTTGTGTTTGTGTTTTTTTTTTTTTTTAAGTAAAGACATACTTTATTTAAAGGGTTATTTTAAACACAGAAGATTGGCCATAACAGGCCGTCCACGCTTATGTATTTTAACCCTTTTATTAGTGGTGTTTTAAAGGTATGTTTGATTCTGATGATAAGCTATAAGCTTCTTTTGTTAGCTCCAACCACCAACAGCTAAGAGCACGTGCTTGCCTGCTAAGATCATTTAACCAAAAAGGTTGTTAGTTTCAATCTAGAAAATAACATTTCCCTAAATATTATTTTACTAAACTTGATAACTAAGTGAGACAATTAAGCCCATTTTTCAAAGATTTGGTTCTTATTCAACATGATATTTCCTTAAATATTGTTTTAATAAACAAAGGCAGCTAATTAAAAACTTGAGAATTGGTCATCCAGAATGTTGGTTTTATTCAGCAAATCATTCTTTCAAATATTATTTTATCTGATCATGCATTGTGAATGGTTGTCTAAAGGTATACCAATTATTGCCTAAGTTAGTTCCAAGACTAACTTAAATTTTGACCTAATACCACCGCCTTTTTGGACTGGTATTCACAGGACAACCCTTAACAGACCGAAATATTATTTAATAAAATATTAATAAAATATTAGTAACCTATGCCCAGTGGCTGTGCTGCTCCTGGGCGGGTTTGGGGTGGCCTTGGGGGCTCTGGGTTCCTGGGGCGTGTCACCACAGGCTTTGGTCCTGGCTGGGCCTGGGGCGCTTGGGTCCAGGCGGTATGTCGCCGGGGTTTTTGGCCGGCGCATGCTCTGGCACCCGGCACCAGCCCTGGGTCCTTCTGTGCATTGGTGGGCTTAGGGGCCTCCTAAACTGGCGGGTAGGTATTAACTCATAGCAGGTGCTCTCTCCTTCAAGGAGTACATTATGCTGGTGGGGCAGAGTGTCTGTTAGAGGGGGTGGGATAGTGAGTCTGGGTGTCTAATGTCTTATGTGTTCTGGGAGTTGTTCGAATGTTGGGGTGGGTGTAGGTTTTCTTCTGGGGTGGAGGCGGGTTGTTGGCCTTGGGTGAGGATAGGCATTGTTTGGACCTAGGTCAGTTTGTACCACTTGTGGTGTCAGGGGTTCCATTGTGTGTACGGTGCTTGGTGGTGTCAACCTTGTTGCACCTGTGGGCGGGGGCTGGGGTAACATTGCACGGGGGCCTTGCCTTGAGATGCACTGTATGGTGGGGGTAGGATGTGGCAGGGGTGCTTGGGGCGGGGCTGTGTGTGGAGCTTGCGCTGTGTGGGTGTGGCTTTGTCAGCTTTTCAGGGACGGAGCTCACCTGTGGGGGTGTGCCCCTGTATTGTGTGGAGGGGGTTCATAGCGTTTAGGTTTGGGGACATGTGTTCGATATCTGTGTCCTGGTTGGAGGTGGCTCTGTGGGGAAATTCATGTTGGGGTACAATGGGTGTGGGGCGCTCATGGCGTTAGGATCGGAATTAATTGGAGAATTGGGACTATTTCATCCTTTGGCGGCTCTGGTTGGTGGGCTAATTTGGACCATGTAGACCCTGCTTTTGTTTATGGCCCCCTCTCCGGATGAGGATGGGGTTGTTGGGAACTGGGGTTGGGGCGGGGGTCAGGTTCCGGGCCGGGGTCGCTCAGGTTCAGGCACCAGCCCAGCCCAGGTTCAGGTGTTGGGATGGTCTGCCTGTCTCTACCGCCGGAGGGAAGGGGACCACCTCCTGGGTCCGGGGGCTGGTTACCCCTATGGGGTATTGCACCTGGACCTAGGAGTATAGAGTATGTATGGGGAGTGTGAGTGTGTGTACAATGTCCATTGTTGTTTGTCTTTATGTTGGTTGCATTAGTTGTAAGTGTTTTTATGTGTAAGCATGAGGGTGGGAACGTGTGATTGTGACTGTGTGCCTGTTTTTTGTGTCAGGTTGGGTCTTGGACTGCTCCTTCTCCTCTTGATCAGTTTAGGCCCCCCTTCAAAAGTGGAGCCTATTTCCTCCCCGCCACACTACTTGCCGGTGGTTGGTGTCTGTGCCCGCTGATGTACTTTTGGTTATCGGTGTCCGGGACTGGGTGCTTTGGTGTGTGCCAACTGACTCCAGGTGGCTGCTTTGCCGGGGCCTGTACCCCTGGGCTCTGTCAGCCTCTGCTTGGGGAGTGATATGTCCCGGGGTCTCGGGTCTCTGGGTCCATGGCTGGATCTGCTTGGGCGTAGATGGCTGCCGGCGGGGCCTGTGGGCTGCGCTGCAGCTCCCTGGATGATATAGATCAAGCATAATAACCTGTTAAAATGGAGAGGATCTAATTGTGGCTCTAGGACCCTGGTCTCCAAACTTGAATTTGCTCAATTCAAATTCCTTGCCCAGGTCACTATTTCCAAAACTGCCTGTTTTGAAAAAGAAGAAAAAAAAAACTGGTTGAATCACAATCAGCAGGGCAGCAGAGTGGGAGACAGATGATGTATGTTTTCGTTGTTGACCTGCTATTTGTTAGTGAATGCTTCAAACTATTTGCAATACCAGTAAACACTAGAGGTCGAATGATACTGGTTTATGACTACTGTCAACATCAGTTCAAGTCTTGTGTAATGAGCTTTTTAACATTAGGTTTCTGCTCTTCCGCAGCAGACAGGGAATGCACAAGAAAGTGTGTAAAAACAGACCCTCCACAACAGCAGTGTGTGTGGGACAGAGCACAGAGGCTGCGAGACTACACAGGAGAGAGGTATTCTTATAGTTTCCTCCGAGGCTGCAAGCAAGCTTTCCTTTCGCTCTGCCAGTGGTGCACACATACAGGACACAATACATACACAGTGTTGTTCAAATGAACGTGTTCATGAATGGAGCTTTGAACTGGACAATGCAAGTGGAGGATGTGATTTCCCCTCAAGGTGCATGCTCAGTATGTGCTGTGTGTTTGTGTGCGTGCACAGGCAACAGAGAATCAATTCAGCTTTGTGAGAACCTATATTGGTAATTCAAGCCTATGCATCTCCCCTCGCTTTAAACTTAACTATGCTGCAATCGGCTACGCATTAAATTTAAGAATATAAAAACAAAGGTTCAGCTCAACCATCAGGCGAAAGTGAGGGATGTGTTGCTGCATGTTATTTTCTTTTTTTTATGCTATGGACAAGAGATGGAGCAAAGATGCTTTGAGCAGCTAGAGTTTGAACTCCTCTCTCTGACCGTCCTGCAAGTAATTAACTTACAAAGATGTTATTTATTTACATGATTTAAGATTTTGTCAGCTAATGTGCTTAAGTAGAATCAAGATTGTATTAAGGAGTAACATCATGGTTGGTTGACTCCCTTATGGCCAAAATTATATAAAGACTACCTGAATATATTTAGATTTTATGGTTTTAGAGTTATCAAAAAAATGTTGATTAAGTTAAGGCTTTTGTTCAAAAAATATCTTTCAGTATTTGGCAGTTATTCAGTCTTACAGTTTGTTTGTTTTTTTCAAAAATTGCAATAATAGTTTTAATTTTAAAGGGCAAAAAGAAACACATTCCAAATATCATCTGTGCTAGCTTAAAAAAGATTAAAAGAAACCGCAGTTACAAAAGTAATCGAAAGGGCTTTCCAGCCTAAATTTCAGTTTTATTTTCTGGCGATAAAACTATTAATGCAAGAAGGAGACATGCTGTTTTGGGAATTCAGCAATTCTAAAATACTATTTATGTGAGCAAAGATAACAACAGAGAATAAACAGATGCTAGGAAACAGGATAATTTCTATGTTTATTTGTTAATAACGTCATGACTTGTATACATTTTTAAACTTTATTTTCATTATTTTAAACTTTATGTTGCTGCCCAAAGATATGCCTGTTCAAAAATGGATGGCTGATGGCAATTTATCGGTAGGCCAAATATTTCGGTCTAAGCAATATCAAGAAGATAACGACCTTTAGTATGAGAAGCACCAACAGCCTCCAGTGGGAATACATGGTGATGGTTTTTTACTGAACAATTACAATGAACACTATATTAAAATATTATATATATATATATATATATATATATATATATATATATATATATATATATATATATACACTACCAGTCAAAAGTTGTAGAACACCTTTCTTACTTAACGAGTCACTATTTAAATAGTGAGTGACACAATGAGTCACTCACTATTTTCATGACTGTTTAAATCATAGATTCTCACCAGAGACAACAAACCTGTGAATGAACACACATGGTATTATGTAGTAAACAAAAAGTGTGAAATAACTCTAAACATTTTTATATTTCAGATTATTATGACATAGCAACCTGCTTTAATGACTGCTTTGCTCTCTTAGTATTCTCTCCCTGAGCTTCATGAGGTGGTCACCTGAAATGGTTTTCCAATGAGTCTTGAAAGAACTTCCTAGATGTTCATTGAGAGACGGCCAGAGGTTAATATTTCAGTCATTACTCTAAAAGGCAGCTACTTTAAGGATTCTACAATATAACATATTTAAAGCTATTTTACAATTTTTGATTTGCTACATAATTGCATATGTGTTCTTTCAATGTTTTGATGCCTTCATTGAGAATCTACGTACAATGTAAACATAAAGAAAACCATTAAATGAGAAAGGCGTTCTAAAATTTCGACATATACATATGCATACAAATACACAATGTAAAAACTATGTGGATCTGTTTGATACTCAAATCACTAACATGCAGCCATTTGTACTAAAAAGTGACATGTTACTAAAGAGGGTTTTGTTTACAACACACTAGCCTCTAATACATTGTCCACAGAGTCTTGGGCTGTTGTCTACATGCACGTGTGCCCACAAACAAACACTGCACTATATACACACTCATGCACCTCATCAGAAATACACTGATTGGTCCCAGTGCAGTGCCACTGAGAGGAGAAAATGAAAAATATCCAGGAAGAAGTGAGTTTGGGGATTTTTTTTCCTCCAAAATCAGATTTATTGGTACATTTACCATTATTTTATTTCTTTTTAATGGACTTGTCTTTGTAAGAATTATGATTATTGATTAATTAATATTTATCAAGAATTGTAATTTAAAATCGTAATTTGAGAAAAAATTTATTTCTTAACCAAAAATCATCACTTACAAATCAAAATCAGAGATGACCTCTGGTGTTGTAAATAAGGCTCAAGGTCTTTGATAATTACAATTATTAAATTCTCAGTAATAATTGATAACTATTACTAGATGTCACTGTTTAATCAACCGCTTCACCGAAAGGTGGGGAACTTTGACCTTATTTTGACAGACAAATCACTCTTGCTCAAAATAAACATAGCATCTTTCTTAATCTGTGTAACCTCATGGTGGAGTAAAGAAAATCTAAAGCTGTCAAGAAAAACCAGGATAAAAACACACTATAGCAGCCTAAACATCCCTGGTGAGTGTGTTGAGTTGGACACATATACAATACCAATGTGGATACTGTAATACTACAAACAAAATACAGTGTTGTTGTTTTTTTATTGCATCTTAAAGTTACTTAATTTTTCATAAAACCATGCACGTCCTTTGTTAACTTTAGTGCAGTATCAGATTGGAACCCATTATTGGCAAATGTCTATTCTTAAATGACTGTGATTAGGACCAAAAACAACCTTGGTCGAGATATTCCTAACACAAAACTCTAGCCCCTTTTCACTGAAAATGTCGCCTCTATCTCTTTAAATGCAGGAAGTAGAGTTTGCTAATTCAACAAAGACATTATGAACACTGTATTGTAATGAAGGTGACTTTGACTGTAGACTGCTAATGTTTAAGAATGTTGCCACCCCTCCCCCCCCCATCCTGCCTTCTGTGTTATTATCTCGTTTCTCTTACTCTCATGTCACTGTCTTTTTTCTCCTCAATCTTTTTATTGCCATCATTATACAGAGTACAATCTCAGGCCTACAACTCTTCTTATTGATTACTTTTGAATCCTTTGCAGCCACATGGGGTTTCAAGGGTACATGCAGGTGACTAAAGTTTAACCATGTCTTAGAAATTATAACTTTTTTATTTTTTGTTTTTGCTTAATACAATGACAAATATTGTTATTTTGAAAAACTCTTTCAGGCAGAAAAGAATGCCTAAACAATGTAGATCTTCGATTAGTTTAGATCTTAGACAACTAGAAATTAACGACATTAGTTCAGTCAGAACAATAAAAAAATGTAATAATACTTTGTCTACAGATGCCTGATATAAAAACCTGATAAGTCAAACCAAATGAGAACTCCTTTTGGCAAGTTTCTTTTAAGTGTGCTTTAACTATGCTAACATAAAACAATCATCTCATTAAGACTTTGACACCGACAAACTGTTACAACAAACAGAATCTTCCTGTCTGCTTGTCTAACTAAATGACGCATTTCTGTGTATAAATGCTCAGCTTGATAATCCTTCAGGGCACTGACACAAGCAGAGCCACACACTTTACACTAGTTTGTCATTATGAACAGTGTCTCACTGTTGCTATTCACTATTACACTTTATCTGCAACTCATGCAAAAAAAAAAACACACTCATAGAACATGGCAAACATCATACCATTTAACATGAGAACAACCCACAGCCATTAACAGGAATGTGTCAATTATTTTGGATACTGGCAACAAATTTAGTCTTTTTTTCTGAACAGCACCTACCTTTTTCTTGTAGTTTAACTTGTGTGAACACGGACATTTTCTCATATACACTTACAAGCAACTTCATTAGGTTTAATTGCTTGTTAACACAAATTGTTGTTCCCACATGAGTCGATCTGAGTATTCCTAAAACTGTTGATCTATTGGGATTTAAACACACAACTATCTATTAGGTTTAAAGAGAAATGTCTGAAAGAGAAACAAAATTCACTGGGTGGCAGCACACAGACTACCTAAGTAATTTCGCTGACCATGTCCTTCCCTTAATGATCAGTGTATCAATCTTCTGATGTCAACTTCCAGCAGGGTAATGTACTATAACCTAACCTAAAATCATCTCAGTGTTACTGGTCTGGAGTGTTTTGGTCCTTGCACTCCAAACAATACCATGCGCCGAGCTCACTGCTCAACCCACTGCTGAGTTTGCTGTACGGCACAAATTTCTGCTCCAGAGAGTTTGGACTATCATGGAAATTGGTCGTCACTTCAACTGGTGGAGAAGCTCTTTCTTTGTCCGTAAATTATGTATCTCTCACATGCAAAAAACAAGTGCACGCTGTAGCATTCATACCTGACTGTAATTTAATGATAAGGATGCTGTGGCTGTAATGAGCCACAGGATTTCCATTCTTTGTCTGATGATGGACCACAGTGGTAAAGTCAAGGCTCATATTGTGAACTCTATTTACATCTTTGAGATTACAATATCTCACAAAAGTGAGTACACCCCTTACACTTTGTAAATATTTTATTATGTTTTCATGGGACAACACTGAAGATATGACACTTTGATCAGAACCAGAATCAGAATCAGCTTTATTGCCAAGTTCGTACATACAACAAACAAGGAATTTGACTCCGGTACACTTTGCTCTCTGGGTTTCTTTTTTGTTTTTTTGTGTTATAAGATATTCTCTGCATATATCCTTATGTCCATAAATACATATGTACAATATACACATATACAAAGGTGGATTTGCAACTTCAATATGAGGTTGTTTGGTACTATATTAAATGTTCATCAGAGAAACAGCCTGGGGGAAGAAACTGTCTCTGTGGCAGCTGTTTTTTGTAAACAGTGCTCTTTAACGACGGCCTGCGGGTAGTACTCTAAACAGTTTATGTGCAGGGTGTTTGGGGTCTGCAGAGATTTGTCCAGCTCTTTTCCAGACCCTTGACCTGTATAAGTCCTGGATGGAGGGAAGGTCAGCCCTGATTATTCTCTCTGCAGTCCTGAGTATTCGTTTTCAAGGTAGAGTAGGCAATGTACAACTTGTATAACAGTATCAATTTGCTTTCCCCTCAACATATCTCAACACACAGCTTTTAATGTCTTAATGTCTGGCCACACAACTGAATACAGCCCTAGGGGAAAATGCCCAGACTGCGCCCAATTCATCATTTTCTCATCCTGGTGCCATGTTACTCATAGTGTCAACACCATACAGCTTTTTAACAGGACAGGTTCCACTCAGACCCAGCTTCACCATTGTTGACTAAAGAAGTTAAGTACACATCCTCAGCGTCATAACCAGAGATTATCTTTTGAAAATAGATGTATGAGTATTGCCAGTATTGCGGTAGAGGTTGAAGGGGTGGGGTGTTAGCCTGTTGGTACTCAGACCATATGCCGCACACTGCATCAAATTAGTCTGCATGGCTGTTGTTCCAGAATGAAACCCATTCTAAAGATTATGCACGTGAAAGCCCACAAATATCCATCCATCCATCCATCCATCCATCCATCCATCTCTTTCCACAGCCACCTCTTCCAGCTCTTCTGGGAGAACCCCAAGGTGTTACCAGGCCAGCCGAGAGACATAGGGCCTGATTTTCAAAGATCCCAAATAGCGAGTGCTAATTTGAGTGTACTATTAATAAATTGTACGTGCAATAAGTGAGCGTATTGCATGCGATTTTCATAGATTGTGTGGCAATGGATAACAGGTGCAAAACAGATACATACTGCCCTATTTAAATGAGGAAACTGCGTGTGCTACTGGCTAGAACAAGAGGAAAAGCGAACAGATCCTCAGCTCTGTTTCTAGAAATATGCAGGGATTGTTACGCCGCATTAAAAATGATCCAGTTGCTGATTTTTTCTGTTCTGTTCGGCCCTTGTATTTCTGGACTGTTACAGTTAGTTAACTTTTGTTGTGCTTCTCACAGCAGGTTTGTCATTTGACCTGACGAGATTATTTTTCTTATCTTGCTCGACGTAACTCACAACAAATTGGCCAATTAATATTAACAATACAAAATACAAAATGTCTGATAATTAATTTGTCTCCCTTGATCTTTTAATTCTTTTCAGAGTCTCAACGGGTTCTATTGTTTTTTTGAGAGTATGTGTATGAAGATTGCTTAGTTTCTCAGAAACAGCCACGATATTTAAGCCTGAACATAATATTATCAACATAAAAATAGATTGTTGTAGCAGTTGGGAATCTGTATGTTATAGCTTTGGTAATATTAAAACATAGAGTCACATAACTGCCCTACAAAAAAGTTAAATAGAACATTTATGTACGTCCTATGATTTTACTAAATTCGTTTTATTTGTTTTGCCAATATTGTAACGATATTCAATGTGTTTGATTGTTTTTGGTCACCCAAAATAATTTTTACTGCTTAAACAAAAACCTCCCCTGGCATATGTTCACATTTAAACAACGTAATCAAAGCTCCGATTGCATTGCAATAACATAATGTTACTGTCAATAATGAGTACCTCTTTGAACCCTACGGAATGAGCTAGAGAATGCCGCAAGGGGCATGGCAAACTGCGTTTTCCGTCGAAACCTAATCTTAACAAAGCAGAATTCAATTCAATTCAGTTTTATTTATATAGAGCTAAATTAACAACACATGTTATCTCAAGGCACTTCACAACAGTCTGGTACATACATTCCAATTAATCCTAACAATTGAACAGTGCAGTCAGATTCAGTTATTTATTCAAATTGGATAAAAAGTTTTTCTATCTAAGGAAACCCAGCAGATTGCATCCAGTCAGTGACTTGCAGCATTCCCTCCTCCCGGATGAGCATGTAGAGACAGTGGAGAGTCACTGGAGTTGACTTTGCAGCAATCCCTCATACTGAGCATGCATGTAGCGACAGTGGAGAGGAAAAACTCCCTTTTAACAGGAAGAAACCTCCAGCAGAACCAGGCTCAGTGTGAGCGGCCATCTGCCACGACCGACTGGGGGTTTGAGAGAACAGAGCAGAGACACAAAAAGAACACTGATCCAGAAGTACTTTCTATGGGAAGGAAAAGTAAATGTTAATGGATGTAACTCCTTTAGTCGTTTCACCTAGAAAGAAAGAACAGATAAACTCTGAGCCAGCTTTCAAGGTTAGAGTCTGAAACAGAGCACATATAATTAGTTACAGTAAAAGCTCAGTCAATTTCCATGTCTAGGAGAGAGAAAGGGTTAAACACTAAAAGACAGGGCCATGTGGATTATCGGTAGAAGGTGAGCATTAAGTTGTTGCCAGCAGAAGCTCGGACGATGCCCCTCTCCAGAAAGGTGTCACAGGTAGACACAGAGCCAGGCCAGGTGTAGCTTCTAGAAGAGAAAAGAGAGAACAAGGTTAAAAGCTGAAATAACAGCAAACAATGCAAAATTGGAGAGTAGTGTGATAATGTAGCAAAGAGGGTGAAAGTGGTCGTTATGTCCTGCAGCAGCCTAAGCCAATAGCAGCATAACTATACAAATAGTTTCAATTCAGATTATTTAGTTAAGCGGCGCTTATTTACAACAATGACGTCTCAAGGCACCTCACAAAGGGTCCCACTGATGGTCATTGTTATACTAAAAACCACAATGATTGGGATACCTCCCTCTGTCAGACTGATTATAACCATTGGAAAAGAGAAGGGGTCATACAGGTAGCAGAAATGGGGGGTGTGTTTGCACCTCGACCATAACTGAGCCGGTTTAGGCTAAACCTGACTCCCCTTACTCCAACCAACAGGGAGGGAAGAAGACGGAGGTAAAAAATAAGGAAGATAGCTCAGGATAAACTAAGCCACTCTAACTATAAGCTTTCTCAAAAAGGAAAGTTTTAAGCCTAGCCTTAAAAGTAGACAGGGTGTCTGCCTCACGGACTAAAGCTGGGAGCTGGTTCCACAGGAGAGGAGCCTGATAACTAAAGGATCATCCTCCCATTCTACTTCGAGAGACTCCAGGAACCACCAGTAAACCTGCAGTCTGAGAACAAAGTGCTGTGTTAGAAACATATGGAACAATCAGATCTCTGATGTATGATGGAGCTAGATCATTAAGGGCTTTATATGTGAGGAGGAGAATTTTAAATTATATTCTGGACTTAACAGGGAGCCAATGAAGGGAAGCTAAAATAGGAGAAATATGATCTCTCTTTTTAATTTTCATCAGAACTCTTGCTGCAGCATTTTGAATCAGCTGAAGGCTTTTAACTGCATTTTGTGGCCTTCCTGATAGTAACGAATTACAATAGTCCAGCCTTGAAGTAACAAATGCATGGACTAGTTTTTCAGCATCACTCCTAGATAGGATATTTCTAATTTTGGCAATGTTCCGGAGATGAAAGAAGGAAATCCCAGAAACCTGTTTAATTGGGATTTAAATGACATGTCCTGGTCAAAAATAACACCAAGGTTTTTTACTTTATTATCAGAGATCAACTTAATGCCATCCAGGTTAAGTGATTGACTAAGCAGTTTCTTTTTTAAAGACTCCGGTCCAAAGACAACAACTTCTGTCTTGTCTGAATTTAGAAGCAAAAAATTTAACGTCATCCAAGTTTTTATATCTTCAAAACATGCTTGTAGTCTATCTAACTGGTTGGGCTCATCAGGATTTATGGATAAGTAAAGCTCAGTATCATCAGCGTAACAGTGAAAATTTATCCCATGCTGCCTAATAATTTGACCTATTGGAAGCATATATATAGTAAAGAGAATTGGCCCGAGTACTGAGCCCTGTGGTACTCCACAATTAACCCTGGAGTTTAAAGATGATTTATCATTTACATGAACAAACTGGAATCTGTCAGACAGATAAGATTTAAACCAGCCTAGCGCTGTTCCCCTGATCCCTACAGCATATTCCAGCCTTTCTAAGAGAATTTTGTGATCGACTGTATCAAATGCAGCACTGAGATCTAACAGAACCAGAACAGACACAAGTCCATTATCTGAGGCCATAAGAATATCATTAGTGACTTTCAGCAGAGCTGTTTCAGTGCTATGATGAACTCTGAAACCTGACTGAAACTCTTCAAACAGGTCATTGCTGTATAAATGCTCACACATTTGATTGGCAACAATTTTCTCAAGAATTTTAGATAAGAATGGAAGATTGGATATAGGTCTGTAATTTTTCAAGTCATCTCAATCAAGCGAAGGTTTCTTAAGTAAAGGTTTAATTACAGCTAACTTAAAAGCCTGTGGTACATATCCATTTACGAAAGATAGATTAATCATATCTAAAATGGGGCTGGTAATCATAGGGAACACTTTCTTAAATAATTTGGTTGGGATTGGGTCTAACATACAAGTTGAAGGTTTAGATGAAGCTAATATTTCTGATAACTCAGGAAGCTTCACAGGATCAAAACAGTCCAAACACAAATCAGGTTCTGCAGTTATTTCCAATGTTGTCTCACTTGCTGAGGATGAAGTAATCATCTTCGGGAGTATGTCAAAGTTTTTTTTTTTATAGAATCAATTCTATTTAAGAAGAATCCCATAAAGTCAAGGCTGCTAAGAGCTAAGGGAATGGATGGCTCAACAGAGCTATGACTGTGTAAGTTTAGCAACTGTACTAAAGAGAAACCTAGGATTATTCGTGTTCTCTTCTATTAATGATGAGAAATAAGCTGTTCTAGCTTGGCGAAGTGTCTTTTTGTACAACAGTAGGCTATTTTTCCAGATTAAGTAGGTGTGTAGAGCGCCATTTTCTCTCCAATTTTCTAACATTGTGCTTTAAAGTACGCAGCTCTGAATTAAACCAAGGAGCTAGCCTCCTATTAATGATTACCTTCTTTTTCAAGGGGGCTGCATTGTCTAATGCATCACGCAATGATGAAGAAACACTATGAACAAAAGAATCAATTTGTGAAGGGGCAGAAACAGAATTATTGCCCTCCACTGTGCTTTTCAGTGATAATGAGGAAATTAAAAGTGGAACAGATTCTTTAAAGGTTGTTACAGCATCGCCTGATAATGATCTACTATAATGAAATTTTCTTTCAGGTGTGGAGTACTCGGTTAAATTAAACTCAAAGGTTATTAAGAAATGGTCAGACAGGACAGGGTTATGAGAGAATATTGTTATGTCTTTACACTCAATGCCATATGTCAGCACAAGGTCCAGAGAATGAAGACAAAGGTGGGTAGGTTTGTTAATGTTTTGATCAAAGCCAATTGAGTCTAAGATAGCATTAAACGCTATATTTAGTCTATCACTTTCAGTGTCAACATGAATGTTAAAATCCCCCACTATAATAACTTTATCTGTATTTAACACTAAATCATATAAAAGGTCTGAAAACTGATCTAAAAATTGAGAGTAAGGGCCTGTTGGACGGTACAAAACAACAAACAGAAGAGGTTTTAGTGCTTTGCAATTTGGATGAGGAAAGCTAAGGATTAAATATTCAAAAGAGTTGTAGCTATTGATTGGTCTGGGGCTAATCAATAAATCAGACTGAAAGATGGTTGCTACTCCACCTCCTCGCCCAGTAATTTGAGGAATGTGAAAATTTAAATAATTAGTAGGAGTTGACTCATTTATAGTAACATAATCCTCTTGCTGCAGCCAGGTTTCTGTGAGGCAAAGTAAATCAATCTGATTGTCACAGATCAGGTCACTAACTAGCAATGTCTTTGAAGAGAGAGATCTTATGTTCAGTAAGCCACATTTAATTGTTTTATTTTTCTTTTCGGTCTGAGTTGTGTTTATTTTTATTAGATTTTCCTGATTTCCTCCTTTTAGATTATGTTTTAATCTATTCAATTTTGGCCGTGGGCGAGACACTGTCTTAATAGGGTAATGGGTGGGTAGCAGTACAGAAGCTGCAGAGAGGAGTGTTAAACTACGACCCTGCTTCCTGGTCTGAACCCTGGGTTGTCAGAGTTTTGGAGAACTAATAAATTCGGCCAGATTCCTAGAAAGAAGAGCAGCTCTATCCAAAGTGGGACGGATGCCGTCTCTCCGGATCAGACCAGGTTTTCCCCAGTTATCAATGTAACCCACATTGTTTTCTGGACACCACCTAGACAGCCAGCGGTTGAATGACAGCATGCGGCTAAACATGTCGTCACTTGTCCGATTGGGGAGGGGACCAGAGAAAATTATGGAGTCCGACATTTTTTTGGCAAACTTACACACCGAAGCAACACTAACTTTGGTGACCTCCGATTGACGTAACCGGGTGTCATTACCGCCAGCGTGAATAACAATCTTACTGTATTTGCGCTTATCCTTAGCCAGCAGTTTCAGGTAGGATTTGATGTCGCCCGTTCTGGCCCCTGGCAGACATTTGACTATGGTCGCTGGTGTCTCTAGTGCCACGTTTCTGGCTATGGAGCTGCCAATTACCAGAGTTGGCTTCTCAGAGGTTGTGTCGCTGAGCGGGGAAAATCTGTTAGAAATGCAGACGGGTTGGTGGTGACCTGTGGGCTGGGATCTAGGACTATGCTTTCTACTGTCACCCAGTCGGCCTGAAGCCCCGGCTGCGCGGGCTCTGCTGGAGGACTACTACGGGGAGCTACTCTCGGTGGCTTCGCGCTGGCTAAGGGGCCTCGGCTATCTGCTGGTTTTTCAACAGTGCAGAGCCAGGCCTCCAATTCCGACACCCTCGCCTCCAAAGCTACAAAAATGCTACATTTATTACACATCCCATTATCACTAAAGGAGGCAGAGGAGTAATTGAACATCTGACACAGAGAGCAGGAGAGAGGAGAAGACTCAGAGAGAGAAACAGCAGAACGGGTAGCCATGGTGGAGCTAACGCTAAGCTAGCAACCCCTTACCACTACTAGAAAAACCGTGTAAACACGGAGAGTCCCCAAACGTTAAAAGTAGCAACAGAAAGTAAGTGTTTTAACGTGCTTATGTATTAGAACAAGTAAGAGATATCACAGTAGAGAGAAATCAGATCAAACGAGAGAGCTTCACACACCAAACAATTCATCAACATCAAAAACAGGAAGTGACGTTACCCAGAGCAACAGAGCATCCAATCAGCATCCAAAATGCTGCCTTAAAATGGTGATTTTTGACCTGCTAAAAAGTGATTTTAGCATCCAGTTTGCAGATGGATTTAATCGCCTTATAATGTTTTTAGTTCTTTCCTATTAAATATAATATCAACATCAAAGCACAGTGGGTCTTTTGCATGATGTGCGATTGCAGGCTGTGCACGCTTGATCAGTTATGTGCGCATTTTGCCATGATCAGGTTTGTGCGTGTTTAGCAGATGATAACTGACGGTGATGTTACGCTGGAAGGATGCTGAATGAAGTGTTGCAAGGAGATTTACCATAAGAGCAATATCATGCCTTTTGTTTGTGATTGGCTCCAAATCAGAGCTTAGATAATCCTACGTAGAATCCTCTATTCTCATCTATTTTTATTTTTGACAACCCAAATCTGTAGGCACATATACAGAAGATTATTTCTCCCTGTCAACTATCAATCTATTTATGCCTCCTTCTCGCCAAAGTGACAGCAGACATTTTTGTTTCCCGGTTAGCACCTGCATTTCAAAAGTGCTAACACACAAATATTGCTCCCGCAAACCGTTTCAGGGATGAAATTTGCATATCCCCCTCCCATGGATTTCCGCATTTGGGTCATTATCATGTTTTGCATATTCATAGCGGCAGACACTAATAAGTTTGTGCCCGCAGTTCTGCTGATTTTGCACACAATCTGATTACCACCTCATTTGTAAATCAGCGTTGCTGATGCAAACAGGTTCGCATGCGGTTTTGTCCACGCAAACCTTTTGAAGATCAGGGCCTTAGTCTTTTCAGTGTGTCCTCGGTGTTCCTAGGAATCTCCTCCCAGTTGGACATGCGTAGAACAGGGAGGGGTCCAGGGGGCATCCTTACTAAATGCCAGAACCACCTCAACTGGCTCCTCTCGATATAGAGGAGCAGCTTTACTCAGAGTCCCTTCCGAATAGCCAACGTCTCACCCTATCACTAAAAGAGAGTCCAGGCACCTTGTGGAGAAAGCTCATTTCGAACACCCAAATACATGACCATAGGTGAGCGAGCTTACAGCTCAGCTTCACCACAACGGACTGGTACAGAGTGTTGGGACCCACAGCCATGGATTTCAACATTAAACTGCCCGCATAAAACCCCCACCTTCCCACAAGTCTTTCTCTTTCCACACGGCCTCTAGTGGGACCGGTCAGGAGAGGCCAAGTGCGCTGATGTCTCTTTGCTGGCAAACAGGCATAAACTCTTCAACTGGATCCAAGGAAGCCATACGATCATCGATCATATGCAAAGATAAGTGCGAATGAAATACTGTCTGTGTATTAGGTATTTTCATTCATGAACGGGGAAATTAAGGTGTAAGAGTTGCTTATTTTTTCCTCTGAGGCTTGCAGAAGCAAATGGTCCCACAGAAGATCCCTACAGAGAAGCGGTCTCTATGAAGCCAAACGGAGCGGTCTCCCAGTCTGGAAGGAAGACAGCAGAGACCGTACGTACCACCGTGCAGCTGGTTGGCGGACACGACGAGCCGTTCTTCATCCACAGCTGGAGGTTAGCGGGAAGCTAATCCTTTGTTCACAGAGCACCTTCAACCCCCCCCACCCCCCACCTCCCTCCCTCTCATTTCCAGATTCTTCAAGATAATCCTTGGTTCTCAAACATGAACATTGCATGGTAATGTTGCATCACTCTTGGTCATGATTTTCAATCATCTTTAATCAACTTGTTTATATTGTACATAGCCTATTAATCTTCCCTATCCTTTAATTCTGCTTGGTAGGTAGTTGGATTGTTTTAGCATAGTAAAAAGTTTGTTGATAGAAATATGTTTGACTTTGAGTTGACCTATTTTTGTTAATAAATTCTTGTATTTTAAGAAATTGTGTGAATTCATTCTATATATGTGCAGAGTTTATGCTGTTCAATAATGTCAGAGCTCGTCTCACAACTTTCTATTTTGTCCTAATACCATCGCCTTACTGGGCCAGTATTCACAGGACAACCCTTAACAGACCGAAATATTATTTGATAAAATATTAAAATTAAATATTAAATAATATTCTCAGATTCATAATTCTAACAAGAGTATGCAATACTGTGTAAGCCACACCACTCTGTCTGTCAATCTCATGTTCCCTTCTTCCAGCACTCTTGAACAAGACCCCAATGCTCCACTTGAGACAGCCCTTCCCCTGGAGAGAGCGGACTACCCTTATCCAACTGAGATTGGAAGGTGCTGATCCTTATCCCAACTGCATCACACTCGGCTTGGAACCGCTCCAGTGAGAGCCGGAGATCACGGCGTGATGAAACTAACAGGACCACATCATTCGCAAATAGCAGAGACATAATTCTTAGGTCAACAAACCTGACCCCTTCTGTCCTCTGCCTGCACCGTGAAATTTTGTCCATACAGAATTATTGACAATGGCCAAACCTCACCCTGAACCTCTGCTGGCAATGCGAACCAGATTATTCCACCACTTGTATAATGGGTAGTCCATAGTAATGGACCACCTATCCGAACAGACCTTACCAGCGAGTCTGAGGAGTGTGAACTCCAGGTAACTGAAACATCTGTCAATCCAGTGCCCCAGATATCCATGCGATCTTGCAAAGGCAGCTCAGCAACCTCCAGAACCTTGAGGAACTTATGGAGGGAGACCTGCCTTCACAGAGCTTTTTGGCAACCTCAGCCACGGTTATTATGGACAGACACACTGGAACCATGCACTGTTTTCTGAGGAGACCAACATAAACTTATTTAGTTCAGATGGTGTCAAACGTGTGTGGCAGCAACTAGGTGAGGAGTATAAAGACAAGTGTGTCTTGCCTACAGTCAAGCGTGGCAGGAATATCATGGTTTGTTGCTGCATAAGTGCTGTCATTAAGAGAATAATGTATGCCAACATTTTACTGTAACATACTGAAGCAGAGCATGATCCCCTGCCTTCAGAAACTGGGCTACAGAGCAGTATTTCACCATGAAAAGGATCCCAAACACACCTTCAAAATTGAGAGTAAAGGTGCTGGACTTGCCAAGCATGTCTCCAGTCCTAAACCCTGTTGAGCAAACGGATCACCCACACAATAAAAAGCTAATTAATTACTTAAAAATCACACATTGTGATTTTCTGTATTTTTGTTTTAGATTCTGTCACTCACAATTGAAGAGTACCTATGATAAAAATGAAAGACTTCTACATGCTTTGCAAGTGGGAAAACTTGCATTGTATCAAATACTTGTTTCCACTCAGTGTATGTAATTAAATACACTAAAAAGACAAGATATTTAATGTTCAAATTGATAACGTTTATTGTTTCTTTGCAAAAATTCACAAATTTTTTATTTTGTTCCAACAACTGTTTGGAAGATTTCTCAGGTGAACAGCTAAATTGGAAACGGAACACCTCTGAAAGGCTCAGTCTTTCACAAGCAAGGATGGGGAGAGGTTCACCACTTTGAGAATAACTGTATGAGAAAATAAGTTTAAGATCATTTTTCAACAATTGCAAGGAATTTAGGGATTTGATTATCTACAGTCCATAATATCATCAAAAGATTCAGAGAATTTGAAGAAATCTCTGCATGTAAGCGGAAACCAACAATGAATGCCTGTGAAGGCACAGCATTGATCCTTCAGAAGGCACTGCATTAAAAACCAACATCATTCAGTGTTATGATTCTGGCATGTCTGATATACCCTGTCTCCCTGGCTGCAATCAGCAGATTAGATGCACCTGGTGGCTGCTGCTGTGCAGTGCAATCTGTGTTACCTGTGTGACGATTTCCTGTGGCTGAATAAACCTTTTAAACTTTCAGTACTGTGTCTGGCTGAATCTTGGGTCTGCCTTTTTCTAATTCATAGCATTCTGTAATGGTAGTATCACATGGCATCGGGATTACTTAAAAAAACCATTGTCAGTTAACATAGTTTGTCGCTGCATCTAAAAATTCAAGTTAAAACTACCGTGCAAAGTGAAAGTCAAATGTCAACACCGACTGTTTGTGAGGGCACCATTTATGCTGAAAGGAACATACAAGTTTTGGAGGAACATTCTACCATCCAAGCATCCACACATCTTTTTCAGGGATGTTCCTGCTTATCAAGGCAATGCCACATACTGCACGTGTTACAACAGCGTGGCTTCGTAGTGAAAGAGTGCGGGTACTAGACTGGCCTGCCTGCCTGCAGTTTAGACCTGTCTCCCAGTGAAAATGTGTCCCACATTATGAAGCATATAATACGATAATGGAGATTCTGGACTGTTGAGCAGCTGAAGTTCTACATCAAGTAAGAATAGGAAAGAATTCTACCTACCAAGCTTGAACAATTAATGTCCTCCGTTCCAAAATGCTTAGTAACTGTGTCGGGTGCGGTGTAGCAGAGGACCCCGCATTGCAGACGGACAGGAAGCATCGGTGGTGAGTAAACTGATTTAATAAATAACACTCACTTCAACAAGTAGTAGCAAAAACAGGCATGGACAGACAGGCAAGACAGGCTTTGCATGCGCGAAGGACATGACATAAACAGAGAGTGAAGATGTGATCCAAAATGTTTCCGTGAGGAAGGTGTATAAATGGAGCATGGTACAGGTGAAAAACAAAACTGATTAACATGGTAGAGGTGGCTTGAATGAGGCTAATTGTAAACAGACAGGAGAGAACAAAACGTGACTGGAGCAAAACAGAAATTCAAGGATACAAACTATTCAGGAAAACATAACGTACAGAACATGAACTAGAACATGAGAAACTAGAGCACAACCAGGAAAACAATAAACAGAAACGAGATCCAAAAGGTAAACTCAAAATAAGAATAACTTGACAAATCATGACAAAGTGGTGTTTAAAGGAAAGGTAATATAATGTTGTGTTTATGAATATGAATGTATAATTTAATATTAATACTTTAATATTTTATTAAATAATATTTTGGTCTGTTAAGGGTTGTCCTGTGAATACCAGCCCAATAAGGTGGTGGTATTAGGACAAAATTGAAAGGGATGAGCCAAGCTCTGGCAATATTGAACAGCAAAACTCTGTACACACATGCAATGAATTCACACAATTTCTTAAAATACAAGAATTTATTATTTACTATGCTAAAACAACCCAACTAAACTACCAAGCAGAATGAAAGAATAAGGAACACTAATAGGCTATGTACAATATAAACAAGTTAATTAAAAATGGTTGAAAACCATGATCTTGGAACCAACTTCGGCAATAATTGGTATACCTTCAAACAACCATTCACAATCTAAGATCAGATAAAACATTATTTTAATAAAATACTATTTTAAAGAAATATTAATATTAAGGAAATAGTAAAATAATATTTAAGGAAACATTATTTTGAATAAGAACCAAATCTTTCTGGAAAAATGGGGCTTAATGGTGTTTAATTCTCTGCCTTTATTTATTGAATATTTATGGAAACATTATTAAGGAAATATTAGAATAATATTTAAGGAAATATTATTATGAATAAGAACCAAATCTTTCTGGATAAATGGGTCTTAATGGTGTTTACTTAGTAATCAAGTTTACTCGTACTTGCCGTCTTTATCCAGGACGGGGTAGCGGGGGCAGCAGACTCAGCAGAGAAACCCAGACGTCCCTCTCCCCAGACACCTCCTCCAGCTCCTCCGGGGGGAGCCAAAGGCGTTCCCAGGCCAGCCGGGAACACCTCCGGGAAAGGCGTCCAGGAGGCATCTGGTATAGAGACCCAAGCCACCTCAACTGGCTCCTCTCGATGTGGAGGAGCAGCGGCTCTACTCTGAGCCCCTCCCAGATGGCTCAGGGTAGAGTCCCGGATAAGGACGTGGAATGTTATCAAGTTAAGTAAAATAATATTTAGGGAAATATTATTTCCTAGATTGAAAACTAACAACCTTTTTGGGTAAATGATCTTTAGCTGACTCACATGTTCTTAGCCATTAGTGGTTGAGGCTAACAAAAGAAGCTTATCATCATAATCAAACACATACCTTTAAAATAATAATAATAATAATAAGGGTGTAATTGTGTTAGTATATATGCCTTCATGTGTATGTAGGTGTGTATTATATAGATATTCATTCATTCATCTTCTATCCACTTATTCCATAGTGGGTCACGGGGAGCTGGTGCCTATCTCCAGCAGTCTACGGGCAAGAGGCAGGGTATACCCTGGACAGGTCACCAATCCATCACAAGGCAACACAGAGACATACAGGACAAACAACCATCCACTCACTCATTAACACCTAAGGGCAGTTTAGAGAGACCAATTAATCTAACAGTCATGTTTTGGACTGTGGGAAGAAGTTGGAGTACCCAGTGAACCCATGCATGCACAGGGGAGAACATGCAAACTCCATGCAGAAAGAGGAGTTGAACCCAGGACCTTCTAGCTGCAAGGCAACAGTGCTACCAACTGCACCACCATGCAGCCAATATTACCATATATTATATGCTTTTTGTTTCACATATATTTTTAGTTAGGTCTCTGCTTCTATTATTGCGTACTTTCCACTTTTTGGCATGACAATTGAAATTTCCAACTTCTGGGACTAATGAAGGTTTATCTTATCTAATCTTAAATATATTCCTGGGCAGCATTTTTATTATTAATTTTTTATACATCATCAAATGAATCAGCCTCAGCAGCAGTGCTATGTGCAAGTGAAAAAAGGATGATTAATTATAATATTCACAGTGCAATGAAAACATTTACCTTACCTTCAGCAGCTCTGCCATGTCATTTCCAAAGAAAGGTGCTGCAGGCTCAGCAGTCTGGTATTTGGTGAGGAAAGGTGTCATGCTTCGTGAGACCCCCATGAAGAAATCCAACTTGGCCAGGATGAGAGGGTCTTTGGTTGCTGCCACAATGGTGTCGTAGGAGGAAGTCCCAGGGTGAGGGAGCTTTTTGGTTGTGACAGTCTCGCCATACTTTATCATGTCCGGCCAGATGTTGAGGGCCCTTTCCACTACTGGGAGGTTTTCGACCCAGCGGTGGCCACAAAAAGGCAGAGCGAAGACTTTGGATTTAGTGAAATTATAAAAATCTTCTCTTGCAGGCACATTGTGGAAAATTGTGTGCAGATCCCTGAGAAACTTCTCTATGTGCCAATCAGTGAATCCACACTTGAAAGCATTGTGGAGAGTATGGAGGCCGCAACTCCCCACCACTGCCAGCTGAGCCCCCCCAAAACTGTTCTGCATGCTCTTGCTGCAGCATCTCAAAAAAACGCCAATTGACGTTGGGCCCATCCATGGACAAAGAGACCATCTTTCTTAAATCAAGGTCACGTAGGTATTCCTATAGGAATCAAAAGCTAGTTTTAGCATAACATGCGCATATAGGTGTGTTAGTTTGTATTACAAGCATATTAGTTAGCAGTGGAAGACAAGGTATTCAGATCCTTTGTTTAGAACAGAATTTATGTGGAAGTACTGATGTAACAGTAATCAATAGCAGAATTAAATAAACAAATGGTTGAGGTAGAACTATTCTATATCACACTGTAATCAATATATTTCACAGTGCAATAATCTGCTAGTTATTTTCTCCATTAATGGACTGTAAAAAAAAGAAATAAAATAAATAAATAAAATGAAAATGTCACCTTTGCCCAGAGTCCAAAATTGACATCTTCACAAATTATGTTTTGTCAGTCCACCTCAAAAACTATAAAAAAAATACATTCAAATACTCAAAAGTAAAATGTGAAGTTTTTCAAATTTGTTAAACTGGAACCAAAAAAATGTTTTTGACATCAAAAAAATTACTTAAATGATCAAAGCTAATTACATTTCTGTCAATCTACTAATCTACTAGCTGTCCACGACTGCTAACATTACTTAGTAGCTCAACATACTCCATGAATTTCGAGCTTTTATAACAGTTTAAACCAAATCCATCTTAGCTTACATTGTGAGGACAGGTTGTGCTAAAGCATAATATAACTCTTCTAAATGATTATTACTTTAACATGGTTGAGCAAGTCCACCGCTGTTGCATGACCCATAAACTGGGACCCAAAATATCTTGATCGAACCTGGTCACCAACCCAGTAGCGCAGGTGAAGGTCTAGCTGTTTAGTCTTTGTTGTTTTGTGGAGGCATTCGTCAAACATGACAACAAAGCAGGCGGCCTCGTTGACTTGGTCAGTCAGCTGTTAGTTATGAACAGAGCCAGACCAAATTTGGTGATGTATGCAGTCTTATTGTATCCACAGGTGAAATCTCATAGTCGGGAAACATTGTTTTGAATATTGCGCTAATTTCGTCGTTCGAAGTAAATGAGTGGTGGTCCAAAATGGTTTTCAGGATCCAAATCACCTCTGCCTGAAGAGTTGGCGAATGAGCTCACAGGTCACCAGCTGTACTACCGATGATGCGGTGACTTCAGTATTACTTGCAGTAGCTGTGATGCTGGTTGTTAAAGTAGAGCCTTGCTTTGAACAGAACTGAGCAATAGGTGCCTGCTGTTGGTGGGCTCTAGCATAAGCGACGTGTTTGACGCTGTTCATATGGGAGTCCAAAGCCATAAGTCCCATCGTCCCCAGCTTAAATGATTTTCAGCACAAACAGCATTGGTTTTCATGGTCATTGTCCGAATTAGGTTTAACCCACTCGTATTTTGGATTCGGCTGCCACTTCGGGTAAAACGACACTTGCCCATTCTGAAGCACACTAAGCTAACTTACTAGCAAAGTGGTTTTGTTTTCCCACCCCTCACTGAGCCCGCGACAGAAAGTCAGCTGACGTGCCCTTCGTAAAACGGATATTCATCATTGGGCACGTGAATTCTTACATTGCACGCACACACCAACAACACATTTTACTGCAGTATTTTACAACATTTTGGAATTTATTTTCTCACTAAAGGACAAAATAAATTAAGACCTGTAAACAACATTTTATAATTTGTCTTCAAAATTTAATATTTTTAAGGCCATAATTTTTTTGTAAAAAATTCAAGACTCTTTGGGTACCCTGAAATCATCTGTTCTGCTATTATTTACCTTTTACAAAACATCCCAACTTCATTGGAATTGGGGTTGTATATAGCCAAACGATCGGCTACGGCAGCATGATTCTATCATGTCAATATAAAGTTTGTTTTATGACAGCCTGTTGTATCTATAGAAATTAAGCCAGTTCTACAGGCAAGAGGATATCTAACCAATACTAGCAAGATGTGCCTCATAAAGTATCCAGTGAGTACATAATTGCTGGGCCAATGTACTTAATTTGGATCTTATATAAGAAAAGCTATTGGGTATTGTAAAAAAAATGTTTTTGTTTTTTGGATTTTGAATAATTTTGGAGTTTTATAGTATCAAGATAATACTACATTCTAAGCAAACACAATGCAGTTTCTTTGCTTTCCTGTAATAGCAAATTTAATTTATAAGTTTACTAGAGACGAACACTTGAGTTTCCTTAAGTCTTAAGGACAATAGGATAAGTTAGATGCAGTTTTATTCTGTAGGTGTGTGTGCTGTTGATTGACAGTGTCCTGCCTGTATATGTAGACAATTTCTTAACATGAGAATACAAATTATTAATGTCTTTCAACCAAAGTTCTACTTTTTGCTAAACTAATATTAGACAAACTATCATTTAATGTATTTTTTCTTTTGTATGCTGACATTGACTTCACTTAAAAATAGGCAAGGAAATCAGTTTTCAATAACCAATCAATGAATTCCCTCTTCTGACTTAACAGCAATAGCCCTATTCACGGCCTTGACTCAAGAATTAAATGCCTTCAGTCAAATGTAAAAGCTAAAGTAAATCCATAAAAAGGGTTACATATTAGGTGTTGCTTATTGATTCATACCATTGATACCGAGTATGCTAGCTTCTCACTACCATGATCTCTGCTTCATGTTTCCATTTGGTTTTACTTGCACGTTTGTGTTGCTCACAATAGTATTTGTCTGGTGTCAGTGATGCCACCTGATACTCATCTGCCCACACATCTTCAATGACGTATCTTCTAAAAACACTTTACACAGTATAAATCTAGTCTCACGGATGAATGTGCTTTCCACCCCATTCCACTGCAACTCTCTTACCTATTCATTTTGCTCTCTGCTACACACCTTCAGAGATGGCACTCTCAGTCAATATATATTACCACATTCTTGTTTTTGTGAGCTGTGATACTTTAGCATGTGATTGCTAACATGTTACACAAAAATGAAAGAAACTTTCCAAAAACAAAAAATAACCATTGTGTTATCATTTTTATCTCTACTAAAATTTTATTATAGGACGGTTTTAGCATTTGGTAAAACCAATATGAAATAATACAATTTCTCTGTTAAATAACTGGTTTGTGCCACTATTTATAATTTTATTTTGTAAATTTTAAAACTCACAAGACAACAGAAGTTTGTTTTTATAGTCTTCTGCTGGTATGTGTAACATGTTTAATGTTGTTTATTAGGGAAAAAAAAAAAATTCTTACTGTTTCTAAGCTCCCAAGAAGAGTTATTTAGATTACAAAACCAGGATGCTTTAGTAGGTGATGCAAAACGATTGTATTCTTTATTGTATAACAATTGTGAATGTAACACTAATGGCCCACATTGCCGCCAGACATTGTGAGAGAGCCAGAAGTGCACATAAAAATCAGAAAACAACTGAAGTGTGTTTTTATTGTCTTCTGCAGGATAGCAAATAAATGAAAAAGAAACAATATGTCCATGTGTTTGTCTTCTGTTGAACCTTTACACAGAAATGTTTTCCTATTGAGAAGTATGCACATACTGGGAAGTGTATTCATTCAATACTTGGTCAGGGGACGTTACTACTCGAATTACTGAATCAGTCCGGCCTGGCATGGAGGTCACCAGCCTTTTGCACTGCTTAAATGTTACTGAAGCTCAGGTTGGTTTAATGGCAGCCTCCAGGTCATCTGCATTGTTGGATCTTCCTCTTGACAATACCCCGATGATTCTCTATGGGGTTTAGTTCAGGTAAGTTTGCTGTCCAATTAAGCACAATGATAACATACTCATTAAACCAAGTATTGGTTCAATGGACTGTGTAGTCAGGTACCAAGTCCTGTAGGAAAAAAATAAATAAACATATCCATAAAACCTTAAAGTTGTTCAGCAGAAGGAAGTGTGAACATTTACTTTATTCTAACGCTTCTACTTTAATTTGAAAATAAAAGACCTTACCATGGAGCAACAGTCCACTCCTTTTTTTCTCTTTAGCCCAGGTAAGAAGGTCATTATGCTGTCTCTGGTACAGGAGCGGTTTACAAAATGAATGCATCACTGCTAGTCCAGGTTCTGAATACCGTTGTGTGCAGAGGCTGTTAAAGCAATGAATCCTGCCCTATAAATCTCATCCTAACTCTTAGATGGGTTTGCTTCACCACCCTTTCAAGGCTGCAATTATCTGTACTCTTTGTGTGTCAATTCCTGCCACACTTCTTCTTTTACCCAACTGAGCACTTATGTAATATTCACATTTTCAACTTGATTTGGCATTTTCATTAGCTGTAGGTAATGATCATAATTAAAACATAAAAGCTTCAAAATTATTACATTGCATGTTATGAATATAACACTGTACAAGTTTCACATTTTGAACTGATTTACTGTGTATAAATGAACCTTCTCAAGAAATTCTAATTTCATGAGATGCACCTGTGTGTAACTCTTCACTGTATCAGGTTAAAAAATATTCTTGTTTTTTTTTTATTTGTGTGTTTCATTGGAAATGGAAGTTGCCTGTCCTAAATAGTGGGCAGTTGACAAATGGCCAGAGAGTACGTGATGTTGGTCCATCAATCATCCAGACCTTGGTCTATAGCAAGCAAATAAAATAAAACGTCCCAGCTGCATAGGCTGGAGAAATATGGAATGGACTAGAGTGACAGTGACAGAGGCCTCCAGGTATGAGGGATGGAATTTAACTGAAACACACTGGCGCATGCAAACACAAAAACAATCTCACAATCATACATTTGCACTCTTATGGCAAATGTTTTTGACTAAGACAGACAATGCAGACAATTCTTAAAAAACTGTTTTCTATTTCTGTAGCAGAAACTTATCCTCTGGGTTTGTTCTTTTTGGGGTGATTTTTTTTTTCTTTTTTCTTGCATATTATGTTGTTAGTAATTACAATATTAGCAACTTATGTCATATGATAATGTAGTTATATTTTCTGAAAAATAAACAGCTGACATTTTGTCAACTGAGGATTAACATACATCATATGGGACACAGTGTTTTTTCTAAAATGTATCCCAAAAACATGTTTTCTGAATGACATTCACCATGCATATTAGAGTAAATATATTAGCAAACTGAATTTGCATGTTATAATGATGGGTATGCTAAACTTTCTTGTAAGAGCAAACGTTTATCCCTCTCACAGCCATTTAACTAAGAAGTCAGTAGATAGTTGAAGGTTGCAGCTAACCTTTTTTGCTCTCACTGATTGCCAAAAAACTGATGCAGACCAATGAGTGCTCAGCTGACTTTATTATCTGGGTATTTTAACAGGACATTGATGGCCATTATTATCATGCTACTGTGCACATTGGTTGACATGTAAAAGTAAACACCACAAACATACTTAAAGCAAGATGTTTAAAGATGTTTTAGAGTGCAGCTAAAAATACAGCTTAAAAGGTTAAGTTCATTTTTAAGTAGAATATATTAAAAAACATTGTCTGTTATAAGGCACTGATGATACTTAAAGGAACAAAATTCTTCTGCAATCTATTCGAAGTTAAGAAAGTCAAATGCAGAGCCATCTTTGTAGAATTTAATAAGCAATAACTATGATCAAAATATTCAATCATAATTAATCCGGACAGATGGTAATAATAAGTTTCCATTGGCTGCTGTGAATATAAATGAGATCTGTGGATAATAATGCTTGAAAGCGCTTGAATTTTGGCTTTAAATACCTGTCATCAAATCAAGGCAACCAGATAAAATACATTTGGGTATTCATATAGAGCTTATTTGTGACATGTCATTGTGACAGTTAATTGCAGCATACATTATTACATATGGTAGAATGGTTCAACCTTACAAGTTAGATTTTTTGGACTTACCTACTTGTACTGAGATTTTCCTGAAATGTGCTTGGCTTGTTAGAAGAAAATAGAGGTGTCATATCTGTAAAAGTCCCTCCGGTATCCTGACTTTCATTCATATTATTTCACAGCAATATTGTTGGCAAGGGACTGTTGTGTCATGTGTTCAGCTTGTGCAACTGCCTGAAATTCAGTCTCTTTATTTGTCAGTTTGTAGCAGTTCCCGGTGGATTTCTGTGCTGCCTACAAAGTCCAGTTGTGAGTCATTAGCTTGAACGTCAACTTCTATTTTTGGTTATGCTTAAATGACAGTAATTCCAGTTTTCACATGGAGTGCTGATCAACTGCTTCATGATTCTGACTGTACAATAGAAAAGGGAATATTGCCTTATCCAGTTATCCTATGCTGACATCAAGACACTATCCACTGAAACATACATACATTAGGACTCGACGGAAAAAAGGCCATTATTTGCACATTTCACTGCCTTTAAATGTCGGCATTGGGACCAACACTGCATTTAAAGGCTAGGTTATGCAGCCTTTCCACATTAAAACGTTTTATGTAGTGAATGTAATTGTATTGACTGCTTTATTTCTGCTATCTTGGGGTCTCAAGTGTGACAATTGAAAGTTCAAAAAGTAAAACTTACAAAGTCATTACACGCAGTGATACAGTTCAAGCTGTTATATTGGTCAATGATGATTATTATGCATTACAGCTGATGAAAACCCAAAAAGTCACTTTCTCAGAAAGACCAATAAAAATATTATTTGATTAAGGAAGTGATGGTCATGTGATGGTCTACTCAAACTTCAGAAAGACTGCTGCTTCGCAGCTGTCCAGCAGAGTTTGAACCACAAAAGGTTAGTGATAAAGAAGCTGGCTGTTCATAGTATGCCGTATCCAGGCATTACAGTATAATTGACTGTTGAGTAGAAGAAAAATGTGTGGTAGAAAATAATGCCAAGTAATGCATATAACCACAGCTTTGAGATAATTTCATTCAAGAATTTGGGGGAGATTAATAGGGCATAGACTGCGCCTGGAGTCAGTGTTTGAGGAGCCACTATACACACATGTATCCAGGATATGGGATTCAACTTTCGCATTCATTGTGTAAGACACCCATTAACAAGAGAAGCCAGAAGGCTATCACTTGGGCAAACAAGATAAAAGAATTGAACTGTTGGTTAGGGCTCAGAAGTCATCTATCAGATAAGAGGAAATGTGCATTTCCTTTGGTAATCAATGTCCCATGATGGACTGGTGAAGTAGTTAATATACAAAAAATCTAAGTAGCTTGAGGTCCAGTGTAAGGCTTCCATCGTAAGACATGATGTGGAGAGCCAATTATCAGCTGATGTTGGTGAAGTCCAATTACAGCTCAGCCATCTGCCAGAAAATTTTAGAACCATTTATTCTTCACTATTCTTCCGCTCCAGTGAAACTTAAGACAGTCTCCTGCTGTTAAAAGTACTTGTCTGGCAAAACCAAATTTTGAGTGCATATACTGTACATTAATATAATTTTCAATAGGCTGACCTGTGTTTTATAGAACACTCAAATTGTCTGACAAACTGAATTTTGGATGTTCGTTAGGTGTAAGCAAACACTTCAAACATATTACTATGTGTATAATGCTTTAAAAAACATTTTATATATTTTTTTCTCAGTTGAATTATTGAAATAATTGTCATTTTGACTGTGTTCTGATTTATTGAGGCACACCTGTAAATTGAGAACTATGTGAATAGGTCCCCGTTTGTAATATATATAAAAAAAAAACATTTAATACTCTAAGGTATTCACAAAAATAACATTAGCACTGCAAGGAAATAAATAAACACCTGCATGTATTAGATGTTCAACCATTGAATCAACAGTACTGGTAAAACAAAACTTACTTAAATGTCCACTTTTTTTACTTGAGATGAGCAAGTGAACTACATTCCTGTGGAATACATACTGCTTGAGAATCTTGGTGAATCTCTAATAAAAAATGTATTATTATTATCTTACCAATGTGCAGTGACTCACGAGGAGCCCACAGTACACAAAGTTTAAACAAACGCAGGATGGAGCAGTAAAACCCATGGGCTAAATATTTGTAAATAATCTTCCAGGGAGATATGCATTGTGTTCAGGTTTACATATGCATGTTCAAGTCTTGTGACTGTGCCTCGTTTTCTATTAAAACACTTTACATGTGATGATTTACTGCTTTAACTATGCCATGATTTAGAACTACCTGCAGTCACTCCATACCACAAACACATTCTGCACATACAGTATTTACACAGGCAGACTGAAGACAAAGCTGCAGGCACATCATGTACCTCACCTAAACAGCTACAGAATATTGGATGACTTTATATTGGCTTTTTATTTGAAAAACAAAAATTAAAAACATTGAAGTGTAGCTTGCAGAAATGATATGGAAGTTAGAAAGGCTCTGCAGTTATTTCTTTTTAATGGAGGCAGAAATGTAATATTGGTCAGAAAAGGCTGAGAAATGCAGGTTGGCTAGGGAAAAAAGCTGCTGACATTTTTTCTCTCTCTCTGTAATAAGCAGAATTTTCTTTATCCATTTACTCATGCACAGACACACACACAGTGCCACTCAAAAAGACCTGGGTGTGATATCAAGCTTGTCCCATATACAGCAAGTAGCTATTTAAGGTATTTTAGGAGACTAGTTCTCCTATGTTAAATAACCAACGGTCAAACAAGCCTCAGACACAGTAAATAGGCTGTACCACAAAGTATAGAATACAATACAATACAATGCAATAGAACTATGCTTTGTCCCTCACTGAGGAAATTCAGGTGTTCCAGGGGCAAAGTTACTAACAAATGGACGCATGCAGATTCAAACAAGGTTGAATATATTAACAACAAAAGAAAAGAAATAAGAGACAAATTTACACCATAAGGAAAATATACTATACAGGTATTGAAAATAGCATACTCAGATTCAAAGAAATGTCCAACTGAGTAGGATAATTTAAAACAAATTTGGCTTGTATATTTGTGCATAGAAAAGCTCAGTTGGTAGGGGTTCGTCCTTTTCATCCATTCATCCATCTTCTTGGGTTTAGCCTAAACCAGCTCAGTTAAGGTTGAGGTGCAAACACACCCTCCATTTCTGTTTCCTGTATGACCCCTTCTATTTTCCAATGGTTATAATCAGTCTGACAGAGGGAGGTATCCCAATCCTTGTGGTTTCTAGTATAACAATGACCATCAGTGGGACCCTTTGTGAGGTGCCTTGTGACAACATTGTTGTAAATAAGCGCCGTTTAACTAAATAATCTCAACTGAAACTATCTGTGTAGTTATGCTGCCATAGGCCTAGGCTGCTGGAGGACATAATGACCACTTTCACCCTCTTTGCTACATTCTCACATTACTCTCCAATTTTGCATTATTTGCTGTTATTTCATCTTTTAACTTTGTTCTCTCTTTTCTCTTCCTAGAAGCTACACCTGGCCTGGCTCTGTGTCTACCTGTGACACCTTTCTGGAGAGGGGCATCGTCCGAGCTTCTGCTGGCAACAACTTAATGCTCACCTTCTACCGATAATCCACATGGCCCTGTCTTTTAGTGTTTAACCCTTTCTCTCTCCTAGACATGGAAATTGACTGAGCTTTTACTGTAACTAATTATATGTGCTCTCTTTCAGACTCTAACCTTGAAAACTGGCTCAGAGTTTATCTGTTCTTTCTTCTAGGTGAAATGACTAAAGGAGCTACATCCATTAACATTTACTTTTCCTTCCCATAGAAAGGACTCATGGATCAGTGCTTCTTTGTTCCCCTTGTGTCTCTGCTCTGTTCTTTCTCTCAAACCCCCAGTCGGTCGTGGCAGATGGCCGCTCACACTGAGCCTGGTTCTGCTGGAGGTTTCTTCCTGTTAAAAGGGAGTTTTTCCTCTCCACTGTCGCTACATGCATGCTCAGTATGAGGGATTGCTGCAAAGTCAATGCCAGTGACTGTCCACTGTCTCTACATGCTCATCCAGGAGGAGTGAATGCAGCAAGTCTCTGACTGGATGCACTATTCTGGGTTTCCTTAGACAGAAAAACTTTTTATCCAATTTGAATAAATAAATAACTCTGACTGCACTGTTCAATGGTTAAGACTAATTGGAATGTATGTACCTGACTGTTGTGAAGTGCCTTGAGACAACATGTGTTGTGAATTGGCACTATATAAATAAAACTGAATTGAATTTAATTCTGCTTTGTTAAGATTAGGTTTCGAAGGAAAACGCAGTTTGCCATGCCCCTTGCGGCATTCTCTAGCTCATTCCGTAGGGTTCAAAGAGGTACTCAGGCCAGAATATATCCTACTACGATGCCTGAACCATTCCAGCTGGCTACTTGGTGTCGCAGCTATGCTATGATCTCACCTTGGATGAGCCTATCTCTAAGCCTGAACTCAGCTGCCCTAGAGAAATGACAGTTACTCAAGTTTGATACTCTGACCTGAGCCACACTAAAGTTCCAAAAATAAAAGACCATAATGTTGTAGACCATAATGAAATGAGACTTGACTATAGACTCAAAACTTTATATCTCATGTAATCAAGAGCGAAAGGAAGCCTGTATGTGAGATTGTAGTTCTGTCGGATAATGCACTGTTGCACATGTTTTACTGTGAAAGGATGTGCTTGATTATTAGCCAGTGATGTAGGTGGATTATGGGTTGTTATTGGTTCATAATCTGTTCATATTTGCTGTAGCAGAGTATAGTAGGCAAAAGGAAGTTTAATAACAAAAAAAAACAACAACAAAACTTACAATGCAGAGTTGAGGAGGTGGAGAGTTTGGAGAGAGGAAAAAATGGGCATAGTAATGACCATAAGGCAGTGCAACGAAAGCATCCAATGTGTAACAAATAGAACAAGTGAATATACACACTGAGACAGGGGTAAAGAAATAACAGGCAAACAAGTTGACCTAATCAGAGGCAATGAGTTGCAGCTGAGACAGAGAGAGAAAGGCAGAGCAGCTGAAGGAGGGAGGCTAATTAAGATGAATGGAGCAGAAATACAGAGAAACCCAGGATTGTATCTAACAGAAATATAACAGGAAAATAACTCTAGATGTATAAAAATTACTAAAACACAAAAGAATGAACTAGAAGAGGAAAACACCTAACAATAACAGTGTTAGGTATTATTTAGTCAACTCAGAGGTAAGAACGATACAGTCATAGTTACTTGCAGCAAGGGTAGCCCACTTTGCAGTGAAACTACAAAGTTTTTGACACCCTATCTCTTTATTTATATGCACAGTTCAACAGACAGTTCAGACAGGGCGTGTATGTGTGAGACGGAAAGGAGGCTGGTTCTCACAAAGATAACAATGATCTCACACACACAGGGAGGAAGGCATAGTGCAGGTGCCTTGCAACACAACGTTTTTACATGAGTGATTACAAGTTTTTGCACCCATCCAACAGTCCCTCCTTTTATCACAAGTAAAAACATTTAATATAAAAACGAGTAAGAAAAATACTTTGTATGAGCAAAAACCCACGGACGGTAAACAGATTATATTTTGTAGGAAATACTCATACGGCCCCGCCGCCCTCTGCGACCATTAAAAGTTAAATGTTGATTAATACTTGAAATCATAAAAATAAAAGAATGATACTTGAAATCATAAAAATAAAAGAATGATACTTGAAATCATAAAAATAAAAGAATAATACTTGAAATCATAAAAATAAAAGAATTAAGAAATCTGCCCTGTTTATGTCATCATTGTACTTTTTCTCATTTCACTTAAGCAACAACTTCTTCCGATTTTCTGCTGTAAGGTCATTTTATGAAATACAATGTATGAGTACACTCAGGCTTTTGATGTGATTTATTTACAACATGTCATCATAATCGTCCCCTTCATTTTCGTGCATTTCTACCTAGTTCAGTGTTGCATACGCCACCATGAACAATACCAGAAATTCTGTAGGAATGGATGTGCGTCATGTTCTTCCGTCAGTGTTCTGAGATGGGTCCCGTCTGATGTCCATCTCTTCTGGTTCGGTATCACCTCCTGTGGATCCTGCTTTAGATAGAGAAAGAGTCCTGCTACCAGAATTAAGCTCAGGCTTATCAGTCCTGTCCACATGTTACAGAGAGCCATTTTATAATTGGGCGCAGATCAGCTGTTTTCTTCACCGGTTTGAGACGCTGGGCCATAGGGGTCCTCCAACTCCTTTGAACCCGGACTTCCTTCTGCTTACCCCGTCGGTTGGTTTGGCTCCTGTAATGGCAAAACTGGCTTACAGTGGCTTTTATGGATCCAGGATCCAGGATCCAGGAAGGCCTCTCTGCTATTTTCAGAGCTGTGGGCGTTGTCAGGAGTACTTGAAACGGCCCTTTCCACCGAGGAGTGCTCCAATCCTTCCGGTGGAGTGTCTTAATCAGGACCAGGTCTCCAGGCCTCAGGTTGTTCTGTGGGATAGGAGCAGAGATTATCGGCAGACCACTGGACATTTGTTTTTCTTTTGTCTGCAACATTTTATTCATCCACTCAGCTAATGAAGTTTCCTGTTGTGCTTTCTCTATTTCATTCATGTCAGAGGGCAGAGAAAACAGTCCGCCATGTACTATTTCTTTGAGAATACAAATTCACATCAGCAACTTGGTGCCACGTGATCTCAGGCTCAGAACACAGTGGGTGGAGTTATACAATGATGTACAGTAGGTGGCAAATGGAGTAAGACCAGTTTGATTTGGAGTTATTCTCATCCATAATTAACCAGGGATAGGCATTCGGGCCATGGCCTCCCTGTTTCTTCCATTGTTTTCCTTAATCTTTAACTGAAACCCTAATGCATTAGAACTTAGTTCTATTAATTTATTTACAAAATGAGTTCCATTATCTGACCTTATAATCTGTGGGATACCATATGTGGGGAAAAAATGTGTCACTAGGTTCATCTATTACAACTAGGCAATATTTCTTCCCCCGTGTTTGCAACAAATTATGCATGATCTGCAAAAATTCTTTGCATAGTCAGAAATATTTATAGTGTAGCATTAATGCTTTACCAGATGTGACATATTCCCCCCTTGACACGTGGGTCTTCCCAATGTGTCACTGTAGCCGCTGTGTTGTATAAATATTTTGGGAGGATTGGTTTATCTTCAATCTGATAGATGTCATCTTTTTTCTGTGCTCCTCTCTTTAGCCAGGCCTTTATTTCTGTCTTGGGTGCTGACTGTTGGGCGTCTTTCAGCACGTCTGTGTCTATAAATAGCAGATCTGACATTGTCTCTTTAATAGGTTGAAATGAGTTAGTTCTGTCCCTGATGATGTTTAAAAACCTCTATTTTGCCAAATCTTAGCATGGTGATGTACTGATCCGAAAACGTATTGGCTGTCTGTGTATATAGTAAGTATTTGTCCCTCATGTAATTCACATGCTCTTACTACAGCATATAATTCTGCTGTTTGGGCTGAGCATGTATTGGGTAGAGATTTAGCTTCTATTATCCTATCGATGGTTGTTATTGCATAACCAACTCTATTCTTTCCATATTCATCTTTAGATGCTGAGCCATCTACAAACACAACACATTAATCTGGTATAAGGGTTTGAGAAATGTCTTGTCTGGGTTTTGTGTCTTCTTCAACTTTTGCTTTATAAGAATGTGGTTTTCCATCTTCTGCAGTAGGTATTAGAGTACTTGGATTTAAAGAGCACATCTTTTTAGAGTTATGTTTGGCTGTGATAATAATAGCGATGTCAGTGTGATATGTCTTGCATGTAGCGTCAGGTGCTTCTCTTAATATTCCTGACTTCAACATATCTTGTATTACTGGCTTAGTACCTTCTTCAGCTTCTGGCTTTAAGGGGTATTGGCGGACTGATAGCCTTTTTTCAGATATTAGTTTTAACCTTGTATGGTGGGAACCCCTTTATAAGCCCTACATCAGTTGATGATTGGGACCACAGTTCAGGTGGGACAGCAGCTAGGGCAGGATGCATGTTGCTCTCAGCTAAGCCCTGTATTTGTCCCTCTGCCTCATCTAAATGTGTCCTTGGATGGACTTTGACTGTCCACGCCAGAATGAACTTCCAGATTCCTGTATTAGGATCTACCTTTGACAGTGTCAGTGCTGTTCCTGCAGAGGTTTAAAGCCTCTGTTTTTCCAAATTCTTATTATTCTTTTTTATCATATTTTATAAAGTAAGTCCTTATTACATTTAAAAATGAGATCAATATTTTTGGTAGTCGCTATTATTATAAATAATGCTTGGTTTAGTTCTTATTAAAAATAAAAAATAAAAACTCACTCACTGATGAACACAAAAAATGAAGGGCATATTATACCTTATAATCTTAGTTTATCTTACCCAGTTTTATAGATACAACATACAGTTTCAGTCAGCTTTGTATTTAGTTCAAGTAACTAAAGTTTGTTTCAATTAACTCAAGTTTTCTCTATTTCAGTCCAGTCCAGTTCTGTTAAGGTTCATTTCATCTTATGTTAAGTTTGAGTCTAATTCAATCATTTTGAACCTGACTGGAAAAAGTCTAAACGTCTGTTAAAATCTTTTTGTTTTACCATAGAGAACTGACCTAATATTATTATGGTAATGTTGAGGACTCTAATTTTTACATAACATGAAACAGACATTTATTTCACAAAAACAGAAAGTCAAACACAGACATTTGGCCACATGAAAGTTTAAATACCCTGTTTGTAAAAGAATTGTGAAAAATTGAAGATGGGTCTATGAGCTTTCTTATGGTTATCAGTATTTTCAATACAGGTAGAACTTTTGCCATCTTTATATAATTTTTCGAAAAAGATTCTGGAAACCTTATTAAGATATAAATTTGGCAAAGATCATCAGAACATCAGACCTTTATTAGCGCTTTTAAAGTCCCTCAAAGATGCATTACAATGAAATCAGTCATTCCCATTCACACACATTCACACACTACTTACTTATTTCTCTGTCAGAGTCATTTTATTTGCAAAAATTTGATCATAATTTGACTTCTATTATTCTTAAAATGCCCATTGTTTCCTCATAACCCCTTTTGTTTCCACAAGGTCTGTTTTGAACGCTTCAATTTCTTTTTTTTATTCACCAAGAATCAATAAGGTGGTCTTAGTGGGTCCACCTTAAAGGTGTTATCTGTTGGGTCTCATGTTATCATTGTCAGGTCAGTGAGGTTCATAAGTCAGTCAGAACCTTGGTCATTTGGTCTGTGCTCATAATGTTTCATAGATCCAGCCTATGATTAGTCAGCAAAACTTCCACCTATAAGAGAAAAATTTATTGTTAATGAATGAGCTGCATTTCCTAGGCACACTGTCTTCCTCCTGGATGAGCATCACCTGTTGAAAAACTTTCATCATTGTTTGTTTCACATATTCACTCGGATCTTTATATTATATCAGTAGGTGAAGTTGTTAGTATCTCATGTAGACTGACATATACTGTTGCATTTGGAGAGGATCTCAGATTAAATAAACATAGCTAGAGCTTCAATCCAGGTTCATTTTGTGTCTGCAGACTTTAGCCAATTTTTCTTTTCTTTTTTTTTTTTTTATACATAAAGAGCAAAATTCAAAACATTTTCAAAAGGCAGATTGTGGCAGAATGTAGACAAAACTGCTTATTGATTGACAAAATAGCATTCAAGCACACAATCACCATATTAAAAGGCTCTACTTCTAGAGAATCACTAAACTTCTGAGGTCCGGTTTTGGCCCGCGGACCTTGAGTTTGACACATGCAGGGTAGAGTTACAATTTTTTTTTTTTTTTCAGACCTTTCAGCAGAGACAGGCTTCTGCTGTTTGCAGAAGTTTTATCTTTGTTTTCAGGCAGCTGCATCTCTTTGTCAAGGTCGTTTCACAGAGCTGAAATTTAACTTCTCTCAAAGAGGAAAAATCAAGAATGCACACAATCTGAGCCAAATATGGAATTATTTCCCTGTAAAATGAATCTTTTGCATTTTATCATGATATCGTTGGTAGTATAACACCATAGAATGATTTTTAAAGCACCTGTTTCTCACTAATGCTTGCCTACAAAATCTTTTACTCTCAGATTACTTCTTTAACAACTCTAGTCATTGTTCACTGGGTTGTCCAGTTGGACAGTTTCCATGTTGTCCACATTGTCACCTCCTCTTTTAACTTCTTTTACCACGTCCTCTAAAACCATCTCTTAGTCTTTATAATTTGGGGCTACCTTGGTATTCTAACCTGGGATGGGTGGCAGTCCGCCCCCCTTTATTTGTTTTCAGTTAAGCTGAAAGTTTTTTCCTGTGCTTTTCTTAAGGCCTCAGTATTATGGCTATGTCAGTTAAAAGCTGCTCTTATTGTTGTTTTTTTAATTAAACTTTTTGTTTTAATCTGTTTATCAACTGTGAGCACTCAGGGACTGAAAAGTCCCCTTTGAAATTATAATCTGGCAAGGCTTTTTATTGTCTCTTGAATCTTTTGAATGCATAATCTCCAGTTTAAGATCCCCGTGTAGTTTTAGGATTTCAGTGATAATTAAGTTACCTGAAAATCCGTATTTTTATGCCATCGTGTACATATTTCTATTAAATCAGAGATTTTTCTCTGTTCTTTCCCCATTGTTCTTTGTTATTTTTCTCTTTTTAGTTTTCATTATTTCTAATTTTAGATCCCCTTGTAATTTTAAGACATCCTTTGTATCTAATTTGCCCAAAAACCCATGTTTTTTATTTTTTATCTATGACAGATCATACCTGCTCCTTTTACATAGTTCTCCATAAACTTTACCTCCCCTTCTAAGTCAATTAGTTTACTTTGTTTCTTCCCCATTATGTTTTATGTTAGTTTAATTGTAGTATAAATGTCCCAGATAAAAGGTCACTGGCATGAGACTTATGGAGAGGACATTAACACGCCCTTCTACTGCAACTAATTCGCAGCGGTGTTAATTTTCTGGAATGAAATCCGACCTTAATCTCCAAAATCACCAGTACGTAGTTTTAATCTGGGCAAAAGAAAACACAGGACTAGCAGAATCCTGCTATGATTCTATTAAAATGCTTAGTCCTCCAAACACACACAACACAGTCACACAGTTAGTTTCATCTACCTTGTAGTTTTTCTAAGTTAACTTGGTATTATTTTATGAGCTCAATTTACTCCGTTCTTTTTACTTTTATAGCGCTTATTCTATTCCCTCGCAGGGGAATAACCCTTAGTCGTTTTATTTGGCCCCCTTCTTGGCGGGGCCCTACCTTAATTTGTCACTATTCCTTTCACGGTGGAATAAAACCATACCAATGCAGCGTCCTTACCGGCGACGCACTACCAACGACTTTTAAGTACTTTTCTTCTTTTATTTATATAGCGCTTACTCTATTCCCTCGCAGGGGAATAATCCTCAGTCGTTTTCTTTAATCCCCTTCATGGCGGGATTGTACCAAATTTGTCACTATTCCTTTCACGGTGGAATAAAACCATCCGAATGCAGCGTCCTTACCGGCGACGCACTACCAACGACTGTTAAGTACTTTTCCTATGAACTGTATTTTAAAACTGTCTCACCTCGGAGTTGACTTCTTGGTGACTCTCTGGACCCTGTGAGAGTCACCCCGCGCCGAGGAAGGCAATAACCCACTGGCCAGGTGTGAATTCACACACACCGGGACTTTCAGCCACTCCGGCTAATGGAGGCTGTGCAGCGGTGCTTCGCTCGATGTCAGGCTTCCCCCACGGATCCCAGAGTCACTGTTAAAGCAAAGAGAAATAAGGTTATTGAATTAATCCGGCTACGAAGGACCAATAAATGTTAGGTATTATTTAGTCAACTCAGAGGTAAGAACGATACAGTCAGAGTTACTTGCAGCAAGGGTAGCCCACTTTGCAGTGAAACTACAAAGTTTTTGACACCCTATCTCTTTATTTATATGCACAGTTCAACAGACAGTTCAGACAGGGTGTGTGTGTGTGAGACGGAAAGGAGGCTGGTTCTCACAAAGATAACAATGATCTCACACACACAGGGAGGAAGGCATAGTGCAGGTGCCTTGCAACACAAAGTTTTTACATGAGTGATAACAAGTTTTTGCACCCATCCAACAAACAGGCATAAGGAAATAAATTTCGCAAGACCTAAAGAACAAAATAAACAGCAAAGAAATGGTCAAAATAAACACACAAAGGAAAATCAAAACCCAACACATCAGAATCGTGACACTAGCAAGTTTGCAGCTCCAGGAAAAGTATACACATTTGTCTCTATGCACTATATTGTAGAGTTTTTTCATTTTGTTTGATTTTAATGAAGAAGTGGATAACTTTTGATTAAAGGTGAGAAGTGGCTTGCAGTGTTGGATAGGTTTCTTTAAAAATGTAACATGTTACAATTACAAGATACTCTACTTAAAATTTGATGTAACTAAATTAGTAATTTAACTAATTAAATGTAGTTACTGTTTAATTACTTTTCAACACACTTTCATCTGTCATAGCTGGGTGACACTAAATTTCAGGCAAGAAATTTAAGGCTCTTCGAATAGAGCATGGTTTTCTGGGTCCATTCCTTTGAAGAGAGCTAAATCAAATGGATCCATTTCTTCTAAAGAGCCGCTCAAAAGACTAAGCACCGAACATGGAGTAACTAATTTTACAAAATAATTACTGGGAAAATGTAAATAAGTGGTTGATAGGAACATCAACGTAACATTTTATTGGAAAATCTTTCGATGTGGTTGATGTTTTTGTTTTCATTAGAAAAGTGCTGTCAGATAATTCTGTGTATTTTTGGCTCAAGATGTCACATGTAGAAATGTTGTTTTCAGCTCTGATGCATTTACTTGCACTTGAAATCTCACATTCAACCATGTGAGCAGCAGTATAGACAGCAAAAATATGCATATCAGTTCAAAACATAAATGTAAATGAACTGCTTTACTTTTTCACATAAGCTAATTAGATGTAACTGTAATTTAGTTTTAAGGTGTTTTCAGTCTAGTCAATTACAGTTACTTGTATTTGGTGATTAAATTGAGTCTACATAAGACTGGCACATGTAACTAATTATTCTCCAACCGTGGTTGCTTGTTATGGGGGAGGAGATGCATGACCACCTGCTGATGAGGCAGCCAGGTGAACAAGCAGACAAGTGATGACACACAGAATACAGATGAGGATTGGAAGCTGGGTATTTGACCAGACAGAGCTTAAGCTGACCTGCATGAAATAACTGAATTACTGCTTTCTCTTGCTAATGTTCTTCCCTTGGATGGCAACAACCCTGTATCCAATGATCTCTTACATGACCTAGCCTCTGATTCCTCAAGCCATCACCCTACTACCTGTCTCAGGTCCAAGACATTTTCTCATTCAGGCCATATTTTTATCCTGCTGAATCCTCCTGAATGCTCCTGAACTCCCACAGTCAACATATGCAGCTCCGTCCCTCTCTGAGTTCTCTGCCTACCCGCTCACTACTTGCACACCCTGCATCTCGCCTCCAAGCCAAACAGGTTCACCTCTCTTTGAGCAACTTCCATCCTGCAGAGAAGGTTAGCCAGTGTTGTTCATTTCTCTGAACATTTATTTCACAAGTTTCATTGCATTGCTGTCTTCCCCTTTAGATAAACAGGGCAACCTGTATTCAGACCATCATTCTATAATAAAAATCTTTAAACTGGGTCGTAGGGATGGATGGAGCTGATGATTTGTAGCTTAATAAAAAAATAACCTTTAAATTCAAAATATATTTTACTTAATGTATTTTCTAAATAAAAATTGTGATTTTCAATAAGGGTCTTTATAACTGATCATAAATGTAAAGATGTACACTTATAGGCGTTAACTGGAAAAATGAAAAAAAAAAAAAAAAACAACTAGTCCCGTTACAGCAGCAATTATATTTTAGTGTAAGATAATTTAGCCGTGGTTGGAATTAAAAAAGAAAATCAAGATAATTAAAAAAATCATACCAGAACACCTTGTGGGAAATTAGAATAGTAACACAAATCACACACTGGTCATCACTTTATGATAGCTATAGCCACACAAGTGTTTTCTTCAGGAAAAATAGTTGATCCTCATTGGGCTAATGAGATCCTGAAAACTGTCTTTCATTTTTTATTCACTAGTTGTCTTCCCAAACGTTCGCCACTGACAAAATATTTCTCCACCGATGGATTGGCAGAAGAAGAGCTCCACAGGAACTACATTACAACAGAACACATCTGACTTTCTTTGCTGGAAATGTTTAAAACCCATTCATCTATATTTCATTCAAAAACTGCATTTAATCACAATTGCTTAAACAATGAACTCACAATGTACACACGCAATCATGAAGTAGTTAATCTTAACTAAGTAGATACAATTCAATTTATTCCATTTTATCCATATAGTCTGATTCAGATTCAAATGCATCCACATGCAGTTTCATTCAATACATTCGAAACAAGTATTTATTCTCTGGTCCTGCTGTATTTCTCCATTCCAATTCTTATCAACTTAGAGTCATTGAGCTATTGGTAAAAGTAGAAAAAAAAACATCTGTAGATTTATCATTATGGGACTACACACTGGTAGAGTATTAGAAATGGAGTTTAAACGAAAATTCAACATGGAAGAACTCACCACCCCGTCTCGTCCAATCACTCTTCTCTGGCTGCTCCAATCAACGGCAGGTCCACACTCCTCCTTGGCCAATTATCTCCCTCCCAGGGCATCACTTTTAAAGACCATCTGCATGGAAGACACCGCTCTTCTCCTGAGCTTCGACCCTCCTCCACCCCTTCTACTTTCCCATGCTCTCAACATCAAGCAAAAGAACCGCCAGACTAAGCGGCAGGAATAAAACCAGATCCAAAACGAGCCAGTATTTTCCGAATATCCTTGCATAATTAAGCCTGGACTTGTTTTCACATGAACTGGACCCGGGTTTCGGTTTCTGGTGCATTTTTGATTAAAACCTGTTTGCTCAGCTGGCCGCCCTGCAGCGCATGTTCATGTGTTACAGATCAGCTGTTCGCCAGCGCGCAGCAGAGCTGATCTGCCTGACTTGAGCAGAGGAGACGTTTGTCCGAGCTACCGCACCCTGTTGGTGGTCAGACCTCTCAGAGTTTCACCAATCCTTGGTCCCCAGAAGCGATCAAACTCTAACACTGACTCTTAAAGGAACGACTCTCAAACAGTTTCTAACTTTCAGCTCCTTTAATCTAAATTAGGCAGAGGAATGATTACAGAGATCAGTGCCGAGGCTCCCGTCTCGGATCGTAGCATCTGTAAAAGGATGAGGAAGAGCCTCGATAGAAGGTCACATGTAGTTTTATATCTGGTTCTCCGATGCAATGGATGTTCCCTCCCTCAGTGTTTATCAGTAGACTATGTGTCACCATTGTGGTGTCTATCTGGTAGGTTGTGTATTAGCTGGTGTCCATCCTTAATCTAAGTGTGCTGCTGCATTCTAATCAAACCAGTTACAGCCTGCTCCACCATCAAACCCAGTGCCCCAGCCATAGGTCATTCATGACAAACCTTGGGCCATTTATCCTTGTAATGTGTGTCGATGAGCATTCTTGTCCTATTCTAACAAAAAGGAAACATTAGAACTTATGCTTTATATCATTAAGGTATAAATGGGAAAAACTGCTATGAGTCATATAAATAAAGTTTATCCTTAAGAGGTTGATATGGCATAGTTTAGGGCACAATGGTCCATAAAAATATCAGCGCACCACAAACTGTCGCCCCTTCCATACTTGATGTCGCGCTCGCCCTGTATCTGTGCAGGGCGGTTATTAAAAACTAAACATTCACAAAATAAGAAATGCCTAAGCCAGCGGTCCACCGGGGATTTCCCCGGTTGTCCCGTATGCCAGTTTGCCCCTGGCTGTGAGTCACTTCACTAAATGGAGACCAAACACGTTTTAATCAAAAACGCACCAGAAACCGAAACCCGAGTCCAGTCCATGTGAAAACAAGTCCAGGCTTAATTATGCAAGGATATTAGGAAAATACCGGCTCGTTTTGCATCTGGTTTCATACCGCCGCTTAGTCTAGTGGTTCTTTTGCTTTATGTTGGGAGCATGGGAAATCTCCAACACGGACTTAAAATGCTGTGCAAATATGTCAAGATCATATTTTCTCCACTGAGATGCGCGTCGTGTATTCACGTAAACTGCTTCTATCGGTGAAGCATGTTATCTTTCAAAACCAATCACATATATATAGAATATTGATGATGTATTACAGATAATTTTAGTTCCCACGGTCCCTGAATGCAACAGCTGGGAATATGTTGTTCAGCCGCTGTGTTGAGCTATCAGTCATGATTCTGCGCCCCCGTGATCTGAGGCCCCGCCCCCCATGCCAAACAGGGCCAAAGGTTTGAAGCCCAAAAAAAAATCTGCAAGTAAAAAAAAAAAAAACTTGAATCTGAAAAGTAGTTTTGAACTTGTTTTTTTCCAGTTTCATATCTGTTTTTTTTTTTTCAGTTGCAAAACTTTTTTAACAGTTTTCAAATTTTTTGGCGGGAGGTTCAAAATAAGTTTTCAGGTTCAAATGTTTTTCTTTTGAACAAACTTTTATTGTTCAGGTTAAATTTGTTTTTGTTTGAACAAACTTTATGGCCCCAATTTAGCTCCATATCCTTTCACCTTCCTGTCATTCTTTTTCTGCATTGTAAAGTCATCTTCCTATATTTCATTTTCCATTTATATGGATATTTGCTGCAAGTTTTGAGAAATACTTATCCAGTCCATACACACAGAATTACCAGCCACGCTAATTTTACATACAACTAACAAGCACACTCATAAACTAAAATATTGAAAAACACACATGGAGAGGTGTGCACATGCATGCAGGCATGTTTGTGTGGGTTCATGACATCCTGTATCTCTTCCCAGTTTGATTGGCCACAGTGCAGTAGCACTGTGGTCAGCAGAAAAGAAACTGCTTACTCAATACTTTGGGGAGGTTTCGTTTTATTTGCTGCAGAAATTACTGACAGGAGGTTTAGCTAAGAACCTCGTGGGTCACAGACACTGAAGCAGTGAAATGGTATTGCTTTGCTGATTGTTCTTGTGTGCAATGTATTCTGCATTTACACTTACAGGGGTTGGACAATGAAACTGAAACACCTGCAATTTTAGTGTGGGAGGTTTCATGGCTAAATTGGACCAGCCTAGTAGCCAGTCTTCATTGATTGCACATTGCACCAGTAAGAGCAGAGTGTGAAGGTTCAATTAGCAGGGTAAGAGCACAGTTTTGCTCAAAATATTGAAATGCACACAACATTATGGGTGACATACCAGAGTTCAAAAGAGGATAAATTGTTGGTGCATGTCTTGCTGGCATATCTGTGACCAAGACAGCAAGTCTTTGTGATGTATCAAGAGCCACGGTATCCAGGGTAATGTCAGCATACCACCAAGAAGGATGAACCACATCCAACAGGATTAACTGTGGACGCAAGAAGAAGCTGTCTGAAAGGGATGTTCGGGTGCTAACCCGGATTATATCCAAAAAACATAAAACCACGGCTGCCCAAATCACGGCAGAATTAAATGTGCACCTCAACTCTCCTGTTTCCACCAGAACTATCCGTCGGGAGCTCCACAGGGTCAATATACACGGCCGGGCTGCTATAGCCAAACCTTTGGAGAAGCTCCAAAGAAGTGTACCACCCAGACTGTTGCATGCCCAGAGTGAAGCATGGGGGTGGATCAGTGAAGGTTTGGGCTGCCATATCATGGCATTCCTTTGGCCCAATACTTGTGCTAGATGGGCGTGTGACTGCCAAGGACTACTGAACCATTCTTGAGGACCATGTGCATCCAATGGTTCAAACATTGTATCCTGAAGGTGGTGCCGTGTATCAGGATGACAATGCACCAGTACACACAGCAAGACTGGTGAAAGATTGGTTTGATGAACATGAAAGTGAAGTTGAACATCTCCCATGGCCTGCACAGTCACCAGATCTAAATATTATTGAGCCACTTTGGCGTGGGAGCAAGTCAGGAAACGTTTTCCTCCACCAGTATCACGTAGTGACCTGGCCACTATCCTGCAAGAAGAATGGCGTAAAGTCCCTCTGACCACTGTGCAGGACTTGTATATATCATTCCCAAGACGAATTGATGCTGTATTGGCCGCAAAAGGAGGCCCTACACCATGCTAATAAATTATTGTGGTCTAAAACCAGGTGTTTCAGTTTCATTGTCCAAATCCTGTTTATTAATTAATATATTAATTGATTAATGTGGGATTGCATTTTGGAGAATTCTTTGGAGGGAGTGAGCCCCTTTTATAGGTGCTTTCTACATTTACCTCAGGCCTCATTACATGCTTGGCAGCCAGGATAGTAACAAGACATCAGTCTTACAATTGCACCGATCAGCTGATTATGGTGCATATATTTTAATGAAGTATTTGATGTAAACACTTTTTGTGTTTTAGGCACTTGATGCATTTGGACAGGCTAAATTAGGATCGTGACAGAGCTCAGTCAAATATTGGGGAAATCCCTGATACATACTTTAGGCATATTGCTATGCTAATGTTATTGGGTTATATGGTTTGATTCCACAAACCAAGTTGCATTTTCTAAAAGCGCACAGCAACACATACTGTAATGCTGTTTATCCCAAGAATGAACTCATTTATAATGGAACCCACTGACATTAGTGTTGGGGTCATCCATTTTTGTCGCACATTTTGACATGCGCACTCAGCAGACGTCGCAACTCTGACGTCACTGGGAGCATAAACCGGCTGAGATGCAGAGTTTCATTGCCATTTCCCGCGTATCTCACAGGAAAGCGCAATGGAGGCGCATATCTGGAGAGACAAAAGCTCGCAGGCGAACTTCTGCTCCACAAGGCCATTCCCGGAAGAGCTTGAAAGCTGGAAATCTCTCTGATACGAGAAGATCAGAGGATTTATTCGCCGATCGAAGACCACGCCGACACCCGACGCAGGTGAAAACCTACAGAGGCATAGTGAAGGTGATTTAGAATCACCAGTAGTTAATCTAAGGTATTAACTTGTTGCATGCAATACTGATTGAAGTGTTTTATGCTGAGCTGTGTTTTGATTTGCTGCGCAGGCGCTGCTGAATCGTGCTTGGTTAATGTTTTGTCCGGCTGATCCCAAATCAGCTGGGTGTTAGAAGTTGGATTAAAACTTTTCCATTCAAAGCAACTGCGGTCTGTACCTCGTGGTCTGACCACTCTTTATTCCAGTTTTTTGCTAGAGATTTTCCACTGAGTTCCCGCCACAGAGTTTTATGACTCTTTGTTCAAGATTTGGGGCGTTCAGCTGGTTGTGGCTAAAGGGGTGTGGCCCCACCGTTTTATCAGCTGATTGCTGCAATCGAGACATCAGAACACCAGGAGGACTTCCCTTTCCATTTAACCCAAATTACACATTGTCCATAAAACTACTGGTTTGATCTTCATAGACACTAAATGCGCATATATTTTTCTTTTATTATTATTGTTAGGTAGTCATTTTTATTCCCTTTGTGTAGAATAGTGCTTGTTAGTTAGGTGAAGGTTTTTGGACCAGAATAATGGTATATCAGGATTATTTGTCTTCAATAAAACCTCACATATATATAATTAAGAGAAGCGTTTTTGTTTTGTGCAGGAGTGATTTATCTGTTGTTTTTTTTTGTTTTCTTTCTCTTCAAATTATGATTTTAAATTATAATTCTTGATAAATATTAATTAATCAATAATCATAATCCCTCCTCCTTGAACCGCCACCTTAACTTGGTGGAGGGGTTTGAGTGCTCAAATGATCCTAGAGGCTATGTTGTCTGGGGCCTAAATGCCCCTGGTAGGGTCTCCCATTGCAAACAGGCTCTAGGTGATGGGTCAGACAAAGAGCGGTTCAAGAATCCCTCATGAGGATGAAAATATCGAGGCACGTGACGTCGCCCGGTACGGCGGAGCCGGGGTCCCACCCTGAAGCCAGGCCTGGGGTCCGGACTCGCTGGAGAGCGCCTGGTGGCCGGGTTGCTCCTCGCGGGGCCAAGCCCGAACGAGAGATGCGAGGCCATCCCCCAGTGGGCCCACCACCTGCAGGGGGAACCGTGAGGGACCAGTGCAAAGAGGATTGGGTGGTGGACGAAGGTGGAGACCTCAGCGGCCCGATCCCCGGATGCTTAGGCTGGCTCTAGGGACATGGAATGTCACCTCGCTAGGGGGGAAGGAGCCTGAGCTTGTGCGGGAGGTCGAGAGATATCAACTAGAAATAGTCGGGCTCACCTCCATGCACAGCGTGGGCTCTGGAACCCATCTCCTTGAGAGGGGTTGGACTCTCTTCTACTCTGGCCCACGGGGAGAAGTGACGGGCTGGTGTGGGTTTGCTTGTTGCCCACCAGCTCAGTTGTCTCGTGTTGGGGTTTACCCCGGTAGATGAGAGGGTCGTATCCCTGCGCCTTCGGGTTGGGGATAGGTCTCTGACTGTCGTCTCGGCCTATGGGCCGAGCGGTAGTGCGGAGTACCTGGCCTTCTTGGTGGTGTCCCTGTCGGGGGTGCTGGATAGTGCCCCTCCCGGGGACTCCATTATTCTGCTAGGGGACTTCAACGCCCACTTGGGAAACGACAGTGACACCTGGAGAGACGTGATCGGGAGGAATGGCCTCCCCGATCTGAATCCGAGTGGTGTTTTGTTATTGGACTTCTTTGCTAGTCATGGATTGTCCATAATGAACACCATGTTCAAACATAAGGGTGTCCATCAGTGCACTTGGCACCAGGACACCCTAGGCAGGAGGTCAGTGACTGACTTTGTTGTCGTATCATCAGACCTTTGGCCACATGTTTTGGACACTCGGGTGAAGAGAGGGGCTGAGCTGTCCACTGATCACCACCTGGTGGTGAGTTGGAACCGCTGGAGGAGGAGAAAGCCGGACAGACTTGGCAGGCCCAAGCGCATAGTGAGGGTCTGCTGGGAACACCTGGCGGAGCCCTGGGCCAGGGATGTATTCAAATCCCACCTCCGGGAGAGCTTTGACCAGATCCCGGGGGATGTTGGAGACATAGAGTCCGAGTGGACCATGTTCTCTGCATCTATTGTCGATGCTGCTGCCCGTAGCTGCGGCCGTAAGGTCTGCGGTGCCTGTCGCGGCGGCAATCCCAGAACCCGGTGGTGGACACCGGCAGTAAGGGATGCTGTCAAGCTGAAGAAGGAGTCCTATCGGCTCTGGTTGGCTTGTGGGACTCCTGAGGCGGCTGACGGGTACCGTGAGGCCAAGTGTGCTGCGACCCGGGCTGTGGCAGAGGCAAAAACCCGGGCCTGGGAGGAGTTCGGTGAGGCCATGAAGAAGGACTACCGGTTGGCCTCGAAGCGATTCTGGCAAATCGTCCAGAGCCTCAGGAGGGGGAAGCAGTGCTTCGCCAACACTGTTTATAGTGGGAGTGGGAGGCTGCTGACCTCGACTGAGGACATTATCGGGCGGTGGAAGGAGTACTTCGAGGATCTCCTCAATCCTCCCATCACGCATTCCGTGGTGGAAACAGAGGCTGGGGACTCGGGGTTGGACTCTTTCATCACCCAGGCTGAAGTCACCGAGGTGGTTAAAAAGCTCCGTGGTGGCAAGGCTTCGGGGGTGGATGAAATCCGCCCTGAGTACCTCAAATCTCTGGATGTTGTTGGGCTGTCATGGTTGACACGCCTCTTCAACATTGCGTGGCGGTCAGGCGTGTGTTCCAACTACAGGGGGGATCACACTCCTCAGCCTTCCTGGTAAGGCTGACGCCAGGGTATTGGAGAGGAGAGTCCGACCGATAGTCGAACCTCGGCTTCAGGAGGAGCATTGTGGTTTTCGTCCCAGCCGTGGAACACTGGACCAGCTCTATACCCTCTACAGGGTGCTCGAGGGTTCATGGGAGTTTGCCCAACCGGTTCACATGTGTTTTGTTGACCTGGAGAAGGACCTGTGTCCCTCGTGATGCCCTGTGGGGGGTGCTCCAGGTGCATGTTGGACTCCAGCAGGGCTGCCCTTTAGAAATCCTGTCCATAAAAGCTATGAACAGGACCGGTGACAGACGCAGCCAAGGGCCGGAGGGGGTCTGGTTTGGGGACCAGTGGATTTCGTCTCTTCTTTTTGCAGATGATGTGGTCCTGCTGGCCCCCTCTAGCCAAGACCTACAGCATGCGCTGTGGTGTTTCGCAGCCGAGTGTGAAGCGGCTGAGATGAAGATCACCTCCTCCAAGTCCGAGGCCATGGTACTCGACCGAAAAAGGGTGGCTTGTCCTCTTCAGGTTGGAGGGGAGTTCCTGCCTCAAGTGGAGGAGTTTAAGTATCTCGGGGTCTCTTTCACGAGTAGGGGAAAAATGGAGCGGGAGATCGACTGACGGATCGGTGCGGCTGCCATAGTAATGGGGGCACTGTGCTGGTCCGTTGTGGTGAAGAGAGAGCTGAGCCAAAAAGCAAAGCTCTCAATTTACTGGTCGGTCTACGTTCCTACCGTCACCTATGGCCATGAACTTTGGGTCATGACCGAAAGAACGAGATCCCGGATACAAGCGGCGGAAATGAGCATCCTCTGTAGGGTGGCCGGGCACTCCCTTAGAGATAGGGTGAGGAGCTCGGCCATCCGGGAGGGGCTCGGAGTAGAGCTGCTGCTCCTCCACATCGAGAGGAGCCAGTTGAGGTGGCTCGGGCATCGATACCGGATGCCTCCTGGACGCCTTCCTCGGGAGGTGTTCCAGGCATGTCCCACCGGGGGCCCAGGACACGCTGGAGGGACTATGTCTCTCGGCTGGCCTGGGAACGCCTTGGGCTCCACCCGGAGGAGCTGGAGGAGGTGTTTGGTGAGAGGGACGTCTGGGCGTCTCTGCTGAGTCTGCTGCCCCGCGACCCAGTCCCGGATAAGCGGAAGACGACGAGTACGAATAATCATAATCCTTACATTAGTTTACACAACACAGGCTGAACACATATAGTAACCATGTCATTCTGGACAAAAGATCAACCCTATCAAATGTATTGTTTTACTGTACCAGCCTTTTAACACATGGGGGTCAGAGATTTACTTAATGCACATCTAAGCACCACTTCTCGCACATCATTTATCAAAACTCCAGCAAAACATAAGACATCAGGCAAGGATAGACATGTAGATGGATTAACAAACTGTTGATGGGCTGGTCTTTGGGCTTGTCTTCGTTTTGAAACAGGCTGATCCTCAAATTATCCTATTCTTCAAATTAACTGTCAGACCTTACATCTTCATTAACAACCTTCTTCCTTAGCATCATCATCAAAAGCTTTTCTCTCTCCTCTTTCTCTCTTGTGATAAGAAATCCACAATGGCATCGCTATATTTATTGTGTCCCACTCCATATTTCCAGCTGAGATAGAAAATGAGAAAATAAGTATTGGGTCCTGTGAGACAGAGGGTATTATATGAGAATAGGGGATGCAGTTGTTTCAATTTTGCAAGGTTTTTGGAACCTTGTGTGGAAATGGGGCAAAATACAAAACTCAGATTTACACTCACACACACACACACACACACACACACACACACACACACACACACACATGCAGCTTCCCTAACCATAATGGCGAGGTTAAGTACAAAGCATTAGAATAGACATTCTCATTAGATTATGAGTGATGCTTGGCAGTAGCTGCAGTAGTTTAACTTTATGGGACTGTGTATGCTTGTGATCTCTGCAGCTATTACAGAAGCATCTGTAGCAGTGTTTGTCATTAGAGGTATCACCATTTTCATAAATGTGATCAGAGGTGAAATTTTCCATGTAAAAACATTCTAGGAGGAGTGAACCTATTGCCAGTAAACAGTTGTTTATTTTCATTAAATAGTAAACATTGACATAGGATACTTCCTCTTACTTAAATAAATTTATTTTCGGATATTGAATATTTGATTGATTATCAGAAACTGAACACTGAGAAGTCATCCATGTCAACAGCAGTTAGCACCTCGGCTAGCACTGATCATTCAGCAAAAATTTAAAAGTGAATATGCCAATATTTTGCAGCAAAGAATGTGCTCCAAGTTCATATTTAATTACTCAGTAGCCATTCTCTTAAAAAACAACCCTCTTCCTTGAAAAATTTCCTGTGGCCATGTTTTCCATTTCCACTCTGCTTCTCCTATAATTTGTGAACGACGCTTTGGTTGCTCGGAGAATTAAGCAACATGATGTGACGATTTTCCCAAATACATGAAAAGCCACTAAGTTTCACCAAGAGTGTTATCCCCAATTAAAGATGTAAAATTTCATGGAGGGTAGCAGAAGGCCTCTGCATGGCTGATCCTCTCCCTGCAGAAAAATTGTGATGTTTTCATGAATCTTATGAATATTTTAACTTTTGAGGCAATTACATGGGTCTAAATGAGTAGAAGTGTACATCCGCTGAAATAAAATATGCAGGAACTGTGAAAGACATGATGAGTGCCAAACAAGGGGCCTGAGCCTGATGTAAACACCTTTGATACGTATTGTGTTCATTTTTCTTGTGTGTCTGTCTGTTGCCGTGAACACCAATAAATGGTTTTTAAGAACAGTCCAAGTACAGTGTAACACAATGTGGTTAAAAAAGGACTATGGGACCTGTTTTGATTTTTTTTAAAGAAAAATAATACAATGAATTTTTTTAAACCCACTGTCATTGGCCATGGCTCATTTTCTATAAAGAACATAAATTAAAACACCTTCTTAATGTTGGTGACACAGGACCATCCCTCCGCCTCCGCATCATGAACAGGCCGCTGCAAGGACCTGCTGTTAATGTGTGCGTATATGTGTGTGTGTGTGCATTTGGTTGTTCATGAATATTGAGGTGATAATTTAGTTTTTTTACTGTGCGCTGCCTATTTTGGTGTTTTAACTGTATATGTATAAAATATTATAGAATACTTTGGGATTTGCAAGGTTAAGAGATTCACAGCAGATGGGGAAGCCACAGTGGTTCCATCAGGGACCATTGCTCTCTTCAGCTGTTACCATATCCAAATTGCTCATCCTTAATTTGGCCCACCACCGGTCCATCAATATGTTTCCAAATCAAACCATCTCACCTGAACATTAACTCATATGCTAAAGTTTTGACACCCCCCAATACTATAGTCATTATATTGTCAGTATTTGATAAAAATTTAAAGTGATGGAGGATATATATATATATATATATATTCAACTTACATATATTTGCAACTTATGGGGCCTTTAGAAATATTGATACTTACATCATTGCCATCAATGTCAGTTAGGTATTGTAGTTTGTAAGACTATCTTTTAAGGTGAATTACTTAAGAATATGTTGTTCTAAAACCTTGACCTAGACCAATCAGGGATTATGACCACTGACAGGTAAAGTGAATAACACAGATCAGCTCTTTATCATGGTACCTGTTAGTGAGTGGGATATGTTGGGATGCAAGACAATTTTATATTAAAAACTCATGTGTTACAAACAATAAGATTATGCAAGCATAACGATTTAAGATTATTTGTCAAGGGGCAAACTGAGATGGGTAGACGACTGGGTCCAGCATTTCTAAAACTGCAGCTTTTGTGGGATGTTTTTGGTATGCAGTGATTAGTATGTATTTAAACAGTGGTGAACACAAAACAGGGTAATAAGCCAAGGCTTGATTATGCACTTGGGGAGCAAAGGCTGGCTACAGATGAGCAGCTGACTAGCTAATGAGGTTAATGCTGGTTCTGATAGAAAGATGTCACAATACACGGTGCTTTGCAGCTTGTTAAGTATGAGGCTGCATAGCCACAAGCAAAAACAGTTCAGGAATGATTTCAGAGGCACAACAACAAGTTTGAGCTGTTGATATGGCCTCTAAATTCCCCAGATCTCTATTCAGAACAAGCAAATGTGGACAAACGGCTCTGATTGAAGGTGGTCTCTAAACCTATAGGGCTTAAATAATATACTGCTAACATCTTGATGCCATAAGCCACAGCACATGTTCAGAAGTCTAATTGAGTCTAATCTTGAGGGGCAGGACTGTTTTGGCAGCAAATGGTGGTCAGGACAGTGCTCTTAATATCAGCTACTCTAAATATATGCAGACATTTTAGCACAATAATGTTGTGGCAGTCAATTTGCATTAACCCTCAGCCTCTGTTTGAGAGTTCTGCTCAAAATGGACATATCTAAAATGAGTTGAATATATCTCAGGAACTACAAGGTTTATATAAATGGTTCTGGTATCACAATAAAGGTAACACTTCAGGGGAAATTTCAGAGGTCTAAAAAGCAATACTTCAGTTACTGAGGGAGAATAAATGAGTATGGCACACAGCAACAAATAATAATAGTAATTTCTGCCCAGACAATTGCACTTTATAATGTGAATATTCTTTTGGAAGTATGTAATTGCAATCCAAAATATCCAGCAAATCCCTGCACAGAATTTAACCGTTGGCTGTACAAAAATGCATGCACAAAAAGTGAAGCATAGACGTTTTAGGAAGGTATTACCTGATAAAAATCTAGGCAAACCTTATAATTTTGGCATTTTGGCACATGCCATAAAAAAATGTCTGAGGTTTTTTCTTAGGTTCTTATTTTTTCTCACTTATATCTTACCATAGATAAGCATTCCACAATTGTTTAGGGGATTTGTTGGAAAAAAGGAACCGAACATGTATTTACCCATTCAAAAAAAAAAAAAAAACTAATATTTGTCTCAAAATTTAAATTGAATATTTTTAAAAAAGTGAAAATGCAAATGACAACCTGAATCTGTCAAAGTCATAAACACAGGTAGAAAGAAACTGGTGTAGATTTGGTCACAATGCAATAACAAAATGCCACTAAACCTTTCATAATAACAAAACAACATTATACTCACAAGTGTGGTACATCATAATCATCACCATCACTGTAAAATCCCTTGAAGGAAAGAAATATTATAAAATAATTTATACAGTAAAAATATATTCCTCTACTCAAATCGGAAAAAAGATAGGGAAAGGTGCAGGGAAAACAGACACCATGCCTGCATAGAACTAGGGAAGTCAGCATTTACAACAGTTTGAATACGTTTGGGCATAAACTGTATTTAGGTGTATATATCCACAATTTTACACATATTTAGTAACTAGGGCTTTACAGAATTGATTACAGACCTTTCTGATGATGGAATTTCATAATCAGGACTACAATCTAGAGACAGTAAGTCCTACGCCTCGTCTGAGAAGCGTCGAAAGGACGAAGACTGGCTCCACTATAAGCTGCCAACATATCCAGGAACTCCTTAGCAGCAAAAAACTCCTTGTTCTTTCCTGCCAATATTCTCTCAAGAAGTTAAAGTTGACAAAATAAGAGTTGAAGTACAGTGAAAAAATACTCCTCCATGCTCTCTGCACCCTGTGCATATGATCATTCAATAATCCAGTCAGACATTTTAAGTTTCGCAGGGCAACTTCTCAGGAGCCCTTTTGTCAATTTGGATGATTGACATGTCCATCAAACCGTCAGACCCAATAGAATCTGGGGGTGTTTACAAAAATCTTAGAGAATATATTCTGGGTAGATGTGACTATTGTGGACAAAAAAGAATTTGTGAAACATGGTGTGGCCTTTTTTTTCAACATACCTGAATAAAATTGATATTCTGACCCATACTCCTTAACAGTTGTTGGTGGTAATGCACCAGCTGTTTGCCAACCGCCAATAAACCCAAGAAGACCTTAATTATTCTCTCTAAACTGCCCTTAGGTATGAATGGGATTTGCATGGTTTTTGTCCTGTATGTCTCTGTTTTGCCCCGCAATGGACTGGCGACCTGTCCAGGGTGTATCCTGTCTCTCAACCGTAGACTGCTGGAGATAGACACCAGCTTCCCCGTGACCAGTATGCTAGAAGCGGGTATATAAAATGGATGGATGGATGGGTGGGTTATACGTGTTAACTTAAAATGACAACAAAGTTAAAAACTTGGCCTAGTTATGATGCTGACATTTGCACTTAATTGCTGTCTCAAAGTCAGTGCCTTCCTCACTTTTGCAATTAAACAATATCATTATAAACCAAGCAGATATTTCAGATTTACACAGCTACTACATTTTCCCTTGCAACAGTGATGAGGGTCTTGTATGAGGCGCTTGATAAACTCCGCCCTCTGATTCTTTCAACCGCTCGAGATAGGCACCAGGCTACCCAAATGTCAATGTAAGGGACTTAAAATTATGAGACTGCCTAAAAGTGCACATTATGTACACTGTAAACACTTTGCATTTTTAGTAACACCTGTTATTCAGTGTTTTGTTCAGAATATTTTCGTGGATATCAAGAAATATATCAAACAAAATTATAAGTTCTGCACTACTTGTAAATCAGTAAATGTAGAATTAAAAATTATTTCCATTCCCCCCTATTCTGCGCTCTGTCACTACTTGGCTAATGGAACAGCCTATCTTTTTGTCCTGCCTGAGCACAGGCTGATATCTTGAGAACTAGCTTGACATTGTTGATCAGCAGAGCTCCTGGAGCTCATATCTCACCTCTCTGTGGAGTTTGGGCTCTTAATCCCTAGAGCCTAGAGATAGGCTAGTTGCATCTGAGTCACTGCCTGAGCTTGGCTGGACTACATATTGGTGGGGTATGTGTGTGTGTGATTGTGTGTTTATGTGTGTGCATCTTTTTATGGGACCTTAGGCCTGGAATCTGGCCTTCTGGCTAGCAGCAGCTCAATTTGCAGATGTCACTCTGCATCAAGAGGGCTGGATGACTGACATGTTTGTTTATGTATGTTTCAATGTTGTTGCTTTCAGCTACGAGTGCATATAAGTTATGGTGTGTTGCTGGAAATAAGGTTTAAACTGTATATATTTGTGTGTGCTTTTAGATATATAGTATCTGCTACAGGTCATATAAGGATTGTAGAGAGCAGATGGAATCTTCGATTGGGAATAAAGCTGAATGGGGTCAGGCTGTCGGACAGTCTGTTGGTGGCTCTCCCTCTTAATCAAACAAACACAATCATACTCAAGAGCAGAAATTTACACATTGGGATTCAAATGAAATATGAAAGCATACTTGACCCACACAGAGTGCACTGTACCTCCCAAACCCCTGGAAAAAGAGGCACCTTTAGCCCCCAAACCACTACAATGGAAAAAAGCGAGTACAGACAGTGGATGGATGGAGAGTTGGATAGAAGCACATGAAACACAGAAAGGCAGCAGAATATATATATTTTTTAATGGTGCATTTTACAGCTGGAAAAATTGAGTTTATACAAAAATTCAACATGGAAAACTCACCATCACCTCCAGCTTCGTCTAATTACTCCTCCATGTGGCTCTGCTCCACCAATCAGTGTCAAGTTTGCATTTCTCCCCAGCCAATCATCCTTCAAGGCTCCGCTTTAAAAGATCTTCATCCATGGAACCTTCCGTTCTGCAGCTGAACTTTGACCCTCCTCCACCCCATCTCCACCATTTGGCTTCCAAACTCTTTCCAAATCTTCTTAGGCCTCCACTCCACCACCAGGATCGGATCCCAGGGGGAAGACATCTCTAAATCTAACCCTAAGATGTTCATTCAAGCGCATGTCATTCTCAGCATTCACATCTTCCACTGGGGTCCGAGCACCAAAGATATAAATATTCACTAATAAACTTTTCTAATTGCATCCCTGTCTTCTCTTTGTGAGTCTTTCCAGGTTTAAATAAGTATTGAACATATTAATATTTTTCGCTGGAAATACATTTCTATTTGACATATAGACAAGAAACTCCCACCAGATGTCGGAGACAACCCAAGAAATCCACACATACAAAGAAATTAAAACAAGTTAGTCCATATATTAAGTTGTGTCATAAATTAGAATGGTACATGAAATGAGTATTACCCAGATGAACAAAATGAGGGGGAAAAAAAAACAAAGAAAGCCAAGAAAATGGCAGAAATCTGTTCGGCTGCTTCAGTCCTGATGGCCTATAGAAAGTTATCTTGTTATTATTTAGCCGACTGGCACAAGTTTAGTAGCAGGACAGGTAGAGACATTGGGGAGTTTACAGACTCAGTTGTGGGATTGATTACAAAGGTTGTGGATGACATTATACTGAGCAGGAGTTTCACAACTTTTTTCAACCAGAAACTATGGGTGGATAAATCGATTCACGATGCCCTGCAGTCTTGCACTGCTGCCTCTCAATTTGGTTTTATCTCTGGAAACATGCATGAATAAAAGTCTACCTTCTACACAGTACATAGAGCAGTGAAGGATGCATAACGCCACTACGGCCAGATATTAAAGCGTCAGGTCTAATACCAGGGGACTGTGGCAGGGCTGTGACGTACCATCACAGACTATAAAGATAGACACATACCTTCTGGGAGTGCTGATGGCTCAGCAGCTGACAAACTTCAGGTTGCTGCCAAATGTGTGGCTGCCGGCTTCATTCTCAAAAGTAGAGGAAAGGACATTCCCTGTGATGGAGTGATGGTGTCTGAAACTGTAAATACCAGAAATGCAGTTGGAACAGATGGTATTAGTGTACGTGTCCTCAAGTCTGCGCAGATAAGCTGGCACCATTGACTAAAGAGATTTTCAACCTCTCTCTAAAACACCTTCCCACCTGCAGAAAGAAGTTTACATTAGTCCCTATTCTGAAGAAACCATATCCTAAAACTCCAAATGATTATAACCCCATAACCCTGATGGCTCAGATTCTAATGTCATTATTAAATTTGCTGATGATACCGCACTTGTAGGACTGATATATCACAACAAGACAGTCTACAGGAGAGAGGCCTCACACCTAAAGGCCTAGTGTTGAGATAACCATCTCCTGTTGAACATCAACATGAAAAAACAGCAAAGGCACATCTGTCTAATCTCTGTTAGCAGCTCTGAGGTGGAAAGTGTGGATAGCTTTAGGTATATGGGAGTGTCCGTCTCACAGGAACTGTCTTGGTCATGGCAACATCAGCACAATTGTGAAGAAGGCCACACAGTGCCTCCTCAGATGATTGAGTAACTTCAAGCTCCATCCTAATGTGTTGACAGGTTTTTACACAAGTACTACCCGGAGCATCCTATGTCATGTAATGTAATTCATTCAAGCGCATGTCATTCTCAGCATTCACGTCTTCCACTGGGGTCTGAGCACCAAAGATATAAACATTCACTAATAAACTTTTCTAATTGCATCCCTGTCTTCTCTTTGTGAGTCTTTCAGGTTTAAATAAGTATTGAACACACAGTGCCTCCTCAGATGATTGAGTAACTTCAAGCTCCAAGTATTGAACATACTTATACAAATACTATACAAATTCACCACTTTGGAAGGAGAGGAGCCAGTTGAGGTGGCTCGGGCATCTATACCGGATGCCTCCTGGACGCCTTCCTCGGGAGGTGTTCCAGGCACGTCCCACCGGAAGGAGGCCCAGGGGACGGCCCAGGACACGCTGGAGGGACTATGTCTCTCGGCTGGCCTGGGAACGCCTTGGGCTCCCCCTGGAGGAACTGGAAGAGGTGTCTGGAGAGAGGGACGTCTGGGCGTCTCTGCTGAGTCTGCTGCCCCCGCGGCCTGGTCCCGGATAAAGCGGAAGACGACGAGTACGAGTACGACCCACTTATTGCCCCATTTCCACTGGCCCATTTTAGCCAGTGTGGCTTTACACCACTTGGTTTCGCTCTACTCTGTATGGTATCAGTTGTGTTTCCACTGACCCGCCAATGGCTGAAGCTATGGTGGGTGAAGTACCGCCATGAGTGAGAGCGCTGTGTTGCTAGCGTAACTGTGTTACATTGTCACATTAATGTAATCTGTGTGAAATGATAAAAAATACATAGAAAATAAAAACCAAAACAAACTAAATAATAATAACATTTGAATTAGTGTATATGCAAGAATGTCCTTGTGTGTTTTTTATGTCTAAAATGATCCACTGGGATAATTATCTGGTCCACAGCCCAGCCAGAAATTATAAAATAGGGCTCAGAGGTTCTGATGTGTGGGGTGTGTGGCAGGAGAAGCAAAGAGGAGATGCTGCTGTCTGGACTGGTGAAGCTGGTGAAGGTCTAAAGTTTGCCTATAGTTACAAATTTGGGCATTGTGAAGAATGTTTGGTCTTATCCATGGCAATAATGAAGACAAGGACTTAAAAGCGCAAAACCGCAGACTTTTTTCCTTTGAAGTTAGTTTTAGGTTGAATATTGCATATTCGTGCACCACGGATTCAGCGGGCTCATCCTCCCGTTTGATCCGATACAAGCAGTTTGAATACGGCAGCTGCTCTCTGCCGGCTCCCTCCTCCTGCAGACACTGGTTCGCTAAAGGATCGTTAATAAATGTTTGAACCAAATATGTGATTTGGGGGAAATGTTTGTGCCTCTGAACAGCTGATTTTATGTGTGATCAGCTGATTTAGGATGTTATTAAATACATCGCTTTGGCTGCGTGTAATTCAGAACGATTGTCCTTTTCGTTTTTGTCAGCCTTCAGGCATGGTTTATGATCTGTAAATGGTAAAATTACATGTATGACCTGCTCCGGCCACTGTGGTCCTTAATATTACTGTAGTTGCTCTTGAGTTTTATTAACTTTTCCCTGCACTGTCTCAACAAAAACCTTTCTCCTCCTCCCACTGCCAATCAGTGAACAGCAGTCTGTTCATGTCAAATGTAGTCCCTATTCAGCCCGGTCATACCTGCTCAGGAGCTGGGACCAAAAAAGTAGGTATTGGGATGAAAAAAACAGTAATGGAAACGCTCGCAAACCGAGCCGAGTGGAGTCGAGTAGGGCCAAATTGAGCCTGTGGGAAAAGGTGGCATAATTTGCTCACTCTTTTACCTTATTAATCCCTCCACTCTCTTTTTTTTTTCTCACCCTTAATGTAAAATTACTTTTATATAGTTACACACATACATCTTATCTGCACTACAGGGGATGGATGGCATGTGTTGGACCTAGTTAATAGATGATTTATCAGGTTAGCAGTCTATGCTGCCATCAAACACCATCATTATGATGGCCTCATCTGTTTGAATTCATGTTTTTACTCTTCAAAACTGATTCACAAGCAGTAATAAAACATTTTCAAAGTGCAGAATGAAGTGAACATCTCAGACTTTGCATTAACATGTTACTTTCATACTCAGGTATATTGTATATGATTATTTGTTTATGTAGATCTTGTATTAGGCTTACTGCTTTCAGTAAAAATGCCTCCATGTGAAAAGAGCAAGTTGTGATAAAAAAATATCCAAGGGGCACTATGGATGCACTATGTAAAATGTTTTTTGTTTTTTTTATGTTGTTATTTCAAATAAAATCAATAACTCTGATTTGGATAGGTTTATCAGGACTTTTGTGTTTGTGTTTAAATTGTGAGCTGAGTGGAGCTTCTGAATTTTCTACTTTTCAAATCCCCTTAGTAATTAAATCTCTATCTTGTCATTTTGTAACTTATTCCTTTTTTTTTTTTTTACCATATATAGAAGGTATGATTTGACATGATCCACCAGCAGCTGGATTTAGGCTGCATCTGGGTCCCTGATCCAGCAAATTTAATGGCTTTTCTTTTTGATCCAGATCACAAAAAGTTCTAAAAGGCAAGAGGAAAATTACAAAAAGAAATGATAAAATAAGCCCAAGATTAGAGTTAAATTTATTTTTAGATAATTGTTTTTCATAAAGCATTAACATTCTATCTACACCTTGATGATAGAATAAAATAAAGTTATTTGAAGGTGTGCAGATGCATTGCGGACTCTCTCAACTGCAGGAATCATTCTTATTCCTACTGTTATCATTATGAACCTAAGCAGGTCATCTGTACTTTTCCTTGTCTTAGGGGGGAAAGCCGGCTTTAATTCTGGGGACTGTCTGCTTATTTAGTTTGATGTCTGTTGCCCTGACATCTGCTTTCTGCACCTCTCATCCATTTTCCTTTCAGAGGTAATCAGTGGTAAAAAGTAGCACCAACTTTCTGATACCATTCCATCAAAAACATGCACCTGAATCTCAGTTAATTTGACTGACCAAAGAAAACCTAAATTGCTCAAATGTGGTAGATAAGAAGTGTATATACTAGTATAAACTGTTCACACTGTTTAGCTTAAATACTAATTCTGCATTTTCTTTTCATTTTGTTAATGTCTAAAAGTTAAAATATACTTTTATTTTAACAGTTAAGCTCACCTAAACAACCTAATGTACACTTGATTTAGTCTGTTGCATCAACTGTCAGTGAAATTCTACAGGCTTGTGTCTGTCCGAAAACAAATCTGGATGGTCAATTTTTAGGCAAAGAGAGTAAAATTCCCCTTTTCCTCTTGACAGCAAACATACCAGTCATACAATGTATTATAAATTAATTTGCTATAGGATTTGATTAGATTGGGACAAGAAAGCTCAGCTTTTAAGCTTTATTATTGTTTTATTTTTTTAAATACCTGCACCCATAAATATTCCAGTGCTGCAACTTTAAGATGTGTCCCTGGTTCAACACACCTGAATCAAATGGCTTTTTGCCTCTTCAGCATGCAGTCAAGTTCTGCTAATGACCTAATTATTTAATTCAGGTGTGGTAAAGCAAAGCTGCATCTAAAACTTGTAGGACACCTGCCCTCAAGGACTGATGTTTGACACTTACTCCGTAGACAATAATGTCCTGGGCAGGAAGCCATACAACACATATCAGAAACCGCCACTGCTCTTTATGAAGTATTTGATGAAACAAGGTGGATTTACACACTACTAACACTGTTTATTTACTCCCCATGTGCTTGTCTGTTTCCTCCATGTCCTCTGGCTTCCTTACATATAGTCCAAAAACATGACTGTTAGGTCAATTGGTCACTCTAAGTTTTCCTTAGGTATTGGTGTGTTTGTGCATGGTTGTTTGTCCTTTATGTTTCTGTGTTGCCCTGTGGTGAACTGCCGAACTGTCCAGGGTGTTCCCCACCTCTCACTTAATGACTGCTGGAGATAGATACCAGCCCCCCTGCGACCCTGCAAAGAAAATAGGATATACATTATAGAAGGATTGTAAAGCATCACTGCTGAATTTAAAAATTAAGAATGTAATGAAAAGAAAAAAAAAAGTTACCTGCTTTTGGGTATAGATATGTTTTCAATGTTGTTTGTCTCTAGAGAAAAGGATAATAGTTTTAGCCCAAAATTACATCATAAAACCACATTTGTGTCCATAAAAGGAACCTCTCTTGACATCAGTTTAGTAGCTTACTGCCAAATGAGACCTCTGAAGTCAGCTCCAGCCATTGGCCACTGCTGACTTCACTATGCTGCCAGTGGCCCAGCTGTTTCACCCAGACAAACACCTAAGAGCTGCGAGAGGCTGCCAACAGGCTGCAGCAGCTGCCCAACTCTAACCATCTGATGAACAGCACAGCTGGCACTGTCTATTCGTCTTATAATGCCTGTAAACAAATTATTTTTTACATCGAGCACTCCTTGTAGGTTGTACTTTGAACAAAGAATATATGTAGATAATATTTTGAGGACTGACATATTTAAAGAAATATTATACTTAACTAGTTCAGAAATTCCAAAGATAGAACTTTTGCCTGGAGTGTGAGGCTGAGGAAGTGCAACTTATCATATATCGATTTGAATAAACACCTGGGTTTTGTATTCACATAACACTAATCATTTGGGCTAATTTAGTAGTATGTCATGACCATTTAAAGTCTCATCTTTTTCCTTCCAGTCGTTAGAACCCCAAAACCTACCTCTGCCTTGTGCTTCAAGAAAAGACATTAAAAAAATGATCATGCCAGTCTATGTCAAGTCATTTTATATAGGAAAATCTCAAACATTTCATACATCAGTTCAGGCAAGCAAAGCAAATGTACTAAATAGTATGCATTTACCTGCAATAATCTAACTTTCTCTTAACTATCCAAATTAATCTTCCCACCTCTGTGTCTGCTTTTTGAGTTCGACCTCTGATCATGATGGTTTTAGGTATGTGCATTATGGGAGTGCATGGGCTTAGTGGTTATGTAACAGTTTTGAGACACAATCCCATGGCAAGGTGAAAATTGTTGACAAAGGTTTTCCTAAGTGTTTTTTATTGTGCGTTTCAATGACTGACCATGACACTTTCCTGACCTTAAAAAACTAATTTCATTGCATAATCTTAAACAAATACTAAAAGTAATTGTCTTGTAAAGTAATATGAATGAATGAAGTAAGACATGAAAATAAATTGAATAAAACGCACAGTCTAGGTTTGTTCCTTCTAATTTATTAAGCAGTTTGTGCTACTGAGTGATAAGCCAGCAGTCTACAATGCATTTTCCCATTTGGTTTTATACAGAAGTTACCTGTGCTTATGTTTTTGCTATAAAATTGTTGTACATAAAAATGTACCCTTTGTGTCAGAAAGTGAATTTAAAGTAAATATCCTAAAAAATGAACATGTTACAACAGGTGAGTAGGTGGCCACTTGGTGGTTAGTTATGTTGACCATCACATACTGGAAAGAAGGCTGATCAGACTACACCTCTCAGCATTCATTGCAGTACCAGGATTCTGCTGACGTCACAGACCGAGGTTATATATGGACCCAACCGACATCACTGTTATTGCCAGGCCAGGCACATCCACCATAAGTGGATTTATTAATTTGCTAGCAAGTGCACATTTTCCCTTGTTGGGTATTATTTAGTCAACTCAGAGGTAAGAACGATACAGTCATAGTTACTTGCAGCAAGGGTAGCCCACTTTGCAGTGAAACTACGAAGTTTTGACACCCTATCTCTTTATTTATATACACAATTCAACAGACAGTTCAGACAGGGTGTATGTGTGTGAGAAAGAAAGGAGGCTGGTTCACACAGAGATAACAATAATTCACACACACAGGGAGGAAGGCATAGTGCAGGTACCTTGCAACACAAAGTTTTTACATGAGTGATAACAAGTTTTTGCACCCATCCAACATCCCTCAAAACCTTTGAAGAAGGGGCTTAAGCATAGCTTTAAGATCTAGCTGTATGCGTACCTGGCAGTTGTCTTTCTTATTTATTATCCAAAATTTGGAAAGGGTATACAGCGTAAAAAATACACCTTTTTAATACAGTGTTAAAGCTAGATATTTGCATAAACTGTATAAATAGACAGAAAACCGCTTCTCCCTATTTTGTGACATTAAATCTGACTAAATTTTTCCTGTTATAGGTCCAAAATTATTTACCCAAATTCTGTATTTTCAGTAAATATTGGTTTAAGAGTGAGATTATTTTTTTAACCTTTTTTACAAGTTTACATACACTTAGATTACAATCCCTTTAAACAGTCTGGGAAAGCTTAGATGACAATGCTATGGCTTTGTAAGCTTCTCATTAGGTAATTCATAACATTTGAGTCAAATCAAGGCATACCTATGAATTAAATTTAACATTTCAATCACAACGGTTACCTATGCAACATCATAAAAAAACTAAACTGAAATTAACAAAGATATTAAGAAGATAATTGTGGACCTCCACAAGGCGGGTGCTTCCTTGGGTTAAATTTCCAGATAAACATGGCGCCCTTAGGAATCTGGAAATTTAACCCAAGGTGGGTGCTTTCTTGGGTAAAATTCTAAATTCCTAAGGGCGCCATGTTTATCTGTTCAAACAATTATATTTAACACCGTAAAACTGTCCGGCCATCATCCAGTGGAGGAAGAAGACGTATTCTTTGTCCTAGAGATGAAGGCCGTTGGATGTGTTTGGGATGTGCATATTAACGACAGAAGAAAGGAAAAAATGTGAAGATGCTGGCTGAAGATGGTAAGAAAGTGTCATTCTCCACAGGCTCAAAGCTACTTGGTGTTAAAAGGGAGTTTTTCCTCTCCGCTGTAGCTACATGCATGCTCAGTATGAGGGATTGCTGGAAAATCAACACCAGTGACTGTCCACTGTCTCTACATGCTCATCCGGGAGGAGGGAATGCTGCAAGTCACTGACTGGATGCAATCTGCTGGGTTTCCTTAGATAGAAAAACTTTTTATCCAATTTGAATAAAAAGCTAACTCCGACTGTACTGTTCAATTGTTAGTATTAATTGGAATGTATGTACCTGACTGTTGTGAAGTGCCTTGAGACAACATGTGTTGTGAATTGGCGCTATATAAATAAAACTGAATTGAATTGAATTGATGAAAAATCCATTACTCCTTAAGCAACATAAAAAGCCAGATTACAGTTGGCAAACGCCAACTCTGATGAAGCTAAAACTAAAGCGTTTGCCATTATTGACCTTGTTATATTTGGAGGAGAAAGAGTAAAGCCTGGCAACCTGAAAACATCATCTCAACTGTGAAAAAATAAAAAATATATTAGCAATAATGTGCAGCTCTGAATGGTGCTCTTTGACTGTTCTCTGTATATAAAATAAAAATTCTTAAAATATAAACAACAACCACGGCCTCCTGTCCCCTTGTTGTTACTCATTATTTGATAGACTTCCCACCAATGTCAATCTAATGTGCCATAAACTGAACCTCCCAATTGATGTACCACAATCAGCTTACTGTAGAATTGGATGCTTTGAATCAGATGCTAACTTCAGGTTTGTGTTTTCCTTGTACAAGTTAGCAGCTAAGTAGCTGTTGGACAGTATTTCCATTTTTTCCGTTTTTACCAGAAAATGTGTTGTAAACAGAGCCCAAGTCTCCTTTATTTGGTCAGGGTTAGTTTCCATCATGTGCTCTGTTTAGTGTATAGAGAAATAAGTTGGCCACTGGAAATGGTTTGCTGGTTTTAATTGATTATATGATCACTTACTTGAATAGACTCTTATCCCTGTAGCTTTAGTAATGTGGCTCTGGTATTCTCATGTGCTTTGGTAATTTCGCATGTGGTCTTCTGTGTATGTGCTTACATCAGTTGTGATACACATGTGTGTTTTGGTTTGTTAAGGTGTGTAAATGTCAGCCTGTCTGAGCAGGTGTGTTGTGACAGACAGGTGTGACATTTAACTTACGTTTTTATACTAGAAACTCGATCTATCTTTGTCACATACACACACACACACACATTCATGTTTTACTATCTTTATGAGGAGTTTTCAGTTACTTCCATTGACATCCATTCATTTTCCTTGATTTCTAGGGCTTAACCCTTAGCCTAACCCTAGCAATAACCATAACTGAATTTGACATAAAGTTTTTAATGGGAGATTTGACTGACAGAGTTTTAGCTTTTATTGATTGGAATTCTGGTTGTTTTTTTTTTATTTGTTTAATTTACAGAAGTATTTAAAAAAGTTATGGTAAATGGTTAAATTGATTAGTTTACCAATTGTTATGTACTGTAGCAATATATTAGAGTAAAAACACTTATGAATTAATATGTTTTCATTGAGATGCAGTTAAAAACTATTTTTTGCTTTGTTTATTTGCAAGGTTTTCAACCTGCTGATACTGCTGATGCTACTGATGCTGATGATTCTAGGTCTGCATTTATCATCTTTAAATTAAATTAATAAATATGATAAAAAGAGTTGAACTAATGTCTGCTTCCTTCTCGATCCTCTCAAGTTGGATCAGCATTAGTGTATAAAGACTTGACACTGGTTAAAACTGTTATACAGTTCCCTACCAGCATGTATCAAGACAAATAACAAAATATCTTCCAGTTTCTGTCTTCAGAGGGGCACCAGGAAGGGATGCCCACTTTCCCCCTGATTATTTGCTATTTTATTGAATGACTAGCGGCAGCAATCAGGCAAACTAAAGATGTTAAAGGCATAACATGCAGGAATATTGAACATAAAATCAGTCTTTATGCAGATGATGTATTACTTTTTCTCCAGCATTCACACACATCTCTCTCTCAGGTAATTGGACTGATAAATTCTTCTTCAGGGGTTTCATATTATTCTATAAATTATTGAAAATCTACAGTTCTTCCAGTTTGTTCTTTCCGCAATTCCCTTAATACACAACTGCAGTAAGGGAATATTACATATTTGGGTATTAAAGTTTTGTCTAGATTGGCAGATTTAAAAAAACTGAACCACGACCAGCTTTTAAAAACGGTGGAAGATGATATTGCCAGATGGAAATCTCTACCCATATCACTCATGGGAAGGGTTGCTTCAATAAAAATGTCAAAAATCTGATGAAGAATCATCTGACTGGACTTTAGATCTCTTGACTCCTCCATATATTTCTTTGGAAAGATAAACCCCCACGCATTAGCTGAAAATGCTACAGAAGACCAATGATAAAGGAGGACTAGATCTGCGAAACTTTCATTGTTACTTCTTTCTTAGCCAATTGGCTAAAATATACTGCTCAAAAAAATAAAGGGAACACTTAAACAACACAATATAACTCCAAGTAAATCAAACTTCTCTGAAATCAAACTGTCCACTTAGGAAGCAACACTGATTGACAATCAATTTCACATGCTGTTGTGCAAATGGAATAGACAACAGGGGGAAATCTTTGGCGATTAGCAAGACACACTCAATAAAGGAGTGGTTGTGCAGGTGGGGACTACAGACCACTTCTCAGTACCTATGTTTTCTGGCTGATGTTTTGGTCACTTTTGAATGTTGGTGGTGCTTTCTCACTCGTGGTAGCATGAGACGGACTCTACAACTCACACAAGTGGCTCAGGTAGGGCAGCTCATCCAGGATGGCACATCAATGCGAGCTGTGGAAAGAAGGTTTGCTATGTCTGTCAGCATAGTGTCCAGAGCCAGGAGGTGCTACCAGGAGACAGGCCAGTACACCAGGAGACGTGGAGGAGGCCGTAGGAGGACACCAACCCAGCAGCAGGACCGCTACCTCCGCCTTTGTGCAAGGAGGAACAGGAGGAGCACTGCCAGAGTCCTGCAAAATGACCTCCAGCAGGCCACAAATGTGGTTGTGTCTGCACAAACGGTTAGAAACCGACTCCATGAGGATGGTATGAGGGCCCGACGTCCACAAATGGGGGTTGTGCTCACAGCCCAACACCGTGCAGGATGCTTGGCATTTGCCAGAGAACACCAGGAGTGGCAAATTCGCCACTGGCACCCCGTGCTCTTCACAGATGAAAGCAAGTTCACACTGAGCACATGTGACAGACATGACAGAGTCTGGAGACACCGTGGAGAGCGATATGCTGCCTGCAACATCCTTCAGCATGACTGGTTTGGCAGTTGGTCAGAAATGGTGTGGGGTGGCATTTCTTTGGAGGGCTGCACGGCCCTCCATGTGCTCGCCAGAGGTAGCCTGACTGCCATTAGGTACCAAGATGAGATCCTCAGACCCCTTGTGAGACCATTTGCTGGTCCGGTTGGCCCTGGGTTCCTCCTAATGCAGGACAATGCTAGACCTCATGTGGCTGGAGTGTGTCTGCAGTTCCTGCAAGATGAAGACATTGAAGCTATGAACTGGCCCACCCGTTCCCCAGACTTGAATCCGATTGAACACATCTGGGACATCATGTCTCGCTCCATCCACCACAGACTGTCCAGGAGTTGGCGGATGCTTTAGTCCAGGTCTGGGAGGAGATCCCTCAGGAGACCATTTGCCATCTCATCAGGAGCATGCCCAGGCGTTGTAGGGAGGTCATACAGGCACGTGGAGGCCACAAACAATGAGCCTCATTTTGACTTGATTTAAGGACATTACATCAAAGTTGGATCAGCCTGTAGTGTGTTTTTCCACTTTAACTATGTATGTGACTCCAAATTCAGGCCTCCATTGGTTAATCAATTTGATTTCCATTGATTTTGTGTGATTTTGTTGTCAGCACGTTCAACTTTGTAAAGAACAAAGTATTCAATGAGAATATTTCATTCATTCAGATCTAGGATGTGTTATTTGAGTGTTCCCTTTATTTTTCTGAGCAGTGTACATCTCAAAATGGTGAAAACACAGTCCTCTAGATGAACCCTGGCTTGAGATAGAACAGCTTAAATATAAAACGACATGTATGCTTTAAAAGCCTCAATATCAGTGTTACTCCCGTCAGTCACCACAAGGACAAGTTCTTTTTGTACAGATGGTTTATTCCAAGCTCACCAACAGGATCACCCAGCGTTGCCATCGTGAGAACTTATAAACAAAAATTGCATTTAGAACACCACAATTCCTAAACAGTAACCAATATTTACTTTCTTATACATCCAGTGAATTTAGACATCTTGTAACATACCTTACAATAACACCGTGACTAGTACCCATTGATTTTACAAACCTAAAATGTCTGTTTCATTACATTACATGGAAACTCAAATTAACAGAGACACCTTGAACGCACCTCATTGCCTGCTGTAACCAAACGGGACAAATACAATCAACTTCGGCGCTGCAGTTCACACTTCTCAACGAGCAGATTAAAATGTTGACTCAACATATAACTTATCCATAATATTTGACGAGTCCTTTCTACAAATTATTAATTAAGAAGACAGCGATGAGATACAGAAACCCACGCTGAGCATGGTCGTTTCTTGCTTGTGTCACACTCTAAAAACGTCCGGACTGAACATTACTTCCGCTCCACTGAGTTCTGTATTAAATACGTTAACTTAAAGGAACATTACAAATATTTGTTGTAAACATACACAGTAAAGCATTAAGAAATTCACTGTCAGTAACACTCCCACCAATCACTTGTGATTTGTGCATGAAATTAAACCATTATAAGGCATAACAAATCACATTTGAGAATAAAGAACAAATAGTGGGGAGGAAGTGTGAAAAGTATTTATCCATCAGCTTCTAGTAAAGTTACTGTCTTCTGAATGGGCCTTTCAAGATAGGAAGGTTTTGTGGTCCGCTTTCCCTTATTATCCAAAGTTGAATCACTGATCAACAGCCTGATGCTTCTCACTAGTCCGTCCTTCCCTGGATATACATCAGTGACTCTTGCCATTTTCCACTAATTACGTTGTGCAGAATCATCCTTAAGTAGTACAATATCGTTGACCTTTGCATTTCTTTTCTCCTTGTTCCATTTTTGCCTGTTCTGAAGATTTAACAAATATTCCTTCTGTAATAATTGTCACTTTCTCAGAAAGACCAATAAAAATATTCTTCGATTAAGGAAGTAATGGTCATGTGATGGTCTACTCAAACTTCAGAAAGACTGCTATCTTGGGGTCTCAAGTGTGACAATTGAAAGTTCAAAAAGTAAAACTTACAAAGTCATTACACGCAGTGATACAGTTCAAGCTGTTATATTGGTCAATGATGATTATTATGCATTACAGCTGATGAAAACCCAAAAAGTCACTTTCTCAGAAAGACCAATAAAAATATTCTTTGATTAAGGAAGTGATGGTCATGTGATGGTCTACTCAAACTTCAGAAAGACTGCTGCTTGGCAGCTGTCCAGCAGAGTTTGAACCACAAAAGTTTAGTGATAAAGAAGCTGGCTGTTCATAGTATGCTGTATCCAGGCATTACAGTATAATTGACTGTTGAGTAGAAGAAAAATGTGTGGTAGAAAATAATGCCAAGTAATGCATATAACCACAGCTTTGAGATAATTTCATTCAAGAATTTGGGGGAGATTAATAGGGCATAGACTGCGCCTGGAGTCAGTGTTTGAGGAGCCACTATACACACATGTATCCAGGATATGGGATTCAACTTTCGCATTCATTGTGTAAGACACCCATTAACAAGAGAAGCCAGAAGGCTATCACTTGGGCAAACAAGATAAAAGAATTGAACTGTTGGTTAGGGCTCAGAAGTCCTCTATCAGATAAGAGGAAATGTGCATTTCCTTTGGTAATCAATGTCCCATGATGGACTGGTGAAGTAGTTAATATACAAAAAATCTAAGTAGCTTGAGGTCCAGTGTAAGGCTTCCATAGTAAGACATGATGTGGAGAGCCAATTATCAGCTGATGTTGGTGAAGTCCAATTACAGCTCAGCCATCTGCCAGAAAATTTTAGAACCATTTATTCTTCACTATTCTTCCGCTCCAGTGAAACTTAAGACAGTCTCCTGCTGTTAAAAGTACTTGTCTGGCAAAACCAAATTTTGAGTGCATATACTGTACATTAATATAATTTTCAATAGGCTGACCTGTTTTTTATAGAATACTCAAATTGTCTGACAAACTGAATTTTGGATGTTCGTTAGGTGTAAGCAAACACTTCAAACATATTACTATGTGTATAATGCTTTAACATTGGCCACATGAAAGTTTGATTACCCTGTAAATACAGCATTTTAGAGTGGAACCACTTTGTGTCACTTAATGGTTAAAAAATATTTCTTACCCCTTTTTCTGGTGACTCGACAATTATTTCCGGGACCCAAACAAACTCCATTAAACTGTTGTTTTAACCTGTTAAAGCGTCTTTGTGGTTGAAACTTGCTATTATATTTGTCCTCCATGTCTCTAAGCCTGCTCCTATCAGGGAGCTAATTTTCTAGTGATTCTCTCAGTTATTCTCTCACTTCACACACACACGTTCACACACTCTGGCCAACCAGGCGGTACAGCGTCGTTTCCTGGTCCACATGAGACCTTATTTCGTTATCTCTCACACACCAAAGCTTATTCACAGCAGAGTTTATTCAATGAGCTATGGTCTGTTGGCTTAACATGTACCAGTCAAAGTCCGTCAGTGTAATGTGTCCCACGTCAGCTCCGTCAGGTCAGTTATCGACTCACATACATTCACACTGGCCAGTTGATGTTACACTTTTATATTTATACAGCTGTTTACTCAAAAAGGAGCCAGCAGCTTTTAATTTTTTTCTGAAGGAAAAATTAGAGAGCTATCGAAATTCAAGACCCCCTCCCGGCTGCGCTTTTGGTTCTTTAAGAGAACCGCAGGACCTTTAAACCATGCTGAGGATGCGCATCTATCTCTGCGTGTTTACTCATAAGGACGTAAGCAGCTTTAAGGACTTTTAAGAAGTCCAAGGAGCTATTGAAACCTAACATTTCCCCTCTGCAGTATCTTTCGGACATCTTTAACGAGGTCCTGGACCCGACAGACCTTACCCGAGTTTTTTCGTGCCTCATTCAGGGAGGTCGCTTTTATATCGCGTGAGAGGGAAAACTATCTTCCCTTGCATGCAATAAAGAAACTTCAAACCTACTTCCCTTAGATTTTAGCTATCTTTTAGAAGAGTGTACCTTCCTTCCCGGGCTGACACCGTTAAAGTTGCACTGTTTATTAACACGTCTTATCACTTATTAATGCGTACGCAACAATTATTCTGAACCATTTCTCTGCCTCCAAGAATTACAAAAACAGCTCATTCAGAACTAACAACACAGCCAGAGAGTGACAAAACACTGGAGATTTTTTAAGAGGAATCTCCCTACCTTTCAGTTTGTGGCCGCTGCTGCGAAGCATTGTCCTTTCGTGGCAACCCTATCCAAAAGTGGTTTTCGCTTCCGGGGTGCGGGCGGAAACAACAATTTGTCCGAACTACCACACCCTGTTGGCGGTCAGACACCTCGGAGCTTCTCCGGTCCTTGGTCCCCAGAAGCTATCACACTCTCTATCTAAAGACTCTTAAAATGAACGAATCTCAAACAGTTTCTAACTTTAAGCTCCTTTAATCTAAATTAAGGCAGAGGAATGATTACAGAGATCAGCGCTAAGGCTCCCGTCTCAGACCGTCGCCGTCTGTGTAAGGATGACAAAGAGCCCCGATTGAAGGTCACATGTAGTTTTATATCTGGCACTCCAGTGCAATGGATGTGCACTCCCTCAGTGATTATCAGTAGACTATGTGTCACATTGTGGTGTCTATCTGTTAGTTTGTGTAGTAGCGGGTGTCCTTCCTTAATCTAAGTGTGCCATGGCTTTCTAATAAAACCAGTTATACCGGCTGCTCCACTGTCAAACCCAGTGCCCCAGCCTCAGGTCATTCATGACAACCCTTGGGCCATTTATCCTTGTAATGTGTGTCGATGAGCATTCTTATCCTATTCTACCAAAAGGGAAACGTTAGAACTTGTATTTTATATTACTATGGTATAAAAGGGTAAAACAGCTATGAGTAATATTAATAAAGGTTATTCCTAACAAGGGAATGTTTGTTATAATGTTATTGACAGCTGCCTCAATGCTCTCCACATTGTGGGTGCCACAGTTCAACAAGAACCGGCATAAACTGCAGGATTCTTGCACCTCACTTCACCAATGTTGCCTTAGCAATGCTTTAACACAAAAAGAGTGAGAAAATGTTATTGTCAGTAGCACCACCAAGAAACAAGACATGATCACTACTCTTTCGCTCATCTGTAATGAGTATTCACAGTTCACATAATAATACGTAAGTCTTAAAATCAATGGCAAAATGGTAAATATAGAAGCATCTTTTTTTGCATCAACTCCTTAGCTTTTCCCTCTCTCCATCAAACAAATTACGAAATGCTGAACACGGAAAAATCTCGTCTTCAAATCAACACTTATGTATTACATATTTAACTGTAAATTAAACTATATTTTTAAACAACCAAAATGGAGATTTTAACCATTAAATGTATTTTACACTTTTGTTAGCATTTTACACTTAACTCGATTCTTGAATTTATGTTTTAAAACAAAGTCAAAACTAAACTTCATGGCATGAAATTCAATTATTTTTTAGTCAAAGACCATTAAGCTAATATTTTAATTGTACTGACTCCATAACAATCATAAGCAAGACAGTTAATTGCTCTTATGTAAAAAAAGCAAAATGCCACACCCCGGGAGCACGTCTCCTGCCGCTATCTTAACTGGCGAGGTAGTTAGATTAAAGTTATCAAACAATATACAAGCACAAAACACACATTCCTGCACTGCAAAGTGACTTAAACATATACTACTCACAAAATGTTACGGATATTTGGTGTTCAGGTGAATTTCATAGAAAACGTAAAAAATTACCACTACGTTTTTTTATTACATCATGAAGGTAGGGCATTAAAGTAGAAGCAGGCAATTATGATTTCCTCATCTCAAACAGTTTATTGAAGCAAAATCCAACAACAGTGGTGGGTATACCACAATAAAAAAATTTAAATGTCCCAATAAAGTGCAGTGTGCCCTTGAGCATCAATTACATCTTGTTCACAAATCGACTTATGACATCTCATCTTGTTCACAAATTGACTTATTGTCTGCTGATGCATGGCAATCCCACTCTTCTTGAAAGGTCATGTCATTGAGGTTCTGGTATGCAAAGTTATGAGATGCTAGATGGCAACTAAGCTAATCCTATAGGTTTTCTATGGGATTTAGGTGTGAAAAAAGTGCAGGGCACTCCATTTGAGGCACCCCAGTCTCCCACAGCCATCCTCTAATGATGCAACCTTGACAAGCTGCAGGATTGTTGTCCATGAAGATAGAATTAGACCTGTGTTGTTCATGCATGCAGGGGCACAATGACTGGATTAATAGTGTTATGCAGGTGGTATGGGCTTGTCACAGTACCATTCACAAAGTGTATGGCAGTTCTGTTTTGGACTAGGCACACCTAGCCACACAACAGCATTTGCACTGGTCCCTCATCCAGCATCATCAATGCTCCCTGGCCCATGCAAGATGATGGTGCATGTGCCTGGTGGTGTGGTCAGGTACCCTGCAGATTGTCTAGCACAAAGACCACAATGAATGGTTTCGAATGGTCTGACATGACACTTGGGTGCCTCTCACCTCCATTAAATGTGCCTGGAATTAAGATGCATTCATCATCCAGCTCCTGGTCGGGAGTCGTTTTTTTCCTGCTTCTCTCTCTCACTTTTTTAGTTTGATAGCTTACGTGATTGTTCAATATGTGTGCCATTTTCTCTGTCTGCACTAGCAGAGGGGTGGAGGGTTGGCAGTTATACACATGGCTGACTATTAGGTTAGCGCTGCGACTCCATGAGAGAAACTACTGTTAAAATTAATGGGGTCTGTTCAATGTTGCTGCTCTGGATGTTGTTCAATGTTAATATAATTGGGAACTGATGGTTACACTATTTATAAAACACCAGATTAACACTGAAAATGAGACTCTCTGTCTCCTGACATGTTGGTGTCGCTGCACTTTATGTTAGTATTTAATTTCACGTGTATATTTACAGTATATTATTATGAGCAGTAAATTATTCAAGAAACCAAAATCTTAAGAGGGGTTTGGCCACCGAAAGAGCCGTCTCGTTTAGGTAAACTGGAACGGTGAACTGGAGTTCCTATCACTATTCCACAGGGCAAGGTGTGCAAAAAGTACTACAAAATTACACAGTTGGACATATGCATTCAAATGTTTAGAGACTGTCACATTCAATCGACCTGTAAAGGTTGTAGTTCATTTTAGGTTAATCCTGAAATTTCACCCGATGCTGAATATCCCTAACTTTTAATGTGTTATGTACCATGTAAATGTTTCCAACCATGGTATGACATTAATTACCTTGGTGGGGCAGCAGTTACACACACACACAGCACACACACCACGCACAGATAGAAGGGAGGGGGAGACAAGAGATTAAAGGAGCAAGGGCCTTTGAAAGGTATACTTAAGAAAATTAGTGACAGCAGGAAAAGGAGTAAAATCTGGACCCAGATTTCAAATTGCATTGACAACACCAAGGTGGAATGTAGAATCTGCAAGAAATACATTTCTTAACAAGCTGGCTTTTGTATTTTAGAATAGACAAATTTATATAATAAACATTTATAAATAAAAAACGAATGTTATTTTTTTTTTTTACGTCACCAATTCATTTTGCAAATTGTTTTACATAATTTTGGGTAATAAATTCATTTAAGCAACAAAATAATCTGAAGATTTTTAGTGAGATAATCCAAAAGAGCCAAGCTACCACTTTACAATAAGGCTCCCCTTGGTGAATAAATAGTTTATAGATATGTTATTAATTAATCTGTATAGATATAATAAAACATTAATAAGTGTTTATTATGCATTAATTAAGAGCGAGAGAATGAAAACTGATCGGTTAGTGGGCCAAATCTGTTCACCTATATATTTAATCTAGAATTGCTATATTAAACATTTCAGACTAAGTTACTCCCTTGTAAGCACAAAACACACTTGTAAATGTATTGTTGTTTTTAGCATGTCATTTTGTACTTTATCACTGCATTATAAATATTCACAGCTATCAAAGGGGGCCCTAAGAGTATAACATGTCTCTATTTTTAATGACTAATCAACATAGATATATACCAAAAGGGAGCCTTATTGCAAATTGTAAAACATAGCACCATTTATTTATCACCAATAAACATTTGTAACAGTAAGGCTGAGCCTTACTATATAAACTATTTAGCAAAAACTGTTATTCAGCCTTTCTAAACTTATAAACAAGCCTTGTAATATTAAGTAAAATTATATTAACTAAATAAAAATTTCCCTACAGTCGCCATACAAAACAATTAAAGAAAATGATAAAATCAAAATTGCTTCACTTAAAAGTGCACAGCTAGATCGCTTACTCTTACAGTACAGGCATGTATACAAAACAAAACCTTCAAAAACAAAATAACAATAAAATAAACGGGAAAATTTCTTAGTTGTGTGGAAACTCTGCACATAGGTAAACGGATCTTTGAAAAATTGGTCGGTTTCACTAATCTTTTCTTCAATTCAATATACTAAAAACAAACAGAACAATTTAGAACAAAGGAAGCTTTCAGGCAGACTTGCCTTTTCTAATTGGAAGCAAAGTACTGGTGGCCTTCATACTTTCTATTTTGTTTTCACTTGAATTTTCACCTTCGATTGCAGCCTCACAACTCGTAACAAAAGCTAGTACTGTCTCTCCAGTGGGCCTGTTGGAGAGCAGCTCCTGGTAAACATGGGGAGCTTGCTATTGTTATTCCCAAATTGATCAAGTGGACACAACAGTGTTTCTGTCAATCTCATGGTTTTGAAAAGCTTTTGTCTTTGGAAATATTTTGAGGAGGGATTTGTATCATTGCACAATCTCACATGGAATTTGCATAAAAACTTTAAAACAAACAAAGCTCATAGCACACGATACTATTCTAAGAGAATAAATAAATAATGAATAATACATTCTAAATAAATTGAATTCACAAATTCCTAATGTGCTCACAAGTTAGTAGCTTAGTCTAAAATGCAACTCTAGATGAAATATATAGATGAACAGATTTGTCTCATTATTTGGCAAAAAAACTAAGTTTTGTCTTTCTCTTGCTCTTAATTAATGCATAATAAAGACTTCTTAATGCTTTACAATTATTTACAGATGATGTAATAACATATCTATTAACTATTTATTAGCCGTCTCTAAGCGGAGTCTTATTGTAAAGTGGTACTGGTTCTTTGAAAGAGCCGGAATTTGTATCACTATTGTATTGAGTGTGAAAAAAAAAAACGTGTCTCGCTAGTGGACCCTTCAGGTAATGGCGATGAATTAACCTTTACTCCAAGCAAATACTTAAATGACCACAGTCTTTTGCACATTTAGACAAAGCTAAGCAAACAAATGTAGATTACCAATTCAAATTAAACTAGTACTATTAAAACTATATGGTTTAGAATTATAGCCTGCAACACATTCAACAATTAACTTTAAAAAGAAGAATTGGCTGCACAACCTAAATTTATTGTGCGTATTCTCTAAACTAGACAGGGTCAATATTACATATACAAGCTCATATTTAAAAACATTCCCCACTAATATTTGTGTGGAATGTACCAGGTTGCACCTTGACCACACACGTTTTGTCACCATCGATGAGCTTGTGGCGTAATCCTGGATGTATGTTTACCCACTCTTGGTAAATAGCTCATTTAAATTGTGTGGTTTACTGGCTCACAACTTAAAAAAAGGCTTGAAAACATCTGTCCATGAACAATTAATTAATTAGGTCAAAGATGGTGCAGCCGATGGCCGCATCTGCCTACATGCTAACAGGTACTTTGTCTGTTTTCTGTTTTTATACTGTACTTTGCTGTTATTCCCCAGTTACTTTTACCAGAAAGCAGCTTTAGAGCATCAAAGAGTCCTCTCTAAGCAGTTTTTCTTCAGTTTTTACCAATCCAGGATTTTTTTTAGAGAGCCCGGTTTGAAGAGCGGTGGCTTTCTGTTGGATTTATCTGAGATACAAATAGACCGAAAAACGTGCAGTTAAGTTCGTGAACTTCCCCAAGTGGGGACTGTGCTCTCCACTCACATATATACAACTGGCAAACAAAATGGACAATTTGCACCTTCTCAGAACAAGAAACTTGGTCTTTCTAGGTACTGCCACCACAGAGAAAGTTTCTTCCCCTAGGCTGTTTCTCTGATGAACACTTAACAGTCAGACTTTCAAAACAGCACCATGCATACTTAGACTGATCTCACATTATATTATGTTGTAAGTCAATTGTGTTTAGATGTACATTAGATATGTTCTATTTCCATAATATATAAAAAAAAACTCTTCACTGAGAGCAAAGTGTACCAGAGTCAACTTCCTTGTTTGTACAAACTTGACAATAAAACTGATTCTGATTCTTATGTGGCCCTAATCTGGAGTCATTTTTTAAAGACTCAAGAACTTTTAGTCATCCCACCACAAACCTGCACTTCAGAGGCTGAAAAACAGCTTGCTGACCTGATAACAGACATGGAGAAAGAACACGCAGACTCTCTAATCATTGTTCCTGGGGATTTGTACAACCCAAACCCCTCCAATGAACTTCATATTTAGTGTCCTACCAGGGATACAAACACACTGGACCACTGTCGGCTTCACCTCATTCCAACTTACAGGCAAATCTGAAAAAACTCTAAGTCTGTGGTGAGAGCTGTTAGGAAGTGGACTGATAACTCAAAACAGATGGTACAGGCCTGTCTTGACTGCAAAGATTGGAGTGTTTTTGAAGCTGCAGCCATTGTTTTGGAAGTGCTCGCTGATACTTTGGCATCATACATCTGTTTTTGTAAGGACATGTGTGTGCAGACCAAGAAAGAGGCTTACAACAGGGAAGACAGGCCCCTGTATAAGCAGGCAAGAAACAAACTGCCCAAGGAAATCAGGGCAGCAAAGAGAAGCTACAGCAATAAGCTAACAAGCATTTTCTCAGCTCATGATCCAGCCGCGGTTTGAAGGAGCCTGCACAACATCACTAACTACGAGAGCCAATGCCTCTACATTGAGATGACTCCCCAACTAGCTGACGACCTCAGCATCTTCTTCTGTAGGTTTGAAAAACAGTAATTCACACATTCCATCCACACAAAAGGCCCACCTACACCCTCCACCAGCAACTATTTAACTCCATTCCCTCTTTCCTGTGACTCCATGCTTGCACCAAAGGCCACTGAGGAGGATCTTTAGTGCGTTCAGCATCCTTTTCTGCCTGAAAGCCTGTGCTGACCAACAGGCCCTCATCTTCACTCAGATCTTTAACAAGTCTCTGAAGCTGTGTGAGGTTTCCTCCTGCTTCAGATACTCCACCATCATTCTGGTCTCCAAGAAAAGCACCATCACATGATTAAATGACTACAGGCCTGTTGCCCTGCCTTCTGTGGTCATGAACACCTTTAAGTGACTGCTGTTGAAGCATTTAAATTAAATTCAATTCAAAAATACTTTATTAATCCGAAAGGGAAATTAAATGTTGTTATAGCTCATATTATGAAGGTTTCCTCAAAGAGCCGTTGTAGATGCTGATGGCTGTGGGCAGGAAGGATCTCCTGTAGCGCTTCGTCTTACAGCAGATCTGAAGAAGCCTCTGACTGAAGACACTGTTGTTGTAGGACAGTCTCAAAAAGAGGATGCTCAGGGTTCTCCATAATGTTCTTCATTTTATGAAGAATCAGTCTTTCCACAATGATCTCCAGAGGTTCCAGAGGAGTCCCCAGAACAGAGCCAGCCTTTTTTATCAGCTTGTTGAGCTGTCCCTGGCTCTGATGCTGCTTCCCCAGCAGATGATGGTAGAAGAGATCACACTCTCCACAACAGACTTATAGAAGATATGCAGCATCTTGCTGCAAACACCAAAGGATCTAAACTTCCTCAAGAAGTACAGTCTGCTCTGTCCCTTCTTGTAGATGGCTTCACAGTTGCATCTCCACTCTAGTCTGTTGTCCAGGTGAACACCGAGGTATTTATACTCAGGCACCACCTCCACTTCTTCTCCTATGATAGAAATAGTTTTTGACTTATTCCTGTTTCTCTTAAAATCTACAATCATCTCCTTTGTTTTAGTCACGTTCAAAATGAGATGATTGTTTCCACACCATGCCACAAAGTGGTCCACCACCTTCCTGTACTCAGCTTCTTGTCCATCTCTGATCCACCCCACAACTGCAGAATCATCCGAATATTTCTGCAGATGACAGGAGTCTGTCCTGTACTGGAAGTCTGAGGTGTACAGAGTGAAAAGGAATGGTGAGAGTACAGTCCCCCGTGGTGCTCCTGTGCTGCTGACTACCTGGTTAGACTCACAACCCTTCAGTTTCACAAACTGTGGTCTGTTTGTCAGGTAGTCTTTGATCCAGGAGATTGTTGAGGCCTCCACCTGTGTCTTCTGGAGTTTCTGACAAAGCAAATCAAAATCAGGTTGGATTGTATTAAATGCACTGGAGAAATAAAAAAACATGATCCTCACAGTGCTACTGGCTTTGTCCAGATGACAGTGGGTTTGTTGAAGCAGGTGTATGATGGCATCTTCAACTCCAACTCCACAGCGATAAGCAAACTGAAGGGGGTCCTGATGGTTTACTGTTTGCTTACTCAGGTGAGCCAACAGGAGTCTCTCTAGGACCTTCATGATGTGAGGTGTCAGGGCAACAGGTCTATAGTCATTGAGGACTGATGGGTGAGTTTTCTTTGGTTCCGGAGCAAGACAGGAGGTCTTCCACAACACCGGAACCTTCTTCTGGGCCAGGCTAAGGTTGAAGAGGTGCTGCAGAATCCCACAGAGCTGATCTGAACAGGTCTTCAGGACTCTAGGGCTGACATGATCTGGACCTGCAGCCTTATTCCTATTCAGTCTCTCCAGTTGTCTCTTCACCTGACGTCTTGAGACACACAGGTGGAAGGGGGAAGCAAAGGAAGCATCAGCATCTTCTGATATGGTTGAAGGCAAACATGTAGAAGCAGAAGGGTCTAGGGCTGAGGTGGAAGATAAAAAATTTGAGGTGTTACTGGACAGCTGTGGGTCCTGTGGGTCAAAGGAAGGTGGAATGTCTGTTTGGCTGTGAGCAGGAGAGGAGGATGCGAAGCTTGTTTCTGAACTGAACCTATTGAAGAATGTGTTCAGTTCATTGGCTCTGTCCAGACCTCCATCGGTCTGATCAACCTTCTGCTTGAAGCCTGTGATCTTCTTCATCCCTATCCACACATCTCTGATATTGTTTTGCTGGAGCTTGCTCTCTAGCTTCTTCTTGTACACCTCCTTGTTGTCTCTTATCTTGACTTTAAGTTGCTTCTGTATAATCCTAAATAATTATCTGTCTCCCTCTCTGAAGGCTCTTTTTTTCTTGTTAAGCAGGTCCTTCAGGTCACTGGTGATCCAAGGTTTGTTATTGGGGAAGCATCTCACGGTTCTGGTGGGGATGATGTTATCCACACAGAGGTTTATATAGTCGGTTACACACTCAGTCATGGCATTGATGTCCTCTCCATGGGGCTGGCACAGTGTGTCCCAGTCTGTAGCTTCAAAGCAGCCTTGCAGAGCTTCTTCAGCTTCCTGTGACCATTTTCTCACAGTCCTCTTTATTACAGATTGCCTCTGAACAAGGGGCTTATATTTCGAGCAGAGAAAAACAAGATTGTGATCTGATTTGCCTAGAGGAGGTCTTGCTGTAGAGATGTATGAGTCCTTGACATTTGCATAAAACAAATCCAATGTTTTGTTTTCTCTGGTAGAGCAGCTGACAAACTGTTGAAACATTGGAAGTGTAGCAGAGAGTGAAGCATGGTTAAAATCACCAGAAATTGCCACAAAAGCATTGGGGTTTTGTGTCTGTAGCTTAGCAACAACTGAGCTGATGGCATCACATGCAGTGTCGGCAACAGCGGAAGGTGGAATGTAAACTGTTGCCAAAATAACACTGGTGAACTCTCTTGGTAAATAATATGGACAAAAACTTACTGCCAACAGTTCAATATCTGGACTGCAGAGATGACACTTCACAGTAACATGTCCTGGATTACACCATCTGTTGTTCACAAGTACTGCCAGTCCACCTCCTTTACATTTGCCGCTCCTCTTAAAATCTCTGTCTGCTCGTATGGTTAAAAAGCCCGGCAGAGAGACGCTGGAGTCGGGGATATGATCCTGCAGCCATGTCTCAGTAAAACACATGATACTGCATGCCCGGTACTCTGGCTGGGTCCTTTGTAGGGCTTGGAGTTCATCCAACTTGTTTCCCAACAATCTCACATTGCCCATCAAAATTGACGGAAGAGATGGTTTGAACTTCCTCCTTCTCTCTCTTCTCTTAGCTCCTGCTCTGCATCCATGGCGTCTCCTTTTCAACTCATCAGGGATTTTGGGTTGTAGCTGAAGTATTATTTGAGCTTTTAAGATATCAATCAGCTGCTCCCGGTTGTAAGAAACAACCCCGTTGCCATGGCAATGCATCATAACAAATGTCTAAAAATAGAAAGTATTAAGAAAAATCCTCCAAGCTGCACAGCATCCGACACTGGAGTGGACAGTCATCCAAAAAAAATCAACTGTATCCACCACAAGAGGAATAGTTCCCAAAAAAGAATAAATCAGAATCAAAAGTAACAGAGCTACTCCAACCTGCTGCCACCTTGAGCGGCGCAATTCTAGAATCAGATGAAGATTAAAGGACATAACAGGCCCCCTGCTGGACCCGCCTGCAGTTTGCTTAATGCTTAATAGGCTAACCCAGCTCACAGGCCTCAAACCCTCCTCCTGTCAGTGGATCGCCAGCTTCCTGACTGACTGCCAGCAGCAGCTGAGGCTGGGGAGCATCGACTCCCACACAAAAAGCACCAGTGTTCTTTCCCCTCTTCGCTCTTTGCACAAATGACTGAACCTCAGCGGACCTACCTGTTAAACAGCTGAAGTCTCCAGAACAATGATGAGTTTGATTGATGATTCAGTTTGTCCTGTGTTTGTCCAATACTGTATGGTTTGGCTCAGCCCCCAAACAGGACAGTTCCAGAATGTAACGGACAATTATCCCTTTCTAATTAATGGTGAAAGGTTATGATAAGCATGTATTGACAGCAAGTTTTAAGGCCATGTACAAGATACAGTCTTGGTCCCAAGAAAGAACAGTCATAGTGGGCAATGGTCATTTGTCCTACAGATCAATGCTGCATCATGCTGAGGGTCTATTTTGCTGCCAGTAGTGGTGTTTTAAAGAAAGTGGAACACGGGGGACTACCTGTAAATTATTTAACCTAACCTTAAACCTCAATCAGCTACCTAGTTTAAACTTGGACAATATAGGGTGTTCCAGAAGGACAACGATCCCAATCAGTCATTAAAATGATAGTTGCAAAAAGAGTGTAGTTTCTCTGCAAGATTCTAAGAGACATTTTACCAATAATAGCAGGGGTTAATGGACATATTTGGGGTTGTGTATAATTGTGTTTCTATGTGGTTTGGAGAAAATTAAAATTAAAACTAAATTTGTGTACTAAATTCTTATTTCAAAAAACGAAGTTCTCTGTAAAGGTATTGATAAATCATTGCAAGTCCAAAATTTATCTGGCATTCATGTATATTAACTTCAGACTGAATTGTAAAGACAACATTGCTTGCCGATGTGCAGCCAGTAGCATTCAAGCCTCTCACTATTTGGAAGATGAATGTCCTAGGAGAAGAACAGTAAAGCTTGTTTGGAGGGTTGCCTCAAAGACAGCTAAGACACTCAGATGCTTCCAACTAAACCTGATAAGACCACAATGGAACATGTGGAGGGATACCAAACAAATGTTGACTACTTTGCAAAACGGGGAGGTTCACAGCATGTAGTATTTGTGTGTAAAATAAATGTAATGTATATAATATTCAAGGGGGATTTGTTTCCCTCTCTAATCATCCCAGACAAGAACAGTATGTTTGCTTGAAATTAAACATGATACAAAATGAGATGCTAAATGTTTGAGGGACAAGTTAAGTTGACTGTTCAAATGACATGCAAAAATTTCACCTCTGCTTTACTGCAAAGTGAAAAAAAAACAGATAAATGATGGATCAAATGATGGAGTGCTGCTTTATAAGGTGCAGATATATATTTCATACCTTTAATCATTTAAATTGGTCCAAAATGTAAAGGTCAATAAAGTAAAATGTCCAGGTTTGATTAATTGATAGCAAGTATTAAGGAAAGGTGACTTTTAAGACGGCTGCTCTTTTTTCTTTCTCCAATTTTTTTACCTGTAGTTCCAAACGTCTGCAGCAATAATGCACCATGTAAAGCTGGTTCAGATTATACAGTTGGGACAACATTATCTAAAACTTTGGGTACTATATAATACACTACCGGTCAAAAGTTTTAGAACGCTTTTCTCACTTAATGGGTCTCTTTATTTTTAATGACCATTTAAATTGTAGATTCCCACCAGAGACAACAAACCTGTGAATGAACACACATGGAATTAGGTAATAAGCAAAATGTGTGAAATAACTCTAAACATTTTCATAGTTTAGAGTTTTACAAAGAAACCACCTTGTGCTTTGATGACTGCTTTGTTCTCCGAGCATTCTCTCCATGAGCTTCATGTTGTGGTCACCTGAAATGGTTTCCCAATGAGTCTTGAAAGAACTTCCCAAACTTTCATTGAGAGACGGCCAGAGGTTAATATTTCAATTATTACAGCAAAGGGTGACTACGTTAAGGATTCTAAAATATAACATATTTAAAGTTATTTTACCATTTTTGTTTTGCTACATAATAGCATATGTGTTCATTCACTGTTTTGATCCCTTCATTGAGAATCGAGGTACAATGTAAATAGTCATAAACCTAAAGAAAACCATTAAATTAGAAAGGTGTTAAATGGGAAAGGTATATATGCCAGGCAAGTAATTATCGACTGGAAGGTTATTAAGCATTTTCCCACAGAAACAGGACAGGTCACAATCAAGCACTCTACAAACACTTAGGGCCTAATTTAACTGGCCTGTGTCTGCAATAAGTCATTTTCACGAAAAAAAAAACAAAAAACAAAAGCCTTTCAAAGCCTTAGAAAATTACTGCATGCCAATCACTGGAAACAATATAAGGTGAGACAAACTTCTAAAACGGAAAGATGGCACAGGCAGAAAAAAAAAAACCAAAAAAACATGCAGGATGTCCTTTGAAAGAACTACTCTAGTCCTCAGTATTGTTAAATGTAAAATAAGTAATACTGTATACTTTGTAGGTTTTTTGGTACAGAACAACACTGAACTTCACCAAAAGACCATCATGCCAAGAATGAAACATTCTGCTAGCAACATCATGTTCTGGGGTTATTTTATAGAGAGGGTAATGTTTTTTTTATCAAGGTAGATATAATCTTGAGCAGTTCCAAATATCTTTCAATTTTGACCCAGAGCCTTTGGGTGTTTCCAAGAAAGCTGAACATCACAATTTGGTCAAACCTAAATATGTGGGCACCCACCTGAACTGTAATCAGAAATGTCTAATGTAAAACAAGTGGCGCAAAGTCTACAAATGTTATTCAGTCTTAGACTGTTTTTGTAAGCTCTAACATCATGTGGATATTCTACATTGCTGATTTAGCCTAATCTCATATAAATCAGTGGTGGGTAATGGGATCTAAATCTGCAGGCCCACATCCTTATTGAATCTAGATCTTGTCTAATCTAATAATAATAGGGATGAAGTGGTGGGGAGTTTAGATCATGTGTGTGTAGTGTGGAGGCTGCACTCCATTGAATTGAGCCTTGTCTTCTTCTCTTTGATGAACTTTTGGAGGGCTCCCTTATAGCTGGTTCTTGCATCAGAGGGGCCACAGTAGGACGTGGGGTGGCTATGGAGAATACATACCAGACCCTTAATGAGTCATAGGCTAGGGAGTGTGAAGTTTGAGTATTCTCTTCAAGGGTATATTCAAACTTGCCACTTTTGGTCCGCTTTAAACGGACCAGAGTTTGTTTCCCCCCTTGGTCCGGACCTTTTGTGCAGATGTGAATACGTTCAAGCGAACCCTGGTCCGGACCAAACAACCGGACCGAGACCCACTTTTTGAGGTGGTCTCGATCCGCTTCCAAACGGACTCTGGTGCGGTTCGCTTATGGTCTGATATAAACCGGCCCCGATCCGAACCAACTACAAAAAGCGTACGTCTCTTTGGACATAAAAAGCCCCCATAACCAGTAGCAAAGGTGTGTGTTGTAAGGTAATCATACCTGATAAGCTGTGGGTCGCTTAGCAATGCTACTGACTTGTTGTGGGACAAGGCACGTAGAGAACGTCAGCGTTCAGCACGCATTCTCCTACGGGGTTCCAACATTATAAATGGAACGTCTCAAAGACTGTGTTGAATGAGCTGCTCTTCACCCTCACAATAATATTGCAGCTGTAATAATGGCACAAATATGCAGAACAGCACGTCTACAGCTGTTTTCCTCAATTTACGGGTCTGTGCTCTGTCCCGCCCCCGTCATTTCTGCCAATGGGAACAATGATCGTCACCCGCGTGCCGTTGTTTACAAGCAATAGTTCACTTGCAAAAAGTACAATGTGAAAACAAACCACACCAAATGAAAAAAATAAAGATAACTTTAGTCCAAACAAGCGGACAAAATGACCTTCCTGGCGTGAATACACCCTAAGTTTCTTAATGATCATCAGGTTCTCTTCAATAGCAGGCATGAAAAGCAGTTTGGGTTTTAACAATAATTTCCTTTTCACCAGGGAATATATTGAACAGTTTACAGTAGCTAAACCTGAAATTGCCTCCTAAACAAGGATGGCAAAACTGCTGCGTCCTTGTATGGTCAGATTATTCTGTCAAGTGATGGGGTTGGGGACCCAGGTGAAGGAGTCACTGGAGACAGGTAATTTGCAATGAAAATCTCCATTATGAACTACAAAAAAGAGAGAGTGAAAGGTTATACTGAATGTCTTGGGTTTGCTCTGCTAGCCCAGTTCATTTAAGTAGATTGGAGTTGCAAAGCAGGAAACCGCTTATTTTCTTATAATTTTGAAATTCATTTATGGACTTGGCATTTATGCTCATGTTTCTTTCATACTTTAGTGGTTTATTAAATTATTGTGGGATGTGGCAAAGCATATTTTTTATCCTATGCTTACTTTAGATCTTTTATGCAAAAACAATAAGCAAGATGTAAATTTTAAACTGCTCAATGAAAAGAACAAACATGAAAGCTGATCTGAGGTGTGTGGGGGAGCTCATTGGCAAATATAAAAAATGGCATAAATGGAATCAACCCATTGGAACCAAAGGCAGAAACAAATACATTATGACATAAATAGACGAATTATCATGATTCTTCTGTATTTTAGGTCCCATGATTTCCCATTACACATTTTTGATTACATTGTAACTAACAGTTAAAATTAATGCATACTTTTTTCAGTTTAAAAAATATTCATTCCATTAAAATGCTTCAGCCTAACCAACAACAATTGCAAGTCAATCATGTCTCATTTATGTGAAATTAGTATATATGTCTTCCTTAATAGTGTGTAGTCCAACATTTCTAGGCTTTTAGCAAATAGTAATAATGGAAGAGAGAAAATAAAGTAAGGATGTTTGCAAGACAACTACCCTTTCCACTGACCCACAGTCACTCCAACAGTGGAATCCTGTTGTTCACACAATGGAGTCCTATTGCTTAACCTTGTGTTCTTTCTGCCTTTTCTCTCCATTAAAGCTATCCCTGGCCAGATGATTCTGTGTTAGCTTTGTCACCTTTGTAGAAGGGGTTGTTTTCCAGCTACAGGTATTCTATTTTTTATCCCATTTATTCTACAACTGGGTCAAAGCTTATTTTTAGCTGTGTTTCTCTTCAAGGCAAATTTGCTATAAGAGCTTATGCTGACCTTAACTCTTTGTACATTTTTCTTTGACATGGAAAGTACCATTTGACCTCTATCTCTGTATTTTTTGTGAGTCTAATCTATCTTCTCAAACCTTCAGTCTTGACAGATAGCCACTCACACTAAGCTGGTTCTGCTCGAAGTTTCACCCTGTTTCTTCCTGAAGTCATTCCTTCCCACTGTTGCCACATGCTTGTTCAAAAGAAAGAATTGTATTGTGGAAAAGTGATTTGTCCCTTTCAGATCTTTCTTTCGTGCCCATATGTGTACTTTACGCTTGAGTCAGGATGGGAGATAATGCAACGTTCTGGAATAGAATTAAAGCTCAGATCTTTATCCTTTTGAGATACTGTGGGGAAGTGTCATACATACTGCATATGGAAAAAACCCTCAAAAATCTCAAAGCTGAACTTAAAGAGTTGGACTAACTTTTCTCAGTATTGCCGCCCATTTATATAGGTTCTTTGGTAGGAGAGGTTTAGTATCTGGTCAAATATAGATTTCATCTTTTAATGCAGCTCCATGTTTTTTCCACATTTCTATCTCCTGTGGTGGGCTTTGTTGTTGCATTTCTTTTAACACTGTATCTTTTGTCACCAATGCATATCCTGTTTGTGTCTTCCCTCTCTCATCTTTTCTGGAGAAATCATTCACATAAACTATTTCGTGATCCTGCAAATCACTTCTAGTTTTTGCTTCTTTTTCTGCTAATTCTTGACAATCATGTTGAATTCCATCTTCAGGAGTGGGTAACAATGTTGCTGAGTTTAAAGCGGTGCACCTTTCTATAGTTAAGTGTGGTTGTCACAGTAAGATTGACATGCAGGACAAATGTCTGGCAGGTGATAGAAAGGTCATATTTGTTTGCAGTAATAATGCTGAAACTGCATGGGGAGCTCTTAAAGTTCAAAGGTGGAATAACACTACTTCACTACTGGCACTGACTTCAATTGCCATTGAGTCTACAATTACAGCTCTCACACAATATGGTTGCGCACATGCAACACTATCTAGTTTTGAAAAGAAATAGGCTATTGGTTTAATTTTATCTCCATGTTGTTGAACCAGAACTGACGTCATAAAATGTCCCTTGCAATCTACCATCTGAACAAACGGTTTACTATAATCTGGTAATGCTAAAGCAGTACTGGAAACTAGAACTTGTTTTATGTTGGTAAATGCTTCTTCAGCTTCTACACTCCATTTCAGTTCAGACGTCATTTTCAGCTCTTCCTCATACAGTAGTTTATTTAATGGAGCTACTATTTCTGCATAATTTGGCACCCAGTTTCTACAATAATTAGTTAGTCCAATGAAGGACATCATTTGCTTTTTTGTTACTGGTTTTGGAACTTGTAATATTGCAGTCTTTCTTTCTTCTACAATTGTGTGTCCCCCTGCGCTAAGATTGTGGCCTAGGTATTTAACCTCATTTTTGCACAACTGAAGTTTCTTTTTACTGACTTCGTGTCCCTCTTCTGCTAAATGTTTTAATAATGCTATTGTGTCATTTTTACATGTCTCCTCATCAGGAGAGGCTAATAGCACATCATCAACATATGGCAAAACCTGACTACCTCCTGGAGGGTCAAACTTGGCCATACTTGCACTCATTACCTGAGAGTATATACAGTGCCTTGCGAAAGTATTCGGCCCCCTTGAACTTTTCAACCTTTTGCCACATTTCAGGTTTCAAACATAAAGATATAAAATTCAAATTTTTTGTGAAGAATCAACAACAAGTGGGACACAATCGTGAAGTGGAATGAAATTTATTGGACGTGTCAAACGTTTTTAACAAATAAAAAACTGAAAAGTGGGGCGTGCAATATTATTCGACCCCTTTATTTTGAGTGCAGCAAACTCACTCCAGAAGTTCAATGAGAATCTCTGAATGATCCAATGTTGTCCCAAATGACTGATGATGATAAATAGAATCCACCTGTGTGTAATCAAGTCTCCGTATAAATGCACCTGCTCTGTGATAATCTCAGGGTTCTGTTCAAACCGCATGAAGACCAAGGAACACACCAGGCAGGTCCGAGATACTGTTGTGGAGAAGTTTAAAGCCGGATTTGGATACAAAAAGATTTCCCAAGCTTTAAACATCCCAAGGAGCACTGTGCAAGCAATCATATTGAAATGGAAGGAGTATCAGACCACTGCAAATCTACCAAGACCCGGCCGTCCCTCTAAACTTTTATCTCGAATAAGGAGAAGACTGATCAGAGATGCAGCCAAGAGGCCCATGATCACTCTGGATGAACTGCAGAGATGTACAGCTGAGGTGGGAGAGTCTGTCCATAGGACAACAATCAGTCGTACACTGCAAAAATCTGGCCTTTATGGAAGAGTGGCACGAAGGAAGCCATTTCTCAAAGATATCCATAAAAAGTCTCGTTTAAAGTTTGCCACAAGCCACCTGGGAGACACACCAAACATGTGGAAGAAGGTGTTCTGGTCAGATGAAACCAAAATCGAACTGTTTGGCCACAATGCAAAACAATATGTTTGGCGTAAAAGCAATGCAGCTCATCACCCTGAACACACCATCCCCACTGTCAAACATGGTGGTGGCAACATCATGGTTTGGGCCTGCTTTTCGTCAGTAGGGACAGGGAAGATGGTCAAAATTGATGGGAAGATGGATGGGGCCAAATACATGACCATTCTGGAAGAAAACCTGTTGGAGTCTGCAAGAGACCTGAGACTGGGATGGAGATTTATCTTCCAACGAGACAATGATCCAAAACATAAAGCCAAATCTACAATGGAATGGTTCACAAATGAACATATCCAGGTGTTGGAATGGCCAAGTCAAAGTCCAGACCTGAATCCAATCAAGAATCTGTGGAAAGATCTGAAGACTGCTGTTCACGAGCGCTCTCCATCCAACCTCACTGAGCTCGAGCTGTTTTGCAAGGAAGAATGGGCAAGAATTTCAGTCTCTCGATGTGCCAAATTGATAGAGACATACCCCAAGTGACTTACAGCTGTAATTGCAGAAAAGGCTGGCGCTACAAAGTAGTAACGCAAGTGGGCCGAATAATATTCCACGCCCCACTTTTCAGTTTTTAATTTGTTAAAAAAGTTTGAAATATCCAATAAATTTCATTCCACTTCATGATTGTGTCCCACTTGTTGTTGATTCTTCACAAAAAAATTACAGTTTTATATCTTTATGTTTGAAGCCTGAAATGTGGCAAAAGGTTGAAAAGTTCAAGGGGGCCGAATACTTTCGCAAGGCACTGTAGTTGGACTTTCACAGTAGCCTTGAGGTAGTCTGGTATAAGTACATCTTTGTCCCTCAAAGGTGAATGTAAACCAGAACTGACTATCTTTATCTATAGCTACAGAGAAAATTGCATTGCTTGTTGATATAAACAGTAAATATTCTAGCATCTGGTCTTAGGGAATTTAATAATGTATATAAGGATAAGGAACCCACGGTGCTCTCTGAACAACTGCATTATTAACTGCCTGTAAGTCTTGTACCATGTGCCATCCTGATGATGGAGCTTGTTTTTTAACTGGAAAAATGGGGGTGTTACATGGTGAGTCCTCGCATTTTATTATCACCCCTGCAGTTATTAAATCCTTTATTACTGGTTTTATTCCTTCACGTGCATCATGTTTCAAAGGGTATTGTTTTACATTGGGCCTGTATTCTGTTTTTGCTCTAATTTGGACAGGTAATGCTCCTTTTACTAAGACTACGTCAGTAGGGTCTTTTGACCATAACTTATCAGGGACTTCACTCAAGAACTGTTCTTCCTGTTCAGTAAGGTACAGGTCCTTCTCAAAATATTAGCATATTGTGATAAAGTTCATTATTTTCCATAATGTCATGATGAAAATTTAACATTCATATATTTTAGATTAATTGCACACTAACTGAAATATTTCAGGTCTTTTATTGTCTTAATACAGATGATTTTGGCATACAGCTCATGAAAACTCAAAATTCCTATCTCACAAAATTATCATATCATTAAAAGGTCTCTAAACGAGCTATGAACCTAATCATCTGAATCAACGAGTTAACTCTAAACACCTGCAAAAGATTCCTGAGGCCTTTAAAACTCCCAGCCTGGTTCATCACTCAAAACCCCAATCATGGGTAGGACTGCCGACCTGACTGCTGTCCAGAAGGCCACTATTGACACCCTCAAGCAAGAGGGTAAGACACATAAATAAATTTCTGAACGAATAGGCTGTTCCCAGAGTGCTGTATCAAGGCACCTCAGTGGGAAGTCTGTGGGAAGGAAAAAGTGTGGCAGAAAACGCTGCACAACAAGAAGAGGTGACCGGACCCTGAGGAAGATTGTGGAGAAGCGCCAATTCCAGACCTTGTGGGACCTGCGGAAGCAGTGGACTGAGTCTGGAGTAGAAACATCCAGAGCCACCGTGCACAGGCGTGTGCAGGAAATGGGCTACAGGTGCTGCATTCCCCAGGTCAAGCCACTTTTGAACCAGAAACAGCGGGAGAAGCGCCTGACCTGGGCTACAGAGAAGCAGCACTGGACTGTTGCTCAGTGGTCCAAAGTACTTTTTTCGGATGAAAGCAAATTCTGCATGTCATTCGGAAATCAAGGTGCCAGAGTCTGGAGGAAGACTGGGGAGAAGGAAATGCCAAAATGCCAGAAGTCCAGTGTCAAGTAGCCACAGTCAGTGATGGTCTGGGGTGCCGTGTCAGCTGCTGGTGTTGGTCCACTGTGTTTTATCAAGGGCAGGGTCAATGCAGCTAGCTATCAGGAGATTTTGGAGCACTTCATGCTTCCATCTGCTGAAAAGCTTTATGGAGATGAAGATTTCATTTTTCAGCACGACCTGGCACCTGCTCACAGTGCCAAAACCACTGGTAAATGGTTTACTGACCATGGTATCACTGTGCTCAATTGGCCTACCAACTCTCCTGACCTGAACCCCATAGAGAATCTGTGGGATATTGTGAAGAGAACGTTGAGAGACTCTAGACCCAACACTCTGGATGAGTTAAAGGCTGCTATCGAAGCATCCTGGGCCTCCATAAGACCTCAGCAGTGCCACAGGCTGATTGCCTCCATGCCACGCCGCATTGAAGCAGTCATTTCTGCCAAAAGATTCCCGACCAACTATTGAGTGCATAACTGTACATGATTATTTGAAGGTTGACGTTTTTCGTATTAAAAACACTTTTCTTTTATTGGTCGGATGAAATATGCTAATTTTGTGAGATAGGAATTTTGGGTTTTTATGAGCTGTATGCCACAATCATCCGTATTAAGACAATAAAAGACCTGAAATATTTCAGTTGGTGTGCAATGAATCTAAAATATATGAATGTTAAATTTTCATCATTACATTATGGAAAATAATGAACTTTATCACAATATGCTAATATTTTGAGAAGGACCTGTATATTTCTCATTGTTGCTTTGTATGCAAATGTATCCCTTCCTGCACTGTCACTGTCCAGAATAAGGGCTTCCTAGTTAATCCTGTGAATGCACTGATTTATGTATTCATTGTTGTTGCAAACCAGTCTGTGGCATCTTTTCCCCTCTGCACTATTTTTCCATGTCCTGCCACCTGAGTTTTTTTATCCTTGAATAAAGATATGTGTGGAGATGTCCACATTTTGCAGAGCTTCTTACTGTCTTCTGCTAACACTACTTCAGCAACTGACGTACTGTTCCCATCTGCATAAACATAAGTTACCATGACTTTGGTAGGGGTTACTTTAGTTAATGCTTCTCCATAAGTTTTATCTGGTCCAGGAGTATTTTTATGCCACATGGTAATATGTAGATAATCTGGTGTCATCTGATCTTGTAGTCGAGTAATGACATTTCTTCCTTCTGTTAATAAAGCTGTCCCTATGTCTAGGGGTGGCTTATTTGGAACATCCAGTGAATAGTGGTAATAAGGTGGCCCTACTCCTTTTAACACAAAATAATCTCCTTGACTCAGTTCTGCTTTTCTCTTTACTACAATATCTCCTTCTGAGGTCGGAATTAATGCTAACCCCAGATGTAGTAATCCATCTCGTCCCAATAGATTCACCGGACACTCAGGGAACATAAAAATAGATAGCTGACATGAATGTCCATTGGGATCTCTTATCCAAACTGGTTCAGACTCACAGACTCGTGTCAATTTCCCACTAGCTGACCTTACTGTTATTTGCTGATCACTAAGTCTGGAATTTGGGATTGTATCTCTACAGGTGATCCTGCATGCTCCGGTATCACAAAGAAAAGTACCGTATTTTCCGCACTATAAGGCGCACCGGATTATAAGGCGCACCTTCAATGAATGGCCTATTTTAGAACTTTTTTCATATATAGGGCGCACCGGATTATAAGGCGCATAGAATAGAAGCTACTGCAGTCAAACGTTTGACTGGGGTTGCGTTATGCATCCACTAGATGGAGCTGTGCTAAAGAGAATGTCAACAAAACAGTCAGATAAGTCAGTCAGTCAAACTTTATTAATACACTACAAACCAGCGTTCTGATAACTCCATTCACTCTCATGGTAAGGTCTCCTCTACATAGAATTCTATTGAATAGAGCCAACCGCACGTTAGGAATGCATTGGAGTCTATGAAGTTGAAGTTGAAATCAAACGTTAGTTAAAACGTGAAAGGGAACTTTTCCCTGATTCAGTAAACACGTAAAAGAAACAGTTTGATGCACTAAATCAAACGTTAGTACTGTTAACCTTTCCTGTTTCTGTCCCCTGACCGTAGTCTGATGACACAGGGGAGACGCTTTCTCCAGGGCCGAAGTTACTAGTTTCCTCGGGGTTAACTCCCTCACTCATACGTTGCTGAGTTGAGCATGAAGAAACAGCATCAAAACACTGAGTTGTTGACGAGATTCGGGGTTCTTTTTAATGACTTTGCAGCACGTAAAAACACAGGGCTTACAGACTCATACACCGCTGCTCCGGTCGCCGTCTCTACCCACCCCACACACACAATAATACCGACGTCACTCCTTCACTCTTGATTCTCAGCTACGGCAGCACACAGCGCCACCTCTGTCCGGAGGAGTAATGTTAACATCTTCCATACACACACACGAAACATACACCCCACACACTGAGCTTCTAATCACATATAGTTCAGGCAATTCCTGCAACAGTACATTCAAACGTTATACACACACAAGTGGTGTTGGACTAGGAGTAAGCAGAGTACAGGTGTTTACCGCTATTACTTCGGCGACGCCCCTGACTACGGTAGCCGTAATGCTGCAAGCGGTGCGGCTTTGTAGTTTACCAGTCATACTGAAACATTTTGACAGAGCGCCGTGTACAACCAGTATGGATCAACCAATTAACCAATTGATCCATATATAAGGCGCTCCGGATTACAAGGCGCACTGTTTTTATTTGAAAAAATTAAAGGTTTTTAAGTGTGCCTTATAGTGCGGAAAATACGGTAATTGATTTTGCATTCAACAGTAAGGTAACTTCAGGTTTAATGCTATCTAGGGAGAGAAGGTCCTGGAAATTTAGGAGGGCATCCTGCCCCTGTGTTTTTGTTTTTTTTGTTTTTATCGGCGTCTGAGGTACTAGGAACAATTTCACTTATTTTCTGTCCTAGTCATGCTGAATCATTATTTCTCCTCTCAGGACAGTCTCTGATCAGATGTCCTTCTTTCCCACAACACCAACACCCTGAGGTGTATTGTCTGTAGTTTCATCTGCCTAATCCTCCTCTCTGACCCCTGCGATTTTGTCCTCTGCCTCTAAATCCTCCTCTTCCTCTGTTGTTATGATAATAAATCTGTTCTTCTTCTTGCTGAAAAAAGGTGCTGGCTATCTTTTTCTGTTTTGTTTTTTTATCCTTCATTACTTTTTCTGCATGGAGGGCATTCAATTCAATTTTTCAATTCAGTTTTATTTATATAGCGCCAATTCACAATACATGTTGTCTCAAAGCACTTCACAACAGTCAGGTACATACATTCCAATTAATCCTAACAATTGAACAGTGCAGTCGGAGTTAGCTTTTTATTCAAATTGGATAAAAAGTTTTTCTATCTAAGGAAACCCAGCAGATTGCATCCAGTCAGTAACTTGCAGCATTCCCTCCTCCCGGATGAGCATGTAGAGACAGTGGAGAGTCACTGGCGTTGACTTTGCAGCATTCCCTCATACTGAGCATGCATGTAGCAACAGCGGAGAGGAAAAACTCCCTTTTAACAGGAAGAAACCTACAGCAGAACCAGGCTCAGTATGATTGGCCATCTGCCACGACCGACTGGGGGTTTGAGAGAACAGAGCAGAGACACAAAAAGAACACAGAAGCACTGATCCAGGAGTACTTTCTATGGGAAGGAAAAGTAAATGTTAATGGATGTAGCTCCTTTAGTCGTTTCACCTAGAAAGAAAGAACAGATAAACTGAGCCAGTTTTCAAGGTTAGAGTCTGAAAGAGAGCACATAGTTTGTTACAGTTAAGCTCAGTCCATCGCCATGTCTAGGAGAGAGAAAGGGTTAAACACTAAAAGACAGGACTATGTGGATCATTGGTAGAGGGTGAGCATTAAGTTGTTGCCAGCAGAAGCTCGGACAATTCCCCTCTCCAAAAAGGTGTCACAGATAGACACAGAGCCAGGCCAGGTGTAGCTTCTAGGAAGAGAATAGAGAGAACAAGGTTAAAAGCTGAAACAACAGCAAATAATGCTAAATTGGAGAGTAGTGTGAGACTATAGCGAAGAGGGTGAAAGTGGTCGTTATGTCCTCCAGCAGCCTAAGCCTATAGCAACATAACTACACAGATAGTTTCAGTTCAGATTATTTAGTTAAACGGCGCTTATTTACAACAATGTCGTCTCAAGGCTCCCCACAAAGGGTCCCACTGATTGTCATTGTTATACTAAAAACCACAAGGATTGGGATACCTCTCTCTGTCAAACTGATCACAACCATCGGAAAAGAGAAGGGGTCACACAGGTAGCAGAAATGGAGGGTGTGTTTGCACCTCAACCATAACTGAGCCGGTTTAGGCTATACCTGACTCCCCTTTACTCCAACCAACAGGGAGGGAGGAAGGCTCCCTCCCTGGTAAACTAAGCCACTCGAACTATAAGCTTTATCAAAAAGGAAAGTTTTAAGCCTAGCCTTAAAAGTAGACAGGGTGTCTGCCTCACGGACTAAAGCTTGGAGCTGGTTCCACAGGAGAGGAGCCTGATAACTAAAGGATCTGCCTCCCATTCTACTTCTAGAGACTCTAGGAACCACCAGTAAACCTGCAGTCTGAGAACGAAGTGCCCTGTTAGGAACATATAGAACCATCAGATCTCTGATGTATGATGGAGCTAGATCATTAAGGGCTTTATATGTGAGGAGGAGAATTTTAAATTCTATTCTGGATTTAACAGGGAGCCAATGAAGGGAAGCTAAAATAGGAGAAATATGATCTCTCTTTTTAATTTTCATCAGAACTCTTGCTGCAGCATTTTGAATCAGCTGAAGGCTTTTAACTGCATTTTGTCGACATCCTGATTGTAACGAATTACAATAGTCCAGCCTTGAAGTAACAAATGCATGGACTAGTTTTTCAGCGTCACTCCTGGATAGGATATTTCTAATTTTGGCAATGTTCTGGAGGTGAAAGAAGGAAATCCTAGAAGCCTGTTTAATATAGGATCTAAATGACATGTCCTGGTCAAAAATAACACCAAGGTTTTTTACTTTATTACTGGAGGTCAATTTAATGCCATCCAGGTTAAGTGATTGACTAAGCAGTTTCTTTTTTAAAGACTCCGGTCCAAAGACGACAACTTCTGTCTTGTCTGAATTTAGAAGCAAAAAATTTTAAGTCATCCAAATTTTTATATTTTCAAGACATGCTTGTAGTCTATCTAACTGGTTGGGTTCATCAGGATTTATGGATAAGTAAAGCTGAGTATCATCAGCGTAACAGTGAAAATTGATCCCATGCTGCCTGATAATTTGACCTATTGGAAGCATATATATAGTAAAGAGAATTGGCCCAAGTACTGAACCCTGTGGTACTCCACAATTAACCCTGGAGTTTAAAGATGATTTATCATTTACATGAACAAACTGGAATCTGTCAGACAGATAAGATTTAAACCAGCCTAGCTCTGTTCCCCTGATCCCTACAGCATATTCCAGCCTTTTTAAGAGAATATTATGGTCGACTGTATCAAATGCAGCACTGAGATCTAACAGAACCAGAACAGACACAAGTCCATTATCTGAGGCCATAAGAATATCATTAGTGACTTTCAGCAGAGCTGTTTCAGTGCTATGATGAGCTCTGAAACCTGACTGAAACTCTTCAAACATGTCATTGCTGTATAAATGCTCACACATTTGATTAGCAACAATTTTCTCAAGAATTTTAGATAAGAATGGAAGATTGGAAATAGGTCTGTAATTTTTCAAGTCATCTCGATCAAGCGAAGGTTTCTTAAGTAAAGGTTTAATTACAACTAACTTAAAAGCTTGTGGTACATATCCATTTACTAAAGATACTATCTAAAATGGGGCTGGTAATCAGAGGGAACACTTCCTTAAATAATTTGGTTGGGATTGGGTCTAACATACAAGTTGAAGGTTTAGATGAAGCTAATATTTCTGATAACTCAGGAAGCTTCTTTGTTTTTTATCCTTCATTACTCTTTCTGCATGGAGGGCATGATTTACATAGTCTTCTAGATTTGCTGTGGGGAACCCTATAAAATGTCTCCTTACCCAGGTATTAATTGCATTACCAGAACCAGCATGTAGTGTATTTTGTAACTGCTGTCGATAAGCTCCTTGCTCGTTTTCATCTTCTTGTAGACCATTATGTATTTTAAACACTTTTGTCAGTCTAATCCTATATTCTTTAAAATGCTCTTCCTCTTTTTGTTTCACTCTGGCTATTTCTGCGTAGTCAGATCTGCGTCTGTATCTAACTGTAAGCCTATCGATTAATTCCCTCACTCTGTCTGTTCTGCTATTAAAAAGAGTAAAATATTTTCTAGGGTTACACAGAAAAGAAAAACGTGTCATGCCATGAACCTCAGTGACAAGCTGTATCAACAGCCTCCACCGTCTCAAAACAATAATTTTAAAAAATAAACACAAATAAAACATACATGAGGTACAGCCATGGTGGGGATGGATTTATTCACCAAAGGGACTCATTTTAGCCCATCCAATCCTGTCAAACCTCATCAGATCTTTGGTACAAAACAAAAACTTTCCACCTACTCTTTTTATTCCTTTTCTTTTGTCCTGCTGTTCTACTTTGCGAGTCCATCAAAAATTACTACTTAGCCCTCTGACCTTTTCTGCTTTACACAAAAAACTTCCATTCTTATCTCCTGCATCACATCTCTCTCTTTTTAATTACTTTTAACCAATAATCCACATCCTCATAACCTTCTTTGTCCATTTTTCTTAAATTACGTGTACTTTTAATGTACTTTTAATTATTTCATCCTGTAGATTAACTTTTTTTTTTAGAGTATAAACGACCATCATAATGATATGTGGTTATCCATTTATCTAAATATTTTAATTTTAATATTTTAATTTGATCCTGTGCTTCTATAAATTTCCAATCTTTGCATTGTAATTCATTTTTAGTTTATTTTACTTGCCCCTTTTCCCATTTTTAATTTTTTTTTATTTTGGTCCAGTATCTCAATACCTAGGGTATTCTCAATGCTGGATTATTCTGCTCAGTAGGGTGACAGAAAAATCTCCTTTTGTGGTAATTCTCACTTCAACTCTTTCGAGTGGAGAATTCTTGCCTTTGCATCCACAAAAGTTAGTCACTTACAATCCTACTGCTTTGGTATGAGGCGAACCTGGTGGTTTAGATCCTCCATTCATTTCTCACATGCACACATTTTTAAACGCGGAATTTTCTTAGTATTTTTGTTTAAAATACTTAAACGTGGACTCCGCCATCCTTGAAACAAGAAATTTTCAGTATTACTTCTTAATACTTAAGAGGACTCCGCCGTCCTCATTTTTAAAGATGGAATTTTTTGTATTACTTCTTAATACTTCGAGGACTCCAGCGTCCCCTAAACACGGAATTTTTAATATTACTTCTTAATACTTTTTCAGGACTCCGCCGTCCTACTTTTACCTGTTAGAGCCTAGGATTCACAGGGTTTTATTTCACGCAATGACCCCCAGTCATTCGTCACACTTTTTAATCCAAACTCAACTCACCACTTTTGTCCTCTCCTCTCTCTTGGAGTTCCGTCAGCTGTCAGACCCCAGCGGGCGGGCAGAGATTCAGTCCCGGAAAGGGTCTGTGAGTCTCCCTGATGAAGACTGCCATGCGCACGGTCTTTACTGGAATCCACCAACCCGCTGGAATCCTCAGGCGTAATTGATATCCGGCTCTCGAAGGACCAAATTAATGTCAGATTTAAACAACCTAAAATACTTATAACATCAAAAAAGAAGAGAAAGACAAATAATTAGTTATTTCACTCGCTGCGAGGAGAACGGACAGGGATGTGCTTTCAGTTACAAATCTCCTATCGCTCTTGAAACCATCTGTCCGCACCTCTCTTTTTATTATCTTTGGGGGTTCCCTAGTTACAATGAATGTCGCTGGGAAAACAGCTGCATTGTATACAGGTCATAAACACTATTATCTTGTAACAACACACTTCCACAGTTCCCCCCATCTTAAGATCAGTGTCTCTTCTGTTCAGCACAATCAGCCACCCTCTTTATGACAAAGGGAAATTAAATGTTGTTGTTGCTCATTATGAAAGTTTCTTCAAAGAGCCGTTGTAGATGCTTATGGCTGTGGGTAGGAAGGATCTCCTTTAGTGCTCCGTCTTACAGCAGATCTGAAGAAGCCTCTGACTGAAGACACACTGTTGTTGTAGGACAGTCTCATGAAGAGGATGCTCAGGGTTCTCCATAATGTTCTTCATTTTATGAAGAATCCGTCTTTCCACAATGATCTCCAGGGGTTCCAGAGGTGTCCCCAGAACAGAGCCAGCCTTCTTTATCAGCTTGTTGAGCTTTTTTAAGTCCCTGGCTCTGATGCTGTTTCCCATCAGATGATGGCAGAAGACATCACATTTCCACAACAGACTTATAGAAGATATGCAGCATCTTGCTGCAAACACCAAAGGACCTAAGCTTCCTCAAGAAGTACAGTCTGCTCTATCCCTTCTTGTAGATGGCTTCACAGTTGCATCTCCACTCTAGTCTGTTGTCCAGGTGAATACCGAGGTATTTATACTCCTCCACCACCTCCACTTCTTCTCCCATGATATAAATAGTTTTTGACTTATTCCTGTTTCTCTTAAAATCTATAATCATCTCCTTTGTTTAAGTCACATTGAAAATGAGATGATTGTTTCCACACTATGCCACAAAGCGGTCCACCACGTTCCTGTACTCAGCTTCTTGTCCATCTCTGATCCACCCCACAACTGCAGAATCATCCGAGTATTTCTGCAGATGACAGGAGTCTGTATTGTACTGGAAGTCAGGTGTACAGAGTGAAAAGGAATGGTGAGAGTACTGTTGGATGGGTGCAAAAACTTGTTATCACTCATGTAAAAACTTTGTGTTGCAAGGCACCTGCACTATGCCTTCCTCCCTGTGTGTGTGAATTATTGTTATCTCTGTGTGAACCAGCCTCCTTTCTGTCTCACACACATACACCCTGTCTGAACTGTCTGTTGAATTGTGTATATAAATAAAGAGATAGGGTGTCAAAACTTTGTAGTTTCACTGCAAAGTGGGCTACCCTTGCTGCAAGTAACTCTGACTGTATCGTTCTTACCTCTGAGTTGACTTAATAATACCTAACAAGTACAGTCCCCTGTGGTGCTCCTGTGCTGCTGACTACCTGGTTAGACTCATAACCCTTCAGTCTCACAAACTGTGGTCTGTTTGTCAGGTAGTCTTTGATCCAGGAGATTGTTGAGGCCTCCACCTGAGTCTTCTGGAGTTTCTGACAAAGCAAATCAGGTTGGATTGTATGAAATGCACTGGAGAAATCAAAGAACATGATCCTCACAGTGCTGCTTGCTTTGTCCAGATGACAGTGGGTTTGTTGAAGCAGGTGTATGATGGCATCTTCAACTCCAACTCCACAGCGATAAGCAAACTGAAGTGGGTCTTGCTGGTTTACTGTTTGCTTACTCAGGTGGCCAACAGGAGTCTCTCTAGGACCTTCATGATGTGGGATGTCAGGGCAACAGGTCTATAGTCATTGAGGACTGATGGGTGAGTTTTATTTGGTGCCAGAACAAGAGAGGAGGTCTTCCACAACACCGGAACCTTCTTCTGGGCCAGGCTAAGGTTGAAGAGGTGCTGCAGAATTCCACAGAGCTGCTCTGCACAGGCCTTCAGGACTCTAGGGCTGACATGATCTGGACCTGCAGCCTTATTCCGATTCACTCTCTCCAGTTGCATCTTCACCTGACGTCTTGAGACACACAGGGGGAAGGGGGAAGCAAAGGAAGCATCAGCATCTTCTGATATGGTTGAAGGCAAACGTGTAGAAGCAGAAGGGTCTAGGGCTGAGGAGGAAAATAAAAATATTTGAGGTGTTACTGGATAGCTGTGGGTCCTGTGGGTCAAAGGAGTGTGTAATGTCTGTTTGGCTGTGAGCAGGAGAGGAGGATGTGAAGCTTTTTTCTGAACTGAACCTATTGAAGAATGTGTTCAGTTCATTGGCTCTGTCCAGACCTTCATCGGTCCGATCATCCCTCTGCCCGAAGCCCGTGATCTTCTTCATCCCTGTCCACACATCTCTGATATTGTTTTGCTGGAGCTTGCTCTCCAGCTTCTTCTTGTACACCTCCTTGCTGTCTCTTATCTTGACTTTCAGTTGCTTCTGTAAACTCCTCAATAATTCTCTGTCTCCCTCTCTGAAGGCTCTTTTTTTCTTGTTAAGCAGGTCCTTCAGGTCACTGGTGATCCAAGCTTTGTTATTGGGGAAGCATCTCACGGTTCTGGTGGGGATGATGTTATCCACACAGAAGTTTATATAGTCAGTTACACACTCAGTCATGGCATTGATGTCAATGCCATGTGGCTGGCACAGTGCGTCCCAGTCTGGAGCCTCAAAGCAACCTTGCAGAGCTTCTTCAGCTTCCTGTGACCATTTTCTCACAGTCCTCTTTATTACAGGTTGCCTCTGAACAAGAGACTTATATTTCGAGCAGAGAAAAACAAGATTGTGATCTGATTTGCCTAGAGGAGGTCTTGCTGTAGAGATGTATGAGTCCTTGACATTTGCATAAAACAAATCCAATGTTTTGTTTTCTCTGGGAGAGCAGCTGACAAACTGTTGAAACATTGGAAGTGTAGCAGAGAGTGAAGCATGGTTAAAATCACCAGAAATTGCCACAAAAGCATTGGGGTTTTGTGTCTGTAGCTTAGCAACAACTGAGCTGATGGCATCACATGCAGTGTCGGCAACAGCGGAAGGTGGAATGTAAACTGTTGCCAAAATAACACTGGTGAACTCTCTGGGTAAATAATATGGATGAAAACTTACTGCCAACAGTACAATATCTGGACTGCAGAGATGACACTTCACAGTTACATGTCCTGGATTACACCATCTCTTGTTCACAAGTACTGCCAGTCCACCTCCTTTACATTTGCCACTCCTCTTTTAATCTCTGTCTGCTCGTATGGTTAAAAAGCCCGGCAGAGACGCTGGAGTCTGGGATATGATGCTGCAGCCATGTCTCAGTAAAACACATAATACTGCATGCCCGGTACTCTGGCTGGGTCCTTTGTAGGGCTTGGAGTTCATCCAACTTGTTTCCCAATGATCTCACATTGCCCATCATAATCCACGGAAGAGATGGTTTGAACTTCCTGCTTCTCTCTTAGCTCCTGCTCTGCATCCACAGCGTCTCCTTTTCAACTCATCAGGGATTTGGGGTTGTAGTTGAAGTATTCTTTGAGCTTTTGAGATATTAATGAGCTACAACAAAATTTAATTTCCCTTTGGGATTAATAAAGTATATTTTAATTGAATGGAATTGAATTAATCAGCTGCTCCCGGTTGTAAGAAACAACCCCGTTGCCATGGCAATGCATCATAACAAATGTCGAAAAATAGAAAGTATTAGGAAAAATCTTCCATGCTGCACAGCATCTGACACCGGAGAGGACAGTTGTCCAAAAAAAAAAAAAATCAGCTGTATCCACCACAAGAGGAATAGTTCCCAAAAAAAGAATAAATCAGAATCAAAAGTAACAGAGCTACTCCAACCTGCTGCCACCTTGAGCGGCACAATTCTAGAATTTGGGAATCGTGAATCTGTGGCAATATTTGAAAACTGTTGTTCACAAATGCTCTCCATCTAATCTGACTGGGCTTGAGCTGTTTTGCAAAGAAGAATGGGCTAGATGTGCAAAACTGGTAGAGACCCTAACAGACTTGCAGCTGTAATTACAGCAAAAGGTGGTTTCACAAAGTATTGATTCAGGGGACTGAATAATTTTGCACATTGCACTTTTCAATTTTTATTTGTAAAGAAAATAAAGAAATAAATCATGTATAATTGTCTTTACACTTCACAATTATATAGCAGTTTGTGTTGGTCTTTCACATAAAATTCCAATAAAATATTTTTATGTTTGTAGTTGCAATGTGACAATTTGTGGAATTGTTCAAGGGGTATGGATGCTTTTAGAACCCACTGTATTTACATTAATGAATCCAGTTTATTTTAATTAATTAAGGAGAACTTGAAACAACTGGTTTGTTTCATCTTCAGAAATTGGTTTGCCTGAATTTAGGTATTTCAAATTAAATGGTTTATTTACATTGTGTCAACTCAAAAATAATAAGTGTGACAGATTACTTAAATTTGTTTAAGCTGAGCCAATGTTTAATTTTTTCAGTGTGTTGAGCTGATTGATTCTTAGTATCTTGCTTCTCCTCTTAAATCAAACTGTGTTAGAAGAGTAAGAGCCTTTATAGGTTAGTGCCAATCTGTGTGTGAACGGGTTGTAAGATAAAAAAAGTAAAGATAGACCAACATGCACAAATAGGAGGACGTACATGGAGAGAAAGAGAGAGGATGAGACAGTAGAAATAAGTTTGTGTTGAGGTGTGACTGCACTGCTCTACTTGACTAATGAGCTGGTGTTAACTCAGGGGAAGTCAGAGCTCATTTTGGCTATGCTTGACCTCTATGCTAACAGTAACGCCATGTGACAGCTACATATACACTAACTGCCACTATCAACCCCAATTCAGTACATTAAAATGCTTTGCATGTAGTGTGGGGATAGGTTTAAAGACCCCTCCCCACCCAACCCCTCCAGACATTTTTAAGTTCAGCAGTCCATTAAAAAATAAATCAGAAAGACCAAGGGTTGCAATTAATCATTTAAAGATGAAGATGCATCTGCCTTTGCTCTGCATCAACCAACCGAACTGACACTATGAGACCAACCATCCTGTTTCATTAACCAGTAGTAATAACAAAAAATGATATATGACAACAAGAGGTTTTTAAATGCACATTTCATTACAACCCTGAGTGATGTGAACTTTCAGATAGCTAGCATGAAACCTCTGGCTAGAGCAGAGGTTGAGCTAGACTTTTTTATTGTCTGCCAGTTTGACTCATAGGTTAGAAACAAAATCCTGTCATAATCAATTTTTACCTGTCCCCTTATTTTTTAAAATAATACTAAATAAACATTTGATAGCATTTACTTTCTTCCATTTTAATGAATATTCAGTCCGAACAACAGAGATTCCACATCAACCAGATTAATACATTTTTCTCTGAAGTGATAAAAAACACCGTCTGTGGCCCCAGTAACTACTTGTAAACAAAGAAATGAAACGATTGCACATCAGATATGAATGAAAACATCCTTGGACAAATTTGCTTCCCAAATTGCCTTTTTTACATGTCGCAGAACATTTTTCCATCCTCCCTCCTCATCCAAAAAAACTTCTGCACCCACTGAACTCTGTACTCGCGCCTAACCTTCTTGCTGCCGCTTGCTCACTCCGTAGTTGCCCAGGCCGATTACTTGCTTGTTCTTCATCTTCCTCTGCATCTGTCTCTCTTTTTCACCTCTTTTATCAGCACCATCGTTGTTATAGGACTTTTTGAAGACACTTCAGACACTCAGCTACTGGGACATTTTTTCCGGGTAAAGCCATCAAGGTCATGCATCAAGTGAGAAAACAGCTAATTAATTTGCTACCACGCCAACAAGTGGTCAGGGGAGGGAATTGCAAACTGTCAAAATGATGGTCTTCAGATTTCTCAGTTACCATTTAAAAAAGAAAATATTGGGTTAACGAGACCCCTGGGCTAGAGCGTTTCACTATGTATTCCTGAGACACCCACTTTAGAATTACTTTATAAAAATGTTAATAGGGGTTCACAAACCAAACTATAGTTGAAAAGTGTAATAATCAGTTTGAAATAATTATTTTTTAATCTGCAAAAATTTTACTAAAATGCTTTCTCCAGCTGTTTAAAATGTATTTTATTCTCCCTACTCAAAAAAGTCTCTCTTCACATTCAATTCAATTCACTTTATTTATATACAAGACAGGTCAAGTATATATTTAATTATGTAGAATATAGTTTAGTCCAAAATTGAGTCAGATGCAAACGATTTACATAAAGATGTAAGGAAGCCTTAAAAGGCAATGGATTTTTTTCTTTTGGTCAGACACATTTTCTTAGTATGACCAAAAGTAAATTTTATCACATTAAAAGTTAAGTGCAAGTAAAAAAAAAAAATAAAATTTTAGAAATACTTTTTGTTTAGTTTTATTATTTTATTGATGGACGAACATTTTTCCATGAAAGGCAAGTAACAAAAAAGCCAGTGATGTACAAAATCTAACCAATTATAACGTCTTTCTAACAATATAAAAAAAAAAAAAAAAGTTTTCTTTGATTTCTGTTATCATGTTGTTGTTCTGTCCTAAAATATGAAAGCCCCAAAAGGTAAGTGAAAAACATTTTTTGATAATTCTTAGCTGTTTTCTTATTTCATTGTTGTGTTCTTTGTACTTTTAGATTATTTTTGTTAGATCTCTACCTTCCCTGGGTGTTTCTGCTTTGCTCCATCTGGTTAATTAGTCCTTCCTCCTTCTGCTGCTCTACCTTCCCTCTGCCTCAGCTGCAACTCTTTTACTCTGATTAGCTTATCTGGTTTGCCTGTCATTTCACTATACATGTCCCAGTATATATACACTCACCGTCTCTCTGTTCCCTACTGGATCCTTCCGTTACCATCCTTTTTGCTATTTGCTGTCTTCATGTTCCCTGTGTCTCCTTTGCCCAGGCTGCATTTTCCAGTATACTGGTCCTTCTCAAAATATTAGCATATTGTGATGAAGTTCATTATTTTCCATAATGTCATGATGAAAATTTAACATTCATATATTTTAGATTCATTGCACACTAACTGAAATATTTCAGGTCTTTTATTGTCTTAATACGGATGATTTTGGCATACAGCTCATGAAAACCCAAAATTCCTATCTCACACAAATAGCATATCATTAAAAGGGTCTCTAAACGAGCTATGAACCTAATCATCTGAATCAACGAGTTAACTCTAAACACCTGCAAAAGATTCCTGAGGCCTTTAAAACTCCCAGCCTGGTTCATCACTCAAACCCCCAATCATGGGTAAGACTGCCGACCTGACTGCTGTCCAGAAGGCCACTATTGACACCCTCAAGCAAGAGAGTAAGACACAGAAAGAAAGTTTTGAACGAATAGGCTGTTCCCAGAGTGCTGTATCAAGGCACCTCAGTGGGAAGTCTGTGGGAAGGAAAAAGTGTGTCAGAAAACGCTGCACAATGAGAAGAGGTGACCGGACCCTGAGGAAGATTGTGGAGAAGGGCCAATTCAAGACCTTGGGGGACTTGCGGAAGCAGTGGACTGAGTCTGGAGTAGAAACATCCAGAGCCACCGTGCACAGGCATGTGCAGGAAATGGGCTACAGGTGCCACATTCCCCAGGTCAAGCCACTTTTGAACCAGAAACAGCGGCAGAAGCGCCTGACCTGGGCTACAGAGAAGCAGCACTGGACGGTTGCTCAGTGGTCCAAAGTACTTTTTTCGGATGAAAGCAAATTCTGCATGACATTCGGAAATCAAGGTGCCAGAGTCTGGAGGAAGACTAGGGAGAATTAAATGCCAAAATGCCAGAAGTCCAGTGTCAAGTACCCACAGTCAGTGATGGTCTGGGGTGCCGTGTCAGCTGCTGGTGTTGGTCCACTATGTTTTTTCAAGGGCAGGGTCAATGCAGCTAGCTATCAGGAGATTTTGGAGCACTTCATGCTTCCATCTGCTGAAAAGCTTTATGGAAATTAAGATTTCATTTTTCAGCACGACCTGGCACCTGCTCACATTGCCAAAACCACTGGTAAATGGTTTACTGACCATGGTATCACTGTGCTCAATTGGCCTGCCAACTCTCCTGACCTGAACCCCATAGAGAATCTGTGGGATATTGTGAAGAGAACGTTGATAGACTCAAGACCCAACACTCTGGATGAGCTAAAGGCCGCTATCGAAGCATCCTGGGTCTCCATAAGACCTCAGCAGTGCCACAGGTTGATTGCCTCCATGCCACGCCGCATTGAAGCAGTCATTTCTGCCAAAGGATTCCCGACCAAGTATTGAGTGCATAACTGTACATGATTATTTGAAGGTTGACGTTTTTTGTATTAAAAACACTTTTCTTTTATTGGTCGGATGAAATATGCTAATTTTGTGAGATAGGACTTTTGGGTTTTCATGAGCTGTATGCCACAATCATCCGTATTAAGACAATAAAAGACCTGAAATACTTCAGTTAGTGTGCAATGAATCTAAAATATATGAATGTTAAATTTTCATCATGACATTATGGAAAATAATGAACTTTATCACAATATGCTAATATTTTGAGAAGGACCTGTACATGCCCTGTGTTCTTCTTAAAGTGTTTGTTATTTTTGATTAAAATATTCTTTATCACCTCAGTAAGACTCTGCACTTGGGTCCTTTTAACCAAAACATGACAAAAGAATCCTGTAACCAGGAACCAGCAGGTGTCTTTTCCAAAGAGGCTTTTGTTAAATTAAGGGAAACCGAGTATATGGGACACTGTGGCTAAGCTCTGCTCCCCATGGAGGGGGTTAAGCATTTCTATGGATTTGTTACAGGAGAGGCAGTCTCTGCTTCCTTCTATGGTCCTTGAGGGGCTGCTGGAGGAGGCTGAATGTGACCACCAGGCTGCATTGGCAGAGATCTTCAATAAATCAACTGCACCTCAGTCACAGCTCCAATTTTTTTCTTTATCACCCGACTCTGTTCTTCTGCCAATTCCAAAAACTTCTCCTGTGTCCGAGGGTCCAACCAACACCTCCACTCCTGTCTTTGAGGGTCAAGCTGTCGCCTTAACTCCAATTCTGGAGGCTCAGGTCAATTCATCCATTCCTGTTCTGGAGAATCTGACTGACTACGCCGCTTCCTCAACTTCACCAGCAGCTTTTCCAGGGGCTACTGCCTGTACAACACACTCCACCCACTTCACAGCAAATGCTTGCTCCGTGACACCTGCTTCAACGCACACTCTGTGCTGCTTGAGAGCCCCAGAGCTTGCTCCACATCACCTGCAAGCCCCCGAACCACTTCTGTCAACTCTGAGTCCCAGAGCTTGCTCATCATTGCCTCTGAGCATCAGAATCCAAGCTTCAGTTCTGCATTCACATGCTCTGACTTCTCCTGCATCTTCTGTTCACTCATCATCTTCACCGCCATCTGCTCCCCTTGCTCCATCATCATCTTCACCAATTGCACCTCTGGCTCCATCATCCTATATTGGATGGTCCCACATTTCTGTTCCTAGGTTCTCAGAGGGTTCAAGGAAAATCTGTCTCACTTCCCTGTTTTTGAGTTCTCCGATTAGGGTGTCCATGTGGACCCGCCTTGTGTTCCAGTTCCCTAGTTCTCTGATGAGGGGTTCCAGGTGGGCTCACCTCCTTCTTCTGGTTCTGAGCTATCCAATAAGGGGTCCAGGTGGCCTCGTCTCTGTCTCCTTCTTCTGAGCTCTGTCAAGGGTTCTCCTGGGTTCCACATCAATCTCCAGAGCTCCACTGGCCTCCAGAGAAGGTTCTCCATAGGTTCTTCCAGTTGCCTGGTCAGCTTCTAGACTGACCAGGCATCATCTCTGCCACTGCTGATCTCTAAGGTTCCTGCGTCGTTCTGGGCCTCCAGACCTTCATCGCTTGCCTCTGGGTCATCCTCCAGAAATCTGTGCCTTCTCAGTCTTACCTGCACTATCTCCTCAGCCAATCAGTGAACAGCAGTTCACGCCAAATGTAGTCCTTACTCAGCCCCCCAAAAACGTTGATACTGGATTCTGGATTCTCGCTCTTCTACCGCTGGCTGCTGGATCAGACGTTTGCTTAATAGCTCCAGGCAAACCCTGTCCACCCTCCTCCGAACCTCTCAGGACTACCTTGCGCCAACGTTGCAGTGTTGCTCACAGCCCCTCCAGGATCATAACCTCTCTCCCTGGCGGACCTAACTCAACCGGACGTAAGCTCTCACAGAAGAGACTAAAATACACCCTTCAATCAAACTTTTGACATGTGACCTTTGACCTTAAGGGGGGGTTATGGGTGATGGGGGAGGTCATGGGGTCAACAGGGTTGTGTCCGAGGGGTGTAACCGTGGATGCTGATTGGTTGTCGTCATTAGGGGCGATACCTTAAATGAACCAATAATAATACAGGGGTGTGTTTAAGGGTGTTACGGGGAAGTCCTTAAATGAACCAATTAAAACACAGGGGTGTGTATGTTATAAATAGAACAAGACAAATATGGTATTATCAAAAACTGTATGGCATCAGCACCAATTAAAAATAGAGGGGTGTGTTTGTAAGCCTCGTTAAACCTTGAATAACCCAATGAAAACAATGGGGCGTGCTTTAGTGTTTACTTTAAATACAGGGATAAAACTCTGCTCTTTACATGCAGCATTTGTTGGAAAAGAACACCCGTTCAGCAATGGCTAGAGTTAAGAGAGTTTATCGTCAAGCGGAGGAGAAACGCAATGCGTGCCAAGATGATGATGAACAAGCAACTGCATCATCTATATCATCTACTTCCTCATCTGAGATACCTATCGGAATTCCCGTCATAACATACTCTACCGATGATGAGGATCCAACATCAACTTCAACAACCACGGTTGAAAATCAGACCTCGGGTCGGCCAAGAGTTATGTGAGTTCTGTGCGAAATCCCAGTGACCGTCTACCAGTATTCATCCCGTGAATTGAATGCTCCTAAGAAATCAACATACTACATCTGCAGGGTACAAAGACCCCCGTTCAACACTCTGCAGAAAGAATGGTATTTGGAGCCATATGGCCTGATTGGTAGATGGGGTTATATTTTCATGTATGAAATAGGAGAGCTTTGCCTGTATCAATTGGATCAAGACGAGGTATTTCGTGGATCACTGGCTCTGTGTACTCTCACCCACAGCGACTGGGCTGTGTTAAGGCATGTAATCCCGAACCTTAATGATAGCCCTGAAACAGTCTCAATGCAGGAGAGGGAGGAAGAAGAAAATGAACTGTCTCCTCGACTTGCAAAACGGGCGAGAATGTTTCATATGCCATTTGATGTTGAAATAGCTGAGAGAGAACCTCTCTTTAGTGCAGTGTGGGGTCAAAAACCACAGCAAATGGTCGCTGGTCTTTTCGGGCAAGCAGACGCAGGAACAACCGGACGAACCCCTCAGATCTGTTTGTGTTGGATGCTTTCAATCAAGACAGCAGCATATTCAAGACAATGCCAGCTCTGCCATTTGAAGCTTGGGCAGAGAAGATGAGTGAAATTGGACAGCGTCTTTCCGACCTTTTCCACAACTCACGCAGTTGGATCGATGTCATGTCAGTGAAAAAAACGCTGACGTTTCCTGTTTTACGTCTTCTGAGGCCCCCTTCCTATGATATATATACGGGGGGATAACAGCAAGCTCACAGACACTGAGAATCGAATCCTGAGAATGAGTGAGCCAACACCATACAGGGATCTCTACAACCACCGAGCAGAGATCCACTTCTCTCCTGAGCACGATGAAAGCTTCAACATTGGACCATGTCATCCGCCTTCCCTTGACCTCTTCTCACCGTCCACCTCAACGTCCTCATTCTCAGAGACCCACTTCAGTCCTGCATCACCTACAGGATACAACATGAAATATCTACCGCTTTCTCCAGACCCCTACTCACCATCACCGCTATTCATGGCCGAGTCTGTAGACGTGAATGTCCTGCCTGAAGGCATGAAGGTGATCGTGGAGGATGAGGTAGCTACCAGCTACTCACCCTCTACCGAAGCCCCTACACAAACCCTGGAACCGATGGAGGACCCTCAGCCTTCAGCGGAGGATGAGAGTAACCAGGGGGACAAAATTGACGGTTGGTTCTCAAGCACCCTCATCAATACGGTGAAAACAGTGATACTTCATTTATTCAACATAACCTCTTTGAACTATCTCAGAGAAACCTGCTATGGGTGCATAACGAACCACCCGAGCCAGCGTCAGCACCAATGCCTGGAAGTATTGGGGGAGTATTATTACCAAGTCAACTTTCAATGCATCGTAAAACGACTCGTAACCCCCAAACTCGTTCCTGCTATTCAGAATCTTCTGGTACTTCGACGCATACAAGCGGATGACTTCAGAGTGCAGACGATTGCAGAGACAGTTTTATATGAACTGAAATCGGTACAAGGCATCCACAGTGCAATAGCGCACGTTTATGATTGCATGGTCGAAGAGAAACACCTCAAACAACTTAACTCTGTTTCAGCGTGCTACGGACTGACAAACTGATCTCACATGTTTGATGACTTGTTGTATCATTTTTAGTTTTCCAATACTTTAATTAATTTGCATTATATGATTTTTCTTCTTTTTTTTCTTTTTACTATTAAATACAGTTAAAGTAGGAACATATTAACCTTTCCCAAAAGTGTTATTTAAAAGCTCGTAGTGTTTGAATTCATCTGCATTAATCTGCATCTTATCAGATTTTCTTTTTTTACTATTAAATACAAAAATAAAAAAAGGGATTAATCTACCCTCCGGTGTGTTTTTTCTCATTATTTAACAAGTAATCGTCAGAGTGAGCATAAGGCAGAGATGGCAGAAAGACAGCTGATGAAGAAACTATATTATAGCCCTTCAAATCCGGGAAGTTTTGGGGGTGTAGATAGGCTGAGGAGGGTTATGCAAGATGAAACGGGAAAGAAGGTTGCGGTTGAAAAACTTATCAGGAGAAGATACCTATACTCTACATAAACCTGCAAGAATAAAGTTCCCGAGAAACAGAGTTTTTGTCACCAGACCATTGAGACAGTTTCAAGCCGATCTCTGTGACATGCAAGCTCTGGCCAAGGAAAATTATGGTTATAATTATTTATTAACCGTCATTGACATCTTTTCAAAAAGGGCGTATGTACAAGTTTTGAAGAGGAAAACAGCCGCTGAGGTGGTAAAGGCATTTGAATAAGTTTTTAAAGAAAGTCAGATCCCCAAAAAACATCAGACAGATGCCGGTAAAGAATTTTTTAACAAGAAATTTAAGGTTTTAATGGAGAAACACGGTACTGAACATTTTGCCACAGCAAGTGAAGCAAAAGCTTCAGTGATCGAGAGATTTAACTGCACATTAAAAACAAGGATGTGGAGATATTTTACAGCTAACAACACCCAGCGGTATGTCGATGTCCTGCAAAACCTAGCTAGAAGCTATAACCATACCTACCACTCCAGCATTAAAATGAGCCCTATTGAAGTGACCTCAGAAAATGCCTTTCAAGTGTTTCAGAATCTGTATGATGTCAAGTCCAACAGATATTGCAAGGACTCAGTGACAACGTTTAAACAAGGGGATCTTGTCAGAATATCCGAGGTCCGTGGAGTGTTTGACAAAAAATACGAACAGAGTTTTACGGATGAAGTGTTTACAGTGTATGAGCGGATACCCCGTTCTCCTCCTGTATACAAACTCAAAGATTTGGATGGAGAACCTATCGAGGGTTCCTTTTACGCAGAGGAACTTCAAAAAGTAAAAATATTTAACGACAAGATGTATCAAGTGGAAAAAATATTAAAACGACGTACGATCAAGGGTGTCAAACAGGTTTTTGTAAGCTGGAAAAACTGGCCTGAGAAATTCAACAGTTGGATCAGGTTTGATAAACTTCGAAACGTATAAAAAGGTTTGCACTAAACCTCACAGTTGACACAGCATCATGAACCGTCAGGTAGAGGATGATGGCTTTTACGTTACCCTTCCCTCTAACGCTAGCATGGAAGTGTTTAAAAATAATACCAGTTCGAGTTTCCGTGTAAATTTAGCTCAACATATTGATTTAGAAGGCCAATGGATGGTTGCATTAGCAGAGATTTCATACCCTCATACATGGCATAATTTACCGGATTAGGATGCCTACTTTGAATGGAGGAAGGTTGGTGATGTGGAGATCAATACGCAAAGGATCAGAAGTGGCTACTATAACAGCGTTATTCAACTCGAGACAGAGATGGAAATGTTTTTCAAAAAAATGAACTCGGGTATCCGCATTAAATTCAGCAGTTCCAAAGAGATTTGCATTTCAAGCAAGCAGTCAGTATGAAATACGCTTCTTCAGCATTCTAGCTTATATGATGGGTGTGAAACCAGGGGAATGGATTCATGTATCTGAACCAAAACTGGCTCCTTTTCCGGCGGATATAAAGGCTGGTTTCTATAAGTAAAAGTATAGGTGATACTTTTACAGCGACATGGTCAGCCCTCAAATAGTAGGCGACACTTTTGCACCTTTACTGCGGACCGTCAAAGTACAAGGCGACTTCAGTGATATGGTTTCTTTGACGTTTAACCCCGCCCACTACCTTCCAGTTTCCAGAAGACATATTGAAAATATCAATATAGAAATTAAATCAGACCAAAACGTTCCTGTAAATTTCGTCTACGGAAAGACCGTCATAAGACTACACTTCAGACCGGTGATATCACAACGTAGCCTGAGATAAATTTTATTCGTACAAACTATTCCAGAGATATGTATATAACCTCTAAGACTGATTGGTTATCATTCATATTACCCTGGTCCTTCAACACTGCATCAAGCAGGCAAGAGAGAGAACATGGCACAGCTAAGTCTGAGACGTGATCCAAATCGCTTTGTAAATTACTATGTAAGTCAATCAGCCAGGTTTTTATGGGGCTCCGGTAATGTACGGACGTGGAATTGGATCATTATTTTCAAAATTATTCCGCTTCGTATCCCCTCTGGTTAAAAAAGGATTTGCTATTGCAAAACCCCATCTTAAAACGGCTGCATCAAATATCGCTTTGGATGTCATAGGTAGAGCCGTGAGTAAAATAAGTGGTTCTACACACACCGAAGGTCAAGAAGGTTCAGGAATTATGGTTTTATCCAAAAGACCCAGAACAAGACCACCTGGTGATCATTTAAGGATGGTTAAAAAACAACGACAAACACAAAAAAGGAGATCAGTCGCAGCTGACAAACGAAGAGGAAGGAAGTCTTCCGCAAGTTTTGATATATTTAAATAATGGCTCTTTTACATAACAAATCATCAGAGTGCACGCTGGCAGAGCTGGACATATTTTCTGCCCCGATGACGCAGCTATCGATCGAAGATACAATTTACATCGAGATCCAGCCTTTATCTGCAATCACCGATGGAGGCCCGATCAAGTTTTTCATTCCGGGAGATGGAGAAAAGTATCTGGATCTCAACGATATGCTGTTGCATCTCAGAGTGAAAATTACTAACGAGGATGGAACAAACCTGCCAGATGATGCACCTGTAGGGCTCATCAACTACCCGTTAAACACCATCTTCAGTCAGTGTGATGTCACTCTCGGAGATCGAATGATTTCACAATCCAGCGCTACACATCCATATAGAGCCATGATTGAGACATTATTAAACTTTTCTGAGGATTCTTTAAACACCCAGTTTAGCTCTGGTCTTTTTTACAAAGACACTGCAGGTGCTCTGAACTCTATTGTTACAACTAACGGCCCTAACCAAGGTCTTAACAGCAGAGCAGGCTTTACGGCAAATTCCAGGGATGTACATCTCCTAGGCCCCCTGCATGCAGACATATTTTTCTGCGAGAGACTTCTTTTAAACTCTGTTGACCTCAAAATTAAACTTACAAGAGCCAACGACGCCTTTTGTCTCACTTACAAACTTTGGATATTAGGAGCCTCTCCTCTCATCAAAAAAGTTTCCGTCTCTCCAGCCGTTCGATTGGGGCACACTTCAGCTTTAATGAAAGCAAATGATCTCTATCCACTTTCACATGTGAATGTAAAAACATATTCCATCCCTGAAAATTCAAGGGTATGCAACCAAGATAATCTTTTCTTAGGCATCTTCCCCAAGTATGTGGTGATTGCATTACTGGATCATGACGCTTTTACAGGAACACGCAATCTCAATCCGTTTGATTTTAATCATTTTGATATGGAATATTTAGCTTTGTGTAAGGATGGCAGACAAATTCCTGCTAAAGCCTTCCAGCCCAATTTTAACCAAGGTAATTCAGTGAGAGAGTATTACAACTTGTTTACGGCTACAGGACGACATGTAAAAGATCTTCCGCTGAGTACAACACGTCAAGAATTTAATCAAGGATACTCTCTATTCGCATTTAATCTTAACCCGGGTGAGGACACAGATGCTCTATCTCCAGTTTCCAGTGGGAATTTAAGATTGGAAATGCGTTTCAGAAACCCGTTGCCTCATACCACCACGCTGATCATCTACGCTTGTTATGACTCTATTTTAGAGATTGATTCAAAGAGGCGTGTGCTGGTGGATTATTATTGATCTAATCAGACATGAATAATCATGAAATTGAGAACCTGCTGCATCATCTGCTGGGAGATTTGTTTTGCGGTGTGAGGCTGTGCGAACAGCTGCCGCTGCTAGCTGACAAATTCCCAGGGCCGGCCTACTTTATTGTGAACACACATCCTTCACACATGCCTGGAGAATACTGGTTAGCTCTGACTTTGGATGAGAATGGTCAAGCCAGCTTTTTTGACTCTTATGGATTCTCTCCGGATTTCGAGTTCTACCCGTCAAGCATCGTAACATTTTTAGAAGACAGATCCTCAAAAATATTGTATCATAATAATCAGCTTCAAAACACTCTGTCTACTATGTGCGGTCACCATTGCATTTTTTATCTATGTCATAGAGCGTGCGGATTATCACTGCAGCAAGTGTTGTCAAAATACACCGGAGATGTGATTAAGAATGATTTAATGGTATCTAACTTTGTGAAAAAATGTCAGAAATGTGTCAATCAAAGTTGTATATTTTATACTCACGGAACATGCTCTTTGTGGATTGTTATGGAATTTAAATTGTCTTTTTTTTTTCATTGTTTGTTTTTTCTTATGATTTAATATTTGTGTAATGACGTCATATGTTAGTGTGTGAAGTAGAGAACGAAGCTAGACTTGAAAATATAATCAATAAATATTTTATTGAATAAAAGAAATAGGCTACATGTTTCATTTTCTTATAACAGTTTATGGTGAAAATGTAACCCATTGGGGTGGTAGTGTCGTCTTACGAAGAGACTTTTTTGACCTCCCATCAGCATTTTTATCTTCCAGCTCGGATCTTGACCAATGGGGGAAATGAGTTATCTGCCTTCTTCTTCTTCTTGTTCTTCTCTGCTTAACGCTGGGGGGTGTACCCTCTCCCTCTGTTTTGAAACGTCTATATTCATCACGAGCATAAGGGTTAATGACTGAAGATATGGGGATGTTTACCTCTGACAAGGTATGTAGAAAGTCAGGCCATCCTCGGGGTTGCAGTGATTTTTCAACAAGTCAATCATGTGGGACCCCTTTACAACATTTCCTTCAAATACAAATTCACCTCGCGAAGTCCAACTCTCACTTCTTTTGGATAATTTCTTCAAAATGTATTCGGCATTTTTACGGTTATGTTTAGGTAGGCTTTTTAGTACTTCCGTAAGAACCTGATCCTTAGGGGCCTCGTCCTGCCCCGGGCCTTGTTTTTCTTGGGACCGCTCATGTTCAGGAACCTCTGTGTCATGCTGCAGCGTCAAACTCACCCGCTGTTCTTCTTTCACACCTTGCTTGAGTAGAGTCAGATACCTCTGCAAAAGCGCATCGTATTTCTTGATTTTTTCATAAGAAGTCAAACCGGGCTCGTTTAATATCGCTCTCATGTCAGCATCCAAATTCTCCTCCGCCGTCTGTCTGATGGACGTGTCTGACTGGGTCAGATGCTTGAGTTGATGAGGTGAAATGAGATGTTCTGCGATGTTCTGAGAGACATTATCTTCTGATTATACCACCCACTAGATATCCGATCAAGGGAGCAAGAGCCGTTAAGATGGGGAGAATAAAACCACCTCCTTGACTTTTGAGGGCTAACTGTTTAGTTTTTATTCTGGTTCTTTTATCACCCAACAATCTGATGATATTTCTTTGTTTCTTCAATTGTCGGTGTTGAGAGGGCGATAGTTTAATGTTACCTTTTAAAATATTCAGAGCAATCTCACACAGAGCCTGAAGAAAGTTGGGTGAGCAGTGTGCGAGAATATCCTTGCGTTTCTGAGGAGTGGCCTGGTACAAAGCCCTGAAAAATGGGACATTCCTTTTTATACGTGCAGACATGATAATTTACTTTGTTTTGTGTACATACACAGCAGGCCACTGGTGAGGAAGTATCCCCGTTCTCAGTCTGAAATGTTCTGGGCAGGTAGGCGTAAAATCGATGATTAAATATCCATGAGCTTCTCTCGTTGCGTATTCAAAACTCTCCAAGAAGAGACCCTTTTGAGATGGAAACATTTGGCAGGCCAGTATATTCAGCTGGAGTTTATCTCTCGGGTTTTTAAACAGCACCATATAATTAGCGTTCAGGCTGATGGTGCGACTGTACTTTCCCTGATGAAATACATTCTGAGTCAACATCATGACGCTCATATTACGATGGTGAAGAAACTGGGTAAAGACCTTCATCACGTTTTCATCATCTGAGGCTTGAGCAATAACATCGTCTAGAATAATCAGATGATTCTGATCCGGAGGAAACAGGTTTTCATCTTCAAAAGAATGAGGCAATCCTTCCACAAAGGTAATATTTTTATTCATCTTCTGCAATTCAGCATACATGGGTTGAAAAGAAGTGTAAATCCATACAATATTTTCTGGAACAACATCCATGACATGATTACAATTTTGCAAAATACTTTTTACAAAGAACGTTTTCCCGCAGCCGCTGGGTCCAACAATTATACATGAGAAAGGTGCTCTAAATCTAGGATCAAAATCAATCTCCTGTTAATCCATGGAATTTTTTTTTTATTATTATAATTTTTTTTTCTTCTTCTTCTTAAGCTCTAATAACCAAAAGGCAGAGTTGTCCCGTCAGAAAAAAGACGTCTCTTATCATAGACCAACCGAAACTTTTTAAGAAATGTTGTGTTTTTCAAACGGAATCTCTTTTTATCCCTCCTGATAGTGTGCTGTGGAATTTCAATGAAACCCTCACTTGACCTCTGTAAGTAGCCCTCGACCAGCCCTTTGATGCCGTCAAAATTGACCCTCTCGCTGCATTCATGCGTCTGAGTGATGCCTTTAGCACGTATCACTACGTTTTTACGGTTTTTGGTCTGGTATGCATAACTCTTGGGTCCTGTTGATGCAAACTCTGAAATGCTGTCACCATCTAACTCGTCAGTAAGATCATCCAGATAATTCCCCAGTTCCAGAGGAGTTTCACCACTTTTTGTCACATAAATCAAACTGTCCGTGTCAATATAAATCAATCTGTCCTGTAACTTCTCCATGCTACTGAGAAGTTTTAAACGTGCGTAAGCGGTGGTGAATGCTGCAATAAACACATTGTTTGCCTTGCTTGGTGGAGAGATGACACGTTTACTGAAATTCCATTGCACTACACACTTTTCAGGGTTGAAAAAATGAAAATAGTTCACTCTATATTTACTCGAAAACATGAAGCTGAAAAATTCATCAGGGTTAGTGATGACTGTGGTCTGAGACAGATCATGTATTTGCGCAAATTTCCCCCAAAAACTGTTTAAACAGAGTTTTGCAACCTGCCTTTTGGCAGGGTTCGCCTCAATTTTCTCAGGGTCTAATTGGATACTGTTGGAGTTATCCCTAAACTCGTTCATGCTCGTTTGTTTGGTAAAGCTAAGACCTCCTATACCGTTAAAAACAAAGTAATAAAAGAAACACGGAGACTGGAGTCTTTAGATGCCTGTACAGGGAGAAGATCGTCCGAATCCTTCTGAAACTTCCGAAACTTCTGATTACTTCCCCAAGAACAGCAGTCTTTATTCAAAAGCCAGGCGTATACTTGTACATGAAAAAACATACATTTTAATCGACTGTCTGATTTCTTATCTGGAGCTGTCTGACACCCATTCAGCTGACTTTTCGACACTTCCTGTTTTTCTACTTTTGACCTTTATTTACATATGTAGAAATATAAAAATATCTGTTGTCACTGGGCAAAAGTAAGTCTTACATACAGAAATATCTTGTTATCACTGGGCAGAAGTTATCTAAGTCAAACACACACAGGAGCCTGTTAGCAGACCTCCTCTAAATTACACAATACATTTTATTTCACACATTATTAAACATACTTAAGCATAGCCATACCAATCCTATAAGCATAGCATGAATATTTTCCAACAATACCCTGATGGAGTTTGTAGTCTGCTACATACTTTGACTTGCTCTCCTGATCCACTGCTTCAGACGGGTAGTCTGAAGCCTCCTGCTTACCCTTCAAAAAGCAATGAATGTAACCTTTAAAGATTGTGTAACTGCTCTTTTCAAAATACCACACCTCTGTGATTTTAGCAAGGCGATAACCACACTGCAACGCTTTACAATACTCTACACTCACCCACACACCCGTCAGAGCTCTGTCCTCATCATTATGCACGCAGGGACCCGACTGGTTATTTATTTCAGCGCATGTGCGGCAGAGAGTGAACACAAGTTTACCTTGGGAAGTTCTGTAAGGTAAAACGGGGAACAACAGGTCACGTGGTGGGTAGACCACAGCTTTGATTATTCCGAAGTAGCTGCTGGGGTCATCAAAATCTTTGCAAATGATGGTGGGGTGACCGAGGGGAAAAACGCAGTTGGCGTTTACATAAGGGTACAGAGATGTGTAATCCACATAGTGTACAGTTTCACCCGGCCCCGCTGTGTACCTCAGTCTGATAGCGCAGGTGCATCCACCATACAGAGCATCCCGGGGTGATAACGGTTCGGGTGCGTTAACTTTCTCAAGAAAGCTGATCACCCCCGGGTGGTTTTTTTTCATTTCGGTCCACTCATGCTCCCAGATGACCTCGAGACGAAGGCCGTACACAGTTCGGAGCACTTTGCTTCTCTCGATTGTCGCTGCATAAAACTGTTCAAATGCGACCCCTCTCAACGGACACTTGTCATGAGGCATATAACACTTTTTACAGCCGTGGAAAAAACAGCCATAAAATTCAAACGCAACTTTGACACCGTTAATCTTTGCATACCCATCCACAGAATATGGACCAATTTTCTTTTCACCCCTATTTAAAGCATGCTCGATAAATATGGCTGTGCTGTCTGCAATCCAGCCGATCCGGTGTGTTTTCAGGGGAAATTATGATAATTTGCGGAGGCGTATTTAAAGATTCAGATTTAAATTCTTTGTTAGAAGAAAGTTCAGATGTTGTCGGGTTCTCATTTTTGAAGATAATACGCCTGCACAACTTTGACTGTTGATTCCTGTCGCTGATTCCTCCAAGTTGATCATTCGGGTTTACCTCTCTCATCAAATCTATAAATTTGTTCAATGTTAGCTGATTTATTCGTTAACTATAAACTATTGATGCATTTAACATTACTTACCATATTCTGATTGAGTCAAGATGAAATCCTCAAGGTCATCAGTGGTGGGTTCTAAGAGAAAGAAGCATATATATATATATATATATATATATATATATATATATATATAAACACTATTAGAGAACATTCACATGCATTTAATGATTTCTTAAAGAAGAATACGTACTTGTAAAGATGGCATCATATTTCTGAGAATCGTTAGAAGAAGATATAACAATTCCGTCGTTTCCTGAAATATTTACCGACATTTTTTATTCTTGTCAGTACTGGTATTTTCAATGTAACAAGTTTAAACTACAGTTCTACTAGTATTTTTCAGTGTAACAAGTTTAAACCTTTTTTAGCTGTAGCAGACCTGACGATGATGTAGGCAACACTGAGGTCTCTGTGACTACTGTGAAACTAAACCTGTTTTTATTACCAGCACAATGAAATGCAAAAAAGAGGTCCATTATCATATTAGCTATTCATTGCAATGTTTCTTTGTGGACAAAACTCAGTGGGCCATGACATGGGGACGCTGTGTCTATAAACTTTACCAAAATCAAAAACAAGAATTTCCTTTTAGAAGCACGTATTAGCAATGAGAAACCAGCAAACTTTGATATACATCAGGCCCTGTGGTCACCTGTTCATGAACCTATGTATTGACTCTTTTGGAGCGGGGGGTTGGGATAGTTCTAATTACTTTATTGCCCTGTGTCACACACTTGGTCAGGAAATTGAATCAGAAGGCTGATGTTGACTGTGACTTCAATTACAGAATAACTGTTTCAGTAAGTCTCTCAATAACATTTGCTCTAAGATGAAAAAAAAAGAAAATGTTTTAGAAAAGCTACAGGTAACTAAAATTATCATTCCTTTTCCTAAAATGGAGTCTCTCATGATTCAAAACAAACATATCACTGCTAGAGTCAATTTATAACTTGGAAACAGTATACGGAGGGCTCGTAAAGTTTTTCTGTTAATCTCATATTTGTCTTACCTGTTTTTCTCCTGGTTTCCAGTCTGTTGACGCAGAAGTGGAAGGTTTGCTCGTTCCATCAATGTAGGGAAGCACAATCTTTATTTACTTTTTTAGGTCTTTTTCTATTTTGAACTGATTTAGACTGGCTCATATATTCAACAAAAAGGTCCTGCTGTAAAGCAAAATGAACTTACAATTCTGTCAGGTTACACCGTTCATTTATTAGGATTTCACGTGACAGGTCAACATTAAGTTTATTATACCTTTAAAATATAAAAGGATGCATGTCTTTTTTAGATGTATTAACGCCTAAAAAACATACAGATTATTAATAACACCCTTAAACACACCCTGTGTTTTAATTGGTTCATTTCAGGCCTTCCCCGTAACACCTTTAAACACACCCCTGTATTATTATTGGTTCATTTAAGGTATCGCCCCTAATGATGACAAACAATCAGCATCCATGGTTACACCCCTCGGACACACACCTGTTGACCCCATGACCTCGCCGCCCCCCGCCCCCATCACCCATGACCCCCCTTAAGGTCAAAGGTCACCTGTCAAAACGTTTGATTGAAGGGTGTATTTTAGTCTCTCACATAGAGCACATTGTTAAGGTTTCTTTGGTGGTGTCTTACCTGCGTTCGCTTTTCTCTTGCAGTCGCTCAGCATCCTCGGTTTCCAGTACCTGGTTCTGCAAATAAAACTTCTTACTAAACGCTTCTCTGTTTAGTTGTGTTTTTCTGCATATGGGTCAAGTCGGCCATTAACACTATGACAGAACACTCAGGCCAGCCGGACCCAGCAGAAAAACTACGAAGAACCGTTTCGGAACATGGCCAAACGATCCAGGCCCATGACTCAACCATCCGTTCGATCCTAGAAAAGCAGCGACAGGTTAGTCAACAGCTGGGGGAGATGATGGCACTCATGCAGCACACCCTGAGTGTTAGAGCCACAGCACCACCGGGGGCCGCTGCGGAGCCTCCAGTAGCGCAGCGACTTCCGCATGGCCGAGACGTCACTTCCCCCTGCCCGGAGAAGTTTTCCGGTGAGGTGGGAGGTTGTCGTGGGTTTTCGTTGTAGTGCTTTCTAGTGTTTAACCATTCCCCTCAGTCATTTCCCCATGATGATGCAAAGGTATCTTATATTCTGGGTTTACTATCTGGTAGGGCACTCCGATGGGCGGAGGCAAGATTCACTAATTATAGTCATTTTGGCTGCACTTATGATGAATTCTTAAAGGACTTCAGATCCATATTCGATTTAGAGATGGGTCAGACTGAGGTGGCTCATAGGTTACGCACGCTTAAGCAGCGCAACCGACCACTTACTGATTTTTCCATCGATTTTTGAACTTTGGCGGTTGCATCTGGCTGGAATTCCGGTGCATTGAGATCAATGTTTTTTCAGACTCTGGATGAAACTCTAAAGGATGAACTAGTTCTATTGGAGGAACCAGAGGACCTAGATTAATACATTGATTTAGCCCTCCGTTTGGATAACCGTATAAGGGAAAGGAGGCGGTCCCGTGCTGAGCAGTTTTTGCCTAGAGCACAGTCTTCCACCACTCACCAGACACCGACCCGACTGGTACAAACTCCAGGCCAGATAGAGTCCGAGCCCATGCAGCTCGGACGGGCGCGGTTGTCTGATGATGAGCGGAGTCGCCGGCGGGAGGCCGGGCAGTGTTTTTACACTGCATTTGGTTTTGGTTGGGTCCGCCGGTTCTAGCAGGGTGACCGGTGGACCAAAGGCCCTTTAGCATGCCTTCACATTTCACATTACCTGCCACATTAGTATTGAATCAACAGAGACTCACTCTCTCCGCCCTACTAGATTCGGGTTGTGAACTGAGCCTAATCGATCAGGATCTGGTAAAACTCCACCAGATTAAGATTGAACCATTAACCGTACCACGTCAAGTCTTTGCCTTAGATGGCCGGACGCTCCACAGTATTACCCATAGAACTCTACCCCTGGAATTTGTCTTATCTGGTAACCATAGGGAGCTTATTACCCTGTTTGTGTTTCCCATAGTACAGAGGTCTCTTGTTCTTGGATTTCCTTGGCTGCAGCTTCACAACCCGCATCTGAACTGGGCGGAGTTATGGGTAGAATCATGGTCCACCCAGTGCTTGTCATCCTGTCTCCACTCAGCTGTTCCCTCTAGTACTCCTGAGAAGGAGAGGGAGGTCAAACCTCCCGATCTTACTCGAGTACCAAGTGAGTATCATGATCTAAAATCAGTGTTTAGCAAGTCTCTTATGACTGCGCTATTGACCTTCTGGCAGGAGCTCCATTACCATCAAGCCGGTTATATAAAATCTCTGGACCGGAGAGGTTGGTAATGGAGAATTATATAAACGAATCATTAGCCTCCGACCGTCTTCATCCCCATTGGGAGCTGGGGTTTTCTTTGTCGGCAAGAAAGATGGGTCTCTCCGCCCGTGTATAGATTATAGGGGATTAAACGCCATCACGATAAAGAACAAGTACCCTTTGCCCCTTCTTTCATCGGCCTTCGAACCAGTTTATGGCGCCACAATCTTTACTAAACTCGATCTTAGGAACACATACCACTTGGTCCGAATCCACCAGGGAGATGAGTGGAAGACGGCTTTTAAGACTTCAATTGGACACTATGAGTACCTGGTGATGCCGTTTGGACTATGTAATACACCCGCCGTGTTCCAGGCTCTTGTAAACTATGTATTAAGGGACTTCAAAGACTCCTACAGAGCATCGCCGGCATGTTCGTCTAGTCCTTCAGCGCCTCCTGGAAAATCAGCTGTTTGTGAAGGCCGAGAAGTGCGAATTCCACCAGTCATCCATCAGTTTTCTGGGTTTTGTCATTGAGGGTGGGCAGGTTCGCGCTGACCCCAGCAAGATCAAGGCGGTGGAGGACTGACCTATCCCTACCACTCGGAAGGAATTACAACGGTTTCTGGGCTTTGCCAATTTTTATAGAAAATGTATTATGAACTACAGCCAGACGGCCAGCCCCCTCACAGCCCTGACTTCCTCTAAGGTGCCGTTCGTTTGGACTCCGGAGGAAGACAACGCATTCAGCACCTTAAAAGACAAGTTCACCCATGCTCCAGTGCTCGTTCACCCTGATTCAGCGAAACAGTTCATTCTGGAGGTGGATGCTTCGGACACCGGGGTGGGAGCGGTGCTCTCCCAACGCCAAGACCTTGACTCAAGGCTTCATCCATGTGCCTTTTTCTCTCGTCTGGACCGACCATAGAAATTTGTCTTACATCCAATCAGCAAAACGGTTAAACCCTAGACATTATTATTTTCTCGCTTTAATTTGTTGATCTCTTACAGACCCGGTACCAGAAACACCAAGCCAGATGCCCTGTCATGACAGTTCTCCACTAATGAAACTGAGAATCTAGCTGCGCCTATCCTGTCTCCTAGTTGCACTATTGGAGCCGTTACCTGGGAGTTTGAGGACAGCGTGCGGCAGGCCCTCCTCGCTGACCCGGGGCCAGGAACTGGACCACCTAACCGGATGTATGTTCCCAGCGCTGTTCCGTCCCAGCTCATTACCTGGTTCCACGCTTCAAGGTTCGCCGTCCACCCAGGAGCTAATCGGACCATTGCTGCCCTGTCTAGATGCTTTTGGTGGCCCACTTTACACCGAGACATTAGGGATTATGTCTCAGCCTGTAGAACCTGTGCTCGTAACAAGACATCTAATCGGCCACCTCCTGGCCTCCTGCAACCGTTGGACGTTCCTCCTCGACCTTGGTCCCACATCGCCGTGGATTTTGTCACTGGCCTTCCAAACTCTCACGGTATGACTACTATCATGACTATTGGGGACAGATTTTCTAAAGCCTGCCATATTGTACCTCTCAGGAGACTGGCTTCTGCTTTCCAGACTGCCAAGCTTATGGTCAAGCACGTATTCCGTTTGCATGGAATCCCCCAGGACGTGCGGTCGGACCGTGGGCCCCAGTTCACCGCCCAGGTGTGGAAGGAATTTTGTGCAGCGCTGGGGGCCACCGTCTCTCTAACTTCCGGTCATCACCCGCAGACCAATGGCCAAGTGGAGAGACTTAATCAGGAGATGGAAGCAGCGCTACGCTGCGTAGCATCCTCCAGCCTTACTGATTGGAGCCCTTCAGCGGTCTGCTGCAGCCAACAACCTACCTATCGCCCGGGTCAGCAGGTGTGGCGGTCTACTCGGACTGTTTTGCTCAAGTCTCTGTCCCGGAAGCTATCTCCCAGGTTCATCGGTCCATATGTTATAGATTCTGTGGTTAACCCTTCATCGGTACGTCTACGTTTGCCCCCTAGTTTCCGGGTCCATCCTGTGTTTCATGTATCTCAGATTAAGCCTGTCCAATCCAGTACGTTCTTAGGAGCTGAGTTCTGGTCAGGTGTATCGCATGAGTGTCATCAGCTGGAGGACTATAAGAAGGAGGTGAGCCAGTACTTCGATGCCTGAGTGTTTTGCCTCCTCGTGGTATTCAGCCTGGCCAATTTCATGATTTTGTGAAGTTTTTGATCTTCTGTGAAGACTCTGTTTATTCCCTTGACTAATGGTCTTATCTGTCTCAGGATACCAAAGCCTAGTTCCTAAGAGATCTCTGGAAGACTTCTAACAGTTTATGGATTCTGGATTCTCGCTCTTCTACCCGCTGGCTGCCGGATCAGACGTTTGCTTCATAGCTCCAGGTGAACCCTGTCCACCCTCCTCCGAACCTCTCAGGACTACCTTGCTCTAACGTTGCAGTGTTGCTCACAGCCCCTCCAGGATCATAACCTCTCTCCCTGGCGGACCTAACTCAACCGGACGTAAGCTCTCACATAGAGCACATTGTTAAGGTTTCTTTGGTGGTGTCTTACCTGCGTTCGCTTTTCTCTTGCAGTCACTCAGCATCCTCGGTTTCCAGTACCTGGTTCTGCAAATAAAACTTCTTACTAAACGCTTCTCTGTTTAGTTATGCTTTTCTGCATGTGGGTCAAGTCGGCAATTAACACTATGACAATTTGTTGTTTGTACTGTATATTACTTTGTATGTGTTTGCCCTCACTTCTACACATTAGCTCAGATACTGTGAAATGAGTGTACAGTATAATGTAAAGATACATGGATACAAGAAGTTTTTTTATTAAAAGTTTGCCTTGTTGTTCCTAGGAAAACAATGCCCCATGGCCCAATTTTCCTATAACTCATTTTACGTGCTGTTTAAATCAGATTTTATGGTCTAAGATCATGCCAGGAGAATTTCATTTCATTTGCAAATTGTATGTATGTGTGTATGTATGTAAAAAATATAAAATTATTTTTCTTTAAATTTATGGACAATTTATTTACATCAAACCAATGTTTCGTTTTTTTAAATGTCTTTTGTGACCACTTCTAGACAATACTGCAATTTCACACCAGAAAAAATTATATTTGTTCCATCTGCATAACACAAATTTTAAATCTTAACTCTTGAGGTACACCTTCTATAATACTAATGAATTTAGATATGTCCTGTTAAACTGTTTATTAAGTATATAGCTTTTTGACAAGTCAAAGACAACCCCTTAGAAACCATACTTCTCAATTTGTCTAATCAATATATTATGATTAATCGTTTCAAATGCTTTTTTCAGATCTAAAAAAGGCCCAACTGCATAACTTTTTTCATTAATTTATTCTGGTAATTTTTCTACCAGATCAATCATTGGCATGGCTGTTGATCTGGTATCTCTGAATCCCTTCAGGCACTCTGTCAGCCACTCAAGTTTCTCAACAGTACATTTATATCAATTTATGAAACGTTTTTATAATGTTTCTGAGAACAGTGACAATTGATACAGACTTATAATTTGTAGTGTGGTCTTTGTCTCCTGCTTTGTATATAGGAAAACCTCTTACTACTTTTATCTGCTGTGTCGTATCCCTTGCTTTAAAAAATGACTCAGACCTGCAGCTCAGATTTGCACACGGACCCATTCCAATCAGAGTCCATATCGGTCATACTATCAAAATTACATTAATTTAAATATGCTTCATTGTGTTTGATGTGTCAAAAGTGTAAATAAACTGGATTAAAACTTTAATTTCTTATTAATTCTACCTTTCACACAATTTATTCTAAACTGTAAATCAGGAACTTATCAACTTGGCTATTTTTCAGGCTTCATTAAGGACACAGATCAGCAGGAGCTGAGGTTGGAGTTTAGGCGGTAAATTTAAATGATAGTTCTTTAAAAATAATACCAAATCGTAAAGGATATTTCATAGTAACTGATCTAATCATATTGTCAAACATGTAATTACAGGGGTTGGACAATGAAACTGAAACACCTGTCATTTTAGTATGGGAGGTTTCAGGGCTAAATTGGACCAGCCTGGTAGCCAGTCTTCATTGATTGCACATTGCACCAGTAAGGGCAGAGTGTGAAGGTTCAATTAGCAGGGTAAGAGCACAGTTTTGCTTAAAATATTGAAATGCACACAACATTATGGGTGACATAACAGAGTTCAAAAGAGGACAAATTGTTGGTGCATGTCTTGCTGGCGCATCTGTGACAAAGACAGCAAGGCTTCGTGATGTATCAAGAGCCACGGTATCCAGGGTAATGTCAGCATACCACCAAGAAGGATGAACCACATCCAACAGGATTAACTGTGGATGCAAGAGGAAGCTGTCTGAAAGGGATGTTTGGGTGCTAACCCGGATTGTATCCAAAAAACATAAAACCACGCCTGCCCAAATCACGGCAGAATTAAATGTGCACCTCAACTCTCCTGTTTCCACCAGAACTGTCCGACGGGAGCTCCACAGGGTCAATATACACGGCCGGGCTGCTATAGCCAAACCTTTGGTCACTCATGCCAATGCCAAACGTCGGTTTCAATGGTGCAAGGAGCGCACGTCTTGGGCTGTGGACAATGTGAAACATGTATTGTTCTCTGATGAGTCCACCTTTACTGTTTTCCCCACATCCGAGAGAGTTACGGTGTGGAGAAGCCCCAAAGAAGCGTACCATCCAGACTGTTGCATGCCCAGAGTGATGGTTAGGGCTGCCGTATCATGGCATTCCCTTGGCCCTATACTTGTGCTAGATGGGTGCGTCACTTCCAAGGACTACCGAACCATTCTTGAGGACCATGTGCATCCAATGGTTCAAAAATTGTATCCTGAAGGCGGTGCCATGTATCAGGATGACAATGCATCAATACACACAGCAAGACTGGTGAAAGATTGGTTTGATGAACATGAAAGTGAAGTTGAACATCTCCCATGGCCTTCACAGTCACCAGATCTAAATATTATTGAGCCACTTTGGGGTGTTTTGGAGGAGCGAGTCAGGAAACGTTTTCCTCCACCAGTATCATGTAGTGACCAGGCCACTATCCTGCAAGAAGGCAAGAATGGCTTAAAATCCCTCTGACCACTGTGAAGGACTTGTATATGTCATTCCCAAGATGTATTGACGCTGTATTGGCTGCAAAAGGAGGCCCTACACCATACTAATAAATTATTGTGGTCTAAAACCAAGTGTTTCAGTTTCATTGTCCAACCCCTGTACATTCATCTAGTATTCCTTCTTGGTCCTAATGTGGAAAAAAGGGAGTGTAAAACTTCCAAAAGCTGTTTTAGAAGCATGTTTATGGAGTAAATAAACATTTGTAAAGAAAAAATAAGTAAAATATCTTCATGAAAATACAAGAAAGAAAGCAGAGTGCTTTATGCCTGATGCAGTTCAGGTGGAACATAGTTAAGAAAACTGACAAAAGTAATTAATGTAATAAAATATAATACATGATTCGCATGAGGAGGAGGCTGTCCATCATTCAGCTACATGTAAAATGTAAACCAGTATTATGGACACTTGTAAAAGTTAAAATCTGTGCCTGATCTTTTTACTGTACACTGTGTGTACAGTAAAAATAAATAACTGATCAGTGCTACAAAGGTCAGCAGCCAAGTATGTGTTGTTAGACATGGAGGCGCAAAGTAGAATGCAACATCATTGTTTTCTCAACTCAATAAATAACCAAAAGAATATCTATGGTATTGTAGCCAATCCCCTAATACAGCAAGCCCAACTTATAAAAGAGAAAAAATGTAATTAAGTCAGAAGCATGGAAAAATTGGATAATTCTGAAAACGAAATAACTATAAAGAAGGGGAAACGTGGAAAGAAAATTTGACATTGTATTAAAAGTAAGGAAAGAATTGTTGGTGCGGTGTTTTGTCCCATTTTTATCCTGCAGTGAAATGGTGTCCTGTTGTGTCACAACAATACTGATTTCATGTGACACTCAAGGTTAATTTATAATTTTTGTATCTGTATGTGCAAACCCTTTAGGGTACTGATGATGCGAAAACAACTAATGCAACATTTTAATTTGGTTGGACTAAAGTTCCCCAGCATGTTGTCATGTAGGGATATTTCTTTTGATTGTTTTGGCATCTTTAATGATTAATAACAGAATTAATTTATTAACAGTTTGCACCATTGTGTGTCAACAATGCAAATCATAGGTACTTGGTTATTGTGTTAACACAGATGGATCTAATGTGCTGACATTCCCTAAGCTAATTTGGAAAGATGAATATAACATTTAATTCCTCAAACAGTAATTTTAACATAATAGTCCCAACAAATCCTATAGAGTTACATTTTTTACCTGCACTTGTTACCAGTGTGTGATTAAGAAGCTGGTAAAGTTTTCAATGAACTCCCAAGCTGACTTTGAAACATAAGAAATTATCATCATGTGGCAGCCTTCATAAGTGTAGTAGAAGTTACACAGAGGTGTTTCAGATTTTAGCAACAATTCAGCAACATTGAGGATGTCATTAACACTGAAATAAATGACTTCAAGAAAAAAAAAAAACAATGTTTAGAATAATGGCAACATTAAATAAACCTTAATCTTGCCATTGGAGTAACAGAGTAAGAGGAAAACGATGAGAAAGACTGGATGGGGGATTGAATTGAAATTAAGCCCTGGGAAAATCTAATGGGTACCTTCGATAGACAACATTTTATAATAACTATTTGGATTATAGATTTGAACAAATAATTTTTTTCCTGAAATGACTTTTTCCTGAGACTAAATTGATAAATAATTAACAATAGCAATGGTGATCAATTAAGCATAACTTAACAAACTAGAATTAGCCTTTTTAGATAAAAAACAAATGTTGCAAATGTATGCTCTGTTAATATTAACTAGATCTAACAACATAACAACATAATCCCACAGTAAAAATTCACCCAACATTTCGCAGAAATCCACACTACCTCTCAACAAGGTTAATAATAGGCTCATGTTTGACTCAGTGAATATTTAAATATATATATATTTGTATATATATATTTGTTGAATGTGTCTTTGTTTTGTTTGATAAATGTCTCCTAAAGTAATTTAAGTAGTTTATTTTCCTTGTAATTATATATACTACTAATAAATAATGATTTAAAAGTTTAAGTCGCTTTTCTAAAATCTTTTCCTGTTTTTCACTGGTAATCCATAAGTATTTATTCCTTTTCCTCACCTGCTCACAAGTACGAACACGCCACGCACCCTTTTTATGCATATTTATTCATAACTACACTGTCAATCAAAGACCCGCCATGAAAAGTTCAGCAAGAATAAAATACCACTAAAACCCAAACATCTCTGTGCTGCATTTGCATAAAGCTAGAAATAAGTTTGGTGTCAAAACATGTCTGATTGCTGACACCTCACTTAATTTTGGAAATGATATTTCTTAAACTGGAACTTTGAAGGTTCTTTCAGAGAACGGTGCATGTTCTTATTTTAAATCCAATTTATTTGACTGTGCTTAAGGAATGCATTGTGAAGGAACTTAACACATGTATCTACTTACTATGTAGAAGCCCACAGTAACACTTCAAATACCATACATTCACTGTAACCTAGGTAAACTTTATGTAGGTATTTGCTTGACATCTTATTGTATGATAAATAATATGAAAAAATACATCACTGTAGTTAAGTGTTAATTAGTTAGTTAAGTGCAGGATTCCTACCGCACATTCACAGTTTTAAGCTACAATTCTATTCTGGGAAACATTTTAATCATATTTAGTGCCTTGTATGCAAACTGGGTGCTAACATCAAAATCTGTAAAAACGATCAACTTTCTTGTTGGAATTGTCTATATTCATTATATTTATATGTGAAATATTGTCCGAGAAAAAAACCCATTTTCACATCATTAGAGCGGAACAACTCTATTGAGCTCACTTGACAGTGCGCAAGGACCAGGGGTGAAAGTGAGCCGGTACAATCCGGTACTGCGTACCACTAAAAGATTCTGCGCCGGTACGCGACCGGGAAGAGGGAAGAACGGCTGTCTGCTATGAAGCCGTTATCCAGAACCAGTTACGGCTGCAAAAACTCAAGAGCACACAAAGAAGATCCGCTCCCATAGGCAGTCTAATTATGCGTTCACACCGAATGCGGATTCTGCGATAGGAGTGGCCGATTTACATGTTATCCCTACATAGAGGCACGTTCAGGAGCGGAGCGGCGCGAGGCGGTGCGAAGGAGACGAAGGACATGGTGCGAAAGGCGGTGCCCAGCGAAGCGAGAGCGGTGGACGAGTTGAAAAACCTGAACTTTTTTATAAATTTGCGTCCAACCAATCAGGGACTGGATGTGGCTGTGACGTTGGGTGAAGGACCGCAGCGGAGAAGAAGCGGTTGTCAGTGATGATGGAGGACCAGATCATAGTGGCGGTGTGCAGCAAGCCAGAGTTGTATGACTCAACTAATTATTTTTACAGAGACAAAGAGACAAGTACAGAAAGGACCTGGCCTGGAGAAGAGTCAGTGAGGAGACTGGAGTAGCAGGTAAAACTTAAAAATAGCGCCATTGTACTACTGTCTTTTGGCTAATTTATATCGGCACGTCACTTGCTATATATATCTTATATTTAGGAGATGTGGACATTAAAAATCGGCAGTTTTTTTATTGAGCTGAGATTTATTTACTCACCGAAGACAGATGGATGGGCGTTCAGCAGCGGGGATACAGCGCCGGTAGTTGGTGTCCCAGAGGCCGATTTGTCTCCCAACGCGGGACAGCAGATCTTTGAACTGGGTCCTGGATAGACGGAAGTACTGCTGAAATCGACCATCGTCCAGACGCAGCTCCTGGAGTAAGTGGTGGTACTCTCCGAACTGTTCCCGTCCCTGAAGAATCTCGTGAATCCAGGGACGTTGACGTCGGTGACCTATTTCGGCTCTCCACAGGTAAAACACCGTAATTAGGTCCGTGAAATCCATGTCTGCCATGTTCAGTTGAAACCAGCAAGCAGCAGATGGAAGCTCCTCCTATTTGATGACGCGGTGAAGGGTTGCTGCTTGTTGCCATTTGGCAACGCGTAGTTCACGCGGAATGTCAAGCGAGCAAAAGCACACAAATGACGCGAAATATTCGCAGAATCCACCTTTGGTGTGAACGCACCATTAAACACGACTCAATCTGTTTATAAATATAGCTTTTTTCCCCCCATTCCAAATAGTTTCTCCTATGCTGGAGCCTCAATGCTCTTGCTTTGCTTCTCTCCCCTCGGAGCTCAAGGCTTTTGTGAATGGCCAACATTTAAAACGTGCACCGCTACGTTTAATTTCTGTCTGCTTGCTGCTGTTGAGAATTAAAATCATTTAGTTTCATATATGTGTTTAGTTTGCATGTGGGAACATTAAACTGAGATTTAACATGAGTGAGCCTTAAGGAGAGGAATCACAGATCACAGCAGGAGTCAGGATGGAACAAGGGTGAAACAGAGGTTAGGAAGTTCTCAACAACTGCAAGCAGTAAATGCTGGTTGTATGAACAATAAAGCAATAAATGTTGACTTTTGGGCATGGTATAGATACCACAAGGGAGCTTGTCTAATTTACAGTGCCAGACTGCATAAGGGGGAGGCACAGTTAGTAAGCTTTGAAATAGATGGTATAAAGATGTTCTGGCAACTGTGATGAGTCAGACATCTGGGTAGAGATGCCATGCTTTGCTGAAACCTACGATCTCTCCGTAAGGCCTTACGTAATTTTCTTTCTTTGTGTTATTCTGTATGTATTAATTTTGCATTGGAAATCATTGGACTTATTATCTTCCGACTTAAACTTGTGTTAATCTTACTTTCCTGCTCTTCATCTGTTCTTTCTCACGACATCCGGACTGGGTGAGGTTGAGGCCGCAAGGATATCAGTGATAGCATTATTTTACCTCAATACTGCTAAATACCCCACCTAAAAGCAAAGGGAGATTAACTAGTTGTGTTTCATGTTATTTTGCTGAATTACAAAAACACAGTACAGCTCGAAAACACCACTTACGACCAGAGATTTCACATATATTACACAAGAGTGCATGTGCGCTTACCTCCAAAACAGAACGGTTGCCAACGGGATCGGTGCGTTCGATTTAATGGACTGGGAGATTTTACACAGGTGGTGCACAGACATAACAAATCGCAGCTTGCATTAGGACAGGACGAACAATAAGTCACTTACCATCTACAGACGTTTAAACAAAAATCTCAAAAACAACCGAACTGTAAAACTTTTAATTTAAATGATATCAAAACTTGACCATAATGGAGAGAACAATAACTTCTTTGTTCAAAAGAAAAGACAGAAACTGAAGAAAAGTTATGCATCAAAAATACATGGCAGTTCTTTAACAATTGAAATATATATATACTGGTCCTTCTCAAAATATTAGCATATTGTGATAAAGTTCATTATTTTCCATAATGTCATGAGGAAAATTTAACAAAGTGTTCCCAGAGTGCTGTATCAAGGCACCTCAGTGGGAAGTCTGTGGGAAGGAAAAAGTGTGGCAGAAAACGCTGCACAACGAGAAGAGGTGACCGGACCCTGAGGAAGATTGTGGAGAAGGGCCGATTCCAGACCTTGGGGGACCTGCGGAAGCAGTGGACTGAGTGTGGAGTAGAAACATCCAGAGCCACCGTGCACAGGTGTGTGCAGGAAATGGGCTACAGGTGCCGCATTCCCCAGACCTGGGCTACAGAGAAGCAGAACTGGACTGTTGCTCAGTGGTCCAAAGTACTTTTTTCGGATGAAAGCAAATTCTGCATGTCATTCGGAAATCAAGGTGCCAGAGTCTGGAGGAAGACTGGGGAGAAGGAAATGCCAAAATGCCAGAAGTCCAGTGTCAAGAACCCACAGTCAGTGATGGTCTGGGGTGCCGTGTCAGCTGCTGGTGTTGGTCCACTGTGTTTTATCAAGGGCAGGGTCAATGCAGCTAGCTATCAGGAGATTTTGGAGCACTCCATGCTTCCATCTGCTGAAAAGCTTTATGGAAATGAAGATTTCATTTTTCAGCACGACCTGGCACCTGCTCACAGTGCCAAAACCATGGTTTACTGACCATGGTATCACTGTGCTCAATTGGCCTGCCAACTCTACTGACCTGAACCCCATAGAGAATCTGTGGGATATTGTGAAGAGAACGTTGAGAGACTCAAGACCCAACACTCTGGATGAGCTAAAGGCCGCTATCGAAGCATCCTGGGCCTCCATAAGACCTCAGCAGTGCCACAGGCTGATTGCCTCCATGCCACGCCGCATTGAAGCAGTCATTTCTGCCAAAGGATTCCCGACCAAGTATTGAGTGCATAACTGTACATGATTATTTGAAGATTGACGTTTTTTGTATTAAAAACACTTTTCTTTTTTTGGTCGGATGAAATATGCAAATTTTGTGAGATAGGAATTTTGGGTTTTCATGAACTGTATGCCAAAATCATCCGTATTAAGACAATAAAATACCTGAAATATTTCAGTTAGTGTGCAATGAATCTAAAATATATGAATGTTAAATTTTCATCATTACATTATGGAAAATAATTAACTTTATCACAATATGCTAATATTTTGAGAAGGACCTGTATAACAGAGGATGAGACGACCCACCATTTGCCTTTTCAGCTGGAGACTGGACCAGCAACTGAAGCGCATCATTTCTGGAGAAGAGTCCCAAGTGGATTTCATTTATTCTCCTTTGTTGGCCAACGAAAATTCATGATCGAGGTTTCTGGAATGAGAAGGCCAGAAATTTCACTTGCCGATCGAAGACGTGAGTTTAACACGTAACCAAAACCACAGAGTTTCAAGGAGACGCAACTTTCCCTCCTTGCTTGGTTCTAGTCGACTGCTGATGGTCAGATCATATTCTTCCTTTTTGCCAAGGAGGACAAAGGATGAAGATTGACCGCGCTTCCTGAAGTTAATTGTGGAGGCCCATTAACTTCCAACTTTCCCCGTCCTCCTCTCTCCCTCTGCTCAGAAGGAAGACTCCAACAAAATAAAACCTATCTTTTTTAATTTTTCCTGTATTTTGTTATTAAAGATAGCATGGGCAGAATAGAGTAGGAAATTTTAGTGCGATTAGAGTCGCCATTTAGAGTCTAATGTGTTCTGAATTGTATGTGCATGCCATTGTTTTGAAACTTGCTGTTACTTTCAGAGACCGCCGTGTCTCGCAAGTGTGTAAACACCTGCGCGCAGGTGCGCTGTGAAACTGAACTGTTATAATGACCTCATGGGGAAATTCACCATTTTCTTTGTCTTCAACTTTACTACTTACTAGCTTGCTGCCAAAAGTTTTATAACCCTTTGTGTGCTCACCCCAGCCCAGAGTTGGGGGATGTTTTATGACTGTGCATTTCACTGAGCTACACTTTCTGGCAAGATTTGCTCCCAAAGTTCCGTTCAACACCATATTCTCTTGTCATATAATCACTTTGGCCATAACTGCTTGTTGATTCCATACGCACTCCCTGCTGTTTTGCTTTATTTTGTTTAGTTAGGTTTTTTACCCCCTTTTTGTGTAAAACTTTGCATGTTTGAGTAGGGGAAGATTATTAAATCGGAAGAGCAGATTGTATCAGGCTGTGATTTAATAAATATTCACATAGATAAAGAGAAGGCGTGTTGTGTTTATTTTGTGCAAGAGTGATTCGTCAGTCAAAATAAGGTTAAAAGTTCCCCACGTTTCGGTAGAAACGGTTGATTAAACAGTGACATCTCTGGTAATAGTTATCAATTATTACCGAGTATTTAACAGTTGTAATTATCAAAGTTACATTGTCACAGTTACAACACCAGAAGACATCCCTGGTCTTCAATTCATAAATGAGGATTTTGGTTAAGAAATTTATTTTGTCAAATTATGATTGTTAATTATAATTCTTGATAAATATTAATTAATCGATAATCATAATTCCAACAATGTTATTCTTTTGAGACATATGGGCTTGAGTTTGAGTCGTGATGGGAGAAGAGAAGCGATAAACCTGCAGATCATTGAATTAGCAGATAAAGAAGATCAAAACTCATTCAGACATATTCGAGCCTTGGGTTGAGATTCGTGAACGCTGTTGATAGTGATCAGAAAAATGTAAGTGTGTTAGTGTAACATGTTTAGCAAAGGTTACAGAGGACAATGAAATAATAAAATTATGTATGCACATGGAGATTTTATGAAACAGACCGAAAGGGGGCAATGAGATAGGAATGCTTTGACAAAGAAAGATAAAGTAAAAGTGAAAACATATTCCAGTAGGAACTACTGCCTACAACTATGGTACTGTCCAAAAAACGGAGTCATTGTTAATTTATATACATTTTACAATTTTAAAGTGATGTTGAACAATATTTCTTTTGGGTTTATGAAGATGTTCATTTGGACATTGGGTGGCTCGTACTCGTACTCGTCATCTTCCGCTTATCTGGGACCGGGTCGCAGGGGCAGCAGACTCAGCATAGACGCCCAGACGTCCCTCTCTCCAGACACCTCCTCCAGCTCCTCCAGGGGGAGCCCAAGGCGTTCCCAGGCCAGCCGAGAGACATAGTCCCTCCAGCGTGTCCTGGGCCGTCCCCTGGGCCTCCTCCCGGTGGGACGTGCCTGGAACACCTCCCGAGGAAGGCGTCCAGGAGGCATCCGGTATAGATGCCCGAGCCACCTCAACTCTCGATGTGGAGGAGCAGCGGCTCTACTCCGAGCCCCTCCCGGATGGCCGAGCTCCTCACCCTATCTCTAAGGGAGTGCCCGGCCACCCTACGGAGGAAGCTCATTTCAGCCGCTTGTATCCGGGATCTCGTTCTTTCCAAAGTTCATGGACATAGGTGAGGGTAGGAACGTAGACCGACCGGTAAATTGAGAGCTTTGCTTTTCAGCTCAGCTCTCTTCACCACAACGGACCGGAAACGCGACCCCATTACTGTGGCAGCCGCACCGATCCGTCTGTCGATCTCCTGCTCCATTTTCCCCCTACTCGTGAACAAGACCCCGAGATACTTAAACTCCTCCACTTGAGGCAGGAACTCCCCTCCAACCTGAAGAGGACAAGTCACCCTTTTCCGGTCGAGTACCATGGCCTCGGACTTGGAGGAGCTGATCCTCATCGCAGCTGCTTCACACTCGAACCGCCACAGCGCATGCTGTAGGTCTTGGCTAGAGGGGGCCAGCAGGACCACGTCATCCGCAAAAAGAAGAGACGAAATCCACTGGTCCCCAAACCAGACCCCCTCCGGCCCTTGGCTGCGTCTAGAAATCCTGTCCATAAAAGTTATTAACAGGACCGGTGACAAAGGGCAGCCCTGCCGGAGTCCAACATGCACCGGGAACAGGTCCGACTTAGTGCCGGCAATGCGGACCAAACTCCTGCTCCGCTCGTACAGGGACCGGATGGCCCCTAATAAAGGGCCTGCGATATCATACTCCTGGAGCACCCCCCACAAGGCATCACGAGGGACACAGTCGAATGCCTTCTCCAGGTCCACAAAACACATGTGAACCGGTTGGGCAAACTCCCATGAACCCTCGAGCACCCTGTAGAGGGTATAGAGCTGGTCCAGTGTTCCACGGCCGGGACGAAAACCACACTGCTCCTCCTGAAGCCGAGGTTCGACTATCGGTGGGACTCTTCTCTCCAATACCCTGGCGTAGGCCTTATCAGGGAGGCTGAAGAGTGTGATCCGCCTGTAGTTGGAACACACCCTCCGTCATAAGAAGGGGGACCACCACCCCAGTCTGCCAGTCCAGAGGCACTGTCCCCGACCGCCACGCAATGTTGAAGAGGCGTATCAACCATGACAGCCCTACAACATCCAGAGACTTGAGGTACTCAGGGCGGATCTCATCCACCCCCGAAGCCTTGCCACCGCGGAGCTTTTTAACCACCTCGGTGACTTCAGCCTGGGTGATGAAAGAGTCCAACCCCGAGTCCCCAGCCTCTGTTTCCACCACGGAATGCGTGATGGCAGGATTGAGGAGATCCTCGAAGTACTCCTTCCACCGCCCGATAATGTCCTCACTCGAGGTCAGCAGTCTCCCACCCCCACTATAAACAGTGTTGGCGAAGCACTGCTTCCCCCTCCTGAGGCGCCGGACGGTTTGCCAGAATCGCTTCGAGGCCAACCCGTAGTCCTTCTCCATGGCCTCACCGAACTCCTCCCAGGCCCTAGTTTTTGCCTCTGCCACAGCCTGGGCCGCAGCGCGCTTGGCCTCACGGTACCCGTCAGCCGCCTCAGGAGTCCCACAAGCCAACCACAGCCGATAGGACTCCCCCGGGATCTGGTCGAAGCTCTCCCGGAGGTGGGAGTTGAATACATCCCTGGCCGAGGGCTCCGCCAGGCGTTCCCAGCAGACCCTCACTATGCGCTTGGGCCTGCCAAGTCTGTCCGGCTTTCTCCTCCTCCAGCGGATCCAACTCACCACCAGGTGGTGATCAGTGGACAGCTCAGCCCCTCTCTTCACCCGAGTGTCCAAAACATGCGGCCGAAGGTCTGATGATACGACAACAAAGTCGATCATCAACCTGCTGCCTAGGGTGTCCTGGTGCCAAGTGCACTGATGGACACCCTTATGTTTGAACATGGTGTTCGTTATGGACAATCCGTGACTAGCACAGAAGTCCAATAACAAAACACCACTCGGATTCAGATCGGGGAGGCCATTCCTCCCAATCACGCCTCTCCAGGTGTCACTGTTGTTCCCCACGAGGGCGTTGAAGTCCCCCAGAAGAATAATGGACACTATCCAGCACCCCCGACAGGGACGCCAAGAAGGCCGGGTACTCTGCACTACCACTCGGCCCGTAGGCTGAAATGATAGTCAGAGACCTCTCCCCAACCCGAAGGCACAGGGATACGACCCTCTCATCCACTGGGGTAAACCCCAACACAAGACGGCTGAGCTGGGGGGCAACAAGCAAACCCACACCAGCCCGCCGCCTCTCCCCGTGGGCCACTTCAGAGTAGAAGAGAGTCCGACCCTTCTCAAGGACATGGGTTCCAGAGCCCACGCTATGCGTGGAGGCGAACCCGACTATTTCTAGATAGATATCTCTTGACCTCCCGCACAAGCTCAGGCTCCTTCCCCCCCAGCGAGGTGACATTCCACGTCCCTAGAGCCAGCCTAAGCATCCGGGGATCAGGCCGCTGAGGTCTCCACCTTCGTCCGCCACCCAATCCTCTTTGCACCGGTCCCTCACGGTTCCCACTGCAGGTTGTGGACCCACTGGAGGATGGCCTCGCGTCTCTCGTTCGGGCTTGGTCCGGCCGGGTCCCGCGAGGAGCAACCCGGCCACCAGGTTCTCTCCGACAAGTCCCGACCCCAGGCCTGGCTCCAGGGTGGGACCCAGGCTCTGCCATACCGGGCGACGTCACGTGCCTCGATATTTTGGTCCTCATGAGGGATTCTTGAACCACTCTTTGTCTGATCCATCACCTATAGCCTGTTTTCCATGGGAGACCCTACCAGGGGCATTTAGGCCCAAGACAACATAGCCTCTAGGATCATTTGAGCACTCAAACCCCTCCACCACGTTAAGGTGGCGGTTCAAGGAGGGGACATTGGGTGGCTGTTTAAACTTATTAAGTCCAGTAATTTGTTTTCCTTCTGCTTGTTTCTCCCTCTTTTGGAGGAAAACAGTTGAGTTTGGGAAGCAGATGTATTACAAACAGCCTGATGTGAGGATATATTTTGGTAATGTCAGATATAGTTTATAACTAAGGCAAAAATAATTTGTTTGGTAAAGAGAGTAAAAGGTCTGTTGCTGGACGTGACAAAAATGTTGTGACCAAACCTGAGCTAAACCGTTCTTCACTTTGTCTATACATCTAATGTTTTATTCCATTCACCGCACATTCTATTCTAAACTGAGCCACATCAAATTCCAAACACTCTGCCTCTTTGAAGCTTCTTCTCCAGCTTTTTGCTTTATCTTTACTTAGTCTATTGTTCTCCCTCCACTCAACTGCCTGTCTTATACCATTAAGGGTGTATTTTTCTTCTTACTCACCAGTGATGGAAGTTTTGCAATTATTTATTCTTTAAATCTTATCATTGAGCTGTAAAGCTGAAGTCAGACAGAGTGTGGGTTCTGTGAGTTTTGAAACTTGCATGACCAGTAAATTATTTGCCACAAATAGGAATGATTAGAATTGTTTTAGTTATAAACATAAGAAAAGGACTGCCTGTTAGTAAGGAGAACTGGACTTAATAATGATGGAGTAAACTAAGAAGGGGATGATGCTTACAAAGTCTGGGTAACTGGATGAAGAAAATGAAACTGTAAGGACTGGCCTTTGAGCCTCACTGTAAGTATAATGGATTAGTGGCTTTTCCTTTTGTAAAATGATCTTTAAAGACATCCTGATCTTCAGGCAATATTTTATTTTTTCCAACATCCAATTACCAATTTTATAACCCAAATTCCAATGAAGTTGGGATGTTGTGTAAAACGTAGAAAAAATAGAACAAAATGATTTGCAAATCCTGTTCAACCTCTATGCAACTGAATACACTACAAAGACAAGATATTAAATGTTCAAACTGATAAACTTTATTGTTTTGAGGGGTTTTTTGTTGCAAATATTAACACATTTTGAATTTGATGTGTACCCCTTTCATTCACTCATAGACTCCTGGAGTTAGGCACCAACTCCCCCATGACCCACTATGGAATAAACTGTATAGAAGATGAATAAATGAATGAATGAATTTGATGTTTGCAACATGTACCAAAAAAGTTGGGACAGGGGCATGTTTACCGCTGTGTCACACTCCTGAGAGAGGAGAGGACAAAGTGGTGAGTTGAATCTAGATTTAAAAAAGTGTGACAAATGACTGGGGGTCATTGCGTGAAATAAGAAACAAACCCTGTAAACCTAGGCACTAACAGGTAACAGCAGTGCGCCGGAGTCCTGCTTAAAGTATTGGTGAAAATACTGAAAATTCCGTGGTTATAGGGGACGACAGAGTCCTCTTAAGTATTAAGAAAGTAATACTAAAATTCCGTGTTTCCAGAACGGCGGAGTCCGCGTTTAAGTATTTTAAACAACAAAAAATACTAAGAAAAATCCGCGTTTAAATGTGCGCATGTGAGAAATGAATGGAGGATTTAAACCACTAGGTTTTGCCTCATACCAAAGCAGTGGGATTGTAAGTGATTAACTTTTGTGAATGCAAAGGCAAGAATTCTCCACTCGAAAGAGTTGAAGTGAGAAATACCACAAAAGGAGATTTTTCTGTCACCCTATTGAGCAGAATATACCAGTATTTAGAATACCCTAGGTATTTATATGCTGGACCAAATTTAAATAAAAGAAATGGGAAAAGGGTGATTTAAATACACTAAAATGAATAATAATGTAAAAATTGGAAATGTATGGAAGCACAGGATCAAATTAAAATATTAAAATTAAAATATTTAGATAAATGGATAACCACATATCATTATGATGGTCGTTTAAACTCTAAAAAATTAGGTGATCTATAGGATGCAATAATTAAAAGTACATTAAAAGTAAATGTGATTTAAGAAAAATGGACAAAGAAGGTTATGAGGATGTAGATTATTGCTTAAAAGTAACTAAAAAGAGAGAGATGTGATGCAGGAGACAAGAATGGACGTTTTTGTGGAAAGCAGAAAAGGTCAGAGTGCTAAGAAGTAATTTTTGATGGATTTACAAAGTAGAACAGCAGGACAGAAGAAGGGGAGTAAAAAGAGTAGGTGGAAAGTTTTTGTTTTGTACCAAAGATCTGATGAGGTTTGACAGGATTGGATGGGCTAAAATGAGTCCCTTTGGTGAATAAATCCATCCCCACCATGTCTGTACCTCATGTATGTTTTATTTGTGTTTATTTTTTATTATTATTGTTTTGAGACGCTGAAGGCTGTTGATACAGCATGTCATGGAGGTTCATGGCATGACATGGTTTTTTTGTGTAACCTTAGAAAATATTTGACTCTTTTTAATAGCCAGAGTGAAACAAAAAGAGGAATAACCTTTTGAAGAATATAGGATTATACTGACAAAAGTGTTTAAAATACATAGTGGTCTACAAGAAGATGAAGACGAGCAAGGATCTTATTAACAGCAGTTAAAAACAAAATGCACTACATGCTGGTTCCAGGGATGCAATTAATACCTGGGTAAGGAGATATTTTATAGGGTTCCCCACAGCAAATCTAGAAGACTATGTAAATCATGCCCTCCATGCAGAAAAAGTTATGAAGGATAAAAAAAAAAAAAAAACGGAAATAAATAAATAAATAATTAAATAGGCAACACCTTTTTTCAGCAAGAAGAAGAAGAAGAGCAGATTTATTATTAAAACAACAGAGGAAGAGAAAAAGTTAGAGGCAGAGGACAAAAACCGCAGGGGTCAGAGAGGAGTGAGCAGAGGAAATTAAAGACAATATACCTCAGGGTGCTGGTGTTGTGGAATGTTCCCTGAGTGTCCGGTAAATCTATTGGGACGAGATAGATTACTACATCTGGGGTTAGCATTAATTCCGACCTCAGAAGGACATATTGTAGTAAAGAGAAAAGCAGAACTCAGCCAAGGAGATTATTTCGTGTTAAAAGGAGTGGGACCACCTTATTACCACTATTAACTGGATGTTCTGAATAAGCCACCCCTAGACGTAGGGACAGCTTTACTAACAGAAGGAAGAAATGTCATTACTCAACTACAAGATCAGATGACACCAGATGATCTACATATTACCATGTGGTATAAAAATACTCCTGGACCAGATTAAACTTACGAAGAAGCATTAAATAAAGTAACCCCTACACAAGTCATGGTAACTTATGTTTATACAGATAGGAAGAGTACGTCAGTTGCTGAAATAGTGTTAGAGGAAGACACTAGGAAGCTCTGCAACATGTGGTCACTTCCACACACGTCTTTATTCAAGGATAAAGAACTCAAGTGTCATGATCAGAGGGGAAAGGATGCCACAGACTGGTTTGTAACAATAATGAATACAGAAACTAGTGCATCCACAGGATTAATTAGAAAATCATTATTCTGGACAGTGACAGTGCAGGAAGGGATACATTTGCATACAAAACAACAATGAGAACTATTCCTTACTGAACAGGAGGAACAGTTTTTGAATGAAGTCCCTGATAAGTTATGGTCAAAAGACCCTACTGATGTAGGTTTAGTAAAGGAGCAGTACCTGTTCAGATTAGAGCAAAAACAGAATACAGGCCCAGAGTAAAACAATACCCTTTGAAATATGATGCTCGTGAAGGGATAAAACCAGTAATAAAGGATTTAATAACTGCAAGGGTGATAATAAAATGTGAGGATTCACCATGTAACACCCCCATTTTTCCAGTGAAAAAAAAAACAAAAACAAGCTCCATCAACAGGAAAGATAGGCAGTTCTGGTTTGCATTTACCTTTGAGGGACAAATATATACTTATACCAGACTACCTCAAGCCTACTGTGAAAGTCTAACTATATACTTTCAGGTAATGAGTGCAAGTATGGCCAAGTTTGACCCTCCAGGAGGTAGTCATGTTTTATTATATGTTGATGATGTGCTAGCCTCTCCTGATGAGGAGACCTGTAAAAATGACACCATAACATTATTAAAACATTTAGCAGAAGAGGGACACAACGTCAGTAAAAAGAAACTTCAATTGTGTAAAAATGAGGTTAAATACTTAGGTCATAATCTTAGCGCAGGGGGACGCACAATTGTAGAAGAAAGAAAGACTGCAATATTACAAGTTCTAAAACCAGTAACAAAAAAGCAAATGATGTCCTTCCTTGGACTAACTAATTATTGTAGAAACTGGGTGCCAAATTGTGCAGAAATAGTAGCTCCATTAAACAAATTAATGTATGAGGAAGAGCTGAAAATGACGTCGGAACTAAGATGGAGTGTAGAAGCTGAAGAAGCATTTACTAACATAAAACAAGTTCTAGTTTCCAGTACTGCTTTGGCATTACCAGACTATAGTAAACCGTTTGTTCAGATGATAGATTGCAAGGGACATTTTATGACTTCAGTTCTGGTTCAACAACATGGAGATAAAATGAAAACAATAGCCTATTTCTTTTCAAAACTAGATAGTGTTGCGTGTGTGCAACCATATTATGTGAGAGTTGTAATTGCAGCCTAAAATGACAGTTGCAGTGCTACAATAGTGTTGTTTCACCTTTTAACCTCAAGAGTTTCCCATGCAGTTTCAGCATTAATACTGCAAAATTAGAAAAAAAATAAAATAAAATAAAAAATTAGAAGTGATTTGCAGGATCACGAAATAGTTTATGTGAATTATTTCTCTAAAAAGATGAGAGGGAGAAGACACAAACAGGATATGCATTGGTGACAATGGATATAGTGTTAGAAAAGATGCAACAACAAAGCTCACTACAGGAGATAGCAATGTGGAAAAAAAAACATGGAGCTGCATTAAAAGATGAAAACTATATACAGTGCCTTGCGAAAGTAATTGGCCCCCTTGAACTTGTCAGCCTTTTGCCACATTTCAGGCTTCAAACATAAAGATATAAACTTCTAATTTTTTGTGAAGAATCAACAACAAGTGGGACACAATCGTGAAGTGGAATGAAATTTATTGGATGTGTCAAACTTGTTTAACAAATACAAAACTGAAAAGTGGGGCGTGCAATATTATTCGGCCCCCTTGCGTTAATTACTTTGTAGCGCCACCCTTTGCTGCAATTACAGCTGTAAGTCGCTTGGGGTATGTCTCTATCAGTTTTGCACATCGAGAGACTGAAATTATTGCCCATTCTTCCTTGCAAAACAGCTCGATCTCAGTGAGGTTGGATGGAGAGTGTTCGTGAACAGCAGTCTTCAGCTCTTTCCACAGATTCTCAATTGGATTCAGGTCTGGACTTTGACTTGGCCATTCCAACACCTGGATACGTTTATTTGTAAACCATTCCATTGTAGATTTGGCTTTATGTTTTGGATCATTGTCTTGTTGGAAGATAAATCTCCGTCCCAGTCTCAGGTCTCTTGCAGACTCCAACAGGTTTTCTTCCAGAATGGTCCTGTATTTGCCCCCATCCATCTTCCCATCAATTGTGACCATCTTCCCTGTCCCTGCTGATGAAAAGCAGGCCCAAACCATGATGCTGCCACCACTATGTTTGACAGTGGGGATGGTGTGTTCAGGTTCATGAGCTGTGTTGCTTTTACACCAAACACATCGTTTTGCATTGTGGCCAAACAGTTTGATTTTGGTTTCATCTGACCAGAGCACCTTCTTCCACATGTTTGGTGTGTCTCCCAGGTGGCTTGTGGCAAACTTTAAACGAGACTTTTTATGGATATTTTTGAGAAATGGCTTTCTTCTTGCCACTCTTCCATAAAGACCAGATTTGTGCAGTGTACGACTGATTGTTGTCCTATGGACAGACTCTCCCACCTCAGCTGTAGATCTCTGCAGTTCATCCAGAGTGATCATGGGCCTCTTGGCTGCATCTCTGATCAGTCTTCTCCTTGTTCGAGATGAAAGTTTAGAGGGACGGCCGGGTCTTGGTAGATTTGCAGTGGTCTGATACTCCTTCCGTTTCAATATGATTGCTTGCACAGTGCTCCTTGGGATGTTTAAAGCTTAGGAAATCTTTTTGTATCCAAATCTGGCTTTAAACTTCTCCACAACAGTATCTCGGACCTGGCTGGTGTGTTCCTTGGTCTTCATGATGCTCTCTGCGCTTTGAACAGAACCCTGAGACTGTCACAGAGCAGGTGCATTTATACGGAGACTTGATTACACACAGGTGGATTCTATTTATCATCATCAGTCATTTGGGACAACATTGGATCCTTCAGAGATCCTCACTGAACTTCTGGAGTGAGTTTGCTGCACCGAAAGTAAAGGGGCCGAATAATATTGCACGCCCTGCTTTTCAGTTTTTTATTTGTTAAAAAAGTTTGACACATCCAATAAATTTCATTCCATTTCACAATTGTGTCCCACTTGTTGTTGATTCTTCACAAAAAATTTTAATTTTATATCTTTATGTTTGAAGCCTGAAATGTGGCAAACTGTTGAAAATTTCAAGGGGGCCAAATACTTTTGCAAGGCACTGTATGACCAGATAATAAACCTGTCCTACCAAAGAACCTATAAAGGAAAGCAATATTTGAGCCATTGTGTACATAATGTCTCAACAGGGGGGAATAGTAGGACAGATATATTAATATTATATAATATATTGATTAAATTCTAAATTCTTATTAAAAAAAGTTTTTGTAAAACATGTTTAGCATGTGTAAAACATAATCCACAAGGGAATTTAAGACCACGAAGGGGACAATTTTCAAAACTAAGATACCCTTTTCAAACAATTCATATGGATTTTATTGAGTTAAACCACAGTGAAGGAAAAAAGTTCTGTTTAGTCATTATAGATATATTTTCTAAACGGATAGAACTATTTCCAACTAAACAGTACAAGCACCTCAGGGCTAACACCCTAGGAAATGTTATTTGGAAGACCATACAGATTACCACAGTTAAAAAAATAAGTGGGAGTTAGATGAAGAAGCCAATCTAGCTGATTATATGAGGAGTATGTTAGAAACCAACAGAAATAAATTTAAGCTATGAGGAATGTTCTATTTCCCAGCAGGAAAACCAACTAGTGAAACCAGGAGACTGGGTGTTAATAAGGAGTGTAAAGAAGAAACATTGGTATTTCACCTAAGTGGGAGGATCCATATCAGGTATTATTAACCACTGCAACGGCAGTAAAAATAGCTGAGAGATCAACCTGGATTCACCTTACACATTGTAAAAAGATCATTTCGGTTGAAAGCTCCATCAGGGGAAGTGATTTATAGACTGATAATAGGGTGGACCCAGACATTTAGAGTCTGGAGAGACCCGGAAGTCAGTGAAGAAAATTAAGACACTGGAACCATTTAGAGGAGTGAAAATTTCAGCCAAAATGATTTCTAGATGGATGAACAATGCTTTCCGATGCTGGGTGGTTATATTTTTTTCCTTATATTGATTTTTATTTTTGTGGTATTTCTGGGAACCAGTCAAGATGAATTAGAATGTAACAACATCTGCTATGAGTCATATGAAACAAGTAGCGTTAAGTTAAGGTAGGCAAGATAACCTAACTATGTGCACTAAACAAACTTCTTATACTTATGGCATGTATGGCAGTGTGCGTGAAATATAAAACCATAGCTGTGGTGCTGATCCCACTCATGAGCTTGACCAAATGAGGAAGGAAAGGACAGGATTATAGAAGTTATAAATGGTACTTAACTAATGACAGAAGAGACACCTCATTGTCCACGATGGTAGCTGATGAAGGAAATAATTGGACACCAGAGTGGTGCACCACTGCTTATGCTAGTCATCAAAAGAAGTTGTTTAAGTTCCATAAAGCTGATAATGCAATCCAGGTAACAGAGCGAAGAGAGTGAAAATTATGTTAGGAAAGTTAACCACAGATGACTAAGTTCCAGGTTATTACAGGAGTATCAGGAACAAATAATAACTGGTTATTGATGGTAGAGTAAGCGGCTAACATGACTAAAAGAGATTGTGTTGTGTGTTTGGGTCCCAGGGTTTTTGTTACAAATAATTCCAGCTGTGATACCACAACTCTGTGTGATGGACGTAATGAATCAAACTAATCCTAATGAAATGTGTCAGCACAAGGATTCTGTTTTTCCTGTAATTAGAGCAGATAAGGATAAATCAGTTATCCATAAGCGGGTCACCACTGGAAACTATACTTGTATAAATATGACAGAGAGAGGTAATAAATTGGGAAATCTCATTGCAGTATAGTGTATTACAATTGTAAAAGTAAATAAGTGTTTTAAACCAGTCTATAGAGAAGACATTTGGTGGTGGTGTGATGACAACAGGTTGTTTGATTGATCACCTTCAAAAGTAACAGGACTCTGTGCTTAATTACTTTATGGTTAGTAGATCAGAATCAGAAAAGCTTTATTGCCAAGTACGTTTTTGGACATACAAGGAATTTGTTTTGGCATAGTAGGTGCAATACAGTACAAATTAAACAGTATAAACATATCTACAATATAATATAAATATATGTGCACAGTTTTAAGTGAGTGAGAGTAAATATAGAGCAGTATAAGATGCAAGAGCAATACAACAGTGCAGGTGATCATTGTGCAAGTATGGCAGTGCAAGTAAAGCAGGAGTCCATGCTGAGCGTTAATGTAACGCATAAAGTTACAGGTTACAGGTGTCCTGTCAGCAAAAAAAGGGGGGGTGTGGGGGAAAGGGAGAGTGTCAGGGTGGTTTCTGGGCTTTGTTAACCAGGCTGGTGGCAGATGGGAAAAAACTGTTCTTGTGGCGTGAGGTTTTGGTCCGGATGGACCGCAGCCTCCTGCCAGAGGGGAGAGTCTCAAAGAGTCTGTGACCGGGGTGGGAGGGGTCAGCCAGAATCTTCCCTGCCCGCTTCAGGGTCCTGGAGGTGTACAGTTCCTGGAGCGACAGTAGACTGCAGCCAATCACCTTCTCAGCAGACCGAATGACACGCTGCAGCCTGCCCTTATCCTTGGCTGTTGCAGCGGCGTACCAGATGGTGATGGAGGAGGTGAGGATGGACTCAATGATGGCTGTGTAGAAGTGCACCATCATAGTCTTTGGCAGGTTGAATTTCTTCAGCTGCCGCAGGAAGAACATCCTCTGCTGGGCTTTCTTGATGAGGGAGCTGATGTTTGGCTCCCACTTGAGATCCTGGGAGATGATGGTTCCCAGGAAGCGGAAAGATTCCACAGTGTCAATTGTGGAGTCACAGAGGGTGATGGGGGCAGGTGGGGCTGGGTTCTGCCTGAAGTCCACAACCATCTCTACTGTCTTTAGAGCGTTGAGCTCAAGGTTGTTCTGGCTGCACCAGTCCAACAGATGGTCCACCTCCCATCTGTACGCAGACTCGTCACCATCAGAGATGAGTCCGATCAGGGTGGTGTCGTCCGCAAACTTCAGAAGCTTGACAGACTGGTGACTGGAGGTGCAGCTGTTGGTGTACAGGGAGAAGAGCAGAGGAGAGAGAACACAGCCTTGGGGGGAACCGGTGCTGATGGTCAGGGAGTCAGAGACGTGCTTCCCCAGCCTCACGCGCTGCTTCCTGTCAGACAGGAAGTCAGTGATCCACCTGCAGGTGGAGTCGGGCACACTCAGCTGGGAGAGCTTCTCCTGTAGCAGAACTGGGACGATGGTGTTGAAGGCAGAGCTGAAATCCACAAACAGGATCCTGGCATAGGTTCCTGTGGAGTCCAGGTGCCGGAGGATGAAGTGAAGGGCTAGGTTGACTGCATCATCTACAGACCTGTTGGCTCTATAGGCAAACTGCAGGGGATCCAGGAGGGGGTCGGTGATGTCTTTTAGGTGTGAGAGCACAAGGCGCTCAAAGGACTTCATCACCACAGAGGTCAGGGCGACGGGTCTGAAGTCATTAAGCCCTGTGGTCCTTGGCTTCTTGGGAACAGGGACGATGGTGGAGGACTTGAAGCAGGCTGGCACATGACATGTCTCCAGTGAGGTGTTAAAAATGTCTGTGAAGACTGGAGACAGCTGATCAGCGCAGTGCTTCAGGCTGGCTGGTGAGACAGAATCCGGACCAGCAGCTTTCCGGGGGTTCTGTCTCCTGAAGAGTTTGTTGACGTCCCTCTCCGGGATGGAAAGAGCCGTCCTCGGCGTGGGTAGGGGGCTGGTGGGGGGGAACTTCAGGGTGGGGGTTGGAGGTGCCAAGGCCCTCTTGAGGTTGGGGAGCTGGGGGTGGTGGATTGTGGCTGCAGCTGTTGGGGGGCGTCGTGGGGGATGGTTGCAGGACTGTCCCTTTGTCTTTCAAAGCGGCAGTAGAACTCGTTCAGGTCGTTGGCGAGGCATCGGTCATTGATGGAGTGGGGGGCTTTCGGCTTGTAGTTGGTGATTAGCCCTTTCCAGACAGACGCAGAGTCGTTGGCTGAGAACTGGATTTGGAGCTTCTCAGAGTACAGTCGTTTGGCCTCTTTCACTGCCTTGCCAAACTTGTACTTAGCCTCTCTGTATATGTCTTTGTCCCCACTCCTGAAGGCCTCTTCCTTATCCAGTCTTAACCTTCTGAGTTTAGCTGTGAACCAGGGTTTGTCGTTGTTGTAACTCACCCTGGTGCATGATGGTACACAGCTGTCCTCACAGAAGCTGATGTAGGAAGTCACAGCCTCTGTGTACTCGTCCAGACTGTTGGTATTAGTCCTGAACACATCCCAGTCTGTACAGCCTAAACACGCCTGGAGATTCTCCACAGCCTCACTGCTCCACTTCCTTGTCGTCCTCACAACAGGTTAGTTTCTGCCTGTATGCAGGAATCAGGTGGACCATGATGTGGTCGGATTGGCCCAGTGCAGCACGTGGGACGGCGTGATAAGCGTCTCTGATGGTGGTGTAACAGTGATCCAGAATGTTGTCCTCTCTGGTCGGACATTTTATAAACTGTCTATATTTGGGGAGTTCATGGGTGAGATTACCTTTGTTAAAGTCGCCAACGACGATAACTAAGGAGTCCGGGTTGGTCCGCTCCACACTCAGTATCTGGTTGGCGAGCATGCGCTGTGCGACCTGCACGTTAGCTTGCGGCGGGATGTAAACACCGACCAGGATGAACGAAGCGAACTCACGGGGGGAATAGAAAGGCTTACAGTTTATGATGAAGGCTTCCAGGTCTGGAGAACAGTGCTGCTGAATCACTGTCACGTCGTTGCACCAACCACTGTTGAGGTAAAAACAGATTCCTCCACCTTTCGCTTTGCCGGAGAGTTCCGTGTCTCTGTCCGCTCTGTAGAGCTGGAATCCTGCCAGCTGCAGCGCAGAGTCCGGTATTAATCCACACAGCCACGTCTCCGTGAAGCACAAAACTGCCGATGAATAAAAGTCCCTGTTTTTCCCCAACAGCAGTTGTAGTTCCTCAATTTTGTTGGGAAGTGAGAGCACGTTAGAGAGAAATATTCCAGGTAACGGTGTTCGTAGTCCACGCTGGCGAAGACGTACCAGCACCCCAGCCTGTTTCCCTCTCTTCCGGCGTTTCACTGCGTGAACAAAGGTGAGCGCACCTTTGACCAGAATGTCCAAAAATTCCAGAAAAGTTGGAAATAACTCTTCTGGTGTAGTAGTCCTGATGTTCATGAGTTCTTCTCTGGTGAGAGAGCTCCGGGTACCATCACAGAAGACCGTTTTAAAGCAAAAAACAAAACAAAACAATGCGCACCAACACGCCGAGGCGACCATCTGCGGCGCCATCTTGGATCCATCCAAGATTAAGTAACAGATGGACTATCTAGTGTTAAATCCACATGATTGGCATGATAGGAAGTGCAGAGAAGTAGCTTGGCAGACTGAGGGAGACTCTACATACATAGATGCTATAGATGAATATAAATTAACTGATCAAGTAGCTGCAAGATTTGAATCAAGTATCTGTTGGTGGTGTACGTTGAACAGAAACGTAGACAGGATCAATTATATCCATTACAATGTACAAAAACTAGGAAATTGGACACAAAGCGGGTTTGAAACTGTCCATGACCAATTGGCTTCAACTTCCCTGATGACATTCCAGAATAGAACTGCTTTGGACATGTTGTTAGCTGAAAAAGGAGACGTTTGTGCTATTTTCGGAGAAAAATGTTGCACATTCACACCTAACAACACTGCTGCTGGCTGATGGCAGCCAAATGAAAGCCATAGAAGGTTTGAGATCTCTAAATGGCTAAATGAAAGCGCATTCTGGAGTAGACACCTCGATGTGGGACTCCTGGCTGGATATGTTTGGGAAGTATAACATTTTAGTATCATCAGTAATAATTTCCTTTGCAGTGTTTGCTGCAATTTTGACATTGTGTGGATGTTGTTGAATTCCCTGCCTTTGTTCTCTGTTTAACCGTCTTATCACCACAGCTATTTCTCCTATGGAAAGCAGAGTTACACAACTCTATCCGTTATTTAAACATCAGGATGATGAAGATGACGAGGATGGGACTGACCACTTTTCTGACCTGTACGAAGATCCATTTCTATATGATTCTGTGATTTAAATGTAAGTAAGTACCTCTGAGTATAATTGTCTTTGTACTCATGAAGATAATCTTACAGTTAAAAATCTGAGAGAAGTGGCTGTTTAAGTGATATGAGAATGTGAGCAAATATAAGACAAACAGGGGGGAAATGTTGGAATAATTGAATAAAGATTTGTCTTATAGTTTATCCTATTTTTTAAGTTAACTATTTGATCTTATAACCTTTCATGATGTTTGTGTGAGTAAAGGATGTGTGAGTTGTCTGCAGGCAAAGGTCATAAATGAAGCTTGGAAGGAAGCAGTCCAGTTGAGGAGGTCATAAAGATGAAGGCTGCTTGCTCTGAACAAAAGGCACAACTGGCCCTGGAAGCTGAAAGAAGACTGTGGGAATGTGTTGTTAATGGATAAAGTTGTTTATGACCTGTTTACGATGCAGCTGTTGTTTTCCCCCATCCTTCAGAGCAGCAACGTTCATTGTAACTAGGGACCACCCTAAATAAAAAGAGGATTCGGAGAGATGCTGTTCAGAGCAGTGCGAGATCTGTAACTGAGCACATCTTGACCGTTCTCCTCGCAAAGCGAGTAAAATAACTAATACTTTGTCTCTCTTTTCTTTTTGTGTTGTTATAAGTAGTGTAGGTTGTTTAAACCTGACACGCACGACCCTCCATGGGCTCACCAGAGGTAGCCTGACTGCCATTAGGTACCGAGATGAGATCCTCAGACCCCTTGTGAGACCATTTGCTGGTGCGGTTGGCCCTGGGTTCCTCTTAATGCAGGACAATGCTAGACCTCATGGGGGTTAAGTAGATCTGCTGGCAGGGGAGGAAGCTGGATAGACTGAAGAGCCATGAGTGTACTGAAGTTCTGCTCGGAACACCTAGCGGAGCCCTTGGTTAGGGACATGTTCAACTTCCACCTCCAGGAGAGCTATTCCTGGACTCGAGAGAGAGACTGGCAACGTAGTCAGAGTAGACCATGTTCTCTGCTTCTATTGTCAATGCAGTCACCCGTACCTATGGCTGTAAGGTCTGTGGTGCCTGTTGCAGCAGAAATCCTCAAACCAAATGGTGGACACTGGCAGTAAGGGATGCCGTCAAGCTGAAGAAGGAGTCCTATCACTACAGCCTGTGTGGTTGTGAGGACAAAACCTTGGGTATGGGAGGAGTTTGGTGAGGCTATGGAAAAAGAGAATTAGTATTTCGTGAGGCAATTCTGGCAAACTGTCCGGTGCCTCAGGATGGGGAAGCAGTATTTTGCCAACACTGTTTACAGTGGGGCTGGGGAGCTGCTCACCTCAAAGAGGGACATTGCTAGATGGCAGAAGGATAACTTTGTGGATCTCCCTAATCCTGTTGTCACATCTTTCCCACATCGTGGGTGGATGTCATTCGCCCTGAATGCAGGATGCTCAAGGGTTCATGTAAGTTCCCCAAACCATTCCAATTATGATTTGTGGATCTGGAGAAGGCATGTCCCTTGTGGTGCCCTGTGGGGGTGCTCCAGGAATACAGAATCCAGGACCTTTACTAGGGGCCATCTGGTTTCATTACAAGCACAAGTCTGGTTCACATTGCCGGAATTGGACCTGTTCCAGGTACATGTTTGACTCTGGCAGGGCTGCCCTATATCACAAGTCCTGTTTATAATTTTTACAGACAGGATTTATTTTTGCCAAGGGCCATAGAGGATTTGGTTTGGGGACCAGAGGACTTGTCTCTGGTTTTTGTGGATAGCAGGGTTCTGCTGGCTCCGTCTCTCCGGGACTTACAGCGTGCACTGGGATGGTTCACAGGTGAATAAGAAGCTCCTCCAAGTCTGAGGAAATGGCTCTTGGTCAGAAAAAGGTTGCTTTCCCTCTCCAGGTAGGGGGTGAGTCATTGCCTTGAGTGGAGGAGTTTAACTATCTTGGGGTCTTGTTCATAAGCAAGGGATAAATGAGTGGGAGATCAACAGATGCGTTACTGAGGCTGCCGCAGTAATGAGGATGCTGTGCCAATCTGTTGTGGTGAATAGAAAGCTGAGGCAAAAGGCAAGACTCTTAATTTACTGGTCAGTCCAAGTTCCTACCCTCACCCAGACTTTATTGTCATAAAGTCTGGGTCATGACCAAAAGAACGAGATACCGGATACGAGCGTTTGTATGAGCTTCCACTGCAGAGTGCCCCTGCACTTCATTAGAGATAATGTGAGGAACTTGACCATCCAAGAAAAGCTCGAAGTAGAGCTGCTGCTCCTTCACATTGAGAAGAGTCAGCTGAGGTGGCATGGATATCTGTTCCGGATGCCTCCTGGACACCTCCCTCAGGCAGTGTTTTAGGCACATCCCATCAGGAGGAGGCTCAGGGGATGACCCAGGACAAGATAAAGGGACAATAGCCCTGTTTCCACCAAAAGCCCTGGGATTTATAGCCTTAGGATATATGTTTTACCTGGGTAAAACGAATCCTGAGAATTTGAGTGCCATCTGTTTCCATTACTCAGAAAGGCCACACACTTCGTTTAGCTGAGCTTACCAGCCAGACCTGTTTGTAAGTGCAGCTCTGCTGCTCTAAAAACTCTAAAAGCAAATTTTAAAGTAGGCTCATTCTTGATAAACTGACTGTATATATTAAACTTTCAGGTATAGTTTCTCACCTAAAAACATCTTAAAACTACTTTTTGTGACAAATTAATGGTATCAAAATGATAAATGTGTACATTCACCTGCGTCATAACTGTAGCTGGTGCTGCAGTGCCTTGCTGCACACAGCCCGCCCCATTAACAATCCCAGGGAAATCTGGAAAGTCCTACCTCAGAGTAGGACCTTCTACCTTTGAAAATAAGGCCTCAGGAAAGTGAAATTATCAGGGCCCAGGGTGAAACATTCCCTGCAAAAGGGTAAGCAGGAGTTTTTTGCAAAGACTACAGCCTGTATCACAGGACAGGAATTGGAATGAAATATACATATCCAATATGCAACTTTGGCAGCTGTATTGATGGGAATCCATTGATTACGAACCTCATTGTAAAAAAGAAAAATATATTGCTTATAAATATATACTTCATATGTTAGTGGCTTTTTTGGCTTTGTTGGTATGATTAAAAATGCTCAACAATTACACCAAAGCAAATTCTCGTGGCCAGAAGCCACAAATCAGGTTTCCTTTTAATGAAAATGAAATTTATAAATTTTATTTTATTTAAGTAATTAACACTCATTTTCTTTTGAACTTTCAAGGGGTAGCTTTACTTATTGTTTGTTTCCATCCTACAGTCTAATTATTATTTTTTATTTGTCATACTTGCACATCAACACAAATGAAAAGGATAGCTATAAAGGAGCTCAAACTTCTGATAAATTTATTTTTCCCTTATCATTGCTTTTACATCCCCCCGTCCCCATTATTGCCCGGTGCTTGTTGTCCATTCATGCGTGATTGATGGAGGGATGCATCCCTCCCCACTTCTACCACTCAGCACTCAGCTTTCCCCAAAGCCTCTCCATCCTTCTCTTACCTGCTGTCACCAGATGGCTCACAACCTGCATCAAACAGTCAACCAAAGCCACAATTATCCTTCATGTTCAACAAAGGAAAACTCACACCAACAAATGTACATAGCGCCTACATAGCTATGCCCACACAAGTGCAGGTTGGAATATATGTATTAGCCTACACTTTTTAAAACTAATTTATTAAATCATTTATAGGATATCATTTGAACATTAGTTTGTGTTTGCACATAATTTTCCCTAAATTCACTTTGTAGAATATTTATGTCCTAAGACACCCTTCTCTACTACAGCCACCACAATGTCATCATAAATTCAATAGAGTACAAAACAACAGCATACAGATGTTGCAAATGCACCTTTTTATTATATATGTGTATATTGTACATTGTAAATATGTATATTCTGTAATACAAAAACAAAACCAAAGAGCAAAGTGTACCGGAGTCAAATTCCTTGTTTGTATGTATGAACTTGGCAATAAAGCTGATTCTGATTCTGATAAAAAGTGACAAGGCTTGACTTCCAAAGGTAATTGCACACATTGTTAAAATGCAGTTACAGTAACTCTGACAGTAGATATTTGCTAACAAACCAGGAGATGACCAACATATGCTGTTTAAAGCAACTTAAACAAGTGCCTGTATTTTCTCAGACTTCCATAAGATTTTTCATCCCACATCTTTAAAGCATGTTAGATCCTAAGAACAGTGAAATCTTTGTGAGATGAATTGGTTGAAAATGCTTACAGAGAAATGTTCTTGTTATTTGCCGACTCTCACATCCACACTTCATAGACAGTTGAACACAGGGCACATGCAAGCAGACACACACACATTTACATACACACCTGCACAACTGAGCTAATGATGGGTAGATGGACTGAAATTTGTTAGAACTACAAGCTTGTGTCTTTATACCTTAATGACAGTCATTATTCTGTCATACTGTGACTCTCACTATGCAGGCACGTTACTGACTGCAAGATATTTTTCCTGCCACACTATAATTACACATGACTGATCATGTACACACGTGTCACAGTGTGCTTGTGAGTCATTGCCTATGCAGACAATTCCTCATTGCTGCTCTTAATTACAGTGATGACTGACAGCTGTAATAAACAGAAACTCTGCTATATCAGAATCATTGGCCCTAGGCAGCCAGAAATCAAAAGAAATGAAATGATAAAAGGGGAGAGTAAGGAAAATGAGTCTATCTAAATATACGTTTATCAGAAAATTTGTTATTGAAGTGGAAATGAAAAACAAAAGAAAATATAGTATGATGATATGCATCATTTATATCCTCTTTTCTTAAGACTGCTTTCATCCTAATCGTCAGAGTTTACAAAAAGGTTCATGAGTAGACATACTTTTCAAATAACACTACTTGTAATTTAAACATAAAAAAAGCCAATGGATGTATCTATGTTATAATTTTTGTGGGCATCTTTTTAAATAAATTTTTGATCATTACCTTGAAACAGATCTACTTGATGTTTTTGGAACAATTCTTATTTACATTGTTGCCAAATGCATCACACAAACAAGATGATGAACAGAAAATTATGAAGACCATAGGGACTTAATTTAATAATTTAGTGGAAAATAAAATTATCCTAGTTCTATTGGATTAGTCATCAAAGTAGTCTATTGTCATTGTAGTGTCTGATTTTATATCAGACGCATAAATTATGGATGCCATAAAAACGTTGTGATGGAATGTACCATCTTCTGCTGTTAACAAATTACTGTGGTTTGTTTAAAGACAATTGTAAAGACCCAACAACACTCATATTTATATATAGTTAATGTTCACCAATAATCAGACATAGCAACAATCACAGCTCTTGATGTAGCCCTTTGGTGGTCACATAAACAAGAAAAGGAGTTGTTGTTTCAAACACTACTGTAGTATCCATCATGGCATTAATTTAATTACTTTTATTTTACCTTCGGGGAAGAAAAGATACAGTATTGTGAAATAATTTTAAATCACCACGAATCTTAAGTCTGTCTTATCTTATCATATTAGTGTTGTTAGATTCCAACTAGACAGACAGACAGACATTTTAATATGACTACAAGAAGTTCTCAGAAACTTGAAGGGTCTGCAAACAGTGAGCAGCTTTAAATTTCTCTGTCAGATTATTTCTTTATTGGCCCATTTAATTTAGCATTAACCATAGGAAATTTGCTGTATGCAGCAGTGCCTTTCAATAAACTTAACTTCTGTAAATTTATGACCAAGTAAAAAAACTGATTTGGCTTTATTGAAAAGCAGTTCCTTTGCTTGACGTATAGCCTTGTTATAACTTAGGCTGTCAGTGAAATGTCCATTAAGAAGCAGAGTAATGAGAAAAACAGCACGGAAGATAAAATGGAAATAAGCAAAAAAACATCCTGTCCATGAATCTATCACAATCCCTTCTCCTTTATTTGGTCAATTCTTGCTGATGGATATATCAAACAAAGTTTATTCACAACTGAATATGAATTTTTTTCATATTCTTTACTGCTTCACTGCTTGAAAATGCTTGAATTGCTTGAATAGTCAGTTGAATTAGGAATCCCTCAAAATGGTCAAATTACACCTGTTTGTCATGTAACCACATGGGCTAAGAGTTTGTACTGAGATATATGCTGTTTTCCTAGAAGATTTGTGCATGTCTGTAGGTTTGTTTCCCTATGTCTTTTTTTTCTTTCTCTGTGTTCCTTTAGGTCATGGCTTCCTGATCCCTGACAGTGTTGTTGCTGTTGCTCATCTCTATATCCCAGTACTCTGTATCTACCATGGGTTTCTTCCCCCTCCTTGCCGAGCTGTTGCATGTTAAAGTTGGCTTAGACTCAGGTTTGTGTCATATTTTTTTTATACAGTAACACAAGGATGTGTTATAAGACAATTTTTGGACCAGGGCCTCTCTCAGGACTGTAAGAACTTTTAGCTCCAATGCTGAGTGGCAATACATCCTAAATTTCTCTTTCTGTTTTGCTTTGCACTGATCCAGTTCATGTGTAAAAGCCAACTGAGCCACATTCTCCAGAAACACCAGTGTGGAATACACCACCAACTACCCTTTTAACCTTTTTGTTTGTCAAGGGTGTTGTTTATAGGGGAATATGAAACAATTTTTTAGTGTTTTAAAATGAGAACCTGAGATAGAGAGAAAATGCAGTTTTCCAAGGCTATCACAGTGAGGATGGGTTGTGCTTAGGACAAGGGAGGCTAACAGAAGAGTACACCCAAGCAGAAAAGCAGAAATGTGAGTAACCTTTTGCTAAATGTCTTTGTTCAAGTCAATAAAGGAAGTAATTTACATGTTCTACACAATTTTTGGGAAAATTAAAAATCCCTTTCTTTTTTTATTTTTGGTTTGCGGCACTAGTGGCCTTTATGTTTCAGTTGTTCCTGAAAGTAGGTAGACAGGAAATGGCGTGGAGATCGGGGGAAGACATGCGGCCAATGTCACCAGGCCAGGACCCTAGGACAGCCGCAACGAGGACTTATGCCTCCATACATGAGTCACCCGGTCCACGACTGCCCCACGAGCTGTGCCCTAAGAATCTCCTTCTTTTCACATAAATAGAGAAAAGATTTTACAAATGATGAATTGTGTAGATTTATCCAATTCTGGGTTGATCTCTACAAATATTTTTGATTTTAAACTAGCGAAGTTCAAACGTTGTCCTATCTAAATAAAAACTGTAAAATACTGTAGCAATTTAATTTAGTGCTGATATGCTTCAAAGCAGATGCCAACTTTACCGTCATTATCAGTTATTGGTAGGCTAGTTGTGGTATTCTCACACCACTTATTAGCTTGTCTGTTACTCCATCACTGTTAGTTTTTGTTTACTAGTACCTAAAATGCAACCACACAAACATTTAAAACTGGTGGGACTGTGTTTTTTTTAAACCTTTTGTAACAGTCAAAGATACCTTTGGCTGTTATTAAAAGTCAGCCCTTTGTCTGATACACCTCTTCATCTGGTCATAAAACAGACGTATCAATTAAAAATAAAAATAAGATTTACTACTTGAGTATTGGTAAATGGGAAAAGTAGTTTTCTTGCACTCTGAAAGTTGTGGGTTCAATTCTAGCTTGCCCCTGTTACATCATTATGTGCCCTTGGTCAAGACCCTAAACCCAAGGTTGCCTACTTTTTGGTTTTATGAATGTGCGCACGTTTGTTAGTGCAATTGGGTGAATGCAGCTCCAGTGTAAAGCGCTATGAGTGGTCTGTACGCCTAGAAATGAGCTACATAAATCCAACCCATTTACCATTCACATTTAACAGAAGGAAAAGATAAACTTCTAAAATAATGGAGTTTTATCCCACTGAACATGAGCTTCATTTCTGATGATTTTGAATCAGGCTCTTGTCAGTGCACAGACAGCACAGCTTGAATGGTTGATGACACTTTAGATTAAAATGTGTTGTTTCAATACACCGGTACAGTAATATGTAACTACGTTGTCATGTTTACAACAATTTAAAAACATTTTTAGATGTCAAGCATGGTTGTTTGTGTGTTGACCTGCGATGGACTGGCGACCTGTCCAGGGTGTACCCTGCACTCTCGCCCATAGACTGCTGGAGGTAGGCACCAGCTTCCCCGTGACCCACTATGGAATAAGCGGTAGAAAATGAATGACTGACTGACTAACAAAAATACAATCATTCTCTACACAACATCACAACTGAAAAAGGAATGTAACTAGCTAATTCATACTGAGTCAAATAAAGCTGTCTTTGAGTTTGGTTTATGCTTCCTGACATTTTTGCATGATTACAAAACTTGTTGGGGACCTTAGAAATATTTTATTCAATGTGTAAACTTATACCACTTTTAAACAAGTCAATGTATCTTTGTCTATTTATTATTATGGACAAGATATAAGTCTAAATCAGGGCTAGATTTGGACTTAGACTTGGACTGTGTGAATGTGGTTTACGGGTAGCATCAATGAGTTTATAAACAAATTGGTGTGTAGTTCCGGCACAGCAATGGTGTTATTGAGCGTTTCACAGGTTTGTTGTATTTTCTCAAACCAAACAAAATTAAGGTTTTGAAATAATTGCTAAATAGTTTTTGCAGGAAAATTCTAAAGAAGATTTAAAAAAAATGAATAGAACAAAGGTGGAATACCACAACGGCAGGATGCTACTAGACCTTATAGTCATCCTCTGTTCTTGCAGGTTGGCATAGTCAGAATCATATTTACCTCATATCAGTAACAATTCATGTTTCACAATGGTTTAATGGTGTTACTGACATTAGAAATATATGTTGATAATCAATTTTCAGAATTTCAGCAACTACGGTACATAGGACAGGCTTTACAACTTCCTTTGATTTTCCATTTTAAAATGTATAGCCAAAATATACTACAAAATCATGTATCATGAGTCCTTTTTATAGTAGGCATCATCGTTTAACAAGACTATACAGACAGTAGCTGTGCAAAGCCAGCACCATCACAGAAGGTTGAGTGTGAATACACTTTTTCTTGTGTTTATGGCTTTTCAGGCTCATCATTTCCACTGTTCATCCTGTGTAAATAACAATATAAACTTGTTGCGATTTGTTAGCATATTTATAATGTTCATAAGTGTGTGAGTGTTTAATTGATAATGTAGGAAGTACATCAATGCACCAACATTTTTTGGAAAAAAGGGTCTTTAAAGGGATGAATACCTTAGTGAGGTGAATGCTTGTCTGGGAGCCCAAACAAGCAGTCAGTTGCTTGTACATGACATATTGTAACATAACTCTGACCCTAATTGACCCATGTGAGGCTCTGCGCCTCACAAGACACATTTTGACACTGTATCTGGACAGCAGAACAAGAAAAACTATAAAACCTATTTAATCCATCTACACCTTGAAATATTCATCTTGCCTTTTTTTGTCTTTTTACTGTAAAAAGGACATAATATGCAGTTATACACCATAATAAAGCACAAACAGTACTCAAATGTGACTGAAGCAATGCCATCCTTGCAAGTGCAAATTTATGCAATAATTATACAAATACACTTATGTTGTACAATCTTACCAAGTTGGTAAACTGTTTTAAAGAAGTCACAGACAATAAAAATCTCAATTTACACCAACAACAACCTGTCAAAAGTAAAATCAGACATTACTGAAGTTCATTCATCCGATATGAACTTAAACCAGTATCGAACGTTTCCAACGTACCTCTTTTCAGTCAGAAAGTCCCTTCCATTCACTCGGTCCAATAAAGGCAGAAACAGGGTGTTTTTGTTGGGAAGTAGTTGGGAAACACTGACTGTACGGGAAACATTAACAGTGGCATCTTTCATCTCTCATTCTAGGAGTTAGTAAAATGGTGTCCTTATTCATAGTTTGGTATCATGGTGGGACCTCCCTCCTCCAACCTCGTCAAATGACACAATGTTAGTCCTTTCAAATGAGACAATAATCCTGCAAAAGAGGGGAAAAAGATCTCTTAAAAGTACACTAACATGCACAATCATGCACTTTGTGAAAGGAGTTGATGGTGTAGACAGGGTAGATTAGTGTAAAAATATCAATGTTATCAATGTTACTTCCTGGTCAAATTCATCACTACTAGAGATAGCCATAGCAGGTCGTATTTGGCACTTTGGATGAAAAACCCCATATAATTATTTCCTACTGCAATGGTGGGGGGTACTTGCCCCCTACTCCGATTGACACTACCCATTATACATCTTGGCCAAAGGGTTAACCCTGATGTTACACAGGAGAGACTAAAGTACACCCTTCAATCAAACTTTTTGACAGGTGACCTTTGACCTTAGGGGGGGGGGGGGGGTCATGGCGCCATGGGGGCGGGGAGGTCATGGGGTCAACAGGGGGTGTGTCCATGCTGATTGGTTGTCGTCATTAGGGGTGATACCTTAAATGAGCCAATGAAAACACAGGGGATGTGTTTAAGGGCGTTACGGGGAAGGGCTTAAATGAGCCAATGAAAACACAGGGTTGTGTTTAAGGGCGTTACGGGGAAGGGCTTAAATGAACCAATTAAAACACAGGGGGTGTGTTTAAGGGTGTTATTAATGCATCCTTTTATATTTTAAAGGTATAATAAACTTAACATTAACCTGTCACATGAAATCCTAATAAATGAACTGTGTAACCTGACAGAATTGTAAGTTCATTTTGCTTTGCTGAATATATGAGCCAGTCTAAATCAGTTCAAAATAGAAAAGACCTAAAAGTAAATAAAAGATTGTGCTTCCCTACATCGATGGAACGATCATAACCTTCCACTTCTGCGTCAACAGACTGGAAAGCAGGAGAAAGAGGTAAGACAAATATGAGATTAACAGAAAAAAAAAAAAAACTTTATGAACCCTCAGTATACTGTTTCCAAGTTATAAATTGACTCTAGCAGTGATGTGTTTGTTTTGAATCATGAGAGACTCCATTTTTAGGAAAAGAAATGATAATTTTAGTTACCTGTAGCTTTTCTAAAACATTTTCTTTTCATCTTAGAGCAAATGTTATTGAGAGACTTACTGAAACAGTTATTCTGTAACTGAGCTCCCAGTCAACATCAGCCCTTGGCCTTCTGATGCAGTTTCCTGACCAAGTGTGTGACACAGGACAATAAAGTAATTAGAAGTCTCCCAGCCCCCCGCTCCAAAAGAGTCAATACATAGATTCATGAATAGGTGAGACCCCGAGGGCCTGATGAACATCAAAGTTTTTGCCGGTTTCTCATTGCTAATACGTGCTTCTAAAAGGAGATTCTAGTTTTTGTTTTTGGTAAAGTCTACAGCGTCTCCATGTCATGGCCCACTGAGTTTTGTCCACAAGAAACATTGCAATGAATAGCTAATATGGTAATTGGGCCTCTTTTTTGCATTTCAGTGTGCTGGCAATAAAAAACAGGTTTAGTTTCACAGTAGTCACAGAGACATCAGGGCTGTGTACATTATCGTCAGGTCTGCTACAGCTAAAAAAGGTTTAAACTTGTTACACTGAAAAATACTAGTAGAACTCTAGTTTAAACTTGTTACATTGAAAATACCAGTACTGACAAGAAAAATGTCGGTAAATATTTCAGGAAACCAGGAAATTGCTCCATCTGCTTCTAATGATCCACTGAAGTACAATGACATCTTTAAAAGTAAGTAAGTAAGTAAGTATTCATCTTTAATAAATCATTAAATGCACGTGAATGTTCTCTAATATTGTTTTATATATATATATATATATATATATATATATTGTTTCTTTGTCATAGAACCTACCACTGATGACCTTGAGGATTTCATCTTGACACAATCAGAATATGGTAAGTAAATGTTAAATGCAAAAAAATATTTTTTAGTTAACCCTTGACAATGTTTCAATTTATATATTTGATGAGAGAGGTAAACCCGAATGATCAAGTTGAAGGGATCAGCGGCTGGAATCGACAGTCAAAATTGAGAAGGCGAATTATTTCCAAACAATAAAAACCCCCAACAACATCTGAACTTTCTTCTAACAAAGAATTAAAATCTGAATCGTTAATTACGCCTCCGCAAATTATCATCATTTCCCCTGAAGACACACCGGATAAGTTACCTGCAGCTCCCGGGCCAGAAAGTAAGCCCTAAAAACTATCTGTTTTCTTTGAGAGTGTAATGGAAAATTCTTTTAAAATGCTCTGATATTCCCTTCACCTCTCTCATTTGTTTCTGTGTTGTATCACTCACAGGTGACCTTCCATCTACCTCTCACCTCTGACCTCTGTGTTTGATTAGTGTTCTGTTTTTATTAGCAGATGGACTCTAAATTCAAATGCTGGAGAGTTTTATGGTTAACACTTCCTGAAGTGTATATTTCAAGGGAAGGTAGATGGGTCCCCTCATAAATAACTTTGTTAACTCTGACCCGGGGAGGCTCTAGGGGCCATATTTCTAAAACTCTTTGCAGTTGAGATAACACTGTCATGTTCTGGTATAAATACTGTGTGTAAATGTTGATCGGGGCTCTGTTTCACTGACTAACCTCAGTGTCAGGGTCTTCAAACGCTGAATGCCTTTGAATAAAACTTATAAGACAAAGTCCGGATTTTCTCTTCTTGTGAGTCAACTTCTCTCCACTTTGATAAGAAATTCCACAACAATTTTAGCGTCACGAACAGGATCTAACGTGCCAGAGGAGACCGCAGGAGGGGACACGGACGCCTGGCCAGCCTGGAGACGTTGTCCTCAGTCCACCTCCATATTACGGTAGGGGAGTCCTCATGTCCGCCTGCGGCTTCTGGCTGATTAGATCCGAACAATTTGTCTTCAAATATATCTGGGTGAGAAGTTGCTCTGTATGATATAATGTATATTATTATTTTTATTACACATTAACCATCATCTCCTAACTAATTAATTAGGTTCCAGAGTTGCGAGAGGGAGGACATCAGCTGAGGGCCCGGTTACCCTGCAAAAGGAATTGCAGGGAGGTTCTTATTGGTAACAATAAGATAAAGCAAAACACAGGGTTTTGCGGGTGGTTTTTAGCAATTTTCTACACCTCATAAAGGAGAAAAGCCAGTGGGCAGACGTGCCGCTGAACAGGTAAAAAAAATGGTTCCGGAACCTTGAGGCATCAGGGGCGTCTCCTCCTCCAGACTCTGATTTATAAAATAATGAAAGGAAAAAGTGGGGATGATTGTGTTAAATGTGCTTTAATTTGGAAGATAAGTTTGGTTTTTCACAGCGTGGAAGTTTGAGTGTAAATAAGTTAAATAGTTTAAAAAGTTTAAAGTAAAACAGTTGATGGAAAAATAAATAAAAAAAACATAAGAAGAATATTAAAAAGCACAGAGTGCATCAATTAAGGGGTTAAAGAGTTAAAACTTTCCTGAAGGAAGTTTTGTTTGTCTTAAATATTACGATCAGTCGGAAAAGAAGGTAAAATTGAAAAGGGACATTAGAGATGCGAAAAGAAAGTTGTTTTAGAAAGGAGTATAGTGCATGTTGTGGAAGGAAGTGACAGGCAGGGGGACAACTGACTGACTGACTGATAATATGTATTTGTACAAAATCTGAACCTATACTAAACTTTTCTTTTGCCTCTCTCACACACATATACACACATATATGGGATTTAAGTTCAACATCTGCGTTTTTGAGTCTGGACCTTAGAAACCTGCCCTTCTCCATGGCTACTCCACCAGAGACGCTTCTCCAGCAAGGCCTGAAAGAGAGAGATCTGCCTTCCTGCATGTTGAAAATCGCAGTGTGACTTTCTACAAGGAAAAAAAAAAAAAAAACGAAACTCAGAAGAAGTCTGGACCCACTGAGATGGACAACGATCCATGCTGTTTGCAAGAGCCAGAAGAGTGATACACTGGATTTATATTGAAAGCACATCTTATGCGGGCAGAAGAGAAACCGGAGCAAAGTTTCTTCTTTCTCCCTCCTGGAGAAGTTAAAGTGGACAAAGAATGATTGAATGTCTCACCAACAGACCTGGGAAGGGCCTGGTTGTTTTTTGGACTGATAGAGAACTGTGTGCCTGACAGTCTGACTCTGGAGCGATTTAGAAACTGATGGGGGTAACGTACAAACACACATTTGCATAAATCTTTTCCTATTTTCTGCAATGAAGAACGCTTATTAACCGCTGCTCATGTTACGCTTGCTTGACGTTGACAGATATAGCGGGTTAAAATATTATTTTAGGGTTAGAAAAGTATCTTTAAAAGGGTGATAACTTAACTCATTTGATACTTTCCAGTTAATTCTTTTAGAGAAACAAGTTCTCTTTCATCGTGGAATATTCAGGGTCAATTATTATAGTTATTAAAAGTTATGAAAATGCAGAGGAAGTTACAACATCTCCAAAACTCAGCAGTAACCATGTGTTTCTATGTTATTCTCAGGACAGATCTCATGAAGGAGCATTTTTAAAACCCAGCGAATGCGTAACACCTGATGGGTTTCTCCTTCAGATATTATTTTCTGTTGTCAGATTTTGTATCCCATAAATCTAATGGGTAGAGACCTCATTAAAACAGGCTTAGTTCTACTGCAGATGGTCTTCATACAGTCTCTGACACAGTACTTACAGTTTGGTGCAGTTTTTGTCCGCAAGTGTTAACTGACGCTTATGGAAAGTACAAATTCATTGTTTTTCACAGCAGCTGCTGGGAAGAGGTTATATTAGTGTTTTTTTCTTCCCTCTTCTGATTCATGCAGCGTGTTTATTTACACTGTACCTTATATCAGGTCCTGACAAAAACTATGAAAGGTTTGGTTCTGCAGGTTCTTTTTTCTCCCTTTGGAGAAGGAAAGGACACCTGATCAGTTCTGTGTTGCATAGAAATATTAAAACACTTGTTGTTTTCTAAGATATCAGCAGCTAAAAACTTTTAAAACTTTTGAGAGTAATTGGTTTTGTTAAACACATTTTCCTTGGTAAAACAAACCTTTAAAATTAGTATGAAAAAATTGGGTTATTTAGAAAGAATCTGATTGGACAGTGGTACCACACAAAAATTAAACTAATCTCATGCTTCCTAAAAGACTCTGCATGAAAAGGCCTTCAGAACCGTGGAGTTATTTTCCACCACAGTATCAAGTTTTTAAGGATGCTTTTTCTTTATTTTAAAACAGATCTGTATTTTTTGTTTTTGGCTTTTTAGCATAATGTTTGTCTGAAGCTTCTTATGAACTGGGTTAGAAGCAAATATGATCTGAGGTAAATTAGGAGCTGTGAACTAGTGATTTTTAAATCTGATTATTGTCCAAGCAGAAATAATATATTTAGCCAATCCTTCAATCTCTGCAGAAAGTTAACACCATTGTTCAATGCAGTAGTACTCAACTTGTGGTTCCTGGACTCCTGAAGCCTGTAAGCCATAGATTTTGGGTCCATGAAATTATAATACTTAATTAAAGGTAGACCGATTACCTATTAAAATAGATCTAAGTCAATGATGAGTTCCAGTCATTTGGTGGCTTTGAAATGCAATAATACTCAAAAATTCTACTTTGGGGAACACAGATTGGGGTTGAAGAGTTTAGTTTTGGAACCAAGGTTAGGATTTTTATAACAGAATCAAGACAAGTAAAATTCTTTATCTTAGGAAAATAAAATAAATAAATGCTCTCTTAACAGTAAGAGGATGGTCGGCTCAAACTCAAGTCTCCTTGTTTGATTTCTTAGGGTTTAAAGATTAAAGGAATACATAGGAGTACAAAGATACACAAGGTGATTTCAGATTATTAAGAGATAAAATATTGAAACATTTATCAGCATTTGGATTATTAAAGAGGGGTTCTAGTAATAAGTTTTCCCCAACTCTCAAAATTTAAATAGCCAAATTAAAGAAAATGATGTTTGTTCTTCTTTAAACACTATGTGGGAAAAAGTCCAGTTTGGAGACAAGCTTCTTATCTTAATTTCTGATTAAGTCAAACACTGCAGTTTTGTTTAGTTTGGGTATACCATAAAAATGTCAATGCCGACTTTTCTAATTTCCCCTCGGGGATCAATAAAGTATCTTTGAATTTGAATTGAATTGAATTAAAATACTTCTTTGCATTTAACTAGAAATTCTGCAATACAGCTGCGATCAAATTGAGCCAAACAAAAAGAGAATTGTAACGATAACTCTCAGGATTGTAGTTATTATTACAGAGTTACAGTACAAAGAATTAGCAAAAGGTTTCAGCATCAGTAAATTTGGATTCATATAAGAGAAAACTGTTGCTGTGCTTCTAAATACTTTGAGATCTCTTTGGACTATGTGCACTCATTTTTAAAAAGGATCCTGACGATTCTCATAACAAAATTGATCAATTATAGCATTAAAAGATATGGCTGAGAAAACATATTCTGAAAAGAGATTGTTAAAAATTTCTTTGAATTCTTGAAGCTTCAAATTTGGCCATTTGTCTGTCTTTGATGTTTTGTCTTTGTTTGTTGGACTGAATGTTTGTTTGTATGTTGCATGACAATAATTCATGTTTAGAATAATGTTTCTAAATCCCAGATTGATTAAAACTTTGAGTTTTCAGGAGAGTTAAGAAGCAGCTTGTTTCTCAGGTAGGTGCATGTTAACAGTTTTGCAGTTTAAGGTACACTAAGATGGGTTGGAATGAAGAAACTGTGGGTCCCGCCCATAGGCTGTCAATCATAGGTTAGTTTTGCCTGACTCCGCCCACCTACCAGGTTGGTTCATGCCTTTGCTGTCATGGTAACGCTCAGCACCTCCCTTCCTGAGTTTTAACACTGTTTAAGAGACAATAGAATCAAAATGCTTGTAGTGATTGTTGCCTTAATAACATGTTTTTTTTGTATAATAATTAAGGATGTAGCATGACTTTTAGATTTATGTGTTTTATTACTAAAAGGTTAATGAAATAGTTTAAACTAGTTTGAAGAATTAGTTTTGCATGCAGAATCATTGGTGATTTATTAGATTGAAAGTTTCCCTGGTGCCATTAAGCTAGCTGACAGTTCAAGATATGCAAAAGTAAGGAATATATTTTTGATAAAGAATCAGAGTCATGCCTTTATACTTGGTGGGAATTATTTATTTGATTCAATTTGTAGGGTTTATTCATCCAAATTACATTGGATGTCCATTAATCTAATATTCATCTTTATACAAGACAAATTAGGATGATGTGTGACTAATTTCTAAGTGAGACATTGATGACGTGAATAACTAAAGTTTGTGTTTAGTTGTTGATGGAACTGAATTGCAGTTAAAAACATCTGGATTTTCTTTATGTTGCTTTCGTTAAATTCATAGTGACACATGGTTATGTCAGAATTCATCTCTTTGGTTCTAGGTTATGTGATCTTGGTTACTAGAACATTTTTGTACAAACTTTTTGCTGGATTGTCGCATGGGTTGGACCCTGCGCCAGAAGAGGGGAATGTCAGAATAAAGTAACGTGGGGTTCCAAAAGTTTAGCACTCATGGGAAAAAGGGTAGCTCAGACCTCCAGTGAGGACTTAGTGACAATGCGAGAGAGACGTTGTACTTTGTTATATAAATGGTGCATAGCTCCCTAAGACCACATTATGATAACCTCTCTGTAAATTATGGTGTTGATTTTTTGTGAAATTTTATATCTCCACAGATTAGACCATTTTTGAAATTCTTTTTGGGTTTTCTGAAACTATGAAATATTGACCTGTAATCAGACCTTCCTCAAACATCATGTCACATTTTTGATATTCAGAATATTTAGCTGATGGTTACTGCTAGTATATCAGGTGAAGTCAGAAGATCAATTCTTTGAATTTTGTTGGATGTTTTGATGGAGTTCATGTAGTTAAGCACTTAGGTTTGAGAATGGGACTTTGAATTGAAAATTAGCCAAGTGTTGTGAAGGCTCTACCTATTGTTCTCACTTATATGAGATTGAGACAAAGGACACAGGTAAATCTCAGTCCTTTTGAAGTGCTGTGTGGCAGGTCTCCTATTTTGGACATGGGGATATTGCCAAGATAATTTTCTTCCACATCTTTGTGTGAAGATAGGATGTTGTTTTACTGTCAAAACCTGTCCACTGTGTTTTCTCAAGTTTCACAGACGGTGAAGGCTGCATTACCAGAAACAGCCACTTCCACCCTCCAGTCCTTTATTCCTGGCGACTGGATTCTGGTCAGAGAATCTAGGAGAAAACACAGGAAGTCCAGGCGCTGGAATGGCCCATATCAGATCCTACTAGACACCCAGGAAAGCTGCAGGAAAGCTGCAGGAAAGCTCCAGCTCCTCCAGCTTCATCTGGCTTCCATGACACGAGTCATCTTCCAACTGGATCATCCACGGCCTGAAAGGTGTGAGGACAGCGGACCACCACAAGATAAAGAACTGTAAGCTGATCACTGGCGAGTGATTGAACAGGTGGTTGAAGAACACTGTTCTTACAAGGGCACAATAATCCCTTGGGCAGTGCAACGTTATTTCAGAATCTACTTAAGGCCATCGCATTGCCTGAAAGTTAGAAATCATAAGTTGGACTATGGAAGCCTGACTTCCAGCAGGTTAGAGTTCCTGTTTCTAAATATATTTCTAGAGGAGCTTCCTACGACCGCCCACCTGTACCAGACTGGTAACAGGGCAGCTTGAAGCCACTCAGGAGAGTCAGCAGGATTCTTTGTTTTTTAAGTTGTGTTTATAATTTGTTTTCTTTAAAAAAAGAAACTGTTTGCTTTCAGTACCAGAAGAAAGGACATTCCACTTCAAGGTCACGATGCAGTTAAATGGAAGATAGTCTGTTCTGATGCTAATAATTGGTATTGCAAATATTTTTTATAACTCTTGTGTTCATTTTGGGAAAGGTACAGCAAAGACAATGTGTGGTTAATCTGACTAATAATATTCATCAGCGGATTTGAAGAGAGATTCATCACTTTTCTGACTACTATGAACATGCTGATAATGTCTGGTGGCAACTGATGCATCAAACCGTGAGGAAGATAAGAAATGATTGTTGTTATGTTTGTTGTTTGATTCCACGTGCTATTAATGATCAACCATTTTTGGTACCAGTTCCTATTGATACTACTTATGCTCTAGCTACTTTCTTTCCAGATAACCGGTTGGTGGAGGTCATTTTTCCTTGGGTGATGGTTTTGTAGAATTTTCTTTTAGTTATGTGATTATCTTGTAATCAGAAGCAAGGAGTGTGATGGAAAATTCTTTTAAAATGCTCTGATATTCCCTTCACCTCTCTCATTTGTTTCTGTGTTGTATCACTCACAGGTGACCTTCCATCTACCTCTCACCTCTGACCTCTGTGTTTGATTAGTGTTCTGTTTTTATTAGCAGATGGACTCTAAATTCAAATGCTGGAGAGTTTTATGGTTAACCCTTCCTGAAGTGTATATTTCAAGGGAAGGTAGATGGGTGCCCTCATAAATAACTTTGTTAACTCTGACCCGGGGAGGGTCTAGGGGCCATATTTCTAAAACTCTTTGCAGTTGAGATAAAACTGTCATGTTCTGGTATAAATACTGTGTGTAAATGTTGATCGGGGCTCTGTTTCACTGACTAACCTCAGTGTCAGGGTCTTCAAACGCTGAATGCCTTTGAATAAAACTTATAAGACAAAGTCCGGATTTTCTCTTCTTGTGAGTCAACTTCTCTCCACTTTGATAAGAAATTCCACAACAAGAGTGAATGTATTTATTGTCCAGGGTGTACCCTGCCTCTCGCCCATAGACTGCTGGAGATAGGCACCAGCTCCCCCGCGACCCACTATGGAATAAGCGGTAGAAAATGACTGACTGACTGACTGTATTTATTTATGTGTTATTAGAGACTTGTTTTAAACCTCAGATAAAACTGTTTACAGATTCAACGGTGAGTGTACCTCTGGAAGAAACAGCAGCACCAGCTGATCTGATCGATCAAACTAAAGCCGAACTTGGAATACTGCCATCAGCTGTCGAGCAGCAAGGTGGGTAAAAATAAATAAAAAACAAATATATATATATATATATATATATATATATATATATATATATATATATATATATATATATATATATATATATATATATATATGTATTTTAAGCATAGTTCAATAAAATATCATATAAATCTGTTTACAGATACACCCAAAGATGTCACACTGAAACCGCCCACCAGAAGGTCACTTTTCAAAGATCAGGACAGCGTTCAACACAAGCGCATCGGTCCAGTACAACAAGAAGCGAAATCTGGAGGTTTTATCACACAGACTCGGAGTAAGATAAAAATTTGTTTATAAACCTACAAGTAATAAAGTTATAGGGGTTCACCTCCCCCTTAAAAAACGTATTTATTTTAAAAACTATTATCGTTTATTTATGAACGCTGTGCTGCGCAAAGGTAACTTTATTTTATTCTGTTTTTACAGAATATTTATCCCCGGCCAAAAGACAGCGACTCTCTGCTCTGCATACCAGAGCAACGCTTGTGAGAGGTTTAATGAGCGGTACGTTTTAATTCATACCTACTGAATTAATTTGAATTCCCCCTTTTTTTTTCAGCTTTAATGTGTTTATTTCAATATATATATATATATATATTGAAATATATTTTTGTCAGCTAGCAGAGGCAGCTGGTCGCACGGCCACACACCGCAAAACAAATCTCCCAGCAGATGATGCAGCAGGTTCTCAATTTCATGATTATTCATGTCTGATTAGATTAATAATAATCCACCAGCACACGCCTCTTTGAATCAATCTCTAAAATAGAGTCATAACAAGCATAGATGATCAGCGTGGTGGTATGAGGCAACGGGTTTCTGAAGCGCATTTCCAATCTTAAATTCCCACTGGAAACTGGAGATAGAGCATCTGTGTCCTCACCCGGGTTAAGATTAAATGTGAATAGAGAGTATCCTTGATTAAATTCCTGACGTGTTATACTCAGCTGAAGATCTTTTAAATATCGTCCTGTAGCCGTAAACAAGTTGTAATACTCTCTCACTGAATTACCTTGGTTAAAATTGGGCTGGAAGGCTTTAGCAGGAATTTGTCTGCCATCCTTACACAAAGCTAAATATTCCATATCAAAATGATTAAAGTCAAACGGATTGAGATTGCGTGCTCCTGTAAAAGCGTCATGATCCAGTAATGCAATCACCACATACTTAGGAAAGACGCCTAAGAAAAGATTCTCTTGGTTGCATACCCTTGAATTTTCAGGGATGGAATATGTTTTTACATTCACACGTGAAAGTGGATACAGAGCATTTGCCTTCATTAAAGCTGAAGCGTGCCCCAGTCGTACAGCTGGAGAGACAGAAACGTTTTTGATGAAAAGAGAGGCTCCTAATATCCTAAGTTTGTAAGTGGAGTCTCTTGCTTCCATGAGACAAAAGGCGTCGTTGGCTCTTGTAAGTTTAATTTTGAGGTCAACAGAGTTTAAAAGAAGTCTCACAGAAAAATATGTCTGCATGCAGGGGGCCTAGGAGATGTACCTCCCTGGAATTTGCCGTAAAGCCTGCTCTGCTGTTAAGACCTTGATTAGGGCCGTTAGTTGTAACAATAGAGTTCAGAGCACCTGCAGTGTCTTTATAAAAAAGACCTGAACTAAACTGGCTTTTTAAAGAATCCTCAGAAAAGTTTAACAGTGTCTCAATCATGGCTCTATACGGATGTGTAGTGCTGGATTGTAAAATCATTCGATCTCCGAGAGTGACGTCACACTGACTGAAGATGGTGTTTAACGGGTAGTTGATGAGCCCTACAGGTGCATCATCTGGCAGGTTTGTTCCATCCTCGTTAGTAATTTTCACTCTGAGATGCAACAGCGTATCGTTGAGATCCAGATACTTTTCTCCGTCTCCCGGAATTAAAAACTCAATCGGGCCTCCATCGGTGATTGCTGATAAAGGCTGGATCTCGGTGTAAATTTTATCCTCGATCGATAGCTGCGTCATCGGGGCAGAAAATAAGTCCAGCTTTGCCAGCGTGCACTCTGATGATTTGTTATGTAAAAGAGCCATTATTTAAATATATCAAAACTTGCGGAAGACTTCCTTCCTCTTCGTTTGTCAGCTCCGACTGATCTCCTTTTTCGTGTTTGTCGTTGTTTTTTAACCATCCTTAAATGATCACCAGGGGGTCTTGTTCTAGGTCTTTTGGATAAAACCATAATTCCTGACCCTTCTTGATCTTCGGTGTGTGTAGAACCACTCATTTTACTCACGGCTCTACCGATGACATCAGAAGCTATATTTGATGCAGCTGTTTTAAGATGGGGTTTTGCAATTGCAAATCCTTTTTTAACCAGAGGGGATACGAAGCGGAATCATTTTGAAAATAATGATCCAAGAAGAAGTTTTTTGGGGATCTGACTTTCTTTAAAAACTGATTCAAATGCCTTTACCACCTCAGTAGCTGTTTTCCTCTTCAAAACTCGTACATACGCCCTTTTTGAAAAGATGTCAATGACTGTTAATAAATAATTATAACCATCATTTTCCTTGGCCAGAGCTTGCATGTCACAGAGATCAGCCTGGAACTGCCTCAATAATCTGGTGACAAAAACTCTGTTTCTCGGGAACTTTATTCTTGCAGGTTTATGGAGATTATAGGTATCTTCTCCTGATAAAAAATCTTTAACTTTTTCAACCGCAACCTTGTTTCCCGTTTCATCTTGCATAACCCTCCTCAGCCTATCTACACCCCCGAAACTTCCCGGATTTGAAGGGCTATAATATACTTTCTTCATCAGCCGTCTTCCTGCCATCTCTGCCTTATGCTCACTCTGACGATTACTTGTTAAATAATGAGAAAAAACACACAGGAGGGTAGATTTATCCCTTTTTTTATTTTTGTATTTAATAGTAAAACAAAATCAGATAAAATGCAGATTAATGCAGATGAATTCAAACACTACTAGCTTTTAAACAACACGTTTGGGAAAGGTTAATATGTTCCTACTTTAATTGTATTGTAAAAGTACTGGAATACTAAAAATGATACAAGTCATCAAACATGTGAGATCAGTTTGTCAGTTGTTAGCACTCTGAAACAGAGTTAAGTTGTTTGAGGTGTTTCTCTTCGACCATGCGATCATAAACGTGCGCTATTGCACTGTGGATGCCTTGTACCAATTTCAGTTCATATAAAACCGTCTCGGCAATCGTCTTCACTCTGAAGTCATCCGCTTGTATGCGTCGAAGTACCAGAAGATTCTGAATAGCAGGAACGAGTTTGGGGTTACGAGTCGTCGTACGATGCATTGAAAGTTGACTTGGTAATAATCCTCCCCCAATACCTCCAGGCATTGGTGCTGACGCTGGCTCGGGTGGTTCATTATACACCCATAGCAGGTTTCTCTGAGATAGTTCAAAGAGGTTATGTTGAATAAATGAAGTATCGCTGTTTTCACCGTATTGATGAGGGTGGTTGAGAACCAACCGTCAATTTCGTCCCCCTGGTTACTCTCATCCTCCGCTGAAGGCTGAGGGTCCTCCATCGGTTCCAGGGTTTGTGTAGGGGCTTCGGTAGAGGGCGAGTAGCTGGTAGCTACCTCCTCCACGACCACCTTCATGTCTTCAGGCAGGACATTTGCGTCTACAGACTCAGCCATGAATAGCGGCGATGGTGAGTAGAGGTCTGGAGAAAGCGGTAGATATTTCATGTTGTATCCTGTAGGTGATGCAGGACTGAAGTGGGTCTCTGAGAATGAGGACGTTGAGGTGGATGGTGAGAAGAGGTCCGGGGAAGGCGGATGATATGGTCCAATATTGAAGCTTTCATCATGCTCAGGAGAGAAGTGGATTTCTGCTCGGTGGTTGTAGAGATCCCTGTATGGTGTTGGCTCACTCATTCTCAGGATACAGTTATCAGTGTCTGTGAGCTTGCTGTTATACCCCATATATATATATATAATAGGAAGGGGGCGTGTCCTCAGAAGAGGGTTTGTTCTAAATGTAAAACAGGAAACGTCAGCGTTTTTTTCACTGACATGACATCGATCCAACTGCGTGAGTTGTGGAAAAGGTCGGAAAGACGCTGTCCAATTTCACTCATCTTCTCTGCCCAAGCTTCAAACGGCAGAGCCAGCATTGTCTTGAATATGCCGCAGTCCTGATTGAAAGCCTCCAACACAAACAGATCTGAGGGGTTCGTCCGGTTGATCCTGCGTCTGCTTTACCGAAAAGACCAGCGGCCATTTGCTGGGGTTTTTGACCCCCACACTGCGCTAAAGAGAGGTTTTCTCTCAGCTATTTCAACATCGGATGGTATATGAAACATTCTCGCCCATTTTGCAGGTCGAGGAGACAGTTCATTTTCTTCTTCTTCTTCCTCCCTCTCCTGCATTGAGACTGCTTCAGGGGTATCATTAAGGTGCGGGATTGCAAACCTTAACACAGCCCAGTCGCTGTGGGTGAGAGTACACAGAGCCAGTGATCCATTAAATACCTCATCTTGATCCAATTGATACAGGCAAAGCTCTCCTATTTCATACATGAAAATATAACCCCAGGTACCACTCAGGCCATATGGCTCCAAAGACCATTCTTCCTGCAGAGTGTCAAACGGGGGTCTTTGTACCCTGCAGATGTAGTATGTTGATTTCTTAGGAGCATTCAATTCACGGGATGAATGCTGGTAGACGGTCACTGGGGTTTTGCACAGAACTGACATACCACTTGGCCGACCCGAGGTTTGATTTTCAACCGTGGTTGTTGAAGTTGATGTTGGATCCTCATCATCGGTAGATTATGTTATGACAGGAATTCTGATAGGTATCTCAGATGAGGAAGTAGATGATATAGATGATGCAGTTGCTTGTTCATCATCATCTTGGCACGCGTTGCGTTTCTCCTCCGCTTGACAATAAACGCTCTTAACTCTAGCCATTGCTGAACGGGTGTTCTTTTCCAACGAGTGCTGCATGTAAAGTGCAGAGTTTTATCCCTGTATTTATAGTAAACACTAAAGCACGCCCCATTGTTTTCATTGGGTTATTCAGGGTTTAACGAGGCTTAAAAACACACCCCCTCTATTTTTAATTGGTGCTGATGCCGTACAGTTTCTGATAATACCATATTTGTCTTGTTCTATTTATAACAAACGCACCCCTGTGTTTTAATTGGTTCATTTAAGCCCTTCCCCGTAACAACCCTTAAACACACCCCCTGTGTTTTCATTGGCTCATTTAAGGTATCGCCCCTAATGACGACAACCAATCAGCATCCACGGTTACGCCCCTTGGACACACCCCTGTTGACCCCATGACCTCCCCGCCCCCATGGCGCCATGACCCCCCACAGGTGGTCAAGGTCAAAGGTCACCTGTCAAAAAGTTTGATTGAAGGGTGTACTTTAGTCTCTCACAAGGTTTGCATATTAAACATAGTACCTCCGCAGCATTTAACTAAACACTCTCCGACTTATTTTGGTGCAACTGTAGTGCCATACAGGGTGCCAGATTGATATAAAATGGCTAGTCCAGTAGATAACGGTTTTTAGTCTGTCATGTAAAATCCAAGAACATTGCAGTTTTTGGTTATTGCATGACCAAATGAAAAAGTTCATAGGTATGAATACTTTTGCAAAGCACTGGATATAAAAGAAATAGACACGCAAATGGGTTTTTAACTTTTAAAGACAGGTCTTCTGCAAATACCAGTAAAACAATTTTTGCTAAGCTAATTTGTAGCACGTTGTTAAAAACATGTCACCTTACTTTTAATGCTGCTTTTTACTATTTTACAAGACTGTTTGTGCTTTTAAGATAAGGTGCACACTGCAACAGCCACTGTGGGGACACATTTTGCTTTTCCAACTATTTTCAATTGGGGTGTAAATTCAATTAGTTTTCTATTGTTTTTAACAAGTGAATCAGCTAAAAGTGAAGTGGTGTCTTCACAAGTCACTTAAATCCTTTTAAAAGCTCTGTAATAATTTAAGATTGCCTTGGGTAACTGTCATAAAAAATACAGTCAGCATCACCCGAACAGTTTTCATGTGTGAGGTTGAAACTCTGATGTGTTGGGATGGCTATTTGCAGTTGGGAGCGTGTGCAATATGTATCTTTATTTATCATTTATGTAAAATGTGCTGAAATGAATTTAGTGTGAATTAGTTGGGCTAATTGTTCATCAAGTGCCAAAAAGAACAGATGCCCTGGAAAACCAAAGCTCACGGCAGGAGAGGTGGATGTGTGATTACACGTTTGGCTGGCTCGCAATTTTTTCTCTGATGCTATATTTGCACATGCATGTGGTAACTGCAGTACAGATCTCCTAACATAGGTTCTGCACTTGAAGCCGGGTGTACAATTAACAAGATGCAAATAGTTTTCCAGCTTGTACAATTGCCTTCATATAAGGTGTGATGCTTGATGTTTTAAATGTCTTTTAGAGTTTGTAATGTATATGAATTTAACCAATATTTCTGTGTAATATTGCTGTTAAGAATACATTGTTTGGAGGGTGGAAAACATGGCTGACAATAGCTTGACGACATATTTGATAACTTATGAGTGAAAGTTTACCAACACTTCTTGCATAACCTTTTATTATGAAAACAATTTAAAAAAAATTTCTTACCTTCAAAAAAATCTTTGTTTCCATCGTTGAACTACACAGAGTGTTATATATTATCGATTTGCACAAAAAATTCTAAATCACTAAGATGATCTAATTGCTTTCATTTAAAACAAAAAAGTAACCATTATTCCTACTACCTACTGTCATGAGTTGATGAATGAAAAACAGCTTGTTAAAGTGAACGTTGAAAACACTTTGTGACTAGGGCTGTCAAAGTTAACACATAAATGCCTGTGATGCAATTTCCAATTAACACCTTTAATTTTTTTTGTGCTTCCAAACGTTTTAGACCTCGTCTGTGCTGTAGTTATTTTGTTTTCTTTCTCAGCTGTTTCTCAAAAAGTCGGGGACACAGCCCTACTCTGTCCCGCTTCCAGTCCACCTTTCCTACTTGGGCCCACTCAGAGCAGCCGTAGGTGCCCCTCAGTAGGGGCTGAGAGGAGAGAAACAGAAAGAACCGTTGGAGTTTAATTACTGTTGTGGATAAAAAACAAAGCAAAGCTTCATTTCACATGCATTTATTCACTACTGGAGCAACTCTAAATGTCTTTGAACAAATGAAAAACATGAAAAATGCAAAAGCAACAAAAACATGAGAAATGATTCCATGTTCAGCCTGTTACATCTGTCCTAATTCAAAAAGGATTTACTCTGAACTGCAGACTTTGAGGATTTTTGGTTTTGATAAACTTGTAATTAATCTTCCGCAGAAAAACAAAACATGTCATGATCATATGGGTCAGTTTCCTCTGTAAAGTCTGACCTTTTTGATGTTTTTAGGGATTTCCATCAAACAAATACATGTGAAAACGACACAAAAAACAAGTCTTATACTAACAGCACTTTATGGGATGAGTCCTAGCTCTGAATTACACTACCTATTGTTGCATTTCATTGATTGTACTTCATTTGTTTCCTTGTTTTAATCCCACCTAAAATCGGTTGTCTTAATTTTCCTCCATGATAGGTAAAAAACTGTTATCCTATGTGGAAGTATGCATATACATATACATATACATATAATTCTGCCAAATTCTTTAGAGAAAGTACCTTTATGGATTTTTCTGTAGAATATTCTTGATTATTGCCATGTTTAGTATTTTTGCAATTATAATAATTTAAATGCACTGAGAAATACTTTATTATTGTACATTTCCAGGCGAGGAGGACCACAAAGCATTTGCCACTATAGGGCACCCAAATGGCTAGCACAGCCCCTGGCAACAGGGCCAGCAAAATTGATTGTGAAGATCTCCAGGCAGACTTCTTTTGCCCCTTTTCCACTAGCTCGCTTTCCCATCTTTCCAAGTCTCTTAAAGGGAAAGTGAAATCTTTAATAATGATAATAGAACGGATGTCAAAATCCTACTCATCAAATCTGATTGTCAATGCATTCAGCAAATCCCCAGGTAATTTACTGGTTACTTCTTGTTTTTGGAACGCGTATCGGTCTTGTCTTCTTTACATTGGTGGTTGGGTGTTTCGTTTGCGCTTATGCAGCGTGACACATGATGCTTTAAAGGCGCGCCTCCAGGAGGCCTCCATAGACCCGCTTTTGCTCAGGCGGAGCAAAAGCGGGTCTATGGAAATGCAACACACAATGTGCAGAGCCGTGCGGACCTGTTCCGGGCTGGCCAAATCGAGCCAGTGGAAAAGGCCTTTGAACCTGGCAACAAATAATGGCTGAGATGTAATTGGGTAAAATGCATTAATATGAAAATACACATTTGGAAGCAGCAGCCAGGGAAAAGGCTATAAAAGGAACCGGACAGATCATCATAAATTATTTAAATAGATATTATTGTCCTTAAATAGATATTTATGGACAAAATATAATTAACATCAGTCTGTGATTCAGATGTGTTTGAGGCCTTGAATGCCTTCTCTGCAAACCCAATTCCAATGAAGTTGGGACAATGTGTAAGACGTAAAAAAAAAAAGGAAACAATGATTTGCAAATCCTGTTCCACCTATATGCAATAGAGTACACTACAAAGTCATATTTAATGTTCACACTGACATAAAAAGAAATATATATATATATATATTCATATATATAAAATGTTGCATTTGAGGGCGGTTTCTCCATACTTCCTTCAAGATTTTCTGATTATTCCACTTCTCATATCAATCAACAGGGTTTTCTCTACTCATGGCGGATTTGTAGTGGACTGTTGCTTGTTGATTTCTAACCATTGCTTTAAAACATTATTACCTTTTTAACAAATATAAGTGGTGCTCCTACTCTATACCTAGTCTGTGGTTGGAAATTTTTGATGATAAATTTAAGCAGTTTTAAAACCACAGCTTTTTATATTCTTGGCTTACCTAGATCCTGTAACCAATCTATATCTAATTGAAACGTTCGTTCGTTTGTTCATCGTCTTCCGCTTATCCAGGACCGGGTCGCGGGGGCAGCAGACTCAGCAGAGACGCCCAGACGTCCCTCTCTCCAGACACCTCCTCCAGTTCCTCCAGGGTGAGCCCAAGGCGTTCCCAGGCCAGCCGAGAGACATAGTCCCTCCAGCGTGTCCTGGGCCGTCCCCTGGGCCTCCTCCCGGTGGGACGTGCCTGGAACACCTCCCGAGGAAGGCGTCCAGGAGGCATCCGGTAAAGATGCCCGAGCCACCTCAACTGGCTCCTCTCGATGTGGAGGAGCAGCGGCTCTACTCCGAGCCCCTCCCGGATGGCCGAGCTCCTCACCCTATCTCTAAGGGAGTGCCCGGCCACCCTACGGAGGAAGCTCATTTCAGCCGCTTGTATCCGTGATCTCGTTCTTTCGGTCATGACCCAAAGTTCATGGCCATAGGTGAGGGTAGGAACGTAGACCGACCAGTAAATTGAGAGCTTTGCTTTTCGGCTCAGCTCTCTCTTCACCACAATGGACCGGCACAGCGTCCCCATTACTGTGGCAGCCGCACCGATCCGTCTGTCGATCTCCCGCTCCATTCTTCCCTCACCCGTGAACAAGACCCCGAGATACTTAAACTCCTCCATTTGAGGCAGGAACTCCCCTCCAACCTGAAGAGGACAAGCCACCCTTTTCCGGTCGAGTACCATGGCCTCGGACTTGGAGGAGCTGATCCCAGCCGCTTCACACTCGGCTGCGAACCGCCACAGCGCATGCTGTAGGTCTTGGCTAGAGGGGGCCAGCAGGACCACGTCATCCGCAAAAAGAAGAGACGAAATCCACTGGTCCCCAAACCAGACCCCCTCCGGCCCTTGGCTGCGTCTAGAAATCCTGTCCATAAAAGTTATGAACAGGACCGGCGACAAAGGGCAGCCCTGCCGGAGTCCAACATGCACTGGGAACAGGTCCGACTTAGTGTCGGCAATGCGGACCAAACTCCTGCTCCGCTCGTACAGGGACCGGATGGCCCCTAATAAAGGGCCCCCGATTCCATACTCCTGGAGCACCCCCCACAGGGCATCACGAGGGACACAGTCGAATGCCTTCTCCGGGTCCACAAAACACATGTGAACCGGTTGGGCAAACTCCCACGAACCCTCGAGCACCCTGTAGAGGGTATAGAGCTGGTCCACGGCTGGGACGAAAACCACACTGCTCCTCCTGAAGCCGAGGTTCGACTATCAGTCGGACTCTCCTCTCCAATACCCTGGCGTAGGCCTTACCAGGGAGGCTGAGGAGTGTGATCCCCCTGTAGTTGGAACACACCCTCCGGTCCCCCTTCTTATAAAGGGGGACCACCACCCCAGTCTGCCAGTCCAAAGGCACTGTCCCCGACCGCCACGCAATGTTGAAGAGGCGTATCAACCATGACAGCCCTACAACATCCAGAGACTTGAGGTACTCAGGGCGGATCTCATCCACCCCCGAAGCCTTGCTACCGCTGAGCTTTTTAACCACCTCGGTGACTTCAGCCTGGGTGATGAAAGAGTCCAACCCCGAGTCCCCAGCCTCTGTTTCCACCACGGAATGCGTGATGGCAGGATTGAGGAGATCCTCGAAGTACTCCTTCCACCGCCCGATAATGTCCTCAGTCACTCCAGAGTAGAAGAGAGTCCAACCCCTCTCAAGGAGATGGGTTCCAGAGCCCACGCTGTGCGTGGAGGCGAGCCCGACTATTTCTAGTCGATATCTCTCGACCTCCCGCACAAGCTCAAGCTCCTTCCCCCCCAGCGAGGTGACATTCCACGTCCCTAGAGCCAGCCTAAGCATCCGGGGATCGGGCCGCTGAGGTCTCCACCTTCGTCCGCCACCCAATCCTCTTTGCACCGGTCCCTCACGGTTCCCCCTGCAGGTGGTGGGCCCACTGGGGGACTAATTGAAACATACATAAGAAATTCATGCCCATTTTTAACCAACAATCCTTCATTATTGTTTTCTCTCATGGTATCATTGTAAATCTGGTATAACCAACGTGACTGTGAGGTATGGGCCAACCCTTTGTAGGGTTCAGTTGCATGAGCATCTCTCACTGTCTCTTTTAATATGTGAACACTTTACAGTCAGTGCAAATACAAGTAGCTCACAAGCTTGTATTTACAGTAATGCCACTCTGTTGATGTACATATTAAATTTTGCAATGTCCAGTTAAGTAAAAGGAAAGAGTTCAATACTGTTAAGTGTCTTAAATTACAAGATTCAGAAGTAATCCATATGCCATTTTACACCCTATCCAACTTTAAATAAATTAGTACATCAGAGCCTACAGAGAAGCTCACTATTTTGCGCCAACTCTGGACTTATTCTTTCACAAAATAATATCTACAAAAAATTTGTCCCTAGTTATCTTCTTTCAGTACAAGCAAAATATGTCTGTTTTTAGCATTTTAGAATTACTGGATTATAAATGCTTGGTGTCAATTCAAAAAGATATTGAAGTAACATTCATGCTTCAAGTAGAAATAGGATGAAATGTTGATTCATATGAATGTGAAAGCCAAAGATATTCACCAGTTATTTTCCCTCATATCCGTTCCAGTAACTGTTTCCCCCCAAGCCCAAGTCTTAACTTTTCATTGGCTAAAATGAATATTTTCTCATCAGCTGCATGCCATCTAGTCTGCTTATTACATAGCATTACTGCAGGTCAAATCCTCCACTTTCTGTTCTCGAACAATAGTTGTTTTTTTTATTCACCAAGAAATATCTTTTAGGTTTTTGAAATTTAAGTCAACAGCTGCTTTGAGTTATTTATGTTAAGTGATTTGAAATATGAATGTACATTTATGCCAAACAAAAACTAATCAAATTCAAGACATTCACATTTGATGATCCCAGTATTCACATTGTTTACTCATTCACTATGTACTGAACTATATAGTGCTGTGAGGGTGGTCTTCTCCCCCACTCTGAATGGGAGGATTTTTAAAATTCAAAAACCATGAATTACACAATACTGAATGATGCACACTGTAGTAAGTGAAATGAAAGAAAATGTCAAATGTCGAGGTTGTCATATTTCTGAATGAACAGACAAGCAAGTATCCTCTAGCTTAACAGCAAGAGAATGAGGTGTACGAGGTAAACTAACTTTATTTTGTTTTGAAATTACATAAAACCATACAATCTTTGAATTGCAACCCCAACCATAGACCATATGGATAGACAGACATCTATGTGGTCTTAAACATAGAGTAGCATTAAGAATCTGCGAACTACCTGTGGGGTTGTGGATTTTATTTATTTTTTGTGCCTCAGAGGGTAAATGGTTTAGAAATCAGATATTTTAATAAAAATCAAGAATATATGGCCTCTTTAGCAACAGATGATTGTAAAAATATATTAATGATTTAAAATCTATTTCAGTTAAAATAAAATAAAAAATATGAGCTCAAGACTACTTTAAACTAATATTACTTAACTACTTAATTAAAATATCGAACGTTTTCAGGCAATTCGACATGGTTAGCTCTCTGCTTCCAAACACACACAAACACACACACAAGGTACTTGTAGTGAAATCATGCCTAAAGTGGTAAATCACTTCAGTACTTTATTTGTGAAGACAATGGATATAGATAGTTTCGCTAAAGGAAGATTAAACAATTCAAAGTGTTCACCAAGAGTTTTAATGAGCATTGAAGACATGATGAAAATAATGGCCTTTTGTTATGCCTGTAAGGCCATACCTCAGGCATAACGTAACAAGATCCATTGAAGATTCAGGATTTATTGGCTGCTTGGGAGGATATGAATATTTTTTTAATATTGCAAAACATTTTTGAGCTGGTCATTAAAGCACAAAATAGTGTGGATAGTCTTGGTCCATAGAGGTTTAAGCCTAATGGGTTTTATGACCCCTCGATTATGGACTTGTTTGATAATCAAAATCTAATTACGTGTTTTATAAGCTAAATTGAACAAAAAATCTGAAATTACAAGGACCCTGGTGGGAGTCTTTCTGAGCACAAACATGAGTTTGGTTTAAAGTAAAACTCACATCTGAAAATGTACAGGTCCTTCTCAAAATATTAGCATATTGTTATAAAGTTCATTATTTTCCATAATGTAATGATGAAAATTTAACATTCATATATTTTAGATTCATTGCACACTAACTGAAATATTTCAGGTCTTTTATTGTCTTAATACGGATGATTTTGGCATACAGCTCATGAAAACCCAAAATTCCTATCTCACAAAATTAGCATATCATTAAAAGGGTCTCTAAACGAGCTATGAACCTAATCATCTGAATCAACGAGTTAACTCTAAACACCTGCAAAAGATTCCTGAGGCCTTTAAAACTCCCAGCCTGGTTCATCACTCAAAACCCCAATCATGGGTAAGACTGCCGACCTGACTGCTGTCCAGAAGACCACTATTGACACCCTCAAGCAAGAGGGTAAGACACAGAAAGAAATTTCTGAACGAATAGGCTGTTCCCAGAGTGCTGTATCAAGGCACCTCAGTGGGAAGTCTGTGGGAAGGAAAAAGTGTGGCAGAAAACGCTGCACAACGAGAAGAGGTGACCGGACCCTGAGGAAGATTGTAGAGAAGGGCCGATTCCAGACCTTGGGGGACCTGCAGAAGCAGTGGACTGAGTCTGAAGTAGAAACATCCAGAGCCACCGTGCACAGGCGTGTGCAGGAAATGGGCTACAGGTGCCGCATTCCCCAGGTCAAGCCACTATTGAACCAGAAACAGTGGAAGAAGCGCCTGACCTGGGCTACAGAGAAGCAGCACTGGACTGTTGCTCAGTGGTCCAAAGTACTTTTTTTGGATGAAAGCAAATTCTGCATGTCATTCGGAAATCAAGGTGCCAGAGTCTGGAGGAAGACTGGGGAGAAGGAAATGCCAAAATGCCAGAAGTCCAGTGTCAAGTACCCACAGTCAGTGATAGTCTGGGGTGCCGTGTCAGCTGCTGGTGTTGGTCCACTGTGTTTTATCAAGGGCAGGGTCAATGCAGCTAGCTATCAGGAGATTTTGGAGCACTTCATGCTTCCATCTGCTGAAAAGCTTTATGGAGATGAAGATTTCATTTTTCAGCACGACCTAGCACCTGCTCACATTGCCAAAACCACTAGTAAATGGTTTACTGACCATGGTATCACTGTGCTCAATTGGCCTGCCAACTCTCCTGACCTGAACCCCATAGAGAATCTGTGGGATATTGTGAAGAGAACGTTGAGAGACTCAAGACCCAACACTCTGGATGAGCTAAAGGCCGCTATCGAAGCATCCTGGGCCTCCATAAGACCTCAGCAGTGCCACAGGCTGATTGCCTCCATGCCACGCCGCATTGAAGCAGTCATTTCTGCAAAAGGATTCCCGACCAAGTATTGAGTGCATAACTGTACATGATTACTTGAAGGTTGACGTTTTTTGTATTAAAAACACTTTTCTTTTATTGGTCGGATGAAATATGCTAATTTTGTGAGATAGGAATTTTGGGTTTTCATGAGCTGTATGCCAAAATCATCCGTATTAAGACAATAAAAGACCTGAAATATTTCAGTTAGTGTGCAATGAATCTAAAATATATGAATGTTAAATTTTCATCATGACATTATGGAAAATAATTAACTGTATCACAATATGCTAATATTTTGAGAAGGACCTGTAAAACAAAACTGTAACAGGCTGCAAAAGACTTCAGACTGGCGCTAAGTTTTATCTTAAAAAGAACAAACCTAAACATTCATGCAGTCAAGGCACAGATTTAGATCCAGTTGAGAAAATTGATATCTTGAGAAAAATAGCCCACTACCTTATTTCAGGCCATTACAAAAAATGTAAATACAATAAAGTTTGAGGTTGTAACGTCTCAAATTCTGAAGACGTTTATAGGGTATAAAAACTTATGCAAGGCACAGTAAAATTGATATATCTTCACAGTCATTGAAACAACTACTACCAAATTAAGTGCCAACCCAACGGTCTTTTTAAAAATAAAACAAAAACTTAAACAAGAGGGCAAGTTTCATTGATATCAGTGATTGTGTCTGATGAGAGCCGCAGACTGACACCCTTAGGCTTTGACAACCCCCTTTACAGGATATATTCAAGTGAGAATCAACAAGTAATAGGCCTTTTTCTACTGTATCATCTTCTCTGCTATTACTAATCCAATCAAGTTTTTTTCTTTCACTCCAAAGCCTTGACAAGTCCGACAGTGAACACAACACCAATCTTCTGGTTTAAATTTCTCTCTCTAATCCACCTAAATATCTAAATCCTCTTTGCTGTTTCTTTTTCCCATCTGCCCTTCCTCTGGTTGTTTCACCTGATGTTTTTGTCACTTACAGTGATGTGTCATGTTAGATCTCTCTCCTGCTGTGCCAGACGCCCTAGAAGATTAAACAATACGAAGGAGGAGGAAGAGAAATGAACGTTGGAGTGATTTGTCATTTCAGGTAAGTTAGTTGCTCCTTTGGGAAGTGTAATGGCCAATGGCTCTTCAGAGTGTCCCCCATCTGCCACAAATATTCACTGCAGATGGACACGTACAACAGCTTGTGTCTTGACAAGGGTGTAGTTGTGTATCAAAATAGAACCCTTTAAGCTCTGATGTGCTTTTGTGTGCACAAAGGAGGTCAAAGTTTACATCCCTCTGATATGTTTCTCTGCCAGAAATAGATAGTCAGAGTTCTGATTTTTTTTTTATTATCTAGGATTCAAAGAATGCAGTTTACTGCTCTGACCAGCGACTCTACTTTCATTTAGCTGAATCAGGGCCTGTTTGGTGTAAGCAACCACAAACTAACATGGCACAAAGCCACTGTTTAGTAAGTATAAACTGAGTAAACAGTTAAGGTTTAAATAGGGTTTAACCAAATAAGTTTTACATTAAGGAGTGAAGTTTCCATTTTCTCATAGAAGCCACCACTCAATTATGCTTATTACGCTTATTATGCCCAAAATGTTTTCATAACTATTTCATATCTATTCTTTTGTACTCGTACTCGTCATGTTCTGCTTCATCCGGGACTGGGTCGCGGGGGCAGCAGACTCAGTAGAGACACCCAGACTCCCAGACTTCCCTCTTCCCAGGCACATCTTCCAGCTCCTCAGGGGGGGGAGGCCAAGGCGTTCCCAGTCCAGCCGAGAGATATAGTCCCTCCAGCGTGTCCTGAGCCGTCCTCTTGGCCTCCTCCAGGTGGGATGTGGGAAGCTCATTTCAGCTGTTTGTATCCGAGATCTCGTTCTTTCGGTCATAACCCAAAGTTCATGGCCATAGGTGAGGGTAGGAATGTAGACCGACCAGTGAATCGAGACTTTCGCTTTTCAGCACAGCTCTCTCTTCACCACAATGGACCGGCACAGCGTCCCCATTACTGCAGCAGCCGCACCGATATATATATATATATATAAAATATGTCAATTTTAAATTTTATATGGGAAATTTGCTCATCACACTTTAGCTGCCATTTTCACTGTGTAAGGGTCTTTAAAAAGAAAATAAGGATTTTTGCTTTACCTAGTGAAGTATTTCAAAATGCTGGTCCTCTGGCCCTGCTACAGCTGATTTAAATGAATGAATCTGCCAATTATCAAGTAAACCACAAGCTGGTTATTGACCCTCAATATAAATCGAGTATGATGTAGGGCCTCCTTTTGCGGCCAATACAGCGTCAATTTGTCTTGGCAATGACATATACAAGTCCTGCACAGTGGTCAGAGGGATTTTAAGCCATTCTTCTTGCAGGATAGTGGCCAGGTCACTATGTGATAGTGGTGGAGGAAAACGTTTCCTGACTTGCTCCTCCAAAACACCCCAAAGTGGCTCAATAATATTTAGATCTGGTGACTGTGCAGGCCATGGGAGATGTTCAACTTCACTTTCATGTTCATCAAACCAATCTTTCACCAGTCTTGCTGTGTGTATTGGTGCACCACCTTCAGGATACAATGTTTGAACCATTGGATGCACATGGTCCTCAAGAATGGTTCGGTAGTCCTTGGCAGTGACGCGCCCATCTAGCACAAGTATTGGGCCAAGGGAATGCCATGATATGGCAGCTCAAACCATCACTGATCCACCCCCATGTTTCACTCTGGGCATGCACCAGTCTGGGTAGTACGCTTCTTTGGGGCTTCTCCACACCGTAACTCTCCTGGATGTGGGGAAAACAGTAAAGGTGGACTCATCAGAGAACAATACATGTTTCACATTGTCCACAGCCCAAGCGCTCCTTGCACCATTGAAATCGACGTTTGGCATTGGCATGATTGACCAAAGGTTTGGCTATAGCAGCCCAGCCATGTATATTGACCCTGTGGAGCTCCCGACGGACAGTTCAGGTGGAAACAGGAGAGTTGAGGTGCGCATTTAATTCTGCCGTGATTTGGGCAGCCGTGGTGTTATGTTTTTTGGATACAATCTGGGTTAGCACCCAAACCTCCCTTTCAGACAGCTTCCTCTTGCATCCACAGTTAATCCTGTTGGATGTGGTTTGTCCTTCTTGGTGGTATGGTGACATTACCCTGGATACCGTGGCTCTTGATACATCACAAAGACTTGCTGTCTTGGTCACAGATGCGCCAGCAAGATGTGCACCAACAATTTGTCCTCTTTTGAACTCTGGTATGGCACCCATAATGTTGTGTGCATTCCTTGTCCTGTCTCTTTCTTTCTTCTTTCTTCGTAAAAGGGTTAGGGTTAGATGCTGCTCCAGATCATACAAAATCACTGCTTGATCCATCTGTGGAAATGTCGTAGCTTGCATTGGCATTTTTGCAAAGGCAATTTCTCCTCTCCTCCCCTTGGTTACTTGTCGGAGGGCCTTCACATATCTAGCTGGTGAGATTGTTTGCTTAAGCACATGCCACACCGGAGCAAGGCGCTGACCTCCATCCATGCGTAGCCTTGCTCTTCTGATCTGGGAGTCTTCATCATCCATGTCTTCCAGCACCAACCTTTCATAATGACTCTGAGCTGTTCCTTGTATGTCTAAGGGATGTGCTGTTACATGGCTCAGCCACAACTTCTTGGCTTCGTCACTTTCTGTAGCATTGGTTATCATTGGCCACACATCTTTGATATAATCTTCATTACTTTCTTCTGGTCTTTTCTCTTTAACTAATGTCTTGATCTTTTTGTATTCATGGAAAACATCAGTTTCTGGGCTGGATGCCGTGAGTTATTCAGGCATTCTTCCTATGGGTTTCCTTGTGGAATGTGGTGCTTGTGGCAGTGAAGGCTCCTCTTTTTCTTCCTCTGCCAACAGCTCATCAACCTGTCGCTCAACCTCTTGTGCATACTTGTATGCTGCTTTCTTTAGTCTTCTTAACATCACATCATGCACCACTCCTACGTAAGCAGTTCTGAATTTGCTTGTCGGGTTGAAAAGTGGTAGGATGGCATCATAAAGATGTTGGCCCATTCCCCGACTGTTGCTTTTACCTTGAGTTCGACTTTGTCTTTCAGGCGGTCGGCCCATACAGCCGGGATGTAATAGTCTCTCTGTCTCTTTGCTTCAGGGATGTACGCTCGACGCCCATCATTTGCTTGAACAGGCCCCCATGTCAGGTCTCTGGCCATTCCTTCTGAGACCCACATCATTTTTATTCATACATCACAATTCATTAACAATACCCGTTTTCATTACGTTTAATAATTATATAAAAATAGAAAATCATCATACATTTTTCTTTGATTATACTTACAGCTTTCTACTTCTGAAAAATATAAGACAGTTAAGACTTCTGAAAAAGATAAGACGGTCACAGTTAATGTGTGACTCCATACAGGCCTCTTCAGTCCTGAGTTTCAGAGTGCGAAGATATACTCATTTACTGTTTCGTGACATCTTATCCATGTAATATGATCATTATTTATTTGATAGTCTAAAAATTATGCTCTCATTTCATCATATGTGATTGTTGTTAAACTCAATCATAGTGATACACTTCTGCAAAAGAAAGAATAATTAAAACACACACCAAATGGCCGCCCCAGACTTCATAGCTTTAAAATGTAAACATTTACTGCTGTATATGTCATTGATCTAATTATGAGGGTTTAATTAATTTCTGCATTGATACATAGAAAGATCTCTCCTGATTTTGACAAGACTCAGAGGTAGACAATCATCTACAGCTGTTTATACACACACACACACACACACACACACACACGTGTAGAAGACCAGACCACAATAACAGCAGAACACTGCCTCTTCTTAAGGCCGGTATACACTGTGCATACTTCACAGATGAAAGAAGGGGACTGTGGGAAAATTGTGGAGAACTTTTTGGTCATGGCTCTAAACCTTCTGTTAAACATTGAAACACTGTGTACTAAAGACACACTGCGATAAATATTTGATGGTGTCAGATATTTAGAATGACTATCTCACAGTGTGACAGCCCCTACGACCTATGTCTACTAATCTGCTAATAGAGTTGCAGCAAAAAACCGGCATCAGTGGAAAACAGGATTTATGATTCATTCTGTTAATCTAACTGTACCGGGTGCTAATAATGAATTCAATACATTTTCTGATAATGAAAAAAATGAGGTGTTGCACGTGGGTCTACAACAGATTTTTACAGTACATTACAGTCAAAAGTAAGTTCTACATAACTAATGGAACTAAATCAGTCCTTAAAAGACAACCATGCTTTCAATGTAAAAGAGACAGAGTGACACAGAGTGTTATTTTAAGCTCTTCAAACTTTTAAGGTTAAACCTGATGCAAGCTGAGCCTAACCGTGGCAGACCCAATCAAAAGTTCTTCAGGAATTTTCTATTTTACTATTGCTACTCTTTTATTATTTTATACTGCACAGTTTGAGGTGTGTGCAGGTTTGCTGTTAAAAGTTAATGAGGACTCATTGTAATTTCTGTAAATGTTTTATTGAAAGAAAAGATTTGGAGAAATATAGACTGACAGCAAGGAACATGACCTCCTTTCTGCTCCTTACAGAATTGCACTTAAACATCTTCTTGACCTACTATTAAACATAAAAAATCTACAATATTTTAGCATAACATCACATGTTTTAGCATAAATGGAACAGGATAGAAATATGAGAAGGTGAGGACTCAAATTACCCATGTAAAACCAAACAGGATTAACATATAAGTGCATTTCAGCTTCTGCATAAGGTCATCACATTCATCAACACATTTTACACCTCCTCTGAAACAGAAAGAAAACCCGATAAATCAATTTGTTTAATCTGTTTAATACCAACTAAATATTTCTTGTTAGCTTGGATAAATAATCTAATCTGAAACACAATCTGTTAATAAAGTTGCTTTCTCAATAATCTTGCACAGTAATGACATTCTCACTTTTTTATCTGCATAGACACAAACATATGTACTTCAAGGACGTACTCTAAATACATTTAATTAAGATTTTTGTCTTTGTGCATGTTGATAATGTGTCATGGGACTTGAATGGTGTTTCTATCATGGTAAACGTGAAGTACCAGTAAAACTACAACTCTCTTTCAACAGCTATTAAAATGGATTTCTTATGTAAGTATTATAAATATGTTTCCATCAAGTGATCATACGCCAGATAGTAGACTGCTAGAGTAAAGGGTTTGTTTCTCTATCAAAGCTGGCGTTTTTTTTTTTTTACTTTTGGGAATCTTGTTAGTAATTCAGACAAAGACATAGAAGTAGGAGATATGGCACATTACCTGAGTCACTTGTCCTGCTTAGGGTGAGGGATATATTCAATAGTCAAAGCAGTATACTTTAATGTAAAAGGCAGGACTTGCTATTCTGTTTTAAACTGAAATCTATTCCCCCAAGTAAGAAATTGTCACCAACTTGCACAAATTGCCAATGTCAGGGCTGATTGGCTGATTGATATGATAGGCCAAATTAGAGTCACTATGCAAAGTATACATGCTTTTAAACTGTTGAAAGCCGAAGAAGAACCTTCCAACAATCTGGTTTTCTCATCTAACTGTGAACACACTCCTAAACCTTGTGGAAGATGTTTACAGAACAGTTAAAGTTGCAACTGCTGGTAACAGTAGGTCCATCAACAAATTGAATCTTATAGATGGAGAATAGGATGTCATCAAAGTTCATGTACATGTAAAAATAGACAGAGGGTGTTGATGGAGATCAAACCAGCAGTTTATAGACAGATGAGAATAACACAACAATTTGGATTAACTTGGAAAGATGATCAAAGCCACTATGCTGTGAAACCTTTCTCCGTGTGTGTGTCTCCACAGCGGCTATCAGCTGGTTTGACGGTAGAGCCACGCCCTAGACGCAGAGCATTTAACAACCGGCCCCTTAACAGCTGATAGCCCCAAATCTCGATCAAAGGGTTCTAAAACTCTGAGGCGGGAGCTCGGTAGAAAAAACCCCAAGGGTAATACAATGATGGAACGAACAAGGGAGTGGCCAAGCCACAAGGTCCACACTGCAGTCTGTTTCGAATGAAAAACTTCAGTTCAGGTTTAACTCCTGACTGATTGACAATCAGCCATATGAACGCATCCAAACTTGAGCGCAACCTCTCATTGCGCTTCCACAGTATTCAAACAGTACATCAAAACAGTTCAGAGTAAAACACTTAAATCAATATTGCATGCAGCAAGTTAATACCTTGAATTGATACTGCAGTCAATTGAAAAACAAGGAGAAAACTTGTCTCTTTGGAAACAAAACCTCTGTGGGTTTCACCTGCGCCTGGGTCGCGTCTAACAGTCTTCGATCGGATATGAATCTTTTGATCTTCTTGTATCAGACAGACTTCCAGCTTTCAAGCTCTTCCGAGAATGGCCAGTGTGGAGGAAAGTTAATCCGACCGGGAGCTTCTATTTCTCCAGAGATTGCCTCCTAAACGTAGTCTAGTAAGTTACGACTGGAAATGTCACTTAAAAGTTTATTTCCTCTGATTTTTAAAAGCTTTGGTGATGTCAGTGCTTCGACACCTGTTGAACTGTGACTTCAGTTGTTGCGATAAATGCTGAGCTGTGCAGTAGAGTTATTTACCTCACCAAAATGGCGGGTGTGACCCCAACAGGTAAACAATATGGTCAAGCTTATTTTGCTAATTATTTACATTCATTCAAAATGATAACATAACTATCAATGAATTGACAAAAAAATCAAAAGGGGTATAATGTTGAATAACTGATTAAACCTATACTACACGTTTGTGTGCAGGCTTCCTTTTTTGGTTTGGGTTCATGTACTGTAGTTTGGACTTCACAGACCTACTTTGTCCAATTCGGTTATCCTTGCAGGACTTATTTCATGACTCAGTCACTCAATTTGTCAAAACATTGTCAGCTGTCAGTGCCTACACAACACTTTAAACAATCCAGACTCTTTTCACGGTGGTGGAATGATCTGCCAAGTTCTACAAGAATAGGGTAGTCCTTGTCTATCTTCAAGAAACTCTTGAAGAACCAGCTCTTTAGAGAGCATATTCTAACACCCACTCTGTACATCCTTAACCCGTACTATTCTATTAAACTCTTTGTGCTCATCCCTCTTTGCCTGCACTCTATTTCTAAACAGGCACCTCTGACAGAGACTGACTAGTAGTCTTCCTTATGAGTAGCTTATTATTAGCTCTGATATTAACTACATTGTTATATCCTTATTTGTAAGTCACTTTAGATAAAATACTAAAGACAGCATATTTGCTTGTGCAAATATGCTGTCTGTGTGTCTGTCTCTGAAAAGTGTTTAAATGAAGGGTTTCAATAACTCGGATATTTGAAGAACCTGAAAAACTTATAAGATGTGTACCGATATCTGGCCACATTTGCCACATGTCTTCACCCTCTATTTGTTATGATGCCTAGAAAAATATGTTATTTGTGGCATTAGACCGGCAGTATTCACATCAGCTTCGAGTATATGAATTTGGGACACTGAAAGACCACTTCTGACCCTGAGATCTGACTCCAGGGACCTAGAGCTGTTGCTTCCTGCAAGCAGTGTTTCAGACAGATGGACAGTTCTGCTGATGTGGGATCCCCAAGAGGCGCTGGATGCTGGAAGATCCACCTGAAGGTTCCAGAGGCTTAAGGGTGAGGTTCATCCAACTGCTTCATTCAAAAGACCGGCAGCGAATATGAGGTTCAGGCTGTAAGGTGGTGTCTATCCTTCTTTTGGTTAGGATTTTAGGCCATAAGATTTATTTAACCTAGATCTCAAAAAAGGTTTATCATATCCAATTTAATCAATTTGAAGCTTAATTAAACATCAGTTCCCTTGTCATTTTTATCATCTTTTTTTATCAATGCTTTTAATCAACTGATTACTCACTTACTGACCTTTTATTTTTTGTACCATAACTTCACCATTAATGTTTTATAAGTTAAATAAAATTTTCAAAATATTATTTTTTGTAAGATCAGGCTTAGTTTTTTCATATTTTTTTCTCCAAAGAATTTATTTCCCTCATTGTTATTATTTTCTAAATTTGAACAAGTAAGGACATATTCTATTTTTTTTCAAAAGGCTCCAGATGATCAGTAAAGTTTTATGCATACCAGCAGAGTTGCAACTTTAAACCAGCAAGTCACAAATAAAATGACTGAACCAGGACCATAGGTCACATTATTACTCAAAGTAAATTTTAAACTTGCGGTCATGGAAAAACAACTAGATATGAAAGTTGCTAAGTTTGGCTTTCCTCAGTTATGTTTTCAACTCACACATACAGAGACAAGAAAAAAGACAATGGTAAAAGGATGAAAAATGAGAGATAAAATTAGCGTGAGAGAGGAAAGGGGAGTCAAAAGGGAAGAGAAGCAAAAGCCAACAAATCAAATGATGCCATCTGCCACTAGATCTATGAACCATACATGCAATCACACACTAAAACTATTCACAAGTCATACACACACACACAATTGCACACATTACTAAAACACACAACCAAAATGGCAGACACATTCACGCCACCTGTCTAGGCGTTTGGGGAACTATTTAGGCAAGTTGAGCAACGATCTGTCTAATTCATCACCAGCGTAAACAAGAGCATTTGCCGACGGCTACAGGTCTGTTGGCATACAGCTCTGGAGACTTTGTGTGACAGAGCAGTTGTTCTGTGTGTGCTTTTTATGTGTGTGTGTTTGTGTGTCTAATCATGCTATGAGAAACATAGAAGGACAGCAGAGTAAGAAGGAAAACAAACCTTGGAATGTGAACTCTGATTAATGGCTAATGAAGTCAGGAAACTCCTACAGCAGATTTCAAGACTGTACATTCCTGATAGAATTCCTGTGTTTTGAGAGTTTAAAAAATGAGACCATGGTAAAAACTGTCCAACATTTTAACACCTTTAATGTGATATCCTGTACATATATCCTGTTCTTATATCATGTACAACTCAAATGAAAAACAAGCAAGCCTGTTAGGGAACAAATTATAAAAAATGCTGCCCTTATCCTCTCAGAATCTAAAAGATTTCGAGAACTTTTCAGATTGGCAAGTCATTGTGTGGCTGTGGAATCTAACTGCATTAAATCAATGCTGAAATTGATTCAACAGGTGCTTCAACAACATTGTGTTGCAAGGATGTAAACACATATCCAGCCAGGTTTAAACCTCAAACAGCTTTGTTTGTTTTTCAGTTTAATTAAATGCTGGCTTAAACAGGGGTATGTACACCAAAGAAAAAGTCTAGTGCTATTATAAATGGAATATCTGGTTCTTACATATGGATTTGCCAATACTTTTTATGCAGAATAATCTTATAGACAGAAACATAAATCAGTAATCTGCATTTATACAAAAAGCAATCCAATGACTAAGACTTTCGACTCCTTCTCTACAGTTCTCTCAAGCTTGCAAAGACTGACAAACACATGAGCATGCACACCTGTCTGGAGTCCCAGTAGTGATTCTGTAGAGAAGCCAAACTGCAGCCAAGCATAAATAGTCAATATGGTAGAAGTTTTTTTTAAACAAAACTTGAGAAAGCATATTGACTGTTAAATGGATGTGTTTTATTTATTCATTTATTTATTTATTTATTTTATTTACATTAAAGATAAAGTGTGAGCTCTTAAATTAAACCAGTGCTTATCTGAAGTGAACGTTACAGATCGGACAGACAAGGAGCAAATTTAATCCTGATGAATGAGCTGTAATCTCATATTAAATTTCCCTCTGATTAGAATGATATATCAGTCTCATAACTTAAATAATTGTATCCGCTGACCTTTACTATTACTGAGTAAAATTTTTACAGATTTATTTAATCTTTTTAAATAAAAATGTAACCGTTTTATCATTTACAGAACGACCAATAGAAAAATATATGTCCTAAAAAACACTCTCTTGGTCATAATTCACTGCAATTGAATTAACTGGAGATCCACCTGTGAATGTAATTTACACTTCAAACACACTGTTGTTTCCTTGGGTGGACATTATGGAAAAATCAAGCAAAATCAACCTTAATATCAGAAAGAGAATTCTGAATAAACTTTTTGTAGAATTTCCAGATTCCTAAAGGTACCACTTTTATCTGTTCAAACACTTTAATATAAGTATACACCCATGATAATGTCCAGCCAGCATGGTGTTCAGGTGAGAGATGGGTTCTGTGTCCTGAAGATGGATGTGTTTGGTGCAACATATTCCTATCAAACCCAAAACACAAGAAAGGCCACTCAGAGAGAAAGATGCTGTTACTGCACCAGCAACATACAAGCCAAACTGTAGTCTGGCTTGTATGTTCCTGGCTTGTATGTTACTGCACTAGCAACATACAAGCCAGCCTACAGTTTGCAAATGCACTCAAGAACTTTAATCAGAACACAGGGCATGTCTTTAAAATTTAATTAGTAATAACATTTTACCATAAGAACTCTAGTTACATTCAAAGAAAAAAGTTTGAAGTTTACAAGATTTACATTGCTATCCCAGCTGTGAGGTATGTGGGAGGCAGCATCACGTCTTCTGCATGTTTTGCTGCAGAAGAAGGAGGGACAGGCGTGCACAAAATAGATGTAATATGAGGAAAGAACATTTTGTGGAAATATTAAGGCGTCATCTCAACACATCAGCCAAAATATTAAAGCTTGGCAACACATATGGGTCTTCCAAAAGGGCAATGACCTCAGTCACTGCAAAATTGGTTTTAAAATGGCCTGAGGACTACATAGTCAATGTTTTTGAGTGGCCCTTCAAAGCAGTCATCCAAATCTTGTTGAGAATAGTGGTAGAGCTGAAAACGTGCGTGCAACAAATGGGGCCCACAAACCTGACTCACTTACACAAGTTACACAAGCTCTACCAGGATAAATAGACAATAATGCAGCAAAGAATTGGTGAAAAGCTAGTAAAAAGATATGAAAACTGATTGGCCTAAGTCATAGTGTTTAAAGGGCAATTCAACCAGATACTCAGGAAATCAGCACCTCAATCGGAAAACAAATTGTCAAAATATTATCTCACTCAGTATTTAGGAATTTAGCGAATCTTTACTGATGTAAGAAAGTTAGGATAACAACCCGTCTTCTGAGACGGGTTATTAAAAAACAGTTTTGTGTTATCTGTATTTCTCATTAGGACTGGTTCAAGCAAGAATCACAATATGCATTTCCGTGCCTTAGAAAAATGAAAAATAAAAGAAAGAAGTGCGTAATAGTTTGTGCTGGTGAAATTGCTTCAATGAAAAATAGCATTTGGCTCACAGGTCACCTCAGATACCTTATTCTTCACAATCCATCAAAAATATGACAAAATTATATACATATATATATATGTATATATAGTAAAGTGCAAGTTTTTCCAAGCCAGAGAAGACGTGTTCAGTAATTTCAGTAAGCACTTACCTATTGTTTTTAGAGATTGTTGAGTTCTGCTTTTTCCAACCTACAAAACCTACCTACAAAACATATTTTTTTACAAGTTTTAATGTGAACTTCTTGCTTACAAACTTTTTGGAATCACTTTTTTAACAAGGCAGTCAACAGTGTTGCTTTCCATCACCTTCCCTGTTGAATGTGCTGTTTACAGAGAGCTTAACACTTAACAAGGTGTTATTTGCCTTTAGCCATGCCATATCATTTCCTTCATGATGTCCACACATACACATAAAACTTGTCAGTCTCAGTGGCCATTAAACTGTATTCAACCAAAGCAGAGAAGTACACCTGCTGTTTTAGCATGCAAACCTTTCATCTTTTTTTTTTTAATACCCACCTGCAAAGAATAGAACAACTCCTTTCACCCAACCATTAATTACAACAGCTTGTTACTCTGGCTAGATCCCTAAATTTCACCTTGTAAGCCTAACAAAATAAGCAGAGCAACATAAACACACATGCCATCATTTTCATAAGTGGCTTTCAAAGTAGCTACCACGGATTCACTTTAACTCACACCCATACTTATAGTAATGTACCACACAAAAGCTCCCAAATACGCACATGAAAGCACATGGCACAAGCACAAGCACAAACAAATATACAAGCCCCACCAGTCCCAGTTGAAAAGATGATACCAACAAAGTCTACTTTGTTCTGAGTGACTGCTTTAATCTTTAATGCATTTTGGTTGCTGGTGGCAGGCGATGTTTAGGCCTCTGGATCACCTCAGACTTGGCCGCTGTCACACTACCGAGGTCACTTCAATAACTTACCTCCCCTGGGCCAAAATACACAAAGTGCATCAGGCCAGTTACACACACTGACATGCAAGCACAAGAGCAAGTACACAATAGTGGACACCAAACTCAATGCTCACAGAGTTGCACACCCAGATAAAATTTCCCTTCCTAGTAACATGCATTTGCACACAAACACATACACTTACAGTTAATCTTCATTTAGCTAAGTGTCTCTAATGCATTCCCTTTTCTATTCACATCAATTAGCAATGCCTTTGCAAATGTTTACCCTGACCTTTTATCATAAAATGGAGAGTAATGGTAAAGAAAAAAATACTAAAATAAATAAATAACACACTGTTTCATTCTCTCTGATGCATGTCACCATGACCTATCTCACAGCTCAGCGTAACAAAATCTGGGAGTTTTCAGCTCCTATGAAACATATTAGCCCTCACACTTCCTCACATGCTTTTAACACATTCATATATTAGCATAATTATGTAATTAATGAGCTAATTAAATATTATCTCATAGTCTTATGAGTTAATTAAATATAGAACGCAAAATAAAAGTTATATTCTTGCTGCACACTCTCACCTTTGTCATGTACACTGTTGCAAGGCACTGTTGCCTTGCAGCAAGAAGGTCCTGGGTTCGACTCCCGGCTGGGGGTCTTTCTGCATGTTCCCCCTGTGCATGTGTGGGTTCTCTCTGGGTACTCAAGCTTTCTCCCACAGTTCAAAAACAGCTGTGGATGAGTGTGTGCATGGTTTTTTGTCCTGAGTGTCTCTGTGTTTCCCTGCTATGGACTGGCAACCTATCAAGGGTGTACCCCGCCTCCCGCTCATAGACTGCTGGAGATAGGGACCAAGTTCCCTGTGGGGCACTATGGAAGAAGCAGTAGAAAATGACTGACTAACAATCAAACAGAAACTAGATTTAAAAAAAAGTGAACATAACATACAGTCATTTGATAGCCACTTTCTAACAAATGAAACATCTTTCTTGGAGTAATTACTTAATAAATAACTTGAATTTCAAGCCATTAAATGCATTTTTCTTTCCCCATTATGCAGTGATATTTGGACCTTCATCTCAGGTATCATAAGTATATAACAATCTAACAGAAATGTGTAAAATTAACAAGGCCTGTTACATTCCTGTAAGATGGAAGTCTGGAAAAATGGAAATCTAACAACTTACAATTGCTACATAAATTTAAATATGCCAAACTGCATAGAATGGTAGTGGATCAGTGAAGACAATAGTCAAAGCAAGAGGCAAGGAAACCTCTGAAGTGGTAAAATCAGTTAAGATATATCCGTAACTCAGTGCAACAGCCACACATGCTTATACCCCACAGCCAATTAATAGGCAATTTGACAAACACTTTTAAATTTGAAACTGCCTTAAGCTATTTCACTAATGGTCATCCTCAACTTGTTTTTATTTGCAATCATCTGTCTCATGAACAATGTTAACACTGATCATGAGATACATGTAGGATATAGGACTGAATGAATTATATAAGTGCTCCTAATGTTTGTAAACAGTAAGGAGACATGAAAGCTTAATTTTCAGTCCTTGATGTGTGTTTATGATCATTATGTACTGGTTGTAGGAAATTCTAAGTATTAGTGCGTTGCATGTGTAATATAGTATTTTCCAGCACTTGAAATATATTTATGAACGATGATGTGGCCTGCATAATACAAATATGAATAACCAATTAAACAATCTTTGTTGCATGATTATTAGATAATTAAGAGAGGTATGTCAGGCCAGAAAATACATTTGTTTGACCAAGGTTTCCTAATAAATCAGTTTTTTTAGACTAAACTGGCTGTAAAAATTACAGTGCTCATGAAGCACCCATGTTTTGTTACTGCTCTCAGTTTTTTTGTGGGAAAAAAAGAGTTGTAGAAATACTGAAATTCCATTCGTAATTTATTGGTTTGCTAACACTATTTTTTTAATGATTGACTTTGAGGTTTTGCAGATGTGTCATGTGCAGATATTTTTAGTAGTAAGGAAGATGACTGTTCAAGTCATGTATCTATCGACTCTTTCGCATTTAAGTTATTAAAGTTTTGGTTACATATCACAAAAAAAAAAAAAAATTAAAAAGTATCAGCAAAAATCCTTCCAGCTTTACAATATCTAATTCCAAACGGAATTATCATCCAAAAACAATGTTTCAGACAGGAAATGAGCAGTTAAACATCTTAAAAAGAATAAATCAAAATGAAAGTAATAGAGCTACTCCAACATGGTGCCACTTTGAGTGACACAAGTTTAGAAATCTAATTAGATTTTTAAACTATTATTCAAAATGTTTAGATATAAATTGCTGTTATTTAGGACCAACCACACTTTGGGGTCTTCTATGCTGTGAAATCCTGTTATTCTGGAACCATCATCTAATACATTTTAAAATGCGTTATAATTTAAACTTAGATGCAGATGGTCATTTTTATTCCAAATCTTCCTCCTCTGAGTAAATCTAACTACACAGAGAAGGGGGGCGACGGTAATAACCATCAATAAATGCACATATTTTGGGGTAATAACTTTTTATTCAGCCAGGTGAATTCCTTTTATGTATTGAGAGTTTATATCTATTTATTTCAAAACTTTTTATTTGTCTTTTTTCTAAATGAAAAAAAAATCCCTTAAACAAGGAATTTCCATGTGTTTGATGTCTGTACTTCTGCCTGTCTGCCTCCCACTTTTTGCATCTCCTTTCCATATTAACAGTCGAGCTGTCTGTGAGAGCTGCTCCTGGGGGAAAGCGTGGCTCTTTAACACCTTGTGCTTTCAAAGTTAAAAATAGAACTCATCAGCAAAGGAAAAGGTTATCCAATTAAAAGTAATTGCCAGAAAAGAGGAATAAATATACTTTTCATCCGTGGAAAATAAATAAATAAGACCAACAAGAAGCCCAGGGTGTCAGTTGTTGTATCAGTCAGAGGTATGTCCTCTCCATCTAGGTATAGCCTGACAGTCCTTTTTTCATCTTTCTTTTCTTAGATTTTAGCAGAAGAATCAACATTTAGACTGGAAGTATACAGTAATGGAATACAACAGTTTGTACGGGATCAACTCTTCTGATATTAAAGCCAATTGCTGTAAAATAATTATTAAAAAAAGTCATAGCTACTCACCAGGATTGTCCTTACTATAAACCAGAGCTGACCTAATATATTCACTTCAATTCAATTCAGTTTATTTATATAGTGCCAATTCACAACAGATGTCATCTCAAGGCGCTCTACACAGTCAATTCAATCAAATCATACAGAGTTCGAGTCGGTTACGTACATTCCAATTATCCAGTCCAATCATAACTATCTAACTGTGCAGTCGGATTTAGTTTATTATTGAAAATTGGGTAAAAGTTTTTCTATCTAAGGAAACCCAGCAGATTGCATCGAGTTAGTGACTGAGCATATAGAGACAGTGGACAGTCGCTTGCATTGACTTTGCAGCAATCCCTCTTTCGTTGTCCGATGAGCTAACCCTCCCTCCTACTTCCCTATGTCTAAAGGGATTGCTCAATCCAGCTCTCCATCCAACGGGTCTGGACTTCCCTAAACCTGAAAGATCTTATTAAGCAGGTTTACTGAAAGCTCTGTTTAAGCTGGTGTTGGGAAATGACTCGCCTAGCCTCTGACAGCCTTCATACAAAAGTCTCGCCCTTCTTCAACTGGAGGTCGACTGAGTAGCCCACCGTAGTCATTCACATTTCAACAGTCACTTTTGTTCACGGCTGCTCATTCCCTAATTTTACAACTGGCTCTTGGTATATGGGCTATGTTAATTTTGAGCCCCAAGGGCGCTGTTTTAACAAACTTGGCTAAGGCAACCTATAAAAACCTCCTAAAATGTTTTAGAACCAGGCAACAAGAATTTTTACCACCAATGAAAAACCAAAAATAAGGCAACTCAATTAATTGAATGTCCACAATTTAACTAGAATTTTATATGCTTTCTTTAATTCTTTAATTATGCAGGGGTCAGTAACAGCTTCAATTTGGCATCACGTAATAATTTCAATAATAGAAATAAATCAATCAACTCAACCTGTCTTACCCTGATGCTGAAACTAATGAGGTTGGAGAGGCTTTGAAGACGGAGGCTCATCCATGCACCTGATGGAGATGTTTCTTCTGGTAACAACGAGTAGTTTCTTGAAGGGAATATGACTTAATCTTCAGTTTTCTTCCTTTAAGTGGCAAGCACTGATGCTCCAGGCTTCGATGGTTAAACAGGAACTTTGTTGTCATATGTCTCCGAAGACAGTCGTTTCCAGAGGCTGAAGAGTTGAAGGAAACCCGGAGACATAAATGAGGTTGATTCAGGACTTCCAGAAGCCTGAAACTTAGAGCAATCAGCTGTTCACCGATCAAGTTCACTTCTGTTGTCTGGATAAAAAGGCTGTAGATTAAATCAGATTCTTAATTTTGAGGCACAGTCCTTCAGGGCACACGGGTTGATCCTCTTATTTATGCAGTCGATCAGATGGGCTGTGTCTCTGGTCCTTTTTCATCTGAGTGTCTTTTCTCCATCTGATCTTGTTCGCTGGTCTTCTGCAAGGAAACAACCAACTAGTTCCTCTATTCTTGCCCTTTTTATAGAGCATTTCCACCAAACTCTTTGTGCTCATTGGCCATTGGTTGTTGTCATGGCTGTCCCATTGGTCACCCGTGACATAATGTGATTTTTTTTTCTGGACTTTCCCGAGTCGTGTCCATATCAGACATGCCATCATCACCTCAGTCCTGAGCTGTCTGCTGGCCTCTTCTTTGACCTGCGCCCCTACCACAGTCATCAGCTTTAATTCTTACATCGGTGCTGCTCAAACATTTAGTTACAGCATTTACTTCATTTACAGTTTAAAACCATGACTTAAACTTCATCCTTTTTATTCATACACCACACAACATTATCTCTTTCATATATAGCTGATTGAGAATTTCTAAACCTTAATGTTTTTTATTTTAATTATCAGTTCTCAATCATATTTCAATCATATGTGTTTTAACTTGAAAATCAAAGATGACTTGTTTCATTTAATACTTGTTGAAAATGGAAAATCATCAAACATTATTCCTTTGGTTACACTTCTTGGTTATACTTCTGCAAAAGATAAGACAGTTAATATGTGACGGTACACAGGCCTCTCCAGTCTCTCAGTTCAAGAATATGAGAATATGCTTGTTGTTTTCTCTCTACTGCTTCAACTGTGTATTTTAATAATTATTGCATGGATTACACAAAATTATATTTATTGTAGTTTTTATGGATTTAACTGTGAGCAGTTAATGAATGTTGCATGGATTACATGGAAAGATCTCACCTTATTTTGACACCTCATACTGAGCATGCAAGCAGTGACAGTGGAGAGGAAAACTACCTTTTAACAGGAAAAAACCTCCAGCAGAACAAGGATCAGTGTGACAGGTCATTTGCCACAACCGACTGGGGGTTTGAGAGAACAGAGCAGAGAAAAAAAAAGAACACAAAAGCACTAATCCAGTAGTACTTAAGAATAATGAAACATTAATGGTTATAGCTCCTTTAGTGGCTTCATCTAGGAGAGAAAGACAGCCAAGCAGATGAACTCTGAGACAGTTTTTAAGTCTAGAGTATGAAAGAGATCACATACAGTTAGTCACAGCAGAAGCTCAGCCAGTAGCTATGTCTAGGAGAGACAGGGTTAAACACAGAAAGACAGGGTCAAGTGTATCATCTGCACAAGGTGAGCATTAAGTTGTTGGCAGAAGCAGCCTGGCTGATGTCCCCCCTCCAGGAAGGTGCCACAGCTAAACACAGAGCCAGGTCAGATGTAGCTTCTAGAAAGAGAAAAAAACAGAGAGAGAACATGAAGTTAAAAGCTGCAATAACAGCAAATAACCCAAAATTGGAGAGTAGTATGACAATTTAGCACAGGGAGTGAAAGTGGTAATTATGTCCTCCAGCCTATAGCAGCGATAGCAGAGATAGCTCAGGATGACCTAAGCCACTCTAACTATAAACTTTTAAAAAGGGAAGTTTTAAGCATAACATTAAAAGTAGACACGGTGACTGCCTCATGGACTACAACTGGGAGCTGATTCCACAGCAGAGGAGCCTAAAGTAAAGGATCTTCCTCCCATTCTACTTCTAGAGACTATAGGAACCACCAGTAAAACTAGTCTGAGAATGAAGTGCTCTGTTATGAATGTATGGAACAATCAGATCCCTGATGTATGATGGAGTTTAATCTTTAAGGGCTTCATATGTGAGGAGAATTGTAAATTCTATTCTGGATTTCACTTGGAGCCAGTGAAGGGAAGCAAAAATAAAATAAATTTGATTTCTCTTTTTAATTTTCATCACAATTCTTGCTGCAGCATTTTGGATCAGTTGAAGACTTTTAACTGGATTTTGTGGACATCCTGATATTAAAGAATTACAATAGTCCAGCCTTGAAGTAACAAGTGCATGGACTAGTTTTTCAGCGTCTCTCCTGGACAGGATATTTCTCATTTTGGTAATATTTCAGAGGTGAAAGATGGAAATCCTAGAAACCTGTTTAATATGGGGTTTAAATTACATGTCTTGGTCAAAAATAACACCAAGGTTTTTTACTTTATTACCGGAGGTCAATTTAATTCCATCCACATTAATTGATTGACTAAGCAGTTTCTTTTTCAAAAATTCTAGTCCAAAGACGACAACTTCTGTCTTGTCTCAATTTAGAAGCAAAAAAATCAATGAAGATTTTATGTCTTCTCCCAAGTTTTAGCCAGACTATTTGCCTGTAGTCTGTCTAACTGGTTGGGCTAATAAGGATTTATATAAAAAAAGAGCTTAGTATCATCAGCATAACAGTAAAAAAGTATCCCATGCTCCCTGATAATTTTACTACCGAAGCCCTGAAAGGCAAGTGAAAAAGAAAAACCTTGATTAGAATGTTTCTAAGTTTTTTTTTTTTTCTCTGTTCTGCCCTGTAAGGCAAGTGAGAAATTATTATTTTTTTTTTTTGAGAACAGTTAAGTTTTCTTAGTTGCCTTTCAGCGCAGAACAGAAAATATTAATTCGAAATATTCTAATCAAGATTTTTTTTTTCTCACTTGCCTTTCAGGGCGTCCGTATTTTACCTATTGGAAGCATATTTATAGTAAAGAGAATTGAACCAAGGAGTGACCCCTATGGTACTCCACAATTAACCCTGGAGTTTGAAGATGATTTATCATTACATGAACAAACTGGAATCTGTCAGACAAATAAGTTTTTAACCAGCCTAGTGTTGTTCCCCTAATCCCCATAGCATGTTCCAGCCTTTCTAAGAGAATATTGTGATTGACTGTATCAAATATATACTGAGATCTAACAAGACAAGTACAGACACAAGGCCATTATCTGAGGCCGTAAGAATAGTGACTTTCACTAGTGCAGTTTCCGTGCTATGATGAGACCTGAAACCTGACTGAAACTCTTCAAACAGATCACTATTGTCTAAATGCTTACACACTTGATTAGCAACTATTTTCTCAAGAATTTTAGATAAGAACAGAAGATTGAGTATAGGTCTGTAATTTAGTAAGTTATCTTTATCAAGCAAAGGTTTCTTAAGTAAAGGTTTAATTACAGCTACCTCAAAAGCTTGCAGGAATGATTGGATGCTCTGTTGCTCTGGGTAACGTCACTTCCTGTTTTCGCTGTTGGTGAATTGTTTGGTGTGTGAAGCTCTCTCGTTTGATGTGATTTCTCTCTACTGTGATATCTCTTACTTTTTCTAATACATAAGCACGTTAAAACACTTACTTTCGGTTTTTTAACGTTTGGGGACTCTCCGTGTTTACACGGTTTTTCTAATAGTGGTAAGGAGTCGCTAGCTTAGCGTTAGCTTTAGCTCTAGCTCCGCCATGGCTACCCGTCCTGCTGTTTCTCTCTCTGAGTCTCCTCCTCTCTCCTGCTCTCTGTGTCAGATGTTCAGTTACTCCTCTGCCTCCTTTAGTAATAATGGTACGTGTAATAAATGTAGCATTTTCGTAGCTTTGGAGGCGAGGGTGTCGGAATTGGAAGCCCGGCTCCGCGCTGTTGAAATACCAGCAGATAGCCGAGGCCCCTTAGCCAGCCTGGAGCCACCGAGGGTAGCTCCCCGTAGCAGTCCTCCAGCAGAGCCCGCGCAGCCGGGGCTTCAGGCCGGCTGGGTGACAGTACATAGAAAGCATAGTCCTAGATCCCAGCCCACAGGTCACCACCAACCCGTCTGCGTTTCTAACAGATTTTCCCCGCTCAGTGACACACCCGCTGAGAAGCCAACTCTGGTAATTGGCAGCTCCATAGTCAGAAACGTGGCACTAGAGACACCAGCGACCATAGTCAAATGTCTGCCAGGGGCCAGAACGGGTGACATCAAATCCTACCTGAAACTGCTGGCTAAGGAGAAGCGTAAATACAGTAAGATTGTTATTCACGCTGGCGGTAATGACACCCGGTTACGTCAATCGGAGGTCACCAAAATTGGTGTTGCTTCGGTGTGTAAGTTTGCCAAAACAATGTCTGACTCCGTCATTTTCTCTGGTCCCCTTCCTGATCTGACCAGTGACGACATGTTTAGCTGAATGCTGTCATTCAACCGCTGGCTGTCTAGGTGGTGTCCAGAAAACAATGTGGGTTACATTGATAACTGGCGAACATTTTGGGGAAAACCTGATCTGATCCGGAGAGACGGCATCCATCCCACTTTGGATGGAGCAGCTCTTCTTTCTAGGAATCTGGCCGAATTTATTAGTTCTCCAAAACTCTGACAACGTAGGGTTCAGACCAGGAAGCAGGGTCGTAGTTTAATACTCCTCTCTGCAGCTTCTGTACTGCTACCCACCCATTACCCTATTAAGACAGTGTCTTGCCCACGGCCAAAATTGAATAGATTAAAAAATAATCTAAAAGGAGGATATCAGAAAAATCTAATAAAAATAAACACAACTCAGACCGAAAAGAAAAATAAAACAATTAAATGTGGCTAACTGAACATAAGATCTCTCTCTTCAAAGACATTGCTAGTTAGTGACCTGATTTGTGACAATCAGATAGATTTACTTTGCCCCACAGAAACCTGGCTGCAGCAAGAGGATTATGTTACTATAAATGAGTCAACTCCTACTAATTATTTAAATTTTCACATTCCTCAAATTACTGGGCGAGGAGGAGGAGTAGCAACCATCTTTCAGTCTGATTTATTGATTAGCCCCAGACCAATCAATAGCTACAACTCTTTTGAATATTTAATCCTTAGTTTTTCTCATCCAAATTGCAAAGCACTAAAACCACTTCTGTTTGTTGTTTTGTACCGTCCACCAGGCCCTTACTCTCAATTTTTAGATCAGTTTTCAGACATTTTATCTGATTTAGTGTTAAATACAGATAAAGTTATTATAGTGGGGGATTTTAACATTCATGTAGACGCTGAAAGTGATAGCCTAAATAGAGCCTTTAATGCTATCTTAGACTCAATTGGCTTTGCTTAAAGCATTACCAAACCTACCCACCTTAGTCTTCATTCTCTGGACCTTGTGCTGACATATGGCATTGAGTGTAAAGACATAACAATATTCTCTCATAACTCTGTGCTGTCTGACCATTTCTTAATAACCTTTGAGTTCAATTTAACCGAGTACTCCACACCTGAAAGAAAATTTCATTATAGTAGATCATTATCAGGCGATGCTGTAACAACCTTTAAAGAATCTGTTCCACTTTTAATTTCCTCATTATCACTGAAAAGCACAGTGGAGGGCAATAATTCTGTTTCTGCCCCTTCACAAGTTGATTCTTTTGTTCATAGTGTTTCTTCATCATTGCGTGATGCATTAGACAATGCAGCCCCCTTGAAAAAGAAGGTAATCATTAATTAATAGGAGGCTAGCTCCTTGGTTTAATTCAGAGCTGCGTACTTTAAAGCACAATGTTAGAAATTTGGAGAGAAAATGGCACTCTACACACCTAGAGGATTCCTACTTAATCTGGAAAAATAGCCTACTGTTGTATAAAAAGAAAATTCGCCAAGCTAGAACAGCTTATTTCTCATCATTAATAGAAGATAACAAGAATAATCCTAGGTTTCTATTTAGTACAGTTGCTAAACTTACACAGAGTCATAGCTCTGTTGAGCCATCCATTCCCTTAGCTCTTAGCAGCCATGACTTTATGGGATTCTTTTTAAATAAAATTGATTCTATTAAAAATAAAATTTTTGACATATTCTCGAAGATTATCACTTCATCCTCACTAAGTGAAACAACATTGGAAATAACTGCAGAACCTGATTTGTGTTTCAACTGTTTTGATCCTGTGAAGCTTCCTGAGTTATCAGAAATATTAGCTTCATCTAAACCTTCAACTTGTATGTTAGACCCAATCCCAACCAAATTATTTCAGGAAGTGTTCCCTCTGATTACCAGCCCCATTTTAGATATGATTAATCTATCTTTAGTAAATTGATATGTACCACAGGCTTTTAAGTTAGCTGTAATTAAACCTTTACTTAAGAAACCTTCGCTTGATCGAGATGACTTGAAAAATTACCGACCTATATCCAATCTTCCATTCTTATCTAAAATTCTTGAGAAAATTGTTGCCAATCAAATGTGTGAGCATTTATACAGCAATGACCTGTTTGAAGAGTTTCAGTCAGGTTTCAGAGCTCATCATAGCACTGAAACAGCTCTGCTGAAAGTCACTAATGATATTCTTATGGCCTCAGATAATGGACTTGTGTCTGTTCTGGTTCTGCTAGATCTCAGTGCTTCATTTGATACAGTCGATCACAAAATTGTCTTAGAAAGGCTGGAATATGCAGTAGGGATCAGGGGAACATCGCTAGGCTGGTTTAAATCTTATCTGTCTGACAGATTCCAGTTTGTTCATGTAAATGATAAATCATCTTTAAACTCCAGGGTTAATTGTGGAGTACCACAGGGCTCAGTACTTGGGCCAATTCTCTTTACTATATATATGCTTCCAATAGGTCAAATTATTAGGCAGCATGGGATACATTTTCACTGTTACGCTGATGATACTCAGCTTTACTTATCCATAAATCCTGATGAGCCCAACCAGTTAGATAGACTACAAGCATGTCTTGAAGATATAAAAACTTGGATGACGTTAAATGTTTTGCTTCTAAATTCAGACAAGACAGAAGATGTCGTCTTTGGACTGGAGTTTTTAAAAAAGAAACTGCTTAGTCAATCACTTAACCTGGATGGCATTAAATTGACCTCTGATAATAAAGTAAAAAACCTTGGTGTTATTTTTGACCAGGACATGTCATTTAAATCCCATATTAAACAGGTTTCTAGGATTTCCTTCTTTCATCTCCGGAACATTGCCAAAATTAGAAATATCCTATCTAGGAGTGACGCTGAAAAACTAGTCCATGCATTTGTTACTTCAAGGCTGGACTATTGTAATTCGTTACTATCAGGATGTCCACAAAATGCAGTTAAAAGCCTTCAGCTGATTCAAAATGCTGCAGCAAGATTTCTGATGAAAATTAAAAAGAGAGATTATATTTCTCCTATTTTAGCTTCCCTTCATTGACTCCCTGTTAAGTCCAGAATAGAATTTAAAATTCTCCTCCTCACATATAAAGCCCTTAATGATCTAGCTCCATCATACATCAGAGATCTGATTGTTCCATATGTTCCTAACATAGCAGTTCGTTCTCAGACTGCAGGTTTACTGGTGGTTCCTAAAGTATCTAGAAGTAGAATGGGAGGCAGATCCTTTAGTTATCAGGCTCCTCTCCTGTGGAACCAGCTCCCAGCTTTAGTCCGTGAGGCAGACACCCTGTGTACTTTTAAGGCTAGGCTTAAAACTTTCCTTTTTGATAAAGCTTATAGTTAGAGTGGCTTAGGCTATCTTCCTTATTTTTTACCTCCGTCTTCCTCCCTCCCTGTTGGTTGGAGTAAGGGGGAGTCAGGTTTAGCCTAAACCGGCTCAGTTATGGTTGAGGTGCAAACACACCCTCCATTTCTGCTACCTGTATGACCCCTTCTCTTTTCCAATGGTTATAATCAGTCTGACAGAGGGAGGTATCCCAATCATTGTGGTTTTTTTTGTGAGGTGCCTTGAGACGACATTGTTGTAAATAAGCGCCGTTTAACTAAATAATCTTAACTGAAACTATCTGTGTAGTTATGCTGCTATAGGCTTAGGCTGCTGGAGGACATAACGACCACTTTCATCCTCTTCGCTACATTCTCACACTACTCTCCAATTTTGCATTGTTTGCTGTTATTTCAACTTTTAACCTTGTTCTCTCTTTTCTCTTCCTAGAAGCTACACCTGGCCTGGCTCTGTGTCTGCCTGTGACACCTTTCTGGAGAGGGTAATTGTCCGAGCTTCTGCTGGCAACAACTTAATGCTCACCCTCTACCGATGATCCACATAGCCCTGTCTTTTAGTGTTTAACCCTTTCTCTCTCCTAGACATGGAAATTGACTGAGCTTAACTGTAACAAACTCTATGTGTTCTCTTTCAGACTCTAACCTTGAAAACTGGCTCAGAGTTTATCTGTTCTTTCTTTCTAGGTGAAACGACTAAAGGAGCTACATCCATTAATATTTACTTTTCCTTCACATAGAAAGTACTTCTGGATCAGTGCTTCTGTGTTCTCTCAAACCCCCAGCCGGTCGTGGCAGATGGCCGCTCACACTGAGCCTGGTTCTGCTGGAGGTTTCTTCCTGTTAAAAGGGAGTTTTACCTCTCCGCTGTCGCTACATGCATGCTCAGTATGAGGGATTGCTGCAAAGTCAACGCCAGTGACTGTCCACTGTCTCTACATGCTCATCCGGGAGGAGGGAATGCCGCAAGTCACTGACTGGATGCAATCTGCTGGGTTTCCTTAGATAGAAAAACGTTTTATCCAATTTGAATAAAAAGCTAACTCCGACTGCACTGTTCAATTGTTAGGATTAATTGGAATGTATGTACCTGACAGTTGTGAAGTGCCTTGAGACAACATGTGTTGTTAATTGGCGCTATATAAATAAAACTGAATTGAATATCCATTTACTAAGGACAGATTTATCATATCTAAAATGGGGATGGTAATCAAATGGAACACTTAAATAATTTGGTTGGGATTGGGTATAACATAAGGTTTGAAGGTTTAGTTCCTGAGGATGAAATAATCATGTTTGGGAGTATGCCATTATAAATAAAGTAATTACTGCTGAGACCTAAGGGAATGGATGGCTCAACAGAGCTATTACTCTGTAAGTTTAGCAACTTTACAAAAATGAAACCTAGGATTATTCTTATTATCTTCTATTATGTTACAATGTTACAGCATTGTCTGATCATGATCTACTATAATGAAAATTTATTTGGGGTGTTTAGTACCTTGTTAAATTAAACTCAAAGGTTATTAAAAAATGGTCAGACAGGATAGGGTTATGAGGAAATATTGTTATTTCTTTACACTCAATGCCATATGTACGGTGGCCGTGGGGTGCAGAACACTTTTACAAGTACCAAAACAAATTTACATTTCAGAAAACAAATTTACATTTCAGAAAACACTTTAACATTTCAGAAAACAAATTTACATTTCAGAAAACAATTTAACAAGATGCAAAACAAATTTACATTTCAGAAAACAAATTTACATTTCAGAAAACAAATTTACATTTCAGAAAACACTTTTACATTTCAGAAAACAAATTTACATTTCAGAAAACAATTTAACAAGATGCGAAACAAATTTACATTTCAGAAAACAAATTTACATTTCAGAAAACAAATTTACATTTCAGAAAACACTTTTACATTTCAGAAAACAAATTTACATTTCAGAAAACAAATTTACATTTTGGAAAACAAATTTACATTTCAGAAAACACTTTTACATTTCAGAAAACAAATTTACATTTCAGAAAACACTTTTACATTTCAGAAAACACTTTTACATTTCAGAAAATCAACCGGAAAGGGAATGTACCAACGCCGAGGCTGACCCAGAAGTCAGCCTCAGGGCTGCATCCTTCGAAGGCCGTATTTGTAGGCCGATTACGTTACAGCGCAGCGACGAAGGCTGTCCCAATTCATGAATCATTCTGAGCAAATGCTGCCGACAAATGTGTCCTTATTTTGCCCTATTTGAAGGATGCGTTGTGAGTATCCTTCGCGGCCCATCATTTCCCATCATTCATTGCGGGTCGAAGCAGATTGGTCAAGCAGGGGAAGCCATGGCGGACTATAGCAGCAAAAGCTGTGAGTAAATTGTGGAAAATTACACTTTCTGTGACACAAATTAAGTTCTACAATGTTTTTAGTGCGGGAATATAACTATGTAGACGTGAAATATCTGCTTGATTTATCTAGACATCGCTTAATTTCAAATGTGCTCCGACGTGTTCGGAGTTTTCCGTTCCCGGCGTAGTAACCGGCTCTCCTCGCCAGCCCTACCGGCGGTGAGGTGAGCTAGCCCGGTAGAGATCTGACCGGACTATCGGCACTAAGCTCCCGCTGGCAGTCATCACAGTGAACGTTTAACACAAGTGATTTCTAAGTTTATGTTATTATTTTAATTGTTACTGAAAATCGATTTAATATTTCAGGTGATATTAAGGTTAACCAGAATAAATGAACAGTTTTATGTAATCCAACTGTATCGCTGGACAGTGTGATTGAGAATAAATAAGCTTTACAATATGAATTTTTTATGAAGAAATGTGCTATATGTTTTAAATGTTTATTTATAATTCAGTTAGCATTATAATTTCTGATTCCAGGTACAATCCAGAGACAATCATGTTCAGGTAAAAAAGATGTTTGATTTAACTAGCCAATAAACAAAGAGATAGCAACTTTATGGCTAATGTATGTTGACATATTATAAATATATATATATATATATTATAAACAACAACTTTAAATTTTAAGATAGATGGGAATTATAAAGTATTTGATCCCCTCTGGCTGTTCTTAGATAATTATATAATAATGCAGTGTTTTTGGTGTATTTGTATCTTCTTGCTTTGATCACTTAAAATATCCAGAAGCATGCCTTAAAAATAATGTGTTTTTCCATCTCCATTCTTCCCTTTTCTAGACCAGACCCCTTTACTGCAGGATCAACCTGAGTGTCCCAGTCCTGAAACGCTTCTTCAACCAGGAGGACACCAGGCCAGATTTTCGGCTGAGCAGGGAGTCTCTGGTAGTGCTGCTTTATCTTTTGCACCAGGATAGGCAACATGGATGGGTGCTACTATTGAGACCTTGGTTTTTCTTTTCTTGGTGGCAAGTGGCACATCCTACAGAGTGGTCTGCAGAGTGTTTGGGATGCCTCGCTCTACTGTCCATCGCATCGTCCACAGAGTTACAGAGGAGATCGTGGCTATTCATCACCAGGTCATCTACCTTCTAAAGACCCCTGAGGACTTAAGGCAGTGTCCCATGAGTTTGCAAGGCTGGCACGCCACAGAGCTTTTCTTAAAGCTGTGGGTGCAATTGACGTCTGCCATATCCACTTCAGGTGTCCAAGCAGCCCTGATGGTCAGTGCTACAGGAACAGGAAAATCTTCCCTTCCATAATCCTGCAAGCAGTTTCTGAGAGCCATTTTATTGACACGTATGTGGGCTGGCCAGGGTCAGTGCATGACTCTAGTGTGCTCCGCCACAGCCCACTGTACAGTTTATCCTCCTCCAGGGAATTTTATCCTTGCTGATGGAGGGTACCCATGCCTCCAATATCCACTCCCCTTCATCACTCCCTACAAGAGGACAAGACAAGGTGTGGGAGCCCAGCGCTTTAACATCCATCATTCCAAAAACACGCTCTATAATACAGCGTGTTTTTGGAATGATGAAAACCAGATTCAGGGCCATCTTCCTGCAAGCGCTGGAGGTGCATGACATCTTTGTACCTCACGTAAGTCTTGACCTAGATCCATTTTATATATACATTATACATAATATATACACATATATGCACCCTCTTTTAAATTGTTTTCAGGTCATAACAGCATGCGCCATCCTCCACAACATCTGCCTTGGTGCTGGGGATGTCATGGCCCCAGAGCATGACCCAGAGGAGGCTGTAGAAGAGGATGAGGTTTGGACTGAGGCTGTCAGCGTTGCTCTCTGGCAGGACCAGCTTTCAGCTGAGGTGTCCGCCCTGGAGGAGGTACCACCAGAACATGACTACTGTGTCAGCCAAGTATAATATTATAGATGTGATTAATGTTTGAGGGGTATAACTAATTGTAATATTTTGTGAGCACCATCTTCTAATTCTGCATTTTTCCGATTACCTCTTAGTGATGTGGCAGCCGTCAATTCAGCCAGCCCTTTAAACCCACTTGATGGACGATGACGTGGACAGCGGAAAGAGGAATCACAAACATCTGCAGACCACCTGTGTGATGCTTCACTCACCATCCAGAAAGACAAACCAAAGGTCTCAGTTGAAGCGTCCATCCAAGTCTCTGACCTTGTGAGAGATTTAGCCACATCGCCAGAGACTTTCTGTTCAGAGAGACATCTGCCTCTTTGTTGTGTTGAAGAGGTTTTTCCAGGAACCAGTCACTCAGGTTGATCCTGCTGTCGCCATTGTAAATACTTGTACATAGTTTTATTTTATGCCTTTTGTTTCTTGTAATCTTGATCTGTTTGAATGTTTTCTTCCCCCATTCTGTTTAAAGTGCTGTTTGTATTTTTCATAATAAATTCTGTTTATAACTTTAAATGAAGTTGATGTATTGTTAGATCAAATGGAAATAACTAGTGACAAAAACAATTTTGAAATTTATTAGAACACCTTAAAACTTTAAGAAACAATCTGAACAAAACACATTTATTTATTTCTTTTATAGCACCTTATTTTGGTGCCATTCTTTGGAAAACAGTCTGTCCATTCTCTGTGCCCTCATGTCCTCCCTGATCAACTCCATCATCTCTGTCCCTCTTTCTTTTCTGACCCCTTCCTGCTGTCTCACTGTCTTCCTTCTCCATCTGGTTGCCCACTGCTCCGCTTGGCCCTGGAGGGTCCTCAGGGATGGAGGCAATTAGGACAGGAGGTGTTGTGGAAGACCTCTGACCCAACACCTCATCCATAAGGACAAACCAGGGCCAAGTAGCAGCAGTGGGCTTTTCACTGACTCCCTCTCCTGACCCTGGATACTTACAATCCTAAAGTTAGATGGAATAAAAAAAAAAGAATTGACTAAACAGAGAAACCAACAAGAATTTTAGAAATATTTTTTTATTTGTGTGTGACATGAGAACTTATGAACATACTTTATATTCTCTTTTTTTTTTCTCAAATTGCCCTACATTGTTTTGGCCTGCAAAGGGGATGACCTTCCCCTGTTGGTCCATCTTCTCCAGAATTGTCCTAAACCGAAAGAAGTATGTTAATCACTGGATGGATATTTATGAAAGTTAGAAAGATAGGAGTTATTGAAACTGGACAGAAACTGACTGTAAAGAATGTTGTTATTGTACCTCCGAGCCACGGTGGCTGAGTTTTTAGCTCCAGTAAAAAGGTGGTGGTTCTCACCCCTGAGTTTAATAAACTGGCCAGTCTGCTGCTTTGTACCAAAAAAAAAATATGAAAATACCAAAAACAAACATCTTGCTTAATATCAGAGCAAAAATAAAGCCTTTTTCAATTTCACATTTGTCTTAATTTGAAGAAAATATTTCTATGCAAATGTCTCAAACAAGCTCTTTCAAACTTTTCACTTCTTTAATGAGATTCACTTACATTTGGATGTGTATTCCTCGTCGGGTTTACCTGGAATCAGAAATTATAATGCTAACTGAATTATAAATAAACTTTTAAAACATATAGCACATTTCTTCATTAAAAATTCATATTGTAAAGCTTATTTATTCTCAATCACACTCTCCAGCAATACAGTTGGATTACATAAAACTGTCCATTTATTCTGGTTAACCTTAATATCACCTGAAATGTTAAATCGATTTTCAGTAACAATTAAAATAATAACATAAACTGTTAGAAATCACTTGTGTTAAACGTTCACTGTGATGACTGCCAGCGGGAGCTTAGTGCTGATAGTCCGGTCAGATCTCTACCGGGCTAGCTCACCTCACCGCCAGTAGGGCTGGCGAGGCGAGCCGGTTACTACGCCGGGAACGGAAAACTCCGAACACGTCGGAGCACATTTGAAATTAAGCGATGTCTAGATAAATCAAGCAGATATTTCACGTCTACATAGTTATATTCCCGCACTAAAAACATTGTAGAACTTAATTTGTGTCACAGAAAGTGTAATTTTCCATAATTTACTCACAGCTTTTGCTGCTATAGTCCGCCATGGGTTCCCCTGCTTGACCAATCCGCTTCGACCCGCAATGAATGATGGGAAATGATGGGCCGCGAAGGATACTCACAACGCATCCTACAAATCGGGCAAAATAAGGACACATTTGTCGGCAGCATTTGCTCGGCATGATTCATGAATTGGGACAGCCTTTGTCACCGCGCTGTAACGTAATCGGTCAACGAATACGGCCTTCGAAGGATGCAGCCCTGAGGCTGACTTCTGGGTCAGCCTCGGCGTTGGTACATTCCCTTTCCGGTTGATTTTCTGAAATGTAAAAGTGTTTTCTGAAATGTAAAAGTGTTTTCTGAAATGTAAATTTGCTATCTCTTTGTTTATTGGCTAGTTAAATCAAACATCTTTTTTACCTGAACATGATTGTCTCTGGATTGTACCTGGAATCAGAAATTATAATGCTAACTGAATTATAAATAAACATTTAAAACATATAGCACATTTCTTCATAAAAAATTCATATTGTAAAGCTTATTTATTCTCAATCACACTGTCCAGCGATACAGTTGGATTACATAAAACTGTTCATTTATTCTGGTTAACCTTAATATCACCTGAAATATTAAATCGATTTTCAGTAACAATTAAAATAATAACATAAACTGTTAGAAATCACTTGTGTTAAACGTTCACTGTGATGACTGCCAGCGGGAGCTTAGTGCTGATAGTCCGGTCAGATCTCTACCGGGCTAGCTCACCTCACCGCCAGTAGGGCTGGCGAGGCGAGCCGGTTACTACGCCGGGAACGGAAAACTCCGAACACGTCGGAGCACATTTGAAATTAAGCGATGTCTAGATAAATCAAGCAGATATTTCACGTCTACATAGTTATATTCCCGCACTAAAAACATTGTAGAACTTAATTTGTGTCACAGAAAGTGTAATTTTCCATAATTTACTCACAGCTTTTGCTGCTATAGTCCGCCATGGGTTCCCCTGCTTGACCAATCCGCTTCGACCCGCAATGAATGATGGGAAATGATGGGCCGCGAAGGATACTCACAACGCATCCTACAAATCGGGCAAAATAAGGACACATTTGTCGGCAGCATTTGCTCGGCATGATTCATGAATTGGGACAGCCTTTGTCACCGCGCTGTAACGTAATCGGTCAACGAATACGGCCTTCGAAGGATGCAGCCCCGAGGCTGACTTCCGGGTCAGCCTCGGCGTTGGTACATTCCCTTTCCGGTTGATTTTCTGAAATGTAAATTTGTTTTCTGAAATGGATGTTTGGGTTGATAGTATTGAAGGCAGAGCTGAAGTCCACAAACAGGATCCTGGTGTGTATGTCCCTGGGTGGTCGAGGTGGTGCAGGATGAAGTGTAGTCCCAGGTTGATTGCATAATTTGCTGACCTATTTATCAGATAAGCAAGCAAGGGGGCCTGTGATGTCCTTCCGATTCTTCAACACCAGTTGCTCAAAGGATTTTAAGACCACAGACGTCAGGGCAACAGGTTTGTACTGTGTAAATAGTGTGATGGTGCGTTTCTTGGGAAATACCATCAGGTCCTGGAGCTTTCCTGGTCTTTTGACGCAGGAAAAGCCTGTTATCATCCTCAGTGATCTTTAGTGCAGGCAGTGAGTCAGAGGGCACGGGGAAGAGGGTTGTTGTTTTTGGTGGGGGGGGTACAGGTATTCCTTTTATGTAGAAGTGAGGTTTGAATAGCTGGTTTTCAAAGAAGAAGCTGGAAGGCAGGATTTGGAATGCACTACGACATGAGAAGAGTCACTGAGCAGAGGACAAATATCTAGTCAACAAGCGCCAATGATGGTCTGCAAGACAGGAAAAAAAGACAAAATAAGACAAGGGTGCTGCAATAGCTGTGACGAAAAACTGTCAAACACAATAAAAAATTAATAAAATGTTAGTAATATCAAGAGTAGTGATACAACAGATATGCCGAAAAGGGATAATGAGGAACACTTTTACACCCCCCGTAATACTATCCACTTTTCTCCACCCTAATGCAGTGCACGTTTCTCTTCTACAACATTTTTCTTTGACTTACTAACTTCTACTAACATTCTAACTTTTTTTCTGTTTTCACTTTCTCCCCTCTGTGTCAGTCATCCCTTTCCCTGTCTTTTCTTTTTTCCCCATTGTTGGTCTATCCACACTCCTCCCTGTTGCATTATTCAGATGTTTATTTTCTTATGGCTTGTCTCCCCACCACTAGCTTGAGATTTCCATAGGAGGCCATAGGAAAGCAAGTAGACAGGCCAGGTCTGCCATTCACTCCGATTTGCTGTCAAGGACCTGAGTGATGTCTTTTCAAGTTGATGGAGTGAGGTTGAAATGATCTGAGAGGGCATCTGAAAGACAGGATATGTGCAGGGTCATGGAGTCAGAAGACATTGTGTCTTCATTTGTTTGCACGAGATGTCTGTATTTGGCTTGTATGTTCTATGAACAGGTAAAAGGCAGAGCCAAGTGAAAATGGAGCAAAATGGAGAAATACAACTTGTATGTATGCTACTTATTTAAAGGGTTAGTGAAAAGGTAGGAAAAGTCATCGTTTCAGAAAGATTATACTCTGTCTAGCCAAAGCCTCCGAGTTAGACGCTGGGTTGAAAGTGCTAAATCTAGGAGCATCTGAGAACTGAAATCACCACAACACAAAAATGGCAACTACCTGGTATTAAAGCTACAATGTACACGCTGCACACACAGTGGTTTTAAGGAACATGTTGCCATTTCAGCAGCATTAGTAATATTGACAAAAGCAACACATGAGCTCTGCTCTCAGCACGTTGCACAACCCTTAGTCAAACTTCTTCACTGCATGTTTGTGTGTGTGTGTATTTGCATCTGCAGACATATAACACGCCATGTTCTTTAAGCAGCTTTGACAGCCATGTCCTTTGGAAAATAGACAAAACATTTGAACATTTTCAAATGTGTGAGAGCAGGCATTACACACAGAATATGCAACTTTTACAAACACAGTATAGGCTTCACAAAATGTAGACATACATTTAGAGCAAAGTAAGAATTTGCATTTTTCCTTTATTTTCTAACATAGGTTTATAAATCCCAACTCCATTCTAAATAATTTTTAATCAGAGTAAAACAGTTTATTCCAGGGTAGACCAGTATTTTTAAAAAAATAGAATAACAGTTTCAATGACCCCAAACTGGTATTAAACAAATCTCTGTTCAGTGCAGAATGTATCAGTTTATCACATTTTGAGCTAGCTAAGCTAATCAAATGTAATCCATATTACATTGAAATAGCCCTTTAACCTTTTCCCTAAACCATATTCTTGAATACCTTCAATACAGAACCACAGTTTACACCCATTTTTCTTGTACTGTTTACACTGTGGGGGGCACCCACTCCCAATTTGTATGAACATGTCAGTAACAACTGAAAATTGTTTTGTACACAATGTACAGATAACTTAGAACATAAACTACAGGTCCTTCTCAAAATATTAGCATATTGTGATAAAGTTCATTATTTTCCATAATGTCATGATGAAAATTTAACATTCATATATTTTAGATTCATTGCACACTAACTGAAATATTTCAGGTCTTTTATTGTCTTAATACGGATGATTGTGGCATACAGCTCATGAAAACCCAAAATTCCTTTCTCACAAAATTAGCATATTTCATCCGACCAATAAAAGAAAATTGTTTTTAATACAAAAAACGTCAACCTTCAAATAATCATGTACAGTTATGCACTCAATACTTGGTCGGGAATCCTTTGGCAGAAATGATTGCTTCCATGCGGCGTGGCATGGAGGCAATCGGCCTGTGGCACTTCTGAGGTCTTATGGAGGCCCAGGATGCTTTGATAGCGGCCTTTAGCTCATCCAGAGTGTTGGGTCTTGAGTCTCTCAACGTTCTCTTCACAATATCCCACAGATTCTCTATGGGGTTCAGGTCAGGAGAGTTGGCAGGCCAATTGAGCACAGTGATACCATGGTCAGTAAACCATTTACCAGTGGTTTTGGCACTGTGAGCAGGTGCCAGGTCGTGCTGAAAAATGAAATCTTCATCTCCATAAAGCTTTTCAGCAGATGGAAGCATGAAGTGCTCCAAAATCTCCTGATAGCTAGCTGCATTGACCCTGCCCTTGATAAAACACAGTGGACCAACACCAGCAGCTGACACGGCACCCCAGACCATCACTGACTGTGGGTACTTGACACTGGACTTCTGGCATTTTGGCATTTCCTTCTCCCCAGTCTTCCTCCAGACTCTGGCACCTTGATTTCCGAATGACATGCAGAATTTGCTTTCATCCGAAAAAAGTACTTTGGACCACTGAGCAACAGTCCAGTGCTGCTTCTCTGTAGCCCAGGTCAGGCGCTTCTGCCGCTGTTTCTGGTTCAAAAGTGGCTTGACCTGGGGAATGCGGCACCTGTAGCCCATTTCCTGCACACGCCTGTGCACGGTGGCTCTGGATGTTTCTACTCCAGACTCAGTCCACTGCTTCCGCAGGTCCCCCAAGGTCTGGAATCGGCCCTTCTCCACAATCTTCCTCAGGGTCCGGTCACCTCTTCTCGTTGTGCAGCGTTTTCTGCCACACTTTTTCCTTCCCACAGACTTCCCACTGAGGTGCCTTGATACAGCACTCTGGGAACAGCCTATTCGTTCAGAAATTTCTTTCTGTGTCTTACCCTCTTGCTTGAGGGTGTCAATAGTGGCCTTCTGGACAGCAGTCAGGTCGGCAGTCTTACCCATGATTGGGGTTTTGAGTGATGAACCAGGCTGGGAGTTTTAAAGGCCTCAGGAATCTTTTGCAGGTGTGTAGAGTTAACTCGTTGATTCAGATGATTAGGTTCATAGCTCGTTTAGAGACCCTTTTAATGATATGCTAATTTTGTGAGATAGGAATTTTGGGTTTTCATGAACTGTATGCCAAAATCATCCGTATTAAGACAATAAAAGACCTGAAATATTTCAGTTAGTGTGCAATGAATCTAAAATATATGAATGTTAAATTTTTCATCATGACATTATGGAAAATAATGAACTTTATCACAATATGCTAATATTTTGAGAAGGACCTGTAGAGCAGAATTCTTTCCAGAAGTGGGAGAAAAACTGAGGACATCTGTCAAAGACAATGTCTGTGGGGGACCATGGAGATGGAACACCTCTCAAAGCCCATATCTTTCGCTGAAGGGAACTTTTGAAGAGGAAGAAGGTGAACCATCTTGACGAACCTGTCAACAATAGTGAGGATGACAGTGTGCCCATTAGATGAGGGCAAACCTGTGACGAAGTCCATAGCTAGGTGAGACCAAGGGCGTGATGGAATAGGAAGTGGTCGCAACAACCTCGAGGGTGGGCATCTTGAAGACTTAGCTTCGTTGCACTGATGACAGGCTGTGATGAATTCTTTGAAGTCTCTGGTCAGGGTAGGCCACCAGATCTGGGACTGGACCACCTGTAACATCTTGTTGATTCCAGGATGACAAAAAAATAACGTGACTTATGGCAAAAATAAGTTCCTTTTGGATCAGGTGGGTTCGGTACAAATAGGCGGTCTCCTGGGCTTGAATCCAGAGGAGGATGCCTTTTCTGACCTTTCTCTCTAGATCCACCATCGTAGTTAGAGAGCCATACGGAATCCAGAAGAATAAAATCTTCCGGATTCCGCTTAATGTTCTTGGTTTAAAGTTCTTGGTCCCATGTCTGTAAGACAGAGAGAAGTTAACCGTCCAAAAAATAAGGCCCACCTGGCTTGCCTGGGGTCTCTAGGCCGACTTGCGGTACTCTAAATTTCTGTGATCCGTCCAAAGAATGAATGGTTCTTTTGATCCATCCAGCCAGTGCCTCCACTGCTCCAGGGCGAGCTTGAGAACAAGCAGTTCTCAGTCCCCCACATCATAATTACGCTCCGCCACGGATAGTGTCCTTGAAAAGAATACCCATGGGTGAACGCACCCATCAGTTGATCTTTCACTAAGAATAGCACCTACCCCAGTATAAGAAGTGTCGACTTCCACAATTAATTGTCTCTCAGGTCAGGGGTGAGCAAAACAGGTGCTGTGGTAAACAGAGACTTTAATCTGATGAATGCTTTCTCAGCCTGATTGCTCCACTCAAAACAAACCTTGGAAGAGGTGAGTGCATGGAGGGTAAAGGCAACCTGACTGTAATTTCGGATGAATCGTCGATACAAATTAGCAAAGCCCAAAAACCTTTGGAGCTGTTTACGATAAAATGGAGTGAGCCACTCTGAAACCGCTGTGGTTTTAGCAGGGTCCATGATGACCTGGTTAGGGGAAATAACAAAGCATAGGAAAGAGGTAGAAGTTGTGTGGAACTCACATTTCTCTGCCTTCACAAAAAGGGGGTTCTGGAGAAGGCGAAGGAGAACAGAGCGGACATGGAGGTTGTGGGACAGAGTGTGCGAGAAGATCAGAATGTCTCTGAGAACATCATTGACCAATACCTGAAACACTGCTGGAGCATTCGTGTCTTCAAATGGCATTACGAGATATTTGTAATGTCCATTAGTAGTGTTGAATGCGGTCTTCCATTCTTCCCCCTCTGATGCAGACAAGATGATAGACATTCCGGATATCCAGTTTAGTAAAATACCTCGCCCCCTGAATCAGGTCAAAAGCAGAGTTCATTAGGGGGAGTGGATGATGGTTCTTTACAGTAATGTCATTAACACCTCTGTAATTGATGCATGGTCTGAGGGACCTGTCTTTCTTGCCCTAAAAAAAGAATCCAGTTCCGACAAGGGAGGAGGATGGACGGATGATGCAAGCCTTTAAAGAGTCCTCTTTATAGTTCTTCAGGGCGAGGGTCTCAGGAACAGACAGAGAATAAAGGTGCCCCCTAGAAGGTGACGTACGAAGGAGCAGAACAATGGCGCAATTATAGGGTCGGTGAAGGGGAAGTGCTGAGGGCCGAGACTTATTGAACACCTCCTTAAGATCATGATATTCAGATGTGACTTTAGCCAGATCTGGGTAGGTCTCTTCTATGGAGCTGATGACATCAGAGGGAGAACAGGCAGAAAATAAACAAGAAGCAGAACATGTCTTAGACCAGCCCAGTATAGTGTTATTCCTCCAATCAATATGTGGGATCCTCAACCAGGTAGCCCCTAGAACAATGGGTAATCGAGGGAATTGAATAATAATAAAGGTTATCTCCTCACAATGATAACCCCCAATGGATAGACTGATGCTCTCATTGATCTGAGCTGCATTGGATAGTTGATGGCCATCCAAGGGGAGCTGGGAAGAGCCTAATGCCGAGCTTCTTGGCATATGACTCGTCCATAAACTCAGTGTCGGCTCTAGAATCAATAAATACCAAGACCTGGTGAGAAATGGAAGATACCACAAGATTAGCAAGGAAGGATTTCAGGGAAGTGAGGGTGGAAACTCCACTCTGGCTCAACAGAGGTTTGTTCTGACCTTTCTTGTGACATGTGGAAATTCTATGACCCTTCTCACCGCAGTGGAAATAAAGATTAAATAATCTTCGGCGGGGCGCGTCGCTGATGGTGTAGGGGTTGAGCGCGCGACCATATGCAGAGACTACAGTCCTCGAAGGGGCTGTCCTGGGTTCAAGTCCCGGACCTGGCGACGTTTGTCGAATGTCTCCCCCTCTCTCTACCCCTCTTTCCGGTATGCCTACTGTCAAAAAATAAATAAGTAAAGGCCAATAGTGCTGAAAAAGTATCTTAAAAAACAAAAAATAATAACAACTTGGTGCAGCCCAATTGCATTGGTTCAGGATCTGAAGAACTTTCAGGCGGAGCTGGGTTACTTACATCCAGCGGACCAGGAACAACTCTTGAGGGAACCAGTGATTGAGCCACCCTATGGCTTCTCTCTCTTATTCTTTCAGTAAGGCGGAGGTCAATACAGGTAGCAAAATCTTCTAGCTCCTTTAAAGATAGTCGCAGGGAGCAAATTCATCTTTAATCTCCTCCTTAGGACCCATAAACACATCCATGAGAGCCTCCTGGTTTCATTGACTATCAGTAGCAAGTAAGTAGAAGTCGATGACGTATGGAGACACACTCTGCTTGCCTTGTTTCAATGACAATAAGCCTCTAGCTGTCTCACATTCAGGAAGGACATGATCAAAAACTCTAATAAGCTCCTTAGCCAATGCAGAATATAAAGACAAAAGAGTGGCAAAACATGTTTGCCATTCTGCAGTCCCCCATTGCCTGCGAGTAATGAAATCACAAAAGCCACCTTAGATCTTTCAGAGGGCAATGATGAGGGCTGGAGCTCAAATTGAATCTCACGCTGGGTCAAAAAGGCTCTGCACTGATCATGATCTCCTTATGGAGGAGTCAGACGGGGCTCTCTAGGTGCCGCAGTCAGAGAGGCGGGTTCATAGTGCTGGGGAATCTGAGGAGAACTAGGAGAAGGCATGTTACGTAACAAGCCCAAAATTTAATTCATTCCGGCATCATCCGTTGAGAAATAGACTTGTGCCGGTGAATGTTACATTTTGGCAAAATTATTCTGTAACGGATAGTACAGAGGACCTGAAATTTCAGCCGGACACAACAGATAAGATTCAAAAGATTTATTGAAAGCTCTGGGTAACATTTGGCAGGAAATTACCAGCGGTAGGCTCAGCAACCTCTGAGGGAGGACAGACAGGTTAGTGGCTGAGCAGAGAACTGAGAAGAATACTAAACTCAGAAATAAAGCCACTAACCTTTTCAGGATCAGTGGAAGAATAAGGAAACTGAATTTCGGCTCCTCGGAGTGATTGACTGCAGACAGCAGGAAAATGTCACACGGGTTCGCAGGTTTGCAAGCCCAGTAAATAGGCAGAGTGCGGTGGTCAGGGGACAGAAACTAGGTCAGAGTCAGGGAAGCAGAATCAGGCAACAGGATTGTGGGAGAGGCTTGAATCATTGGTCAGGACACAGAAACAAGGTTATGAATGGGCTTACGGTAATCTGCCGCTGTTTGTCTGTCAGCGTGCTACTAATAAAGCCAGGTAGGTGCACAGGTGGAGCAGGTGAAAGCAATCCTTCTAATAGTAGCACAGAGATGATCAGCATGCAGACAGAGATGGTGCAGACAAACAGTCAAGAATGATAACAATTCATTAAAATACCTTTTATAATCTATTTATAGTCTATTGTAAGAAAATGCGGTTTTGTGACTCCAATAAATAACATTCCAGCACTGATTACTCTGAATTATCTCAGTTTGATCAGAGGTTATAATCATTCATATTTAATAAGAGAGAGTTGCTCCAAACAAGGATCACAAATACAGTCTATTAAAATAGGGCTAAACAGAAAATGTTTTGCGAATACTTTACAACAAAATCAAGTTATATGTAAGATATCAACATTTGCATGATTTTATGACTTCATAATTCTTCACAAATACCTAGCTACCAATATAAACTGATGTGCAATTAGTAAAGTACGTACTTATAAAATGGTTTGTTTACAGGTAAAAAATGGGGGTCGGTGGGGCGGTAATATTTATAAATGGTAACGAATGAGGTAAATTAACAAAGAGCCAATAAAACCAACTCTTAAATGTAGATATTAAATTGTTTATAGTAAAAAATGCTGTATGGATTATTTTTGTAAATTGCATCTAAATTTATTGTTAAATGTTTAAAGACAACAGCTCTAAAAATGCTACAAATATAATGCATTTATTTTGCTTTATTTTGGTGATATAGTGCAATGAATAATCTTAGTCTTATGAACCAGCGTGAATGATTTACCAGTCATAATTTACCCATCTTAATGTCATTTGAATCAATGTGATTCCCTTCTAATTTTCAATTTCTTTTTAAAGAAACCATCTTTTGTTCTATTTGTCTTATTATTCTGGCAATTTCCCCCATCCCCAGCTGTCTCCAGCATTATGCTAACACATTTGAAAGCAGGGTCCTACTGTGCAAACTAATCCTTCAGTGAAACTGCACTCCCCTAATGTGTTAGCTCCTGCAATTTCTCCAAGAGCCACATATGTACGTGGTGATGTGATGACAGCAGGCAACAACCTCCCAGTGAACCAGAGTCACGCAGAAGACACAAACCTGTTAGCATTTAGATTTTCAATGACAACAAAATTCTTCAGTTTGACATGAAGTTATACAGGGGTTGGACAATGAAACTGAAACACCTGTCATTTTAGTGTGGGATGTTTCATGGCTAAATTGGACCAGCCTTGTAGCCAGTCTTCATTGATTGCACATTGCACCAGTAAGAGCAGAGTGTGAAGGTTCAATTAGCAGGGTAAGAGCACAGTTTTGCTCAAAATATTGAAATGCAAACAACATTATGGGTGACATACCAGAGTTCAAAAGAGGACAAATTGTTGGTGCACGTCTTGCTGGCGCATCTGTGACCAAGACAGCAAGTCTTTGTGATGTATCAAGAGCTACGGTATCCAGGGTAATGTCAGCATACCACCAAGAAGGACGAACCACATCCAACAGGATTAACTGTGGATGCAAGAGGAAGTCCACCTTTACTGTTTTCCCCACATTCGGGAGAGTGACGGTGTGGAGAAGCCCCAAAGAAGCGTACCACCCAGACTGTTGCATGCCCAGAGTGAAGCATGGGGGTAGATCAGTGATGGTTTGGGCTGCCATATCATGGCATTCCCTTGGCCCAATACTTGTGCTAGATGGGAGCCTCACTGCCAAGGACTACCGAACCATTCTTGAGGACCATGTGCATCCAATGGTTCAAACATTGTATCCTGAAGGCAGTGCCGTGTATCAGGATGACAATGCACCAATACACACAGCAAGACTGGTGGATGATTGGTTTGATGAACATGAAAGTGAAGTTGAACATCTCCCATGGCCTGCACAGTCACCAGATCTAAATATTATTGAGCCACTTTGTGGTGTTTTGGAGGAGCGAGTAAGGAAATGTTTTCCTCCACCAGTATGACGTAGTGACCTGGCCACTATCCTGCAAGAAGAATGGCTTAAAATCCCTCTGACCACTGTGCAGGACTTGTATATGTCATTCCCAAGACAAATTGACGCTGTATTGGCCGCAAAAGGAGGCCCTACACCATACTAATAAATTATTGTGGTCTAAAACCAGGTGTTTCAGTTTCATGGTCCAACCCCTGTAGTTATCTACAGGCTTTGACCACCTTTTCTTCACATTTTTCTGTTACAGTTAATGTGGTTGTGTACCGCTTCTGAACATGGCTTTTCGAGAGGTTTTTGATAAATGAGAGTTGTTCCTCTCCACTGTCACCCACATGTATGAATGAATAATAAATCCGTTTAAATTGGATATATTTATACTGCATGTAAAGTGCCCTGAGCTTTACTTTTTGGTGATATGGTACCAAATTTACATGGCATTTACATGGCATATGTAAATGAAGTGAATAGAAACTAAACAGAATTTCTTTAAACTTTAAGCAGCATTAAGTATGTGCACTGACCTAACATTATGCATTTGAAAACCTATTCAAAAACAGCAAGAAAATTAGCAGAACAAAGCAGAGTAGGATACATAACTAAGGGTGTGTCTACATCTAGTACTTTTTTCTACTTTTAAACAGGTGTGTGTCTGGTGTGTGCATCCTGTGGACATCAGATCATAAAAAAATGTTTTGCTATAGAAGCGTTGTTTTTTTCTGTTTCTATGACATAAATCTCCACTCTAGGTGTCTTTTGTAAAAATGTTGAATTACATTCTACTTTCTGTTATCTGTCAATCTAGTATTTGTTAAACATTATTTTTTCTGCCATACGAACAGAATGGTGGGGTTTGCCCTCATACTGTCAATGAGTGTGCTTGTCTCTACTCAGTCTGACAGTTGTATGAGGGGGTTGTTGCTAAATTCAGTGGAGACAGCAATATGGTGAAATGATCATATTGTGCAAAAACCTTGTTCCAGGTCTGCTTAGGTTTATCAAGGGGTGATTTTAAAGCAGAGACTTGGTAATTTGACGGTTTGTGTCTGTGTGTAAAATGGAATGGTAAATGGACTGAACTTATACAGACCACTCAAAGCGCTTTACACTAGAGCCACATTCACCCAATCACACATTCATACACCGATACGCAGATCGGTAGGTAACTTGAGGTTAAGTGCCTTAACCAGGGGCACATCGACATATGGCAGGAGGAAGCTAAAAACGAACCCACCACCGTCTGATTGCAAGACGACTACTCTTCCTACTTAGCCACCTTCGCCACAAACCACCTGTGTGCAAAGGTGGTTTGTGTTTTTCTTTTATTCACCCTGTTTTTTTGTTTTTGACAACAATATCCAAAATTTTGGTTGTAACATTATATTTTCACTGAACAAACAAACAACTACTAGACAAAAAAGTTATTTTTCCTCTTTCAGCATAATGTTTTATTACATTTATTACAGTAACTTGGCAATCAAAACTACATCCAAAACAAATCAATTGGTTGGGCAGTCCAAATTAAACCCTGGGTGAAAAAGTATTACTAAGTTTGTTGTTTTAGAAAAAAAAATAGACTTCTATTTTGATCTTTACAACTACCCAATTTGACTTCAATGAATCTGCTTTTTTTTGTTAAGATAATATTAGCATTTTAACCTTCTTAGTAGTTTGCAAAAGCAAGTGCTATGTGTAGCATTTCCAGTTTGACCAATAACCGGTTGTAATGTCAAAACAGTCAGGCAATATTTTATGCAAACAAACTGGATGAACTTTAAACCCTAACAAGGACCCAGCGTGGCTTTTGGGAATGCAGCAATATATGTTTCACTGAGACATGGCTACGGAGTCAGCAACTTAAACGAGCTTCCAGAAGTAATGGTGCCAGACGTTTTTGGTTATATTGTGTGTGGAGTGAGTGCCTACACACACACTCCACTCACTGTGTTCGTACGGGTCGAGCCCGTTCACTGACTGGGTTTTTTCAAGGTATCGCTGTCTCGATACGCTATTTGACTTGTTTCTGTACGGAATCCGTGACTTTGAGCAAGTTGAATTTGAGGATGATGAAACTATTGTATTTGAATTTTGAAAAGTTGAATTTTTTATATGCTGAATTTTTTAACACTGAAAAATGAAACTGACAAAATAGGTATATTGAAAATCTGATCACTTTGAAATAGTAATGTGAATTTTTTTAACAAATTAAAATTGCAACCATGTACAAATGATGATGCTGAATCTTTTTTTCATGTACAAATAATGACACTTAATTTTTTTTAGGTTCAAAATATATTCTGAATTTATTTTAACACTGAAAACGTAAGCACTAATATACAACATTCAAATTTCAGAGGCATTTTTTATTCAAATCCTGATGGCACATATTTACTTCCATACTTTGGTAAACTCTCTTAGTAAATACCATGGATTAAAATTTATTGCTAAAAGTTTAATATTTGGACTGCAGAGAAGACACTTCACAGTCCTCGATTTCACCATCTGTTGTATGAGCACTGCTAATCGACCTCCTTTGCTTCTGCCAGTCCTCTTTAAATCTCTGTATGCTTGTACCTTCAGTGTCATGTGAAAGTAAGACACCAGAGCAGAACACAACTACAGACAATGGAGAAGAATTTTAAAGGTTTATTGAAAATAATATATCGTATGATTATTTTTCTTCATATCCCTGCAAAGTTCCAAAAGGGCACTAGGAGGAGATTTAAGAAGTTATTGTTGGTAGTGGTAACAATATGAGATTTGCAGAATGTTCAGTACTGTGTAAAAGTTTTAGGCAAGTGGACATTTCTGTAAACAAAGAATGGTTTCTGATTTTTTTTTTTTTTTAATCAATGTAAAACATGCTAAGTGAGTGAACCCAAACATAGAGCCAAAGTCATTAAGAAGATCTGTGGTTAGTTCTCCAAGAAGTTTAAAACAACCTACCAGTTGAGTTCCTTCAAAAACAGTGTGTAGGTGTACCTAGAAGAATTAACATTGTTTTGTAGGCAAAGGGTGGTCACACCTGACATTGATTTTGATTTAGATTTCTCTTGTTCATTCACTGCAATTTGTTGATTGATGGAAAAAAAAGATTAACACTTCCAATTTTGAAAGTTTTCTTTGTTTACAGCATTTTTTCACATCTTCCTAAACATTTGCACAGTATTGCATACTATTTTGCCAAACGTATCTGTCCATCTACCCTTAAATGGACCTTGAAGATTATACTCTTAATCTATGAGGTCAAATTTGTTGATGGACCCACTGTTGCCATCAATAGCATCTTCCACAAAGTTTAAGAGTATGTTTATAGGTGGTTGTGCAGAGAAAATGTTGGCGGGAGGAGAGGCAGGTAAGTAACAAAAAAATAGCAGGTGTGGAAGTCTGAAATGTGAATTCCAGAAGAGTGGCCAGACGAGCAGTGAGGAGATTCGAAGAGGAAGTCTTGGAAAGATTGTTCCAGTAACACTGGGGATCAAAGGAAGGACGCAATGGTGTCCAGAAAATGTGTCTTCTTTGGGAATGTGTTTCTGTTAAGGAAAAGAACAACAGGAGGTAAATCTAGGAACTTGGGAGGAGCAAAGCACAAAGAAATAGAAAGAGAAACAGAGATGGAGAGCCTGATTATCACTCATATGAGCAAAACAATCCAGCATTTGCCTCAGGGAAACCACTTCAATTTGCCTTTCACTTTGCTGCTGGTACAGCTAAATTCCGCCATTGATGGACAATAAAGGTTATTTCTATTCCTTTCAATTCATTCTTTTGGTAAGCTCCTCCTGATGATATATAATGAGCTCCAGCTAAGATTAAGTTACCTGCTGGTCACACCCTGCAAAGATAGGGCTAAGCAGAGACACGCACAAACGCCGTCCTGCTCATAGCTCTGTCAGAAAACCTGGTAGAAAAACGTTGGAGTCGGCGATATGACTTCGCAGCCATGTCTCAGTGAAACATATACAGGTCCTTCTCAAAATATTAGCATATTGTGATAATATGTACAGTTATGCACTCAATACTTGGTCGGGAATCCTTTTGCAGAAATGACTGCTTCAATGCGGCGTGGCATGGAAAAAATCAGCCTGTGGCACTGCTGAGGTCTTATGGAGGCCCAGGATGCTTCGATAGCGGCCTTTAGCTCATCCAGAGTGTTGGGTCTTGAGTCTCTCAACGTTCTCTTCACAATATCCCACAGATTCTCTATGGGGTTCAGGTCAGGAGAGTTGGCAGGCCAATTGAGCACAGTGATACCATGGTCAGTAAACCATTTACCAGTGGTTTTGGCACTGTGAGCAGGTGCCAGGTCGTGCTGAAAAATGAAATCTTCATCTCCATAAAGCTTTTCAGCAGATGGAAGCATGAAGTGCTCCAAAATCTCCTGATAGCTAGCTGCATTGACCCTGCCCTTGATAAAACACAGTGGACCAACACCAGCAGCTGACAAGGCACCCCAGACCATCACTGACAGTGGGTACTTGACACTGGACTTCTGGCATTTTGGCATTTCCTTCTCCCCAGTCTTCCTCCAGACTCTGGCACCTTGATTTCCGAATGACATGCAGAATTTGCTTTCATCCGAAAAAAGTACTTTGGACCACTGAGCAACAGTCCAGTGCTGCTTCTCTGTAGCCCAGGTCAGGCGCTTCTGCTGCTGTTTCTGGTTCAAAAGTGGCTTGACCTGGGGAATGCGGCACCTGTAGCCCATTTCCTGCACACGCCTGTGCACGGTGGCTCTGGATGTTTCTACTCCAGATTCAGTCCACTGCTTCCGCAGGTCCTCCAAGGTCTGGAATCGGCCCTTCTCCACAATCTTCCTCAGGGTCCGGTCACCTCTTCTCGTTGTGCAGCGTTTTCTTCCACACTTTTTCCTTCCCACAGACTTCCCACTGAGGTGCCTTGATACAGCACTCTGGGAACAGCCTATTTGTTCAGAAATTTCTTTCTGTGTCTTACCCTCTTGCTTGAGGGTGTCAATAGTGGCCTTCTGGACAGCAGTCAGGTCGGCAGTCTTACCCATGATTGGGGTTTTGAGTGATGAACCAGGCTGGGAGTTTTAAAGGCCTCAGGAATCTTTTGCAGGTGTTTAGAGTTAACTCGTTGATTCAGATGATTAGGTTCATAGCTCGTTTAGAGACCCTTTTAATGAAATGCTAATTTTGTGAGATAGGAATTTTGGGTTTTCATGAGTTGTATGCCAAAATCATCCGTATTAAGACAATAAAAGACCTGAAATATTTCAGTTAGTGTGCAATGAATCTAAAATATATGAATGTTAAATTTTCATCATTACATTATGGAAAATAATGAACTTCATCACAATATGCTAATATTTTGAGAAGGACCAGTATTACTGCATTCCCAAAAGCCACGCTGGGTCCTTGTTAGGGTTTAAAGTTCATCCAGTTTGTTTGCATAAAATTGGCAGGAGGACAGGCAGGTAAGTAACAAAAAAATAGCAGGCGTAGAAGTCTGAAATGTGAATTCCAGAAGAGTGGCCAGACGAGCAGTGAGGAGATTCGAAGAGGAAGTCTTGGAAAGATTGTTCCAGTAACACTGGGGATCAAAGGAAGGATGCAATGGTGTCCAGAAAATGTGTCAGGAACATGAAAGGATGATTCCCCAACTGTACGGAATAAAGGGGAAGAGAACCGGTTGAGAACAAGGAACTAAATGACACTGAGCTAAAGACGAAGAATTCATATAATCAAGAGAACAGCTTACTAGATAGGTGTGGTCAGATCGCCAGGGGTTGAGGGATTCAGGATCCAGTTTATATACGAGCTTGGAGCAATCTGGAGTGAGTTCAGTTAGCAGGTGCTTGCGTTGGAGAGTGGACAGGGTACGCTTATGTCTTGGTCCAGGAGACGGAGGAAGCAGGAAAACTGCCTGCTTGATGTGAGTCCAGACGAAAACATCAGTAGGAAACAAAGTCCTCAGAAACGTAGTTGGTCTTGATAATCCAGAAAACCTTCCAGATACATAGTCAAAGTTCAGTGACATAAACCCAGGGTTTAGGTTTCTTAGTCTGCGAAAGAACATAAACAAAGTTACTTGAGGTTGAAGCACAAAGCATAGACTTAGTGTTTGGCTTGAGCTGTTATCACTGAGGGCAAAAACACTCTGGCTTTGAAGTGCTGGCAGCCTCCTGCTTAAGTACTCCTCCAAGTAATTAGTGGAATAAGTCGCACCTGTCACCCAGCACACCTGTGAACTGCAGCACCATCTGAAACAGATGTAGCAGCACAAAAATACACAAAACAACCCAGATCCTGACAATGCAAATGCCAAGGATTCATACATTACCAAGGCAACACTTCCTCTTGGCAAATCTCAAATTTCTCTCCTCGGAATATAAACCGCTTGTTCAGAGGCAACCTGTTATGAAAGTGAAATAAACTGTGATTTAGTACCAACTGTGAAGCAGAATTCTTTCCAAACCCTGGGCTATAAATTGAGGACCTCTATCTGAGATTTTTTTAATGGGGAGTCTAAAGATATGATCAATGAGACATTTGTAGATTTTAGCAGCTTAGGGCAATCCGGAACGGGCGATGGGAACTTTAGATGGCAAGCTTTAGAAAAACATTGATGATGTCAAGGATATCAGTCGTGTTTTTGAAGCCTGGGAGATCGGTAATGAAATCCATTGCAACATGGGACCATGAGAGGCTATTAAAATGTAAAGGTTGGATAAAACATGAGGGAGGTTTGTGGGAATTGTTTTTTCTGGCACAGTTGGAACATGCTGAAATGTATTTTAGGCCAACAGAATAACGGTGAAGGATTCCAATGGTATGGCTAGATACTGGGTGATAAGAGAAGTGAGATATAGGTGCCCTGGGAGAAGAATTGTCGAGAGAGGGTGTCCGATTTGATGTTTCTGGATCCTGGACAATAGGGGATGGAAAAATTTAATCAAGAAAAGAACAGCGACCACCGGGACTGATGTTAATTTAATTGCTTAGCTGAATTTTGTAGTACAAAAATGTTGATGAAATATCTTAGAACATCATTAACAAAAAGCCTGGAATACTGCAGGGACATTGAGACATGAGAGGCAATGTACGGTTCAGGATTCACTTTGGGACTCAGACCAACTGGTGTAAGGGATGTGCTCCTTTAGCCAAGGGGTGACCCAGAACAACATGAAATTCTCCAGTTGGGAAATTTGATTTGTTCATGATGATTTCCTGAAATTATGAAATGGAGAAGTTGAGGTTGTTTCCAGAGAGCAGTCATCCAAGGAGATGACATATATGTGTGGAGGGAGGTTTTGAACTGGGGTTCATTTGGTTCTGTTCTAAACCGGAATCAACTAAGGCAAGGGGTATCAACGGGTAAGAGATTTGATTGAAACAAATGGACGGGTCTGATTGGAATCTGGTTTTTTTTGATTGATGTACTGCCCCTGCCAGTATCCCCTTATTTGCTGACAAGCCTGGACTTATGGGCATGAAACCCATAAGATCTACAATAAATAATAAACATTTATACATATACATACATACATATATACACTGCTCAAATAAATAAAGAGAACACTTAAACAACACAATATAACTCCAAGTAAATCAAACTTCTGTGAAATCAAACTGTCCAATTAGGAAACAACACTGATTGACAATCAATTTCACATGCTGTTGTGCAAATGGAATAGACAACTGGGGGAAATCTTTGGCGATTAGCAAGACACACTCAATAAAGGAGTGGTTTTGCAGGTGGGGACTACAGACCACTTCTCAGTACCTATGTTTTCTGGCTGATATTTTTGGTCACTTTTGAATGTTGGTGGTACTTTCTCACTCGTGGTAGCATGAGACGGACTCTACAACCCACACAAGTGGCTCAGGTAGTGCAGCTCATCCAGGATGCCACACCAATGCGAGCTGTGGCAAGAAGGTTTCTGTGTCTATCAGCGTAGTGTCCAGAGCCTGGAGGAACTACCAGGAGACAGGCCAATACACCAGGAGACGTGGAGGAGGCCGTATGAGGGCCAAAACCCAGCAGTAGGACCGCTACCTCCGCCTTTGTGCAAGGAGGAACAGGACGAGCACTGCCAGAGCCCTGCAAAATGACCTCCAGCAGGCCACAAATGTGCATGTGTCTGCACAGACGGTTAGAAACTGACTCCATGAGGATGGTATGAGGGCCCGACGTCCACAAATGGGGGATGTGCTCACAGTCCAACACCGTGCAGGATGCTTGGCATTTGCCAGAGAACACCAGGATTGGCAAATTCTCCACTGGCACCCTGTGCTCTTCACAGATGAAAGCAGGTTCACACTGAGCACATGTGACAGACGTGACAGAGTCTGGAGACACCGTGGAGAGCGATCTGCTGCCTGCAACATCCTTCAGCATGACCAGTTTGGCAGTGGGTCAGTAATGGTGTGGGGTGGCATTTCTTTGAAGGGCCGCACGGCAACGTCACGTTGCACTATAGACTGTCCAAGAGTTGGCGGATGCTTTAGTCCAGGTCTGGGAGGAGATCCCTCAGGAGACCATCTGCTGTCTCATCAAGAGCATGCCCAGGCATTGTAGGGAGATCATGCACAATACTAAGCCTCATTTTGACTTGTTTTAAGGACATTACATCAAAGTTGGATCAGCCTGTAGTGTGTATTTCCACTTTAATTTTGTGTGTGACTCCAAATGCAGGCCTCCATTGGTTAATAAATTTGATTTCCATTGATAATTTTTGTGTGATTTTGTTGTCAGCACATTCAACTTTGTACAGAACAAAGTATTCAATGAGAACACTTCATTCTTTCAGAACTAGGATGTGTTATTTGAGTGTTCCCTTTATTTTTTTGAGCAGTGTATATATATATATATATATATATATATATATATATATATATATATATTATGGCATGCCGTTCAGGAACTTATTTATATTTATATTCAAAAATCTGAATATATGGAATGAAAGTCTGAATATATGGAATGAATGTCTGAATATATGGAATGAAAGTCTGAATATATGGAATGAAAGTCTGAATATATGGAATGAAAGTCTGAATATATTGAATGAACCTTGAATATATGGAATGAAAGTCTGAATATATTGAATGAACCTTGAATATATGGAATGAAAGTCTGAATATATTGAATGAACCTTGAATATATGGAATGAAAGTCTGAATATATGGAATGAAAGTCTGAATATATGGAAGGAAAGTCTGAATATATGGAATGAACGTCTGAATATATTGAATGAACCTTGAATATATGGAATGAAAGTCTGAATATATGGAATTAATGTCTGAATATATGGAATGAAAGTCTGAATATATGGAATGAATGTCTGAATATATTGAATGAACCTTGAATATATGGAATGAAAGTCTGAATACAGGTCCTTCTCAAAAAAATTTGCATATTGTGATAAAGTTCATTATTTTCCATAATGTAATGATGAAAATTTAACATTCATATATTTTAGATTCATTGCACACTAACTGAAATATTTCAGGTCTTTTATTGTCTTAATACGGATGATTTTGGCATACAGCTCATGAAAACCCAAAATTCCTATCTCACAAAATTAGCATATCATTAAAAGGGTCTCTAAACGAGCTATGAACCTAATCATCTGAATCAACGAGTTAACTCTAAACACCTGCAAAAGATTCCTGAGGCCTTTAAAACTCCCAGCCTGGTTCATCACTCAAAACCCCAATCATGGGTAAGACTGCCGACCTGACTGCTGTCCAGAAGGCCACTATTGACACCCTCAAGCAAGAGGGTAAGACTCAGAAAGACATTTCTGAACGAATAGGCTGTTCCCAGAGTGCTGTATCAAGGCACCTCAGTGGGAAGTCTGTGGGAAGGAAAAAGTGTGGCAGAAAACGCTGCACAACGAGAAGAGGTGACCGGACCCTGAGGAAGATTGTGGAGAAGGGCCGATTCCAGACCTTGGGGGACCTGCGGAAGCAGTGGACTGAGTCTGGAGTAGAAACATCCAGAGCCACCGTGCACAGGCGTGTGCAGAAAATGGGCTGCAGGTGCCGCGTTCCCCAGTCCTGGGCTACAGAGAAGCAGCACTGGACTGTTGCTCAGTGGTCCAAAGTACTTTTTTCGGATGAAAGCAAATTCTGCATGTCATTCGGAAATCAAGGTGCCAGAGTCTGGAGGAAGACTGGGGAGAAGGAAATGCCAAAATGCCAGAAGTCCAGTATCAAGTACCCACAGTCAGTGATGGTCTGGGGTGCCATGTCAGCTGCTGGTGTTGGTCCACTGTGTTTTATCAAGGGCAGGGTCAATGCAGCTAGCTATCAGGAGATTTTGGAGCACTTCATGCTTCCATCTGCTGAAAAGCTTTATGGAGATGAAGATTTCATTTTTCAGCATGACCTGGCACCTGCTCACAGTGCCAAAACCACTGGTAAATGGTTTACTGACCATGGTATCACTGTACTCAATTGGACTGCCAACTCTCCTGACCTGAACCCCATAGAGAATCTGTGGGATATTGTGAAGAGAACGTTGAGAGACTCAAGACCCAACACTCTGGATGAGCTAAAGGCCGCTATCGAAGCATCCTGGGCCTCCATAAGACCTCAGTGCCACAGGCTGATTGCCTCCATGCCACGCCGCATATAAGCAGTCATTTCTGCAAAAGGATTCCCGACCAAGTATTGAGTGCATAAGTGTACATGATTATTTGAAGGTTGACGTTTTTTGTATTAAAAACACTTTTCTTTTATTGGTCGGATGAAATATGCTAATTTTGTGAGATAGGAATTTGGGTTTTCATGAGCTGTATGCCACAATCATCTGTATTAAGACAATAAAAGACCTGAAATATTTCAGTTAGTGTGCATTGAATCTAAAATATATGAATGTTAAATTTTCATCATTACATTATAGAAAATAATGAACTTTATCACAATATGCTAATTTTTTGAGAAGGACCTGTATATTGAATGAAAGTCTGCATATATGGAATGAAAGTCGGACGGCCCTCGAGGACTTATGGGTAATGTGGTTCAAAACATGCATAGTTGTCTGTAGGAGTGTTTTCGCCTGCTTTTGACACTTCATCGCAGTGGCTCAAGCACTGTTCCAACCCTAAGTACGCATCAAACGAAGTACTCTAAAAGAACCCATAGATATTCTTATTTCATCCATTTTATTGAAGATCCATCCTTCTGCGGACTTGGGCCAGCATCATATCCCACAATGCATTGCACCACCAATAGTCGTAAACAGAGGAGGCGAACATAATTCCATATGTGTTCATTGACAGGTCTGATGTATTCAGTGAGAACAATGTAAATAGTCATAAACCTACACAAAACCATTAAATGAGAAAGGGGTTCTAACTCTTTTGGCAGGCAGTACAGTGCCTTGCGAATGTATTCGGCCCCCTTGAACTTTTCAACCTTTTGCCACATTTCAGGCTTCAAACATAAAAATATAAAATTCTAATTTTTTGTGAAGAATCAACTACAAGTGGGACAAAATCATGAAGTGGAATGAAATTTATTGGATGTGTCAAACCTTTTTTAACAAATAAAAAACTGAGAAGTGGGGCGTACAATATTATTGGGCCCCTTTACTTTCAGTGCAGCAAACTCACTCCAGAAGTTCAGTGAGGATCTCTGAATGATCCAATGTTGTCCCAAATTACTGATGATGATAAATAGAATCCACCTGTGTGTAATCAAGTCTCCGTATAAATGCTCCTGCTCTGTGATAGTCTCAGGGTTCTGTTCAAAGCGCAGAGAGCATCATGAAGACCAAGGAACACACCAGTCAGGTCCGAGATACTGTTGTGGAGAAGTTTAAAGCCGGATTTGGATACAAAAATATTTCCCAAGCTTTAAACATCCCAAGGAGCACTGTGCAAGCAATCATATTGAAATGGAAGGAGTATCAGACTACTGCAAATCTACCAAGACCCGGCCGTCCCTCTAAACTTTCATCTCGAACAAGGAGAAGACTGATCAGAGATGCAGCCAAGAGGCCCATGATCACTCTGGATGAACTGCAGAGATCTACACCTGAGGTGGGAGAGTCTGTCCATAGGACAATAATCAGTCGTACACTGCACAAATCTGGCCTTTATGGAAGAGTGGCAAGAAGAAAGCCATTTCTCAAAGATATCCATAAAAAGTCTCATTCAAAGTTTGCCACAGGCCACCTGGGAGACACACCAAACATGTGGAAGAAGTTGCTCTGGTCAGATGAAACCAAAATCGAACTGTTTGGCCACAATGCAAAACGATATGTTCGGCGTAAAAGCAACACAGCTCAACACCCTGAACACACCATCCCCACTGTCAAACATGGTGGTGGCAGCATCATGGTTTGGGCCTGCTTTTAGTCCGCAGGGACAGGGAAGATGGTCAAAATTGATGGGAAGATGGATGGGGCAAAATACAGGACCATTCTGGAAGACAACCTATTGGAGTCTGCAAGAGACCTGAGACTGGGAGGGAGATTTATCTTCCAACAAGACAATAATCCAAAACATAAAGCCAAATCTACAATGGAATGGTTCACAAATAAACGTATCCAGGTGTTGGAATGGCCAAGTCAAAGTCCAGACCTGAATCCAATCGAGAATCTGTGGAAAGAGCTGAAGACTGCTGTTCACAAACGCTCTCCATCCAACCTCACTGAGCTCGAGCTGTTTTGCAAGGAAGAATGGGCAAGAATTTCAGTCTCTCGATGTGCAAAACTGATAGAGACATACCCCAAGCGACTTGCAGCTGTAATTGCAGCAAAGGGTGGCGCTACAAAGTATTAACGCAAGGGGGCCGAATAATATTGCACGCCCCACTTTTCAGTTTTTTATTTGTTAAACAAGTTTGACACATCCAATAAATTTCATTCCACTTCACGATTGTGTCCCACTTGTTGATTCTTCACAAAAAATTAGAATTTTATTTCTTTATGTTTGAAGCCTGAAATGTGGCAAGAGGTTGAAAAGTTCAAGGGGGCCGAATACTTTCGCAAGGCACTGTATATAACTGATATTTGACTTCAAATAGTGTAAAACCAGATCAGCCAGGGAAATTTTAAAAATCTTTATGTTTACTTATCTTAAATTAGAATACTTCTCACCATTCTACTTAAATTCTACCTTCTGAATGCAGAAACCTTTCCTGTTAATATAATAGTTTTTTGGTCTTGTGCGTTCCACACTGTTCCTGGTGCTGATGCTGCTAGTGACCTGTGTTTTTTTTTCTCCTATTTTATATTTATTGCACCCATTGCTTTCATAAGATCAGTTCAACATTCTATATAAAGCAGCACCTCTTTCTAACTCTTCTCTTTATCTCATTGGCGAACTGCCTCTTCCACTGTCTTCTTCAGCAAAGCTTGCTCATATTTGTGTCTCTACGGTCAAATTTTTTTCTGTCTCTCTCTATTTCTATGTCTCAGAGCAGTCTCTTTCTTTCCCTCTTGATGAGGCCGGCCCCTTCATGGTGATGAGGCAGATAGAGGGTGATTATAGTGGTGCCTTATCTGGTAGCAAAACTGACCTCAATCAGATCTATTCTAGCAAAAGGACATTCCCCTCCACTCTGTGTCCTTCCATCCATTCCCAGCACTCAGTACAGTGTCTGACTCCCATCCACAGTTCTTTATTCTTCCTGACCCACTCCCTCAACGTGTCACTGCTCTCTATCTATCATAGTTCCTTTCTCCCTTTTTGGACTGCTGTCTGTTTTTTTTTCTGTTTCTTCTCTCTGAGATTACTCTAAATTTCTCATCATCGACACTATTGTTCTGTGATGGTAATCAGTTACAAGAAAAGTTTTTGAAGGTTTCTCTTACAGAAATGTATTGTTTTTTTATTCTTAGGAACTTCACATAAACACAGTTATCCACAATATCCCATACCTTTGTTAATAAATAATCTTTTTACCAGATGATAGGTTTATATTAGAAAGTGTTCATTACCTTTCAACTTTTTCATGTTTTGTCTTGTTGTAGCACGAACTTGTGGAATAAATTTGTGGAGAAGATTAATGTAAGTTTAGTTGTTAAAACAATGTGCCAAGAACATCTCACGTAGCATCATCAATTATACAAAAATGACGAGGGCATAACAGTGGTGCTCTGATTTGTTAGTTTTACTGAGAAGTTAATTTTCTCACTTTATTAATAATTTTGTTAATGTTAAATGGACTGAACTTATATAGCGCTTTTCCAGTCATACACACCACTCAAAGTGCTTTACACTAGAGTCACATTCACCCAATTGCACTCACTAACACTCACACATTCATACACCGGTACGCAGATCGGTAGGCAACTTGAGGTTAAGTGCCTTGCCCAGGGGCACATCAACCTATGGCAGGAGGACGCTGGAATTGAACCCACAACCTTCTGATTGCAAGACGACTACTCTTCCTACTGAGCCTCATGATATCCAAAACAAACTTAGTGTTGCACACCAGTAGAAGCGACAGAGAAGCCTATAATTCTGGAATAGCTGCAGAACTCCAGGAGTAAATTTGGGAAATCTGTTGAAAGGAAAGCTCGTGGGGCAGTCCACATATCCAGCCTCGAAGAAAAAGTGGCAAGATGGAAACCACTGGTGCAAGAAAACCAGTTTGCGACAAACAATGCATAGGATGTTTGGGCCAACATGAAAATGTTGTGGCAGAATGCCAAGAAGACACCATCCCTGCCTTGCAGGGGTGAAAGTAGTTTTAAAGTCTTGCCGGTACTTAGGGGCGGAGCTAAAGAGGGGCTGGAGAGGACTTGGGGGCATATATATATATATATATATATATATAGTCAGTCAGTCATTTTCTACCGCTTATTCCATAGTGGGTCGCGAGGGGAGCTGGTGCCTATCACCAGCAGTCTATGGGCGAGAGGCAGGGTACATATATATATATATATATATAGTGTGTGTGTGTGTGTGTATGTGTTAAGTCTTACACACACACAATTGTTATATGTTATGTGTGTGTGTTAATTGTTACTCTCATCTGTGGCCCCCTCGAGATCTCTCTCGCTCAGCAAAGTCCAAACTCAAACTAATTAAAATGTATCAATATTTTACTTTACTGTAGGCTGTCTGTATAAGGCAATTTATATATATATATATATATATATATATTCGGTATGGACCTGGGTTTGTGTAATGACCTGGGTCATATATATATATAAATATATATATATATAAATATATATATATATATATATATATATATATATATATATATATATATATATATATATATATATATATATATATATATATATATATATATATATATATATATTATTGGGCACTTGAAAATTACAATTACTTAATTATCATTAATAATTGATAATTATTAACCAAAACCACACTAAATGTCACTGTGTTGTCAACCGTTTTACTGAATGGAGTGGAACACTAACCTTATTTTGAAAAATAATCAGTCTTAACACAAAATAAACACAAATGCTGTCTCTTTATCTATGTGATAAGGTATTAAACCAATATTCTCTCTTACTAACTATTCTAGTCAACAACTTTTCACCTAATTAAGCATGCAGTGTTCTACAAAAGGGGTACATTTTTAACCAATAACAAAGATGCATGCTGTGTAGATGGAGGTCAAACCAGCGGTTTATGGACTGAGTGGGAATGGATCAAAGCTTTGGATTGACTTGAAATATGGAAAACACAATCAGTGGAAGGCATTGAGTTTCCACATAGGCTGATCCTTCAGGAGCGGCTTAGCTCTTTATCTGCTAACAGAGCTACTCCAGCATACAGTCATAAAACCCCCCAAGGCGGGAACTCAGTGAAAAACACAAAGGGCCAATAGATGGTGAAACAATGGAGATGAACACAAGGCTCTGTTTGCAGCGTCAGTCTGCCTTAAAGTCTGCTTTAATTCTGACTGAGTCAGCACTTAGTTGATTAAAACCACAGTGAATATGCTGAACTTCAACTTTGCTGCACAGCCACACTTCAGAGTCCAACAGTATTAAATTAGCAGTCAAAACAGTTTAGTATACATTTCAATCAATATTGCATGCAACAAGTTCATACCTTGGATTAATTCATGGTGATCCAAGGTCACCTTAACCCATCTACGTCACCCTGTCCAAACTAGAGACCAAAAATGTCCCGAAATAGGAAACGAAACGGGTTTACTTGGCGGTGAATTCTTTGGAAGAGTGGTGCAGGCGAGGGGGCTTCCATCTAGAAAGGGATGAAGTTGTCAGTGGCAAGTGTTGCACGTCCACAAACGCTCTAAATGGTCACCTACCACTCCTCCTTCGTCCAAAACGGGGAAAATATGATGAACCATTACAGTCGACTGAAACAAACAAGGAGAAAACTAATCTCCTTCGAAACCAAAACCTCTGTGGACTTTCACCTTCTCCTGGATTCGACTGGGATATGACTCTACTGGTCTTCTTATATCAGACAGATTTCCAGCTTTGTGAAGCTCTTCGGGGAATGGCCAGTGTGGAGGAAAAATAAACCCACCCGCGAGCTTCTATTACTCCAAAGATCACCTTCAAGCATAGTATTGGCACACTACGGCTGGAAAAAGCAGCTCAGCGTTCACTTCAGGTGGTTTTTAGAAACTCCGGTCAGAGCTGCGACGCCTGTTGAGCTGCATAGTAACAGTCATTTACCCGACCAAAATGGTGGTGTCCCAACACCTAAAAGAAACAGCATAAACTGAGAGATATTACCTCCCTCTGCTAATCCCTCTGTGTATGTAATGTGATCATTTATTTATTAGATCAAATGTTTTCCACGTCCTATTTTTTTTTTAGCAGTCGGCAATAGGAAGCAGTTGCCACATTTTTCTCATATTCAGATGAGGCAAGCTTAGACGCAAACTGTATTATAATCTTTTGTAAGTTCAATAATAGAAAAACAATAGGTTTAACAGGTACAATTGTAAGTTAGAAATTACTTTTGTAACATCTCAAAATATAAAATTTGCAAATGTGTACTAAAACATCAACAAAAATATCACAACTTTTGATAGCCTTATAAAATGTAATCTTATCTTTACATAACCTACATCAGAAACAGAAATAAATGATTAGATGGATGTGTTTTAAATTTCAAATAAGTGCAAAAACATCATCACAACATTAATAGGGAGTAGCTACCACATAATTTTCCTTATACTCAGATGAGGCAAGCTTAGAAACAAACTGTAATTTATAAGTGTATATATATATATATATATATATATATATAGCTTGTAACAACCCTGATGCCAGATCACAAGCTGAACACACCTTATATCCTTGAAAACAGAAGCGACTGCATTTAATTAAAGTTTGCAGGTGTTGATGCATGCAGGGTTATTTGTGGCATTATGCATACGTTCGGGGGGTATTGAATTACTTAGTCACCAGAGGCATTTGACTAGCTCTGCTGAATCGGAAGTGATGCAATCAGTGTGGCCCCATTTTCAGTGATATTTAAATCCTTTCCTGCATGGATGGTCTGGCCAATTGGCAAATCTTTGTTCTGTGCATGCAATGTTTCTGGTTTAATGCGTGAGGAATGTTTGTATATGTGAGTGTGTTGGTGAGCCACTGTGCCCTTTGATGAGATTTGAGAATTTGTGCGCGTGTGGCCATCCTTTGGTGCTTAATCCACAATCCATTGAAGAAATGCATTTCTCTCATCGGTGCTCTATCCGGAAAATAAATCTTTCTCAATTTGCACTGACTTGTAAGTAACCTTGAAGCTTCACTCCCCTTTTGCTCCCTATTAACAGTGACATTGTTTCTTTTGTAAGTGTGACTGGTGAAGAACAAGGGACAGTGTTGACTGTTTTCAAGTTACTTTCAAGGATAATATGCATAGACTTCTTTAACTTTTAAAGTTAAAATTTAATAAAGGCTAAAGTGGAATAAAATGGCTAACAATGGATTTGTCATTCTGTCGGGGTGTATGATGCTTGTATCCATTCATCCTGTATAGCTGCTTGGTCCTTGCAGTGTTGCATTGGGACTGGTGCATATTGTCAGCAGTCAATGGCTGACATCCTGGATTTGTCTATGCTTTTAATGATGATCTTCAATATTCTGTACTTATTGCTTATGTTTCATGTTTTCCATTATGATGTTGCTTATTTGTACCTGGCTGTTGGTTTGCGACGAAAAAAATCAGACAGAATCCAGGAATTGTAGAGCTCTGACTTTTTTTTATGCCATTCTTCAAACATTTCATTCCAGTTCACAGCATCACATACATTCCAACCACAGGAGGGAGAGCTCTCTCCCTGATCTAACACACCTGGTGTTTAAAGCATTGGCTCCTACCTGGACTAATTAAAGGGTGGAGTCAACCTTTACATTTCCAGATAGAAAAACATTTGTACTAAACTATATTCCTAGAAAAATATTTACATAATTACAAATAACAACTTCAAAACTAAAACAAAAACAATCTGGGCCCACTCAAAATCCAGAAAACATCTCCCCTCTCTCTCAAACAATGGATTTTCCCATTGAGGCTGATTGAAAACACCAGGTCCTTGTCAGCACTGCTCATGGGCGCGCTTCCATGGCAACACAAGACCAGGGGACCTCAAAGAGAAGAGAGAATGATTAAAACAAAATATTAAATAAAGCAAATAACTTCCTCCCAACAAAGCAATACATTTACCAACTATATAAGAATATTGGAAGTACAAAAAACAGCACATGTTAGGGAGGGGGTAATTCCCTCACATTTCCCTCCCTTTCAGGAGACTCGCTGCGGTTCACAGCGAGACAAAAAGTCTGCGACTGTGTTCTCGTTTCCTGGAATGTAGCCTATCTTAAACCGATAAAGTTGAAGAGACAGAAACCATCGTGTTATGCGACTGTTTGTGTCTTTCATGGCTTCCAACCATTTCAGGGCCCGATGGTCAGTCTCCAGAGTGAACTCTCGCCCCAAAAGATAATATCTAAGAGAGTCAATTGTCCATTTGATAGCCAGACACTCCAGTTCCACCACCGAATATCTGGTCTCTCACGGAAACAACTTATTACTAATGTAGGCGACTGGTTTCTTCTCTGCTTCTCCCTGCAAAAGAACCCCACCAATTCCCCTGGCAGTTGCAACAGTCTGAACGATGAAGGGTAAAGTGAAGTTTGGGCTCTGCAGTACAGGTTCTTGACACAGTGCCAGCTTCAAATCCTGGAAGGCCCTCACCTGTGCTTCATTTCCAGTCTTCTCCTGCTTCCCCAGATCATCGCTCAGATGCCAACTTCAACTTGTATCTGGTGCTATCTCCTTTCTTGCTTACTCTTTTCTTTGTCCCATCTTTCAACAAAGTCACTCTGGAACTGAAGACATCTTTCCAGCATGCCAGCAATGTTGCTCATGTCCACAGATGCTGTTTCATCACTGGACTGACCTGTAGCTCCTTCCTGCTCTGGCTCCCCCACTGGCGCTGCTTCTGCCACTTTGAGGCTTTTCGTCTGCTGCTTTGGACCCATAATTAGCGCTTATCTGGACATCGGCGTCGCATCCCACTCCTGACACCAAGTGTTGGTTTGCGACGAAAAAAATCAGACAGAATCCAGGAATTGTAGAGCTCTGACTTTAAGAATGAGAATATTGGAAGTACAAAAAACAGCACATGTTAGGGAGGGGGTAAATCCCTCACACTGGCCTGCTGGAGTATAGTGCAACTTCTTGCAGGTTTTCTTCCAGGAATGCCATTTATTTATGCCCAGCTATGTTCCTATCAACTGAGAGTGTCAGGCAGTCTTCAAAGGAAAAGCCCAGTACGTTAAGTGGAATGATCTTTCTATTGTAAACACTGCAACAGCCTCCGAGATTGTCTGCCCATATCTTAGTTATATACACAGCTCAGCAATGACATTATGTCCACCCTCCTTATAGTGTATTGGTCCATCAACGACCCTGACATGTATAGACTCCATTGGACTCTTTACGGTATGCCGTGGTTTCTTACCCAAAGATGTTAGCAGCAGATTCTTTAAGCCCTGTAAATTGGGATGGCTCAATGGATCACAGCCACTCTCTATCTAGTCTGACTGAGCTTGATGTGTTTTTCAAATAATGAGCAAACATTTCAGTTTCTAGATGTGCAAAGCTTCTATATACACACCATAAAGGATTTGTTGATGTTATTGCTAAACTTCTTTCTACAAGTGTTGACTCAGATAGCTAAATACTTACACTTCACACTTAGCCATTGGTGTTAGTCTTTTACTTAAAATCAAAATAAAATCTACTGAAGTATGCAGTTGTAACATTACATAATGTGGAAAGGTCCAAGGGCTAATTTTGACAGTGCTGTAGCTCTTGAGATAGCATGCTTAGTTAAAAATAAATGAAATAAAATAGCAAAAATGTTATATACATCCATTTTTCATACACACTTCTTCCATACAGAGACTGGTGCCTATCCTCAGCAGTCAATTGGCAAGAGGCAGGGTACACCCTAGATAGTTCGCCAGTCCATCACAGGGCAACACAGGACAAACAACCATGCACACACCCATTCAGAGGGCAATTTAGAGAGACCAATTAACCTAACAGTTTTTGGACTGTGGAAGGAAGTCAGAGTACCCAGAGAGGACCCATGCATGCACGGAGAGAACATGCAAACTCCATGCAGAAAGACCCCTGGCCAAGAATCAAACCCAGGACCTTCTTGCTGCAAGGCAACAGTGCTACCAACTGCGCCACCGTGCAGCCCTATATTAAAAATTATTATTTTTTTAAAAAGCATTTTTTTAGCTCAAAGGATGACATTGGGCTGATTTTATCTAAAGGGCACTTAACATTCTTAACATGTCCATAATACAGAATACACCTCAATTAACTTATTTTTTAAAATAAATTGTTCATTTGAGAAAACTTTCAGCTCTGGTAACATTTTAGTTGACTTGTTTTCCAAACCTTTTGGTCAGCAGTTAAGGTTCAGCATTTAGAGCTTAACAACAATTTAAAGATTTAAAAGTTTACTTAAACAATTTATGGAATTTAAACCCTAACTGATAACAAGTTAACTAGAAAACTATTTATCTTGTGTACTATGGCAGACTACTATAGAGGGTGCACCACTATTCTACATGCTGACAATGGAATTAAACATCACAAAATACAATAACATGTCAGTCTGACTTGGATTTGACACATTTTAGATACACCTAGCATTGTGCAATATCATTTTGTAAATTCAACAATAGGAAAAAATAAGTTTAATGGGTAAAATACTTCATCAAAACTCTTTACTGTAAAATTACTAGTTGGTCCTTTTTAAGTTTCTGTACAACTATTTATCTGATGTAAATGAGAACAAACGTTGGAAATGTGCAAATACAAAAAAACATTGGTGAAGAGAATATGTCTGTCAGTTTACATTGTACCTTAGTTCTCTTGTGACACACTGGTTGATTTAGGCAGAGTGTGCGCTGAAAGGAGCCTCATGGCTAAGTGATCCCTGACATGCTGATTTGTATTATAGAGTGAGAGAAACAGCTGATAAAGGCATCACATTTGTCATAAGATGTCATGTACTAGTCTCAGTATTTCTGGCACTGTTGATCACAGCATACTTTCTGTGATCAGACTGCCTCTGCTGGACAGGCGTAGTAAGACGTATTCGTCACTTCCTGTTTTTGCTGTTGCACTCGGTGGATTATTTGGTGTGTGAATGCTCTCTCGTTTGATCTGATTTCTCTCTACTGTGTTACCTCTTACTTGTTCTAATACATAAGCATGTTAAAACACATACTTTCTGTTGCTGCTTTTAACGTTTGGGGAATCTCCGTGTTTTACATGTTTTTTTCTAGTAGAGGTAAGGGGTCACTAGCTTAGCTTTAGCTCCACCATGGCTACCCGTTCTGCTGTTTCTCTCTCTGAGTCTCCTCCTCTCTCCTGGTCTCTGTGTCAGATGTTCAGTTACTGCTCTACCTCCTTTAGTGATAATGGTACGTGTAATAAATGTAGCATTTTTGTAGCTTTGGAGGCGAGGGTGTCGGAATTGGAGGCCCACCGAGGGTAGCTCCCCGTAGCAGTCCTTCAGTGGAGCCCGCGCAGCCGGGGCCTCAGGCCAGCTAGGTGATGGTAAGTAGAAAGCATAGTCCTAGATCCCAGCCCACAGGTCAACACCAACCCCTCTGCGTTTGTAACAGATTTTCCCCGCTCAGCGACACACCCACTGAGGAACCGACTCTAGTATTTGGCAGCTCCATAGTCAGAAACGTGGCACTAGAGACATCAGCAATCATACTCAAATGTCTGCCAGGGGCCAGAACGGGCGACATCAAATCCTACCTGAAACTGCTGGCTAAGGATTAGCGTAAATACAGTAAGATTGTAATTCACGCTGGCGGTAATGACACCCGGAGGTCACCAACGTTAGTGTTGCTTCAGGGTGTAAGTTTGCCAAAACAATGTCGGACTCCATAATTTTCTCTGGTCCCCTCCCTGATCTGACCAGTGACGACATGTTTAGCCGCATGCTGTCATTCAACCGCTGGCTGTCTAGGTGGTGTCCAGAAATCAATGTGGGCTACATTGATAATTGGCCAAACTTTTGGGGAAAACCTGGTCTGATCCACAGAGACGGCATCCATCCCACTTTGGATGGAGCAGCTCTTCTTTCTTGAATCTGGCCGAATTTATTAGTTCTCCAAACCTCTGACAACCCAGGGTTCAGACCAGGAAGCAGGGTCGTAGTTTAACACTCCTCTCTGCAGCTTCTTGCTACCCACCCATTACCCTATTAAGACAGTGTCTCGCCCATGGCCAAAATTGAATAGATTAAAAAATAATCTAAAAGGAGGAAATAAGGAAAATCTCATAAAAATAAATACAACTCAGACTAAAAAGAAAAATAAAACAATTAAATGTGGCTTACTGAACATAAGATCTCTCTCTTCAAAGACTTTGCTAGTTAGTGACCTGATTGATAGTGATAGTTAGTGGCAATCAGATTGATTTATTTTGCCTCACAGAAACCTGGCTGCAGTAAGATAATTATGTTACTATAAATGAGTCAACAGAGAATTTAAGTGCACCCTTTAATCAAACTTTTTGACAGGTGGGTGGGACTTCCGGTGAGGGCGGGACTTCCGGTGGGCGCCATGTGGGCGCCATGTGGGCAGGAGGTCACGTGGTCAAGCAGGTGGTGTGTCCAAGGGGGCGTAACAGTGGATGCTGATTGGTTGTCGTCATTAGGGGCGATACCTTAAATGAGTCAATTAAAACACAGGGGTGTGTTTAAGGGTGTTACGGGGAAGGCCTTAAATGAGCCAATTAAAACACACAGGGGTGTGTTTAAGGGTGTTATTAATAATCTGTATGTTTTTTCAGGCGTTAATACATCTAAAAAACAAAAAAAAGACATGCATCCTTTTATATTTTAAAGGTATAATCAACTTAATGTTGACCTATCACATGAAATCCTAATAAATGAACTGTGTAACCTGACAGAATTGTAAGTTAATTTTGCTTTACAGCAGGACCTATTTGTTGAATATATGAGCCAGTCTAAATCCGTTCAAAATAGAAAAGACCTAAAAAAGTAAATAAAAAAATTGTGCTTCACTACATCGATGGAACGAGAAAAACCTTCAGCTTCTGCGTCAACATACTGGAAAAGCAGCTGACAGAGGTAAGACGAATATCAGATTAACAGAAAAAAAAAAGAACTTCAGTATACTGTTTCCAAGTTACAAATTGACTCTAGCAATGATGTGTTTGTTTTTGAATCATGAGAGACTCCATTTTAGGAAAAAAGGAATGATAATTTTAGTTACCTGTAGCTTTTCTAAAACATTTACTTTTTCATCTTAGAGTAAAAGGTTATTCAGGGGAGTTACAGTTATTCTATATCCAACTGTTAGGGGCGATGTCAGGAAGGGGCAGTTACGTCTGTTCATTAGATAACCATATCACCTTTGAACTCAAGAAGGGTTTTGGTCTTAAAAACATAGTCTTTGCAGTTGAGATAACACTGTCATGTTCTGGTATAAATACTGTGAGTAAAATGTTGTTCGGGGGCTTTTTCATTGGTTAACCTCAGTGTCAGGGTCTTCAAATGCTGAATGTCTTTGAACCATAACACTTGTTACATTGAAAAATACCAGTACTGACAAGAAAAAATGTCGGTAAATATTTCAGGAAACCCGGAAATTGTGGCTTCTACTTCTGATAATTCACAAAAGCACAATGACATCTTTAAACGTAAGTAAGTAAGTAAGTATTCATTTTTAAGAAATCATTAAATGCATGTGAATGTTCTCTAATTTTGTTTATATATATTGTTTATATATATATACATATATATATACATATATATATATATATATATATATATATATATATATATATTTGTTTCTTTGTCATAGAACCCACCGCTGATGACTTTGATGATTTCATCTTGACACAATCAGATTATGGTAAGTAAATGTTAAATGCAATAAAAAAAAAAAAAAAAATATATATATATATATATATATATATATATATTATAGTTAACCCTTGACAATGTTTCAATTTATAGATTTGATGAGAGAGGTAAACCCGAATGATCAAGTTGGAGGGTTCAGTGGCTGGAATCGACAGTCAAAATTGAGAAGGCGAATTATTTCCAAACAAGAGAAACCCCCAACAACAACTGAACTTTCTTTTAACACAGAAATTAAAACTGATTCTTTGAATACTCCCCCGTCAATTATCATCATTTCCCCTGAAGACACACCGGATAAGTTACTAGCACCACCAGAAAGTAAGTAAGTCCTAAGAACTATCTATTTTTCTTTGAGAGTGAATGTATTTTAAACCTCAGATAAAAACTGTTTACAGATTCAACTGAGAGCTCTGTGGAAGACACAGCTGTCGAGCAGCAGCAGCAGCAGGGTAGAAAAAATAAATAAAAATTAAATAAAAACAATATATATGTATTTTAAGCATAGTTCAATAAAATGTCATATAAACCTGTTTACAGATACATCCAAAGATGCCACATTGAATCCGCCCACCAGAAGGTCGCTTTTCAAAGATCAAGACAGCTTTCAGCAGAGAGGCACCGTTTCAGTTCAACAAGAAGTTAAATCTGGAGGTTTTACCGCAAAGAATCGGAGTAAGATAAAAAAAAAAAAAAAACGTGTGTATTTTAAAAACTATTTTTCGTTTTATTTATGAACGCTGTGCTGCGCAGCGTAAGATAACTTTTATTGTCTTCTGTTTTTACAGAATATTTAACCCCGGCCAAAAGACAGCGACTCTCTGCGCTACAAAGCAGAGCAACGCTAGTGAGTGGATTAATGAACGGTACGTTTTAATTCATACATACATACTGAATTAATTTGAATTCCTTTGTTTTTTTTCCAGCTTTAATGTGATTATTTCAATATATATATATATATATATATATTTATTTATCTATTTATTTATTTTTTGTTCATTCTCCTTACAGAGGTAACGTTGATGGTAGGACAGATTGGCCACAGAAACGGACAGCGCAGGAAGACAGTCTCTACAGCCTCACGGAATCTTCGTAATAAGGCCTCATCGTTAACGCTTCTGGCAGCATGTCAGATTCTGTTAAAGAAGCATTTTGGTGACATCAAGGTGATTTTAAACTGAACTGATCACTGTGTTTTGTTTTTGTTTTTTTTGTTTTTTTCTGTAGGTTAGTTTTATTTTATTTTGTTTCTTATGTTCATAGAAATGGATAACCGAATCAGACTTGCCCTGGATGAAATAAGAAATTTAGTTAATGAACTTAACGAAATTCCCGTTAATGTAGAAGTAGCAGATAACATCGTTTTAAATGCATCTCCTGCTAACAGTGAAAATGTAATAAATGAACATCAGCACGGTGACGTTTTAAACGTAATCAATCAGGCTCTTGAAGATTTAAATAGAGCATTGTATCCACTCAGCATTGAGCAAAATGATTCACCTGACAGTCATCAGAATCCTTCTATGTCACACGCCGCAGATCGGCACGGTGACGTTTTAAATGTAATCAATCAGGCTCTTGAAGATTTAAATAGAGCACCATCTCCACACAGCAGCATTGAGGAAAATGATTCACCTGACACTCATCAGAATCCTTCTACGTCACACGCCGCAGATCAGCACGGGGGTCATTTCAATACGGACGTAGCAGTTAGTTCTGATCAAATAGGACGAAACCCTCCAGCTGTGGTTGAACGTGAAAATTTTAATAACCATGAAATAAGGAGACCTTTTACCATACCGCTGCCCTGTCCAAGTAACGTTCCAGATTTAGCCGCATTCTATACAGACATCATGCGTATTATAATTGAATTAGCCCACGCTGCGAGATCTTTAACCAGACGTAACGACGTTGTGCAGCTGGAATTAGTGGGTGAAAATCTCAATCGTCACATCACATTTACTGTTACAGATGATGGAAATATGATCCTGCCTGCTTTCGAAAACTTCCTCGACGATTTAGTACAATCGAATGCAAATATACCTGTAGATAATAACATGGAATTTGTTCTTCAGGTTGTTAATGACCCAGCAGGAGGTTCTAAGCGTAAAGCTGCAGGAACGTTAGACTGTGAACTGTTTAATAAGAAAATGCGTCATTTGTATATTATAAACAATACCGGTAATCAGTTATGTTTTGCAATCAGCCTAGCACACGTCTCTGATCCTGAGCTCACGGATCACCGTGCTGTAGAACTGGGGAGGAGATGGCAGCATCAGGCAGACCTCGACGAGCAAACAGCAGTTACTTTTAGTGATATTGGTAAATTTGAAACCATTCTGAAGAGAAAAATTGTAGTGTTTCACAGAACCACGGGCTCTACTGCTCTGTGTAAATTTGAGACCAGTTTCCCTGATCGTTCAAACCCTCTGTTTTTGCTGTTATTTCAAGGTCATTACTATGGGACAAAAAATCTCAAAGGTTTTATGGGGTGCAGATATATTTGTAATTACTGTTACACCAGCTATGATAATGCAAATACATACCATTGTGAAGGTTATTGTCCAGTGTGTCGAACATATACATGTATGCAAGAGATTAGCAATCCTGTAAGCTGTGCAGGCTGTCAAAGAATCTGTCATAATTCCTCATGTTTCAGTAGACACAGGGAACCGCGCATCAGAAATAGTGCTGAAAGGCCTATGAGTGACTGTGAGTTGGTAAAACTGTGTAAAGTATGCAAATGGATATACGTTATTCCAATCAGTAAACCGAATAAACCACACGTGTGTAATGTAAAATGCAGTATTTGCGGTGAAAATGTACCCCCTAGCCTAGACATTACATGCGATGATCATAAGTGTTACATTCTGCCTTGCAGTGCAATTAATCAGCTTGATGATAAACTGATTTTTTATGATTTCGAATGCCTCGTCAATGAGAGCGGCATGCATACCCCCTTTCTGGTCTGTGCTAAAACGTTGAAAGGTGATGAATGGTACGCTTATGGACTGAATTGCACCCAAAAATTTCTCCTGCATTTCAGGAGGCCAAAGTACAGAGGTTACACCTTAATAGCGCACAATGCGCGGGGGTACGATGGTTACCTGATTCTCACAGCAGTGCTGCAGTTATGGATTAAACCTCATATCGTCATGGTAGGGAGTAAACTTCTCTGTTTAACCGACCCTGATTACAGGTTAAAATACATTGATAGCCTGTCCTTCATGTGCATGAAGCTTAGTGCCATCCCGAAAGCGTTAGGCTTTACCGATCAAAGCAAGGGTTTTTTTCCCCACCTATTTTCCTCTGAACAACATCTCCAGTATGTGGGGGCTTTTCCTCCTCCATCCTGCTACGCTGTAGAACGCATGAGTCTTCAAGAACAACAGGTGTTTAACAGCTGGTACAGAGAAGCGAGCAAAGAGGTCTTTGACTTTAAGAAAGAAGCTATTCGTTATTGTAAAAATGACGTTGAAATTCTTTTTCAAGGATGCTTAAAATTCAGAGACAAGTTCTTTAAGGAGACAAGTGTGGATCCGTTTAAAAGTATCACAATAGCATCAGCCTGCATGAAGGTTTTTGTAACCAATTTCCTTCCTCCTCAAACCTTAGCCATTCCATCACCTCTGGACTACAGACGTAGCAGTAAAACGTTCTCTAGCGCGTCCATTCAATGGCTCGGCTGGATTGCAGACAGCAGAGCCATATTTATCGAGCATGCATTAAATAGGGGTGAAAAGAAAATCGGGCCATATTCAGTGGATGGGTATGCAGAGATTAACGGTGTCAAAGTTGCGTTTGAATTTTACGGCTGTTTTTTCCACGACTGTAAAAAGTGTTACATGCCTCATGACAAGTGTCCGTTGAGAGGGGTCGCATTTGAACAGTTTTACGCAGCCACTGTTGAGAGAAGCAAGGTGTTACAAACTGTGTACGGCCTTCGTCTCGAAGTCATATGGGAGCATGAGTGGATTGAAATGAAAAAATCAGACTCAGGGGTGATCAGCTTTCTTGAGAAAGTTAATGCACCCGAACCGCTATCCCCCCGGGATGCGCTGTATGGTGGACGCACCTGTCCTATGAAGTTGAGGTACACAGCGGAACCGGATGAAACTGTACACTATGTGGATTACACACCTCTGTACCCTTATGTAAACGCCAACTGCGTTTTTCCCCTCGGACACCCCACCATCATTTACAAAGATTTTGATGACCCCAGCAGCTACTTCGGTATAATCAAAGCTGTGGTCTACCCACCACGTAACCTGTTGTTCCCTGTTTTACCTTACAGAACATCCCAAGGTAAACTTGTGTTCACTCTCTGCCGCACATGCGCTGAATTAAATTACCAGTCAGGTCCTTGCACGCATAATGATCAGGACAGAGCTCTGACGGGAGTTTGGGCGAGTGTAGAACTCTGTAAAGCGTTGGAGTGTAGTTATTGTCTTGCTAAAATCACAGAGGTGTGGCATGTTGAAAAGAGAAGTGATACAATTTTTAAAGGTTACATTCATTGCTTTTTAAAGGGTAAGCAGGAGGCTTCAGGCTATCCGTCTGAAGCAGTGGATCAGGAGAGTAAGTCAAAGTATATAAGCGACTACAAACTGCATCAGGGCATCCAATTAGACCCTGAGAAAATCGAGATGAATCCTGCCAAAAGGCAGGTTGCAAAATTGTGTTTAAACAGTTTTTGGGGGAAATTTGCGCAAAGAAGTGATCTGTCTCAGACCACAGTCATCACTAACCCTGAAGACTTTTTCAGCTTCATGTTCTCGAGTAAATACAGGGTTAACTATTTTCATTTTTTCAACCCTGAAATGTGTGTAGTGCAGTGGAACTACAGCAAACGTGTCATATATCCACCAAGTAAGACAAATAATGTGTTTATAGCAGCATTCACCACCGCTTATGCACGTTTAAAACTTCTCAGCAGCATGGAGAAGTTACAGGACAGATTGATTTATATTGACACGGACAGTTTGATTAATGTGACAAAAAGTGGTGAAACTCCTCTGGAATTGGGGAATTATCTGGGTGATCTTACTGACGAGTTAGATGGTGACAGCATTTCGGAGTTTGCATCGACAGGACCCAAGAGTTATGCATACCAAACTAAAAACCGTAAAAAAGTAGTGATACGTGCTAAAGGCATCACTCAGACGCATGAATGCAGCGAGAGGGTCAATTTTGACAGCATCAAAGGGCTGGTCGAGGGCTACTTACAGGGGTCAAGTGAGGGTGTCATTGAAATCCCTCAGCACACGATCAGGAAGGATAAAAAGAGATTCCGTTTGACAAATGCGACATTTCTTAAAAAGTTTCGACTGGTGTATGATAAGAGACGTCTTTTTTCAGACGGGACAACTCTGCCTTTCGGTTATTAGAGTTGAAGAAGAAATAAAATAAAAAGTCACATGGATTTACAGGAGATTGATTTTGATCCTAGATTTAGAGCACCTTTCTCATGTATGATAGTTGGACCCAGCGGCTGCGGGAAAACGTTCTTTGTAAAAAGTATTTTACAAAACTGTAATCATGTCATGGATATTGTTCCAGAAAATATTGTATGGATTTACACATCTTTTCAACCCATGTATGCTGAATTGCAGAAGATGAATAAAAATATTACCTTTGTGGAAGGATTGCCTCATTCTTTTGAAGATGAAAACCTGTTTCCTCCTGATCAGAATCATCTGATTATTCTAGACGATGTTATTGCTCAAGCCTCAGATGATGAAAACGTGATGAAGGTCTTTACCCAGTTTCGTCACCATCGTAATATGAGTGTTATGATGTTGACTCAGAATGTTTTTCATCAGGGAAAGTTCAGTCGCACTATTAGTTTGAACTGTAATTATATGGTGTTGTTTAAGAACCCGAGAGATAAACTCCAGCTGAATATACTGGCCCGCCAAATGTTTCCATCTCAAAAGGGTCTCTTCTTGGAGAGTTTTGAAGACGCAACGAGAGAAGCTCATGGATATTTAATCATCGATTTTACGCCTACCTGCCCAGAACATTTCAGACTGAGAACGGGGATACTTCCTCAGCAGTGGCCTGCTGTGTACGTACCCAGAACAAAGTAAGTCATCATGTCTGCGCGTATAAAAAGGAATTTACCATTATTCAGAGCTTTGTACCAGGCCTGTCCACAGAAACGTAAAGATATTCTCGCACACTGCTCTCCCGACTTTATTCAGGCTCTGTGCGAGATTGCACTGAATATCCTAAAAGGTAACATTAAACTATCACCCTCTCAACACTGACAATTGAAGAAACAAAGAAATATCATCAGATTGTTGGGTGATAAAAGAACCGGGATAAAAACTAAACAGTTGGCTCTCAAAAAGCAACGAGGTGGTTTTATTCTCCCCATCTTAACGGCTCTTGCACCCTTGATCGGTGATCTAGTGGGTGGAATCATCAGGAGATAATGTCTCTCAGAACATCGCAGAAGATGTTTCTCATTTCACCTCATCAATTCAAGCGTCTGACCCAGTCAGACACGTCCATCAGACAGACGGCGGAGGAGAATTTGGATGCTGAAATGAGAGCGATATTAAACAAGCCGGGTTTGACTTCTTATGAAAAAATCAAGAGATACGATGCTCTTCTCCAGAGGTATCTGACTTTACTTAAGCAAGGTGTCAAAGAAGAAAAACAGCGGGTCAGTTTAACGCTGCAGCGTGACACAGAGGTTCCTGAACATGAGCGGTCCCAAGAAAAACAAGGCCCAGGGCAGGACGAGGCCCCTAAGGATCAGGTTCTTACGGAAGTACTGAAAAGCCTTCCTAAACACAATCGTAAAAATGCCGAGTACATTTTGAAGAAATTATCCGAAAGAAGTGAGAGTTGGACTTCGCGAGGTGAATTTGTATTTAACGGAAATGTTATAAAAGGGTCCCACATGATTGATTTGTTGAAAAATCTCATGCTTCCGTTTAAAAAATCTGGAGCATCACAAACCCGAGGATGGTCTGATTTTCTACACTCCATGTCAGAAGTAAACATACCTATATCTTCAGTCATTAACCCTTATGCTCGTGAAGAATATAGACGTTTCAAAACAGAGGGTACATCGATTGAAAATGGGGGTACACCCCCCAGCGTTAAGCAGAGAAGAAAAAGAAGAAGAAGGCAGATAACTCATTCTCCCTACTGGTCGAGATCTGAGCTGGAAGATCCAAAAAATGCTGATGGGAGATCAAAAAGGTCTCTTCGTAAGACGACACTACCACCCCGATGGATTACATTTTCACCATAAACCGTTATAAGAAAATGAAACATGTAGTCTATTTCTTTTATTCAATAAAATATTTATTGATTATATTTTTCAAGTCTAACTTCGTTCTCTACTTCACACACTAACATATGATATCATTACACAAATATTAAATCATAAGAAGAAAAAAAAAACAAACAATGAAAAAAAAAAAAAGACATTTTAAATTCCATAACAATCCAGAAACATCTCCTAAGAGCATGTTCCGTGAGTATAAAATGTACAACTTTGCTTAATGACACATTTCTGATATTTTTTCACAAAGTTAGATACCATTAAATCATTCTTAATCACATCTCCGGTGTATTTCGACAACACTTGCTGCATTGATAATCCGCACGCTCTATGACAAAGATAAAAAATGCAATGGTGACCGCACACAGTGGACAGAGTGTTTTGAAGCTGATTATTATGATACAATATTTTTGAGGATCTGTCTTCTAAAAATGTTACGATGCTTGACGGGTAGAACTCGAAATCCGGAGAGAATCCATAAGAGTCAAAAAAACTGGATTGACCATTCTCATCCAATGTCAGAGCTAGCCAGTGTTCCCCCGGCATGTGTGAAGGATGTGTATTCACAATAAAGTAGGCCGGCCCTGGGAATTTGTCAGCTAGCAGCGGCAGCTGGTCGCACGGCCACACACCGCAAAACAAATCTCCCAGCAGATGACGCATCAGGCTCTCAATTTCATGATTATTCATGCCTGATTAGATTAATAATAATCCACCAGCGCACGCCTCTTTGAATCAATCTCTAAAATAGAATCATAACAAGCGTAGATGATCAGCGTGGTGGTATGAGGCAACGGGTTTCTGAAGCGCATTTCCAATCTTAAATTCCCACTGGAAACTGGAGATAGAGCATCTGTGTCCTCGCCCGGGTTAAGATTAAATGTGAATAGAGAGTATCCTTGATTAAATTCCTGACGTGTTATACTCAGTGGAAGATCTTTTAGATGTCGTCCTGTAGCTGTAAACAAGTTGTTATACTCTCTCACTGAATGACCTTGGTTAAAATTTGGCTGGAAGGCTTTAGCAGGAATTTATCTGCCATCCTTACACAAAGCTAAATATTCCATATCAAAATGATTAAAGTCAAACGGATTGAGATCGCGTGTTCCTGTAAAAGCGTCATGATCCAGTAACGCAATCACCACATACTTGGGAAAGACGCCTAAGAAAAGATTCTCTTGGTTGCATACCCTTGAATTTTCAGGGATGGAATATGTTTTTACATTCACACGTGAAAGTGGATACAGAGCATTTGCTTTCATTAAAGCTGAAGCGTGCCCCAGTCGTACAGCTGGAGAGACAGTAACTTTTTTGATAAAAAGAGATGCTCCTAATATCCTGAGTTTGTAAGTGGAGTCTCTTGCGGCCATGAGACAAAAGGCATCGTTGGCTCTTGTAAGTTTAATTTTAAGGTCAACAGAGTTTAAAAGAAGTCTCTCGCAGAAAAATATGTCTGCATGCAGGGGGCCTAGGAGATGTACCTCCCTGGAATTTGCCGTAAAGCCTGCTCTGCTGTTAAGACCTTGGTTAGGGCTGTTAGTTGTAACAATAGAGTTCAGAGCACCTGCAGTGTCTTTATAAAAAAGACCAGAGCTAAACTGGGTTTTTAAAGAATCCTCAGAAAAGTTTAACAATGTCTCAATCATGGCTCTATATGGATGTGTAGCGCTGGATTGTAAAATCATTCGATCTCCGAGAGTGACGTCACACTGACTGAAGATGGTGTTTAACGGGTAGTTGATGAGCCCTACAGGTGCATCATCTGGCAGGTTTGTTCCATCCTCGTTAGTAATTTTCACTCTGAGATGCAACAGCGTATCGTTGAGATCCAGATACTTTTCTCCGTCTCCCGGAATTAAAAACTCGATCGGCCCTCCATCAGTGATTGCTGATAAAGGCTGGATCTCGGTGTAAATTTTATCTTCGATCGATAGCTGTGTCATCGGGGCAGAAAATAAGTCCAACTCTGCCAGCGTGCACTCTGATGATTTGTTAAGTAAAAGAGCCATTATTTAAATATATCAAAACTTGCGGATGACTTCCTTCCTCTTCGTTTGTCAGCTGCGACTGATCTCCTTTTTCGCGTTTGTCGTTGTTTTTTAACCGTCCTTAAACGATCACCAGGGGGTCTTGTTCTGGGTCTTTTGGATAAAACCATAATTCCTGAACCTTCTTGACCGTCGGTGTGTGTAGAACCACTCATTTTACTCACGGCTCTACCGATGACATCCGAAGCGATATTTGATGCAGCCGTTTTAAGATGGGGTTTTGCAATTGCAAATCCTTTTTTAACCAGATGGGATACGAAGCGGAATAATTTTGAAAATAATGATCCAATTCCGCGTCCGTACATGACCGGGGCCCCATAAAACCCTGGCAGATTACCGCCTGATTGACTTACATAGTAATTTACAAAGTGATTTGGATCACGTCTCAGACTTAGCTGTGCCATGTTCTCTCTTGCCTGCTTGATGCAGTGTTGAATGACCAGCGTAATATGAATGATAACCAATCAATCTTAGAGGTTATATACATATCTCTGGAATAGTTTATACAAATAAAATTTATCTCAGGCTACGTTGTGATATCACCGGTCTGAAGTGTAGTCTTATGACGGTCTTTCCATAGACGAAATTTACAGGAACGTTTTGGTCCGATTTAATTTCTATATTGATATTTTCAATATGTCTTCTGGAGACTGGAAGGTAGTGGGCGGGGTTAAATGTCTGAGTAATCATATCACTGAATGTGCCTTGTACTTTGACGGTCCGCAGTAAAGGTGCAAAAGTGTCGCCTACTATTTGTGGGCTGACCACGTCGCTGTAACAGTATAGGTGATAGAAACCAGCCTTTATATCCGCCGGAAAAGGAGCCAGTTTTGGTTCAGAAACATGAATCCATTCCCCTGGTTTCACGCCCATCATATAAGCTAGAGTGTTGAAGAAGCGTATTTCATACGGACTGTTTGCTTGAAATGCAAATCTCTTTTGAACTTTGCTGAATTTAATGCGTAAACCCGATTTCAATTTTTTGAAAAACATTTCCATCTCTGTCTCGAGTTGAATAACGCTGTTATAGTAGCCACTTCTGATCCTTTGCGTATTGATCTCCACATCACCAACCTTCCTCCATTCAAAGTAGGCATCATAATCCGGTAAATTATGCCATGTATGAGGATATGAAATCTCGGCTAATGCAACCATCCATTGGCCTTCTAAATCAATATGTTGAGCTAAATTTACACGGAAACTTGAACTGGTATTATTTTTAAACACTTCCATGCTAGCATTAGATGGAAGAGTAACGTAAAAGCCATCATCCTCTACCTGACGGTTCATGATGCTGTGTCAACTGTGAGGTTTAGTGCAAACCTTTTTTATACGTTTCTAAGTTCATCAAACTTGATCCAACTGTTGAATTTCTCAGGCCAGTTTTTCCAGCTTACAAAAACCTGTTTGACTCCCTTGACCGTACGTCATTTTAATATTTTTTCCACTTGATACATCTTGTCGTTAAATATTTTTACTTTTTGAAGTTCCTCAGCGTAAAAGGAACCCTCGATAGGTTCTCCATCCAAATCTTTGAGTTTGTATACAGGAGGAGAACGGGGTATCCGGTCATACACTGTAAACACTTCATCCGTAAAACTCTGTTCGTATTTTTTGTCAAACACTCCACGGACCTTGGATATTCTGACAAGATCCCCTTGTTTAAACGTTGTCACTGAGTCCTTGCAATATCTGTTGGACTTGACATCATACAGATTCTGAAACACTTGAAAGGCATTTTCTGGGGTCACTTCCATAGGGCTCATTTTAATGCTGGAGTGGTAGGAATGGTTGTAGCTTCTAGCTAGGTTTTGCAGTACATCGACGTACCGCCGGGTATTGTTAGCTGTAAAATATCTCCACATCCTTGTTTTTAATGTGCGGTTAAATCTCTCGACCACTGAAGCTTTTGCTTCACTCGCTGTGGCAAAATGTTCAATACCGTGTTTCTCCATTAAAACCTTAAATTTCTTGTTAAAAAATTCTTTACCAGCATCAGTCTGAAGTTTTTTGGGGATCTGACTTTCTGTAAAAACTGATTCAAATGCCTTTACCACCTCAGCGGCTGTTTTCCTCTTCAAAACTCGTACATACGCCCTTTTTGAAAAGATGTCAATGACTGTTAATAAATAATTATAACCATCATTTTCCATGGCCAGAGCTTGCATGTCACAGAGATCAGCCTGGAACTGCCTCAATGGTCTGGTGACAAAAACTCTGTTTCTCGGGAACTTTATTCTTGCAGGTTTATGTAGAGTATAGGTATCTTCTCCTGATAAAAAATCTTTAACATTTTCAACCGCAACCTTCTTTCCCGTTTCATCTTGCATAACCCTCCGCCTATCTACACCCCCAAAACTTCCCGGATTTGAAGGGCTATAATATACTTTCTTCATCAGCCGTCTTCCTGCCATCTCTGCCTTATGCTCACTCTGCCGATTACTTGTTAAATAATGTGAAAAAACACACAGGAGGGTAGATTTATCCTTATTTTTTTAATTTTATTTTTGTATTTAATATAAACAAAAAACAACCAGAAAACAAAATCAGATAAAATGCAGATTAATTCAAACACTACTAGCTTTTAAACAACACTTTTGGGAAAGGTTACTATGTTCCCACTTTAATTGTATTTAATAGTAAAAAGAAAAAAGAAGAAAAATCATATAATGCAGATTAACTAAAGTACTGGAATACAAAAAAAAAAAAAAAAATGATACAACAAGTCATCAAACATGTGAGATCAGTTTGTCAGTCCATAGCACTCTGAAACAGAGTTAAGTTGTTTGAGATGTTTCTCATCGACCATGCGATCATAAACGTGCGCTATTGCACTGTGGATGCCTTGTACCGATTTCAGTTCATATAAAACCGTCTTGGCAATCGTCTTCACTCTGAAGTCATCCGCTTGTATGCTTCGAAGTACCAGAAGATTCTGAATAGCAGGAATGAGTTTGGGGGTTACGAGTCGTCGTACGATGCGTTGAAAGTTGACTTGGTAATAATCCTCCCCCAGTACCTCCAGGCAATGGTGTTGACGCTGGCTTGGGTGGTTCGTTATACATCCATAGCAGGTTTCTCTGAGATAGTTCAAAGAGGTTATGTTGAATAAATGAAGTATCGCTGTTTTCACCGTATTGATGAGGGTGGTTGAGAACCAACCGTCAATTTCGTCCTCCTGGTTACTCTCATCCTCTGCTGAAGGCTGAGGGTCCTCCATCGGTCCCAGGGTTTGTGTAGGGGCTTCGGTAGAGGGTGAGTAGCCGGTGGCTACCTCCTCCTCCACGACCACCTTCATGTCTTCAGGCAGGACATTCGCGTCTACAGACTCAGCCATGAATAGCGGTGATGGTGAGCAGAGGTCTGAAGAAAGCGGTAGATATTTCATGTTGTATCCTGTAGGTGATGCAGGACTGAAGTGGTTCTCTGAGAATGAGGATGTTGAGGTGGATGGTGAGAAGAGGTCAGGGGAAGGCGGATGATATGGTCCAATGTTGAAGCTTTCATCGTGCTCAGGAGAGAAGTGGATCTCTGCTCGGTGGTTGTAGAGATCCCTGTATGGTGTCGGTCCATTCATTCTCATGATACGATTCTCAGTGTCTGTGAGCTTGCAGTTATCCCCCCGTATATATATCATAGGAAGGGGCGTGTCCTCAGAAGAGGGTTCGTTCTAAACGTAAAACAGGAAACGTCAGCGTTTTTTTCACTGACATGACATCGATCCAACTTCGTGACTTTTGGAAAAGGTCGGAAAGACGATGTCCAATTTCACTCATCTTCTCTGCCCAAGCTTCAAACGGCAGAGCCAGCATTGTCTTGAATACGCCGCAGTCTTGATTGAAAGCCTCCAACACAAACAGATCTGAGGGACTTGTCCGGTTGTTCCTGCGTCTGCTTGCCCGAAAAGACCAGTGGCCATTTGCTGTGGTTTTTGACCCCCACACTGCGCTAAAGAGAGGTTCTCTCTCAGCTATTTCAACATCGGATGGTATATGAAACATTCTCGCCCGTTTTACAGGTCGAGGAGACAGTCCATTTTCTTCTTCTTCTTCCTCCCTCTTCTGCCTTGAGACTGTTTCAGGGCTATCATTAAGGTGCAGGATTTCAAGCTTTAACACAGCCCAGTCGCTGTGGGTGAGTGTACACAGAGCCAGTGATCCATTAAATACCTCATCTTGATCCAATTGATACAGGCATAGCTCTCCTATTTCATACATGAAAATATAACCCCAGCTGCCAACCAGGCCATATGGTTCCAAAGACCATTCTTCCTGCAGCGTGTCGAACGGGGGTCTTTGTACCCTGCAGATGTAGTATGTTGATGTCTTAGGAGCATTCAATTCACGGGATGAATACTGGTAGACGGTCACTGGGGTTTCGCACAGAACTGACATACCTCTTGGCCGAACCGAGGTCTGATTTTCAACCATAGTTGTTGAAGTTGATGTTGGATCCTCATCATCGGTAGAGTATGTCATGACGGGAATTCCGATAGGTATCTCCATTGAGGAAGTATATGATGCAGTTGCTTGTTCATCATCATCATCTTGGCACGCGTTGCCTTTCTCCTCCGCTTGACGATAAACTCTCTTAACTCTAGCCATTGTTGAACGGGTGTTCTTTTTTCCAACGAATGCTGCATGTAAAGTGCAGAGTTTTATCTCTGTATTTAAAGTAAACACTAAGGCACGCCCTATTGTTTTCATTGGGTTATTCAAGGTTTAATGATGCTTACAAACACACCCCCTCTATTTTTAATTGGTGCTGATGCCAAACAGTTTCCGATAATACCATATTTGTCTTGTTCTATTTATAACAAACACACCCCTGTGTTTTAATTGACTCATTTAAGGTATTGCCCCTAATGACGACAACCAATCAGTAACCACGGTTACGCCCCCTCGGACACACCACCTGCTTGACCACGTGACCTCCTGCCCACGTGGCAACCACATGGCGCCCACATGGCGCCCACCGGAAATCCCGCCCTCACCGGAAGTTCCACCCACCTGTCAAAAAGTTTGATGAAAGGGTGTACTTAAATTCTCTGTCAACTCCTACTAATTATTTAAATTTTCACATTCCTCAAAATACTGGGCGAGGAGGAGGAGTAGAAACCATCTTTCAGTCCGATTTATTGACTAGTCCCAGACCAATCAATAGCAACAACTCTTTTGAATATTTAATCCTTAGTTTTCCTCATCCAATTTGCAAAGCACTAAAACCACTTCTGTTTGTTGTTTTGTACCGTCCACCAGGTCCTTACTCTGGATTTTTGGATCAGTTTTCAGACCTTTTGTCTGATTTAGTGTTAAATACAGATGAGGTCATTATAGTTTCAACATTCATGTTGACACTGAAAGTGATAGCCTAATATAGCCTTTAATGCTATCTTAGACTCAATTGGCTTTGCTCAAAACATTAACAAACCTACCCACCTTGGTCTTCATTCTCTGGACCTTGTGCTGACATATGGCATTGAGTGTAAAGACATAACAATATTTTTTCATAACCCTGTCCTGTCTGACAATTTTTTAATAACCTTTGAGTTTGATTTAACTGAGTTCTCTACACCTGAAAGAAAATGTCATTATAGTAGATCATTATCAGACAACGCTGTAACAACCTTTAAAGAATCTGTTCCACTTTTGATTTCCTCATTATCACTGAAAAACACAATGGAGGGCAATCATTTTGTTTCTGCCCCTTCACAAATTGATTCTCTTGTTCATAGTGTTACTTCATCATTTGCGTGGTGTATTAGACAATGCAGCCCCCTTGAAAAAGAAGGTAATTATTCATAGGAGGCTGGCTCCCTGGTTTAATTCAGAGCTATGTACTTTAAAGCACAATGTTAGAAAATTGGAGAGAAAATGTGTTCTACACACCTAGAGAATTCCTACTTAATCTGGAAAAATAGCCTACTGTTGTATAAAAAGACACTTCACCAAGCTAGAACAGCTTATTTCTCATCATTAATAGAAGAGAACAAGAATAATCCTAGTTTCTCTTTAGTACAGTTGCTAAACATACACAGAGTCATAGCTCTGTTGAGCCATCCATTCCCTTAGCTCTCAGCAGTCATGACTTTATGGGATTCTTCCAAAATAACGTTGATTCTATTAAAAAGAAAATCTTTGACATACTCCCGAGATGATTACTTCATCCTCAGCAAGTGAGACAACATTGGAAGCAACTGTAAAACCTGATCTGTGTTTGGACTGTTTTGATCTTGTGGGGCTTCCTGAGTTATCAGAAGTATTAGCTTCATCTAAACCTTCAACTTGTATGTTAGACCCAATTCCAACCAAATTATTTAAGGAAGTGTGCCCTCTGATTACCACCCCCATTTTAGATATCCTTAGTAAATGGATATGTACCACAAACTTTTAAGGTAGCTGTAATTAAACCTTTACTTAAGAAACCTTCGCTTGATCGAGATGACATGAAATATTACAGACCTATATCCAATCTTCCGTTCTTATCTAAATTTCTTGAGAACATAGTTGCTAATAAAATGTGTGAGCATTTACCCAGCAATGACCTGTTTTGAAGAGTTTCAGTCAGGCTTCAGAGCTCATCATAGCACTGAAACAGCTCTGCTGAAAGTCACTAATGATATACAGGTCCTTCTAAAAAAATTAGCATATTGTGATAAAGTTCATTATTTTCTATAATGTAATGATGAAAATTTAATATTCATATATTTTAGATTCATTGCACACTAACTGCAATATTTCAGGTCTTTTATTGTCTTAATACGAATGATTGTGGCATACAGCTCATGAAAACCCAAAATTCCTATCTCACAAAATTAGCATATTTCATCCGACCAATAAAAGAAAAGTGTTTTTAATACAAAAAACGTCAACCTTCAAATAATCATGTACAGTTATGCACTCAATACTTGGTCGGGAATCCTTTGGCAGAAATGACTGCTTCAATGCGGCGTGGCATGGAGGCAATCAGCCTGTGGCACTGCTGAGGTCTTATGGAGGCCCAGGATGCTTCGATAGCGGCCTTTAGCTCATCCAGAGTGTTGGGTCTTGAGTCTCTCAACGTTCTCTTCACAATATCCCACAGATTCTCTATGGGGTTCAGGTCAGGAGAGTTGGCAGGCCAATTGAGCACAGTGATACCATGGTCAGTAAACCATTTACCAGTGGTTTTGGTACTGTGAGCAGGTGCCAGGTCGTGCTGAAAAATGAAATGTTCATCTCCATAAAGCTTTTCAGCAGATGGAAGCATGAAGTGCTCCATAATCTCCTGATAGCTAGCTGCATTGACCCTGCCCTTGATAAAACACAGTGGACCAACACCAGCAGCTGACACGGCACCCCAGACCATCACTGACTGTGGGTACTTGACACTGGACTTCTGGCATTTTGGCATTTCCTTCTCCCCAGTCTTCCTCGAGACTCTGGCACCTTGATTTCCGAATGACATGCAGAATTTGCTTTCATCCGAAAAAAGTACTTTGGACCACTGAGCAACAGTCCAGTGCTGCTTCTCTGTAGCCCAGGTCTGGGGAATGCGGCACCTGTAGCCCATTTCCTGCACACGCCTGTGCACGGTGGCTCTGGATGTTTCTACTCCAGACTCAGTCCACTGCTTCTGCAGGTCCCCCAAGGTCTGGAATTGGCCCTTCTCCAAAATCTTCCTCAGGGTCCGGTCACCTCTTCTCGTTGTGCAGCGTTTTCTGCCACACTTTTTCCTTCCCACAGACATCCCACTAAGGTGCCTTGATACAGCACTCTGGGTACAGCCTATTCGTTCAGAAATTTCTTTCTGTGTCTTACCCTCTTGCTTGAGGGTGTCAATAGTGGCCTTCTGGACAGCAGTCAGGTCGGCAGTCTTACCCATGATTGGGGTTTTGAGTGATGAACCAGGCTGGGAGTTTTAAAGGCCTCAGGAATGTTTTGCAGGTGTTTAGAGTTAACTCGTTGATTCAGATGATTAGGTTCATAGCTCGTTTAGAGACCCTTTTAATGATATGCTAATTTTGTGAGATAGGAATTTTGGGTTTTCATGAGCTGTATGCCAAAATCATCCGTATTAAGACAATAAAAGACCTGAAATATTTCAGTTAGTGTGCAATGAATCTAAAATATATGAATGTTAAATTTTCATCATGACATTATGGAAAATAATGAACTTTATCACAATATGCTAATTTTTTGAGAAGGACCTGTATAACCAAAAGATTGTTTGTGAAGCAACAGTGAGCAATGTTGACTCTTAATGCAAGAAATATGCATATTTTTTATTTTGCTTTTAGACATCTTACAAAGCTAAAGTCTATTAAACACTGCTCAAATAAATAAAGGAAACAGTTAAACAACACAATATAACTCCAAGTAAATCAAACTTTTGTGAAATCAAACTGTCCACTTAGGAAGCAACACTGATTGACAATCAATTTCACTGCTGTTGTTCAAATGGAATAGACAACAGGGGGAAATCTTTGGTGATTAGCAAGACACACAATAAAGGAGTGGTTTTGCAGGTGGGGACTACAGGCCACTTCTCAGTGCCTATGCTTTCTGGCTGATGTTTTGGTCACTTTTGAATGTTGGTGGTGCTTTCACACTCGTGGTAGCATGAGACAAACTCTACAACCCACAAAAGTGGCTCAGGTAGTGCAGCTCATCCAGGATGGCACATCAATGTGAGTTGTGGCAAGAAGGTTTGCTGTATCTGTCAGCGTAGTGTCCAGAGCCTGGAGGCGCTACCAGAAGACAGGCCATTACACCAGGAGATGTGGAGGAGGCCGTAGGAGGGCAACAACCCAGCAGCAGGACCGCTACCTCCGCCTTTGTGAAAGGAAGAACAGGTGAAGCACTGCCAGAACCCTGCAAAATGACCTCCAGTAGGCCACAAATGTGCATGTGTCTGCACAAACGGTTAGAAACCGACTCCATGAGGATGGTACGAGGGCCCGACGTCCACAAATGTGGGTTGTGCTCACAGCCCAGCGCCGTGCAGGACGCTTGGCATTTGCTAGAGAACACCAGGATTGGCAAATTCGCCACTGGCTCCATGTGCTCTTCACAGATGAAAGCAGGTTCACAATGAACACATGTGACAGACATGATAGAGTCTGGAGACACCGTGGAGAGTGATCTGCTGCCTGCAACATCCTTCAGCATGACTGGTTTGGCAGTGGGTCAGTAATTGTGTGGGGTGGCATTTCTTTGGAGGGCCGCACAGCTGGTCCATGGCATATGCTGGTGCGGTTGGCCCTGGGTTCCTCCTAATGTAGGACAATGCTAGACCTCATGTTGCTGGAGTGTGTCAGCAGTTCCTGTAAGATGAAGACATTGAAGCTATGGACTGGCCCGCCCATTCCCCAGACCTGAATCCAATTGAGCACATCTGGGACATCATGTCTCGCTCCATCCACCAACATCACGTTGCACCACAGACTGTCCAGGAGTTGGCGGATGCTTTAGTCCAGGTCTGGGAGGAGATCCCTCAGGAGACCATCCGCCGTCTCATCAGGAACATGCCCAGGCATTGTAGGGAGGTCATACAGGCTCGTGGATGCCACACACAATACTGAGCCTCATATTTACTTGTTTTAAGGACATTACATCAACGTTGGATCAACCAGCCTGTAGTTTGTTTTTTTCCCACTTTAATTCTGTGTGTGACTCCAAATCCAGACCTCCATTGGTTAATAAATTTGATTTCCATTGATGATTTTTGTGTGATTTTGTTGTCAGCACATTCAACTTTGTACAGAACAAAGTATTCAGTCAGTCAGTCATTTTCTACCGCTTATTCCATAGTGGGTCGCGGGGAAACTGGTGCCTATCTCCAACAGTCTAGTGAGAATATTTCATTCATTCAGATCTAGGATATGTTATTTGAGTGTTCCCTTTATTTTATGAGCAGTGTATATAAAGGTTTAAATACAATAAAATGTTTTATTAAATTCAAGTACTTGGCAAGTAATTATTTTCTAGGGTTTAAAGTCCTTACTGATTTTCCATCATATTCTTCAAAATGTTGCTGGTATGGCTGTGAAGTTGGCATTTCATTCTGAGTGGTCTTAAAAAAGTCTTAAATTTGACTTGAAGAGCCCTGGGGGTGCCTTGCATAATAAGGTAACTGAATGAGGCAAAGGACTGTAATATATCTTGCAACCATATGAGAGTTACAATTAACAAATACACCATTGTTTGGATGCTTGTTATGAATTGTGGAAGCATATATGTACCAAAAAATATTTTTCATTGTTTGGCGGTCCACCACCCAGTGAATGCTCAGGACAGGATAAATCTACATATTCTCTTAACTGAGCTGTGAATCCCTAGGGCTCTTCCAGAGCCACCATTGACCTTTAGGCTGTGTGTTGATTAACACTATCCTTGTCAGTTTATGTGTAGGTAGGTTTGAAGTTGTGCCATACTCTTTCCATTTTGATTAACTAAACTGTGCTCAGTGAGATGTTCAAACTTTGAGTTATTATAACCCTACCTTGTTTTAAATTTTTCCACATTATCCCTGTTGTGCTCTTGATCTTCATCATGCTGTTGTTTTACTAATATTCTCATGTAATAAGGTTTGCTTGCTAATGTAAACCTCTGAGATCTTCACAGAATAGCTCTGGTCAGTACATAATTTACACCACATTTAGACTTTTAATTAATTTGATGATTTATGAAAGGTTTTGGTTTTACTGGATTTTATTTAGGGGTATTATGTTAAAAAGGACTCAAGACCTATGCTCGCCACACCTTTCAGATTGTCATTTGTAAATAATTTTGACGACCATGCATCCTTTTCCTTCGACTTCCCAGTCATGCATAACCTTGTGTTGTTTGATCGAAAGAAATCAAAATATTATAGTTTAAAAAATCTAAAAATTTTAATTTTAATTGTTTTCCCCTTTTAGACTCTTTAAAATACCAGCCCTTTGCTGTGATGACTGAAATATTAACCTTTGGCCGTCTCTCATTGAACCTCTGAGAAGTTCTTTCAAGACTCTTTGACCATTTCAGGTGACTACCTCATGAAGCTCATGGAGGGAATGCTATGAGAGCAAAGCAGTCATTAAAGCAAAGGATGACTATTTTGAATGATCTAAAATATAAAAATGCTTTTTCACACTTTTTGTTTACTATATATTTCCATGTGTGTTAATTCACAGTTGTGTTGCTATTGGTGAGAATCTACAATTTAGTAATGAAACTAAAGAGACCCTTTAAGTGAAAAAGTGTATAAACCTTTGACCCTAAAACGTTTGCCTTTAAAAACAGAGGCTTGGACTATTCATGAAATGCCAGCTATGCAGTTGTCAAGGATACAAGTTATACTACCACTTATTTTCCACACTCCCAAAATTAGTTGCAGAAAAAATGAATTAAATGAAACATATTTTCTTAACCTTGAGTTAAATTTGTCATGCATAACCTTTGTGATTGAATAGAGGATTGTGCAGTGACAATCTCATAAAAAAGACAAACCTGTAAAATGTTTATCAGCATGTGAGTTCTATAAGCATCAAAGTGCTTCATGCAAATTAAAGAAAATAAACTCTTAGTGTCTAACAAATAGGATAAAAAAAGATAAAGCAACCATCACTGTTTGTAAAATATTACAGATTTTATTCATCACATATTTTTATGTTTCAAACATTTCATTTTAAGGCACACTTATGAAAAAACTGTTTCAGATCTTTCTTAAAACAGAGTCGGCACTGATACAATAGATTAAGGTTTGGTATTTAATGTAATATAAATATTTTGTTTCAAATTAAGATTTGTCTTATTGGATCAGTATGTACACGAATCATTTAATAGCAAAATAGACAAGTATGGCTTTCAGCCAGTTCTCCATATTATACTGAAAGAAGAATGCAGAGGTACAGCCTTTGAGGTAGCATCAATAATCAGCTCCTACAGAAAGAACAAAGAGAAAAGAAGAATGAATGATCCTAATAACACTGTGTTATATGTGTAAAAACAATTACAAAATAAAACCAATTGCTTTGTATCTTCTATCTCTAGGGCCTTGCACAATATGTGCTAAGATAATAGATGTGCAAAAGTGTGTCTAAAACTTGCTCCTTATTTTGTTTGAGCTACTTCATTGACCTATAGCATGGGCATGCATAGACACCTCTTTGTTGCTAATATCTCTCCTAATGTTCCGTACCATACATCAGTTTTCTGCATGATTGTAAGTACCTTGTGTTATAAAAGGCAGAAATGACTCTCTCACCTCATTGTATCTAAAAGACACCACCATCTGCTTACTGATTCAGTTACTGATGTTCGAGTTATTACACAATCAGTCCGTAATAACAAGTAATTGATTGTATCATACTAAAAAAAATAGTTATCACCATTCACACCATTGTCATCTTTACTCAATTATCTCTCTCTGCTCACTTTTCCTTCATGTGAATCTTTTTCAGCATTGTATTCTCTATCTTTCACTAGATGGGATGTATTTCTGATTTTCCTTCACCACCAATCTTTGCATCCTCAAAACAAAAAAACAGTAGTCCTGACTTTTCTTGTATGCAATTCTCAATATCTTGCCTTACTTTATTCTGTCCAACTTCTCAAATATCAGATCAAATCTGAACATTGGACACATTTTCTCCTCTGATTATTTAACAAGTTGCCCTGGGTATCATTTTCATGATCCCAAGAAGGGCACCGAGAACAGGTACACAACCTCAGCAGAAGTATTTTATAGCAGTGAAAAATTACATATTATATAAATACATAGACTATCTTCTGTAATCCTTTCTTTTATTTTTGTGTTCTCTGAGTCAGTCCACACACTTAAGCCTCCCTGGTAAGATCTATTTGGGGGTTCTGGAGAGGAGGGTCCATCGGATAGTCCAACCTCGGATTAAGGAAGAGCAGTGTGGTTTTCGTCCTGGCGGTGGAACACTGGACCAGCTCTACACTATCAGCAGGGACCTGGAGGGTTCATGGGAGTTCGCCCAACCAGTCTACATGTGCTTTGTGGACTTGGTCAAGGCGTTCGACTGTGTCCCTCGGGGAATCTTGTTGGGGGTACTCCGGGAGTATGGGGTACCAGGCCCTTTGATATGGGCTGTTAGGTCCCTGTACGACTGGTGTCAGAGCTTGGTCTGCATTGCCGGCCAAGTTGGACTCGTTTACGGTGAGGGCTGGACTCCGCCAAGGTTGCCCTTTGTCACTGATTCTGCTCATAACGTTTATGGACAGAATTTCTAGGCGCAGCCAAGGTGTTGAGGGGATCCGTTTTGGTGGGCGTAGGATTGCGCCTCTGCTTTTTGTGGATGATGTGGTCATATTGGCTTCATCAACTCATAATCTACAGCTCTCACTGAAGCAATTTGCAGCCGAGCGTGAAGCGGCCAGGATGAGAATAAGTGCAAGTTCAAGTATCAAGTATCTTGGGGTCTTGTTCATGAATGAAGGAAAAATGGAGTGGGATTCCGATAGACGGATTGGTGCTGCATCAGGAGTGATGAGGGCGCTGCACCGGTCTGTCATGGTGAAAAGAGAGCTGAGCCAAAAGGCAAGGCTCTCGATTTACTGGTCGATCTATGTTCCTACCCTTATCTATGGTCATGAGCTTTGGGTCATGACCAAGAACGAGATCACAGATACAAGCGGATGAAATGAATTTCTTCCGCAGGGTGTCTGGGCTCTCCCTTAGAGATAGGGTGAGAAGCTCGGTCATCCGAGAGGGACTCAGAGTAGAGCCGCTGCTTCTCCACGTCGAGAGGAGCCAGTTAAGGCGGCTCAGGCATCTGGTTAGGATGCCTCCTGAATGCCTCTCTGGTGAGGTTTTCCGGGCACGTCCCACCAGGAGGAGGCCCAGAGGAAGACCCAGGACACGCTGGAGGGACTATGTTTCTCGGCTGGCCTGGGAAAGCCTTGGGATTCCCCCGGACGAGATGGACCAAGTGGCTGGGGAGGGGGAAGTCTGGGTCTCTCTGCATAGGCTGCTGCCCCCGCGACTCAACCCCGGATAAGCGGAAGACGATGGATGGATGGATGGATGGATGGATGGATGGATGGATGGATGAGTCAGTTCTTAATATTGTGTGTGTCACTGCAAAACAGCTCTAACCATCTTTGCATACCCTGGTCTTTTCTTTCAAATCCTTTTCTGGGTATTTTCCAATCTGTGACTATTGTTGCCACTGTATGTTTGAGCTCTTTTGGCTTTCCTATCACCTAAAGTCCTGATCTACTCAGTACAAATCCAACCAAAGCGTCCTTAAGTTGAACCCTGAATTCGTTCCAGTTCTGGCTAAACCTGTGGACCATGGCCCTTTTGCTTCACAAAGGACCACTGAGTAGGTTCATTCCAAGTCAGTCTGGGAAATAACTTTGATGTTAAAAAAAAGATGAATGTGAAAATGTTACATTTAAGAGTGGCTTCTAAAGATCAAAGTAAACTGAACTTTAAGGCATTTTTGATATTGTTTAATAGTTTCCTAAACATTTCTTTGGCAGAAAATAAAACATACAAGCTGCTTTAACATCTCTGTTGTATATCAAGTCCCTTGTTCTGTGTTCATCACCAAATGAAGACAAAACAACAGTTTCAAAAAGAAGACAGCATTGATTACAGCTATTAGATGTCAGAGTGTGGCGCAGCAGGATATGGGCTGAGAACCTAAGTTTTCTCATGCTTTGTTAGGTATTTTAAAGTGCCTGGAAAATGCTCAGTCAATTCAAACACTTGTGTGTGTTTCTGCTGACATGTGTGTTGAAATAAAAAAATAAAAAGCTTACTGAGCAATGACAGTGATGCACACGAAACTGCACGTCAGACACTGATTAATTTGTTTATGCTGGGATTATTAGAGCAGAAACTTAGCCAAGTTCACGTGCAAAATAAATAGAAAAGCATATTTATGCATACTAGGGGAAAAATAATTGCTGAACTAGTTTTTTTTTAAATCATATTTTCTACTTTGGTAAAGATAAGTTACAAACAATTTAGATAACTCTGATTTCTATGTGAGTAGAGTTATAGTTATATTTTACCAGATTATATGATGGTGACATTTCAAATTTAAGAAAATGTAACTTAAACTTGTAATACATAAAGATGTAGAAAAAAAGAAGCACCTGGAGAAAGCATTATTTTGTCAACAAAAAGGAGACTTATTAAAGTCTGCTTTGTTTTGTGTATTTGTGCAACATATTTTTAGTTTTATAGAATTCTTATTCTATTTTCCTAATTTTTCACAAAGACAAAGAAACAAAACCTCACATTTACACTAGTGTGGAAGCATGAGATCATAATAAACAACAACAACAACAAGCATTTTAAAACACTTCTGACCTCAGTGTCGGTGTTGTGCTGCACATTGAGTGAATGCTGCAATCCTTCATAGTCTGTTAGGGTTGCCCCTGTGACCTTCACAGTGCCAGCTCCCCAAACCTTCACCAAACCCAGGTTTACATAATCAGCAGCGACTAGACCGTTGTGAACAACCGCACTGGACAAGGTTTTCTGAAGGAAGAAAAAAACAGACGAACATAGATAATTATAAGCAATTAGCCTACCTATTTAGGTGTGATGGTTTACCTGATAAAATACTTATTTTAACAGCACATTGAAAGAGACTTCTTTTACTTGTTTTTCCTACCCACAAGCATACAGTTCTGCAACCATTTTATATCAGTTCATTCTTTCATGTAATTTATTTTATTCTATGATTATTTGATTACAAATTAAAACTTTATATTACAGTATATTTCCAGTGATTGGGGTTGACATGTAATATGACAGATTGTGACCCTAAAACCATTTATTATATACTTGATTTAATTAACTGCATTCCTTTACAGTAGGCATTGAATAGATTAAAGAAAAATACTTTAAATCATCAGTTCCGTAGCAGGTGGCTCTTTTTTGAACCCAAAATATTTGGGTACAAAACAACCAAGACTGTACACACACACACACACACACACACACACACAGGCACACACACACACACAGCCAATCCAAAACAGAATACAATCTGCTAATCTGCAAAACAACATTGGCCTCAATGCCCAACTTATCCTGATCTTTCACATCTGCCTGTTCACACATACACAAACACATATGCCCACTTCTTTTCGCTGCTTCTGTCTTTTTTGGCTTCCAGATACTGTGTCTGTTTTAATCGTCATGTAAAATTGCTTTAGATTGAGCCTGATAGTAGGCAGAGGACAGCCTCCGATGTTTTTCTATGGTAACTGTATGTGTATACTGTAGATGTGCGCACGTACAGTATGTATAACTTGGAGCATTTTTGTGTGATGAATGTGTGCCTGTGATTGTTTGGCTGGCAAAAAAAAACAACAGATAAAACAAACAAACAAACAAAAAGCAAAAAACAAAGAGAACTGTGCTATTCCCTTTAGGCCCAGTGACTGGGAAGTTTCTGGCATACTGTATATGACTCAAATTGAGGTCTGGTAAATATTTCCTTATAATGATACTTAGCCATAAGCCTTTATTTATGCACACATATTAACTGAATCTTACATGTTTATTTCTGTGAGGTCACAGTTTCAGCAGAAGTGTAAACAAGAGTGAATCATCAATCTTGTATAAGTTTTTTTCCTAAATTTATTATATATTTTTTTAACCTAAGAACATAATGAACAGGTTTTGATTGAGTGGCATAGTCGATGGTTTTCCTTAAGCACATGGTGTCTCTGTTGTTATGGACAGTGAGTTTACTCTGAGACCATGTCCTTGAAAAGTCAAGTAAATTTTTTAAAGCATATTTTTCCTCTCTGTTTTGGTACTCTCTCCACACTGAAACACTATTTATTCTCCCCTGACAATACAGCAACTTGAAAACAGGCTGTTTAAAGAAAAATCACAGTTTGATGTGGCTTCTTTTAGTAAAAATGAAACTCTGGCCTGTCATTGGAATGATGCACTAGGTATTTTTGCTCTCCTTTAGTAAACTGAAGGAAAAAACACAACCTTGCCAACTTTTTATGTTTATTGAAAAAACCATTTGCTGTTTTAGGACAAATTCATTATTCATATTTTTATATTTCTGTTTATATTTATGCAAATGACATGGCCCTAAACTAAGTTCTATGTATTGTAACGTAACATTATAAAACAATGTACACTATGGTGTGATCAAGATAAAATATGATAATAATTATTCAGGTAATTATTTAAGTAAATAATTGTCCTATATGGTCTTTGTAAGTATCTGATACTGTACCATACATAATGTAATTTCCAGCTAAGCTAGGCTGTCGGAAAAATCCAATGAGTGTTGAAGCTGTAGTGTAACATTTAACACAAAAAGGTCCCCTTACAATGGAATTTACAGATATAATACAAAAATTTTGTAAAATATTTACCCAACAATAAAATAGCTAAATCTCATGTTGCTCCATCTGCACTGATGAAGTTTCACGCACTTCAGCATGCCAAATACAGCATATAACTTAGCTTTAGCTTAGACCTTTTTGTTCTCAGATTAATTCAGTTAATACATTTTTGCTTGCTTGGGGTAACTGAAAGACTGTGTACAAGGCATTGAGTTTACAATGGGAAGATCTCGCAATCCCAAATCTGCGGTTCCCTAACAACTCAAATGTGTTTTTTTTATCCTTTTCATTAACATTACCTTCCTGTCTGTAAAAATAAAACCAGTCAAAGCAAAGAGATAAGCTAATGGTACAAGAGAACAATTTTTTCTGTAAATTTTGTCAGCATAGAATTAGCTGAAACTTCACTGAACAGAGGCAGGTTACTAACAAGTCATATCAAAACAGCCAGTAAACATGCTAACAATATTCTAGCAATTTAGCAAATATCTTGGCATGAAAACATTAGCAGAAGTAATATGTGAGTTTATGGAAGAATTTGCTGAGATGGACAGTGTCAGATCCCCAAGCTACTGAGTTTTTGAACATATTTAGTACAATATATGAATTTGTGGATCTTGGTATATCGGTGAATGACTCAAATTGGTTTTGGGGAAAAAAGGTCCAAGTTGGGATATTCCTGCTTTAATGGAGAGTAATCTATGTTGATAACACCATGAATATGCGATTTTATAATGCGTCAACAAGTACACATTTCCTGTGCCATCTGCTTTAGACAGTTTTTAAAGCAATCTTAAAGACAAATCATTAATCAAAAAAGTTGAAAGTTTATTTAAATTACTTCGTTTGAGTTAGTTATAATAAATAAAGATTTTCAATCATCTAAAAAAGGAACATGTGAAATTTTGTTGGCCTTGAACTTACCCCTTCTGCTGAAAAGGTGGTATGGAGATATTGGTTTCTTCCAACTGTGTCTGTTGGGAAAAAGTTAATAGGAGTAAATTAAATACCAAGCAGAGACACTGGTGGAGAGAAAATGTTTTTTTATCTTCAGAATGAATGTCATAGGAAGATTCAGGACAAGTACTGAGCCTATACAATGTTTTTGTAGCAAATAAGTAAAACAATATTGACTCCGTGATAACCCCAAGCTGAGTTCAGGCTGATTTCAATTAGCAAATAATTTTTAGCAATAAAACAAGTTAATGGAAAGTTAAGATGCCCAACAGAATGAAAATGGTTGTATAAACAGACAAGTGGTTGAATGAGAAAGTAGACAGCTTGAATGAGCAATAAAAAGGAATTGCATGTTTAGGGCTAAAACAGCAGAATAGTACATAATACAGGTACGCACTGACTAAACCAAGAGGCAAAGTAAACATAAAAAGACACAGACAGGGTACATGGCAGATAGACACATGAGAAAGGAGCAAGGGACAAGATAAAAGTGGAGTGATGGAGAGCATATCTCCAGGCAGCGACACGAGGAATTACTGTAATAGTGTCTGTCACTACCCTCCTCTCTGCGTTCCTCATTCACTCTCTATCTCACTTTCTCACTTTTGTCCCTACACAAACATGCCTTTCACAGAGGAGCTCATCTTTTCACAGAAGCACTTCATGGGCTGAATCAGTTTAACTGTGTGAGGGAGTGCATTTGAGGGTCTACAATTGAGTGAGAAGGTAGATAAACAATTGTCACAGCTGAATGGCACTATCCTTTAAAGTCCATTAAAAAATATATAGATTTTCTCAATTAAACTACAAATTATTCCAAAAGATTTCTCATAATTCTTTTAATCTGGTACATTTTCAATGTATTCATAAAACACCACACTAGGGATTTTACACGAGTAGATCTTCAATGACCATAACTATTTTTCTTTTGAATAAAGTTGTGCACATGAAGATGCTATTATAATTACAGGATTTCCTCCCACATTTTCAAAATTATTTTTACAGTTTTGTACATTTAGAAATTATAATCCCAAAGTGAAATATTTTAGTCCATTCAAAAAAGAAAAACTAAATTAATTGTATGGATTTAATACAAACAAAGTGATGTGTTTTAGTCCTTATTTCCATTTATTTTGATGTTTATGGCTTACATCTAATTACATTTGGTTCTCAGTCTGGGGTTATCAGTCTGACAGTGAGAGGTGCCCCTAATCCTTGTGGTTTTTAGTATAACAATGGCCACCAGTGGGGTCTAGATGGACAAACCTTATCAGTTTATCATTTTACTTAGTACCTCTAAACATAGCCCATTATAAAATGGCCAACCTCTAACACTCAGTAGTATATTCTAACCTCCCCAACAACCCTGCACTATTCCAAACCCTTTGTGAAGTGCCTTGATATAACATGTGTTGTGAGTTGGCACTATATAAATAGAACTGCATTGAAATTAATTGAATTCTGTTGGGACCAAAGCCATGGTTACAACGTGAAAGGCCAGTACAGACTTTCCTGGAACTTTCAAAATAAATTGCACTGCTACTTCCGGCACAACCAATAAACGGGGTAACAGCGGACTTCCCATGATGCCACTGCCCGTATAAAACTCCCACTTCTCCCACAAGTCTTTCTCTTCCACACCAGTGATCATCGGGACAGGGGAGGCACAGCGCACTATTGTCTCTTTGCTGGCAAACAGACATAAACTCTTCAAAAGGTGTCATACGATCATCGATCATATGCACTGAGTTAAGTACGGATGAATTACTGTTTGTGTACCCGGTATTCACTCATAAAAAAGGGAAGTAAGGTATAAGCATTGCTTTACTTTCTCTCTGAGGCCCGCAGAAGCAATCTGTGCTCCAGAGAATTTCCTGCAGAGACGCTGTCCCTACGAAGCCGAGTGGAGTGGTTTTCCCTGTCTGAAAGGAGGACAATAGGAGCTGCATCACCGTGGTAACGTGCAGCTTGGTCGGCCTGACCCCTAGCAGTTACATCACGATGATTCAGAAATTCTTCTGGGAGACCCCCACTTGTTGTCCCCCACCCCTACCTCCCCACCCCCACCCCCACCCCTCCTCTTTGGATAAGTGACCTTTCACCCACCTATTCCTTCTCCGTCGTCCCAGAAGAACGATCCTTGAGCAGTACCAGAGTCACTCAGGGCAACGATGAGTCCCAAAGGATTCTTTCGACTAAAAGGGAAGAGACAGAGAGTGTTAGAGCTAAATGATCTTCTCTATTTATACCAGCTGCTTTCCATTTCTGCTAAGAGGATCCACCTTATCAAACTGCTGCTGGAACAGTGTCGCTCTCAGTCATACCCACTGACACTTACTCTGTTGTTCCACACCAACTATCTTATGCTGCATGCATGCAACGTGTGGGTCAAACTGAGTTCAAATAGCAACTTACCTACTAATGTTTGACAAAAGGCCCAATTTAAAGACATATCTCATCATATTTGCAACATGTAATATTGTCTCTAATTTAGTCTCTGATGAAAATGTTTCTATTTTCTATTAATATCAACTATAAAAGAGTTTTTTATATAATTCTTTATAATTTAGCTTTTTATATAATTTAGTAGCAGGTTTTGATTTATTCATTTCAAATATATTTTCCTTTTCTTAATTTATTGTGATCACATAAGTACAGAAACCAGGGATTCCCAAAAAGACATGCTTCGGAATGCTAATTTAGATTAAACTTCGTTATACTGATATATGTGTAAGAACCGTAAATGTACTTACCTGTAAAATGTATTGTTCTCTGGTTTCTGCCAGGGTAGGATATATCCGCCTCTCACATGAAGGTTAATATGGTTCAATGGTGTGGTCATGTTGACTTTTGTGGCACGCATATTAACATCCTTGGCCTAAGGAACACTGACATATTTATTTACTCAAAGCGAAAGTATGGGACAGAGGAAAAATTCAGGATGTATTAATGTAAGTGAATTATTTCAAATTCCCACAATGAATATGGTATGCTAATTCTACAGAGGTATATGTCATAGTATTTCACACTTTGTCATTGGTCAACATTTGAATTAGGAAGTTGCTCATGCCGCTACTGTAATCCTGGAGGGCACAGGTAATAAATGGAGGCAAACACAACAACTATGCCTTGTCATAAATGTTAGCTTCTTTTTTTATTTCATTATGTTGTTTGACACTTCCCACTAGGAACTATATATTTGTCAATAGAGCATTATCAACAATTGTGAAGAAGCAAATCCAAAACAATATTGCCAGATACTTTATTTCTTTTAACAATATTGTCTTCTTGGTATCTGCAGCCTTGTTTTTACATACAACTTAGTTCATAATAAAAATGTCTGTCTTTAAAAGAAATTTAAGCCAGATACTCACTGTGTGGTAGTCATACCAACGTGCATTTGGAAGATAGCCTTCTACCACTGTAACTCCCTGTTCACACAGAAAGAAACCAAAGAAAATAAGAAGATAAACACTGATAAGGAAAGAAATAAAAGAAGAATACTGTGTTAGGGTATAAACATACTGGGCCTAGGGCAGGGCTGATAAGGAGGGCAGGTCCCCAGAGAAACTGTGTGTGGATGTCCCATGTAGCTTTGTCTTTTACAAACCTGTGACAATGATGCAAAGAAGCTATTAATCCTGACAGAGAGGGTATTGTACCAAAGCTTACTCATGCGTCGTTGGCCCAAACGACTGTTCAAATACTTATGCTAGAATTCAGTTATTTGAAGATGCAAGCCAAATAACTCTGCCAGACTCATTCTGGAAGCTTCTTAAAAACCATCTGTGACTTTACAGGAATCTCTTCAGATGAATAAATACATCTTTTTCGAACGATTTCAAATACTCTCATCTGGGATCTGCCAAGTGCAGCCACAGGCCTCTGTGCAAATGGCTTTGAGGCAGTCTTACTAGAAATAAAAGGTCTCGGTTCAAGGCTTTTTGTTAGGGTTTGAAAACTTTTGTATTGTTTATCACTCATGATAAACTCATTTGTAGAATTGCGCCGCTCAAGGTGGCAGCAGGTTGGAGTAGCTCTGTTACTTTTGATTCTGATTTATTCTTTTTTGTGAACTATTCCTCTTGTGGTGGATACAGTTGATTTTTTTTGGATGTCTGTCCACTCCAGTGTCGGATGCTGTGCAGCTTGGAGGATTTTTCTTAATACTTTCTATTTTTGGACATTTATTATGATGCATTGCCATGGCAACGGGGTTGTTTCTTACAACCGGGAGCAGCTGATTAATATCTCAAAAGCTCAAATAATACTTCAGCTACAACCCCAAATCCCTGATGAGTTGAAAAGGAGATGCCGTGGATGCAGAGCAGGAGCTAAGAGAAGAGAGAGAAGGAGGAAGTTCAAACCATCTATTCCATCGATTTTGATGGGCAATGTGAGATCGTTGGGAAACAAGTTGGATGAACTCCAAGCCCTACAAAGGACCCAGCCAGAGTACCGGGCATGCAGTATCATGTGTTTTACTGAGACATGGTTGCAGGATCATATCCCCGACTCCAGCGTCTCTCTGCCGGGCTTTTTAACCATACGAGCAGACAGAGATTTAAAGAGGAGCGGCAAATGTAAAGGAGGTGGACTGGCAGTACTTGTGAACAACAGATGGTGTAATCCAGGACATGCTACTGTGAAGTGTCATATCTGCAGTCCAGATATTGAACTGTTGGCAGTAAGTTTTCGTCCATATTATTTACCCAGAGAGTTCACCAGTGTTATTTTGGCAACAGTTTACGTTCCATCTTCCGCTGTTGCCGACACTGCATGTGATGCCATCAGCTCAGTTGTTGCTAAGCTATAGACACAAAACCCCAATGCTTTTGTGGCAATTTCTGGTGATTTTAACCATGCTTCACTCTCTGCTACACTTCCAACGTTTCAACAATTTGTCAGCTGCTCTACCAGAGAAAACAAAACATTGGATTTGTTTTATGCAAATGTCAAGGACTCATACATCTCTACAGCAAGACCTCTTCTAGGCAAATCAGATCACAATCTTGTTTTTCTCTGCTCAAAATATAAGCCCCTTGTTCAGAGGCAACCTGTAATAAAAAGGACTGTGAGAAAATGGTCACAAGAAGTTGAAGAAGCTCTGCAAGGTTGCTTTGAGGCTACAGACTGGGACGCACTGTGCCAGCCACATGGAGAGGACATCAATGCCATGAATGAGTGTGTAACCGACTATATAAACTTCTGTGTGGATAACATCATCCCCACCAGAACCGTGAGATGCTTCCCTAATAACAAACCTTGGATCACCAGTGACCTGAAGGACCTGCTTAGCAAGAAAAAAAGAGCCTTCAGAGAGGGAGACAGAGAATTATTGAGGATTATACAGAAGCAACTTAAAGTCAAGATAAAAGACAGCAAGGAGGTGTACAAGAAGAAGCTGGAGAGCAAGCTCCAGCAAAACAATATCAGAGATGTGTGGTCAGGGATGAAGAAGATCACGGGCTTCAAGCAGAAGGATGATCAGACCGATGGAGGTCTGGACAGAGCCAATGAACTGAACACATTCTTCAATAGGTTCAGTTCAGAAACAAGCTATGCATCCTCCTCTCCTGCTCACAGCCAAACAGACATCCCACCCTCCTTTGACCCACAGGACCCACAGCTGTCCAGTAACAACTCAAATGTTTTATCTTCCACCTCAGCCCTAGACCCTTCTGCTTCTACATGTTTGCCTTCAACCATATCAGAAGATGCTGATGGCTTCCTTTGCTTCCCCCTTCCACCTGTGTGTCTCAAGAAGTCAGGTGAAGAGACAACTGGAGAGACTGAATAGGAATAAGGCTGCAGGTCCAGATCATGTCAGCCCTAGAGTCCTGAAGGCCTGTGCAGAGCAGCTCTGTGGGATTCTGCAGCCCCTCTTCAACCTTAGCCTGGCCCAGAAGAAGGTTCCGGTGTTGAGGAAGACCTCCTGTCTTGTTACGGTACCAAAGAAAACTCACCCATCAGTCCTCAATGACTATAGACCTGTTGCCCTGACATCTCACATCATGAAGGTCCTAGAGAGACTCCTGTTGGCCCACCTGAGTAAGCAAACAATAAACCATCAGGACCCCCTTCAGTTTGCTTATCGCTGTGGAGTTGGAGTTGAAGATGCCATCATACACCTGCTTCAACAAACCCACTGTCATCTGGACAAAGCCAGTAGCACTGTGAGGATCATGTTCTTTGATTTCTCCAGTGCATTTAATACAATCCAACTTGATTTGCTTTGACAGAAACTCCAGAAGACTCAGGTGGAGGCCTCAACAATCTCCTGGATCAAAAACTACCTGACAAACAGACCACAGTTTGTGAAACTGAAGGGTTGTGAGTCTAACCAGGTAGTCAGTAACACAGGAGCACCACAGGGGACTGTACTCTCACCATTCCTCTTCACTCTGTACACCTCAGACTTCCAGTACAAGACAGACTCCTGTCATCTGCAGAAATACTTGGATGATTCTGCAGTCGTGGGGTGGATCAGAGATGGACAAGAAGCTGAGTACAGGAAGGTGGTGGACCGCTTTGTGGCATGGTGTGGAAACAATCATCTCATTTTGAACGTGACTAAAACAAAGGATATGATTGTAGATTTTAAGAGAAACAGGAATAAGTCAAAAACTATTTATATCATGGGAGAAGAAGTGGAGGTGGTTGGAGGAGTATAAATACCTCGGTGTTCACCTGGACAACAGACTGTGAAGCCAAGTACAAGGGACAGAGCAGACTGTACTTCTTGAGGAAGCTTAGGTCCGTTGGTGTTTGCAGCAAGATGTTGCATATCTTCAATAAGTCTGTTATGGAAAGTGTGATCTCTTCTACCATCATCTGCTGGGGAAGCAGCATCAGAGCCAAGGACTTAAAAAAGCTCAACAAGCTAATAAAGAAGGCTGGCTCTGTTCTGGGGACTCCTCTGGAACCTCTGGAGATCATTGCGCAAAGAAGGATTCTTCATAAAATGAAGAACATTATGGAGAACCCTGAGCATCCTCTTCATGAGACTGTCCTACAACAACAGAGTGTCTTCAGTCAGAGGCTTCTTCAGATCTGCTGTAAGACGGAGCGCTACAGGAGATCCTTCCTGCCCACAGCCATCAGCATCTACAACGGCTCTTTGAGAAAACCTTCATAATATGAGCTATAATAACATTTAATTTCCCTTTGGGATTAATGAAGTATTTTTGAATTGAATTGAATGTCTGGACAAAGTGCTTTTCCCTTCCCACGTGCCACAGAAAGGGAGATGGGGAGAGGAGTGAGTTATGCTACTATCAGCAACATCTGGGGGCTGCTTGTACCAGTCCCCACTCCCTCGCTGTTTAAAAGCAAAACACATGCACCCTAACCCCACATACACACACAGACACACAGACACACACACACACACACACCCTAAATGCCTGAACTGTCTGTTGAACTGTGTGTGTGAACCAGCATGTATAAATAAAGAGAGAGGGTGCCAACACTTTGTAGATTTGCACTGCAGAGTGTGAGCTACCTCTTGCGCAAGAAAAACAGAGACTCGTTTCTTCTTCCCCCTGAGTTGACTAATTAATACCTAACATTAACACTTTTACACTGTAGCTGTTATGGCAAAGAGCGAACTTCTCAATTTCCAACCCATTCAATGTAAAACAGTATACCAATAAGTAATTTTTATTGATAGTAGGCCATCAAAACAGAAATACTGAAAATCTGTTAAAGGTAAAGACATAAAACCCATCACCCCTTAATTCTCTAAAACCACTTTAATTAGTTTTAAAGAATCGTTGCATCATAAAATGACAAACACAGTGATTGGATATAATATTGCAAGCCATATTGATAAAAGTGTGAGCAAATGGGACATGTGTGCCTTTGCTTACTCATGTAGTAGGGGTCTGACAACTGTGCTTCCTTTAGTGTGTGACTCAAACATCAGCACGTATAGGTAAGGCAGGAGGGTATAACGGATGTTCAAGACGTCCCGGGATGCCTCGGTAAATTTCTTATCCCAGCTAACAGGATCTTGTCTCTGAAAAAGGAGCAAGCACAAATATATGTGGATGAAGACAAGTAATTTCGATATCAATACAAAGTATGTATGTTAAACATGTCACAAATATATATGATGTTTAAAATGTTGTACTTATATCATACTTCATCATAAACATTTTAACCTTGGTCTATCTTTTGATCTGTCTCATAAGCACTTTATTTAGTTTTCTTGGCTTCATTATTTTATTTTTCTCATTTGTGATCTAAAACGTGGATCTAAAAACTGTTTCCTTGTCACCAGTAACCAAATCGTATGACTTCTTTGTGAATTATGACTATATTGAATTGACATAAAGTATTCCTGCTCCTTGAGGATTTCGCATACCTGTTACCACAAATAAACTTTGAATTACATTGGATTTCAAATATTAGACCAATGTGAAGAAATTCAGCAGAAGTAAACTGATCACTGGTTTTCAAAATGTTTTATTAATAAAAAACTGAAAAGTGTATCAAAATTTCTTATTAAGTACTCATAGAGCATAATGCATCTTTTGCTGCAGCTACAGCTGCAAGGACTTTGGTTTGGTGTTTTGCTTTTACATTTATCACCCTTGGCTTTCCATATTCAGCTTATTCTTTAGTTTTAAGTTTCTTCATGGTTTTGGTTCTGTACTTTAGTATTTTGTATGTTTTAATCTTCTTTGTTTTCCTGGTTCCTTGTGTATTCTGTTAATCACTGTAATATCACGATATGTAGTATTTTGAGTTCTGTTTATTTCCTTTAAACACTTTGCAGAATAGCTCAAGCCCAAAGAGATTTGACAGAGGACATCTGTTAACGGCAAATCTTGCCACAGATCCTAAATTTTCAGGCCTGGGCTTTAGCTCATGCATTCCTAACACATGAATGAGCTTTGCCCTAAATCATTGTGATGTAGCTCTAGCTGTGTTTTTACTGTCATTGACATGCTGGGGAGAAAAACTTGGCTCCAGTGTCAAGTGTTTTGCAGCGTCTAACACGTTTTCTAACAGTATTCCAGTATCAGTTTGCTTGTCCTTAAAGAGAAGCTCCGACACAGCCACCACGTTTCAACATGGGGGTATTTTCAGAGTGATTTGCACTGTAAGTGTTCCACAAACAAAAAGTATTTTGTATGTAAGCAAAAAAGTAATTTTGTTGTTTTATATCACCTAATAACATTCTTCCATTGTATCCCCATCAAAGGGAATACAGTGCGAGAGGAAGGGAGAGGAGAGGAACACAAATGCACAACACATTTTTTGTAGTAAATGTTTAAAACCATGTATTATTTTCCTTCTACTCGACAAATATGCACAAATTTGTCTTGGTCTATCCAATAAAAAATTCTGCCTAATACAGCGTATTGACGTGCGTGGCATGTTTGTGATCTGAAAAGGTTAAAGCGGTGTAAAATGTTTTGCAAGGCACTGTACCATTTAATAACAGAAACTTATCATTAGCAACAATTGAACAATCTCCTCAAAAGAGAAAAGTAGATAAAGAGCACAAGATGTACTGTGATTTTTCTGCAGACAGGCAAATCTAGAAGTAATTGTAGCTCATTATAAAACTGTGCTCATTTCCAGGAACTGCAGTGTGGACAATAATCAATCTGGTCAAGTGCACACATGTAAACACACACACCCTCTATCACTAAGAATATTTACTGAAGCATGTCAAGACCATATGGTACTCCCTATGATGTTGTGTGCTTGTGTCGTGTATGTGTACCGCACCTGCAAATTGCCTTGTTTTCTAAAGAAAAATTAGATTCTAAGTGTGTATGTGCTACTTTCCTTTATGATTGGAGAAACAAAATATTATTTGATAGTTTTTAGAGAAACCATTAGGATTAGTAAAGAAACAACACACAGTTTGATTTTTCTTTGTAGTAAGTTACCTTGAATGGGATTTTTACTTGTAGCAGTGATAATTAAATGTACAGTGGTCTCCGAGTAGAGGCCTAACTGCATGCAACTGAATACAGACATTTTCCATTATCGAATGACCTGAAGAATATACCAGATTATCACCTAATTTTCCAAGCAAATTTACACACTTCTAATTAACTGGAGACCAAAGGAGTTCTGCGTGCCTCAAATTTCAGTGAGCCCTTTTTCTACCCTAATTCTGTACAATCAAGTTTGATTACTGGAAGGTAATTCTCAGCACTAGGCAGTAAGCATTGGCTTTTAAAAGAGAGACAGAGAGAATAGAAATCATTCTACAAACATAAGCATTCTTTATTTAGTTATTCAAATTCTATCTATGCTATCACTAGTTTAGTGATCAAGGATTACCAGTCTTTACAATCCAAAGAGCTGTCTCTGCCCTTGGTACAGGTAGTTAAAATTTGTCTATAGTCATATGTGACTCTTAAAAAAATATATACATTTATAAATACCTTCATGAATGTGCTTGTTTTATTTTCCAAGTCAAAGAACCACAACTTAATTCCTTTTTTAAGATTTCAGAATAAACTTTGTATAAAATTACAAAGAAAAGAAAATTGCACATAGCTTGTGGCCTAATGAAAAAAAGGAAAATACTGCATAAAAAAGTAAAAAAAAACAAAAAAAACACCATGTTTACATCTTTTGATAAAAAATAAAAATAAAAAAAGAAAATCTGACTTTTTTAACATTGAGAAAGGTTTAACAAGTCACATGCACCTCCATAGCCACATGTGGTAATCCCCTGGTATCTTATAAAGAGTCAACAAAAAGTGTGCTGTATTTCAGTGTGCTTTTAAACTTGCTTAATTAACTGGGTTTTGATTTGACCGTGGACCCAGCAGTGTTTTGCAAGTGCACTAAAATTATCTGGAGGTCAGTGCTGAAAGTCTATCTGAGGGCAAAGAGAGAGTGTGACAGAGCGCTAGGAATGACTCCGCAGAAACTCTCCTCTCTCTGACTTCACAGAGTCTACAGTATCTGGTTTGAGTGTTAATATATATTGTTGTCATACTTCCAGTTAAGCAGCCTTGAGGTTACACTCTTCACATGTCGGAATGTTTTACTTTTTAGAGTATAGTTGACATAGCTGACCTTTTCTTTCCTCCCATCTCACAGTTTTAACGTTTATGTTCTTTTCTTAATAAGCACAAGTAACCGCTTGGCCCTCACATCATTATCACTCCTTTGTCATATGATCCCCACTTTTTCTTCCTATTTACTTTTAAATATCTGAAAAAATAAATAAATAAAATTCAGTTTTGCTTCTGCAAACACCCATTTGATGTCTTTATTGCATGGTCATTATTAAATGCTGTGCAAGTTTGCAAGTGTGTTTTTAATGTGGAATTAAGGTGTTGCGCTGTGGTACTCAGATCACCTTGAGAATTCAATTACATTCCCACTCCATGTTGTTAAAAAGCACAGACATGGACCCACACGCACACACACACACACACAGATGCACGTAGGTGCCCTGTCTAGTAATGCAGACTCTTGTGTGGAGAAATTTCGCCCTATGGGATCGATCTCTGGACGGGCATTATTGGATTTCTCAGATGTGTTCCAACGCTCTTAAAGGTCACCACTAAAATGAATGCCAACGACACCAGACATCCAAACAGGTCTTTTTTTTCATGTGTTTGTGTGGGTGTAGGTATGTATGCAAGACACAAATTAGAAAAGACACCACATGGGAAACAGGAGGGAAAGTTGATTACAATACTTTGTTGTTTGAACTGTGTTTGTACAGCCTGACATTACTGGCTGATGCAAATACTGTAAGCTTCCAAGGTTGGGGTTAAAGGCAAAAGCAGTTTGGATCTTTTGAAGTGGGCTTCTGTTGACTTGTTATTAGCAATTTATGCCTCACATGCAAAAGGTAGCCCTGTAAGCAACATCAGTTTCAAAGTTCTTAAAAAAATGTGTGACAAATTTCATAGTGGTTGAGGTAAACAATTTCCATAAACCGTTTGGATGCCATTACGTTTGTTTCAGGACCTAACTTTTTAGGTTTAATTCTAAGGTTATTTACACTAAATAATATCAGGCCTGTGATATTACATTCAGCTCACAAGACAAGACGATACACAATACTGAGTTCACAGGAGCAAGCCATTGTTTAAGAATTGTTTTTTAAATACTAAGAATCAAATTTAGTTTGTTTTCACAAATACAGAAAAGGGTTTTGAAACAAACTTTACTCTTAATACTTTAATGTATAATAATTAACTCCAGGTTTGACTAATCCATGTATTGAGATGTTGGCTCATTTCAAGGCAGTTTTAATGCTAAGAAAGATAGAAAATAGAAAATTTTGGGGGCCGCAGTGTAGTATTAGAGCTGGTGCTCAATATATGGAGGCTACTAATTCCTGATATAGCCCTCCAACGTTCCAGAGCTTGAGACCTTTGCTGTATGTCCTCCCACCTTATCTCTCAGCCTGGTTTCCATCAGATTACTGTTAAGAAAGGGCACTACAAAAAATATTTAAAACGAAAATCATTGAAAATGATCCCCTTTTTCCGTGTTTTCACAAAGAGAATAACAGTTTTGTTAATCTTAAACTATGTTTTAAATTGTGTATCTTTTGTTCAAAATCTTAAACATTTACTGATTAAACTCAAAGAAATAGGGGTCTTGAACAGGGTGTCAGGCATAAAACATTTCCCTTTATATCCAGGGCTTATAACAACCTGTCCAATAGTAACTGGATCACTACATCATGGTGTGCAGGATGGACTTCACTTTGAGAAACATTTGGCTATTTTATTATTGCAATATTTAATCATTGCTCTCATGGCAATAGATCTTATTACATCCATGCTAAACACCATGCTGGTCCATTGCAATATGTAAAAAAATGTGTGTACAAGACAAAACGTAACAATTCAAAAAGTGAATAATTTGTTAAATAAATGTTTGCTCAGGTAAATAACGAAATAATTTACATTTCACTATGGCTTGTCAAATAGACCAATTATCTTGTTTATAAGAGTATTCGACCCATCATCTGACTTTGATAGGTAAGGTTGACAGATAAAATAAATTCATGATATGTTGCAGAACATTACCATGAAATAAATAAAAATCCAATTAACTATAAAATTCAACATACAATAATTTCAAATATTGATTGAGTTCTAAATTTAAATGTTAATTCTATGCGATTTAATATGCTAATCAATTAAGGGAATTACAGTCATATTAAACCATGCATTCACTAATTTAACATATGTATTTCCAACTTATTTACATCACTATGTCAATAAATATCCACAGTGAAAACTTGTATTTTTATTTTTACAAGCCTTTTAGTGTAACTTTGACTCTTTTTACTTAGTAAAAAATGTACAAACTAGTTTAGCTTTTCCAAATCCTAAAAATAATTTCTCCCTCAGAATTCATTTCAAATGACTGTTTCAACTAAAATCTAATTTTTTGTCTTTGTGAGGTATAAATACTGTGAATTAAAATGTCACTATGCCAAGAATGTTGAGATTTGCTGTGTTTATTTCTTTTAACAATAAAGCTATGGAGTTAGTGAAAAGTTGAGCTATCTGAGCTGACTGGACAAATGCATTTGGACCATCAGCTGAGCCTATAGTGGTAAAAATCAAGCTCTGCAGCAAAACATTATACAGCTTCGAGAACATTATTGACATGATAGCAGACGAATAATGGACAATATAATTATTTTTTGCAAATTCAATGCACACATAAAGTAAACATTAAAAGCTAATCAGTGTTTACTTAAATTTCTGCTGTATGAGTGTTTTTGAAGTAACTCACTGGGTTGCCCTTGCCATTGTGGTTACGGGAATATGGATAGAAGGCACCCAGCTGCATCCAGCGAAGACACATCTCATACTCAGCTTTGTTAAAGAACCCGCATATGTCTGCGCCAGTCTAAAAACAATAAAAGTGACAGATAAGGTATCAGAGAGCAGGTATAACTACACAGAACACCTTCAAATGATGACAACAGAGATCACACCACTTTTGGTGCCAGCATTCCATTTTTCAAATGTCTTTGCTTGTTATGACCCTGTGGCTCGACTGGGAGCATGCAAATGATTCTCCACAAAACGATCAATAAGGTGTCAGATTATGATTATTCCTAGACTCAATGAGATGATGAGATGCATGAGGAAGAGGAAGGGACAGAAACAAATAAATCAAGGACAAAAGGGTGAATGAGTAGGGCCAGAGAAACTCAACAAGAATTTGAAAATGCAAGTTACATCTAGAAATGCTCCATTAATCTCAAACTTTATAGGTCATGCCAGGCTTGCTCAAAATCTGTCAGATGGGATGGGGCTTGTAATGACAGGTTTCACATATTATTTTCAGATGTCCTTTGATCAGTGGGTCAAGCAAACAAAATCAGATCACTTAAGCTCCTGTAATCTATTTAAAAAGAACAAGGTCACATCAATAAGATTATGTCTGGTCATAACTAAGATGAGATATTGATACTTACATAAGAAATGCCGAACAGACTAAATTCCAGCATGCCTGAAGGCAAAAAAAGAAAACAGGAAATACTTGATCTAGTTTCTACATGATGCTGCTATAGTTAGATTTACTGTAATCAGTAATTATGGACAAGAAATGTATCTTATGTAGTCTGTGTCTGTATCTGTACATACCTATGATGGATTTGTACAGCTGGTCCCAGCTAGAGTTGTTGTCTCCCAGCCAATGTCCTGCCCATTTCCCACTTGTTGGGTAGGTAGACCTAGTCACAACTATTCCTCTCTTACCAGTCACTTCCAGCAAAGCACTGCATAAAGAAAAACACAATTTTGTCTTAAATAACAGACATGGTTATACATAAAATAGCATCTTCTTTCATTGAGAAAGTAGTTGTTAAAGATGTTGAATTTAGCAATTAAACAAATACATTGATGAAATGTTGTATTGTGAAATCACAATAATACAATTGATAAATCCCTACAGTGACTGCCCTCAATGGCTAAGCATTACCATTGTTAAATGTTTCTGACACTTTTTAAAAAACTACCATCTCAGTGAATACTTACAACAGTATTACAAGAAAAGTTGTATTTCCCGATTGTTTTTGCTCTGCTCTACATGTTTAAAGTAAACTTTTTTATGAGTTTTAAGTAGGAGAAGTCAGAATTTAAGGAAAAACAAGACAGAGGTTTCTTTTGCAACCCTAACTTCAAAATCAACATAGCTGCCATGCATTCAAAACAATAGCTGGAATTAATAGCTTGTTTGAAATACTGGCAGTTTGTATCTCATAAACTTTTTCCAAAGCATAAAAACAATGTCTCTTACTAATCATGTTCATCAATGAACTGAACCACTCATTGAGGTTGCTGTTTGGATATACTGGCTCTACATTCCAATTAATTTGCTTCAATCTTACCTTGTAAATAGTTGATACCAAAATCTGTTCCAGGTACCATTAAATGCCAGCTGTGTACCACTTGTGTTGCCTTATTTTTACTACAGTTGAGAACCTCAGCCATAACTAACTCTGTGGTAAGGGCTTTCTGTCGTGTAGTAAGAATTATTTGTTACAGGGACCAGTACGCTTTCACATTGGGTATCATAATCTTAAAGGTTTGATGAGACCAGATTTCTGGCAGAATAAACTGAGTTATCTATCTCCTGATGCTGGATTTTCCTTTATATGCCTGTTCACTTACAGCTTTCTGCCCCTTTTGTTGCATGAGTGGAACTGACATTATTGGGGTGCTTTGTCTATGCTGCAAATAATGTATTGGTCAATAAAATTAAGTTATCGCAGATTATAGGACCAGAAATATGAAGGCATATACACTTACTCATAGGTAGGTTTGGTGTGAGACCATCCATAGAGGTTGTGAACGTCATAATGGCTGACTTTCTTCCCATTGGTGAGTGTCTGTTCGCTATTCATACAAAGAGTCTTATGGTTCAAGCCCATTTGTTTGGACTCCAGAGCTGTATGGCACAAATACAAAGAAAGTAAACTCACTAAGAGACCTGTCCCCAAACCAAAGGCGCAGGGATGCGACCCTCTCATCCACCGGGGTAAACCCCAACACGAGACGGCTGAGCTGGGAGGCAACAAGCAAACCCACCCCAGCCTGCCACCTCTCCCCGTGGGCCACTCCCCAGTGCAAGAGAGTTCAGCCCCTCTCAAGGAGATGGGTTCCAGAGCCCACGATGTGCGTGGGGGCAAGCCCAACTATTTCTAGTCGACATCTCTCGACCTCCCGCACAAGCTCAGGCTCCTTCCCCCCAGGGAGGTGACATTCCACGTCCCTAGAGCCAGCCTAAGCACGGTTCCCCCAACAGGTGGTGGGCCCACTAGGGATAGCCTTGCGTGTCTCGTTCGGGCTTGGCCCGACCGGGTCCCTCGAGGAGCAACCCAGCCACCAGGCGCTCTCCGACAAGTCCCGACCCCAAGCCTGGCTCCAGGGTGGGACCCCAGCTCCGCCGTACCGGCCGACATGAGAGATTCTTCATGAGGGGGTCTCTGACTGTCGTTTCGGCCTATGGGCCGAGTGGTATTGTGGAGTACCCGGCCTTCTTGGCGTCCCTGTCAGGGGTGCTGGATAGTGCCCCCCTCGGGAGGACTTCAACGCCCATGTGGGAAACGACAGTGACACCTAGAGAGGCGTGATCGGGAGGAATGGCATCCCTGATCTGAATCCGAGTGTTTTTTTTTTAACTGGACTTCTGTGCTTGTCACGTATTGTCCATAATGAACACCATGCTCAAACATAAGGGTGTCCATCAGTGCACTTGGCACCAGGACACCCTAGGCAGGAGGTCAATGATCAACTTCGTTGTTGTATCATCAGACCTTCAGCTGCATGTTTTGGACACTCAGGTGAAGAAAGGGGCTGAGCTGTCCATTGATCACCACCTGGTGGTGAGTTAGATCTGGTGGAGGAGGAGAAAGCCAGACAGACTTGGCAGGCCTAAGCGTATAGTGAGGGTCTGCTGGGAATGTCTGGCGGAGCCCTTGGCCAGGGATGTATTCAACTCCCACCTCCGGGCGAGCTTTGACCAGATTCCAGGGGATGTTGGAGACATAGAGTCCGAGTGGACCATGTTCTCCGCATCTATTGTCGATGCTGCAGCCCAGAGCTGCGGCCGTAAGGTCTGCGGTGCCTGTCGCGGCGGCAATCCCCGAACCCAGTTGTGGACAGCGGCAGTAAGGGACGCTGTCAAGCTGAAGAAGGAGTGCTATCGGCTTTGGTTTGCTTGTGGGACTCCTGAGGCGGCTGATGGGTAACGTGAGGCCAACCGTGCCGCAGACCGGGCAGAGGCAAAAACTCGGGCCTGGGAGGCGTTTGGTGAAGCCATGGAGAAGGACTACCGGTAGGCCTCGAAGCAATTCTAGCAAACCATCCGCCGCCTCAGGAGGGGGAAGCAGTGCTTCACCAACACTGTTTACAGTGGTGGTGGGAGGCTGCTGACCTCAACTGGGGACATTATCGGGCGGTGGAAGGAGTACTTCGAGGACCTCCTCAATCCTGCCATCATGCATTCCCTGGTGGAAACAGAAGCTGGGGACTCTGGGTTGGACTCTTTCATCACCCAGGCTGAAGTCACCAAGGTGATTAAAAAGCTTCATGGTGGCAGAGCTTCGGGGGTGGATGAGATCTGCCCTGAGTACCTCAAGTCTCTGGATGTTGTGGGGCTGTCATGGTTGACACAGCTCTTCAACATTGCGTGGCGGTCGGGGAAAGTGCCTCTGGACTGGCAGACTGGGGTGGTGGTCCCTCTTCATAAGAAGCGTGACCAGAGGGTGTGTTCCAACTACAGAGGGATCACACTCCTCAGCCTCCCTGGTAAGGCCTATGCCAGGGTATTGGAGAGGAGAGTCGGGCCGATAGTCGAACCTCGGCTTCAGGAGGAGCAGTGTGGAACACTGGACCAGCTATATACCCTCTACAGGGTACTCGAGGGTTCATGGAAGTTTGCCCAACCGGTCTACATGTGTTTTGTGGACCTGGAGAAAGCATTTGAATGTGTCCCTCGTGATGCCCTGTGGGGGGTGCTCCAGGAGTATGGAGTCGGAGGCCCTTTATTTGGGGCAATATTTCTCTGTACAAGCGGAGCAGGAGTTTGTTTCGCATTGCCGGCACTAAGTCGGACCGGTTCCCGGTGCATGTTGGACTCCGGCAAGGTTGCCCTGTCCTGTTCATAACTTTTACGGACAGGATTTCTAGGCGCAGCCAAGGGGAGGAGGGGTTCTGGTTTGGGGTCCAGAGGATTTTGTCTCTTCTTTTTACAGATGACGTGGTCCTGCTGGCCCCCTCTAGCCAAGACCTACAGCATGCGCTGGGGTGGTTCGCAGCTGAATGTGAAGCGGCTGGGATGAGGATCAGCTCCTCCAAGTCCGAGGCCATGGTTCTCGACTGGAAAAGGGTGTCTTGTCCTCTTCAGGTTGGAGGGGATTTCCTGCCTCAAGTGGAGGAGTTGAAGTATCTCGGGGTCTTGTTCACGAGCGAGGGAAGAATGGAGCGGGAGATCGACAGACGGATCGGTGCGGCTGCCGCAGTAATGGGGGCGCTGTGCCGGTCCGTTGTGGTGAAGAGAGAGCTGAGCCAAAAAGCGAAGCTCTCGATTTACCGGTCGGTCTACGTTCCTACCCTCACCTATGGCCATGAACTTTGGGTCATGACGGAAAGAACGAGATCCCGGATACAAGCGGCTGAAATGAGCTTCCTCCATAGGGTGGCCGGGCACTCCCTTAGAGATAAGGTGAGGAGCTCGGCCAGCCGGGAGGGGCTCGGAGCAGAGCCGCTGCTCCTCTACATCGAGAGGAGCCAGTTGAGGTGGCTTGGGCATCTATACCGGATGCCTCCTGGACGCCTTCCTCGGGAGGTGTTCCAGACACGTCCCACAGGGAGCAGGGCCAAGGGGACGGCCCAGGACACACTGGAGGGACTCTCAGATGGCCTGGGAACGTCTTTGGCTCCCCCCGGAGGAGCAGGAGGAGGTGTCTGGGGAGAGGGATGTCTGGGTGTCTCTGCTGAGTCTGCTGCCCCCGCGACCCGGTGCCGGATACGCAGAAGACGACGAGTATGAGACGAGTACGAGTAAACTCACAAAGATATTTACACAGTGTACTTTGAAGATATTATATTTGTTTCTGAAATGGGTTTTGAAAAAGTAAGAACAAACAAAACGTTTCTTACGTGGCATATATGGAGGATTCTCTAGAAGGGGATTACCCAGACAGATGCCACCAACTGTGCCGTGGACAAAACTTGCAGGTTCATTCATGTCCTTTAGATAAAAGACAGAATGCAATGTATAAAGGTCATGACAAAATCATGTGGATAATTTAGTGAATTATTTAAAAATTGCAACACTGTAGTTTGTTTTCATATACTTACAATCCACAGACCATCAAACTTCATTTTATCATAGAAATCCTTGATTTCTTGTTTCCACCATGTTGCTGTTTGAGTACGGAAGAAGTCTGGGAATGCGGTGTATGACCGATATATCTGGAAATGATCATAAAACTTAAATAATGAAAATTCACCTATTAAATGCATTGGCCTTTTATTGCCAGTCTACCAAAAATGTTTAGGTTTATGTTAATTGAGTCATAATAAAATGTAAGGTAGCATTTAAAGATTACACCCAGGCTCCCCCAGCTTTCCAGCGCACTGTTTACAGATGACCAGTGTTGTTATGATGATCAATGATGAAGATGAGTGTTCTATGTCAAATGATATTTGTAATGGCTAATATTTTCCAAAACATTATAAGCTTTTATGTCACAAGGTGAATGTGGGAAACAGTTTACCTCTACTTGGGTGTCCCAGTCAAGATCTTCATTTACTGTGACATTTGGCAAATCAGGCCAGACCTAGAAGGAAAAAAAGGGTCACAAAAAGTCACAAATCATATTTATGTAAAATGAAAAAAAATCCATCAGTATATGTTTTCATATCTCACTTTATGATTAGGGTAATTTTCTGACTTTGATTTCACATCCATTAAATTTTACCTTTCCCCACACAATGTTGCCACCCAGATCACTGGGATATTTGATGAAAACATCAGCTGCTATCCCTCTGTCAAAAGCAGGGTAATCTGTTTCATTGCCTGAAATGGCTGGATCCTGAAATTAAATGCACACATACAGATTTACAATGTATGGTTGAGTTTATTATTACTTTTATTAGATAAATCATTTTTAAGTTCAAATTCGTTACTTTCAAGCAATACATACAAGTTAAAATGTACTAAATTGTAAAAAAAGGTCTTAAAGATGTAAGATTTCTGTCTGCCAACAAGACCACATGTATGCACAGATGTGTTGTTATCATGTTTTGTTTACCAGCATAAAGATGAACCTCATGCCTTCTCCTCTCATTCTGTCAACCAGTTTTGGCAGTCCTGGAAAATTCACTTCATCCAATTTAAAGTCTAGTTGACGCTCCATATAGTCAATGTCGGCGTATTGTACATCCTGCAGCAGATGTCAGGTAAAATTCACATTAGATTATGCTTAACTGACTATAAAAGTTTGCAAAATTCTCAGCTAGATCATAATGTATGATAATTTTTCATTAAAATAGATAACCTTAAAGTCATACAAGCTGAAAATCCCTACAACTGATTTTTTTTAATTTTCTTGAAATGGAGTTCAGACATTACATTTTTTTAAGTGTTGAACGATAATTTTGTTTCAGGTTTTAAATGGTTTATGTTTTTTCTGAAAAGAAAAACTACTAATCTGCCTCCTTTGCCTGATTCATTTGAGAACATGTAAAACCAACAAATTTCTAAAAGTAACTAGCATGTTGCCTTTTTAAATAGCTAATCTTTGAATATAATACATGGTTAAATTAGCTGCTGTGGGATTGTTACTTGAAAGAGCCTTGTAAAAGCAAATTCTGTGGATTACTTGACTATTCACAAAACATCCCATGCGCTGTTGAGCATGCAAAAGATATGGCTCAGACTTAATGGATATTTTGTTACTATAACTATGTTGTTACTATAAGTGAGTTAAATGTCCTCACATTAGAATATTTTGCATTTTGTTTGTGTTCTGTTGCTGTTAGATACTGTTCATAAAATTATTTTTGTTTGCAATTCATAAGGCCAAATCAGGCAGTATGTGGAGACTACAATGGAAATTATGTCCTGTGAAAAAGTAGGTCACTTTTGAGAATTAGGAAACCACCCAAAGTAATCCACCATGTCCATTTGGCTTCATCCAAATAACTAATGAGAAGGTTCCACTACTGCATCCAATTTACTTACAGCACACATTCAATAATTATATTGTTAAAACTGGGGGAGTAGTATGTTAGATGTAGCTTAGGGAATTCCTCTAAAGGCATGTCAGTAGTCTACAACCAACAGTGGACAAAATGAAAACTTCAGATACTTTTTTTTTTTTTTTACTGAGAAGTCTTTCTTTTTCTGCTGCACAGCTTGGAAGAAATTGGCGTTTTAGCAACTCCAGACAACTATCCTTGGATTAAACCGGCCCAAACATTTGTGGGAACTACCAGAGATGCATCGTATCAACATTTGTGACTGTAGATACTTTGACTGGTAATCTATATGTTGGGAACAACATTTTCATGTAAGTTGGATATGTTCATTGGGAGATGTACTGTAAGTGAACAACCAATTTTCACCATCTCTAAATATAGTTTTGCCATCTGTTTTTGGTAGAACGTACAGTAAGTAGCCTTGCAAGAGTAGACCATCTAAAAATTGTGTGTTCCTGATAAATAATAATGCAACAACATAGTCTTTTCCAGAGATAAAACAATCAATAAACATTATGTTGTCTAAATAACTCACAAAGATAACCGAACTTCGCAAAAGATTTGCAAAAAGGGGCTTATTGTTTATGATTTTAGATGTGTTTAACTCTAACTGGATGGGGAAAGAAAACTATACACAACATACTAGCATTTCACATTAAAAGACAAATATAAGCCCTTACCATCTGATATTGCTACCTGGATTATTTCATGATACAGCACTAATCAGTACCATAAGCCTTTTCTTCTGTGGGTGTAATTATTGTTAAACACCCAACAGACATCCCAAAAATGCTTTTAAACTTACATAAGGCATACCAGCTGCTATCATTTCACTGTATAGCTGCTCTATTTCTGAGTCATTGGCATAACCATAACGACAAAGCTGAAACCCGAGGGACCAGTAGGCAGGTAGAACAGGTCGTCCAATCAGCTGTAAAGAAGAAAACAAACAAAGAAGTCAAGATAATTCAGCAAAGGAAAATAGTTGCTTTGTGGGAAAATGGGACGGCATCCACAAAGTTTATATTTTTGGTTCTGTGCATTTTGTTGAGTGTTTGTGTGCATGTGTGTTTAGACTAGCTAAATGAAAGAGTGCAATGAAGCAAAGAACTCCCAGCTGACGCAGTCCATCACCAGCGGCCCAAGGCCAAGTTAAAAAAAACACACATGCTCACACAGCTAGAGCCACATATATGAAACAAAGAAAAAGACTCACTGCAGTGTACTCCTGCACAACCATCTCAGGTGTTGGTCCCAGCACCATGTAGAAATCCAAGATGCCTCCAAGAGTGCGATAGGTCAAAGCTGGAGTTGGCTGGAAAGTGACATCTGCACACAAAACAAAGACATTGCTGTTTCTGCTTTGCTGTCTTTCCCATTTTGACGAAAGACAAAATAAATGGATCTACTGTCACATCATATTTATACCCTATGAGATAATATTTAAAAGCTCCTAAAAACTTTCATAAAATGCAGAATGTGAATGAGAAATCAACAGCTAACTTCGTAAAATAATTATTATTTTTAAAATAATCAGTTGGCAAGGGACTGTGTAACCCAGCAGATTAGATATTTAAATAGTAATAAAGAATGTTTTTTTGTTGAGAACGGTTTTCAGACTTTATTCACCCTGGGTTTTTAGGGTTTAAATTAAGCTTCTTGGTAAAGTAGCTATATGCATTTATAATATAGTTAGAGGCTTCTCTGATAATTTTTTAAAAACTCAATAAAGAAGTAATTAACTGTGATTTTATAAAAATGTATTGTTGCTTGCTCCGTATGCATGTCACCTTCCATCTAACTTTGAATATGTGTCTGTGCTAATCTGTGTGTATTTCTCTCACCCATTGCATTACTGTTTAGCAACAGCACCCCGTGAGCATCAGCAGTGTCCTCAAGGCCCATGTAGAAGGGATGCACTCCATAGCAATTCATCTTGTACTGAAGGAAAAGAAGTAAAAACAGAAAAAAGTATTTAAAATTGGAAATGGTTAAATCCTGGCTAAACTGTGGAGCTCTATGCAGTTTCTACTAAGGCAGGGTTATCCACCACTTTGATTTTTCATAAGCAAGTCACTGTAGATATTTTACTGAATACAATACTACAAAATAGCTCCATTTAGCATCAGTTTCTTTACTTTCTTCTATTTATCACATGGAAAATACTATATTACTCCTGTATGTGTTATGAGGATGATTGGTCCCCAAGAAATTACTGAGAAGACACCAGTTTTGTCTTGGGTTCCTAGTTGAGGATAGAACTAGACAGTGATGAAAAAGAGGAGATAGAATAGAAATTTACCACTTTCAGATGTAACCCTCCTGCAATGATATCTGCTACATAAGAAGCTGCTAAACACCGGTTCAGTTGGTCCATAAGTGTTTGTTTAGATGCGTGTCAGTATGACACTGCTAGTGGATTGGTGGCTTAAATAGAAAATATAATTTGTTTATCCACTTATAAAAGGTGGGAGCTTGTTTCAAAATTATTTAAATTTTTTCTGTTTAACGTAGGGAAAAGTTGAGGGCTAAAACTAAATACCAAAGTAGATAGAAAAATGAAATGTATTGTATTTTATTGGGAATTTAACTGACAGACCAACACAAAGTAGCACATAAAATGGTGTGGAAGAAAAATAATACATGATTTCCAATTTGCCGTAAAGAAATTGTAAAATGAAGCATTAATATGAAAATGAATATAAAATTGACAGATATATCTATTTAGCCTCTTAGTCAATATTTGGTAGAACCTCTTAATGCTGTAATTACAGTATTTTGGGGCATGTCTTTACCTGTTTTGCACATCTAGAGACTGAATTTCTGCTCATTTATCTTTGGAAAATGTGTTCACTCTTGGAAAGAAAAGCATGATGCTGCCATCACCATGTTATATCATGTGATTTGTGTGTGCAGGGTGATATGCAGTGATAGTTTCCAGGGCATACATAGTATTGTGTGTTCAGGCCAAAAAGTTGTTTTGATTCCATCAAACCTTCTTTTCTTTTCTTTCATATTTGCCGTGTCTTCTATAGGGTTTGAATTAAACTGTAAACATTTTGTACAACTTTCTTTTAACCATGACTTTCTTCTTACCGCTTTCACAGAAAGGCTAGATCAGTAGAATGCATGCCCAATAACTGTCATGTTTACAGATTCTCCCAGAGCTCTTTTCTCTTGTTATTTGTCCGGTTTGGGTCGACAGTCAAATCTTCATAGGATAACGGTTGTGCAACACTTTTTCCATTTTTAGGATGATGAATTGAAAAGTACTCTTTAATATGATCAAAGCTTGGCATTTTGTTTTATATCCTAGCCTTGCTTTAACTTTAAACTTTGCCACAACATTATCCTGGACTTGGTGTGCACCTTAGTGTTTGTAATGCTGTTTGTTCACTAATGTTCTCAAGCAAAGCTCTGGCGCCATCACAGAACAGCTGTATTTATCAAAAGCTACACACAGGTGGACTCTCTTTACAAATTTCATGACTTCTGAAGGTAATTTATCACACTAGATTTTATGAACAGTATCAGAATAAAGACGGATGTGTACATGTACACACCTCAGTCTTATGATTTTCATTTTGTTATTTATTTGAAAATTTCACTTCACAGTTAGGCTCTACTTTGCCTTAATCTATCAAATAAAATCTCAGTAAATACCTTGAAGTTTGTGGTTGCAACATGGCAAAAAAGTTAAAGGGCTAAGAATACTTTTGCACAGATTTTAATTGTTGTTTTTTTAGCCTTATTTCCCCCTTTCTAGTTTTATTTTCTGTGCTCTCAGAGGGGCACCATAACATTTGTATGAACTCTGCAAAGCTGTTCTACATGCTCAGCAATTATGCTTGATAATGCTGATGTAGGTACAAAGCTCTTCCTGACTGACCTTGATACTATTTGGGAAAACATGATGACACTCAAAAACTATGCCTCTTATCAACAGAACCACATCGAAGTGGCATGTCAAAGAGAAAGACAGGTTTACATACTTTGTGGGAAGCTTCTTTTAAGTCACCTTAACGTTAAGTCACCAAGTCACTCTATAGATATGATGTATGATGTTTAAGATATTTGGCGCAGGGATGTGACAATGCATAGACAACATACAAACTATTGAGACAGACCCTGCCAAACTTTGAATATGATTTAGTGGAATACTTACACCAGGAGGCTGGTCCTTGGAAAACATCCCCCAGGTATGATAGTTGAGATCATGTTTATAGGTGGGATGCTCTGTTTCTCCAAAGCCATAGACAAAGAGTGATGACAGTCTAGTTGACACTTGGATGAACATGTCTGAGAAGGTAAAACCTGGCAGAGTGGAGTCCCAGCTAACAAAGGCGATGGAGGACAAAATCAGTGAGAAGCAGGGTGGTAGAGGAAATATTGTCAAAGGTATAAATTTCACCTTCTCTCATTTTGCTTTATGTGACATCATTATGACTGCTGAAAAACAGTAAACTACTTTAGTCACTGACTATGCCAAACTTTCTCCAGCATATCTAATTTGGTGTCAAAATTAAAAGAGTTGAGTCAGCACTGTTACTTATTCTTTCAGTGAAAAATAGGGGTTTTTAGTCAAAACTAAATTCAGTCTTATATCTTACTTAACCAGAGCATTGATTAAACTGCCAAAATGATTACATTAATTATTCACATAATTTATGTAGCACTTTTAAAAGTGAAGCTAAAAAAAAGAACACCTGTAAAAAACAAGAGGAAATATATAAAGATACTCTACAGTGCCTTGCGAAAGTACTCAGCCCACTTGAACTGGTCAACCTCTTGCCACATTTCAGGCTTCAAACATAAAGATATAAAATTCCAATTTTTTTGTGAAGAATCAACAACAAGTGGGACATAATTGTGAAGTGGAATGAAATTTATTGGATGTGTCAAACTTGTTTAACAAATAAAAAAGTGAAAAGTGGGGTGTGCAATATTATTCGGCCCCTTTACTTTCAGTGCAGCAAACTCACTCCAGACGTTCAGTGAGGATCTCTGAATGATCCAATGTTGTCCCAAATTTCTGATGATGATGATAAATAGAATCCACCTGTGTGTAATCAAGTCTCCGTATAAATGCACCTGCTCTGTGATAGTCTCAGGGTTCTGTTCAAAGCACAGAGAGCATCATGAAGACCAAGGAACACACCAGGCAGGTCCGAGACACTGTTGTGGAGAAGTTTAAAGCCGGATTTGGATACAAAAAGAGCACAGTGCAAGCAATCATACTGAAATGGAAGGAGTATCAGACCACTGCAAATCTACCAAGACCCGGCCATCCCTCTAAACTTTCATCTCGAACAAAGAGAAGACTGATCAGAGATGCAGCCAAGAGGCCCATGATCACTCTGGATGAACTGCAGAGATCTACAGCTGAGGTGGGAGAGTCTATCCATAGGACAACAATCAGTCGTACACTGCACAAATCTGGCCTTTATGGAAGAGTGGCAAGGAGAAAGCCATTTCTCAAAGATATCCATAAAAAGTCTTGTTTAAAGTTTACCACAAGCCACCTGGGAGACACACCAAACATGTGGAAGAAGTTGCTCTGGTCAGATGAAACCAAAATCAAACTGTTTGGCCACAATTGAAAACAATATGTTTGGCGTAAAAGCAACGCAGCTCATCACCCTGAACACACTATCCCCACTGTCAAACATGGTGGTGGCAACATCATGGTTTGGGCCTGCTTTTTGTCAGCAGGGACAGGGAAGATGGTCAAAATTGATGGGAAGATGGATGGGGCCAAATACAGGACCATTCTGGAAGACAACCTGTTGGAGTCTGCAAGAGACCTGAGACTGGGAGGGAGATTTATCTTCCAACAAGACAATAATCCAAAACATAAAGCCAAATCTACAATGGAATGGTTGACAAATAAACGTATCCAGGTGTTGGAATGGCCAAGTCAAAGTCCAGACCTGAATCCAATTGAGAATCTGTGGAAAAAGCTGAAGACTGCTGTTCACGAACGCTCTTCATCCAACCTCACTGAGGTCGAGCTGTTTTGCAACGAAGAATGGGCAAGAATTTCAGTCTCTCGATGTGCAAAACTGATAGAGACATACCCCAAGCGACTTGCAGCTGTAATTGCAGAAAAGGCTGGCGCTACAAAGTATTAAAGCAAGGGGGCCGAATAATATTCCACGCCCCAATTTTCAGTTTTTTATTTGTTAAAAAAGTTTTACACATCCAATAAATTTCATTCCACTTCACGATTGTGTCCCACTTGTTGTTGATTCTTCACAAAAAATAAAAATGTTATATCTTCATGATTTGAAGCTGGGCTGCACGGTGGTGCAGTTGGTAGCACTGTTGCCTTGCAGCAAGAAGGTCCCGGGTTCAATTCCCGGTCTTTCTGCATGGAGTTTGCATGTTTTCACCGGGTACTCTGGTTTCCTCCCACAGTCCAAAGACATGCCTGTTAGGTAAATTGGTAACTCTAAATTGCCCTTAGGTGTATGAATGAGTGTGTGCATGTTCGTGTGTTGCCCTGCGATGGACTGGCAACCTGTCCAGGGTGTACCCTGCCTCTCACCCATAGACTGCTGGAGATAGGCACCAGCTCCCCTGTGACCCACTATGGAATAAGCAGTAGAAAATGACTGACTGACTGTTTTGAAGCCTGAAATGTGGCAAGAGGTTGACATGTTCAAGGGGGCAGAGTACTTTCGGAAGGCACTGTATAAAACACAAAGTCAACTGCAAAAAACCCATTGAACAAATAGACATGGTAAAAAATTTACTATACAGGCAGTTCAAAAAAGCATAATACAAAAATGAATGCATATTAAATACAAGTTGTTTTTTTATTTAAATAGGTGAGATTTTAGTTTTAAAATCTCAAAGTATTTCAGTGTTCTGGTTTGGGGTTATGCAACAAATAAGCCCCAGTAGGTGGTCTTAGGCAGTTGAAGGACTGGATTATAATAAAATGGCTTTTGAATTAACTTTAACATTTTACAGGGAGACATTGTAATGTTAAATGTTAAAGTTTGGATCAACTGAAAAACTTTAATGGAGCCATTAGGACACACATTGACAATTTGATAATCGAGACTGCATGTTAAAAAATGCACCAGTTTCTCTGCATCACCTTAGGTCAATAATCATCTGATAGCAGATTGAAACATCAGTTGAAAGAATAAAAAAATGACACCAGTAGCACTAGGTACTAATGTCAGGCTGCCCAAGGTGATCATTTAGAAAGCTACCTAATCACAGAGGTTTATAGGGGTGAGAACTGTAACCCAAGTTCAAGAGTAAAATCATTTGTCATCCATGTAGAATTGTATGTTCCCTAAACAACCCTGTGGGCCAAGCTGCTGATCTAAAATTGTTGGCCTAACAGGTAAATGAAGGTTGATGTCATCTGCATAGAAGTAAAAGTTGATATTAAGCTTCCTGATGATGTCATCCAAAGAAAATTTGTAAAGTCAGAATAAAGAACCACACAGCTCCCAAGAAGGAAACAGCTTTAGTTAGCAAAATATGTTACTACAATGACCCTGTCATTTTATTTACTGAATAAAGCTCAATTTAAGTACAAAAACACATTGTGTTTTTCAATGTGCTCATGGTCTGGAAGAGTAGCTGTGTCAACATAATATCACTGAAAAATATTAATTAACCAAATACTCACATTTGCTGGGGCAGTAAGAGATTAAGAGCCCATAAATTCAGCATACCAGAAGCATCTGTTAAATGTTAAATACTCACATCTTTGTTCCTGTGCTGTCTCTTATGACCTGGATGCCAAAGGGCTTCTGAGAGACTAAGACCCTGTAAAGCCTTTTGCTCTCATCTGTGTCAGGAGTTGAAGGAACTGACAGTGGCACTGGTACCTCAAAGCGTTCATTTGTTGGGTCCCAAATCTGGACACAAAAGGTTTTTTGTGTTAAATGGTATGGTGATATGAGTGTCTTTAAGACAGACACATGCATTCAGAAAAGAAGCCTGGTGAAAGCTGAGCATAAAACAAAATGATGCAATAATGATAAATAAGCACAAACTTTGAACTGAAGCATGTTGCTGGTATGATACCAAATCTGGACACGGAGGTTGTCGACATCTGGTGAGTCTGATCGGCCGCTGCTCCTGTACTTCATATTCCGAGTGATATCAAGTGTGATGCCAGAACTGGTTTCATTACTTGTTGTAACAGTGTAACCATAGTCACTTGGATAGTAACACCAAGGAACCCCCTCAGTAGTACTTTGCTACACAAGGAAACGAAAATAATTTAGCAAGTTAACCGTTTGCAAAATACTTTATTTGCACACTCTATGCGTTACATTAACGCTCAGCTTGGACTCCTGCTTTACTTGCACTGCCATACTTGCACAATGATCACCTGCACTGTTGTACCACTCTTGCATCTTATACTGCTCTATATTTACTCTCACTCACTTAAAACTGTGCACATATATTTATATTATATTGTAGATATGTTTATACTGTTTAATTTGTATTGTATTGCACCGACTACGCCAAAACAAATTCCTTGTATGTCCAAAAACGTACTTGGCAATAAAGCTTTTCTGATTCTGATTCTGATTAACATCACCAAAGTGAATCACTACTCACTTTCCACAGACAGCCCCTCTCCTTGCATTTGGTTTCATCTGCATTCCCCTCTGGATAGCAGTCAAAACGCTGAAGCTCTTCGTTTATTTCCCAATGAATTGTGTAGCTCTCGCCGAGGGTCAGGGACAAGCTGTACAGGAAAAGCACCTGAAAAAATTATGCCAAACATAGTTGTGATCATTTAGACAAGGAGATCAAAGTTAAAGAGCCATCAGTTTTTGCATTAAGTTTACTTTCAGTTATCTATACCAAACTTGTGCTTCAGTATTTGTAATTAAGTATTTGTAATTTGCATTAATTTGCATTCTCTTTGAATCCCTTACATTTGATACAATGCTCCATTGATGACTGCTGTGATTACTGCATTATGCAGAGGAAAGACACGACAAATGCAAAGAAAGGCATGGTCACAAGGTAAAACAATAAGGAATGAAAAAAGTATGATAGAATAAAAAAAGAGGACTTGAACAATAGTGGGAGCTATGTTTTCACTTTTCAAGAGATCATTAAAAATCTCCTCTAGACATGATACCTAAATAAATAAATTACTACCACATGTAAATTGGAGCCCCATATTGAAAAGTCCATATTTATGTAATGATTTTTGGCAACTTTGAGCTACACTGCAGGCCCAGTCTTGGCTTACAAAGACAAATGTTCACGACAAGCCCGAGTTTAAGTTTAACAGCACATTTACCCTTCACCCACAGGAAATGATTACCACAGAGAGTCATTTGATAAATGCATACCTGTGTGAGTGGCTAGAGAGACCTTGAGAATCTACACAAGAACATCTGCAGCTGTGCACACACATGAATGTATTGGCGCATGCATGAACACATAAGTGCACAAAGGAAAACCTCTCCTGCACTACTTCACTGGGGGTCTTTTGATGGTTTATAAACTCTTGGCTTTTGCTCCTAACCATGAGAGCTTATGGTAAAATAAATGCTCTTAGTCATTATCCTTAGTTTATGTTTTCCTGCACACACAAGCACTTTCTGGAAGCTCTTATGCCCCTCAACTAATGTAAATTGTAAATTGTTGTCATTTCTTACAGTTAGAGGCCAACCTTGAAATGCATACGAATGTTTATTTCCAGGTCTATTTGAAACAGATGGCACGGATGTGGCTGTTGGACAATTTATCTATTCTGCATGTCCCAGGCAACAGTAGTGAATGTGCAGTGGTTACTATCAAAGATAAATATACACTCACCTAATACTTTATTAGATACACTTTGCTTATACCACGTTTGACCCCATTTTGCCTTTAGAACTGCATTTACCCACACTTACATGAAAATAAATATCATTGGTGTTTAATTTTCTTTTGTCACACTAATTTTTAATTAAGTAGAGATTGTTAAGTTGAATATAGCACAATTCAGGTGTTTGCAAAACTAGGCATAATTTGGCATACCTCTGACCGCTAGATGGAGGTAAACTATCTATAATAAAACCTTTGGTGTGTGTAGAACATACAGCAACTGGCATTGGCAGCAGACATATATAAGCTTTGTTGTATGGTGGTTTAAGGTCAATATGCAATAATAGGAACACCAACAATACTCAGGTAGAGCGTGGCCAAGAAAATATACCCAAGAAAATATAATTGACAGACACAAGCATTCTACACAGACAACTTGTGCATTTATCTTGAACCATTTTCCTAGCTTGATAATAAAAACCTAATCTCCATCAAAGCCTGAGCGGAAATTCTAAATCCTTTAACTGCCATTGGGGCAGGAGCATGTGGAGAGGGCTCATCACAGTTTTTCTGTAGAAACAAAGCTTAATTTAAATGGATGTAAATCTTTAGCAGAAGCCAAACTGAAATCCAGCTATTAAATGTATGGCAGCAACAATAAGACCAAAGTTAATACATTATTATTTACAATTAAAATGCGAAACAAGTGACAATTTTCTATTGATGAAAAGGTGCCAGAAAAACAAATATTACAATGGGTCAGCACCTAAAACGATGAGGTGAAGGTTGTTGTTACATTTGTTGTTTTAAAGCCTGTTTATTTACCTGCTTGGCTGCATCATGGTCAAAGCTGGAGTTTGGCAGTACTGTAGTTTTGGCTGGACCACCTTCAGTGGGGATGTGAGTCACAGAAACAGAAGTGGGAGGAAGAGGCACTCCCAAGAAAGTTATGTTCTCAAACTTAAGATTATTTGGATCCTTGTAGTCAGCCGTGGTCACTTGTAACGTCAGGTTTCCCTATGATGCAGCAAACAAAACAAGGTCAGTTTAGGTCTCCAGTACAGGTCGGCAAAACACGACAGTTACACTTAAATCTGACTGTACCAGCAGAATAACTGTTGCATGATTTAATTTCGATGAAACAGGCACTGTTACATTTCCTTTGAATAAGCCCTCCCCTTTAGAGCAATGCTACATGAAGAACATTCCCAGTCATACATTAAATATGTAAGCCAATCCTCTAGTCAGTGTGAAGCAGGAACATGGGGATTTTGATCCAGTAGAGGTGTAGCAGAACAACAGGGATTAATCCAGCTTGGTGATCTGGGCTGTTAAAGCTATAAGTCCCTGGGGGCTTTGAACATTAAGTGTCAGCTCCGATCAGATAGAATATATGATCTTATGGCTGTGAAGATACCATGAAATTGCACGTTGTTAAAACTTACATTGACAAAAGAGAACTGGTAGTGGACGTAGTTGCCATTTTCAACAGTATCTGTGAGGAAAGTTAAAATGTTAATAATAACTGGTCCCCACTTGTGTGGGCCTATTTTGCTGTGTTTGAAATGCTTTTATTAGCTCATTCCATTCTTTCAGCTCAAATGAATAAGTGCTTTCATGATCAACACAGTGTTGGCAACACAAACACGTTTGCTAAAAACGAGAAATGTTGCAATACCTCGGGAATCTCCATCATCCCAGAATAGCTCTCCAGCTGCTTGGTTGTTGTCATCAAGAGCAACAATCAGACCCATTGGGTTACGCCGACTGCAGAAAAAATAGTCAAAAACACAATGGCATTTATAAGAATAATACATCTAAAATGCTTCATAAATCTCTAGAAAGGAACATCCAATTAAATGTGAGACATACAGTATAATGATGCAAACATGATAATATGTTTATTAGTACCTGTATGTTGTGGTGACTTCAGGTTTCTGCGTAGGAAGGATAGCACCTCCTCTGATGTGTAGGCCAAGCTTATCAGCAGGTAGATGCATATCAACATGGTTTTTGCGGTTGCTGATACGTTCCATCTAAGTTATTAAAACCAAAATAAGTTTAAGCAGTGTTAAGCTGTGGTCTTTGTATCTTCTAACTTAATATCATAAAACGCAACCCTCAAGGCACTGTATTAGGTGTCCACACTTTTAACAGTTCACATTAGTAATGCGGATCAAAGAGTTACTTATACAGTTATCTATATTTAAGCTGATAACAGTTGTTTGCCCTGATATTTGATCATTTGCAGGTTGCATTATATAGTCAGATTTTTTCCACCTAAACTGCTACCTAACACTGTAAAATCCAACATTGTGTTGTTGTCAAACAAAAAGAAGCTGTAGTTCTCTCTTCCTTTAGATCTGCATAATGTACCAACCCCTGTTCAAAGAATGTCTTCATATGACTATATTGGTATTTTAATTAATGGAACCCTTTCTTTAAAGTCTCATAGTTAAAACCTTTTAAAATGTTCTAATTAAAACAAGCACTTCTGTATTGAAATAATTTTTTGTTGCAACTACGTTCTTGCCTTACATTGATCATTATTTATCTGGATGTAAACCTATAAACCACCATTGCACTTTATGCTCTCTGGTTTACTGGCCTTCAGCGTGCACACAAACACTATTGCACTGGTATATTTTCATTCTTATTATATTTCATTCCAAACAATATCTGGTTTCAATGGTACCCTTCAAGGTGAAGAGAGTGGCTACATACATCTACAAGGGTGCCCTCTAAAAATAGGAGCTCTGGGCTTGCTTGTAATTGCAATCTTTAGATCAGTTTACTTCAGTTTTACTTAAACTCCAACATGTGCGGTAACAATAGCAGGATAAAACTGTGTTTGCTGTTATTGTAAATAAATCTAGATCTGTGTGTGTCAATAAACCTCTGAAGGGGTTTCAAAAACCAGCTAACTATTAAATACAAAAAAGGCAAGGTACAATCAGAGACTGATGAATAATTTTAACCTTGGTTTTTCTGCAGCAACAGTTTGACTCATTTTACTCTTTATTGTTCTCAGACATCTTCATAGGTATTCCACAAAAAGCACAAAGTTTTAAGAATGACAATAAGATAAGTGAGTGACTTAATTAAATGTTTCCTTTTTTTTCAATTTCTTACTAGATTTTACACCCTTATTCTTTAAAAATCTGACATTGTTAGTCAATATTGGTGGATTTAAAATCAAATTAAAAAGAAAACCATAACCAATGGGCAATAATTGCAACCATGGTGAAACCAGTGATAGGCATTTTTTCTTTCAGCATTCTATAATCCACATAAATGGCACAATAAAACATCCCTCAGTCTGAGTTCAGGTTTAACATAAGATTATAGTGGAGTGGAGTTGACCTTGCTGGTTATCTTCATGGCAGCATGTGATTTCAAAAGCAAGAAGTCTGATTTATCTGCATCTAACTGCAATATTGCAACACATTGTTGACTTAGGTAGAAAATTTTCCTCTGATGATTTTGTGACCTGTCTTCCACTTGGCTTTCATGCCTGTCTTGCTATACAGATTACACTCATTTATTTAAGACATGATTGCAGCAATGTGTCCCTTTAGCATCATATAGTTTTGACACAGAGTGCCAGGATCTGAACATCTGCAAGAATGCAAACTGTTTGCAAAATGTGCTGCAAAACTATTGTAAAACTGCAATTTAAAATCTACCGATTTCCCATCTTCAATTCAATTAAATTTCAAATAGCACAGATTTACAACAAATTCAAATTCAGTCACATACATTCCCAATTGAATCCTAGTTACAAAATAATGCAGTCAAGTTCAGTTTATTATTACAATTGGTAAAATGATTTCTATCTAAGGAAACCAATTTGATTGGCTTTTTAGCAATCACTCCTCTTAAACAAGCACCTAGCAACAATGGATAGTCAATTGCATAAGGTTATGTTTGCAGCCATCTACAACTAGAGATCAAAGAAGACAGAGGCGGAAAACACACACAGAAAAGTGGTGGTCTAGGAATATTTTATGCGAAATGCTTAAACTCTTCTTAAATGTATGAACATTAAAATGTTGCTAAGATTTGTCATCCTGTTTATGAGAGATGCCTTACCACGTCGCTTTTCATTGCATTGGTTGATGTCTGGCCATTTACAGAAATGATCTATATATATCTTGACTACTTTTCACAAACAGACTTGTCCCACAGGTTTTTAACAATTTTTCAGCTTACCAGTAAAGTGATCAGATAACATGTTAAATATTTATATTAAAACCTATAGGCATGGCTAGGTTTAGTTGTTATGTAAGTTAGTAGTCTAAAGTTTTACCCTTAATGGGCTGTTGTTCTTTTTATGTCAGCTAGTGATTGCCCAACATTAGGGGTCTGCAACCTGTGGCCTCTAGAGTCACCTAGGTTATTTACCCCCTCTACCGTGACTCCTAATGATTTTGACCAAAAATTATACAGAAATTAGCAATGATGTTATCTATCATTATAGCCTTTCTGTCTAAACCATCTGCATAGAAATACCACAACATGATGCAACGAATAGTACAAGGGGTGTGCTTTTCTTATTCATAACCTTTTTACCATTAAGCTACAATTATCTTTAATTAACGTCTGATATCTTGCTTGAAAATGTATAAAATGAGCAACAATTGACCTTACTCTTGAAAAAAGTGTGGTTTCTCCTTGCTTTCAAAGCTTAATATTTTACTTTGTCCTAAATCTTAAAAATATAATTAAATGTAGTGTAAATTTTTTCGAGATCAAAATACTAAATACTAAAATATCATATTTAAACTTTAGAAATCATTTGTTTTTCAAAGTTCAAGTAGCTTCAGCAGTGCTGCACAAATATTTTGTGGGAATGAAGGCCAACATGGCTCTTTGGTTTTAAAGGTTTCCGAGTTTACTGTCAGACTCTAATAGCTTGTTTTGGATAATGACATTTATTACACGGTATTTAAAAAGGTTTAAAAGCTTCTGAAATATTGAGACAGTAAATCAAAATGTTTGAGTAAATTATAAAGAATAAATAATGTGTTATATTTTGCAATATATCGCTACATCCTATGAGTATTCAACTCTTTTCATTTAGAAAGAGTAAACATTTCTGCAAATTTTTCTTATTCCTCTTGTCTTTTTGCTTTCTGCACCCCACTCTTCATTTCTCAGAGGATCCTTACTCTTCATGGTTAATTTCTGATCCCCAGAAGAATGAATCCTCAGAGCTGTCTGAAACAGTTTAAAACACACTCCTCTCATTCTTCTTCTACCTAATTCCTATTCCACATTCTGTTTTTCTCTCTTGTGGTGCTCTAATTCTTTTTTTTTATCCCATTTTCATCCATTCCCACTGCGTGTGTGTCTGTGTGTGTGTATGTGTACGTGTTTTGCTTTACAGTATGGGCATGTGTGTGGGCTGGGAGCTAGTGGAGCATCTATAAGCAATTTAGGATCCTATCTTCTCATCATTTCTGCTTTAAGGTGGTCTTATTGAGCCTCATCTTCTCGTCTCTTTAGTTTTACTGTCAAAGTGAGTCATCTCTCCACTTCTCCAAAATCTGCAATCCTCATCATCTTCATGTTTTTATTTATTTTTTGTGTATCTCTTGTTTTCTCCTCTGTTTATGCAAAGCATTGTTTTGCTTCTTGTTTTATTATTATTGAACTCTATCCCATCTGCATTCTCTCCACAATTACTTTCTTTTTTCAGTTTTTAGTGCTCCATTTCTGAAGCTTGTTTTTCTTTCATGGTCATTTTCACTAATATCAAAACTCCCCCACTCTTCCATCCTCCTACCCAGATAATCACAGGGGACCAACCAGGACAAGGGGCCAGCAGCACAACACCCAATCTAATCGCTCATCTGATCAGTGGGCGCTTTACATCACTAGTGTGACGCCCAAATAGCGTCCCAAAGGAGTGCGGCACCTCTTTTATCTCTCTGTCAGTGAGACAGTCTATCTCCTACTTGTCCCCTCTTTTTCTCTATTTCTGTCCTAAGTCTAATTGTTTTAGTTTCTCCATCACAAGCAAAGAACTCAAGGCAAATACTTTTATGTGAACCATGTTCTTCGTTTATGCTAAACTGGAGCATGATAATACAGCTGTATTGCCATGAATCATGCTGAACTTTTGAATCTGCAATTTTGATGATTTTTAATTAGGGTTGAATGTTTCAGGTCATGTTCTCATGTTCATTCTTATTACATAATGTAAAATTGAAACTAGATTGTCCAACATGAAAAATATGCAAATTTCTTTGTATGGCCTGTCAGTCATTGTTTTATGATAGTTACTGTGCACTACTTTGAATAACTTTCATGATGCAGTCAGTAAAGATAGTTCTGTCATCTTTTAAAGCAAACACTTCAGCAACAATTGCAACTGAAATACATGCAGCTATTCCAAGTGTAAATGTTTCAATGTGTGAAGGTGAAATTGCAGTTGCTTTCAAAAGTAGTTATGTAATAATACAATATTTATATTTGGATTTTATGTGATAACACCACATAAAGTAGAACATAACTGTAAAGTGTAGAGAAATTGCCCCATGGTATAAAATAAAAATAAAAAATCTGTAATGTGTGGGAATGCCTTTGTATTCAATAATTTCTAGAACTATATTTCGCTGCAATTGCAGTCACAAGTCTTCTGAGGTAAGTCTCTACCAGCATTGCAAATGTTGGACTGAAATTTCTGCCTATTTATCTTTGCAAAATAGCTTAGGTTCAGTTAGATTGGATAGAGAGTATCTTTGACATCAACTTAGCAAGTCTTGCCACAGATCCTCCATAGTACTTAAGTTGAGACCATTCCAACACATGGATATCTTTGATCTAAACTATTCCATTAAAGCTCTGGATGTATGCCAAAGCTTGTTGTCCTGCTGGAAAGTGAACCTCAGTCTCAATCTACTTGAAAGACTGTGGTGGGGTTCCCTTTCTTTACTGAAGAAAAGCATCTCCATAGCCTGATGCTGGCACCACAATGTTTCATTGAGGGGATGGCATGTTCAGGATGTTTTCCAATACCCATTGCATGTAGGCTAGGTCGGTCAATTATGGCCTCATCTAAACAAGGCACTTTCTTTCAAATGTTTGCTGTGTCCCCTAAAAGGCTTGTGGTAAACTGTAAATATGACATCTTATGGCTTTCTGTCAACAATAGCTTTCTTTTTGACACCCTTCAATAAATGCCTGATTTTTGAAGAGCACAGCTAATAGTGGTCCCGTGAAGAGATTGCCCCACTAGAGCTGTGGATCTTCATTTACTATGGGCCTCTTTGCTGCTTCTCTGATTATTGTGATAATGTTCATTAGCAAACATTTGAGGCCCTAAGAACAGCTGTATTTATACCTTTTTGGGGCTATCAGATTAAGAAAGAGCTGAAGAAAAATGACCACCCAATTTTAACCCTACTTTATGTTGGTCTATCACATAAAATTATAATATACATTAAAGATTGAAGTTGAAACACAAAATAATGCAAATAATATATGGTATTAATAGTTTACCAAAGCACTGTAAATACATTGTGAAACATAATTGACTTATTTTGTGATGCTTCTAATGGAAAATTGGTGAAGATTTGAGAATATTCTTACCGTTTCATAGTCATACCACACTGCATCTGGAATATATGCCTTGATTATGTCCGTACCCTGCCAGGAAAAAAAAGGACAACATTTTAAATACGCCCATTTGCGCACTTATTGTCTCTAATATAAATCTTACACTGAATGGCTCTGATATGTGGGGTAGAAATCAATACACGTCAGTCCCTCGTTTAGTTTAAAAGTAAACCTGTTTTGATTTGTATTTGTGGTTGATAATACATGCTACAGCTTACCATTTCAATCCCGACACTTTAATCTTATAAGGCTTAAGATGAGGAGAGAAGCCATATTATGCAAATAAAGGCAGCAAGGACACAAAAATCCTTTTGCGAAAGAAGAAGATAAAATGTCCCCATCTAGGAAAGCCATTTTAGAACTGCCCATCACCTAATATAAAGTTTTTTTGACAAAGCCCTTGTCACATTTCATCTAGGGTGCTATGCCGCAACAGATGACGGAAAAGACAGCACCTAGAGACGACTGATAGGTGACAGCCTTTGATGGCTTAAGGTGGTGCACAGACAGGGGCAATCAATAGACATACGCCGAGCCCTTTGATAGCATTGTCACTTCGCTGTTCTCTCTGACAGTGCAGAACAGAGGGAAGAGGAGAGATAAACACAGAGGGCACAGCAAAAGGAAAGGCAAACTGCATGTCCTTCCCAGGAATATCAAATTGTGAAACACTCTGTGTCAACTGCGGGGAGACAAAGATCATTTCCAATAAGCACCAGTGGCAAAAGCCACCTTTTTCCGTCTGACACTCAAGTTAAATTGTCTCTGCTGAGGTCTTTTGGTTTCAACCGGAGCAAATTTATACAGAAAACATGTTAGTTATCTAATTTTCAAAACTTTGTTTTCCAGGTTTTTGAATATAAACCTCACTAGCCACTTTACTAGGTACACATTGGCAGTACCTGGCCGGGCCACCCTTTGCCTTTTTGTACTACATTAATTCTTTGTGGTGATTGCATCACACGGTTGCTCAACATCCATTAAATGATTATCCTGTACCATCCCAAAGGTGCTCTACTGGATTGAGATTTGTTGACTGTGGTGGTGACTGGAGTACAATAAAGTCAATGTCATAATTAGAAAAAACAGTTTTAGCTTAACTGAGCAATGTGACATGACACATTATCCTGCTGGAAGCAGCCATTAGAAAGTGGGTACACTGTGGTCATTAAGGGATGGACATGCCTTGGCCTTTAAACAATGCTCAAATGGTTATAAAGTGGTTATAAAGAGCCCAAAATGGGGCAGCAAAATATCCACCACACCACTACACCATTACCAGCTGTCCTACTGACTTATTAGTCCTTATTAGACCTTGTTAATTCAATTCGAGTCTTCTCTACTGGTATTTTGGGAGTTAGAAAGTGAAACACCACACCACTACACCATTACCAATTGTCCTACTGACTTATTAGTCCTTATTAGACCTTGTTAATTCAATTCAAGTCTTCTCTACTGGTATTTTAGGAGTTAGTGAAACGCTCTGGAACCAGTGATCTAAATGGTCAAACATGCAAAAGGGCCAACATAGAAAAGTGCAAAACATTAACATTTGCTTACAAGTGGACACATTTGGAAAGGGTAAATTATGATAAATAGATTGTTCTATAAGGACCTTTAAACCTAATTAAATCACATAATGCAGCCATTGGGGCAACATTTGCAGTTTGACTCTGATTACCTGTCACAAGTACTGCAAATAAATGCTCCCTTTATACCTCCACATATTAGCATAGCATATCACTCACCCACTGATTAATGGAGAGGCTTTGCAAGATGTAGCCTGGCTGCTAATTATAATTAAAGGGGACGATGTGAAAGACATGCATCTTTATTTTTTAAGCTGAATTAGCCAAAAGGTAAGATTTGATCAGTTGGGCCAAAGATTTGCTCTGGCAGAATGACCAGATACTAGCCTCGATAGACAAAGCTACAGACTGAATGTGTTAGAGTGAGTTAAAGAGAAACTTGATGCAATGGAATGTGATCACAAGGGTAAGTTGAGAGCAGCTGATTAAGAGAATTCCGATGGGAGCCAACGTTTGATTAAAGGTTGAGTTGAAAAGAAAAGGGAGTTATTGGCATGAAGGCAGAGTGGAAAACAGAGGGGACAGCAGAGAGAGGTGGTACAGGAGTTCCTCTTGGTTTATCACAGAGATCAAGGTTATATCATGCATTAATTTGAATGATATACAAAGAGCAACTTTAGAGAAATGCATAGATGGACTGTGTGATGAATAAAGAAAGACAGAGAGAAAAGAGAATAAATAAAACATAAAAGGGAGACACATTTGTTCCACACAGTGGATGCTCGGGTCTTGTCCTGAACTGAACCAAAAGATCACAGCTCAGAAACTCCTTCATACTGCATGCAGGATGGATGTGATTGTAACGTAACTGCTTGTCTGGACATCCATGTTGAAACTTGCTCTTTGATACTTGTACTACTAGATACTCGAAGAATGGCAACAGTTGAAATCAGATATTTACATGGATTGGATAAAAATACCTAATTTTCTTTTTCATTATTTTACAACATGCATGTTTTGAAACTCTAAATCACTTTCATGTGAGTTTTCAAGCACAGTTGTCTTGTTTAGAAAAAGGTAAACTAGGACCCTATCAAAGTACATCAAACCACACTTCTTGTCGGCCCATTAGTAGGCTTACTAGGTTACAGAAAACAAGTTATTTATGTATTTTGTGTTCAAAGGCCTAGATTATGTGTAATTTACGTCTTGATTAATCTTGACTTTTACAATTTTACAAACATAATTTATGAAAGCTGCAATGACTATATCACTTATGATATAAACTTGCCACATTTACCCTGTTCCCTCATTTTATTTTTTTAGCAGCGCTTATGAAATATTTAGATTTTTTTAGCATTGTTAATGAATCACTGCTATGATACAATTCACTCCGTTATCTCAGGCAAGTCTACCACTTTCATTTAAAGCAGTTAAGGGGAATTAAGAATCTAACAGAATTGCATTGTCAATATATTTGGGAAAATACTGTGCCGTCCTTCCAAAAAACTGTCTTTTACTAGTTTTGATTTGGGTAAAATTGTACCAGCTGTCACTTTTTATTTTCAAGGGTAGAAGATTTTGTGGTTTTTTGAACACCCTTATTGAAAGACTAAAGACTGGCTTCGTCTAAATGGTGTTAGCACATTGGGTGTGTTGCTTAACTTCTGATGTACTTGGAAATAATGCAATGGTTCTTTCTTTTCTTTTATGTTTTTTTTTTCTTTTATTGCTTTGATATGGCAAAAGTAGACATTGTGATACAAATGCAGCTATGTCCCTTTTGCCACTGTTTGGAACAATTAGACCATTTTAAATTTGTTCTGCATCTCCCCACAAGTACTTGTACTACAGTACTTTAGATGTGAAATTGCACAGCCTTATTTCTTTTTTGTAGACAAATGGGACACACATCACTAGAAAAAATTTTGGTTCAATGTTTTTTTAGGTACACAGTCATAGAAGAATAAGGAGTTTTCCATTTAAATGTTGGCCCAAGGCTTTGATTTTGTCAAAACAAATAGCTAACGGTATGCAATTTTAACTCTGGTCAACAGTTGGGGAGACAGTTTTAAATTTGAGCTTTTTGCAGAAATAAATCTAGTGAACAAAATGACAACAACAACAATAATAAGAATAAAAATAAATAATAATAATGATAAAAATAACCTGACTTTATTGCAAATGCATACTTGGTGAAAATGATTTGTTTTGAACATAAAGCTGTCACAACTTCCCATTTTGCTTATGGAGCTTAACGCTAGGAGTGCTGCATTTGCAAGCTGTTGAAAGCATGTCACCACCAGACAAGGGCAACATGATGTGCAAGTTTTGAATCCATTTCCTGAATATGTTTAGCTAATGTACTGGAAATTCATTCATCACAAATCCTCGTAATCACAAGCAAGGTCATTAATTCCCTCTTTGGATAACTTTCATGACTGATTTTTCTGTGTATTTAATTATCAGGGCACAGCGATGGAAAGCAATTACTACTTAAGAGAAGGAAAATGAATGGTTTGTCATAATTGATACCACAGTCATATTTCCTGACATGGTATTTCTTTTTCCAGCTGGTCGGCTAAAGCTGGATTGTATCTGCATGAAAACAGGCTGTGAGAGGATGCATTTATCTTCTTTCAAGACTATTTTGTGTGGTCAAATAACATCCTACTAAGTCACCCTCTGACTCTTCTTTCTCTTTGCATTTAGCACATCACCAACTTTAAACCATTATACACACAAGCCTTTTTTTTACAAATAAACTTTTCCACAGTCACGCTGATTGAAGTTACACTCTCCCTGGCCTTACATAAATCCAAATAGCTTTCCACTTCTTTGCAATGCACCAGAGGGCATTCTAAACAGCTTATAATTCAGATCCATTTGACACGACAGCAATTACCTTACGTGCTTATACATATATACTGTAAATGTAATCTCACACATACACTCTTTTTTTAAAACTCCGCACACTTTTATGTACACACAATAACATGCATATTATACTAAAACAAACAGGACCATACACACTTCTATCTGTGGTACTAATCTTCTAGTAATGAGGTCAGTGCTCTCATTAGAGCTGAAAGAAAAGAGGGAGGGTTTGAAAGAGAGATGAACAAGGGATGAGAAGAGGAGAGGGCAACAAAGAAAATCCCATGTCATGTTTTCTCATGAGAGGTCATGGTTTGCACGTATAAGTAGCTGATCATCTCAACTGCAGGATATTTCTCTTTTTGTAGCAACCATGTTTTTTTTTTTTCTTTTCATGCATGGGAGATAATACATCTGCATCTGTAGGATACAAGACTGTCCATGGATGTTTTGTGCATTCTATTTTTTTAATATTTTTATTTTGTCTTTGGAATTTAAATAACTTTGTTTCTGAACTGACCGGATCAAGCACAGGTGTGATGAGCAGATGTTTTCCCCAGAGAAACTGGTGATCCACTTCCCAGGTGTTGGAGTCAGAGTAGAACCTTACAAGAGAATAGGTGGTAATTTTGCAAAAAAAATCTGACATTGTTCATGTTTTATTAAGATCAATACCCATCCTCTTTCCACTTAAAATCAGAGTGAAATTTACCTTCAGACAATTTCTCATTATAAAGGTATTCCAGGTTTCATTACTTTCTTCATAATGCTTTTTTACATTCACTTCTATCAAATCAAATGATTATTTGTTGCTTATGTCAGTGTTGCAGCCTGAGTCCATTTTAATCAACATTTTTAGGGCATTCAGCTTGAAAAGCACTAAGTTTGTTGTGGACATTCAGAGTTGTGGAACACGGTTAATGGCTAGTTTTAAGGATTGCTGATTGTTACTATTCAGAGACCAATCATTTGCACATTGTTTTATTATATTGAAGAAGAATCCACAAAGTAAGTTTAACAAATATTTTTGTGTTATCTCCACCACTTTTAATATCTGTTTTTTCTTTAAAAATATGTATTTTTTTCTTGGCACACCTATAATATAATACAGTGAAACTTTACAGTAGCTTTACCAAGTGCTCTTAAGGGGTTGTTAAAATAACTACAGAAAGGGAAAGGCTTAGTGCATGGTTTCTGTAAGTCATTGCAACATATTTGCAGCAAGAAACATTCAGTTTATTAAAAAAAGGAATAAAACAGATATTTAAGTAATCAAATGTAATTAAACAGGCTGAAAAACTGCTTCAGAAAAGACTGAAGCTGAGTGGAAGACGATAAAACATTAGGCTACTTTTATTAACACTATGAACTCTATAATAACATTATTTACATATTTGTTTTTGTTTTCTCTAAAGTATAGCCAAAACTACACAAAAGCCACAGTATGACTTGGCTGCAAAAGAACTTGACATAATGAATGACTTACTCATGTACAAGAGGACGTACAACGGTCTCCCCTGTGGTGTGGGCTTTGTAGAAGAGTGTATAGAGGTAAGGCAGGAGAGTGTAACGTATCGTCAGGTAATGCTTGGAGCTCCTCAGCAGCACTGAGTCGGCGCCGTAAAAAGCGGGATCCTGGGGCTGGAGGCAGAAAAACAGATTAAAGTGTTGGGGTTGATGAATGGGAGTGGATAAAAAAAAGAAAACAAAGATTTGTCTTTTACTTTCTGGGGAATACACTGGAAATAGATAGGATGTGCCAAAGAAACAACTTGTTTGAATAAGGCATAGGAGTAACTGGATTGGGAAATTGAGTAAAACAGGTCAGGAATATAACCGCTTGCTATGATATGTAAGTGGACCATAAATTCTTATATAATGGGAAAAATTAAAACAACCATTATAGATTTAGCAAAAAAAAAAAGGGCAACAAAGTGCAGTATGATTTAATTTCACTACAGTGAGTGAGGCTGATTAGCTGCTAACAGGCCATGCTTCTAACATCCAGCCAATCATTTCTGCCCTCAGCACCTCCAAGAGGCTGATGAGCAACTTGTGTGAGGTGTCTGTATCTGCCTGGTCTTGGGAGCATGGGCATTTGATGAGGGCCATGATTAGGGCAAAGTAAAGGTCACACATTAGCTGTTATGTTGGTGGGAATAGTGCATCAGATTCATCATCACCATCTTGTCCCTGACCTCCAGCAAGCACTAACCCTCATAACGTAGTTGAAGAAGACACCGTAACTCCCCCCCCCCCACCCCCCCACCCCCTTCCACGCACACACATCCACCCAAGTCCCATTTTAAGACTTGCTATTTTCTGCAGCAGTGATGAGCATGGAAATGTAGCTTAAAAAGTCTAGTTAAAGCATACGCTTTACACAGTGCTTGGTGTTTGACATTGGCTCTTCTCACATGTTATATGTGTCGACAACAAAAATAGTTAAGTTTTGGTAAGGAGGTCAGGATCTTCAGGAGGTTTTGTGCTGTTAATAATTAAAGGTCTGAATAAATCACATCCAACGGCAATGAACTATTGCGATCAAGCTCTCAGGCCTACAGTATATATGTACAGTACTATATATACTATGTACAGTATATATACTGTATATATATATATATATATCTATATATATATATATATATATATACAGTACAGACCAAACGTTTGGACACACCTTCTCATTCAAAGAGTTGTCTTTATTTTCATGACTATGAATATTGTAGTGCTTCACACTGAAGGCATCAAAACTATGAATTAACACATGTGGAATTATATACTGAACAAAAAAGTGTGAAACAACTGAGAATATGTCTTATATTCTAGGTTCTTCAAAGTAGCCACCTTTTACTTAGATTACTGCTCCACACACTCTTGGCATTCTGTTGATGAGTTTCAAGAGGTAGTCACCTGAAATGGTTTTCACTTCACAAGTGTGCCCTGTCAGGTTTAATAAATTAGATTTCAGGCCTTATAAAGGGGGTTGGGACCGTCGGTTGTGTTGTGCAGGAGGTGGATACAGTAAACAGCTGATAGTCCTACTGTATAGACTGTTAGAATTTGTATTATGGAAAGAAAAAAGCAGCTAAGTTAAGAAAAACGAGTGGCCATTATTATTTAAGAAATGATGGTCCGTTATTACGAACAATTGGGAAAACTTTGCAAGTGTCCCCAAGTGCAGTCGCAAAAACCATCAAGCGCTACAAAGAAACTGGCTCACATGAGGACCGCCCCAGGAAAGGAAGACCAAGAGTCACCTCTGCTGCGCACGATAAGTTCAAGTCACCAGCCTCAGAAATCGAAGGATAACAGCAGCTCAGATTAGAGAACAGGTCAATGCCACACAGAGTTCTAGCAGCAGATACATCTCTAGAACAACTGTTAAGAGGAGACTGTGTGAATCAGGCCTTCATGGTAAAATAGCTGCTAGGAAACCACTGCTGAGGATAGGCAACAAGCAGAAGAGACTTGTTTGGGCTAAAGAACACAAGGAATGGACATTAGACCAGTGGAAATCTGTGCTTTGATCTGATGAGTCTAAGTTTAAGATCTTTGGTTCCAACCACCGTGTCTTTGTGCAGCGCAGAAGAGGTGAACGGATGGACTCTACATGCCTGGTTCCCACCGTGAAGCATGGAGGACGAGGTGTGATGGTGTGGGGGTGCTTTGCTGGTGACACTGTTGGGGATTTATTCAAAATTGAAGGCATACAGAACCAGCATGGCTACCACAGTATCTTGCAGTGGCATGCTATTCCATCCGGTTTGTGTTTAGTTGGACCATCATTTATTTTTCAACAGGTCAATGACCCCAAACACACCTCCAGGCTGAGTAAGGGCTAGTTGACCAAGAAGGAGAGTGATGGGGTGCTGCGCCAGATGACCTGGCCTCCACAGTCACTGGACCTGAACCCAATCGAGATGGTTTGGGGTGAGCTGGACCGCAGAGTGAAGGCAAAAGGGCCAACAAGTGCTAAGCATCTCTGGGAACTCCTTCAAGACTGTTGGAAAACTATTTCAGGTGACTACCTCTTGAAGCCCATCAACAGAATGCCAAGAGTGTGCGGAGCAGTAATCAAAGCAAAAGGAGGCTACTTTGAAGAACCTAGAATATAAGACATATTCTCAGTTGTTTCACACTTTTTTGTTCAGTATATAATTCCACATGTGTTAATTCATAGTTTTGATGCCTACAGTGTGAAGCTACAATATTCATAGTCGTGAAATGAAAATAAAGAAAACTCTTTGAATGAGAAGGTGTGTCCAAACGTTTGGTCTGTACTATATATTTATATATATATATATATATATATATATATATATACACACACTGGCCCCGCTCCTGGCTTGTATAATTAGGATAAATGTCGCAGTGTTTTAAGAAGAGATTGCTGTGTGTTCCTATAAAGTACATTCCATAAAATTGTTCAACAAATTCAATCAAACCCCAACATTTTATGTTAATTTTTCATCATGTGTTGAATAAAAACTTTAACAAGGCATGTTTGATAACCTGGCACATTCAGTCTGTAGATAGGCCAATTGAGCTATGTAGATAAATAATTATCTTTTTATTTTGTATTGTATTAATCAACAGATGTATTAAAATATACAGGTCCTTCTCAAACAATTAGCATATTATGATAAAGTTCATTATTTTCCATAATGTCATGATGAAAATTTAACATTCATATATTTTAGATTCATTGCACACTAACTGAAATATTTCAGGTCTTTTATTGTCTTAATACGGATGATTTTGGCATACAGTTCATGAAAACCCAAAATTCCTATCTCACAAAATTAGCATATCATTAAAAGGGTCTCTAAACGAGCTATGAACCTAATCATCTGAATCAACGAGTTAACTCTAAACACCTGCAAAAGATTCCTGAGGCCTTTAAAACTCCCAGCCTGGTTCATAACTCAAAACCCCAATCATGGGTAAGACTGCCGACCTGACTGCTGTCCAGAAGGCCACTATTGACACCCTCAAGCAAGAGGGTAAGACACAGAAAGAAATTTCTGTACGAATAGGCTGTTCCCAGAGTGCTGTATCAAGGCACCTCAGTGGGAAGTTTGTGGGAAGGAAAAAGTGTGGCAGAAAATGCTGCACAACGAGAAGAGGTGACCGGACCCTGAGGAAGATTGTGGAGAAGGGCCGATTCCAGACCTTGGGGGACCTGCGGAAGCAGTGGACTGAGTCTGGAGTAGAAACATCCAGAGCCACCGTGCACAGGCGTGTGCAGGAAATGGGCTACAGGTGCCGCATTCCCCAGGTCAAGCCACTTTTGAACCAGAAACAGCGGCAGAAGCGCCTGACCTGGGCTACAGAGAAGCAGCACTGGACTGTTGCTCAGTGGTCCAAAGTACTTTTTTCGGATGAAAGCAAATTCTGCATGTCATTCGGAAATCAAGGTGCCAGAGTCTGGAGGAAGACTGGGGAGAAGGAAATGCCAAAATGCCAGAAGTCCAGTGTCAAGTACCCACAGTCAGTGATGGTCTGGGGTGCCGTGTCAGCTGCTGGTGTTGGTCCACTGTGTTTTATCAAGGGCAGGGTCAATGCAGCTAGCTATCAGGAGATTTTGGAGCACTTCATGCTTCCATCTGCTGAAAAGCTTTATGGAGATGAAGATTTCATGTTTCAGCATGACCTGGCACCTGCTCACAGTGCCAAAACCACTGGTAAATGGTTTACTGACCATGGTATCACTGTGCTCAATTGGCCTGCCAACTCTCCTGACCTGAACCCCATAGAGAATCTGTGGGATATTGTGAAGAGAACGTTGAGAGACTCAAGACCCAACACTCTGGATGAGCTAAAGGCCGCTATCGAAGCATCCTGGGCCTCCATAAGACCTCAGCAGTGCCACAGGCTGATTGCCTCCATGCCACGCCGCATTGAAGCAGTCATTTCTGCAAAAGGATTCCTGACCAAGTATTGAGTGCATAACTGTACATGATTATTTGAAGGTTGACGTTTTTTGTATTAAAAACACTTTTCTTTTATTGGTCGGATGAAATATGCTAATTTTGTGAGATAGGAATTTTGGGTTTTCATGAACTGTATGCCAAAATCATCCGTATTAAGACAATAAAAGACCTGAAATATTTCAGTTAGTGTGCAATGAATCTAAAATATATGAATGTTAAATTTTCATCATGACATTATGGAAAATAATGAACTTTATCACAATATGCTAATTTTTTGAGAAGGACCTGTATGCTGTCAGACGGTAGCCAGCTTCCACCATTAAAGTAAAACGGCTGCTTTACAGAAATGACTCATTTCTGACCAGCACATCCAGCTAGGCTCACAGCTGGAGGTGAGGACGTACAGGTAGAAAAATAAATTAGTCCCATCCATCTGTTGTCAGTGGGGGGCTTCTCAGCTGAAACTGTCTTGATATTTTACAACATGCTGGTATTTCGTCCGCCATATGGCACATCATATTATTCTAATCTGACATACTTCAGCAGAGCTGTTACATTTTGCTTAAGTGTAAAAGCTGCAAATATTGGTGTGTGGCGTGTGAATCTGCTTTTTTTTTACTCTGGTCCCCAGAGAGGCTATAATGTTCAGCACCTGACATTTCAAAGTTTTAAAGCCTACAATCAGAGGTCCCACTGCTCTCATTTCATAAAGCAAATGTACTAGTATTGGTGTACAACAATCTCTGTGGATAAAGAGAGTGGTTTATGTTTTTAACCACCTGGAGTTTATAGCACCAATATCGTGTTATAGAATAACGGGTATACCCTGCAGCTCTTTAGACCAAACAGGGTCAGTGCAGTACGTAAATCTAAAAGTGACACTCAAATAAAAGAACTGCAGGACAAAATGCCTTTACTATACCTTGTAGCCCTCAGCGTTGTGGTTCCGACTGAAGGGATAGAAAGCCCCAACCTGCATCCAGCGACGGCACAACTCTTCACTTGAGTCATCAAAGAATCCACAGATGTCAGCTCCAATCTGAAATGCACAGGAGGAATGCCAGGTTGACATTTCACTAGAACCTGCGTTGTGTGTCTACGTATCTCCATTATATTGTTGGACTGGAAACAGAGAGCTGCAAGGCCATAAGACAAACTCAGAGTAATAAACTCTGTGGATCCATGCTGTGGATTTCCAGTTTGATTTATTAAAATGAAAAATCTAAAGGTTACGGACATCAGTCTAAGCACCTGCTATGAGAAAACACCTCAATCTGGTGTTTAATAGATCTCCTGGAGTGTAAAAAAACCGGCACCAATGGGTGCTTGGCCACAAAATTCTCTTTTAAAATAACTTAATTCAGTTGAGATTCAATCGCAGACTAGATGTGAGCAAATCAATAGCACAATGCAAACTCCTGCTCCTTAGTCTGTTCACAGACACTCCCTGTTTTCTTTTTTGTACGACTGGGCAAATCTTACTGATTGACAGAATGAGAGAGAATTGGTCCAAATTCTATATTTTCCTTCTGTCTCCTTTGTTTGTGAAGCATGCATTTATGTGTTTGCTGAGGCTTCTAAAATCCGCTTGACAGAGTCCTACCAGGAGTAGTTGGCATCTGTAAGACCACCTGATGTGCACAGCTGGAGGAGCATGTGTGTGGTTTGTGTGTGCAGTTAGCTTCTTGTTCTTTTCTCGCTACTGTTTTCACTTGGTGCTATGGAGAAACAAACACTTGGATTGTTAGTGGCAGTCTATTTCTGCAAGTGTGTTTGTTGTGAGATGCTGTTTTTATAAAGTAGGTAATGGTAGTCTTCCAGACATTTTAATGGATGTTATGCTCGATACTCTTGCCTGCCTTACTGTCAGAAAATGCAGTGTGAAAATCGTTTAAAGGGCAGAATTGACGATGCACAAATTAAATTAGCATATTAGTATCACTGAATCATTAATTTATTTCATAAATCAGTAAGTTCATATTATTTGGTTTCATTAAACACAAAGTGATGTTTTCTAAGAGATATTTTTGTTGATTTTGATCATTAAAAAATTGTCTCTATGATTTTTGTTTTTCATAAATTACTGCATCAGTGTGGCATGGCATGAAGGCCATCAGTCTGTGGCTCTGCTGCTGGTTTAATGAAGCCCAGGTTGTTTACCAGTGTCCATTATCTCCACAGGCCAAGGAGATTTCCTTGATTCAGGAGAGGCTTAAAACAAGGAACATGACAGCTGCAGCACATCTTAAATGTCTGTGTGGTGGCTGTTGAAACATCTGACACCAACCACAGTCCATACCTTCTGAAACTCCTCCAAACTCTTGAATGGGTTTCACTTCCCAAATCTCTAAAGGCTGCTGTTGCAACTGATGTAACTAATTTTTCCGCTCAACTTTCCAATAAGATGTGTGTACACATTACTCTAAACACCTAGCTAGAAACAAACTTTTGTGGCTAACCCTTCCTCGTAAAGGGAGTCACTGACCGCTTGACAAGTGTCAAGTCAGCATTCGTCTGCATGATTGTGTAGGCTATGGTATCACCATAACACCGCATATTTGTATTAGACATAGTTTGTTTGGACTTGTGTACAATTCAAATCTTCTGAGGGTTACCAATGTAAACAAAATGAACAGTAACAAACTTCATATATATCACTTAATGTTAACTGAATCTATATATGTTGACTTTTCCATGATATTCTAATTTACCGAGATACACCTGTACATGTTAAATGAACAAATCAACATCATCTAATCACTGTTTTAAGTGACTTTTTACATTTGATACATTTTTCATTTAAAAAGTTTTAAAAATGTTTTTTGAACCGAAAATATAATATACTCTTAAAATTACTATGGCAGTCATTAAGGTATTTTTCCATGTGCACAGTGGATAAGTAATGCCAAAAGAGTGCAGTTAAGTGATATTTAAAAAAAAAAAGTCTATACATGTTTTTATTGTTATTTTTTTTTTTCTATTTTGTGTTGTTTAAGGTTATACATTGGATAAATAGGATCTAATAATTATTGTGCACAACAGGGTGAGGTAGGGGAAAGAGAAGCAGCAAAGAAGAGTGAACAATGAAACTGTTTTGTTCATATGCCTATTCTCACATTTAAATTGTCTATAAACAATAAAGGTGAATCAACAGTGAATCAACACTTACTGCTTTAACATTTGCAAGGAAGATAGCCATCCGATATAAAATTGTATTGCTAAATAGTGGTGGACCTTAGATATGTGTGCTATCTTTGACCTCACTGCCATGGATGTAATTAATTATTAATTGCACACTGTTCTTTTAGATTTTTTTAGGACAGTTGACAGTTGAGGCAGTAGTTACACCAAGTCAAATTTAGACTTAGCCTTTTTTATGGTGTGCAAATTCCTAGAGTTGCAGAAACTCAAAATATATAACCATCTTTGGTTTATTGATGATCCTGTCATGGCAGCCAGTTAGTAAAATTGTTTTCTTTCGTACTCTTCTTAGTTCATGTTTGTCTATGTATAAGTACGAACTGGCCATGTGGTACTCACATAGGGAATTCCAAAAAGCCCAAACTCCAGCATGCCAGGAATAGCCCATTTTATGTCGTTCCAGTTGGCACCATTGTCACCCAGCCAATGCCCTGAATATTTCCCCACACCTGGGAAGGAGGAGCGTGTCAGCATCAGCGTACGGTTTGACCCGAACACACGTTTCAGGGCTCTGTGAGATTGGAAGGAGACAGGATAGAATCAGTTGAGATGGGGGTTATTATGATGCAAAGGACGTTGGAACCATAAACAAAAGATTACAAAGGGTAAAAAAAGATAGCGAGCATGTGCACACCACACAACCATCAGTGTTTGCAGAACAAAACACACAGACATGCAGACTTGAAGTGCCTTTCTTCCCTTTTCAGGCTTTATGCTATTGTTTAGCTTGTGAGAAATCAAAGCTGCATTGATCTCCAAGACAATACAAAGTCTTGCTGATGTTTACAAAATGTGTCTCCTGCCAATATTACATTTTCATTAGAGGAAAGGGGGAGAAAAACAGGAAGAGAATAAAAAATAGACAAATGAATTGTGAGCTAACTTTACTACAAAAGTAGTGATTCAGCAAATTGTCTTTAGTGGGATTATATTTCTGAGTCTCAGGTGGGTTTGTGTTTGACTTGTGTGAGTGTGGGTGTGGGCACATGTAGTGCTACAGTGGTTTTACAGAGCACACACATCTTCTGCCTTTTATTATGAACGAGTACACTGTTCGAAGTGACTGGTAATAATGAGACATTCTAGTTTCTTTACAGTGCATAAGAACTACAAATTCAGGCCCATAATTGTTTATATATTTTAAATAACCTAAGCTTTTTATTGCACTTCTTAATTTGTTTTACTGCAGTTTTTGTTTTCTTTGTGGACAACCTTATTATTGACTGATTAACATATCCTTAGGGTTTGCCTCTGCCAGATGGACACACCTCACATTTTTTACACTGAAACGTAATCTCTGAATGTAGCACTTTTTGAATTATTTTAGCACTCTTGAAATCTTACAAGCAAAGGAAAATCCTAAGCAAACCACAAATGTCAATCCAGTGCTCATTTCTATAGAAATAAGAAATATATTTTAGCATTGAAGACTTTCTTCATTCGGTTTGCATGTTCTCCCCTTGCATGCGTGGGTTCTCTCTGGGTACTCTGGCTTTGCCCAACAGTCCAAAAACATAACTGCTAGGTTAACTGGTCACTGTAGATTAGCCTTAGGAGTAAGTATGTTCATGCATGGCTGTTTGTTCTGTATGCCTCTGTGTTGTTCTGAAATGGACTAGTGTTCTGTCCAGAAGGTACCCCTCCCTCTCGTCGAAACTGGTAGGCACCAGTTTTTGGATGGATGGATGGATGGATGCATGCATGGCCATCCAGAGAAAGCATAAACTTGAAAGCAAAAAGAAAATGTTGAAAAAAAAAATAGTAAATACAGGAAATTTATTTTAAAAAACGTATTTCTTCCATGAATGAATGCAAGTCTATTTGACATTCAGCTTAAACAGTGTTGGGTTTACTAAATAGATTGAAAATACAAGAATCAGCTTAGTATTTTCACTTTGAAACCTGATGTGCTCTGAGCAACTCTTTTTGGTTCTTTAAAGTCTTGCCTCGTGGTTTGCCTTTGTTTGAAATTCTAGACAGATGTGCCCTGTTATTTGATACATCTGCAAGTCCAATGCAGAGGCATCCCAGATCTATTTAACAAACGTAATATTACTTTAAAGTGTATCACATTTATTTTCATAACTTCAATAAAAGTTATTCAAACATTGGCCTGCAGACTGCCTACATGATACACATAATATTAAATATACATTGAGAGGATTTTTTTTAGGGGGGCATAAAAGGGCAATTATTTGTCATAAAGTGAACATTTGTGCTGTCTTTTGGCAGATATCCATGATCCACATGAATTTCCATGCTCCAGTGATTATGCCCTATACTCACAATGATGCCCCTTTGTAGGTATGCGAACATAATGGGCCATCAAACAGTTCAGTGCCAAACTTCAGATGAGAAATTCAAACACTTTGGAAGCTGGGCTCATTAAAACATATTTCTGCACATGGTATCCGACTTACAATTTTCTAATGTAGCCATTTAATATAATTTGGAGCAGGGTCTAAGTCACTGCAGTACAATGAACTAACAAAACTATAGCATGCCAGTTTTTGGATTATTTTCAGGGTCACTGCCCAATACTATCTAAATTTAAACTGGCTTTTTAGTATTTTTTGTTTTTTGGGTGTTTTTTTCACTGTTTTTCACACTCGAAGGTACATTTTGTTTGCCGGTGCCTTATTGCTCTAGGGAGGAAGCAGTGGGTTGGCCATTTAATCAACAAGCTAGTCATACTACTCCTGTCACTGATTATCGATGCACTCACTTATCAGTGGCCAGCACCATAGAGTAGCCGTACAAACTGTGGACATCATAGTGGTCTCCCCAAGCCTGCTTGGCATCCATACAGAGGGTCTTACTGTACATCACCTCATCCAGAATCTCTGAGGGAAGGGAAAAGATAAACAAAGTAAGACAAACTAATGATGTAAGAAACAAAATTCAATCACTCCAAATCTTAAAGCTGAAATCAGCTTAAGCATCTGCAGGGTGCGGTGAAAGGGCAAAGAGAGAATTTGAGAGACCCTGCTACAAAATGCTAAATAATTTCTTAGCAATAAGGAGAAGAAATTAATCAACTAAGAGAAGAGGAGGAGATGGATGGTTGAGGAGGAGTGCACTAAAAAGGGTAATACAAGGGGAGCACTCATCCATGCAGCTATGATCATGCTGCCTAGGACACTGCTAGAACAGAAGCTATTCCAGTGGTCAGCAGTGTCTTAGACAGCACGATCATTATCAAGGTTCTTCACCAGGGACCCACTGTTTCTTTAATTTGCATAGTGAAAGCACTTATATGTAAGGGCCAAAAGTGGCACAATCCATTCAATAAAAAAGTTTGTTGTTGTAAATGTTATATTTAAATAAAATTTGAAACAAATACATACAATTAAATTGATCTATCTCATATACATTAATAAATGCCTAAATATGATATTAAAATATGAATATTTTAATATATATATATATATATATATATATATATATTATTAATATTTCATATTTATTTATTTCTAATTTTATTTGAATCATCACTTATGTTTCCCTTGGTTTTTTTTTAACGTGTCACTGTTGGCCCTTCATAAGAATAAGCATTCACAGTATGACATAACAGAAATGCAGGGGACCAGCAAGATTTAGTATGGTTTTTGTCTTTATGCAAATTATTAAAATACAATGTCTTACTTGGAGTGTAGGGAGGGTAGTTGAGTTTGTTATCAACACAGCCATTTTGTGAGCCTTTCTTGAAGTTAGCCACTTCGTTCATGTCCTGAAAGTGCATATAATAGACAATACATAAAACAAAATGGTAAGGGCAAATTGATAACTTTAATAAGGAGTTATTATTGTCTCTTGATTTCTGCAGGTATTTTGGGAAGCTATGATCCTTTTCCCAGGTGTTAACATGCTGAATAAAGAGACTATTCCTAACCATCATCTTTTTTTTCAAGAAGTCAATAGATCTGGCTTGACAAAAGGACAAATAAACTTTTGGTTGAAATTGATTGATTGATCACTGAGGCTGGGTACATCTATTTATGTGTTTTGCTAAAAATGGTCTGAGTAATCAGAGTCCAAACCACAACTTCAGTTGAGAAATCATTATCAGTACAGATTTCAATCTGGTTTTGTCTTACTGTTACTCGATGCTGTGGCGCTCAACCCACAGAAAAGTAATTGCCACAAAAAGGATCAGAAAGTTATGCCTGGCTGAGTACTTGTAATTGGCTGCAGAATAATGTCAGGATGTTCAGAATTTGTGGCTATTCAGCAGCTAATTACTGAGATCGCTTTATGTTTCTGAAAATCCACTTACAATCCAGAGGGCATCGTGTTTGATCTCCTGGTAGAGTCGTTCATACTCATCTACCCACCAGTCGATGCAGTTCTGGCTGGTGTAATCTGGGAATACCGTTTCTCCTGGCCAAACCTACAATTGAGAGAATGCATGAAAACTATTTGTTTCTGAGCAATACAGTTTAAAATTGTTCCAGACAAAACCGTGGAAACATTTGTTTAGTATCCACTTTGCAAACAGCATTTTATTTTTTCTCACCTGTTAAAATTTGTTTTATTCTGTTATTCAAATGTTTTTAAATGTCTGTAACCACAGGTTAATGGAGCATGATCTACTGAAATTATAGTGGGTTTTATGCTTGTCGGGCTGAGAAACAGCTCCGAGATGTAGAAATAAGAAAGAAAGGAAGTACTAAGAGAAGGGGTGGGATTGATGAGGGAAAGGTGGCAAAGTAGAAAGGGGATAAAGAGCTGGACGAGTTGAGGAAGAGAACAGAGAGGAGAAGAAATCAATAATGCAATGGAAGTCTTGCGACGTGACTGTGTGTTAGAAGTCATCCTTAATGATGTGTATTGAGAAAAATGATTAATCCACACAGAGAGAGTGTGAGACTTTCTATATACCTGTGTGTGTTGGTGTGTATGCATCTTCTGTGTGTAAACCATGCTGTGGATATAAAATCTCGAGGTTGCTCCACTTTGGGTATCTATACCTTTATTTCTGTAGACATTAACTTTCTACAAACAGCCTGGTTTGTAGCAAAGGTATGAATTATGCCTATGTACACTCACGTGCACACACACAGATTTATGAGCAGATGCTTTTGGCACGTGGTAAGAACTCCAAGGTCGGAGCTTATTGATAGACTGTTACGGATGCCATATTTCTTTTATGAGGCATTTGTTCCCTTACTCCAGGATTTTGTCAACTACAGATGCCTGCTGATGGTTTCTACAGGGCAAATACTTTAAACAAATCAACTGGTATTTGTCACTGCATACCTTCTGCTATCTTTTTCGATTTCTGTGTTCTCATTGCTGTGTTGGATTTTGTCGCTTTGCTTTTGGCTGTTTCTGTGTCCCTTTACCCAACCTTTCTCCAAAAGTGATTTTCTTGATTCCACCTCGTCTGTCCTCTTGATAAACCCTTGTTGTTTGTTTCCTACATCTCATTGTGGATGGATTCCTGTGTAATTGTCTTGTCAGCTGCTCAGTTAGACAGACAGTCTAACTGAGCAGCTGAGTAGCTTCACACTGAAGGCATCAAAACTATGAATTAACACATGTGGAATTATATATTGATCAAAAGAGTGTGAAACAACTGAAAATATGTCTTATATTCTAGGTTCTTCAAAGTAGCCACCTTTTGCTTTGATTGCTGCGTCGCACACTCTTGGCATTCTGTTGAGGAGCTTCAAGAGGTAGTGACCTGAAATGGTTTTCGTTTCACAGGTGTGCCCTGTCAGATTTAATGAGTGGGATTTCAAGCCTTATAAATGGGGTTGGGACCATCAGTTGTGTTGTGCAGGAGGTGGATACAGTACACAGCTGATAGTCCTACTGAATAGACTGTTAGAATTTTCTTTACTTAGCTACTTTTCTTTTGCCATAATACAAATTTTAAAGCTTAACTCGAGCTTAAAATATTGCTGTTCGCGATCTAACTGCTGTGACATTATCACAATTTTATGCCTAAAATGATAACTATCTGCAACTATATCATCTTTTCTCTCTTCTGCCACTTCAAAAGAAGGAGAACACATTTTGGTCAAATATTTTCTAAATTCTCTTAAAATCTTTTACAGTTACACCTTACCTTAAACATCATAGTGATATTACATATGTTGCAAATTGTAGATGCTGCATAAAAATCATCAATTCTAATTGTTTGTGTTAAAAAACATGATGTTTATTTCATGAGATAAGTCTTTCTCCCACTCTCAGTTGCTTAGCAAGACCTGCAGCAGTGGTTACCCACCCAGCCCTCACAAGAAAGTTTAAGGTAAATTAAATTTCTGGGAAAATAAATACAATTTTTTAACTATTATTATTCTGGGTCTCATTGTCGAAATTTTCCTTCTGTATCATGGACACAGTCACAAAAAGGAAAAACAAGGAAAACAGAGCATTAGCTAGACCTGTTGCAAATTAAAGTGTACTGCATATTAAGCATAATCTGGGTACAGCTCCAAGGAATTCTATATCAGTGAAGGGTTTATGGGAGGCTACACACTCATGTAAAAAAAACATAAAAAAGAACGAAAAGTGTTGAGGTTGGCTAATGTGTGGTTTGTAGTATTAAATATTATGAGCATCCAGTGCTAATCTTAAAGGCCTATTATATTAGAAGTTAAGTGTGAAAATAATGAAGGGTATTTTTGTGCATTGAGTTTGGAGATAAAACAACTGCAGACAAGTTGAGGCTGGATGTACTGCTGATGTGTGGCCAGTGGTGTGTGTGGTCTGGAGGTTGGGAGAGCAAGATAATGGGCGTAGGGGGTTGGAGAAGAAGGGGCACATCCAGGATGCCGCTGTATGTCTTTATAGTATAGAGACAGCAAAGATTGTTTTGAAAAAGCCAGTCCATTTTTAGAACGAAAGCACATTCAATAATATAAAAGTGAACTATAATGAGTCATATTCACTTGTTCGGTCTGTTTGTACAGACCTAATATAGCTTTCATTTAAAAATGGGTACATGCAGATAAACTCGCAGGTAGTTTATTTTTTTTTCTCTATCTCACATACACATGGTTGCACACATTTGAACACTCAATCTGTCATGCAGTGACTCAGAACATTTTAAGATGAAACACTAATGCGGAATCAAATCATATGTTTGACCAGTTCATGAAACAGCATGAAAAGGCGATTAGTTTTGGGACTAGGCCTAATCGTGTGTGTAATCAAAGCTAACAATATAAAAGCAGGGGAGCAACATACTTTTGCTCCCCACCTCAATACTCTGCAGGAAACAGCTTGACAAATGTGTGTTCTGTGGGAAAAAGGATAACAAATAACCTTCTGTGGGCTTAAATGTCTGTTCAGAAATATTAGCTTGCTTGATGGAGGCAGTGAAATAATTACACAAGCACATATAGTTGGGTGTATATCATAGGATTAGCATGGTGCAAGTTAAGCTACAAAATATGTCACAGAACTTCCACAAAGTTCAATTTTTGAATGTTCTGGAACCTGTAGATTCTAGATCTTATTTGAACATCCCCATCTAATAATCAGTACCCAAAACAAAACTTTTTTTGTTGTTTTTACCTGCCAATAAATTATGATCATAAGAAAAATAAATATCTGGCCTTCTTTTTACTATTCATGTCAAGTTCCATAAGAGTTCAAAAATAATTCCCATTTGAACAAATAAAATGGTTTAGAGATTTGACCTTTTTCAACACTTTGTATGCAAGTGTATGGGAAAACATAACAAATTTGTTATGACATGACAAAAATCACCTCATTAATATTGTTCTATCTTTAAAAAAACAGCTTACCTCTCCTACAAGAGGATTTTTTCCATCTGACTGAAAGACCCAAGCACTCTTCTCTTCACCACGGTCATACGACTCATATGGAGCACCCCCTACCCTTTTACTGGTGGCTATTGCAGGATCCTGGGGGCAGGAAAACATGTTAAGAAGAATGACAATTGTAAAAAATACTATGCATTTCCAGACTTAGATCAATAAACACAATTCTGTTGCCTTGACTAACTACAATGATGGATTTTCATTATAACAGGAGAAGAAGAACCCATTCACTCATTGGTGTGTCTGATTTGGAAAACAAAACATAATGCAGGTAGATATTTCCATTATGTCACAACCATCAAATGTCTAAATAGAAAATGATAATGGTTTTGATGTCTGAACAAATTATTTTTAAAATTATCAATTTTATTTGAGGATGTCTGTATTTAAAAATAACACACATAATCATAGTTTAAAAGAAAATTCAAACTGGCCCTAAAAATAATTAGAATTCACCTAAACCATGAAATGAAAGGTCCATCTTTGAATAAACATTCAAGTGTTTGAATTATTATTCTGTGTGATTTACATTATTTTGTGAACAATGCAAGTGCTCTTACCAAGATAAGGATGTACCTCTGTCCTTTTTCATGGAGGTAGTCAGCAAACTGAGGCAACTCCTGGAAGTTCACTTTGTCATAAGTGAAATCTTTCTTGTCCTCCATGTAGTCTATGTCAGTGTACTGAATGTCCTGTCAGCAGAAAAGTAAATCGTATAAAATGTCTGTTATATATCTATTTTCTCAGCAGCTATAAAAACCTTACCTCACATTATTTGAATTTAATTAGATATGTAAGGCTTGCATGACAATGCAATAGCTTATTCCAAGTGTAAAATGCATTTACAAGTTTGGTCAAGTGTACTAATAAATAAATTCAAAAACGATTTAAAGTATTTTTATTTACAAATTGTTTTTTTTCAAATATGGAAAGAGGAATTTAATAATTTTAATACAATGATATGAATCAAATCCTCCTTCTAAGATTGCACAATTTTATTTGAATAAAAAAGAGTTAATATGCCTGCAATAAAACCCCATTACAGAACTTTATCAATGAATAATTACTTTTGCATTAGAGCTTTAGAAATATCATGTAGATCAAAGGTATTTGAGTCTTAACACACTAAACATTAAAGATTACAAATATCCTCCGCCAAACTAACTATTAATGTCCAAATCCAATCATAATATCTGGGTCCCAATCAATAAATGTTTTAATGATTGATAACCGCATTCCTTGGGTACACTCCAATCCTGATTAGAAGTAAATCCTAATAACTCGCAGTACACCAGCAACTCCTGTTCTGATTTTACACACACCTATATTGGAGCTGTACACCTGCATTTTGTGCAATTAAAAGAAAATATGTTGGAGATCTAACAAATCTGTTTTTGTTTTTTTTGTGACAGTAGTGTGTTTCACCATTTACAATGATGTTCACAGTAAAAGAGAGACTATATTGGCTGCTACTGTCTGTCTCTGTACTCCCTGTCTGTCATGTCCCCCATTCTAAAGTGCAGTGCTGCATTATCCTGAGAGAGCTATCTGTGACTAGTCTTTGAATTGTATGAAATTTAAGAAAAATTTGTGAGTTTATGAAGCAGAAGAAAAAAATTTTTACAGCACTAGATTAATTGGACATTAATGGTGACGTTTGAGTCATCTTGTGACAAAAATGTCAGAAGACTACTTATTAAAACACAGAGGGAACAAAAAGCCAGTGCCAGCTTTGCATCTGAGCACACTCCACATAAAAAACAATATCAGCAGGAGCATAGAGAACATAGCTGTATGTGTTAAGTTAGACATGTTTCTGGAAATAAATAATACAGCTGTGCACATTTTATGTTACATGTTATGTGAACATTGTGCGGACCAGCATCCTGCGAAACTAAGATTGAATCTCTATCTCTCTCTCTCTCTCTCTCTCTCTTTATATATATATATATATATATATATATATATATATATATATATATATATATAAATATATATATATATATAGACCAAAGATCAATTGACCAGGTTCTTTTTATTATCTCATTCATCCTGTACTGAATTTTTAAAATACCAAAGGTTTGGACACACCTTCTCATTCAAAGAGTTCTTTATTTTCATGACTATGAATATTGTAGCTTCACACTGAAGGCATCAAAACTATGAATTAACACATGTGGAATTATATACTGAACTAAAAAGTGTGAAACAACTGAAAATATGTCTTATACTCAGGAGACCATCCGCCGTCTCATCAGGAGCATGTCCAGGCGTTGTAGGGAGGTCATACAGGCACGTCGAGCCCACACACAATACTGAGCCTCATTTTGACTTGTTTTAAGGACATTACATCAAAGTTGAAATGCCTAATTTTGTGTGTGATTCCAAATCCAGGCCTCCATTGGTTAATAAATTTGATTTCCATTGATGATTTTATATATATATATATATATATATTACAGCTGGTCTCATGAGTTCTACTTCATTTCATTTGTCCATATGGCTTGAAAGTCTGTGCCAGATGCTTCTCTCTGACAGTAACCACCTCCATACGTATTAAGAAAAACTGTGTTAATATCATTTGTGCTTTATCTGATGTACTAGATGTGAAATAGTTAAATGTTTTAAGGGAATTTAAAAGATACAGTTAGATTTTTGTCAGAGTAATTAGAATTAAAAATACACTAAAAACTAAAAAGTTTTTTTATAAAAAGATCTTCTTACAGTGACGTACTATCATATGCCCCACAAAGATAAGAAGTGAGGTTCATTTCCAAGAAAATGTCAAGCAAACCTGATATTTATCACATGGCTTAGTGACAACGCGTTACTGGCGTATTTTTAAAATTCAGTAGAGGATGAATGAGATAATAAAAAGAACCTGGTCAATTGATCTTTGATCAGTGCTAACATTTGTTGGCACTTGAAAGATTGTGGTTCCTGCATTGAACCTATACAGGCCAACAGACTCTCCATTATATGACAGAGAGCTGGATTACCCAATCTAAGCTAAAGGCCATCCCTATCACTCAGGCTGTCTGTCGAACTCTTGCTCCAACCTTCATATCGTGTCCTCACAGACAGTGCAGTGGTTTGAGTCTCTTGCCTCTGGAAGCGCACAGGGGTTGAAATTCAAAAACAGGTTTACAAGGTGAGTTATCAGTTGCTTCCATTTCCCTTCCTGGAAGCTATAAAGCAGTGGTAATAGTTAAAGAAGCAACGCTTTTCTGTACCAGGCATTGCCACTACTTTATATTGGGTTGTAAAATGAATAAGTTTTAAAGACCTTTTTTTCTCAGTTTTGATTTCGTGGGCTAGGATTAATTTAAAATGTTAAGATATTCTTTTAGCAGTAAAACAGTTATCACTTTTCCACTGTAAGTGTTGTCATTATATCTAACTTAATGTGGGTTTATTATTTACTCACAATGGGACCATAAAAGCTGTACAAACAAATTAGAAATGTATATGGCGGTTGTTTAGCACTTGTAGATAAAAGCAGTGATACAAAGTGCTTACCAATTTTAAAATATGGCAAAATTAGATTGGAGTTATAGTTTGGTGAGCTCCTGTCAGTTTATAAAAGGCTGGAAGAAAATCTTGTAAGGGGGGTGATGAAGGAAACTTAAAAAATAAAAAAACAAGCATCAATTGAAAGAAAACCAGATCTTACATATGGGAGGTCCACAGCCCGATTCCTCTCCACTGTGGCCTTGACTTCAGTGAGGTTCCCGTAGTTCCACCGAGAAAGTTGAAAGCCCAGGGACCAGTAGGTAGGAATGACAGGCCTGCCAATGAGCTGGAGAGCAGGATTGGGCATGATCATATAGTTCTAAAGCTTTTACAGTGCTTAAAGTAATCAGGGGCCCATGAATTTATAAAATAAAAATATCACCTCAAGGAACTCCTGCACCACGAGTTCAGGTGTGTCCCCAAACACAATGTAGAAGTCAAGGATTCCTCCGATGGTCCTGTAGGTCACTGCTGGGGCAGGCTGCAGCGTCACCTCTGAAAAGTAGAAGAAAAAAAAAGATTCATAAAATGACAGCTTGGCGCTCTTGTTGAAAGCTATATTAGGCCGGCTGTACAAGCAGACCATACATGTGATTATGACTCATAATAGTTCATTTTCATATGATGAAAGTGATTTCGTTCTAAAAGCGGACTGGCTTTTTCAACAGTTCAGTGTATTTGAAGAAATCCTACTGCTGTCTTAACAATAAATTATTGATGTGGAAAAAAAATAACATAAACCTTTTCCTTAATGTAAGTATAAAGAAAAAATGGCTAAGTGTGGCAGTGGACTTTTTTGTTGTGGTCTTTAGTCTTCTTCAGCCATTATTTATCCTCTTTGATTTGTGAGCACAGATCTTTGATTGAGGCAGCAGAAGCTTTATAAATTAAGCTCGTGTCGAGTCTTTTTGAAATTCTTTTTATTTTCCTGTTATATACTATAACAATGTGCCCAACCTTTTCTTTTACTGTTGGTTTAAGCATTTTCTACAGCACCCTCCATATTTCTTGGCACCCCTGGTAAAGATGTGGTTTATCTCCTCCTCGAGATAAACATGCTTCTGCCCCCAGCCTTATTTGTCAAAGTTCTACTTGTTGTAAACTTTTTAATTATTGATGACTGCAGACATGGGCAATCTTAGGCAAGAAGCTTTTTCATACAGCCATTTTCTGACATTTGAATATCAATGCACATTTGCCATATGTTTGAGTGGCATGTCCTCTTGTTTTTCCCATTCTGAAATGTCGCTAGGAGAAAAAAAGTCCTCCGTTTTATTTCATGGTTATACCCTACTACTACTAATCAAGTTTTTTACCAGACTGGTCGACTCAAAAAGCTAAATAATAAATTTTTATAAAGGATGCATGTGAATTTATTTGACAGAAGGTCGGCGGTGCCAGTAAGTGTGGCACCAGTAATTTAGATAAAAACTTGTATTTTCTTTATCTAATAAATGTACTCAAATTAAAGGTTGGATTTCTCTAAAATTTTATTTCTGAGATTGAACTTCTAAAAAAACATGAATAATGCTTCATGCCTATGTTTTATCATGCATTGCAACTGAAAGAGCATGTAGACTCTGCTCTTAAACACACTGCTGTCTTTTCATGCTGCGTTTTTTTAGTCACTGTGAACATCCCCGAGGAGAGTGAAACACATGGAAAGTGTGTGTTGTGTGTGCACATGTCAGTGTTTATCTTTACCCATGGCATTGCTGTTGAGCAGAAACACCCCAAATGACTTTCCGCTCTCATCTTCCAGACAGAGGAAGAAGGGATAGTGTCCATAGAGGTTGTGTGTTCCCTGCAGGAGAAAAGGATGAAGGGATGTGGGACAGAGCTGTGAAATGCGGGAGGGATGTGGGAGACTCACTGCAACTGATGGGGGATGACTACATTGCCTAATTAGATCATGAGACATTCAATGAAAAACATTTTGAAGAGTAGAATGCAAAGATGTAGGGGTCACATGTGCACAAATGCACAGATATTTCAGAGTTAATTGGTGTTGAAGAGACTTGATTTACATGTTTCATCTACATCAACAGTGTTGTGATTGCATGTGCAAGTCCTTACCCCATTAGGGAAAGCATCTCTTGCAAAAATGGGCCAAGTTCTCCAGTTCGTGTCATGGAGATATCTCTGATGTACATGTTCACCCAGGCCATAGATGTTGTGAGATGGCAGCCTAGCAGACAGCTGTATGTACTGGTCCGCAAACACAAGTGGAGCCATTGTGGTGTCAAACCTTAATGTGTTTAGAGAAAATAAACACAGATGTGAGAGACAAGATTCTGATGTGAAAAAAATGGATTGGTCAGTTGAGAGAGATGGTGAAAAATAAAACAAGAGTATGATGCAGTGAGAAGAGAGAGCAGAAATAAGACAAGGAATTGTGGAGCTGTTATTGCAAAGAGAAAAAAAACAGGTCATCTCATCAAGCTCTAATAAGCCCTCTGGGCAGCATTTCTTCAATACAAGACATGCACTGGTAGTTGAAATACTGAAACTGCAAACAGCTGTCAAAACCTATAAGTAAAGGTTGACAATGCACTAAATATACTTTGTCAATTAATAACCACAGTAAACATAAGTTAGAAACAGAGTGTTCGTTATCACTCATCGCGATAGGTTATATAACACAGTCAGTGTAATAGTGTTCCTGTAAAGAGACATATCTTTTTACAAGAAGCTTTCATTATGACAATAGAACGCCCACATGGCAGCCACACAGACAGAAGAGGAGAATCACGACTTCACCGTATGCACAATCAGTACTTGGTGCAATTAGTTATCACAATCCCCTTTTATTGACCATATGGTTAAATGTTTTATATTTTTAAAGTAAATATTTAATCCTGATTATCACTCAGCAAACCTTTTAAAGATATATATACATATCTGATAATGTGTCTATATCAGATATGTATCTATGTCTATATATACATATCTGATAATGTGTACTTTGTGCTTTTTGAGATAAACTCAACATTTTAAAAAGGCATATCTGCTTGGATAGAATATGGATCAGTAATAACGCACAACCACTAATAGACTGAAAACAGAGTTAAAACAATATTCAAATTGAGCAGCTAATCCCAAGAGTAATATCAGCTCTCCTGGTTCAAGGTGAGAAGAGCTGTGGAAAATTCACCAATAGGGGCACAATACTTCTTTGTGCTAAAGCAAAAGTTGTGATCTCAGAAAACCAGTTTACATACAGTGCATTGCCTGTGAGTGGAAAGTTAAAATGTCTTTAAGTGGAGTCTGGCCAACATTTAGCTCTGCAATCAGAGCAATATGGAAATTCATATATCACTAAATTGTTTGACTATACAAATCTTAGCAATAGTATGGATTTGTTTTAGAGTACATAGGTAAATTTACATTAAGGCAGCATTGCTTTCTGTCTCAACAACCTGAAAGTGTGGTTGAAGACACAAAGAATAGAGCAAACTCCCTAAGCCTGAAAGCCTGTATGTTTGGAAAGATGCCACATGCTAAAAAGGGTTAATTTTCTAGGTGTTTTTAGGGGATAAAAAAGGACAAGGACTTGCCATTCTGAAATAGCCAAGCAAAGGTGACTCTTCATAGACATTAGTCAACATCTATATTTTTCTATTTGGTGTCAAATTTCCACTGTAAAAAGGTTTTACTAACTTTAGTTACTGTACAGTAGGCTTCGATTTGAATCAAAATATGTGTATTTAGGTTGTTCAGTGTTCATGCATCTATTTTGCCAATTATTAATCATCTTTTTCCTGATTCTTACCACGTAACAATGGAAAATCAACTTATTTGTGTTGCATGTTTGCACTGCCATGCCAGCATTTTCTGCAGCTATAATAGTGCTAACTAACTAAAGCACAAACATTTCAAGCACAACTTAAAAATAAATTTTCATGGCTGATACATTCATTGACATTGACTCTATTATATAAAAAAAATATTTTGTTTTTAAATTGTGTGGTGAATGGTGGATTCTTTTCCAGGTTGGGTTTCAACCTTGACTCTGATGACTCTCACCTTGAGTTACCTTTTCCTTCTGCATCCTTTCCATATAATATGAATAGAGACTTTATCTTTTTAGGAATACAAAAAAAGAAAGAAAAAAAACAAAACATTTTGAGTTTTAAAAACTTCAATTTAGGGGCAAACAGGAATCTGTTAATCAATTAGCCACCTTGGAGTTAATCTTCACCCCCAATAGACAGCCATATTTTCCTACAGTGCTTAAATTGCAAAATACATGGGGAGTAAACTCCCCCATTGACTGGACACATAAATATGGAAAAGAAAACTCAGAGGTGTAACTGACAGATAAGTTTATTTTGAGTGCTCGCATCACTCCTCACCCTGGGAGATGAGGTATATGGCCCATGTCAAAAGCTGCTTCTGCATAGATCTTTAATAAGGAATAGGGATGCTTAGATGGTGAGCGGGGGTGGGGGTTGTGAGGAGGGGGATTGAGGTTCTTCGAACGCTACTCTCTAACATTTGACATGTTACCACTTTTGAAGTCTTTAAGACTTCAGGGCATACAGCGGGTGAATGCATTTGACAGGCTGTGCCTCCACATTGCTTTTCTTTACCCTGTAACAAATGCATATAAGAGATAGACGCTTAGTCACCCATAATTCCTATATTAACGCACCAACAATACCCAGTGTGCCAACTTTAATCCTTTCTCTTTATCTGTATCAACCCATAATTTTGCATTATATGAAATTGGAGTAGATGTGCTAATGACTGAATTAAAATGCCATGTTCCTTTGTTTTAAGCATAATTTCTAAATGTAAAATCAATCTTTTGTTTTCCCTGTAAGAAAGGATAATCAGCCAAATCATCCAAGTTAAATAAACACCATTAATGGGAGGCAAAAGATTTGCACACAAAAGCCATAAGCATTAATTTCAAGGCTGATTCAGGCAACATGTGTTATTGTTTATTATTTATTATTATTATTTATTGACCTTTGTTTATGCTATTTCTCAGAAACATACCTATTCTATAGAGTAGTTATGATGGTAATAATTTGAAACTTAAGGGGAGAATGCATACCAACCCACACATTTCTAAGGGGCAGTTTAATATTGTGATGTCAGCATTGGCCTATCAAGTTTTCCCTGAACTGACTTTAACACCATTAGTCATCTATATTTTACAATGGGAGATTACCATTTGTCAATCCTTGATAATAATGCATGAAAACAAGATGATGTGCTGTACAGCCCACTTTAAATGATTTCAGACATAATTACAGCGGATGAGGAACACAGGATCAATGATATTCGTCTGGCAACTTTCATTTTCAGTCCTTTAAGCCTGGAGGGAGGCATCTAGTAAGCATTAAGTTAGACACTAAATCAAGTTTTCAGCAACTCATCTTCTCTGATAGATTACAAGTTCTATGACACATGATGACCTTCACAGTTAAAACCATACAGTCTTCCTGCACATTGATTATAATGTCCCCTTAATATTATTCATATCTTCAGTTTATTGCCTGTGAAGTGCCTGCTTCCCTCTTCAAAACTGTATTCATACAACCTAACCACTACACGAATGGCTCAGTATTTAAAAAATCCAGAGAGATGACTGATTTTATAGTGTATTTGGTTGGATATTAAAATATGCATAACTGCTATCATCTGTTTAGTCTTTTCAGTCAATGACATTGTGGGGTTTTTGTTTACCCTGTTTACATCCAAGACAAATAACAAAGGACCCTCATGGCAACACTCACAGGACTTTCTTGTTCTCCTTTCTGCGTACAGTCAGACCAAAGGGGTTGTTTGTGATCTCAAGTGTGTCACTGATAGGGCTGGTGGGGTTGCTTTTGACTGTTCGGATGTGCTCATGTGGGACCTCGAACCTCTTGCTTTTGGAATCGTAGATCTAAGGGAAAAGAAAGAGCCAATCAGGCAGTGTCCTATCTCCTGGTCACCTTCACACTTTCTGATGTATACCTCAATTTTTTTTTGCATTTTGACAAACAGAGAGAGAGAGAGAAAGAGATGGAGTCTGTCAGCAATCACCTTAAAATGAAGTCGATTGCTTGTCTGCATTTCTGCGTGCAGTGTCAGCTCCTGTATGTCGGCACCAAACAGAGAGGGAGAGGCCATTCTCTTCATTTCAGCATGAAGCTCTGCAGAAGAAAACACATTTATTAATGCTGTAGCATATATATCATTTAAATGATAAATTGTTTAATATTTAAATTAAATATTCCACTATGACCAAGCAGTTTAATCTATTTCTCCAAATTATATTTAAATAAATTAAAATTTTTGGAATACAGTAGCATCGTTTGATAAGTTGGGGCCTGGATTTGTGGGCAGTTTTTAAATGTATGTATCATGGAGGTTCTTTTCATGAGTCTAAATAACTTAGATATCCTGCATGTCTGTAACAGTAAATTAGAAAACTTACTCACTCTTTCTATTAATGATGTTAAAAATAATTTAGACAGCACATCTTATCATTGGTCTCATCTAAGGGAAATTCTGCTAAAAGATTGCAACTAATTATCTGGAACGATGTCCCCCTTTTGCTCTTAAAATACCTTGGACCATAAACAAAGAAAATCTGCATTGTCAATATTGAGTCAGCTTGTTTACCATAGAGGCCCTCATCAACTCTAAAAACTATAATAAAAAGTTAAAACCAACACACTCAAAATCATTTTGCTTCTTCAAGAGGGAACTCTTTGGACTGGGATGGCAGAAAAAAAGCAATCTAAACAGCCAGTCATAGCCCCTTAATCTTCAGTGCAGTACAATGTCTCTCGGTTAAAGGCCAGGTGGATTGTGTGAAATATAAGTACATACAGTGATTAATATTGGGTTGGACCAAAGCAGAGCTTGTCAGGTGATATTGGCATAATTCTAGTAATGTGTAAATTGGCAGAAAACTTGCTAACGACTGTACATGGATGCTGACAGAACGAATTAAGTCACTGCTTAGGACCTGAGTCCTGCAGGGTGCCCCTCTCCCCAAGAAACTTTGAAACAGTGACAAGAGATCGCAAATATTTGTTGCCAAGCACTACTTGCCTTTTGCATTACTCACCTTGGCTATCTCAGGCTTACCACAAAATAAAAATGTTTGATGGTGTTCCTTTTATTCTTAGCACAAACACACATCATTTTTATATTTTTTCAGTTTACCTTTTGTTGTCACATGTTTTTTCTTTGTTTTCTTCTTTCAAAAACATTTTACTTTGCAAACAAAAGAACTGAAATATAGTTTGGATTAAATGTTTTCTTTTACACAATAACTCAGCTCACTTTTGGCAGAGAGATCAGGCGGAAAAAGGAAAAACCTGCGAGGACTGATGCCAGTCATGGTTTCTGATATGCTATTTATGTTTTATTTTTACTGAAAAAATCATACCTTGGTCAAAGTGAGTAAAAATGGGGGAAAACACAGACACACAGGCTGAATGAGAAGCAATTAGAGTAAAAGAAAAAAATACAGTAAACACTTGTATTGGTAAGTAAATATGTAAGCTTACAAGAAAAGTTGATAACTGGGAAATAAGGCTTTACCATAGGAGTTGGGGCTTTGTACTGAGTGCACAGTGTATCCGTGGTTGGTTGGGAAAAAACACCAGGGAACATTTCGCTCATCCAGAGGAGCCCAGCAACAGCCACGCTGCTCACATCCCAGCTGTTCAAACAAGATCATTTGAATATTATTCTTTTAACTATTCTTCCAATATTGTCTTTGGTGCCACTATAATCAATTATGTTATTACTGTTGAGATTTTGTTAATGGCCAACATAATGTAATAGGAATAAATATAATAATTCTGTCATTATTTACAGTAGTAATACTAAGCACTGAAAATCTAAACACAGGTAGCTTGAATTGTTACAGTTCATGTTGACTCGTACCATTGAAGCTCCAGCATCCGGATAACAGTCCACTCTTTCAGCCAAAGAAATGTTAGGACACTGAGGAACAAATACATCTGTAGAATCTACAACAAGTACACACAAATAAACAAGTAAATTTAAATAGGTTTCAGATCCACCAGTAATTCTTTAAGTTTCACATACTCCGGTGATTTAAATCATCCCACAATAAGATACTTCTTCCGCCATCCTTGATAATGGAGAAGGTGTTAGGAGGTGAGATCCAAATAGCAGCACAATGTCATATGAACAAAAATAAATACTATTACTAGAAAGACAATTAACTATAATTCTTATAGTTCATGTCAGATGACTATGATGTACTCAAGAGGACATTTTGTCTCCATCTAAATTATATGAACAAAAGTCACCTTTTAAATCATTTTTTTTTTAAATCACCTTTGTCGTTTCTTCCTGGGTTCCAGAATAAGTCAAAAATTAAATTACTTTTCTTAAATTTCGCCAATATGCAATATTATCTTAATAGTACAATTCACTTACCATCACAAATGACACCAGGTTCTCCAGTGACAAAAAGTACGATCATAGTGATGGCCACTATGGTCATCAAGACAAACAGGACCAAAAGGATGATTTCCAAACTGGACCACTGTTTTTTCCCCATCTTAACACCCACAAAATAGAAAAAGAAATCACAGAAATGTACAATAAAGTCATTGCCACTGAGTTTTTCACAGACCCCACCTTTATTAAAGGCAAGTAATTAAATATTTTATAGATAAAGGAATATATTTTTTAAGAGAACCATGGAGCCCTTGCAGAGACACATAATGCCCGTCACTTAACCAAATCTAGTTTTGAACAAATACAAGGTGAATGTCTTTATTTTTGCATATTTTTTATTGTTTTTCTCTCTTTAGATGTGTGCAAGGCTCATAGCCATTTTGTTTAATGTGCTCTGAAGAACATCTAGGGAAATGGAAAGCGTCAAAGAGTCGAGGGTGTGCATGTTCCTGTTAGTATTCAATCAGTTGCACACAAAACATTTCTGACTAACATGCAGGGTAGCACGTAGATCCAGAAAACAAGATACACAAACAAATAAGCAGAAAGCAAGCATGCAGACTCACTGGTCTTCATTTAGCTTGCACTACTCTCCTAAAAATAGCTTAATCACAATGGATCATCTTACTACTTCCAATGCAGAATCACTCATGAATACACACAAACAACACACTGAAACTATTTTAAATGTACTGCCATTAGAAGGTTACAATGTCTTATTATTTGGGCACACAATGTTTATCAAAATTTGTAAATACAGACTTCAACCACATATACTGTTTCTTGCAGAGTGCAAAAAAACATACAGTCCTTACAGCATTGGATTTTTATTTAACATGTTCAATCATACTGTATACTAAAAGCTGTTAAACATAGTGTGGGAAACATTTACTTGTAGATTACAGGGCCTGTAACACTTGAACAATATAACACACTATGGTCTTACCTTGGCTCTTCTTTGGTCCAAGGAAAAGTGATTAGTTCAAGAGAGATAGCTTCTTTATAAACCAACTGATGTATTGTTGTCAGAGGTTATCGCCACTCCTCCTTCTATTGCAAGTCATTGTGTATGGGTGTGTTTTACGGTCTGAACTTTCAGATCCCAAGGCCATAGAATGTCAGATAAAAATCTGCAGTGTACAAAACAAGCTCAATCAAAAAAATAAAACACATCGGCATGTTGTTATCTATCATGCGGCTTCAGATTAATTCCACCTGCACCTGTTTGAACTGAGTCTAACCTTTATATCAGTTTTATTATTAACCAATAGTTTCCCGCATCACATCGTGTATTTTTTTGTGGAATTATGTATGATATGATTTAGTTTAATATTAAACCCACTATGACCACATCAGTACTTCTCCTTAATTAACACTCTTGACTATATGATCTCATATGCTCACTTCCCAAAACTCAGTGGATTAAACAAACGAGAAATAGGAATGTAGTGGAATATCAAATATAGTACAACACTGCAGTAGATATATGTGCAATAAATTATTATCTGTTGCAGCAGTTAGAACATACTATATGTTACTGCACAAATCCAGAATAGAATTTGTCAGGTTCAACCAACCTAACAATACTTATAACAACACAAAACGAAAAGAGAGACAAAGTATTAGTTCCTTTTACTCGCTTTGCGAGGAGAAACGGTCAAGATATGCTCAGTTACAGATCTCGCACCGCTCTGAACAGCATCTGTCCGCCTCCTCTTTTTATTGTCTTTCGGGGGTCCCTAGTTTACAAAAACATTGTTCTCTAAAGGATGGGGGAAAACAACAGCTGCATCTTAGACAGGTCATAAACTCCTTTATCTTTTAACAACATCTTTCCCACAGTCTCCTCCAACTTGTAGGGTCAGTTGTGCCTTTTGTTGAATCAGCCTTCATCTTTATGACCTCCTCAACTGGACTGCTTCTTCTCTCGCACGCTCAGCTCCACTTTGTGACCTTAACCTGCAGACAAAATTACTCACACATTCTTTACTCACACATGCATTATGAAAAGTTATATAATCAAATAGTCAAGTTAATAAATAGGAGAAACTATAAGACAAATCTTTATTAAATGATTCCAACAGAATTTAAAATTCTCCTCCTCACATATAGAAATAGACTAGAAATAATCAGGCTCGCCTCCACGCACAGCGTGGGCTCTGGAACCCATCTCCTTGAGAGGGGTTGGACTCCTCTTCTACTCTGGAATGGCCCACGGAGAGAGGCGGCGGGCTGGTGTGGGTTTGCTTGTTGCCCCCCAGCTCAGCCGTCTCGTGTTGGGATTTACCCCAGTGGATGAGAGGGTCGTATCCCTGCGCCTTCGGGTTGGGGATAGGTCTCTGACTGTCGTCTCGGCCGAACGGTAGTGCGGAGTACCTGGCCTTCTTGGTGTCCCTGTCGGGGGTGCTGGATAGTGCCCCTCCCGGGGATTCCATTAATCTGCTGGGGGACTTCAACGCCCACGTGGGAAATGACAGTGACACCTGGAGTGGCGTGATTGGGAGGAATGGCCTCCCCGATCTGAATCCGAGCGGTGTTTTGTTATTGGACTTCTGTGCTAGTCACGGATTGTCCATAATGAACACCATGTCCAAACATAAGGGTGTTCATCAGTGCACTTGGCAACAGGACACCCTAGGCAGGAGGTCGATGATCAACTTTGTTGTCGTATCATCAGACCTTCAGCCGCATGTTATGGACACTCGGGTGAAGAGAGGGGCTGAGCTGTCCACTGATCACCACCTGTTGGTGAGTCGGATCTGCTGGAGGAGGAGAAAGCCGGACAGACTTGGCAGGCCCAAGCGCATAGTGAGGGTCTGCAGGGAACGCCTGGCGGAGCCCTCGGCCAGGGATGTATTCAACTCCCACTTCCGGGAGAGCTTTGACCAGATCCCGGAGGATGTTGGAGACATAGAGTCCGAGTGGACCATGTTCTCCGCATCTATTGTCGATGCTGCTGCGGTGCCTGTCGCAGCAGCAATCCCAGAACCCGGTGGTGGACACCGGCAGTAAGGGATGCTGTCAAGCTGAAGAAGGAGTCCTATCGGCTGTGGTTGGCTTGTGGGACTCCGGAGGCGGCTTATGGGTACCGTGAGGCCAAGCGTGCTGCGGCCCGGGCTGTGGCAGAGGCAAAAACGCGGGCCTGAGAGGAGTTCGGTGAGGCCATGGAGAAGGACTACCGGTTGGCCTCGAAGCGATTCTGGCAAACCATCCGGTGCCTCAGGAGGGGGAAGCTGTGCTTCGCCAACACTGTTTATAGTGGGGGTGGGAGGCTGCTGACCTCGACTGAGGACAATATCGGGCGGTGGAAGGAGTACTTCGAGGATCTCCTCAATCCTCAGCCCAACTGGTTCACATGTGTTTTGTGGACCTGGAGAAGGCATTCAACTGTGTCCCTCGTGATGCCCTGTGGGGGGTGCTCCAGGAGTATGGAATCGGTGGCCCTTTATTCGGGGCCATCCGGTCCCTGTACGAGCGGAGCAGGAGTTTGGTCCGCATTGCCGGCACTAAGTCGGACCTGTTCCCGGTGCATGTTGGACTCCAGCAGGCCTGCCCTTTGTCACTGGTCCTGTTCATAACTTTTATGGACAGGATTTCTAGATGCAGCCAAATGCCGGAGGGGGTCTGGTTTGGGGACCAGTGGATTTTGTCTCTTCTTTTTCAGTGGGACCCTTTGTGGGGTGCCTTGAGACGACATTGTTGTAAATAAGCACAGTTTAACCTAATAATCTGAACTGAAACTATCTGTGTAGTCATGCTGCTATAGGCGTAGGCTGCTGGAGGACATAATGACCACTTTCACCCTCTTCGCTACATTCTCACACTACTCTCCAATTTTGCATTATTTGCTGTTATTTCAGCTTTTAACTTTGTTCTCTCTTTTATCTTCATAGAAGCTACACCTGGCCTGGCTCTGTGTCTACCTGTGTCTAGTGTTTAACCCTTTCTCTCTCCTAGACATGGCGATTGACTGAGCTTTACTGTGACTAACTCTATGTGCTCTTTTTCAGGCTCTAACCTTGAAAACTGGCTCAGAGTTTCTGTTCTTTCTTCTAGGTGAAACAACTAAAGGAGCTACATCCATTAACATTTACTTTTCCTTCCCATAGAAAGGACTCCTGGATCAGTGCTACTTTGTTCTCTTTGTGTCTCTGCTCTGTTCTTTCTCTCGAACCCCCAGTCGGTCGTGGCAGATGGCCGCTCACACTGAGCCTGGTTCTGCTGGAGGTTTCTTCCTGTTAAAAGGGAGTTTTTCCTCTCCACTGTCGCTACATGCATGCTTAGTATGAGGGATTGCTGCAAAGTCAACGCCAGTGACTGTCCACTGTCTCTACATGCTCATCCAGGAGGAGGGAATGCTGCAAGTCTCTGACTGGATGCAATCTGCTGGGTTTCCTTAGACAGAAATACTTTTTATCCAATTTGAATAAATAACTAACTCTGACTGCACTGTTCAATGGTTAGGACTAATTGGAATGTAAGTACCTGACTGTTGTGAAGTGCCTTGAGACAACATGTGTAGTTAATTGGCGCTATATAAATAAAACTGAATTGAATTGAATTAATGTTAGATGTTAAATTACATTGAAACAAGATCCAAGGACATTAATAAGACATTCAGTATAAGGCGTTTTGAATTAATACAGTATTCTATTGCTTGGTGCCGAGGTAATCAATGCATCTTTGTACAGTATGTAGATTAAGCAACAGGCATGTTACTTTACGTACAACCAGGGTGTTGGGACCATACAGCCAAGGATTTCAACACTAAAACTCCGGTACATACTTTCCTGGAACTTTTCAAAATAAAGTGCATTAACCTTCTTCCAGCACAGTCAGGAAAGGGGGTAACTGCGGACTTCCTGCAATGACACTGCCGCATATAAGCCCCCACCTTTCCACAAGTCTTTCTCTTTCCACACGCCTCCGAGGAGGACGGTTCAGGAGAGGCCCAGCGTGCAAATGTCTTTTGCTGGCAAAGCAAAATTCAACTGGATCCAAAGCCATACGATCATCGTTCATATGCAAAGTTAAGTAGAATGAAATGCTGTCTGTGTATCCGGTATTTTCATTCATGAACAGGGATAATTAAGGTACAAGCATTGCTGACTGTCTCTCCGAGAGAGAGAGAGAGGCCCCGGCCAGGACGCAGTCTCTCAGCCTGAAGGAAGACGGTAGAGACCGCAGCGGACAACGTTTGTTCTTCATCCACAGCTGGAGGTTAGCGGGAAGCTAACCTTTTGTTCACAGAACGAACACACCTTCTGATCGGGAGGAACTGAGGAAGTTAGCGGGAAGCTAACCCTATCATTCACAGAGCGAACGCAGAAGTTCCGCTTGTTGACTGTGGACGTTTCGTCGAACTTCATCACCCTTGGATAACATATCCTCGCTACGGTCAGAGGTTAGGTTTGGGCAGATTAACAGATAGGTTTAGGATGAAATGATCTAAACGTTTTCATGTTATGAAGTTTGTTTTGTGGAACTTGGCTATCTTTGTGCTAGCATGCTACCTGTAGCACACAGGCCGGTTCGTGTTCTTTGTATGTTTTAAAGTTAAGATAAACTTTATTTAAAGGGTGGTTTTAACCAGAACATTGCTCATAAGCGGTGTCCGCGCTTATGCATTTTAACCCTTTTATTAACCTGGTATTTTAAAGGTATGTGTTGATTCTGCTGCTAAGCTATTAGCTTCTTTGTTAGCCCAACGGCCAGCCGGTAAGAACACGTGTGTGCTAGCATTAAGCCCATTAAGCCTACGCTGTGTTGAATAGGCGTGTGTGTGAAATGTGGAATTGGCCAGGTGGTACCTTTTTGATGGCAAGCTGACAGAGCAGGCCTAGAGCCTACATAAAGACTGTTGCATTTTTATAGTGTGAAGACTGCTACATCTCCTGCCAGGTTGGTAGGGGCCTCCTTGCAGCCTATTAACTTTTTATTCCCCATCTTATTTCACCAGACCAGATTACCTGCACTGGAAGTGACACTTTCAGCCTCTCTTGACTGAACTTATATAGCCATCCTGAGTTTAATGAACTGAAAGTGAGTGGGGAAACCTTGCTGTTGAACTACTTCTAGGAAAATCTTGTTGTTGGACTATCGCTGGGGAAACTTTGTTGGTAGACTATTATTAGAGAAAAAACAAAAGAAATCTCTACTGTCATATAGTGAACTGTTCTTGATTAATTATTTCCCCCCCCTTGTTTTGGTTTACCTTTGAGCTTATGCACATTAGAATTTTGAATGGCCATTTGGAAAAAAAAAATTTCACTGTAAATACTGTAAATATTTTTCCTGTCATTTTGCACTTTAAATATATGACACTGCCAGAAAATCCAGAACCTTCAGTCTCTGTTCACTCCTTCCGTGAGTCGCAACCTGCACTTCTGATTAACTAGCCTATTGATTCTGTAGCAGGCAGTTAATATACTTACGCAGTATTTGTAGTATATTGCTAAAATCACAGAAATACTATATTAGTTATCCTAAATTATTATTGGCAATAATTATTTGAAGCTGAATTGCTATCTCAACATCTTCAACCCTGGTTCAAGCCATACTTTCTGAGTGTTGTAAGAGTGTGTGGTCCTTATTTAACTTGTGTTTATGTGCTTTTATTGGCTTTGTACTTACAGTCTAAGGTAATTTTACTGTACAATTAAATAAAACAAAATGATTTTCCCACTGTGCTGTAAACCATCCCATCATATTCTTGCAATTTTGATATTCCATTCACACCTAAGTTTGAGCAAGTCTGAATGCTTATTACATAATCCTAGTGGCAAGTAGGCAAGCAGTAGATTTTCTCTGCTGTCAGTTTTAATGTTAAGCTTAACCTACTCACACCTTTGTAGCTATAGATATGTCAACAATACCAATTATCAATAAATGATAAAGGATTTTGTATAATTGTAAGTCTTAGTCATATTTGCAAAATTTAGGCAATGATGCTATAAGGCTAATGATATTTGAAACTTCTTCCATTAAGTAGAGGCATAAATTAATTAAAAATGTGATGCTTTAGACCAATTATTTCAAACTTTCTTATCCTCTGAATAAAAACAAAACAAAAACACAGCATAGACTCATGACCACAAATATTTACTTTTTTCAAACTGGGATGTATTTCTTGGAAATTGCATATCTTGTAAAAATCTTTATTTAAGTCTTGCATCGCTGCCTCCATGCCAAACAAATCAGAAATCCGACCTTCTTAAAGGAAGCTGTGCTCATTTCCTGTTTGGTGAAGGATTAATGAAGACCTATTGTGCTTTGAAAATGTCATCTAAAAAATTATGACTATTAGACAAAGTTCGATACTTTTGGAGATTGTCATGGAAGGTCAATAGCTAAGAAACCCGCCATTTGGTTGTCAGTAGGTGAATTCCAACATATTCAGCATTCGTACACAGTGATGCACGCAAAATTTGGTGTGCATCCGATGATGTATGAGAGAGATAAAGCATTTGAAATTAGCATTTGAAATTTACTAGGGGGTGCTGTTTATCCAAATTCCAATGTAATCCGATAGAGCCATTCCGGGGTTGACAAAGATCCACCAAATTCAGTTTGTAGTAAACTGAACGTTGCATGTGTAAATTACAGGAAAGATATAAGAGTCAGAGTCTAAAAGAAAGACATCCACCGGTGAACCACGTGATTTCCTGTTTTAAGCAAATGAGTATGCGACTATGATATGAATATGATACAAATGAATTACTTAAAAATCTCTCTCAGTTTTATTTCTACTTAAAACATCTCTTAAGCTTTGAAAGATGATGTTTCAGGTGCTGAAACAATTATTGCAACATAGTAACTTTGTAGGGATGACAGAAACAGCCACTTCTGCTCACTGTAAACCTGTCACAGTACATCACAAAGTTGAACGACAAATGGAGAATAAAGTGTCAGGTGGCACACTAACAAAAGCTATTTCGTCAAACTTACCAATAACAAATTCTTTAACGAATGGAAGCACAAATATAAACTGAAAATCCAGCTTCTTGACTGAGGAAAAAAAGACATATTGAGGAAAAATTTAAATGAGCAAAACTGTCGGCAATGAACAGTAGGCAAACAAAGAAAACTGTGGGCAATACAATCAGAGGGAAACAATAACTGATGAACAACAGATGAGTAGCAATCACCAAACCAAAAACAACGGGACCTAATTGATAAAAAAAAAAGGTGCTGGAAAAAAAGAAAGATAGTAAGTCAATTTACCCAGACTAAAAAAAAAAAAAAACATGGGAACAGGTTAAATAACTGAATACACAACTGGAGTAATAAAATCCATGGGACATTATAAAATAAAGGCTACACCAACAAAACCATTAAACATTATCAAGAATCACGTGAAACACAAGTTCCATTGTCTGCCTTATAAAGATAAGAAGTGAAGCAAAGTTTGACTGTAGTTTGCTGCTGAACATGTTGCTGTGAAGGTGAAGTTTCCTTTGCCACGTGTTCTGAACATAAACAGCATTCTGAAACAAGTTTAAGTAACTTTGTCTGAAAAAGTTTGAAATACAAAGCTAAACTCCCTGCAGATGTGGTATTTTCTTCCATAGGTTACATTTTTTACAGTGTAACAACACTATTTTGTCATTTGTATTTTATTTCAGAGTGAAACTTCTATATCATGTAGATTGATTACACATAGGGTGAAATATTTCAAGCATTTACTTATATTACTTATTTCTTATAACTTTGATGATTATGGCTTACAGATAGTGAAACACCAAATTTCAGTGTCTCAGAAAATTAGAATATAAAAAAAAAAGATACATAAAAATTTATATTTTTAACACAAATGTCTGAAAATTATGTTCATTTCTATGCACTAATACTCTGCCTCTTTGCATGAATTTATGCATCAGCCTATGGCATTGCGTAGGTGTAAGGGAAGCCCAGGTTGCTTTGATAGCAGCCTTCAGGTCATTTGCATTGTTGGTTCTGGTGTCTTGTTTCTCCTTCTTGACAAAACCACATAGATTATCTATGGAGTTCAGGTCAGGTTTGTTTGCTGGTCAATCAAGCACAGTAACATGGTCACTGAACAAGCTTTCAGTACCATTGGATGTGTGTGCAGGTGCCAAGTCCTGCTGAAAAATGCATCTCCATAAATTTCGTCAGCAGAAGGAAGCATGAAGTGCTATAGACTTTCCTGGCAGATGGCTGCGCTGACTTTGCTACCAGATGTTTTCCTTCTACTCAACTTTCTATAAATATGCTTGGACACAGCACTCAGTCAGCAACAAGCAAACCCCAGAATGCAGACAGACAGGCAGCTTGACCGTAAGTAAAAAAATGGCTTAATTTTAAGCAAAACAAAATCACTCTCAGGTGGAGGCAGGAATTAAACAAACAGGCGTAACAGGCACAGACGAAAGAGAAGTGATGTTTTCGTGACGATTAAACAGAATGAAGGTGTATATAAAGGGCAGTACAGGTCCTTCTCAAAATATTAGCATATTGTGATAAAGTTCATTATTTTCCATAATGTCATGATGAAAATTTAACATTCCTATATTTTAGATTCATTGCACACTAACTGAAATATTTCAGGTCTTTTATTGTCTTAATACGGATGATTTTGGCATACAGCTCATGAAAACCCAAAATTCCTATCTCACAAAATTAGCATATCATTAAAAGGGTCTCTAAACGAGCTATGAACCTAATCATCTGAATCAACGAGTTAACTCTAAACACCTGCAAAAGATTCCTGAGGCCTTTAAAACTCCCAGCCTGGTTCATCACTCAAAACCCCAATCATGGGTAAGACTGCCGACCTGACTGTTGTCCAGAAGGCCACTATTGACACCCTCAAGCAAGAGGGTAAGACACAGAAAGAAATTTCTGAACGAATAGGTTGTTCCCAGAGTGCTGTATCAAGGCACCTTAGTGGGAAGTCTGTGGGAAGGAAAAAGTGTGGCAGAAAACGCTGCACAACGAGAAGAGGTGACCGGACCCTGAGGAAGATTGTGGAGAAGGGCCGATTCCAGACCTTGGGGGACCTGCGGAAGCAGTGAACTGAGTCTGGAGTAGAAACATCCAGAGCCACCGTGCACAGGCGTGTGCAGGAAATGGGCTACAGGTGCCGCATTCCCCAGACCTGGGCTACAGAGAAGCAGCACTGGACTGTTGCTCAGTGGTCCAAAGTACTTTTTTCAGATGAAAGCAAATTCTGCATGTCATTCGGAAATTAAGGTGCTAGAGTCTGGAGGAAGACTGGGGAGAAAGAAATGCCAAAATGCCAGAAGTCCAGTGTCAAGTACCCACAGTCAGTGATGGTCTGGGGTGCCGTGTCAGCTGCTGGTGTTGGTCCACTGTGTTTTATCAAGGGCAGGGTCAATGCAGCTAGCTAGCAGGAGATTTTGGAGCACTTCATGCTTCCATCTGCTGAAAAGCTTTATGGAGATGAAGATTTCATTTTTCAGCACGACCTGGCACCTGCTCACAGTGCCAAAACCACTGGTAAATGGTTTACTGACCATGGTATCACTGTGCTCAATTGGCCTGCCAACTCTCCTGACCTGAACCCCATAGAGAATCTGTGGGATATTGTGAAGAGAATGTTGAGAGACTCAAGACCCAACACTCTGGATGAGCTAAAGGCCGCTATCGAAGCATCCTGGGCCTCCATAAGACCTCAGCAGTGCCACAGGCTGATTGCCTCCATGCCACGCCGCATTGAAGCAGTCATTTCTGCCAAAGGATTCCCGACCAAGTATTGAGTGCATAACTGTACATGATTATTTGAAGGTTGACGTTTTTTGTATTAAAAACACTTTTCTTTTATTAGTCGGATGAAATATGCTAATTTTGTGAGATAAGAATTTTGGGTTTTCATGAGCTGTATGCCAAAATCATCCGTATTAAGACAATAAAAGACCTGAAATATTTCAGTTAGTGTGCAATGAATCTAAAATATATGAATGTTAAATTTTCATCATGACATTATGGAAAATAATTAACTTTATCACAATATGCTAATATTTTGAGAAGGACCTGTACACAGGTGAAAGCAGAAACTGATTGGCATTATGCAGGTGGACCGGATGAAGCTGATTATAGACTGGCAGAGTGATCACAATACGTGGCTAGACCAAAACAGAAATCCAAAGACACAAACCAACCAATAGAAATATAACTTACAAGACATAAACAAGAAAACCCTTAGAACCAAAAACAATACTAAACAACTAAAGCACAACCAGGAAAATAATAAACAGAAGCAAGATTCAAAAACACAAACTGAAAATAAAACCCAAACAAAAACCCAAAACACCCTCAAATCATGACAATCTGTCCAATTGGCAGTCTTTCCCATGATTGTGTAGCCTACTGACCCAGACTGAAGGACAAAAGAGGCTCAGGAAAACGTTGTATGTGTTTTGAGTTAAATATTGAAAACTGATTGAATTAATCAGCTAATTAACTTCAAATTATTATTCAAATTTTCTGAGACACTGAATTATCTGTGATCCATTATCATCAAAGTTACAAGACACAAAGACTTAGTTTATTTTACTCTGTGTGTAATGCGCATGACTTGCATTCTATGGACAGACACTTAAACAGTGTCACTTTCTGAAATGAGTGACAACAAATATTTTTGTCACTTTTTCATAATATTAAACTTTTTTTAGATGTACCTGTATGCAAATACGGAAAATTTACACAGAAATGCTGTAAGTTTGTAAGCAAATATGTAGATGTGTATATCCTTCTATGGTCATTCTGTTTTCTCCGCAGTCTCTATCTTCCTGAAAAAATTTAGTTCCACTCTGCCACTGCCAGTTTCATGTGCTCTTCCTCTAAAATGCAGCAACATCCGATTTCAATAGAACAAACTGAAATTGGCAATTCACTCCCCCGTATCGATCCAGTCACTTCAAAAGTCGGCACTCAACACTGAGAGCTGCGAGGCAAGTTTATGTGTGGCAATGCATGTGTTCTTCAGTTTGTGTAAAAGTGGTTATTCAATATCTCTGTAGAGTGCCTTGCAAAAGTATTCACAAATCTGGAACAGTTTCACATTTTGCAATGTTACAACCAGAAACTTCTCTCATTTTACAGAGAACTGTGAAACCCTGTATCTTCAACCTGATGGAAACAGCCTGTATTATTAATTTTAAGATCAAAACAATGTGTGCATAAGTGAAATGGGAAATAATTATTTAAAATATTTTTACAAATGAATTTCTGAAAAGTCAGAATTAATTTTTTTTTTCCTCTATAAGTATTATTTAATCCTTTCCCAGGATTCCCTTTACATTTAAAATTGTATACTACTTTTTGTTGGTCTATCCAGAAACAACCCCCCACCCCCAAATTACAGTAAAGTTTCTGGTTGCAGCATGGCAAAATGTAGAAATGTTGGAAAATGTAAAAAAAAAAAAAATGTAAGCATTTTGCAATAATCTGGTATCTCCAGGTGTAGCACTTTTCCATGTATGATTGTGTGCATGAAAAGTGATTAAAACATCATTCACAATGTCCACTTAGAACAGCCATGTTTTTTTTTTTATGCGTTTATTATGAGCATATTTTGGAGAGCAATTATTATCAGCTCAGCTTTTGCTGAAATTCAAAAACTATTGCTATTTATTGTTTTTTTTTCTAATGTTATCTTCCATAATTGATTTCAAGCAGAAATACATTTTAGTCAACAAATCATGACAGTTTCCTCAGTATTGTAATGTTGTTGAATTTGCAGCATATTTGTCAGCTCAGTACAGTAAATTATGTGTTCATTTGTCCTTGTCCCTTGTGAACTCACCTTCTCATATAAGTTTAACTAAATCTTTTAAAAGAATACTTTGTTTTCCTTATCTGTGCTTGTTAGCCATAGCTTTCAGCATAATGCAAAACAAACCTAACCAGAAGTTGATGAAGATGTAATCAATGAAGGTTAGTACCATCAACAATTTTTTTGTAGTGTAGAAGTTGTGACCATTTGTCATTTTGTGCACAGACGTATTAAAGTTAGCTGAAAACAAAATCACATGCTTATTTTTATGCTCAAGATGCAAATCACTATTATGTGTGCATACATTTTTTTTTGTTTTTTGTTTTTAAATAATGGTACTATGAATTTCAGAATTGCCTATCTATCTTCTTTTCATTGACAAGATTTTCAAAGGTACAGTTTTTCACACATTTTCATTGAGACCTGTGTTTACCATTTTTGATCCCAGGATTGAAGCCAACAATCTGCAAAGTCTAATTGCTTTTTTTAATCCTATTCACTTAGTAAATTTAGATTTACATGATGCAATGATGGGCTAATGAAAGTGTATTGTAATATATACAAAAAAAGAATAAGAACATTTTAGCACATCAAAAGCTACCAGAGAGAGATCATTTTAATTTGGGGCTTTTAATGATTTATTTGAAATAATAGTTTTTGCGCCACATTCACTTTGCTTTTTTGCTACTTCTCTGAACTTGATCTAATTTCTCTTGGCAGTGACATTTCTGTTATTGTAGTTAATCCAAGCACATAAAACACTTGTTTTCTGTTTCATTTTGTGATTAAGAATCCCTTCATCTTTCACAGTTTTTGTTTTTCTTTCTCTTTGTCAGCGTGCTTAAGGGTTGTTAGCTTAGTGTTAGCGTTAGTTCTACCAATAGCAAGGCTACCCAGTCTTTTCCTCATCTTGTTTCTTATCCCTCTGTATGTCTCTTCCTCTCTGCTTCGTTGTGTGTTAGATAATTAGTTATGTCTTGGCCTCCTTAATCGACAGTCGCATGTATCGAAATTCTAGCGCTGGCTCTTTATTGAAAAACCAACAATTAGCTGAGGCTCCTTAGTCAGCTTGGAGCTACTAAGCATAGCTCCCCCTAGCAGTTCTTCAATGTAGAATACGTTGATAATTGGCAAACATTGTGGGACATCTATCCCACTTTGGACAGGGCAGCTATTCTTTCTAGGAATCTGGGCAAATGTATTTGTCATCCAAAATAGTGACAAATTTATTTATTTTGTTTCATAGAAAGCTGGATAAAGTAGAAAGATTGTTTGTAAAATGAATTAACTCCTACGTATTACTTCATTTTCAACATTTCTTGACCTACTGGCCAAGGACAAGGACTAGCAACAGTCTTTCGATCAGGTAATGGATACGTTTAATATTTTTTTGCAAATATCATGTTCCAGGGTGATGCAGAAAACCTATTCCATGCATTTGTTACTTCATGGATAAACTTTTGTAATTCTTTACTATGAGAAATTCCAAAAATGCATTTGAAAACCTCCGGCTTATCCAAAACAATGTGATGAAAATTTAAAGGAGATGTCATATTTCTCCAGTTGTAGCTTCTCTTTACTGGCTCAAATTCAATTCTCTTATTCACATATAATCAAGCTCCATCATATATCAGAGATGTGATTATTCCATATGTTGACTCAGGTTATCCTAAGTTACCTCTGTAGTAATGCTGCTACATACTTTGGCTGTGGAAGGACATAACTGATTTTCTTCACTCTGCATCATTTTCCTACAAATCTCCAATTTTGTATTTTGACCTCTCTCATCATTGAAGCTACATATGTTCTGGCTTGTTTAGCTGTCACACTTTCTTGGAGGGGGCCATCAGCTGTGCTACTGATGCTAATAGCTCCAAGACCCCCCCGTCGATGATACATCGGTTTTTCTATGTTTAATCCTGTCTCTCTCCTAGACAGAGCAACTGAAGGGGCTATTACTCTGTCTAACTCCGTGTACTGCCTTTCAGCCTATATATTTTACAAATGTCATGCCACTGAGCTGAGCACAGGTTTGTGTTGTGCAGTTTTTTCCTCTCTCACCTCTTCCTACAGGAGGCGACAGGCAGGTGCTTAAACAAACCTGAGACGTATTTGGTCCAATCAAGTGAACAGCTTTTAAGCAGCAGGAACCCTGAAGTAGGCATCAGGAGTCAAGTCTGAGTCAATTGGGAGCGTTGGAGAGCCGTAGTGGTTGCCCCCGGTTAATTGAACCATCCAGCTTCCTTTTGATTTATTGGATAAACTTGTTTTTCATATTGGGAAAGGCGGAGTATGGGATAAACTGGTATGTGAATGGTTCGGATGGAAGTACAGGTAGGAGACGGGGAAGATATGGATTTTGAGGGATGGACACCGGTAGGTAGGGGGAGAGGAAGAGGACATGGGAAAAAGGAGGAAGGAGGGATGTTTGAAAGTCAGGGTAACAGTCAAGATCTGGGTTTTTGTCTGTTGTTTTGGTGCTGTTACTTTGCTTAGCCCCTAGATGGCGTGGAACCTGGAGGAGAGGTGACAGATGTTCAGCATTCCCTTAATTACTTAATTACCTGCTGAGGAGTATAATAGGAGGAGGCTGCCAGCAACTCACTGCCAGAGTGTTGTCCCTTAGTGGTACAGCTTTAGGTGCATTACCTTGTCTTGTTCCTTGCCTTGACTTCAAGTAATTTTGGATTTTCGCTCCTTTACAGTATTACCTGAACATGACCTTGCTTTTTGTGTGGAACATTGCCTGGATTTACATCTTCCAGAAGGAAGCCATTAAACTCCATGAACAAAGACCCAAACCTCTTGGACCTCGCTGGTTGGCAGCCTCTTGAATTCCTCACTCCTTGCAGACCATTCAAGAACCTTGTCCACCCTCCTCCTTTTCCACTGCACCTACTTCTGAAGACCTGGACCCGTTAATCATTCTGGCACACAGTTACTCCATCCTCATCAGTCTCACGGATAAACAACATCTTGGTCTCTCCACTTCTCACCCTCTGGCGGATCTTTCCATTAACCCTGTAAGACTAACTCTTTATTCATTAGTTCAAGACCCTGAGTTTACCCTGCTCATCATCCTGTTTGTTTTGCAGTTGGTTTCCCGGTTCCTGTTTCCCTGCTCATGTCACTTCACTGTAAATAAACACGTTACCACAATACTTTGTCTCCTGAATTGCTTTTCTGCATGTGGGTCAGATCCGTAAGAACCAATATGACAGAACACTCTGGCCAACCAGACCCAGTAGAAGCATTCAGGAGAACTCTATCAGAACAACACCACCAAATCATAACTCATGACTCTTCCCTCCGTTTTCTGTTTGAACAGCAAAAGCAAACCAGTCAGCAGATTGAACAACTGGCCACCTTGTTTCAGCACACCCTGAGTAATTTCCCCTCCCCGGCAGTAGAGGGCGCCTCAGCCTCACAGGTTTCCCAGCAACTTCTGCATTCACGTATCGTCACTTCCCTGAATCCTGATAAGTTCTCTGGTGAGAAGGAAGATTGTAGGGGTTTTCTTTTACAATGCACTTTAGTATTCAATCGTTCCCCACAATCCTTTCCTCATGATTCTCATTTATTCTTGGTTTACTTTCTGGAAGGGCTTTGAGATGGGCAGAGGCTCGTTTTTCAAACTGTTTAGATTTTGGATGCACGTTTTCAGAGTTTGAGGAGGAGTTTCGACAGGTTTTTTCTAGTGAGAAAGATTTAACTGCAAACGCTCGAAGCCTTTAGTCGATTAAACAGAGAGACCAGTCTGTTGCTGAGTTCTCCATTGATTTCCGCACCTTGGCAGCTGCTTCTGGATGGAATGACTGTGCTCTTAGAGCTGCTTTTTTCCAGTCTTTAAATTAATCATTGAAAGATGAGTTGGCATTAGTTGACGAGCCTTCGACTTTAAATGGGCTAATCAAGTTAGCCGTCAGATTAGATAACAGAATGACAGAAAGAAAGAGATCCCGACTTGAACGGAGTGCAATTAAGACTCATTTACCTCGTTCTTCACCTGAACCTGTTCGCTCCACCTCTGCCCCGCAGAGTTCTGGAGCTGAACCTATGCAGATAGGGTATACTCAGCTTTCCACAGAGGAAAGATTGAGACATCGCAGATCTAATCAGTGTTTTTACTGTGGTTCAGCTGACCATTTTCTCACAAACTGTCCTATTCGTCCTTCGGGACCAAAAGACCAGGTCCGTCAGTAAGTGAGGGGTTTCCAACGGACCGGCCTCTTACCCCCAGACTTAGTTTGCCAGCCACATTAATCTCTTACCGACCTTTTCAGAATCTATCCGCTCTCATTGACTCCGGTAGCGACCAGAATCTTATTGATCTGAGGCTAATTGATGAAGCAAAAATTGAGACCGAACCACTTCTCTTGCCTCAGTCTGTTTCATTCTCAGATGGGAAGAGATTACCCCGAATAACACATAGAACCATACCATTGACCTTAATCCTCTCGGGAAATCATAGGGAGGAGATTTCTTTTTTTGTGTTTCCCATAGCTTTAAATTCTATAGTTTTGGGTTTTCCTTGGTTAAAGAAACATAACCCTCACATCAACTGGGCAGAAAGCCGTATTGAGTCTTGGTCCAATAACTGTCTCTCTTCCTGTTTACAGTCAGCAGTAGCTTCACCCGCAGTTGAGTCAGATCCAGCAGAGAATGAGATAATCGATCTCACAAACGTCCCACCAGAGTACCATGATCTCAGGTTGGTTTTCAGCAAATCCAAGGCTCTGTCTTTACCCCCACATAGACCCTATGACTGTGGAATAGATTTGTTTCTCGGTGTCCCCCTGCCTTCCAGTAGGCTTTATCACATATCGGGACCGGAAAGAAAAGTAATGGAGGACTATATTAATGAATCACTGGTGACAGGATTAATTCGCCCCTCTTCATCTCCACTCGGAGCTGTTTTTTTCTTTGTAGGAAAGAAAGATGGCTCACTATGCCCATGTATAGACTATAGAGGTGTTAGACTTATGATTATTGATTAATTAAACTTTATCAATAATTATAATTAAAAATCATAATTTGACAAAATTAATTTCTTAACCAAAATCCTCATTTATGAATCGAGACCAGAGATGTCTTCTGGTGTTGTAATTGTGGCTCAACGCCTTTGATAATTACAACCGTTAAATACTCAGTAATAATTCATAACTATTACCGGAGATGTCACTGTTTAATCGACCGTTTCTGCCGAAACGTGGGGAACTTTAACCTTATCTTGACTGACGAATCACTCTTGCACAAAATAAACCCAGAAACGCCTTCTCTTTATCTATGTGCATTTTTATTAAATCACAGCCTGATACAATCCGTTCTTCTGATTTAATAATCTCCACCTACTCAAACATGCAAAGTTCTACACAAAAAGGGTAAAATATCTAACTAAACAAAAATAAAGCCAAACAGCAGTATGGGATCAAACCAGCAGTTATGGCAAAATTGATAATATGACAAAATGGGTGTGGTGGTGAGGATGTTGGGGTGCAGTTCCACTGTAACTCAGTTATACTCAGTCATAAAACTTCCCCCAACTCTGCAAGGTGAGCAGACAAAGGGTTATAAAACTTTTGGCGGCAAGCGAGCAAGCAGTAAGGTTGAAGACAAAGAAAGTGGGGAATTTCACCGGTATTTTAACAGTCCAGTCTCACAGCGCACCTGCGCTTGCTCTCAGGTGTTCAATAACCCCGCAAAACACACACAAAGCTGGGGAGCGCAGCGGCCTCCAGATGTCAAACACGGCACATCAAAGTTTCAACAAAAAGGTTACATGCTCATATCATTCAGAACACATTAGATTAAATAGCAAATCTCATCGCACTAAAAATCTCCTCTACCCTGCCCGGCTATTCCTAAAAAAGAAATAAAATTAATAAAAGGATATCTTTTACTTAGTTGAAGCCTTCTTTCTCAGCGGCGTTGAGAGCAAATGGAGGGGGGAGTTGGAAGTTACTGTGCGTCCATAGTTAACTTCAGGAAAACAGTCAATCTTCGTCCTCTGGCCTCCTTGGCGAAAGGAAAAATATGATCTGACCATCAAACTCGACTAGGATAAAACACGGTGGCTCCTTGACACTCTGTGATTTTTTTAGTTACGTGTTAAACTCACGTCTTCGATCGGCAAAGTGAAATTTCTGGCCTTCTTAGTCCAGAAACCTCTTTTATGAATACTTTGTTGGCCAACGAGAGAGAATAAATTAGATCCACTCGGGACTCTTCTCCAGGTGATGCTTCAGATGTTGGTAACCGGACCCGGTCTCCAGCTGAAGGCGAGTGTTCAAAATGGAGGCCTCCCTATATAGCGTCTTGTGACGTCAGACTTGGGACGTCCCGTCATATCAGTCGCAATGTTCTGGATACAAAATGGCCGAAAACCCCAGGAGGCCTGGTGGCGTCCAGCAACGTTGCAAATAGTCCAATATTCAGCAAACAAGTGGTCCAACAGAGGGTTAAACCAAATAATAGTCAAAAACAAATATCCTCTTCCTCTTTTGTCCTCGGCCTTTGAACCAGTTCATGGTTCCACCATTTTTTCATTTTGCATACCACTTAGTTAGGATCCGTCAGGGGGATGAGTGGAAGACCGCTTTCAAGACCCTGTTGGGCAATTTTGAATATCTGGTCATGCCGTTTGGATTAAGTAATGCACCTGCAGTTTTTCCGTCCTTCATCAACGACATACTTAGGGATTTTTTGAATATTTTTGTTTTTGTATAACTGGATGACATCCTGATCTACTCAAAAAACATTAAAGAACATACCCGTCATGTTCGTCATGTTTTACAAAGACTTTTGGAGAATAGACTGTTTGTGAAGGCCCAAAAATGTGAATTTCATCAAACCTCAATTACATTTTTGGGTTACATCCTGGAGGGTGGACAGGTTCGCTCAGATCCTGAGAAGATCAAGGCAGTGTTAGAGTGGCCTGTTCCTGACTCTCACAAGCAGTTACAACAGTTTCTGGGATTTGCAAACTTTTATCGATGATTCATAAAGAACTTTAGCTTGATCGTCGCACCACTCACTGCCTTGACTTCCACAAAGATCGTGTTTTCCTGGACACCCGAAGCAGACAAGGCTTTTCAGACATTAAACGAGAGTTTTTCTCAAGCACCCATTCTAGTTCATCCTGAGTTTTCCAGAGAATTCATTTTAGAGGTAGATGCCTCAGATACGGGTGTTGGAGCCGTACTATCTCAGCAGTCAGCTACAGATGGAAAACTCCATCCATGTGCCTTTTTCTCCCGTCATCTCACTAACCCTGAAATAAATTATGACGTGGGGGACAGGGAGTTGCTGGATATAAAGCTAGCCCTTGAAGAGTGGAGACATTGGCTGGAGGGGGCCAAGCATCCCATTTTAGTATGGACCGATCACAAAAATCTGGCCTACTTGCAAACAGCAAAGAGACTGAACCCCTGCCAATCACGTTGGTCATTGTTTTTCTCATGTTTTGATCTCTCCACTTCTTACAGACCAGGCTCCAAGAATATCAAGCCGGATGCTCTTTCCCGGCTTTATTCACCAGATTCTACTGAGAAGGAGACTGAACCCATTGTGCCGTCCCATTGGACTTTTGGAGCTCTGGTTTGGGAGATAGAGAACCTTGTAGACAATGCCCTAAGAAACGAACCAGACCCTGGTATGGGTCCTCCTAATAAGAAGTATGTACCTACCTCTGCTAGGTTTAGGCTCATTCGCTGGTTTCACACAGCCAAATTTTCAGGTCACCCAGGAGTTAGCAGAACTGTAGTACTCATTTCTAGACGGTTTTGGTGGCCATCTGTTCATAAAGACGTCACTGAGTACGTACAGGCCTGTTCGGTTTGTGCCAGACAGAAATCGTGCAACCAACCTCCCTATGGCCTACTTCAGCCACTCAGTACTCCGAAACGCCCTTGGTCTCACATTGCTCTGGATTTTGTCACAGATTTACCCATATCTAAGGGAAATACTGTCATTCTCACTATTGTTGATCGTTTTTCCAAGTCATGCCATTTAGTACCACTAAAGAAACTTCCTTCTGCTTTTTGTACTGCCCAGCTGTTGGTTCAACATGTTTTTCGCCTCCATGGCATACCTCAGGACATTGTGTCAGACCGTGGTCCTCAATTTATCTCGCGTGTTTGGAAACAGTTTTGTTTAGCCATTGGAGCCAAAGCTTCCTTGACTTCACGTTATCATCCCCTATCAAATGGACAGACTGAAGACATGAACCAACAGATGGACTCCGTTCTCAGATGCATGACCACAACCAAACCTCTGGACTGGTGTATTTTTCTTCCCTGGGTACAATATGCTATAAATTCACAAATCTCATCCGCAACAGGCCTCTCACCTTTTGAGATTTCCCTGAGCTATCAACCTCCTCTTTTCCCTGCTGATGAAAAGGATATAGGTGTTGCATCTGTTCGGCACCACATACGCCGTTGCAAATGGATCTGGGGAGATGCAACCAGAGCACTTCTTCGCATGGTAGACCAGAACAAGAAATACGCAGATGGCGGCCTGTGCCTACATACCATCCTGGCCAAAAGGTTTGGTTGTCCTCAAGAGACATTCCACTGAAAGCTGTCCAAAAAACTGTCCCCTCGTTTTATTGGCCCTTACACTATTGACTCTGTCATCAGTCCCTCAGCTCTATGTCTGCCTTCCAGTTTACGCATTCGTCCTGTATTTCATGTTTCCCAAGTTAAACCTTCCACACTGTCTCCTCTTAACAGTTGTTCTAGAGATGTGTCTGCTGCTAGAACTCTGTGTGGCATTGACCTGTTCTCTAATCTGAGCTGCTGTTAACCTGTGATTTCTGAGGCTGGTGACTCGGATGAACTTATCGTCCGCAGCAGAGGTGACTCTTGGTCTTCCTTTCCTGGGGCGGTCCTCATGTGAGCCAGTTTCTTTGTAGTGCTTGATGGTTTTTGCGACTGCACTTGGGGACACTTTCAAAGTTCTCCCAATTGCTTGGACTGACTGACCTTCATTTGTTAAAGTAATGATGGCCACTCGTTTTTCTTTACTTATCTGCTTTTTTCTTGCCATAATACAAATTCTGAACTACAGTCTATTCAGTAGGACTATCAGCTGTGTACTGTATCCACCTCCTGCACAACACAACTGATGGTCCCAACCCCATTTATAAGGTTTGAAATCCCACTTATTAAACCTGACAGGGCACACCTGTGAAGGGAAAACCATTTCAGGTGACTACCTCTTGAAATTCATCAACAGAATGCCAGGCAGTGTAAGGGCTATTTGACCAAGAAGGAGAGTGATGGGGTGCTGTGCCAGATGACCTGGCCTCCACAGTCACCTGAACCCCATTGAGATGGTTTGGCGTGAGCTGGACTGCAGAGTGAAGGCAAAAGGGCCAACAAGTGCTGAGCATCTCTGGAAACTCCTTCAAGACTGTTGGAAAACCATTTCAGGTGACTACCTCTTGAAGCTCATCAACAGAATGCCAAGAGTGTGCAGAACAGTAATCAAAGCAAAAGGTGGCTACTTTGAAGAACCTAGAATATAAGACAGATTTTCTGTTGTTTCACAATTTTTTGTTCAGTATATAATTCCACATGTGTTAATTCATAGTTTTGATGCCTTCAGTGTGAAGCCACAATATTCATAGTCATGAAAATAAAGACAACTCTTTGAATGAGAAGGTGTGTCCAAACTTTTGGTCTGTATTCTGTATACTTTTTATTTAAGATAGAAATTACTGGTACTGGGGCAGTGTTTTTGTGTCATTTTAAAAAAGACTTTAGCTATATGCATGCTCAGTATAAGGGATTGCTGCAAAGTTAAAGACTCAATGCAGTCGATTGTCTCTTGTTACTGTATACTTCTTCAGGAGCAGTGATTGCAGCAGGAGAAGTGAGTGCTATAAAGTCAGTGACTTGATGCAGTTGTATGGGTTTCCTTAAAAAGACAACTTTTTTAAGAATTCGAAAAATAAACTCGAATGAGTTTTATAATTAGTATTGCATGGGATTTAATTGAATGTGAATCTGTCTATATGATTGGACTGACGTTAGTTATATATTTATGTGTATAAATTTGATCTCATTTATTTTGTAAAGTCCTTGAGATAACATTGTACATTGGCACAATATAAATAAACTAAATTGAGTTGAATTCAGTTCTACCATTTCAGATTAGAAATATTCAATCAACTTTTGCAAGAAGTTTACCAATTGCCACAAGGTTGGGTTTCTTTCCAACATGCTAATGAACATTTAAAAAGAATATTATAGTTGATGCATATTTAGAGTCTGTATAAGTTTGAATTTGTGTTGAAAAAAACACAAATTCTACATTAACCAAATAGTTGTTTTGAAAATTAACTGAATTTGATGCTAAAAAATAATTGCATGGTAGGGGTTCATCCTGTAACCAGTGGGTTGCTGGTTCCAACCCCATCTCCATCCATCTCAGTTGTTGTGTCCTTGGGCAAGACACTCCACCAGCCTTGCCTGCTGATGGTGATCAGAGGGCCGGTGGAGCCAATTGTATGGCAGCCCCACTTCTGTCAGTCAATGTAGCTCACCACTGTCAATGTGTCAATGTATGGCAGATGACTGTAGTGTAAAGAGATTTATGGTCTTTGGACTTGATAAAGTGCTTTACAAGTGCAGTCCATTTACCAATTACCATTTAAATGGCAAAACTTATTATGACATTTACGCTGATGTTGAGTGTATGTAAACTTCTAACTAGCTCCACAAAAAAGTGTTTTCCAACCTTTTTTGAGCCAAGGTACATTTTTTTCATTGAAAAAAATCACGAGGCACAGCACCAACCGAAAATGTTAAACATGATACTCTGTAGCCACCTATATTAACAATATAATCATTCTTATCAAAGTGTCTTGAACAGGAATTAAATAAAAGTATTTTTTATCATCTTTTATATTTCTTCTTTCAAATAAAAAGTGCACTTAACAAGTCCACTTCAAAAATACATTTGGAGCAGTGCCACAACAATGTGGTCTTAAACCTAAAGAGGTAGTAGTGTTTTACAAACTCTAATTCTGTCCAAAAGCATTCTGTTAGAAGGAATACAGAAAATACTTCTTATTCGAATAGAAGCTATAACATTTGGGAAAGATTTCAGTGTTACAATATGAAGAGTTGCATGTACAAAATGTCAATCTCAGTATATTTCACTCAGTGTAAAACCTGTGCATGTTTGGATGAACACAGAGCTGATATCCTGGTGGGAATTGCAGAAAGACACACACAAAGCTCTTCCTCAGCAGCTATCAGTCTCTCTCTGTTTTTAGTTTTTATAGCAGTCAGGCTTGAGAAGCTCACTTCACACAGATATGTTGTTGAAAATGGGAGCAATGTCAAAATAGCTTTGTTTGCCAGAATGGGGAACTCCTTGGCAGCAGTCAACCAAAAACTGTCCAAAGGTAGATCAGCAGAGCTCAGCTATAAACCGTTCAGTTCAGTTAGTTCTTCCTGCTCCTGTAAAGTCATGTCCTTTCCAACAACTGCTGAGCTGTATGGGTCCCTAACCCAGTCAAGGCATTCAGTGAAGGCTGAAGAGAAATAAAATGACATCTTCTTCTCGAGAGTTTTTAAATGTGTACCAATTATTTCACACAGTGCAGCAGTGTGAACATTTAGTCGTTTCTTGGTGAGTGGGAACATTTCAAGGTTGCCACTTACCACATGTTGTTGCCAGAGGTGCACCTTTGAGCAGAATCTGTTGATTTTATCCGTACTTGTGAGCAGGTTTTCATTTTGGGCTTGTATTTGTGTGTTCAGTTCATTCAGATGATGAAAAATATCCGTCAAGTATGCCAGCCTTGCACACCACTCATCACTTGCAAGCAACTTTTCATAATCGGACCCCTCATTTGTCAGATTCACTTTGAGTTCCTCCCGCAGCTCATACACATGGGCCAGCACCTTGCCACATGACAACCATCGGACATCCGTATGAAACAGCAAGGTCTTATGCTCCTCTCCCATTTCCTCACACAAAGATGCAAATATGCGGCTTTTCACAGGTCGTGTCTACACAAAGTTTACCATGTGCACAACATCATTCAACACAGGGGCTAGGTCTGCGGGTAAAGTCTTGGCCATGAGGGCCTCACGGTGCAAGAAACTGTGCGCAATAATCACATCTGGATTTATTTCCTTCACTCAGCCCGATGGTGCGCCCGACCATGGCTGCAGCTCCTTCAGTGCAGACACTTGTGCAGTTTTCCCACTTAAGTCCTCCTTGTTCAAGATATTTTGATGTGACCCGAAAAATTTCGTCTCCTGTTGTCCTTTCTGGCAATGCCTTGCAAAATAGGAAGTTTTCTCTGATTGCATCTCCATGCACAAAATGCGCATTGGCCAAGAGTTGAGCATGTCCACTAATATCAGTACACTCGTCAAGTTGCAGCGCAAATTTCTCACTGATATGGATCTTTTCCAAAACTACACTTTCGATGTCTGCAGACATGTCATCAATACGTCTGGAAATTGTGTTATCTGTTAGAGGGACTTTGGCTATTTGTTTAACCGCTTCAGGTCCAAGCATCTCATTTACAATGGCTTTGCAGACATGTAATATTAATGTCTCTGCCACAGTGTGGGACCTTTTTGATTTAGCTACAAGTTCAGCTATGTAGTAGCTAGCTTTAAGGGCTCTCTCATTTACCTTTGAGGTTTTTCTCATAAAAGTTGCCTGTGTTTACGCAGGCGAACAAAATAGTCTGCATTCTTGTTTTGAAGCAAAGAGTGTTTCGTTTGGAGATGGCGTTTAAGCTTGCTTGGTACCATAGCACTGTTGGATAGCTTTTCACCACATACCAAGCACAACAGAGTCGGTGTTGTTGCATCCCCGGTAAAAGTAAATCCAAATGAATTGTAACTCTCACTGTATTGCCTCGAGCTCACGGTATTTGCCTTCTTTTGACATCCACTCATACTAGGGCCTTCATCTGGGTCCAAATTTTGTCAAGGGCACAGATCGGAGTTAGCATTTTTTCTTTTCCAAAACTTCTCCATCACCGTCATCACAGTCTTGCTAGCCACAATGCTCTCACCGCTACCTGTCACATTCATGCATCACTAATTATTTTGTCTTAACGTACAATGCAATTAGCTACCTGCTGCCATCTAGTGATAAGGAATTATTACATTATTACGCCGCCAGTCACTACTACAGCACAGACACTCGAAAATAGCATGTTATTTGGAGATAATTAATTTGTTTTCGAAAAATCTTTTTAGACCAATTAGGGGAAATTGGATAATTTTCCACAGCACACCTGACGATCACTCACGGCACACTAGTGTGCCATGGCACAGTCACCTCTGGAAATCTTGGAAAAGATGGCTCTGATTAAAGAACTCAATGTGGTACCCAATCTCCAAGCATTAAATGTATACAGTCATGTTCAATAAAATGGAATAAGCATTTCAATAAAGTTCATTTGTCAGATTAAAAGTGCCATTTAAAAAAAAAAAAAACCTTTAAGCAGGTTGTAAACATACTATTCTCTGAGCCCACATTTTGGGATAAAAAAAGTTTTTTTTTGGTTTGTTGTAATACTCTAATCTTAAATGTTGTGTTTTCATTAGTGGTAAGCAGAAAATCATCAGCATTAACAGAAATAAATTCTTGAAAAAACAGCCTGTGTGTAATTAATCTATATAATGTTTTTAACTAGATTAATTGTTGAAATAAATGCACTTTCAATAACATCCTCATTTTTTAAATATGACGTGTTTTGACCACTTACATAATACAGAACGTCTGATATAATTTATGTCCAAACCATCTTTTAAATTTGATTTATTAGAAAAATTCTAATACGTCTTTCGTTTGTTGCATTATGGTCTGTGATAATAAAATGGTAACACTTTCCTGTCCTCATCAAGATGCAGTCACAGTGTGATGGTAGTTTTGAGTTACATCAGAATTGGATAATGGAAATGTTTACAGTCGACTGCCTAGCTTAATCTAGTTATTCATCATCCTTAGACACGTCATCACTTATTTACACCGTAGCAATGAAATTGTATATAGCTTTTAGGTCTCCAAAAGGCACCCCCAGCTATAATATGCAGGTGGTCTATCTAAATGTTCTCATTATGCAGTTCTTTCCCCCATAAGCACAACACAGATGTTACACCACTTTGGGGGAGAAACAGAAAACTGAATGAAGACAAAAATAAAGCTGCACAGAATCCCAAACATGTACGTCCTCAAAACGTTTGCAGTGTATTTCCTGAGGGTTATCTCTTATATCAATGCTGTTACTGTCTTCCGGTTTTGAGAGAAATAGACTTTCATTTGCACTCACAAACACTGACACGAGTCTGCTCACACACGCTTATAAAATAGATATGATAAAAGCTATCACTGTTGAGCCATATTTGCTTCTTCAAAGATAGTGTGTGATATCACAGTATAATGGTTAACTGTTTAATTGTCTGTGCATAAAATGCAAGTCATGCTGCAGTGCAAAGCACAATGTTTGGAACTGTTTTGCATTTGTTAAAAGGTCAAAGTATGACTTTATCCATCTTCAGTTTTCTATCTTTTGTTGTAAAACCTGGCAGTAACTTTGTAAAATCCATGAGGGCTGAATTTAAGAGGAACAATAAAAAATTCAGGCAGTAACAGAGGCAAAGACAAAGAATGTATACATCAAAATGTAATTGCTGTGCTACTCACTATCATTGAAGTATACATATTTTAGTACTTCTCAGTATGAAGAAAAGAAGAGTAAATTAACAGCCTGTCATGAAGTTACACATTGTGACAATTTGTTTGCTGAATTTACAAAAATCTTGTAAAAGAAGATTTTGTTGGGCAAAAACATCCTTTTTATTAATTCATTAAATCCTTATTAAATACCAGATTGATCAAGGGAAGCATAATGTACATCTTCATGACAATGACTCTGTACTATTATGGCTTTTTTCAACAAGGTGTGAATTAAAAGATAACAAATTCCAAAAAGAATTAAATATATAATCTTAGAAGTTATGTTCTAAACATAAGGGAAAATAATCAATCAAAGTATAAAATACATTTTCATCAAGTTTTTCAGACTTTCTCCCAGCACACCATGCTTTTATGTTTTGACACAAACACTTGAGTAAGGATGGGTCAAATGTAATTATAATCCTGTAACTAGAAACCTGCAAGCAGCTTTGAAGGCCCTCGCACCCCTCAGCGCAACTCGGGCTGTCGAGCGACCGCAGGAGCCTGGCATCGCCTCCTACACGCCACATACGATGACACCGCGTCACTTCAAGACGTCGCCAGTAGGTGGCACTTTGAGCAACATGTCATATGATCTTCGGTCATATGACAAAAAGGATTCAAAATTTCGAGTAAATCTGACCTTCCAGATGGAAGCTGCACTCACTTGTTTGTTTGTGGGCCGGGCTAAAACGACATCATCAATTGACTGTGTCAAAATGTCCATCATTAACTCATGATCATGTATACTACATTTCAAGTGGATCCGATGATGAATGAGGGAGATATAGCCCTTGAAGTGTCCTAGGGGACGCTGTTGATCCAAATTTAAATGTAATCCAATAGAGCTGTTTAGGGGGTGAGAAAGATCAAGCATATTCAGTTTGGAGTGAATTGGACCCTGCATGTGTAATTTAGAGGCAAACGTATCGCCATGGCGTCACATCAGATTTCGCCACGCCGCCACGGCCACACCTCCAGCCAAACCTGTCAGTACTGGAAATGAAGTTAGACCAGCGTGTTATCTGTCATTGGAGACAGTTTCATGTTGAATAGTTGAAGGAGATCAAATATGGCCCACACTAAGTGAAACATGACACTTCCTGTTCTGAGGGGGCGGGGCTTCGATGATGTCAGCATCTGATCAGTGAATATTGTTCAGGGCCAGAGGTAGATCAATCCCAGAAGGTTTCATGTGTCTGTGACTTTCTTTGTAGAAACTATAAGAGTTTTGTGTTTCATGGCGAGAAGTCAGATTTTGAGGCTTAGCCACGCCCACATACTTTAATGTAGCAAAAAGCTTTTGATAACTTTTGATCTCCAGTGCATTAAGACTATACTCATTGATTTTGATTTCTGTAAGTCAAAAGCTGTAGGAGGAGTTTGCTCAGATTCCACGTGTGTAAATGAGACAAAATGGCGGCTTTGATCCAAAATGGCCGACTTCCTGTGGGGTTTGGACAATGGGTCCAAGAGACTTTTTTGTAGGTCCTGAGAAGTTACATAAGTGTACTGAATGTCATACACCTCGGACACAGCATGGCTTGGGGCTGGTTGTTTTAGTGCTCCTAGAGGGCGCTGTTGAGCAATTAGGCCACGCCCACCAATTTTATCACTGGAAATCTTTAGGGGGCTGGACCAGTATCAATCCTATTGAGTTTGGTGGCGATCGGCTTAGAAATGTGGAAATAACAGGCAAACGTAAGGCCATGGCGTGACGTCTGTCATCGCCACGCTGCCATGGCCACACCCTCCCGCCTAAAGTCTCTGTGTTCCAAACCACCTTAGACCATCTTGTTATCTGTCACTAGGGACAGTTTCGTGTTGATTAGGTAACAGGGGTGAAATTTGGACCTTTCACAGTAAAACATGGTACTTCTTGTTCTCAGGGGGCGGGGCTTAGATGATGGCAGGATGTGACCATTGAATATTGTTTGGGGCCAGATGTGGATCAATACCAGAAAGTTTTGTGTGTCTGCGACTTTCCTAGTAAGAGCTATAACAATTTCAATTTTTTTCGCGAGTCGTCAAACTTTGAGGCCTGGCTCCGCCCCCTCTGCATGCTCAAAAAGTCACAATTTTGATGACTTTAGATCCCCCATCCCTTCTGAGCAAACTGACCAAATTTCAAGGCGATCATTCAAAATCTCTAGGAGGAGTTCGATCAAATACGGATGCTATAAAGGGCAAAAATGGGGTCAAAATTTTAACTTCAATCCAAGATGGCCGACTTCCTGTTTGTTGTAGGATGCGGGTGCAAGAGAGTTTTGGTTAGTTCTCGGGGAGTTCTACAAGTGTACAAAAGTTCATAACTGTACGATAAAGTAAGGTCAATGCGGATGGTTTTTTGAAAATTTCAGGGGGGCGCTGTTGAGCCATTTTTATTGCGACTTTCATGAAATCCTTAAAATACGTAAATTTCACACACGACTGATAGCTCCGCCAAATTTGCAGGCTTTTTGAATATGTTAAAGCCGCGAAAAAGGCGATTCATTTGTCGCCAGAATAATAATAATAAACATTCGAATTACAATAGGCCTTCGCAGCTGCTTTGCTGCTCGGGCCTAATAAAGGTGCTCTTACCTTTTCTTTTCACCTACTATTTATTTAAATTTTAAATCAGGTAATTATTTTTAAGGGAATGTGCTAACAGCTGGTAAAATTGAGCCATTAATTAATTAACAGAATATATATCACATTCACACCCAATATAAATATTCATCCCGTGACCTTGTTGTTTTGTTGTTTTTTTTTTAAATCAACTGCATATGATGTGTCAATCAACTTCACTTCAAAACTAATATTTCATAACATTTAAAGTTTAAAACAAATAAGTTCATTAAAGGCCTCCATGCATAATTCCATTTATTAAGGGATCAATTCTAATAATTTCTTTGCTCAAAGTTTGTTCTAAATTTGCCCTCACCTCCTTCTATGTGGTTATGGTTACTGGTTAATAAACCATTATTATTATTACTATCGGTGGTTTATGATTTTAAATAATTATAGAGATATGTATAAAAATATTTTTTTAAATGCCCAAAGTTCACATATAATTTATTCTAATTGTATAATATTCTCTGGAGAGTAAATATATTTTATTTTCTGGAAAATATATATGTTATATTTCCATTTTCATAGTTACTATCTACAAGTTAACACTTTAACACAAATATGAAATAGTATGAGCCCTCTTCAAACCAAAATAACTATGAACAACCTCCTACTGGTAGCTCATATTTTTGCACCCAATCACTTTTTATAAAGTAAAGCAAAGTTACCTTTAATTTTGTATTTCAAAAATCATCTAAACATCCATGGATATTTTCAACTATGATTGGTTGGAAACATCCCTTGGCATATGTCTCATTTTATTATCTAGAAAACGTTATTATCAAATGATCAATAATGCAAAAGTATAACATGGTGAAAGTTCAGTATGACAGTAGTATTTGTTCTAGAAGGTTGTCATGGAGTTGCAGCTTGTTTCTCATTTATTTGCTGAATCCACAAACATCTCTATGACTTTGTTGGGCAAATGGGTACATCTTTGTTATTTTTGTTGGTCTTCTTATGATTCAGAGTGGATATTTTACATGCTTTAATCAAATTTTCTCAGACTTTCTTCTTACAGATCATCCTGTCAAGGTTGGGCACAAGCACTCATCTGTGGAAGGGTCATCCACAGATTCTAATTCTATTTTTGTGATAAAAGTCCACTAATCCTTTTCTTCTTTTCTGCATTGCATTCAAATTGTTCAGTAGGTAAATTATCTTATAGTAAATGTGCTGACATTAGCAGGGCTCAAGCCTTAATGAACCAAATATACATCACGTCTAAACTATTAAAAAATTATTATGCTTTAAATAAAATCACTCTAGTAATGGCGGTTTTCAAACAAATAGGCCATTACTACACCCCATTACCACTTAGTTGTTTTTCTTCAATCTGCAATATCTTATGTTTACTCAGTGTCATTTGAATCAAACCTCATCAAACCTGTTCTAAAGCTTAAAAATGACACTCGTACTCGTCATCTTCCGCTTTATCCGGGACCGGGTCGGGGGGGAAGCAGACTTAGCAGAGACACCCAGACATCCCTCTCCCTAGTCACCTGCTTCAGCTCCTCCGGGGGGAACCCAAGGCGTTCCCAGGCCAGCCGAGAGACAAAGACTCTCCAGCATGTCCCGGGCCGTCCCCTGGGCCTCCTCCCAGTGGATCATGCCTGGAACACCTCCCGATAAAGGTGTCCAGGAGGCATCCGGTATAAATGCCCGAGCCACCTAAACTGGCTTCTCTCGATGTGGAGGAGCAGCGGCTCTAGCCCGGCCACCCTACGGAGGAAGCTCATTTCAGCCGCTTGTATCCGGGATCTCGTTCTTTCGGTCATGACCCAAAGTTCATGGCCGTAGGTGAGGGTAGGAATGTAGACCGACCAGTAAATTGAGAGCTTCGCTTTTCGGCTCAGCTCTCTCTTCACCACAACTGTCGATCTTCCCTCACTCGTGAACAAGACCCCGAGATACTTGAACTCCTAAGAGTTCAAGATGGTGTTCTGATAGTAGCGTTGGGACCCACAGCCATGGTTATAACATGAAAGGCCAGTACATATTTTCCTGGAACTTTCAAAATAAATTGCATTAACCTACTTCCGGCACAGCCAGGAAACGGGGTAACTGCGGACTTCCTGTGACGTCACTGTCCAAATAAAAGCACCGCACTTGCTACATCCTGCCTCTTCTACGCGGGTCACACAGGGACCTGGAAAGAGAGACCCAGCGCGGTAATGTCACTTTGCTAGCAAACAGACATAACTCTTCAACTGGATCCGAGTGTTGTACGATCACGCGATCATATGCACAAGTTAAGTACGAATGAATCACTGTTTGTGTACCCAGTATTCATTCATAAAAAGGGGTAATTAAGGTATAAGCATTGCTTGACTTTCTCTCTGAGACCTGCAGAAGCAAACTGTGTTCCAGAGTTCCCTGCAGAGACGCTGTCTCAACGAAGCCCCCCCAATAGCTTCGGAGGTTAGCTGAAGCTAAACTTCGTTCAAAGTGGATGTTTCTTCAAACTTCGTCGTCGCCCGGACAACTCCTCAGCATGGTTCATATGAGGTTAGGGTTTGGACAGAGTAATAGAGAAATATTTATGATCTGAATGTTTTTCATTTTATGAAGTTTGGTTTTGTTTGTGTGAAACTCAGCTATCTTAGTGCTAGCAGGCTATCTGCAGCACACGTGCTCAGTTTTGTGTTCTCTGTTTGTGTGTTTTTTACAGTTAAGACAAACTTCATTTAAAGGGTTGATTTTAACACAGAAGATTGATCATAACACGCCGTCCACGCTTATGCATTTTAACCCTTTTATTAACGGTATATTAAAGGTGTGTGTTTGATTCTGGTGCTATCAGCTTCTTTTGTTAGCTTTAACCGCTAACAGCTAAGGACACGTGCTTGTTGCTAAAGAATATTTACCCAGAAAGGTTGTTAGTTTTCAATCCAGTAAATAATATTTCCCTAACATTATTTTACTAAATTTGATAACTAAGTAAACACCATTAAGCCCCATTTCTCCAGAAAGATTTGGCTCTTTTCCAAAATATTCCCTTAAATATTTTACTATGTCCTTAATAATACTTCTTTAAATATTACTTTAATAAACAAAGGCAGCTAAGGAGACTCCGTTGAGAATTAGAATAATTTTTTAAAACTTTATTTTATTAAAATAATACAGGTCCTTCTCAAAATATTAGCATATTGGGATAAAGTTCATTATTTTCCATTATGTCATGATGAAAATTTAACATTCATATATTTTATATTCATTGCACACTAAATGAAATATTTCAGGTCTTTTATTGTCTTAATATGGATGATTTTGGCATACAGCTCATGAAAACCCAAAATTCCTATCTCACAAAATTAGCATATCATTAAAAGGGTCTCTAAACGAGCTATGAACCTAATCATCTGAATCAACGAGTTAACTCTAAACACCTGCAAAAGATTCCTGAGGCCTTTAAAACTCCCAGCCTGGTTCATCACTCAAAACCCCAATCATGGGTAAGACTGCCGACCTGACTGCTGTCCAGAAGGCCACTATTGACACCCTCAAGCAAGAGGGTAAGACACAGAAAGAAATTTCTGAACGAATAGGCTGTTCCCAGAGTGCTGTATCAAGGCACCTCAGTGGGAAGTCTGTGGGAAGGAAAAAGTGTGGCAGAAAACGCTGCACAACGAGAAGAGGTGACCGGACCCTGAGGAAGATTGTGGAGAAGGGCCGATTCCAGACCTTGGGAGACCTGCGGAAGCAGTGGACTGAGTCTGGAGTAGAAACATCCAGAGCCACCGTGCATGTCATTCGGAAATCAAGGTGCCAGAGTCTGGAGGAAGACTGGGGAGAAGGAAATGCCAAAATGCCAGAAGTCCAGTGTCAAGTACCCACAGTCAGTGATGGTCTGGGGTGCCGTGTCAGCTGCTGGTGTTGGTCCACTGTGTTTTATCAAGGGCAGGGTCAATGCAGCTAGCTATCAGGAGATTTTGGAGCACTTCATGCTTCCATCTGCTGAAAAGCTTTATGGAGATGAAGATTTCATTTTTCAGCACGACCTGGCACCTGCTCACAGTGCCAAAACCACTGGTAAATGGTTTACTGACCATGGTATCACTGTGCTCAATTGGCCTGCCAACTCTCCTGACCTGAACCCTATAGAGAATCTGTGGGATGTTGTGAAGAGAACGTTGAGAGACTCAAGACCCAACACTCTGGATGAGCTAAAGGCCGCTAGCGAAGCATCCTGGGCCTCCTTAAGACCTCAGCAGTGCCACAGGCTGATTGCCTCCATGCCACGCCACATAGAAGCAGTCATTTCTGCCAAAGGATTCCCGACCAAGTATTGAGTGTATAACTGTACATGATTATTTGAAGGTTGACGTTTTTTGTATTAAAAACACTTTTATTTTATTGGTCGGATGAAATATGTTAATTTTGTGAGATAGGAATTTTGGGTTTTCATGAGCTGTATGCCAAAATCATCCGTATTAAGACAATAAAAGACCTGAAATATTTCAGTTAGTGAGCAATGAATCTAAAATATATGAATGTTAAATTTTCATCATGACATTATGGAAAATAATTAACTTTATCACAATATGCTAATATTTTGAGAAGGACCAGTATTTTATCTGATCTTGCATTGTGAATGGTTGTCTAAAGGTATGCTGATTATTGCCTAAATTGGTTCCAAGACTAACTTAACTTCACTTCCAGATTCTTCAAGATAATCCTTGGTTCTCAAACATAAACATTGCATGGTAATGTTGCATCACTCTTTTGGTCATGGTTTTCAATCATCTTTATTCAACTTGTTTATATTAGTCTTCCTTATTCTTTACTTCTGCTTGGTAGTTAGTTGGATTGCTTTAGCATAGTAAAGAGTTTGTTGATTGAAATATGTTCTTGTATTTTAAGAAATTGTGTGAATTCATTTCATGTGTGTGCAGTTTTGCTGTTCAATAATGTCAGCTTGGCTCACCCTTTTGATTTTGTCCTCTTGCTACTGCCTTACTGGGCTGGCATTCACAGGACAACCCATAACAGACCGAAATATTATTTGATAACATATTAAATTATTAATATTAAATAATATTTTCAGATTCACAGTCACAACAGAAGGCTCTCAGGTGGTTGGATTGTTACATTTGGCAAAGCTTTCTGCATGCATGACTTCTCTACTATGCTAAGGTGTGCCCCACTGTCCAATAACATCTGTAGCTTAACTCCATTTAGTTGGCATGTCACAGTGCACCTACCACCAATGACCTGTGTAAAATGTTTTTTCTTAGTAAAACTGTTCCGTCTGATGGGTTTGGTGGAAGATAGAATGTCCTCCTAAGGATGCAGCTTTTTAGTGGTGTGGGACTCTGCATTTTCTTCAGTCACTGGTGGTCCCGCCCCAGTGACCTCACACAGTTTCCCGAAAGATGGTTCTTTATCAGACAGCCAATAGCTCTGTGTCCCTCTCTCCCACACTTGAAACAGTGGGTGCAGCTATTATTTCCTTGGGAGACACATTGCTGACATCTTCGTTTATCTTCTGAAGATGTTTGTGTTGTGGAAAATGTGTATGAATGTTTTCAGTCCCTGTACTAACCATTGGTGTTAATGTTTCCTTAAACTTTTGGTCAATGATGAAACCTGTGTTGTTTGCTCCTGTATGGCAGTACGATTAGCTTGGACTTCTGCCTGCATCTGAACTGCATTCTGACTTTTCTCATCCATGTGGACTGTACTTACACTGACTGCTTTTGGTTTGAGTGTCTGACCCAGTCTATTTTTTCTCTCCGTGTCTTCACCTACTGACTTTGTTATCAGGATAAAATCATCAGTGAGTTTCTCATCTGAAATGTGGGGTTTAAGATCTCGTCGGATGTATGAATATTTTTCATGTATTCCTTGATAAAAGGAATGCAAGAACACTCAAACTAGTTTCTTGTCATGCTGGAAACCTGTACTTACTTCAGAAACAAAAAGTACACACTGTTTTAACACCATCAGTCTGTACATAAACTGTTGTGGGCTTTCTTTATCATTTTGTCTTGCATTGCTTAGCTCTTGGAATAACTCAGTGCTGCTCTTATCTTTAAGATGGGCTGTGAGGAAATGCTTCAGTTCAGCTACAGTCAGACCATCTTTAGTTTAATTATTCGGAGAACTGTTCTAATGATTTCAGACTCTGTGAAACCTTCACTTAATCCTTCATCAATTTGCTTGCACAGACAGTTAAAGCTTACATCTGAATCAGAAGCTGATATTTGACCAGCATGAATCTGAAATTCTCTACATGGGAGAAATGCAGCAACATCTGTCAGTTTTACCAACCCGGTTACCTGATCAGCAAGTGCTGATGTTGACACTGTGTTACTCTTGATTCTTGATGCTGCTTCAATCTGGTTAATCACCAACACTGATAATATTTCCTCTTCATCCACTGAGTGATGCTGATTCTCTACTTCCTGGGATGGGTGCAGTTCATCAATGAGGTCATGAAACACAAACTGGCGAGACATTCCTTGGTCCTCCGGGCTCTTCAATCGTTTACTTCTCAGAAAGTCAACAATGAAGTCAAAGAGTTCCACCTCAGACGAATCCTCCCCTGGCACCTTCTTCCACCTCATCTTGGCACGATACTGTAAGCTGGTGAAGCAGGTCTCTTCTGGCATCCTTAATCAGTTGGTGAAGTAGCTGTTCGATCTCCCACTGTAGCTCATGTAGCGTGGCCATCTCTGGATACCTGAAGTCTTGCCCTTAGGTCATTGGCGAATGGAACAGGAAGTCAGGATCCCACGATTCTTTGATGGATAGCACCAAACCAGCAGGAGCTGCTATCCCGGACGAGACCCCAAATATATTACCCAGCAACCATGGAGGGGCTGAGGGTAATGTGGTTAAAGTCCTCTCAACGTGTGATGCTGTGACACAGAAAAGATGAGACACACACCTTGAGATTCTGTTAGCATTCAACAGGAAGATTTATTCTTCTTCTGTGTAGTGAACATACTCAATATATGATACTTTATATCAAATACTTCATCACAAATGCCTTGTCTCTTTTTCACAGATCTTTTGTATTTTAAACTAACAAGATAAAATTTGAATTTCTTTTAACTCTTTAATAGCTTTTACTGTTTTTATTTTGCACAGGTCAAATACACTTAGCAGTTTTTAACTTTTTCCATTGCTCAAACAGAATGCCAACTGTTTGTCTCTTAACACACAAAAAAACTACTATAAAACTGAAAGGTGTAATGCTCCCCTAATGATGTGTCCTTTTACTAAGATTCACACACAGGCAGCCATTACTTGCTCCCTTAATCCCACAATGATATAATGTCTCTAGTTTTGGCCATAAACCATAAATCCATTTTACAAAAACATAGAGACCAAAACAATGTTATCTAGTGTGAGAACTCAAAAGTGCATAGTACAGTAAATTCAAAGCGAATTCACCAGTCTTTTAATTGTTTCTCAGTTAGCTTAACACATATGTACAACGTCCACTAGCATTAGCAATAGTTAGCATACAGAAGTCTTGTTTTCTATAAAATACTCATCCGAAAACACATAACGTGACTAACAGGTTGACTTGTGATTTAATAATCTCTTCAACTCTTAAAAGTCAACAATACATATAAATAAAATACCTCTTTACTGCCCTGTGACACAGAAAAATTGTGACACACACGTTGAGCTTCTGTTAGCATTCAACAGGAAGATTTATTCTTCTTCTGTGTACCCATAAACCTTCTCTATGCCACCAATGCGGCAGACGCCCCTAGCGGCTGGATGTGGAATTGTGCAAACTAACTGAAATAACACTAAAGGGTGTATTACTAGAGAAATTCAGGATAGAAAAAGAATAAAATAAAGTTGGGGTGTCTATTGTCCCACTATACACTTAATTGGTCTTTTCGGTCACTTATAACTACATGTTTCACCTCTCTACACTGCGCTTGCGGTAGACACTCAAGATGTACAACCTTCCACAAGAGTTGCCGGTCACTTCTACATTGGCAGTATGCAGTCTGTCCTCTGTTTATCCATCACCCTGTGGTTTGGCTCATCCAATAAACACGAGTTCCAGACCGCACCAAACAATTATCTCTGCAGAGAGAATAAGGGTGACCTTTCCTCCATCCAGGACCCGTACATTTCTAGGAAACCAAAGTAAAGTTCCTTGTTTGTGCAAACAAACTTGGCCAATAAAGATGATTCTGATTCTGATAACCATAGGAATGCAGTGTTATAGACAGAATAGATGGCATTGGATACATGCTGTCTGACATTCATTTTAGCTATGGATACAGAACAAATTTTGAACATTTCTGTTTCACTTTCGGGTGCAAATTTGTCAGACAATTTACACAGAGACAAGCTGCAATTTGTTAATGCATTTGTTTTGGAGAGAAGATTGTGTTTGCTTAACAGATAAGATACAAATTCTTTGTATGTTCAAAGTAAAAGCCATGTAGATTTTTATGAAGTTGTGCCATTGCCCAAAAATGTTGTTTGAGTAATTAATTTTGTGGTTGTGTTGTAAGACATTTACATTTAAAGCTTGTGGCTTCAGAATACGCCGGGACAATATTATTTTCATTTGCAAGGCAGTTTTTTGACCATTTGGATGGGGAATTTGAAGAATGAACACAACTGAATTACTAAGAAACTAAAAACATAATGAGGAGAGGCAAAACAATTGGGAAGGAACCTCCAGTGATCTAAAATAGAGCTATGTTCTTGCAGGGTTATTAAAAAACATTTGCGTAAAAATGCTAAAAAACATTCGAATGACATTGCTTTTGCAAATTTATCAGACATTGAAAATGCTAGTACTACTGATAGCAATTGATCTGAATATGTTAGTGAGATATCCTGAACTTCAGACAAAAATAAAAGTATAAATGAATAAAATAATAAAACTGCAGTGCATACTCAGTTGAAAGAAAATAACATGCTGCTCAATCATTATTTTAAAAAAAATTGAAAATGTCATGCCATGAGATTCCTTTCCTCAGTCCTCTAATTAAATTAAAGTTCTTATTTAAAAATTAAATTTGCTTTATCATCCCCTTTTCTATTCCTTCACACTCTCTTTCACTCACTGGGTAGGGAGCTGGGGCGTACCGGTAGCAACAAGAACTGTCTCTGTTGCCATGACAACTTGAGCAGATTAACTTTTGTCAGGTGCCAAGAGCTGCAGCAGAGTAAAGCACACAAAAAATGAGGGTTTCATTTCTGAACCTAAAGGTTAAAAAAAATCTATGGAATGTACACAACTAGTCCCTAAGTAATAGTGTGCAGCTACATTTTTTGTGGTCTTTGACCACTGCAACAATTCTCCCCAAGCATCACAGATCATTTTATTAGCTTTAAAACAAAATATAACATTATATAGCAACTGTGACTCAGTGATAGGATCAGTCATCTGGCAATCCAGATGTTGTGGGTTTGATTCCAGCTTCCTCCTGCCACATCTCGATATGCCACTGGGCCACCTCAAGTTGTCCACTGATCTGTGCATCAGTGAATTAATGTGTGCAGATTTGTGAGTGTGATTAAGTGTGGTTGTAGTATAAAGTCCTTTGAGTGGTTGGTGTGACTACCTACATAAATTGAGTAGGGCTGCACAATATATTGCAAAATAGCATTATCGCAATAACAGTCTATTCAATAAGCATTTTGCGTACCATGTATATATAGCTCTCTCTATGCCTGTAATATATTTGGTGATGCTACTTGTTTAATCTAACATAATATGTTTAAGAAAGTAGAGATAAGGTTAGGTGTTTAAGTTGTTAAGAAACCACATCTTAGTAGCTTCAATGCCAAAACAATAGACTTCAGCAAGAAACAACTTTTTCCACAAGATGTTGAGATAAAGATAATACATGTATTTTATATTTTTGAGTATGTGGATTGACTTCTCATTATCTAGAGTCCATGTTTGCTATGAACCCAATACAGAAAGGCAGTAAACATTTTTTTTTATTATTTGTTTATGCATTGTGAGTCATACTGTAATTTCCTTCCATGATGTCTCTCTATTTGTGGATGAAATGGGAAGTCTCACCTTTGTCATCTTCTCTTTATCTCTTATCTGCCCTGATGTTTTCCTTTTTATTTCTGCCCTGAGCGTGTGTAAACAAAACGTGAAAACTTGCTTTGTGCTTTTCTGTTTTCCTCCTCCCACGTTCCACCCTCACCCTGCACCCATTTTAATGATATGCAGATTTCCCGCTCTCAAAGTACAGACTGTATTGATCTTTCCCATTCTCTGTCTCTTTTTCTGCTCGCTCTATCCATTATCCTCTATTCCTTCTGGTCCCATCTTCCTTCCAAGCCCTTTTTCTGATGACCACTTTCCTGAATCAGAGGCCAGTAGTGTCTTCAGACAGTAGCATTAATGTAACAAAAAAGTGAAAGCCAGAATTTAAGGCACAGCTCAGCTGAAGATGACTAAATGCTATTTTTCTGCAAAATCTTATGTTGTAGCTTCTGTATGCATCATTATCTGACGGACTCGTAATGTGTGTGTGTGTGTGTGTCCTAAATTAGGTGAATGACTTTTTGTTACCGAGAGATTCTGCCAACACAGAGACCCTCTCTTCGACTTCACTTGATCAGTATGCCTCTGCTCTCCTCATCACTGTCCTTGTGCTATAAAAATATATACACACACGTATACACACGAAAGGCAAATAAGGATACACTTCATTACCATTCTCTTCTTGACTTCATGACTGTCCTTGTGATGTAAATATCATATATAAAAAGAGGACAGAATGCAAAACTTGGACTAAGTCCAGAGTCCCCCCCCCCTCCTTCCCACACACACACATTTTGTGCATGTGTGTTGATGGGCTCGCAGTGTCCTGTCTCCTTTCTCACACACACACATAGCAGACAGAAATTACATGCATATGCTTGTTTGAAAGGCTTTTATATATGTGGACAATCCCAACTACACTCCCTTTCTCATTTCAAAACTAAATGGCATAAAAAGTGTCTGTAAAAGCAATTTATGTAAGAAGGAAATCAGTCATGTTTTTTCTTTATATGGTGGGGTTGGGGTCTTTTTTGACTTTTCGTTGTGAATTTATGTGAATGTTCAAATTCTGAAAATTATTTTTCTAATAAATAAGAACAATATTTTGGACCAAAACAATAAAATAATCAAAGTAATGTTGCCTGAAATAATTTTTTTTAATTATCATTTGTTTGTCTCTATCACTGAGGGCTAAGGATAAACACTAGTCCTCCAGAATCCTACAAGGATTAAGAAGGAGAGGGAAATTAATGAATGAACATACTTTTTTGTTTGGTTGTTCTTTGAGTTGTTCTGAGTTGCTCACAAAATAAAATTTTTGTTAGCAAACTTTTAAATTTTTACATTTTATACAGCTTTTGGCAAAAAGGAAAGAAAAAAAAAACAATATACAAAATTATAGTTGTCATTCACAAAATTGGTATATCTATCCATTTTTTTAATACAAGTTATGTTAATTCCAGTTGCAAGGTAATGGGGGGCTGGTGTCTACTCCCAGCAGTCAATAAGTGACAGGCAGGATACACTCTGGACAGGTCACAGGTACATCACAGGGCAATATCGAGACACACAACCCTTCACTTATACCATTAGGGCAATTAAAAGAGACCCATTAACTAATGTCCACATTGGACTGTGAGAAAGCTGGAGTATCCAGCTCAAAATTCTAGGCAAGGATATATTTGAATCAAAAACTGCTTTTACAAACAGAATGGCTTTTTACAAGTTTTTTTTTTAGAACTAACAGCATTAGATACAAATGCATATAACAACTTTGCCTTTGTGGGGACCCAACAATAATATAAGTAATATAGTCCTATTTATAATTACAACACCTTAAATAACTCAATTCTATACCTCCTGTTATTTTGTATACACCGTTTATTTCAAACTAGACAAAATGTTCAATTTTTAATTTCAAAATGAGATTACAATTATTGAAATCCTGTCTTGTTTTAAATATCCTGCAATCTTATTTTCATCCTTGTCTAAAATAAACTTAGCATTTGGGTTTTTTTTGGTTTTTTTGCACACAATCTATACTGAACCTGTGGCAATCTGAGCCATGATTGATGTATTCTGTTACACCTCTATAATTACCATCATTTTGTAGTATTACTAAAATAGTAAATGAACATTCCATTAAATAATAGAGCACATTTCTTTGACAGTCATAAAACACTTCCACATAATGCTCCTCCATCTCTCACCGCAATCACTAACTGCAGCTAATGAATGTGTGAGTATGTGTTTGCTCTCAGTACTGTGCTGAGTCAGAATCACCATGTCAACAAAGCATAGAAGAGGAGGAGATAAAGAAGATGTGCCTATATTATATAAAACAAAAAAAGCTACATTTTAAACAGATGGGAGGGAAATTGAAATTAAAGTATCAATCCCATCAAGTGAACAATAATCCTATACCAGTATGGTATTGCACGGTATTGACATGATAAATATTGGGATCGATCCAGACACTCCTACTTCAGGGTGATAAATAAAGCAGTGTGAGCTCAGCAGTAGCTATGTGCCATGTCAGGCTTTACTGATGTCCACTTCAATCCACTGGAGTGTTTCAATCACGTCTCACAAGAGCAATCTAATCTCAGACTCTCAATGTCAACAAAAAGAAGCACACACACACACACACACACACACGCACGCACACACGTACACACAAAGTTGTAAATATTTTTTCTTTCTTTTTTTACATACAGTAATGAGCCAATAATTAAGATTAATATACTTATATCCTAACAAGAGATGCTGATAATATTTGGTTTCCCAAGTAAGTAGGTCTCTGGATCTGTAATAATTTTTTTTGCAAAAAATGTTTTTTTAATGCTGAAATAACAAAAGCAAACATTCATACCAGCTTTATTTAGAGAGCACTCTAAATACCCATAGGACCAAAGAACTGTACAAAGAATAAATGAAACAGTAGACACATGATGTAGAAATAAACCAATAATAATGTCAAAAAGACCTATAAATAAATAAAAGAGCCCTATATTAAAACAATCACAATCACTCAGAATGAAGTAAGTAAAATAAAAATTGATCAAAATAAAGTCAAACATTAAATAGGAGCTGATAAAACAGAAGTACAGTCTCCTCTGAGCTTACACTCTTTGGAACACTCAGGAACAGCTGATCAGCTGTCCTGAGGGAATAGGAGGGTCTGTAAACATGTGGCAGCTCAAACATGTAGGGTGGGGCATTTAGAGCTTTGAAAGCACTTAAAATAATGAATCCTAAAATGTACAGGCTGCAAGTTAAAATAGGGAAATGTGGTCAAATTTCCTTGTGTCAGATAAAAGACGTGGAGCAGTGCCCTCTGAAGCTGAGATACATGAATGCCTGTTTCCTTCATAAAGTGTGCTAGAGTAATCCAGCCAAGTGGTAAAAAAGGTGTAAATTAGTGTTTCAAAAAGCCACTAAAAAAGAATTTTCTTTATTTTAGCCAACTGTTTTAAATGGAAACAGATGGATTTACCAGTCAGTGATTTTGTAACTAGTCCAGCATCCACTTTGATGCCTAGGTTTGTAACTGTTGGCCTAAAGTACTGGGTCAAGCAACCAACATCTACATGGGTGGTATCAGTGGAGCTTTCAAAGACCTTAGTTTTTTTTTTTTTCCTCATTGAACATTAAAACACTCACAGCCATCCAAGCTTTTATGTCATGCAGACATGAAAACCGAGGGCTCATAAAGTTGGAGTCCTTTAACTTTAGCAGGACATATATCTGAATATCATCTGTGTAACAATGAAAGGAGATTCCATATTTTCTAAAAACAGAACTAAGAGGGTGCAGGTACTGCGTGAAGAGGAGGGGGCCTAAAACTGTACTATGCAGGACCCCACACAAGAGAGAAGCAGAGGAGGATACTTGGTCCCTGAGGCAAACAAAAAGTACATTCGGTTCAGTAAGACCTAATCCGGTCTAAAGCTGTATCTATGATGTGACCCACTGCTCCAAATGAGAAAGTAAAATCCTATAGTCCTCTAGTCACTACTATCCAGTGGGCACTGCAGGAAGCTTCCCGTGTACTGCCAACAGCTCTGGGTAACGTCACTTCCTGTTTTCGCTGTTGCACTCAGTGGATTGTTTGGTGTGTGAAGGCTCTCTCGTTTGATCTGATTTCTCTTTACTGTGATATCTCTTACTTGTTCTAATACATAAGCATGTTTAAACACATACTTTCTGTTGATACTTTTAACATTTGGCGACTCTCCGTGTCTTACACGGTTTTTCCAGTAGTGGTAAGGAGTCGCAGCTTAGCTTTAGCTCCACCATGGCTACCCGTTCTACTGTTTCTCTCTCTGAGCCTCCTCCTCTCTCCTGCTCTCTGTGTCAGATGTTCAGTTACTCCTCTGCCTCCTTTAGTGATAATGGTACATGTAATAAATGTAGCATTTTTGTAGCTTTGGAGGTGAAGGTGTCATAATTAGAGGCCCGGCTCCACGCTGTTGAAAAACCAGCAGATAGCCAAGGCCCCTTAGCCAACGCGGAGCCACTGAGGGTATCTCCCCGTAGCAGTCCTTCAGCAGAGCCCGCGCAGCCGGGGCCTCAGGCCGGCTGGGTGGCGGTACGTAGAAAGCATAGACCTAGATCCCAGCCCACAGGTCACCACCAACTTGTTTGCGTTTCTAACAGATTTTCCCCGCTCAGCGACACACCTGCTGAGAAGCCAACTCTGGTAATTGGCAGCTTCATAGTCATAAACGTGGCACTAGAGACACCAGCAACCATAGTCAAATGTCTGCCAGGGGCCAGAACGGGCGACATCAAATCCTACCTGAAACTGCTGGCTAAGGATAAGCGTAAATACAATAAGACTGTTATTCACGCTGGCGGTAATGACACCCGGTTACGTCAATCGGAGTTCACCAAAGTTAGTGTTGCTTCGGTGTGTAAGTTTGCCAAAACAATGTCGGACTCCATAATTTTCTCTGGTCCCTTCCCTGATCTGACCAGTGATGACATGTTTAGCCGCATGCTGTCATTCAACCACTGGCTGTCTAGGTGGTGTCCAGAAAACGATGTGGGCTACATCGATAATTGGCGAACATTTTGGGGAAAACCTGGTCTGATCCGGAGAGACGGCATCCATCCCACTTTGGATGGAGCTGCTCTTCTTTCTAGGAATCTGGCCGAATTTATTAGTTCTCCAAAACTCTGACAAATCAGGATTCAGACCAGGAAGCAGGGTCGTAGTTTAACACTCCTCTCTGGAGCTTCTGTTCTGGTTCCCACCCATTACCCTATTAAGACAGTGTCTTGCCCACGGCCAAAATTGAATAGATTAAAAAATTATCTAAAAGGAGGAAATCAGGAAAATAAACACAACTCAGACTAAAAAGAAAAATAAAACAATTAAATATGGCTTACTGAACATAAGATCTCTCTCTTCAAAGACTTTGCTAATTAGTGACCTAATTTGTGACAAAGATTGATTTATTTTGCCTCACAGAAACATGGCTGCAGCAAGAGGATTATGTTACTATAAATTAGTCAACTCCTAATTATTTAAATTTTCACATTCCTCGAAATACTGGGCGAGGAGGAGGAGTAGTAACCATCTTTCAGTCCGATTTATTGATTAGTCCCAGGACAATCAATAGCTACAACTCTTTTGAATATTTAATCCTTAGTTTTCCTCATCCAAATTGCAAAGCACTAAAACCACTTCTGTTTGTTGTTTTGACCGTCCACAAGTCCCTTACTCTCAATTTTTAGATCAGTTTTTAGACCTTTTATCTGATTTAGTGTTAAATACAGATGTTATTATAGTGGGGGATTTTAAGATTCATGTTGACACTGAAAGTGATAGCCTAAATATAGCGTTTAATGCTATCTTAGACTCAATTGGCTTTGCTCAAAACATTAAAAAAAACATTAACAAAACCCACCTTTGTCTTCATTCTCTGGACCTTGTGCTGACATATGGCATTGAGTGTAAAGACATAACAATATTTTCTCATAAGCCTGTCCTGTCTGACCATTTCTTAATAACCTTTGAGTTTAATTTAACCGAGTACTCCACACTAGATCTGCATACTTTAAAGCACAATGTTAGAAAATTGGAGAGAAAATAGCGCTCTACACATCTAGAGGATTCCTACTTAACCTGGAAAAATCGCCTAATATTGTATAAAAAACACTTTGCCAAGCCAGAACAGCTTATTTCTCATCATTAATAGAAGAGAACAAGAATAATCCTAGGTTTCTCTTCAGTACAGTTGCTAAACTTACACAGAGTCATAGCTCTGTTGAGCCATCCATTCCCTTAGCTCTTAGCAGTCATGACTTTATGGGATACTTAAATAAAATTATATAAAAAAAAAATCTTTGACATACTCCCGAAGATGATTACTTCATCCTCAGCAAGTGAGACAACATTGGAAATAACTGCAGAACCTGATTTGTGTTTGGACTGTTTTGATCCTGTGGAGCTTCCTGACTTATCGGAAATATTAGCTTCATCTAAACCTTCAACTTGTATGTTAGACTCAATCCCAACCAAATTATTTAAGGAAGTATTCCCTCAGATTACCAGCCCCATTTTATGTAATGATTAACCTATCCTTAGTAAATGGATATGTACATCAGGCTTTTAAGTTAGCTGTAATTAAACCTTTACTTAAGAAACCTTCGCTTGATCGAGATGACTTGAAAAATTACAGACCTATATCCAATCTTCCATTCTTATCTAAGATTCTTCAGAAAATAGTTGCTAATCAAATGTGTTAGCATTTACACAGCAATGACCTGTTTGAAAAGTTTCAGTCAGGCTTCACAGGTCATCATAGCACTGAAACAGCTCTGCTGAAAGTCACTAATGTTATTCTTATGGCCTCAGATAATGGACTTGTGTCTGTGCGTGTCCTCTTAGATCTCAGTGCTGCATTTGATACTGTCGATCATGATATTCTCTTAGAAAGACTGAAATATGCTGTAGGGATCAGGGGAACATCGCTAGGCTGGTTTAAAACTTATTTCTCTGACAGATTCCAGTTTGTTCGTGTAAATGATAAATCATCTTTAAACTCCAAGGTTAATTGTGGAGTACCACAGGGTTCAGTAGTTGGGCCAATTCTCTTTACTATTTACAAGGGTTGGACAATGAAACTGAAACACCTGGTTTTAGACCACAATAATTTATTAGTATGGTGTACAAGTCCTGCACAGTGGTCAGAGGGATTTTAAGCCATTCTTCTTGCAGGATAGTGGCCAGTTCACTACGTGATACTGGTGGAGGAAAACATTTCCTGACTCGCTCCTCCAAAACACCCCAAAGTGGCTCAATAATATTTAGATGTGGTGACTGTGCAGGCTATGGGAGATGTTCAACTTCACTTTCATGTTCATCAAACCAATCTTTCACCAGTCTTGCTGTGTGTATTGGTGCATTGTCATCCTGATACACGGCACCGCCTTCAGGATACAATGTTTGAATCATTGGATGCACATGGTCCTCAAGAATGGTTCGGCAGTCCTTGGCATTGACGTGCCCATCTAGCATAAGTATTGGGCCAAGGGAATTCCATGATATGGCAGCCCAAACCATCTCTGATCCACCCCATATGCTTCACTCTGGGCATGCAACAGTCTGGGTGGTACGCTTTTTTGGGGCTTCTCCACACCGTAACTCTCCCGGATGTGGGGAAAACAGTAAAGGTGGACTCATCCGAGAACAATACATGTTTCACATTGTCCACAGCCCAAGATTTGCGCTCCTTGCACCATTGAAACCGACGTTTGCCATTGGCATGAGTGACCAAAGGTTTGGCTATAGCAGCCCGGCGGTGTATTTTGACCCTGTGGAGCTCCCGACGGACAGTTCTGGTGGAAACAGGAGAGTTGAGGTGCACATTTAATTCTGCCGTGATTTCGGCAGCCGTGGTTTTATGTTTTTTGGATACAATCCAGGCTAGCACCCGAACATCCCTTTCAGACAGCTTCCTCTTGTGTCCACAGTTAATCCTGTTGGATGTGGTTCGTCCTTGTTGGTGGTATGCTGACATTACCCTGGACATTACCTCTTACTGGTGCAATGTGGAATCACTGAAGACTGGCTTCCAGGCTGGTCCAATTTAGCCATGAAACCTCCCACACTAAAATGACAGGTGTTTCAGTTTCATTGTCCAAACCCTGTATATATGCTTCAAATAGGTCAAATCAGGCAGCATAGGATACATTTTCAATGTTACGCTGATGATACTCAGCTTTACTTATGCTTAAAGGCTTAAAACTTTCCTTTTTGATAAAGCTTATAGTTAGAGTGGCTTAGTTTATCAGGGAGGGAACCTTCCTCCCTTCCTGTTGGATGGAGTAAGGGGGAGTCAGGTTCAGCCTAAACCGGCTCAGTTATGGTTGAGGTGCAAACACACCCTCCATTTCTGCTACCTGTATAACTCCTTCTCTTTTCCAGTGGTTATAATCAGTCTGACAGAGGGAGGTATCCCAATACTTGTGTATAACAATGGCCATCAGTGGGCTCTAGATGGACAAACTTTATCAGTTTATTATTTTACTTAGTACTTAGTGACCCTACACGTGGCCCATTCTTTCTATCTATCTATCTATCTATCTATCTATCTATCTATCTATCTATCTATCTATCTATCTATCTATCTATCTATCTATCTATCTATCTATCTATCTATCTATCTATCTATCTATCTATCTATCTATCTATCTATCTATCTATCTATCTATCTATCTATCTATCTATCTATCTATCTATCTATCTATCTATCTGTTGGGAGTATGATTATTGATTGAATAATCTTGATCAATAATTATAATTACAAATCATAATCTGACACAATCAATTTCTTAACCATAAATCCTCATTTACAAATCGAGACCAGAGATATTTCTGGTGTTGTAATTGTGGCTCAACGCCTCTGACAATTACAACCGTTGAATACTCCGTAATAGTTAATAACTATTGCCGGAGATGTCACTGTTTAATCGACCGTTTCTGCCAAAACGTGTGGAACTTGAACCTTATTTTGACTGACACATCACTTTTTGCACACAATGAAACACCAAACGCTCTCTCTTCATCTATGTGAATATTTATTAATTTTCACCTACTCAACATGCAAAATTCTACAAACACAGGGGTAACACATCTAAATAAGCAAAATCAACAAACGGTAGTGGGTATGTATTGAGTCAACCAGCAGTTTATGGCAAAACAGATGAAGGGAGAGGATATGAAAGGGGGGTGTGGTGATGACTGGTGGGGGGGTTGGAGTGCAGCTTAGAGTGTCTTTTATGATCTTCTGATCATAAAACTTCCCCCTTTACTCCTGAACACAAAGGATTGATAACGTTTGGCGGCAAGCTAGCACAGTGAGATTGAAGACAAAGGTAAAATGGAGAATTGTACCATGAGGTCGTTTTAACAGTCCAGTTTTGCAACGCACCCGCGTTCAGATAGTAAACACAGACAGCTCTGGGGATCACGGCGGATCCCGATATTACATAACACATCAAAGTTTCAACAAGCAAGGTTACATGCACATATTATTCAGAACACATGAGATCCTAACCAGCGATTCTGATCGCTTCTACAACCTCTGACCCTGCCCAGGCCTTCTAATAAAGAAATAAAAAAAAGAAATGGGTTTTACTTGTGTCGTCTTCTTCCTGAGTGAGGGAATTCGAGCGAGGAAACGTGGGGTTGAGTTAATTGTGCGTCCACAATTAACTTCAGGGGAACGGTCAGTCTTTGTCCTTCGGTCTTCTTGACAAAAAGGAAAAATATGATCTGACCATCAAAGTCGACTTGAAAATGAAACACGGTAGCGGTTCGTCTCTCCGAAGCTCCGTGTCTCCAGTTACGTGTTAACTCACGTCTTCGATCGGCAAAAGTGAAACCTCTGGCCTTCTTAGTCCACAGACTTCAGTTATGAATAGTTCGTTGTCCAACGAGAGAGAATGAATGAAACTCTTCACAGAGTTCTTCTCTTAAAGTGACGCGCTTCGATTACCAGATCTGGTTTCCAGCAGAAGGCGTCTTTTCAAACATGAGCGCCTCCTATATAGCATCCTGTGACGTCAGACTGGGGACGCCCAGTCATATCAGTCGCAATGCTCGATGGGATATGTAGGAGCGGGCTGTCCTGGGTACAAAATGGCCGATGCCATTGGAGGGGCACAGTGACGTCCAACAACGTGCAGATATCTATCTATCTATCTATCTATCTATCTATCTATCTATCTATCTATCTATCTATCTATCTATCTATCTATCTATCTATCTATCTATCTATCTATCTATCTATCTATCTATCTATCTATCTATCTATCTATCTATCTATCTATCTATCTATCTATCTATCTATCTATCTATCTATCTATCTATCTATCTATCTATCTATCTATCTGGTTACTCAGGGACCAGGCCTCAAGGAGGGCAGAGGCGTGAGAAAATCTTCAGTTCACTATTACTCGTTTCAGGAGTTCATCAGTTTGTTTAGGTTAACCTTTCTTCCCAATTAACATGGTGATGAGGCAGCTAAGAAATGATGGACACTTAAACAAGGTCCTAGATCTGTGGTCGTTATGGCCATCGAGTTCTAAAACTTAGCTGCCAAATCTGGCCGGAACCCTTCGGCCTTGAAGTGCGCTTTCTTGAATTTGTTAAACGAAAACTTAAAAGATGAACTCACTTACAGGGATGAGACCGACTCTTTAGAGAGTCTCATTAGTCTTGCTATTCACATTCATAACCATATCCATGAGAGAACTACAGTTAGGGGTTTTTCTTCCTGAAAATCAAGCGCCCGACCATTTAAAACAATGCAATCTGCTGGGTTTCCTTAGATAGAAAAACTTTTTTATCCAATTTGAATAAAAAACTGAATCTGACTGCACTGTTCAATGTTTAGGATTAATTGGAATGTATGTACCTGACTTTTGTGAAGTGCCTTGAGAAATGTGTTGTGAATCAGCGCTATATAAATGAATTGAGTTGAATTGAATTATGTCAAAAGCAACCAATAAATCTAAAGGGACAACACAGTGACACCAATCTAACTACCCCCGTTTCCTGCTTCAAAGCACTCTATGTAACAAAGATGAACAAATTCCTTTTATGGCTCTCATCGATTCAGGTTCAGAACAGAAACTTATTAGTCCTGATCTGGTCCAGAAATTTAATCTTCCTGTCTGCAATCTTGAAACCCCTATAAATGTCACCGCTGTAGATGGCCGATCTTTAAATTGTGTCTTCCAGAAGACTCAGCCACTGGAATTAGTTACATCAAGTAACCACCACAAAACCATTTCTTTCTTGCTATTCCCCACGAAAGAAACACTGGTTGTTCTTGGTCACCCTTGGCTTAAGAATCATCACCCACACATAAACTGGAAAGAATCTCACATTGAGTCCCGGAGAATCGAGTGTCATGCTACTTGTCTTCGCTCTGCAGTCCCTACTTCCTCCCCTTTGGCCGACGCCCTTACACCACAAAATTTAACTAACGTTCCAGCAGAGTATCATGACCTACAGAATGTTTTTAGAAAAGATCTAGTTTTTTCTCTACCCCCGCCCATATGACTGTGCAATAGATCTACTTCCTTCCTGGTGCAAAACTACCGGTAGGCCGGCTTTTTTGCTTGTCAGGTTCAGAGCAGGAGTTTATGGAAAAAAACATAAACGACTCACTTAAAGCTGGCATAATACGGGCATCTTCTTCACCTATGGGGGCAGGTTTTTTCTTTGTGTCTAAAAAGGACGGATCCCTAAGACTTGTATTAATTACAGAGCCCTAAATGACATCACTATCAAGAATAAGTATTCCTTTCCTTTGGTCACTTCGGCGTTCGAGGCCGTCCAGGGTGCCACCTCATTCACAAAACTGGACCTGCGGAACGCATACCATCTGGTTTGAATAAGGGAAGGTGATGAATGGAAAACGGCTTTCAAGACACCCACTAGTCATTTTGAGTACATTGTTATGCCTTATGGTTTGACTAATGCCCCAGCTGTTTTTCAGGCCCTTGTAAACGGCGTTCTCGGGGACACGTTCGAGTAGTTTTACAGAGACTCCTAGAAAATCGCTTATTTGTCAAGGCTGAGAAATGTGAATTTCATGTTCCTTCTGTGACTTTCCTATGCTTAATTTTTGAGGGTGGACAGGTGAAGTCAGACCCAAGTAAGATCTCAGCTGTTGTGGACTGTCCTGTTCACATGTATCGTAAACAGCTGCAACGGTTCCTAGGGTTTGCCAATTTTTACCGTTGCTTCATTCAAGACTACAGCCTCCTTGCTTCTCCCCTCACATCTCTCACTTCAAGTAAACAACCTTTCGCCTGGTCTCCTGAAACTGATAAGTCCTTCAATGATCTAAAGCAATGTTTTTCTACTGCTCTAGTGTTAAAACATCCTGATCCCAAGGAGCAGTTCATGATGGAGGTGGACGCCTTGGACACTGGGGTGGGAGCAGTCCTTTCCAGCGATCCCCGACGGATGGTAAGCTCCACCCCTGTGCATTCTTCTCTAAACGTTTTTCTGCCGCAGAGAGGAACTAGGACGTGGGAGATCGTGAACTTTTGGCCATCAAGATGGCCTTAGAAGACTGGAGATATTGGCTTGAGGGAACCTCTCAACCCCTTGCCATATGGACCGATTACAAGAACTTGGAATACATCAAAAAGGCTTAACCAACGACAGTCTCATTGCTTTTTTTTGTTTTGTCTCCTGGTTTAATTTATTAGCCCAGGTTCCAAGAATGTAAAGCCTGGTGCCTTGTCCAGACAGTTTTCTTCTACCAAAGACGACTCAGAACCTGACCCAATCATCGGCCCATCTTGTGTTGTGGGGGCTTTAACATGGGACTTGGATGATCAGGTTAGACATGCCCAACAAGGTGAGCCTGATCCAGGTGGAGGTCCCCGGGGTCGTCGTTATGTCCCCACTGTTGTCAGATCTCAGGTCATCCAGTGTGGTCATTCCTCCAGGTTTTCAGGGCATCCTGGTTTGAGTCGCACTATAGCCCTCATTCGCAGATATTTCTGGTGGCCAACTCTTAACCTGGATGTTGTCAGTTTTGTTTCTGCCTGCACTACTTCTGCCAGAAATAAACCCTCTTACAAGGCCCCAGCTGGCTTACTTCAGCGCCTAACAGTCCCGAGTTGTCCCTGGTCACATATTGCTTTAGACTTTGTCCCTGGCAGTTAAGTTAGAAGTTAAGTTAGTCTTGGAACTAACTTAGGCAGTAATCAGCATACCTGTAGACAACCATTCACAATGCAAGATCAGATAAAATATTATTTTATCTAAATAATGTTTTAAAGAATGATCTGCTGAATAAAACCAACCTTCTGGATGACCAATTCTCAATGGTGTCTCATTAACTGCCTTTGTTTATTAAAATAATATTTAAAGAAATATTGGTAAGGAAATAGTAAAATATTTAAGGAAATATTTTGGAAAAGAGCCAAATCTTTCTGGAGAAATGGGGCTTAATGGTGTTGATTTATTTATCAAGTTTAGTAAAATAATGTTTAGGGAACTATTATTTACTGGATTGAAAACTAATAACCTTTCTGGGTAAATATTCTTTAACCGGCAAGCACGTGTCCTCAGCTGTTAGCAGTTAAAGCTAAAAAAGGAAGCTGATAGCTTATCACCAGAATCAAACACACACCTTTAAAAATACCATCAATAAAAGGGTTAAAATGCATAAGCGCGGACAGCGAGCTATGGCCAATCTTCTGTGTTTAAAATCACCCTTTAAAGAAAGTTTGTCTTAACTTTAAAAACCCACAAACACAGAACACAACCTGAACACGTGTGCTGCAGATATTCTGCTAGCACAGATAGCTGAGTTCAACACAAACAAAACCAAACTTCATAAAATGAAAAACGTTTAGATCATTTCAATCTAAATCACTTCTATATTATTCTGCCCAAACCTAACCTCTTATGAAAATGTTGAGGAGTTGTCCAGGCGACGATGAAGTTTGAAGAAACGTCCACAGTCAACAAGCGGTTAGCTTTCCAGCTAACCTCCGTGGGGGGGGTGCGGCCGCTCTGTGAACACAGGTTAGCTGTCAGCTAACCTCCGGATCTGTGGTTGGGCGTCCCTTTCTGTCCGCTGACCACACTGCACGTTACCACGGGATGCGGCTCCTGTTGTCGTCCTTTCAGACCGGGGAAGAACCGCTCCACTCTGCTTCATACAGACAGCGTCTCTGCAGGGAACTCTGGAACACAGTTTGCTTCGGCAGGCAAAGGACCATTGGAAAGGGGGGTGCTTTTTATACAGCGAGTGGCATCATGGGAAGTTGCTGCAACCCCCCTCCTCAGTAGTTGGAAGTCGGTTAAATGCAACTTATTTTGAAAATTACAGAAAGGTTTGTGCCGGAGTTTTAATGTTGTTTCCATGGCTGTGGGTCCCAACAGTGTGACTGGCAGGTGTTGCTGCACATGTATTGCTGGTCTGAGAGCGATCAGCTGGTGAAGTCTTTTTTCTGATTGTACAGGTATGCACTTTCAGATCAATAGTAGCAAGAGCCTGTTTTACCAGCTGTGATGATATTTTCAGAGCTTTGAAGACCTCTTTAAGCAACTTGCCGTCTCGGCTCAAGTAAAACCCCCTTGAAAATCATACCTGGGCATGTTGGCAATAGTTTTGAATGTCCTCCATATGTAAACTATTTTCTTAAGAGTGAAAAGGCTGATTACAAAAACTCATAATCAGCTATAACCTTCTTACCAAAGGCCTCAGACATTGCTTCCAAATTCAACATAGTGTTCATTTACTCAAGCAGTGAGAACTATAAACTAAATGTGGCTCAAACATGACAAACCTCCTTAAAAATGCTGAGTACTAATGTTCTAATTATGTGCACCTTATCGCATAGGCATATGTGAAAAAAAAAAAAAAAAAGTTGATTTCAGTGTCTGGTCATTGATAGTCAACAAGCTGATATATACTCTGGGCAAACAAACCCTCAGCATCAGTGCAACAAAGATGATGGATAGCAATGAGTTCCTCGGAGAAGCTTACAGATCTTTGATGACCTCACCTGGTAGAAGAACGCCAGTGGGATTTTGAAATGGGTCCAGCAGAGATAGAACTTTGTCAGGAAACCAAAACAGGATTCACTCATAACCAGCATCCTTACAACATGCTATACCACTAGAGTTGAGAGTGTATTGACATATTGAACCTCAAAGTCATGCTCCATCTGTAGTGCTATGATAGACAAGAGGGCCCTGCAGAGGATAGTGAAAGGAGCTGAAAGGATCATAAGGACATATATTAGGACATATGTGTGTCCCTACAGTTTGCCCAGGATCTGCTAGATAACCACAGCAGAAACAGGGCACAAAACATTCCCAGAGATTTCTCTCACCCTCTCTCTAAACTTTTAAGTGCTGATAAGAAATAGTAACACATTACTGAAAGCATGACAATCAGCCTGCTGTACAGCCTTATCTCATAAACTGTTGAAATATGAAACTGTTCTGAAGATTATGTACTTTATATTATTGCACTGCCTGGCCAAATTAACTAAGCAAATAGGTACGAGTCTCCCATTGGATAATTACTGCATGTGCGATTATGTTTCAGCTGACAACAAGTTATTTAACCCCAAGTGGTGCAATGAGTTGCTTCTCATTTCTTAAACAACCATGTCGAAGGACACATCCTGTGGTTGTGGAACAGATATCAGTCTGTTTCAGAAGGGTGAAATCACTGGCATATATCAAGCAGAGAAACTGCTTAGGAACTGTTCACCACATTATTATAAACTGGAAGGATAGTGGAGACCCATTGTCTTCGAGAAAGAAATGTGGCCAGAAAGAAATCCGGAATGATCGTGATCACGATCACTTAAATGTTTGGTGAAATCAAATCGAAGAAAAACAACAGTAGAACTCTGGCTATGTTTAATAGTGAAAGTAAGAGCGAAGGGGAACTCAAGGGATTGGGACTGAACAGCTGTGTAGCCTTAAGAAAACCACTAATTAGTAAGGCTAACTGGAAAAAAAAGGCTTCAATTTGCTAAGCATCATAACAATTGGACTTTGGAGCAATGGAAGAAGGTCATATGGTCTGATGCGTCCAGATTTACCCTGTTCCAGAGTGATGGCCGAATCAGGGGTTGCTGCAGTTGGTCAGGTCTGGGTTCAGCAACAGTATGTGTTCAAAGAGTGAGGTCAGCTGACTACCTGAATATACTGAATGACCAAGTTATTCCATCAATTGTTATTTTCTTCCCTGATGGCACGGGCATATTACAAGGTGACAATCCCAAGATCCATCGGGTTCAAATTGTGAAAGAGTGGTTCAGGGAGCATGAGACATCATTCTCACACATGGATTGGCCACCACAGAGTCCAGACCTTAACCCCATTGAGAATCTTTGGGATGTGCTGGAGAAGGCTTTGTGCAGCGGTCAGACTTTACCATCATCAATTCAAGATCTTGGTGAAAAATTATTGCAACACTGGGTGGAAATAAATCTTGTGCCGTAATCAAAGCAAAAGGCAGTCCAACGACATATTGAGTGTGTGAACTTTTTTTTTTGGTGGCGACTTTTTTATTGGCCAGGCAGTATATTTTGCACTTATTTTTTGTTATCAGTTTGTACTTTTTGTTATCAATTTAATTAATTGTTACACTAATGTTATAATGTAGATTCAGGGAAACACTATCTTGTTTTGTTGCATGCTATCAACAATAAAATAAAAAGAAATAAACTGATTTGATGTGTATTTCACATGGATACACCAAGAATTTTTTTAAATAAATTTTTTTTCATTGAAAATGTTCCAGGTGAATGAGAAGTGCAAGAATAATAAAAACAGCTAATAAATGTCTGTTTTACAAAAAAATTCAGCATCAATGTGGAGGGTTCTTAGACTTTATTGTTTATTCTACAGCAGCGGCAGCTAAATGCAGGTGTTGGGGCACATTTGATTGAGATATATTTAAGATTTTGGATGCACAACATTTAAATGGACTATACTGCTAATCAGTACTTCCTTCTCTTAGTTTTTCCTCAGTAAATGTCACTGCTGAATGTGCAGTTAAATTATGCCTTGCTTTAGCCAGGCTTCCATCTCATACATAAGATTAAAATAGTTAAAGAGTTAATAGAGCAAAGCAAGTACTGTAGCTGTAGGATTAAATCCAAATTAAATATATTTTTAAGGTAAAACAATATAATATGCTTTGCAAGACTGCATTTAGATGAAAGCTGATAAGTATCAAATAACAATTGTTTGGAGAAAGCCATGATCCATATGTGATATTGGGGATGATAGTGATGATGCAATAACTTCATGCTGACTACACAATAAAGAAGAAGAGGATTTGTTCTGCTCCAGATGGTGGGTACTTGGTATAGATATAGTATTTTATTAAAGATTACAGCACTTCTTTTCTAATTGCCAAGCCACTGGTGTATCCCTAATTTAAATTCAAACCATTTTTTGCCACAAAGTCTTTTTTTTTTTTTCAGAACTGATTTTGTCATTTATGTTTCTCTTTTATGCTGCTGCTATACTATAATTTATTATCTTGCCATTTGTATTGGCATATCTAAAACCCCTTTTTGCAAGTGTCTAAAGGAAAAGAAGCCTCAAGTCCTGCCTAGTCTTTTTCTAATCTGCTCTTACAGCCACTTGAAGCTTTCAGCTGATTAAATATTCATTAGTGCAGACAAGACATCAGCATAGCGAAGCATGAGTTTTGGTAAAATTATAATTGAGTAACTGCTGCAAAACCCCATAGATTTTTTTTTTTTACCACTGATTAATATGTGTGATGTACCGTATATGTTATGTGTCTCAGTTTGGGCCCTCAGGCCAAGAAATTGTTGAACATGCCAATAAAATCCATGGCAGTGTGGTTTAGCGAAAGGTATGTAAACTTATTGTGCTGGAGTATTCTTTGCGTAATTCAGAAAATCTGTGTACACTATCAAATTTGCACCATCACAGATCTACAGGGGTTGGACAATGAAACTGAAACACCTGGTTTTAGACTACAATAATTTCTTAGTAGGGCTGCATGGTGGTGCAGTTGGTAGCACTGTTGCCTTGCAGCAAGAAGGTCCTGAGTTCAATTCCCAGCCAGGGGTCTTTCTGTATGGAGTTTGCATGTTCTCCCCATGCATGTGAGAGTTCTTACTGGGTACTCTGGCTTCCTCCCAAAGACATGCCTGTTAGGTTAATTGGTCACTCTAAATTGCCCTTAGGTGTGTGCGTGGTTGTTTGTGTGTTGCCCTGCGATGGACTGGCGACCTGTCCAGGGTGTCCTCTTGCCCATAGACTGCTGGAGATAGGCACCAGCTCCCCTGCGACCCACTATGGAATAAGCAGTAGAAAAGGACTGATGACTGACTAATTTAGTATGGTGTAGGGCCTCCTTTTGCGGCCAATACAGCGTCAATTCATCTTGGGAATGACATATACAAGTCCTGCACAGTGGTCAAAGGGATTTTAAACCATTCTTCTTGCAGGATAGTGGCCAGGTCACTACGTGATACTGGTGGAGGAAAACTTTTCCTGACTCGCTCATCCAAAACACCCCAAAGTGGCTCAATAATATTTAGATCTGGTGACTGTGCAGGCCATGGGAGATGTTCAACTTCACTTTCATGTTCATCAAACCAATCTTTCACCAGTCTTGCTGTGTGTATTGGTGCATTGTCATCCTGATACACGGCACCGCCTTCAGGATACAATGTTTGAACCATTGGATACACATGGTCCTCAAGAATGGTTCGGTAGTCCTTGGCAGTGACGCGCCCATCTAGCACAAGTATTGGGCCAAGGGAATGCCATGATATGACAGCCCAAACCATCACTGATCCAACCCCATGCTTCACTCTGGGCATGCAACAGTCTGGGTGGTACGCTTCTTGGAGCTCCTGACGGACAGTTCTGGTGAAAAGAGGAGAGTTGAGGTGCACATTTAATTCTGCCGTGATTTGGGCAGCCGTGTTTTTATGTTTTTTGAATACAATCCAGGTTAGCACCTGAACATCCCTTTCAGACAGCTTCCTCTTGTGTCCACAGTTAATCCTGTTGGATGTGGTTCGTCCTTCTTGGTGGTATGCTAACATTACCCTGGATACCGTGGCTCTTGATACATCACAAAGACTTGCTGTCTTGGTCACAGATGCGCCGGCAAGACGTGCACCAGCAAGATGTGCACCAACAATTTGTCCTCTTTTGAACTCTGGTATGTCACCCATAATGTTGTGTGCATTTCAATATTTTGAGCAAAACTGTGCTCTTACCCTGCTAATTGAACCTTCACACTCTGCTCTTACTGGTGCAATGTACAATCAATGAAGACTAGCTACCAGGCTGGTCCAATTTAGCCATGAAACCTCCCACACTAAAATGACAGGTGTTTCAGTTTCATTGTCCAACCCCTGTATTAGTCCTAAAGCTACTGCTGTTTCCAAAACATCCAAGTAATTTAAGGAGACAGCATTCAAATGGATCAGCAGGTGATTATTAGTCATTTCTAAGTTTGTTCTGTCTGTCTGTCTCTTTATCATAAAAAACTGTCAGGATAAATAATTTTTCATTATTTGTATTTATCAATTCAACCTCTTTGTCAACCCAGCCAGTAAATTATCAATCAAATGTTGACACTGATCAAATTGAGAGAAAACAGATATTTAGAGTGAAACACAGAAAAACATTATTGAATTAAAGTCCATGGTCAGACAAGATGTCAGATTGTCCTTGCAACTTTTAAGAAACAACAGGGTTAATTTTCTAAAAAACACAGTAAAAGAAGTTCCAGCAACTATTTTTGCTTTGCTCTGTCATGTTTCCCCTACATTGGCTGACTTCTCTGTCTCCATTTCTTTCTGACACCCAGTCGCGGTCTTAGCTATTTTGGGGCTCCAGGCAAACTTTTGAAAAGGGACCCTCCCCCAGGTCTGCCCTAATGTACCAGTAGGGCCTGAGGGTGAAACATTCTGTATGGCTGCCACAAATTTTATACTGCAGTACTTTGAACCAGACAGTAGCAGAACATAACTTTTTTTCCTACTTTAATAAGACACAACTACTGGTTAAAATCTTTTTGGAAAAACCAAAAAAAAGTGTTACGACAGCAGTCAACAACTAGCTAACTAACCAACCAACCAACTAACTCTGTAAAAACCCATACTGACAGACATGAACAACAAAATAAAAATATAATATATTCCTAAATTAGCAGATTTTCATAACTTCATATCACAATTTATTTAGTTTCAAATTTGATCCTCCTATGACAAGGCACAGTTGTTAGAGCATAGTCGAAAGGAAGATGTCCAGGCAAGGGAGACACTTGTATAAGCTGTAAAAAGACAACAATAAAACGTTGTTTTTGGCTGTAAGACTTGTAATATGTCCTTTGCCTTTTTGGATTTTCAATTTACACAACATATCTTGGCTTGCTCTTCCTTTGCACCCACACTCACATATTGTTCGTCATCACTCACTAGTTCCTTCTTAATCCTGTCCGGTTCCATGTCCACACTTGCAACAGGACAATGCCTGTCAGTATTCTGGTCGGCCGACGTTGTTGCAGGTGCATTGAAAAGTTTGGTAAATGATGGTATTGATACAAATATATATCTTTGTTTTTCTTGCTTTTTACGCTTTTTGGCTCTGCTTTGATAACTCTGCTTCTCTGATCCCTCCTGCTGCTCACTCAAGCGGCACACTGCATTTCTGGGATGCTTCATGTGATTAGACCAAATAGTCCATTTTATAATATGGGAAGGGGGGGGGGGGGGGAGCAGAAGTCAGTAATGCACTGTGTGTGTGTGTTTTTTTTTTTTTTTTTCAAACATACATTAATAATGTAGGACCACTGTTAGTTGGTTGGGCAACCAGTGGGGCCCCTTACTGGCAGGGGCCCTCACTAGTAGGTGGCCTACCTTTGCCTGTATGGTAAGTCCATGCCTGCTGACACGCAGGAGATTTTTCTACCAAACTGGTTCCAGTATTTAACTGGTGCAAGTGCTCACCTAGCAATGGTTCTTTGTGTTTCCACCAGGATGAGCTCTGGCTCTTGGCCTGTAAAACTAGTAACTTGGCATCACTCTGCCACGGGACCAGAAGAAATGTTGGGCCATTGTCCATTCTGTGAGGTAAATAAACTGTTAGTATGCCTCCCAGCATGCATTGTAGCTCTGATGTCACCAGCAGAGGTGATAAATAGCTTGCTCAAGCTAATGCTAACTGCTACTCCAGTGTGAACCATCATCGGTCACGCAAAGGAAGCGATCTCTGGAGAAACAGGAGTTTGTGGGTGGGTTTACTTGTGTCCCTACTGGCCATTGCCAGAAGAGAAGGAAAAGCTGTAAATCTGTCTGATATAACAAGATCAGAAGATTTTTTTCCTGATTGAAGACCGTCATCCACTATCCAGGCAAAGGTGAAATCCCACACAGGTTTTCCTCCTTTTTTGTTTCAGTCGACTGCCCACGGTTCATCCTATTTTCCCCATTTGGACAACAGAGGAGAAGATGACCGTGACTTGTTCACAGACGCATGACTACTCCAGCTACCCAGCCCCCCCCCCACACTTCTTTTTTTTTTCAGACCTACAACCCATTGTCATACTCCACTGAAGAGAAAGAAGCCGATGCCAAGTAATTTTGTTGTTTTTATTAATGATCTTGCTAGTCTGGGGAGGGTGAGGTGTAGATTAAGGTGGCCTAGGATCACCACCACTTGGTCTAATATATGAACTTGTTGTGCATGAATGTTATTGAACTGCTCTGCTTGATGTTCTAATAGTGTGGATGTTGGAGCGCGGCTGTGTGCAGCAAAGTTTTAAATGTCATTGTATTCATTGTGTTTTTGATTAACTGAGTGCTGACTCAGTTGGAGTTCAAGTGGACTTTAAAGTAGGCTGAGGCTGCGAACTTAGCCTTGTGTTGAGTTGCGGCTCATCTCCACTGTCTCACCATTTATGGGCTTTGTGTTTTTCTACTGGGTTCCCGCCTCAGCAGTTCTGAGTCTTTGTCTTGAGACTAGTTCGCTATCAGTGGCAGGAGCCAGCTGCTGGGTGTTATACCGCATCTAAGCTGGTCTGGTTCTGCCGTTCTGTCAGCTGACAGCCACTATCAAGGCACATCAACGGACCAAAGGAGGCTTCACTATTTATTAATTTATTTCCTATTTTCCAACTCATTCCAAAGTGTTGTTTTATTCCCACTCCTGTCCATAAACTGCTGGTTTGGTCTCCACCTGTACTCATTGCGCATCTCTATTTTTGTTAATTTAACTTTTCATAGAATAGTACATTCTTAATTAGGCAAGATTTGTTGGACCAGAATAGTTGATTGTAAAAGGGACTATTGGTTTTAATAAATTTTCACATAGATAAAGAGCTGTCAAAATAAGTTTAGTGTTCCACAACATTCGGTAAAACGGTTGATAACACAATGACATTTAGCGTGGTTTTTGTTCATGATTTTCAATTATAAATAATAATTAACTAATTGTAATTATTAAGTGCTGTGAGCCCAGTAATCACAACACCAGATTGTATCTCTGATCTCTATTTGTATAAAAAGATTTTTGGTTAGAATGTATTACTTCTAAATTATGATTTTTAATTATAATTTTGAAAAATATTTATAATAAATAATCATAAGTTCCTACAGAATTAACCACCTTCATCAGGAGCCAGAGGTAGGCTCATTGGGAACAGCAGCATATCAAAACATTATGAGCGCCATGTTTAAAACTTTGGAGTTTAGTTTCATTTTAGATCTGTCAAAGCTAAAACATAGAAACATGAAACTCAGCACTTATTCTAGAATTACGCCGCTCAAGGTGGCAGCAGGTTGGAGTAGCTCTGTTACTTTTTGATTCTGATTTATTCTTTTTTGGGAACTATTCCTCTTGTGGTGGATACAGTTGATTTTCTTTTTTTTTTTTTTTTGGACAACTGTCCTTTCCGGTGTCAGATGTTGTGCAGCTTGGAGGATTTTTCCTAATACTTTCTATTTTTGGACATTTTTTATGATGCATTGCCATGGCAACGGGGTTGTTTCTTACAACTGGGAGCAGCTGATTAATATCTCAAAAGCTCAAATAATACTTCAACTACAACCCCAAATCCTTGATGAGTTGAATAGGAGACACCGTGGATGCAGAGCAGGAGCTGAAAGAAGGAGGAAGTTCAAACCATCTCTTCTGTCGATTTTGATGTGCAATGTGAGATCGTTGGGAAACAAGTTAGATGAACTCCAAGCCCTGCAAAGGACCCAGCCAGAATACCGGGCATGCAGTATTATGTGTTTTACTGAGACATGGCTGCAGGATCTTATCCCCAACTCCAGCGTCTCTCTGCTGGGCTTTTTAACCATACGAGCAGACAGAGATTTAAAGAGGAGCGGCAAATGTAAAGGAGGTGGACTGGCAGTACTTGTGAACAACAGATGGTGTAATCCAGGACATGTAACTGTGCAGTGTCATCTCTGCAGTCCAGATATTGAACTGTTGGCAGTAAGTTTTCGTCCATATAATATACCCAGAGAGTTCACCAGTGTTATTTTGGCAACAGTTTATGTTCTACCTTCCGCTGTTGCCGACACTGCATGTGATGCCATCAGCTCAGTTGTTGCTAAGCTACAGACACAAAACCCCAATGCTTTTGTGGCAATTTCTGGTGATTTTAACCATGCTTCACTCTCTGCTACATTTCCAACATTTCAACAGTTTGTCAGCTGCTCTACCAGAGAAAACAAAACATTGGATTTGTTTTATGCAAATGTCAAGGACTCATACATCTCTACAGCAAGACCTCTTCTAGGCAAATCAGATCCCAATCTTGTTTTTCTCTGCTCAAAATATAAGCCCCTTGTTCAGAGGCAACCTGTAATAAAGAGGACTGTGAGAAAATGGTCACAGGAAGCTGAAGAAGCTCTGCAAGGTTGCTTTGGAGAGGACATCAATGCCATGACTGAGTGTGTAACCAACTATATAAACTTCTGTGTGGATAACATCATCCCCACCAGAACCGTGATATGCTTCCCCAATAACAAACCTTGGATCACCAGTGACCTGAAGGACCTGCTTAAAAAGAAAAAAAGAGCCTTCAGAGAGGGAGACAGAGAATTATGGAGGAGTTTAAAGAGCAACTTAAAGTCAAGATAAGAGACAGCAAGGAGGTGTACAAAAAGAAGCTGGAGAGCAAGCTCCAGCAAAACAATATCAGAGACGTGTGGTCAGGGATGAAGAAGATCACGGGCTTCAAGCAGAAGGATGATCAGACCAATGAAGTTCTGGACAGAGCCAATGAACTGAACACATTCTTCAATAAGTTCAGTTCAGAAACAAGCTATGCATCCTCCTCTCCTGCTCACAGCCAAACAGACATCCCACCCTCCTTTGACCCACAGGACCCACAGCTGTCCAGTAACAACTCAAATGTTTTATCTTCCACCTCAGCCCTAGACCCTTCTGCTTCTACATGTTTGCCTTCAACCATATCAGAAGATGCTGATGGCTTCCTTTGCTTCCCCCTTCCACCTGTGTGTCTCAAGAAGTCAAGTGAAGATGCAACTGGAGAGACTGAATCGTAATAAAGCTGCAGGTCCAGATGGTGTCAGCCCGAGAGTCCTGAAGGCTTGGGCAGAGCAGCTCTGTGGGATTCTGCAGCACCTCTTCAACCTTAGCCTGGCCCAGAAGAAGGTTCCGGTGTTGTGGAAGACCTGTCTTGTTCCGGTACCAAAGAAAACTCACCCATCAGTCCTCAATAACTATAGACCTGTTGCCCTGACATCCCACATCATGAAGGTCCTAGAGAGACTCCTGTTGGCCCACCTGAGTAAGCAAACAGTAAACCATCAGGACCCCCTTCAGTTTGCTTATCGCTGTGGAGTTGGAGTTGAAGATGCCATCATACACCTGCTTCAACAAACCCACTGTCATCTGGGCAAAGCCAGCAGCACTGTGAGGATCATGTTCATTGATTTCTCCAGTGCATTTAATACAATCCAACCTGATTTGCTTTGTCAGAAACTCCAGAAGACTCAAGTGGGGGCCTCAACAATCTCCTGGATCAAAGACTACCTGACAAACAGACCACAGTTTGTGAGACTGAAGGGTTGTGTGTCTAACCAGGTAGTCAGCAGCACAGGAGTCAGCAGCACAGGAGCACCATAGGGGACTGTACTCTCACCATTCCTCTTCACTCTGTACACCTCAGACTTCCTGTACAAGACAGACTCCTGTCATCTGCTGAAATACTCGGATGATTCTGCAATCGTGGGGTGGATCAGAGATGGACAAGAAGCTGAGTACAGGAAGTCGGTGGACCGCTTTGTGGCATGGTGTGGAAACAATCATCTCATCTTGAACATGACTAAAACAAAGGAGATGATTGTAGATTTTAAGAGAAACAGGAATAAGTCAAAAACTATTTCCATCATGGGAGAAGAGATGGAAGTGGTGGAGGAGTATAAATACCTCGGTGTTCACCTGGACAACAGACTAGAGTGGAGATGCAACTGTGAAGCCATCTACAAGAAGGGACAGAGCAGACTGCAAGATGCTGCATATCTTCTATAAATCTGTTGTGGAAAGTGTGATCTCTTCTGCTATCATCTGCTGGGGAAGCAGCATCAGAGCCAGGGACTTAAAAAACCGCAACAAGCTGATAAAGAAGGGTGGCTCTATTCTGGGGACTCCTCTGGAACCTCAGGAGATCATTGTGGACAGATGGATTCTTCATAAAATGAAGAACATTATGGAGAACCCTGAGCATCCTCTTCATGAGACTGTCCTACAACAACAGTGTGTCTTCAGTCAGAGGCTTCTTCAGATCTGCTGTAAGACGGAGCACTACAGGAGATCCTTCCTGCCCACAGCCATCAGCATCTACAACAGCTCTTTGAAGAAACCTTCATAATGAGCTACAACAACATTTAATTTCCCTTTGGGATTAATAAAGTATTTTTGAATTGAATTGAATTGAATAGTAATACAATGTCTGATTAGCATCAGAAAAACACAAGCTGACTGACTGTTATCTTCCTGCAGTTAGTTTTGACATAACCCATCACAGAGTTTAAGTAGGTCAATGTGCCGCTCACAGCTGCACTCACAGCTGATTATTTTCCTCGGAATCCATGAGTGTTATTTGCAACTCGAATCACTGTCTGTCTTTTAATATCTCCAGGTGGTGTTAATAAATCTTGCTTGCAAAGCAGCATTTAACTCCTATCTTTCAGTGCTGCTGGCGTGGATGAGAAATCAGCTGACAAGGACAGGGAAGTAGTATTGAACTGACTCTAGCAACAGCCCTAGTTAAGCACTTTGGTGGAAACACCCTCTCAGAGGACCGATACCAGCAAAAAGATCGTGAATTGCTGGACTGGTTCAAATTCCTTTAAAAAAGTAATTTCCCCTTCGCTGATTTCTGCTTTTTTTTGCTTTTCCTTAGTAATATATTTTTATTTTAAATACCTTTTAGTTAGTTTTATAAATGCACAAAATATTCCAGTTATTGAGTTTTTACCTTTTAATTACACTTTTTATTTATTTCTGTTACCAAACGTTTTCTGAATTTCAGTTTTTGTTTTTCTGTTCATTGTAGTTAACTTTAATAACCCTGGCTACCACCACTATATTTGACTTTTAGTATGATATTCATTTACTGAAATACTGTGTTGGTTTAGCACCAGATATAACAGGATGCACACCTTCTAGAAAAGGTTCGCTTTTGCCTTGTCAATCCTCAAAATATTTGAATAAAGTCTTATGGAGCACCAACAGTTTTTTGGGGAAAGGTGAGATGGACCACTTTGTTCTTGTTGGTCAGGAGTTTGATTTTCACCTTAGAACTCCCATGGATGCAATCCGTGTTTACTCTATTTGTTTCTCTCACTGTGGCTTGCTGGAGTCCAACAATCTTAGAAATGGAAGTATGTAACCCTTTTCAGAATGATAGATGGTAAATGACATTGACTGAGATCCTATTACATGTTGGCCTAGTACATGTTGGCAGAAAGGCTGCTCTCAAAACATTTCTTGATTTTACAGGTCTTGTAGTTATCAGGTTTGGATGTTGTTAAAGAAATTGAACTCAGCTTTCCAAACACTACGGTTAATCACAGTAACATAGCATTTTTCTTTCAATAAACAAACATTTCATTTGAAAACTGCATTTAATTTTTTATTTGTGTCTGATGTTGATGATCTAAAAGTGTAGAAGCAAACTCTGTAAGGGCCTAAATATTTTTTCACTGCTCTGTAATTTTGTGTAACAATTTGAGAAATATAAGATGAATTCCCCCAGCCGTTGTCATAAGCAGCAGTCCAAACTGCATTGGAAGACGTTAGAGAAATACATTTTACAGTTTCCTTCCTTGCAAGCCTGTCTATCATCTCCTCTTCTTTTCTCGTCACTGCTCAGTCATTCTTCAAATCAAATTATTCATGAAGCCCCTAAGATTTCTCATCCAAAGTAGTTAAGCATGCTCATACATCAGTCGTTTAAAAATAGTCCTTGCCCTTTAGAGTACCTCTCTGTCAACTCTTTTTTCCATCTGCCTCTTTACTCTTTAGTCTGGTGTCCATAATTTCACTTGTCTGCAGCACCTACACTGTTTATCTCCTATCCTCTTCTCTCTTCTCCACACCTTTTCATCGTATCACCCCCCAACACACACAATTCTCCCTCTGGCTTCTTATCACACTCTGCGCCTCTCCTTTTCAGACTAGATGGAGGGAGTTTGAAAAAGAAAACTGGCCACAGTGGAAGAAGAGATTGTGAGAGGAAGAGTGACAGCAGCTTACGGGGAATTTATTAAGGGCTTTTTCGGCGTGTTTTTTTTTTTCTATTTTACCATCTTATTTCCTTTATGTACTCATTTATATATTCACACAAGTCATACAAATATTGTGAACACTCTCTCATATACCGAAACAACAGCACACATCAGTGTTGCACTGTAACGACTTGATGCACATTTACTTTGGGCTTAGAACAGTTTCTACTGTATTCCTTTAAATTTTGTCTTAATACCACTGCCTTATTGAGCTGGTATTCACAGGACAAACCTTAACCAACCAAAATATTATTTTAATAAAATATTAAAGTATTAATATTAAATATTAAATAATATATTTACAGGTCCTTCTCAAAATATTAGCATATTGTGATAAATTTCATTATTTTCCATAATGTCATGATGAAAATTTAACATTCATATATTTTAGATTCATTGCACGCTAACTGAAATATTTCAGGTCTTTTATTGTCTTAGTACGGATGATTTTGGCATACAGCTCATGAAAACCCAAAATTCCTATCTCACAAAATTAGCAAATTTCATCCGAGCCCAGGATGCTTTGATAGCGGCCTTTAGCTCATCCAGAGTGTTGGGTCTTGAGTCTCTCAACGTTCTCTTCACAATATCCCACAGATTCTCTATGGAGTTCAGGTCAGGAGAGTTGGCAGGCCAATTGAGCACAGTGATACCATGGTCGGTAAACCATTTACCAGTGGTTTTGGCACTGTGAGCAGGTGCCAGGCTGTGCTGAAAAATGAAATCTTCATCTCCATAAAGCTTTTCAGCAGATGGAAGCATGAAGTGCTCCAAAATCTCCTGATAGCTAGCTGCATTGACCCTGCCCTTGATAAAACACAGTGGACCACCACCAGCAGCTGACACGGCAACCCAGACCATCACTGACTGTGGGTACTTGACACTGGACTTCTGGCATTTTGGCATTTCCTTCTCCCCAGTCTTCCTCCAGACTCTGGCACCTTGATTTCCGAATGACATGCAGAATTTGCTTTCATCCGAAAAAAGTACTTTGGACCACTGAGCAACAGTCCAGTGCTGCTTCTCTGTAGCCCAGGTCAGGCGCTTCTGCCGCTGTTTCTGGTTCAAAAGTGGCTTGACCTGGTGAATGCGGCACCTGTAGCCCATTTCCTGCACACGCCTGTGCACGGTGGCTCTGGATGTTTCTACTCCAGACTCAGTCCACTGCTTCCGCAGGTCCCCCAAGGTCTGGAATCGGCCCTTCTCCACAATCTTCCTCAGGGTCCGGTCACCTCTTCTCGTTGTGCAGCGTTTTCTGCCACACTTTTTCCTTCCCACTGAAGTGCCTTGATACAGTACTCTGGGAACAGCCTATTTGTTCAGAAATTTCTTTCTGTGTCTTACCCTCTTGCTTGAGGGTGTCAATAGTGGCCTTCTGGACAGCAGTCAGGTCGGCAGTCTTACCCATGATTGGGGTTTTGAGTGATGAACCAGGCTGGGAGTTTTAAAGGCCTCAGGAATGTTTTGCAGGTGTTTAGAGTTAACTCGTTGATTCAGATGATTAGGTTCATAGCTCGTTTAGAGACCCTTTTAATGATATGCTAATTTTGTGAGATAGGAATTTTGGGTTTTCATGAGCTGTATGCCAAAATCATCCGTATTAAGACAATAAAAGACCTGAAATATTTCAGTTAGTGTGCAATGAATCTAAAATATATGAATGTTAAATTTTCATCATTACATTATGGAAAATAATGAACTTTATCACAATATGCTAATATTTTGAGAAGGACCTGTATATTCATAATCACAACATGAATAAGTAATTATTGTTCGTCAAACAGTCATGCATAGACTTTGACATAAACTGAGAACCCACTGTCTTTGTGTGGCTCATAAACATGTTAACTATATAACATATTCTGACTTTCATATAAGAAAGCTTTAAAACGTATGTTGCAGTATTATGTATGTTCTGTGGAGTCACTGATAAGTTGTGTATCAATTCCATTTCCAGAATTAAAGGACTAATGTTCGAGCAGGATCTCGAAAAAGTCATTCATGTGTTTATCTTTAGTCGAATTGATTACTGCAACACTGTGTCTGCCTATAAACTCGATCAGACAGCTACAACTGATCCAAAAAACTGCTGCCTGCATCCTCACTAAAACTGAGAAAGTAGAGCACATAACCCCAGTTTAAAGTCCTTATACTGGCTGCCCGTGTCTTGGAGAATATACATTAAAATACTTGTTAGTTTTATAAGTCACTGCACCAAAATACATTAAAGATTTTTTTGCTGTATGAACGATCCAAACCACTCAGGTCTTCTGTTTCAAGTCTGGTCTGCATCCCCAGAATCAGAACTATACCTGAAAAACAGCATTCAGTTCTTATGCCCCACTAATCTGGAACAAACTTCCAGAAAACTGTAAAAATACTGAAAACCTTGGTTCTTTTAAATTAAGATTAAAAACCCATTATTCTACTTAAACCTTTATCTAAACATATTGCTAAAAGTTTCTACTGGAGATAAAGGATTTTAGGATTTTTCACCTTGGAACAGACAGCGTAAAGGACCTCACTGTCTGACAGACCATGGCTGAGCAGGGCTCTCCTAGAAAACGTTTGGAGGAAGGTAGAGTGCACCAGGAAGTCTCTGACTCTTGGTCCAGACGTGAACCAGTTTTAAGAGGAATATTCCCTCATTGTTTAGACGCATAATGGGTCAGAACAGTTCTGAATTGCCGCCTCCCCAGGGAGAAACATTTGATTTTATGGTAACAAATATGGGCCTAAAAGCATTTATTAATTTCAATCTGTAATTTCTTTACTTTTCTTTATTTTCCAGTATCATGCCACTGCAATGTACTTTTTATGTATTTGTGTAACTGCAATGTACTTTTTTCATTATGTACATTACGAAAATTAAATTTCCTTCCTTCCTTCCTTACTTACTTACTTCTTTCCATCCATCCATCCATCCATCCATCCATCCATCCATCCATCCATCCATCCATCAATCCCTTCATCCAGGATTTTCACTCAGTAATGTAAGGTGTATTTAAAGTATTTTTAAGCTTTTAACAAATATCTACAGAAGGGTCAATAATTGTGGAGGGTGCTTTAGATCCATCCATCCATCCATCCATCCAGACTAGTGGGCATAGCTGTAGTCTATCCCAACAGTTATTGGCTTGGAAGCTGGGTTAATCTGTCCATACAGTAGATCCATTGGCCAGCAAGAAAATTACACTCAATTTAACTTGCAATGTTAACTCAATTAACATGTGTACCCACATATAGGTCAGTAATTGTAACTGAGAAACATTTTGGGCCATTCATTCAGTTTTATTTTCTTTCACTGAAGGCAAGTTTCCTTGACTGTGTCTTTGGGACATTTGTCTTCCTTGGAAATCCTAACTCATTTCATTTTCAAATTCTTTTCAAGAATTTTTTGTTACTTTTCTTTATTCGTCTTTCATTTAATTATAGAAAGTCTGTCGGTACCATATGCTGTAAGATAGCCAACACCATAATGTGCCCACCTGGTCTGGACTATATTATCCTTTGGGAAAAACTGTGGCTGCCATTTCAATGTTTTCTGAAGCTCTCTACAAATGATCATTGGATCCTGGACAACTAATTTGATTATTATCTTCACTCCTCTGTCAGATATCTCACAAGGGTCCACTGACTGTGGCTGGTTTATGGTAATATTATATTCTTCCAGAATATGGCTCCAAGTACTGCTCCAAAAATAAAGTACTGAAAATTTAAGGAAAAACTCAATTCATATCTGCAATGGAAGCAATCATATAATATAATGATTTCATGTCCAAGATTCAGCCTGATGTTTGAATTACATAGCAGTATTGTGGATTTTCTCCAAAACTGCCAACCTTTTGGGGCATAGCACACACAAACAAATGTGACACATACACTTACATATGAACAATAACACCAGCAGTTAATAGACATCAGCAAAACATACAAGCGTAAAATTTTTTCCTTTTGATGAGACTGCTTTTACACTACCAGGAAGATCATGAACTTGCTTTGTTGCCATAAGAAGCAACTCATGCTCCTCATACATTTACACTTCCATGCAACTCTTAAAATTTGAAAACTGATGATAACGTTAGCTTAATTATCACATACACGATTTCGGCTTCTTCTTGCACTGATTTCAAAAGACATTGCTGTTTGTGGTATCAGAAATTAATTGGCAACAAGCAGGGTCTTTCCTTTTGATAGGGATTTTGGAAACCCACGCTTAGAGGGGTATACCAATAAACAGGTTGGTGCTTAATTTTCTACTTCAGATGTTTACAACATGAAATCAAAGAACACCAGAATCCACTTTTTCAACAAACTTCTATTTTAGTTAAATAAATGATATAATAAATAACAATCTGTTTTCATAATCCAACCATGTGACCTGAGTATTCTATCTCTAAATGTCTCTGGGGTTCTTGTCATCAAAAAAATGCGACTAAAAGGACATTATCTTTTAGGCCTTAACAATCTTTTTCTTGTAGGAACAATGAATCTGTATTGAGACATTTATGACCCATAGAAATCTTGAGGCGTGTGTGGGTGCATGAAAGTGTAGGGAGTTGCTGATCCCTCTAAAATCTCATGGGCCTTAATTAAGCTAACTCATGTAATGCTGAGCTAACGCGAGCAATGCAAGTGATCCTTCCTCAATTAGGCAAAATGCTCTACAAATCTCTTCTTCTATACTATAGTACTTTTCACAGAGCACAACATCAGATGCACATCATTACACACACACAGAATCACAGTCAAGGCCATACTCTTACAATACATGAACATCATTTTGTTCTCTAACCAGACAAAAATGTTTGGCTAACATAAGATCAGTCAGATTGATGATGACACTGGCCTCTAAACTAAGCCTAAACTAATGTCAGCTTTAGCCTGAAACTCACATATTTACCACTAATGGGGCAAGAATGGCTGCAAGTTGCTAGTAAGTGGGTAGTAATTTGTGATGTTCCTGGATTAATGTTTGCATCAGTACAAGGGCACTCATTTAAAATTTTAGTTTTAACTTATTTCAGTGTCTCTGTAATTAAAATGAAAATTGATAGATAAAATATATGAGAAAGAAGAAAAAACAATAAAAATAGCCTTCCACACTTTCAAAAGCTGCATTAAAAACAGGCAAAAAGCCTTTTTTAAATGAATGGAACGAAAGACCTTGGCACCTTGGCAAACTGGTTGGAGGTAAGTGAAATGGATATACTATTTAAAAGAACACCATTCATTTTTTTTTTTTTTTACTTAAGCTTTTTATCCCTTTTATAAACTACTTTCTTTTCATATCTGCTTGCATACCACCAAAATCCCCTAGCATAGTAAAATGTTACATTAAGAGATTTGGGAATACATTTTTGACATCACAGAAAACATTTTTTGTTTCATGAAATCAGTTTGAAAAGTGAAACTCATAAATGGTTTCTGCATGGAGTGATATATTTCACGGGTCCACTTATGGTAATTATGATGATTATGGCTTATAGCTAATAACAACCTAAACTTGAGTTCCTCAGAAATGTAAAATGTTACAAATGACTAAAGATAATGATATTTATTACAAAAATTTTATGTCCTAGGAAGGACTTGTCCTTCTAAAGAAGGGTATCGTTGGAAATCTCTACACCATGCCACTGCTAAAGAAGCTGTAAGTTAGCAAAGTGCTATATCCAAACATATTAATGGTAAGTTGAGGGGAAGGAAAAATGTACTGTACAAAAAGGTGCAAAAACAAAACTGATTAGCATAGCCCAAGCAAAACCCATTCAAGGGTTTGGGGGATATTCACAAGGTGTGGACTACAGCTGGTGTTCGTGCTTGTAGAGCCACCTAAAACAGATGTCACAAGGACAACTACAACATTCCTTGTGTTAGGCCACTCCTGAACAAGAGACATCAGAAGCCTCTTACCTGGGCTAAGCAGAAAAAGGACTGGACTGTTTTTAAATGAAAGAAAAAATGAAAGACTTCACACCTGCCCACACTGCCAAAAGTACCAATACCTGCTTCAGTGATCATGCCATCTGCACCTAATTGGCCAGCAGACTCACCTGATCTAAACCGTATAATCAGTCTATTGAGTAATGTCAGGAGGAAGATGAGAGACATCAGACTCAATAAAACTGAGGGGTGCGATAAAAGTAACCTCTAGTACAACAGTGTGTTTATTCATGCAAAAGGAGCCCTAACAAAGTATTGAGTGTATTTACTACATTATTTACAGTAGGTATAATTCTATATTAAAAATCTTTTTAATTGGTCTTGTTTCATTTTCTGTTCTATTGTTTGAGAAACTCAGTTGTGGGTTAGGTGTAAGCCATAATCATCAACATTACCAGAAGGAAATGCCTGAAATATATCTTTCTGCATGGAATAAATTGATATAAGGTGATGTTCAATGATGTTCTCATTTATTGAAGTGTCAAACTATACGGAAATTGAAATGTAGCATAAACTAAAAGGAATACAACAATTATTATTGCTGTTTTGCTCCCTAAGAACTAAATGCAAGTTAATGGCATTTAGTTTGATATCATGAAAAACACCACATATTGTTTTCCAAGTAAACAGGCAGATGGTTCGATCATAAGCCTTACCCTATTGCATCATACAATATGACATTGTCTCTCACTTGACCTCAAAAACATTCAGCATTGCAGATTGGTGACCCTCATGAAAACCTTAATAATTTATGGTACTTTTTCATAAGTTGGTGCATTCGTGAAGCATTAGCCTTGCGTGTTACTTCCACACCTACACAAACTTCAACCGTCAAATTGGACAAACAATAAGCTAATTTGGCAAATTTGAAGAATTATTTTCTGCTTCCCCATTCTTCTTTTATTCGTTAGTTTTCTTCTTTACTTGTCTCTTACTTCTTGTTGTATTGATCGTCAGTGCGAGTGATACTTGGAATAGAGAGTGTTGGCAATAATGAGAATTGCATCACATTATTCCCATCTTGTTTTACTGGAATAAATTTCACACATGCTTTGATGTTTCTGTATTTAAACAGGAAGCAAGATTTTGCTTGCACCAAATCTCTGACATTTTCAAAATTTGCTACAGCTGTGAAAACCCCTGAAGGATACTTTAACACAAGAAGGATTATGGTTTCTGAACAAACAAGCACATCAGCTATAAAAGCAATCAGCACGAGGGCTTGGACGACTAAGCCATTTTGATTTGAGAGGAGCAGCTACATTTGTAAACACAGGCACAAAAAAGGACAGCAGTGTACCTCAGCCTTCATGTAACTTCAAGTCAAATTAATGTTTGAAAAATTTAGGTTGACAAAATCTTATGTATTTTTAATTAGACGTCCTTATATAAGAAGAAATAAAAATGACAAGAGAGAAAATTAAATGTTAGTCAAAAATATGAAGCAACAAGGTTGATTTTATCTATTTTCCTTGACAGCAACACAACCAGTCAGTAAATAAATGAGCAGAAAGTGAACTCTAAATAGACAAAACAAACTCTAAATATATTCCCATTCACAGATGGGCACAAACTGTTATGATGTGAGGGTGTTTGCGTTTTGGTTTTATGGCCTTTTCTGATTTTGTTCTTCAAGTTCTGGTTTTGATCTTGTTTCTGATCATATCCAAGGTTGTGCTTTAGTTCTTTCCTTAGGTTTAGTTTCTCATGATTCTTGTATTCGGTTTGAGTGCATTCAGATTTATGTTCTGTTATAGCGATGTTTCTTAGTTTTGATTATATCCTTGTATTCCTGTTTTAGTTCCAGCCATGTTTTGTGTTTACTTCTGCCACTGCCTGTAATCAGCTTCATCTGGTCCACCTTTTTTCCTGCCAATCAGTTCTCTGTTTTCACCTTTGTCATAAATCTACACTCACTGGCCACTTTATTAGGGACACCTGTCCAACTGCTCGTTAACACAAATTTCTGATCAGCCATCATCACATGTCAGCAACTCAATGCATTTAGGCATGTAGACATGGTCAAGATGATCTGCTGCAGTTCAAACTGAGCATCAGAAGGGGCAAGAAAGGTGATTTAAGTGACTTTGAACATGGCACGGATGTTGGTGCCAGACGGGCTGGTCTGAATATTTCAGAAACTGCTGATCAACTGGGATTATCGAGCACTACCATCTCTAGGGTTTACAGAGAATGGTCTGAAAAAGAGAAAATATCTAATGAGTTCTGTGGGTCAGTGGAGAATGGCCAGACTGGTTCGAGCTGATAGAAAGCCAACAGTAACTCAAATAACCACTCGTTACAACCAAGGCATGCAGAAGAGCATCTCTGAATGCACAACACGTTGAACCTTGAGGCAGATGGGCTACAGCAGCAGAAGACCACACCGGGTGCCACTCCTGTCAGCTAAGAACAGGAAACTGAGGCTACAATTCACAGAGGCTCTCCAAAATTGGACAATAAAAGATTGGAAAAATGTTGCCTGGTCTGATGAGGCTTGATTTCTGCTGTGACATTTGGATGGTAGGTTCAGAATTTGTCGTCAACAACATGAAAGCATGGATCCATCCTGCCGTGTATCAACAGCTCAGGCTGGTGGTGGTGATGTAATAGTGTGGGGGATATTTTCTTGGCAGACTTTGGGCCCCTTAGTACCAATTGAGCATAGTGTCAACGCCACAGCCTACCTGAGTATTGTTGCTGACCATGTCCATCCCTTTGTGACATCCCTTTATGACCACAGTGTACCCATCTTCTGTTGGTTACTTCCAGCAGGATAATGCGCCATGTCATAAAGCACGAATCATCTCAGACTGGTTTCTTGAACATGACAATGAGTTCACTGTACTCAAATGGCCTCCACAGTCACCAATCTCAATCCAATAGAGCACCTTTGGGATGTGGTGGAACGGATCATGGATGTACAGCCGACAAATCTGCAGCATCTGTGTGATGCTATCATGTCAATATGGACCAAACTCTCTGAGGAATGTTTCCAGTACCTTGTTGAATCTATGCCACGAAGGATTAAGGCAGTTCTGAAGTCAAAAGGGGGTCCAACCCGGTACTAGCAAAGTGCACCTAATAAAGTGGTCGGTGAGTGTATACACTCTCCTGTTCTGTTTACTCCTCGCAAAAACATTCTCACTGATCACTTTGTTGTCACTCTGCTGGTCATGGCAAGTCTGACTACGTCCTCTATTGTTGCAACGCCAAAGCCATTTTTCATGTCTGCTCCTGTCTCATCCAGCCTCCTCTAAGTTTTCTTTCTGTTACATTAAAACCTTTACTCACTGCTGCTCTGCCTGCATGTCTGCATTCTGGGGTCCACTCCAACATCACGCTGTGACACAAACACACACTCCTGAGATGAGGTCATAAGTAAAGCAGTACAATGTCAGCTACAACTGAGCACAGACTATATGACTGAAAGGTGTCACAGGAACATTACCTATCCAGCTCCTACAGAAGGAAGGCCTGTAGGTAACCAGCATGCTGTTTGCCCAGATGAACAGAAAACACATGAATAGCTATGTGCAGGGTTTGATTTACAGTAAGCAAAAAAGTATGTTCCTAATTAAAAATGTCTTCTGTTTTTGCTGTTTTGTCACACTGAAAGTGTGACATCATCAGACTAATTTTATTGACAGACAAATACAACATAACTAGCATAAGTTTTCATTCATTAAGATAAAATGTTTTCCTAACTTTTTCAGAAAAAGTAACTGCCTCCTTTATTAAATCATGAATTATGTGTGATTAAAATTTTTTTTGGAAAGCTGAATTAAATTTTACATGCCACACCTAAGCCTCAGTACAGCCAGAATCAGATACCAGGAAAGAAAAATCTTGCTATATAAATAGAACCTGTTTGACAACATAAAATGGCTAAAATATCTAAAAAAAAGTAACATATCCTGCCGAATCTAAAGAAATTAAAAAACTAATGAAAAACCTTTTCAGAAAAAAGTTTCTGAAAAAAGTTTCTAAAGACTGACATGACAACATGTACCTTGTTTTAAGGTTACACCTGGTTTATAAATGACACAGCATTTCAGAAAAAGAACATACCAACAGCCAACCATGGTGGTGATAGTGTAATGGTCTAGGGTTGCTTTGCTGCTAGACGTACAGTACAGACCAAAAGTTTGGACACACCTTCTCATTCAAAGAGTTTTCTTTATTTTCATGACTATGAATATTACAGCTTCACACTGAAGACATCAAAACTATGAATTAACACATGTGTAATTATATACTGAACAAAAAAGTGTGGAACAACTGAAAATACGTCTTTTATTCTAGGTTCTTCAAAGAAGCCACCTTTTGCTTTGATTACTGCTACGCACACTCTTGGCATTCTGTTGATGAGCTTCAAGAGGTAGTCACCTGAAATGGTTTTCCAACAGTCTTGAACGAGTTCCCAGAGATGCTTAGCACTTGTTGGCCCTTTTGCCTTCTCTCTGCGGTCCAGCTCACCCCAAACCATCTCAATTGGGTTCAGGTCCGGTGACTGTGGAGGCCAGGTCATCCTGGAGGTGTTTGGGGTCATTGTCCTGTTGAAAAATAAATGATGGTCCAACTAAACGCAAACCGGATGGAATAGCATGCCGCTGCAAGATGCTGTGGTAACCATGCTGGTTCAGTATGCCTTCAATTTTGAATAAATCCCAACAGTGTCACCAGCAAAGCACCCCCACACTATCACACCTCCTCCTCCATGCTTCACGGTGGGAACCAGGCATATAGAGTCCATCCGTTCACCTCTTCTGCGCCGCACAAAGACACGGTGGTTGGAACCAAAGATCTCAAACTTGGACTCATCAGACGAAAGCACAGATTCCCACTGGTCTAATGTCCATTCCTTGTGTTCTTTAGCCCAAACAAGTCTCTTCTGCTTGTTAACTGTCCTCAGCAGTGGTTCCTGGGATCTATTTTACCGTGAAGGCCTGATTCACACAGTCTCCTCTTAACAGTTGTTCTAGAGATGTGTCTGCTGCTAGAACTCTGTGTGGCATTGACCTGTTCTCTAATCTGAGCTGCTGTTAACCTGTGATTTCTGAGGCTGGTGACTCGGATGAACTTATCGTCCGCAGCAGTTGGTCTTCCTTTCCTTGGGCGGTCCTCATGTGAGCCAGTTTCTTTGTAGCGCTTGATGGTTTTTGCGACTGCACTTGGGGACACTTTCAAAGTTTTCCCAATTGTTTGGACTGGCTGACCTTCATTTCTTAAAGTAATGATGGCCACTCGTTTTTCTTTACTTAGCTGCTTTTTCCTTGCCATAATACACATTCTAACAGTCTATTCAGTAGGACTATCAGCTGTGTACTGTATCCACCTCCTGCACAACACAACTGATGGTCCCAACCCCATTTGTAAGGCTTGAAATCCCACTTACTAAACCTGACAGGGCACACCTGTGAAGTAAAAACAATTTCAGGTGACTACCTCTTGAAGCTCATCAACAGAATGCCAAGAGTGTGCCTAGCAGTAATAAAAGCAAAAGGTGGCTACTTTGAAGAACCTAAAATATAAAACATATTTTCAGTTGTTTCACACTATTTTGTTCAGTATATAATTCCACATGTGTTAATTCATAGTTTTGATGCCTTCAGTGTGAAGCTACAATATTCATAGTCATGAAAATAAAGAAAACTCTTTGAATGAGAAGGCGTGTCCAAACGTTTGGTCTGTACTGTAGACAACTTGCCATAATTGACTGAATTATGACAGAACTGCTCCCTAGCAGAAAATCCTGAAGGGGAATGTCTAACCATCAATTCATGATCAGATAAAGGTTTTTGAAGTAGCCTTGTTAAAGGCTGTACTTAAATTCGAATGAGGCACAATGGCATGACCTAGAACCGGCTGTTCATGCTCAAAACCATCCAATGTGGCTAAATTAAAAGTGTTCTCAAAAGAAGAGTCAGCCAAAATTCCTGCACAGTAAAATAAAAAGATTTTTTGCCAGTTATTGTAATAGCTGGCGATTAGTTGTTAGGTTTGGAGACAATTACATTTTTAGGTCTCAGGTGGATTTAGATAGCGTATTTTCCCTAATAAATCAAATCGTCATTTGAAAATTGCATTTTGTATTTATTCAAGTCATTTGATATCTTACATTAAAATTATTTAGATAATCTAAAACAGTTAAATGTAACAGAAATGCAAAAACATAAGAATTCAGCAAGGGGGTAAAAACATTTCACAACTCTGTAAATGGGTGTAAAAAACTGAAAATGTTCCAATGGGGTTTAATTGAAGTGAAAGGTTTTACATCACATGACATCTAGAGCCATTAAGTTGAGTCAGTGTGAAAATGTCACCTCATTAGAAGGAGGAGGGACAAGAGGTCTACTGCAGTAGTCCATAGAATTCTATTACAGGCCACTTAAAAGCACGAAGTAGGCCCCACACTGCGGAACAAAGAGAGAAATGGACTGTTCCTAACACCAGCTAGGGACACCATGCTCCATATTCTTTTTTTATAAAGGTTTTCTTCATGCTCTCCTCTCCCTTTCTCCCTGGGAAGAGTGATAAGGACATAGATTTCTTAATCTGTTTTAGGCACAAAAGCTGCGGCTGTAGTACACTGCTGAGCAGCACAAATGGCTGCTACTTTCTCCAAACTTGCAATATTTTTTCCAGACAGGAGAGAGAACCACAATCTCAGGGGAGCCAAAACTCACAAGGCAAACAATACGGCTGCAAAGCTTTATAGCACACATGGCAGCAGAGGTAGCGGTGGGGGTGTGAGAATCTCCCTATTTCTTTCTTTCTTAATCTACTGCTTACTTTCTTTTCTCTCCTCCTCCAACTCCCTCTCTCCTTCAACATATTGGGTCAGTTGTGCTCCTGCACTGCAGCACAGTAAACTAAAGAGGTAAAAAGGTTTTTTCTATGATCTTAGGACATAGAAAACTGCATCTACAGTAGCGGTCCTATGTTTTTAATTTCTCTGCTCATGTAACATATAGCAAAGTTTTCATATGGTAAAAAAAATTATATATAATTAACCAAAACCTTCAACTTCAAACAGTGCCTTTGTAAAAGTATTCCTAACCATTGAACTTTTTTTGACACTTTGTCACATTACTGCTTGAAAACGTCACTGTATATAGTACGAATTTGTGTGATCACAAATGAAAAACGTCAGCACAAACTAGTTCATCTTTTTCTTTTTTTTTACATCCAGTGTAACCAGTTGCCTTCACAGGTAAACTAAAAAGTAATCTGTGTTTAATTTAATCTCAGTATAAAAAAGTTGTTCTGTAAATATTTTTGTTAGAGAATATTACTAAACAACCAGCCTCTTGAAGACGAAGAAACACAGCAGTAGGTCAGGAGTAGTTTAAATCAGTGTTAAATTATAAAACAATATACCAAGCTTTGCACATCTCACAGAGGACTGTTCAGTTCATCAAACAATGAAAAGTATGGCACAATTGTAAACCTATCAAGACATTGTCGTCCACCGTATCTAAGCCAAGTAACCACAGCATTATTTAGAGAAGCAGCCAAGAGCTATATAGTAACTCTGGAGGAGCTGCAGAGAGCCACAGCTCAGATGAGAACATCTGTTGAGGACACATAAAACAAATGGAAGAAGGTGCCCTGGTCAGGTGAGACCAGAATGACACTTTTACATCTACATGTAAAACAGAATCTGGAGGATAAATAATATCATTCTGGACACACCCTTTCATCTGTAAAACATGGTGATGGCAACGTCATGCAGTGGGAATGTTATTTTTTTTCTTCTTCTTTACAGAGGACTGGATAGCTGATCACAGTTGATGGAAAGATGGAAGGAGGTACATTCTAGCAATCCTGGATGAAAATCTGCTGGCTGCAAAACAACAACCCCAATTATCCAGATACAATGAAATGATTTGTGATCAAAGTATATTCATGTGTTAGAATCATCCAGTCAATGTATAGAGCTAAATACAATTCAGAATCTACGGCAGTTTGATGTTCACCAGCACTGTCCATCCAATCTGATTGAGCTATTTTGCTCAGTACAATGAGCAATTCTTTAGATGTACTAAGTTTTAGATATGCAAAACTAATAGAAACCTAGCTTACTACACTGAGTTATGCACACACAAATCTAGTTACTATATGAACCATTACCTCCAGCGTATTAGCTGCTAAATACATATAAAAAGCTCACTGCATCACACTACAAATACTGTTACACACACCTGTACAAAAGTGGAACATTCCTTTTTTGTATGCACCACCTGTATCATATTGTAACTCAGCACTCTGGTCAGAGACACATTGGCTTTTTCAGCAAACTAAAGATAATTCTCCATTTTACTCCAATAAAGAAAATATATATCACACATCCAAACACAAAGAAACACACACACAACGCAATACTACAAAGTGACTCTCTCTCATCCTAGTCTTTTTTCTTTTCTTTTGACTCACAGTTTTAGGTAACTGAACAATACGTTTATTTTCCTTAAAAGGCATATTCGTCACAACCTCCCTTTGTTGACTCAATGTTGTCACATCTTCCTAAGTTGTTTGATTTTACTTGTCCTACCTGTCAAGTGCTTTCAAAAAAGGGCATTTCTTTTTTTATTCCTCTTGCTTTATTCTCTCAAAGCCCCAGTCGGTCGTGGCAGATGGCCGCTCACACTGAGCCTGGTTGTGCTGGAGGTTTCTTCCTGTTAAAAGGGAGTTTTTCCTTTCTACTGTTGCTACATGCATGCTCAGCATGAGGGATTGCTGCAAAGTAAACGCCAGTGACTGTCCACTGTCTCTACATGATCATCCAGGAGGAGTGAATGCTACAAATCTCTGACTCGATGCAATCTGCTGGGTTTCCTTAGATAGAAAAACTTTTTATCCAATTTGAATAAATAACTGAATCTGACTGCACTGTTCAATGGTTACGATTAATTGGAATGTATGTACCTGACTTTTGTGAAGTGCCTTGAGAGAACATGTGTTGTGAATTGGCGCTATATAAATAAACTGAATTGAATTGAAACTGTTCCAAATCAAAGCTTAAGCCAATTGTCTCTCTGAAATAACCACAAAACAAATCAGCAAACAACCAATGGAGCAGAAGAGAAGGGAAGAAATCGGCATACAATCAGTCACATGCACATGCATGTGCACACAAAAGTACGTAGCTGTGCACTGTACAGCATGTTTCCTCCAATGTGCAATGGAGATAAATACCAGTCAAACAACAACCAGAGGCCAAAACACACATCAGAACACATCAGAAACAAAGAATAAAAGAGTAGAAAGAGTGAAGAAGAAAAACGTTACACCACACGAAGCTTGAAAAGAGTTTCCACTTTTATATTGTCCTATTATCAATTTTACTCCAAATATTCCCCCGCACAGTTACAGAAAATTAATGACTGTTCTGAATTCAGGGTTGTCGCTGGAGCCTGCAGAAGCTCTTCTAATAGGCTTATGGTATCTTATATCTCCTGAAGAATTAACAGCATTGTCATGGCAGCATTATGTCAGACAGCAGATAAAGAATTACATGTGACGAAAATAACTGTGAATCGTTGAAATAAAAAACTAAAATATGATAAAATAAATAAAATAAAGAGGTAAACAGGAACAGCAAACATCTTGCAGCACTAACTGCTATCACAGCTTGTGATAGCATTGTTTTCTTCTTATATAGTATAAATATCCTTATAGATTAGAAAAAGGGATATGTATTTCACGGATGCATTTATTTGAATAACACCTTCATTGTGAATTTTATATATGCTTTTGTTTCAGAAGCTGCTGTAGTAAAAAGTGGGGTCAAATAAAATCCCAAGAAACAGCTACCGCATATTAGCTGAGTGATAATTAACTTGAAATCAGCTAAATACAAATATTTACATTATGCTGTCATGGTCCAGTTTAAGATTGACAGGTTCACCATGAACTTATTTTTGAGAAAGATAAAAAACACAAGCTAAAAATATATCATACATAGAGCAAGAATGCAGCACTGCATGGACAGAGAGAAAAAAAAATCTAAAACTAAATAATAAAAAACACTTTGCATTGAAGTAGTGAAGAAATCTCAGGATATGGTGGCAAGTATTTAAAGCTTACTGACTCAGTTCAAAAGTAACCTTTAGTGTGAAATGTATAGTGGAACATGTCATTCTCTAAAAACCTTTAGTTAATGTTCATTGTAAAGTCACCTATTGATGTTCATGCAGGATAACAAGAACATATCATGGGAAAATAAATATCTTGGAAGAAGCTCAATGTTCATCTGTGAATTCTTATATTGATTGAACAATGGGTAGGGTAAACAGTTACCAAGACACTGACCAAAGCAACAATGATCAACGATCCCAAAACTTTATTTATCTATTCATTTTAGAGAGGGTTGGGGATGGTAAAGGTTTAGAGTAACAGAGAATTACATCATGCTTTTAATCAAACTGAGTGCACTCTAAAATTGCTGACAGTATAAACTGACCTTGTCTTCATGGAAACTAAGGTTTTGTGTGTTTTTCTGTGTGTGAATGTGTGTAAATACAGAAAAAAAGTGTACCGGAGTCAAATTCCTTGTTTGTAGGTACGAACTTGGCAATAAAGCTGATTCTGATTCTGATTCTGAAAAAGGAGAAGACAAATTAGGTGGAGCAGATTACAAGAGTTCAGCACTGTAAAACTTTCCAAAAGCAATAAAAACAAAAAGCCTTTACATTATATAGCCATACTTTTGAAGGATTTATATGAAGTTGTCCTCGCTTATCTGAGCAGCAATAATTGCCAAAAGAATGAAGGCAACGCAAGATAAAATGCTCAATTTAATGCAAGCTTATAGACTGGATCACTGATAACCAATTCTGGAAATGACTCATCAACAATACCTGAACATCTTTCAGAAAAGAATGTTTGGTTTGCTACATTTTAGTTACTGTACGTTGATACATATCAGGAACAATAACAATATAGTCCAACTGAGCATCACCCCTCCTATTTAATGCATTGTATTTAAACAATGTGGCCATAGAGAAAAATATGAATCAATCCCTAAATGTACTTACAATAAGAATGACAGGTGCACACACCCGTTTAAAATAGCTGTTTTTGTGATCTAAAAAATTAATAATTTGAGATCCTTTTAAAGCTTTTATGTGACCTATTTCATGTACAACTTCGTTGAAACTGTGCATACCCTCGTTTATCTGGGGGTATGGCTGGCCACCCCATTCAAACTCATAGAAGTCAGTACACACCTGTGACTATATACAACACCTCTGATTAACCCTAAATAAAGTTAACTTATCCTTGTACACTTTTCCTGACATTTTCTTTGTTTCATCTTACAGCAAAGACCATGATCTGCAGAGAGTTTCCACGGCATCGGAAGTATCTCATTGTCAAAAGGAATCCATCAGGGCATTATATATACCATGGAGCAAAAAACATCAAGTGTAGGAAATGTGGTGCAACATTGGTATACGCAAGAACTAGACTTCCCCCAAAATCAATGAAACAACAGAGAAAAATGGTCAAGGAGGTTGGCAAGGGCCTACAGCAATATTGAAGAAGCTGCAGGAACTTTTGACAAGTACTTATTTTGGTCTTTATATGTATGGGCTTTGGGGTTAAATGGTAAGATGGAAAATATGGAAGCATTTCCTTATAAAGAAAAGAACAAGATACATCAAGTAAGGCATAGTGGTGGAAACATCATGCTTTGGGGTCTGTTTCTTCAGCTGGAATTGGGGACTTAGTTAATGTGGAGGACACCATGAACATATCAAAATACCAATCAGTGTTTGCACAAAATATCAGACTTCTGCTAGAAAGCATCTTTCAGCATAACAACTCACAGTATATATCTAAATAAAGAAAATTAATGACTTCACCAGAAGAAAATTATAGAGTTTTATAGAATATCCTAGAAAAAGCCAAGTCCTGATTCTGATTAAAAGTATGTGGTGTGATTGAAGAGGACTGTACATAAGAAATGGCCTCACAATCTGACAGGTTTGGAACAGTTTTTCAAAGAGTGCCCAAATATTGTAGAGATGTGCCATGCAGATACATGCCTACACAAAAAGACAAGTAGCTGTAATAAATTCAGGTTGTACATGTTATAGGTCGCAATAAGATGGAAAAGTTCTGAAATGATTTGTCTTATTTTTTTTTACATCACAAAAACCTGGCATTTTAATATGGGTGTGTAAACTTTTTAGATTCACTGTACTTACAAATTTTAAGACATCAAGACTGCATCATACAAGAGATTAATTGGTAATAATGCTGATATTATATTTTAATCATTAGTTGGTACAACCCCCTAACCTTTCGTTCCAATTTCCTTTGTCTGGTTTGCAGAATAGATGAGGCTAAGAAACGAGCATGTGTAGCACAATGAAAAGCTACATTAATCAAATGGTAACTGCGGTACAGAAAAGTATAGATATAATTAAAAGTATAGAGTTGATAAATTAATCTCTCAAAGATTTGGCAATTTTCTAGGTAAATTTGTTATGCTTTACTTTGAATAATTTAATCACAAGCTGATCAAAGAAAGCTAAAACTCATGCTATTAAAAATGTGTATATATATATATATATCTATATATATATAGATATATATATATATAAATATTCTGTATTCTATTCTATATAATATTTCTATTTCTATTCTATATAATATTTCTTATAATTTTCAAACCGTAGCCTATATGATAACCATACAACAGCACCAAATCTCTGGAGTGGCAGAATATTTCTATCGCCCCCTAGTGGAGTGCAAACACATAGCAAACTTTCAGGGAGAACTGAGAAATAAGATGTGCAAATTCGAAAAGTATCTTCCAATGACGATGCCACTTACCCTCTCAATTAGTTTTTATTTGCATACATCAGCGATACATGTTCAGATAACTGTGCCATGCCTCTCTGAGTTGCCTTTTTAAGATATCTTCCTCAAAAGCCAGCAGCATTCACTCGACTTGTTCTGGGCTGGTTTTACTTTGGCTTTAGATATGCGGCTAAAGCCTGCAATTTACCAAACAAAATATGCATTAACATATCATAATAAGACCCTCAGTTAAAAAAAACAAAAAACAAAATCAGCATCTTGTATTATTTTTTCCATGTAGCTGGAAATGTAGATAAATTGGATGCAAATCTTGTTAGATGAATATTAACAAGTTTGTGTTATTATAGGATGTTTATTACCTTGCACTGCTTCTTGGTCTAGCATGCGCTTTATGCCTGATGACAGCTAATGGCTGACCACAACCTACACCAAATACACATCTTGTTGGTCTCCATTCCACGCATGTTCCACTGTCATTGGTATTGGCATTGACACCTTCATCAATTAGATTAAAGAGTTTGTTTTTATTAAGAAGGCTATACCAGACGCATAATCACTATACATTGATTTAACATTATCTTTACAATAAAATTCTTCACTGAAATTACAGAATAAATATATGCACATTTTTCTTCAAATCTTTGTGAAAGAGAAAACATTAAAAGTGCTTACTACAAAGCTGTTAGTGGTTTGCGATGGGAAATCCAGAAGCAATGAAAAGGGAAGAGGGAGTGGTGTCTTAAAGAGTGTGGAAATATCCAGAAAACCCCTCAGTATGGTCTTGTAATAATATTCACAAATGTTTTACCATCCCTGCGTTGGCGCTTCCTTTTCTTTACAAGAAGCATCCTGATATAGACATAAGTCTTCATTAAGAGTAATAACCATATTAATAAGATATAAAAATTAAATAGACCACTGAACCGTAAATGTGTTGCAGTATCTCTGTTCATAGAGAGACGTGATAGTTCTGAATAAATCCTCTCACTTCCTGCACTGAAGCGAGTGCATGCAGGAAACTGCAGTTCAGTTTAAATATAAGTATTCTTTAGACTCGTTTGATAATGTAACACAAAGAAAAAATGTGCACAGATTCCAGGTGTTTGTACATCCTATTTGAAGGGTAGAAGAGAGGAAAAACAAAAGAAAAAACAAAAAGTAAGGGAGACGTCCAGCTCCCGTTCGTCCTCATGGTAACTAGTAGCACATCATGTTAACTCCATACAAATGGATTTTAGTGACAGATGTAACATGATTTGTGTGTTTTATTTCCCAGTGCCCCCTTTTTTTCCTTGTTTTCTTTCTTGAGGGCATATAGAGATATTTATATATTATAAAAATAACGGTTGACGTTGCTGGCTACTCTGAAAAAAAGGCACTTAATTGAAACATCTGAGAATGACCTCTCGTCCAAGGTGATATTGGGTGGGAGCGGGGGCAATGTGACTGTATAATTATACATTTTATTTCATGCTGTCTAATCAAATTTAGCTTTTAATATTGGTCTAAGTGATTTTTTTTTGGAAGGTGGCAAAGTGTACATGACAAAACTGCAGGGTTTTTTTTTTTGTTCTTCGCCCGTGGGCAACTGAGTGATTAAAATCGGTAGGATTTTTCCAAGACTTCTAGGTAATCTGGCTTGGTTTGAAGTTTGGCCCTTAACTCGAGGTAATCACTTTGGGAGGGATCAGGGTAGCAGCCTTTCCCGGCTGTAAAAAGCAACGTCTCCTTCAGCCGTGCATCCTGCTGTAAATCTGGGTACTGCATGCCTGGTGGATGCGCATGTGCAACATGGATGTCCTTTAATTTGGGTACTGTCCCATACAAACAGTCTACAAATCCCACTGTTGGCGTTGGCCTCTGACTGTCAATCACTGTAGAACAAAGCCCTCCATTCTCATGAAATCCTGACATGTCCGCTGTGGTGTGGTTGACTGTAACAATGGTGTTGAGTTGAGAGTTGGAGACCGCCAAGGTCCACTCTCTCTCTTTCTCCAACAAGGTTCTGTAGTTACTGTTGGTACTGCTTCCATTGTCTTTCTTTTCCGCAAACTGTGCCATCTCCTCCTCTGAAATCTCTCCTTCTCTAGGCTTATAGATAGGGTTGTTACACATTTGTGTCACAGGGTGGGGGATGTAATCATAAACGTGGCCATGAGCGTGTGTGTGAGTAGTGTGCGAGTGTGTGTGCAAACTGGGTGTTGGTTTCTCCAGCGTGCCAGTGTTTTCTGCACTGCTTTGCCTTGGTGGATCCTCAAAAATCCTGCATTGCATCTGGATCCCTGTTAGGTCCACCTCAGAACGTTTCCGAAAAGGTAGCTTCTTCCTGCGACGGAGGACAAAGGCAAACAGCCCAGCAGTCACAAACACAGCTGAAATGAAGAGGATGAGTAGGCTGAGGATGAGAACCGATAGCGGAACAGCCCCTCTTCCAGCTGCTTCCTCCATTTCAGAGCTCCCTGTGGTGAGGTCTTCCACACCAGGCAGAGCTGGAGAGGGACCTGAGGAATGCTTCAGCTCAGGACAGATGACCTCAACCTCAAGTGAGCGCAGGTCCTTTCCAGAAGCATACTCGGGTGTCTTGCAGATGACATCCCCCACCACAATGACAGAGGAAAGCTTTTCCAGCCAATGTTTGAGAGGGATAATATCACATGAGCAGTCCCAGGGGTTCTGATGGAGATCAGTCTGCACGATGGAAGTCAGATGCTCAAGGACACCATGAACAGGCAGGGAAACAAAGTAATTGCTGTGGAGATTAAGACGTGCAAGATTGGTGCCAGCGAAGGCATTGTTAGGGAGTGACCTCAACAGGTTATTATTGAGGAAAACCAGCTGCAGATTGGGCATCAGAGAGAAAGAATGAGGCTGAATTTCTCGGATAACATTGTATTCAAAGTAAAGATAACTCAGCATCTGAAGTCCACGAAACATTCCAGGAGAGAGCCTCTCAATGTCATTACCATTCAGATACAAACGTTTTAAGTTTGGTAAGCTGATGAACGCACCCTCCTGGACATAGGATATCCGGTTGTTACCTAAATGTAGTAAATCTAAACTTGAGAAGTTCCAGAAATCTGAGCGGTAAATCTTCTGTATTAGGTTTCCACTAAGATACAATTTTTTAGCATTGAGGGGTCGCGGCAGAAGCTCTGAAATGTTGTGAAAGCCTTTGTCTTTACAGTTTACTGTTAACCCCAGGTCATTGATGTGAAGGTTGCAAACACAACTGGCTGGACAGATTATTGGAATGGGTGGTCTTGTTTGGTAACCGGCAATAGGGGGTTGGTTGAGGCCTGGGTAAATGCTACGAGGGGTTGGGGGGTTCTTTGTGGGCCGGGGACGTTTGGTAGGCTTCACAGCTCTTTCCTTGTACTCCACAGAAGACGCTGTGTTGTGAAAAGAGGAGAGCATAGAGGAAGGTTTAGTAGGCCAAGTGTTCTCATTGCTGAATGGCACCCGGGGAATTCCCAGCTTGGCCTCAATCTCTGCATCGGAGAGCAGAGGACAGAGCTCAGTGCGCTTAATTTCCCGCAGGTCTTTTCCATGTAGGTGGAATGGGTATTCACATGTGATCTCTCCTACCAAAGCTGTGTAAGGGATTCTCTCCAGCCATGTCTTTAACTGGACAATCTCACACACACAGTTCCAAGGGTTTTCCTCCAGTTGGATTTCCATCAAGTTCCGCCCAACATACTCCAGTGTGCCTTTATACTGCAATGTCTTTAGTCTGTTACCTCTCAAGTCCAAGTGTGTTAGGGACACAGACCGAAAAAGATAATTTGGCAGCATGGGTATGAGATTGTCATTTAATATAAGCACTCTTAATTTGTGAAGGTGCCTGAATGCACCACTTTCAATCCTTTTAATAACATTGTAATCTGCCTGGAGATACTCTAGACTCTCCAACCCCAGAAATGTGTCGTTTCGGAAAACTTCTAGTTTGTTTTCATGGAGAAACAGCCGTTTGAGTATTCCTAAGCCGTTAAATGCCCCTGCATGTATATCTTGCAAGGCATTATTACCAAGATTGATGGAAATGGCATTGTTAAGATGGAGGAAACTGTTAAAGTAGAGCTTCCTCATCGAGTTCCTCTGCAAGTTGAGCTTGAAGGGCCGGCTCCAAATTTGAGAGATCTGGCTGACATTTGTAAATCCTTTACTGTCACAGTGGACATGGAAGATGCCTTCCTTGACCTCGCAGTCACACGGCTCAAAGCAGGGCTCATCGATCTCCTCCGAGTCCTCCAGCAGTGGGATTGGTGTGGTCCATCCTAAGGCTATGGTGCTCAGCAAGGTAACCCACAGCATCCTCGCTTACACCACGATGATGAAGTTTTGGCTCCAGGGACAGAGCCACTTCACAGCACTGCAGCAGGGAACAGAGAACACCAGGGTAGATGAGAACGGAGGGAAAGGGGAGGTGTAGGGTTAATGTTTACACACACACACACACACACACACACACACACACACACACACACAGTAACAAAGAGGAGTTTGAGATTACAGAGGCAGTAAAGGAAAAGGAAGATATGAGGAAGAGTGCATTAGTTTCAGTAGAAAGGATGGCAGCTTTGAAATGAATACCTATGAATAATAGAAGAATGCTGGACACTACTTCAGATCCTGCAATATTGCTGTCTTTTTAAACAAAATATAAAGCCCTAAACTCTTAAATAGATAATATGGTACCCGAGAACACAAACAGCAGACAGTACATTTCACTGTGTAACCTGAAATGCCATTTATTATACAGCAGATGTGCTGTTAAGGTCGCAATAAATCACAGCAGAGATGCTTATCACTATGAATAAACGAAGGGAACAGTGGGTGAGGAAGAAGTAGCGTCGAGGAGACACTGTCCCTTTGCTTTTAATGCATGACAAGGACCTCAAATCCATCCTTTAAGATATGAATTGTGATTGATGTGATTGTACTACTGCAGAAGCAGTCCAAGTTCAGACTAGAAAACAAAGTAGTGCAACAAAATTATATTTTGTCTTTAAGCCAGTCTAAACATGTCTGTGCATCTCTATCTGTGAGTCATTTAAAATGGATAAAATAGTGCAAAAAATATATTTTTGGGTATTTTATGTCAAATTCACCAAATTCACCATTCTACACCATTCAGTGAATAAAAGTGAAAAATAGTTTAATGTTCATAAAATGAGGGAACCCAGTAATTTGCCCCTTGTGTTTTATGGAAGGAAACACGTTAAGATTTTTTCCCAGGCTGTAAAAGGAAAAAAAAATCACAATATTTTGGTCTCATTAGTCAGTGTAACTTTTTTAGGATAACAAGAATGGTTGCACATGTGAAAAGTGTGAAAAGAGAAGTGGGCGATTCTTCTGCTTTGAGAAGTTCATGTATGGGGTAGTGTTTTTACAAGAGCCCAGTTACCTTACAATAAAGCAGAAAGTTATTAGCAATTATAATTCTGAGGATAGTAAAAACTGCCATTGTCTAATATGAACTAAATGGTTTTTCTGCTAAATATTTTGTGTCATTGTCCTTCTTCCTCTGTCTTTCTCTCTCTCTCACACACATACATACACACACACACACACACACGCACGCAAAGCTTCCGAAAATCTCTGCCATTATTGCAAACTCATGTATGCACTGCACTTTCCAGTTCAAAAACACAGAGAAGCGCATGTGACCGCTGGCCCGGGAAAAAGCGCTGCCCATGGTGCTGAAAGCAAAGCCCCGGTAATAGACAGGAAAGATGCAGTAACCCCTTTAGAAAAATTTGAAAGATAATAACCCTGGGATAGCCTTTATATATGTAATATAGATATATATATATATGGATTGAAAATGAAATTAACATTGTGTAAAGATCGTAATATTGTGTTTATATATATATATATATATATATATAAACACAATATTACGATCTTTACACAATGTTAATTTCATTTTCAATCCATTCCCTGAGTAATCCAGCAAGATTTGATTCCGACTCCATGTTATAGAGATCAAAAAGCCAGATGCGATGTCAGAAAAAGTAACAAAAGATTTCAGAGCACTGAGCAAATTACGCACCATAAGTCCGTTTGCGGTGCATCGAATCGAGTGTAAATATACCTACTTAGTTTAGCGGGATTCCAACTTCACATATCCTCCTTCTGCGGTGATGGGTCCTGTCGTTGCCCGGTGCATCCCGCGTCTCACGGTCCGATGCCGGGCTGTAAGGGAGGGGAAGAGAACGAGAAAATGAGGGGGGTGACAGAGCCGTCTGAACGGGGAAAACACAAAGAAGGACATGGACAGAGACAGCGGGCATTGAGAAGGGAGAGAGGAGGAGGAGACGCGCATCAGAATAAACCCCGGATGAATTAAAATAAGTCCTGCTTGTCATGAATTGGCAAATTTTAACCAGATTCCATTAAAAGGTCAAAACATTTCAATTGGCATTATCACACTGAGTTAGTGTGGGAAAAATGGTGCTAAACAAGTTCTGGTCTAGAAGGAACGGTCTCTGATTTGGTGCCAACCCAAGACACCCCCCATACCCACCCTCACTCAAAAAAAGGGTAGACAGTAGAGCGCGTGTTGGAATACATGCCAAGCATAATGCAGGCTTTCGTCGTGACATTGGCTGTAAAATCGGGGACTAAAGCAAGAACAAACGGGTATTGATTGGTAGGATGGATTCCTGCTCTCCGTTATCTTTGCTTGCTGTCTCCCTGTTTAAAGTCATGGCTATGCAGACATCAATAGAACCACAGAAACACATACAAATATTGGGTAGATACTTTCCATGTTCCATACGAAATAGTCTATAACTGCTCACCTTAGTTTTGTTGTGCAATTGGAAAGCATCGGGAAAAAAGATCACTAGTTTTGAGTCTGGTAAATCTCTCTCGTTCTCCCGTTCTTTTCCTCTTCTCTCTCTCTTTCCCTGTCCCCCTTTTCCTCACCCTCTCTTAGTGGCTGAACCGAAAGAGAGGAGAGAAGAGAAATGTAGACGTGATAAGAATGCGATCTCTTCCCCTATCTCTCTCTCTTGCTCTCCGGTGATACTGACTCTCTCTCCTCTCTTTTTCCTTAGCAGTTTGTTTAAAATGCAAGTCCTCTACTTCTGCCCATCCTCTTCCTTTTCCACCCCTTTCCACCACCTCCTCCACCTCCTCCTCCTGAGCCGCCTCTCGGGCGAGCGCTCAACAACCGGGTGAGAGTGTTCTCTTGTCGGCTTCAGGAGCCTGTCTCTGTCAGCACATCGGCAACAGTACGGGTATGTGGATCATATCGGCCTCGACTTGGTTTTTCCCCCCTGTCGTGCGTCAGAGAAAGTGACGGACCGAGCTGGAGAGAAGGCTGCGAAGAGATGGGAGAAACAGAGGAGAGAGATCTGGCAGTGAGAGAAAGAGGGAGGGAGGGGGAGCAGTGACGGGGGACGGCTGCTCAATAGTTCTGGATTCTGTCGAGAGGAGGAAAGGAAGTGAAGTGAAGAGAGGAAAGTAGCGAGTGAAAACCGTTCTGGCTGCAACGGCGAGAACGCGCGTTAGTGAAAAATAAGTAAATAAGAATCCGGTGGCGTGCAAGACCTGTGGATCCCAGAATGGGCGCAAGACACCTCCTTCTCTCTTTGTGTCTCCCTGCAAAATGATTTTAATTACTTATTTAATAGGAATGGAATTGATCTAATATCGGTCCCAAATATGTTTTTCCCTTTCTCTTCCTTCACTTTTTTTTTTCTCCTCAGGACGTAGCCACAGTTTCAGAATATACAGAGTTGGAACCCTGTCACTTTTCCATCATCTTCATTCTTGCTGACAAAGAGGGTGGTCGCAACTGTCTACAAGGACTGGAAAATATGGAGCCTTTCTTCTTTCTATTCCGCCTGCATGTCTTCTCCAGTCTCGCCTCAAGCGGGCAACACAAGCCCACGTTGGGAGCTGCAAGATCCATGTTTTTTTTTTTTTTTTTTTTCTTTTTTGTAGTTTAACACAGGAGGCTGATTGTAGCGGAGAGATGTAATCTTCTTACAGGATCTCGCAGATGATAAACTTAGCATGGCCTCCGAGATACACTAACACAACCGCAGATTTGATTTAAAAGACGTTGTTCTTTAAAAAGAGGATTGTTTTAATTTGACCTGTACAGTTTAAAAACATATTTAGGGGAGTACTGTATTTAAGCGTCAACAGCTTCCAAAATAATTATTAGAGTGCATACACTTGTGTAGTTTGTCATCTGTGTTAAAAGAAAACATAAATAAGAACTGGTTTGTTATTAATGGATACAATGTTCTATTGTATCAATTTTAAAGAAGTGGGACATATACCTTTTTCCTGACAACCACATCAAAGCTGTACCATTCATTGGCAACAGCGGCCACTGGGCATAGAAGCCTTATTTCCTTGCAAGCTTGACTTTAGCTTAGTTCTGTCGTAAAAGCAATTAAAATAAGATACAAACTGGAATTATTGCTCCAATCTCTGAAACTCTCTCAACTAAAAGTCATATAACAGTTTTTAACCTCTACTGAAATGGTATGTTCCTTCATACAACCCATAAGCAAATTCTCTGCTGAACCCCACAGTAGAAAAAAGTGCAATAATTGGATCAAATAATCAAAATGTTTAGATAGAATATCTTACCAAATTAAAGAAGTCAACTTCGGCACAATTTAGCTGTTGCTGCTCATTATAACTGCAAAGTACTTTTTTTGTATTGTTGTCAGACCAATACTAGATTAGGCAAAGATTGTTAATAAGCACATATAATATGTATACATTTCAGTATCTAGTACACAAATTAGCAGAACAAATATAATTGGGCAAAACGCTGACCACTAGATTGCGGTCAAGTGATTCCAATACAGTTCTCAGTATGTGTAAATATCCATCAAGAGGCATTAGAGGTAATTATGCACAATAGTCTAAAAGGAGTATATTAGTCAATAAAGTGATTAAAATTTTAGTCAAGCATTCATGTTTGTAAATGTAGTTTTGAAAAATCGTTCATCTACAATTTCTTTTGTAACAAATTTTGTAACAAATTTTACCAAAATTTTCTGCTTTTTTTAGAATTTATTTAAAGATGTTGTTTGAGTTAAACATTAACGATTCTAATTCCTTGTAAGCAGTATCCAGCAGTGAATGGTAAGACTAATATATTTTTCTGGCTTGTATCATGTATCAATGAATCCGTTTAGTAAAACGTATGAACTGCCTTAAGGCTTGTGCTTGAGAACATCTCTGTCTTAGAGCAATAATTTTTGTTGTCTAATATATATCTTCATATAGGTAACACACTACTGCCACAGTCCCAGATTTCATTCACCTCATATCCCTCGGCCAGCTGGTCACACTGACCGTCTGTAGTTGCTGAACCACACCCTCAAGCAACGAACCCTGCAAAACCTTACATAATGTGGCTGATATGGGGCTGTGAATACCTCACATGGCTTCTCAGAGGTGAAAAAAAAAATGATGCATTGAATTCAGTCCCCATGCCATCTCAGTTCTTTCACAAAACACACAGAGATGGCGAAATGCCTATTGAGAAATATTGCTTTAAAGTCTACCCAAATAAAATGTATGCAACTTGTTAGAACAATATTAATGGTTACATTCTATCAACTTGATTAGTGTATAAGCTGTTCAAAGCAATGTACAAAGATCTGATAATCTCCAGGGCTTTCTTTATTAGTTAGGCAAAAACAGTCAAGTCTACATTTTCCACTAAAGATTCCCTGACAAATGTATTAAATGCTTCTGAAATTAATCTGTTGAGGTATACGGCAAGTGAGCCAATATCCTATTTGTAATCCCTGCTGAGATTTGCCACTTTATGCATCATGGTGGATTAAATGATTGAGCTCTGGAGACATTATCATGTGCAGGGTTTATAGGACAAAAATTAATGTTCACTGTGGTCGTTACCCTAAATATGACTTCACGAAGCTCTGAGGACCTAATATTTTTTAAAAGCTTTTGCTGTAATACACAGCTTGTGACTCAATCGTCAAGGATTCATAATTTAGAGTCACTAGGTTCATACAGTCCCCAACATGACCCTAATAATAAAATAAATAAAAATAATACATCTGCAAATAAATAGTATAGGACCACATATTTAAAATTAGTGATTTGTGAAACAATGCAAAGGTTTTTTCTTTTTTTGGTTTATTAGAATCAGGTCCTTTCCTACAATATACTAGTAAAGGATATACACATGGGGCTTAGTCAATAAATGTTTCAAGACACACATGCAGTGCCTCCATGTATATATGCAGGCAGCACAGTGCAGATAGGTCTGAGAGGAGTGTTTGGGAGCAGTTTGTGGTCTGTAAAACTGCCTTTTCTCTTCATGAAAAGCCATAATTCACTCCATCAGTCTGTCAGCTACTGTCTCACTGGCTGGCATAAGGCCACTGCAAACCCTTCATTCAGTCACAGGACAAGGGCCGCAAGGACTTTGTGCTTTAGTGCTGCTTGAATGTGACAAAGTACAGATCAGGGATAATGAGTTTTCCAGCTAGAATATACAGTTGACATTGATATATTTGCGTTTGACAAATATCACACAAACTGCCATTTGCCCTTTGTAAAAAGGATTGGAGCAGGCAATTTAAAAGCTTTGAAATTTGTAGTGCAGTTTAGCACCTATGTAATTTTCTAATGTTTCATGTAAGTGGAATAAAATAACCAAGTATATGCGCCATATGCTGTCTTAAAACAAACAAAAAAGATTCATGAATTTGTCCAGTCTGGCAGCAGATTATTTCAGCTGCATTACTTTGTGAACGTGTTAATACTCCTTAAACTTATTCACATTTATTAACATTTCATGTTACAACTGTATTGGGAGTTTACATGATAGGTCATTATTGCCAAGTTGACTGGAATGGATACACAGCTTTTCTTGATTTAAAAATAAAGCCTTGAAAAATGACCCATTTGTATTTGCTCTGTAGGATCTGCAAAGATCCACAACTCAGGTAGGGGATGTGGCGACTGGGCAACTAGTAACTACTATGCACTCTACCAATCAGACCTTTATGAAGAGTGGGAAGTACAAAGTCATTAAAAATGAAATCCTGTTTGCAGTTAGCCACCAGGCAGCTAGGGAAAAAAGCAAGTTGAAGGAGGTGTTCTAGTCAGATAAAACCAAAATGTATATTTTTGGCCTACATGCAAAGTGCAGTGTATGGCAACCATAATCACCAAGCTCTGTGGCTGCTTTTCTTAAACAAGGACATGAAAGCTCATCAGATTTAATGAGAAAATGGATGGAGCTAAAAATAAGGGCAATTGTGGAAGAACACCTTAACGGATTTGAGACCATAGTCAAGGCTCATCTTTCAGATGGACAACAACCCAAAACATAAAGCAAAACGTCAATGGACATATGAATGTGTGAAAGTCCTAATCACATATAAGCTCCACACTTTTCAGATGTTGTTAAAAAAAAAAAAAAAAAAACAATTATACTTTTCATTTCAGAATTATGAACTACTTTGTGTTGGTCAATCACATAATGGTTATGGCATCACAGTTTGTAAAATGTTTTTATTACAGAAAAGGTGTTTTAGAGCTATTAAATTTAAAAGCTGTCATTTGGTTAAATGATGTGATTTTTAGAGTGAAATGCCAAACAATGTTTTCCTGATTGGCTTGATTTAAGAAGGTTTGTTTTAGAGTAAAAAAAAAAAGGATGTCCAAATGTACAGCTGTTAGATTCAAAGTCAAAATGAGTGACTATGCTGAATGTATATGGCAAGAGACATAAAAGTCAACCCGGCAATCAATAACATTTTAAGGTCATCACTACACGATAAAGACACATGAGTGACAACTCTGTCATCATAGTCAGCAAACAGCTTCCCTAACCATAAGGGAAGAATGGCTGACAAAAAATGTCCAAACCCAGTCTTGAACGTAAAATAAAAGACATAAGGTTTGTCACTGCAGTACATACTGTAACCGGGAAGCTAATATATGCCTATTGTTATGTTGGATTATATGTTACTGTCATGGAGTGACATTTTGATCTTTGTGGGTTCTTGTGATTGTTTATTTTGTAATTTAGATTCTCCTTATGGCTCTTTGTTTATTTCTTAGGTTACTGTTTCTATGTTCCCCTCTAGTTTCTCTGTTTACTTTAGTTCATAGTTATTCTAGTTCTTTATGTCCTCCTCTGATTTATTCTCTTGCTTAGTTTGTGATTTCTGTCCTTTCACTCTTCCTCAGCCTTTGTATTTGTTTCACTTGTTCCTGCTCCTTCCCTGCCCCTTTGTCGCACCTGTTCCCTGTTCCGTTGATTATCTGCTTTGGTTATTTCCCCAGTATATTAGTTGGTTTGGTGTCTCTGTTCTGGGCTGGTTTCTTCTGTTATTCTGTTGATAATCCCTTTCCCTACCATGACTATGTTTTGTTTTAGCTTCGCTTATGCTACGTTTTGCCAAAGTACCTGCAGTGTTTGAAAGTTTTGGATTTTGTCTCTGGATTCATACCTGCAGTGTTTTTGTTACGTTTCGATCTTTTTTAAGAATAAACTATAATGCGGCTACCGAGCTCTTGTCTACGATTTGGTCCGACCCAAGATCCTTCTTCGACAGTTACAGGAGGAAATAGAGGAAGAATTTATTAAAAAAGTTTTCAACTTTTTATGTATTTTTTTTAGTAGGAAACAGGACATGTATGTCAAAATGCCAACATGCAGAATAACATAATTGCAAGAATGTCCAAAATGGAAAACTATCAATATAAAAACAGGAGTCAGTTACTTACTAAATGTTAAATGCTGCAGGACAAATATTCAGCTTCAAAGCAGCTGATACTGAGGTAAACATGTTTTGTTTTTTCATTTGAAAAATTGAAATCTTTCAAGTGGCATGTGTAAATGATTTAAAACAAATCCTATTAAAACGAGGGGGGGGGGGGGGGGGGGGGCTTGTATCCTGTTAAAAACTTTCCACTCCTTGGCTGTCCTCTTTTAAAGCATTACATTACTGCTTCTCTGCTTGTCATCAGGGGGCTGAAGTGACATACCACATGCCACTAGCTCCAGCCCTTAGTGGACCCCAAGGGACAGTGAGGGGCACAGTCAAGTAATTCCTAGGCTATGCGTCTGTCTGTCTCCACGTCTTACCTCCTGTCACTCTGCCTGACTACTTGAGTCAGTGTAACCAACGTGTCACCTTGCCTGCCGTTCTTGCTTTCCACTTACTTACATCCCCACCTGGCTGTCCACCAGCCAGACCACCTGCCTCCTGCCAGTCTTTTCGGCCTGATGGCCTGCCCGTGTGGCTGACTTCCTGCTTGCTTTCATGTCAGCCTGTCTTTGTGCCAGTGTATCTGTCCATGAAGCTTATACTACACCAATCTGTTTTACAGCATTCCACTGTGGTCAGCATATGGTTGATTCATCATCTTAATTAGCTGATTTTACTGAAAAGCATGCACATAATCAGGATTTGAGGAATAAAAACTTGTCTATCTTAACACCTAAAATAACGTTTTATATTTCTCAAGTTCAGGCTGTTCTGCACTTCATCGAATAGAAAAAAAAATGGCAGGCAAAATATTTATGTTAGCTCTCTGTACTTAAGGGGCAAACTGTATGAACATGAAACATGTTTAATTATTCATATAATTTTAATGAAAGCAGCAACCTTGCAAGGAAAACTGACCAACTGTTTTATTTGAGCTTTCCTTTTAATAATGTATTCATCGTTTCACTGAATATATTATAGGGACTGTATGAAGTTGCTGACTGACAAGCTTTATTAAGAATCTCTCGATAAGGTTATGCAGAAGATATAGTGAGAATAAGGAATACACAGCTGCATTCACTTTAAAGTTGCCCTTTGCAGCTCAGGGCCAATCCTTGTTTGAAATTTCAATCTGTGTTCTAAGTAAGAATCTACCTTGGACTGAGCGCTGAGAAGTAGTGGCTGTTTGGAACTATGGTGTTAAAAGCAGAACAGAAAGGGATTCTATGAGCAGAAAAGTTGATTCATTTTAAACAAGGATCTTTTTAGCTGTGCAGAACATGTTTTCTTTTCATTTTGTATTTCATGGAAACTTAGAGAAACTTTGATGTCTTTTAAATAATCCAACATTTTACTGGAGCAGTTATTGCCTCTGAATAAGGTAAAACAAAGATATGCTTTTGGTGAATTCTCCCTATATTCATAAATTCCTTTTCTTCCTAAGTGCAAATTTATGTTTGTGTGTTTGTGTGTGTGTGTGTTTGTCATGGTTTTTGATACAGATTAGGCCCACATGCAGAAACACACTCAGGAAACAAAAAAAAGGTTTACAAGTTTATTGTAATAGTAGTGGATTATGAGGACAGGAATCTGGGACCGGGAGCACTTCAATTGTACGAGGAGAAGGGCAGGTAGGTTTAGTAAATTAATGAGGAAACTTGAAGTGAAATAAGAATTTTTGTGCATACAGGGGGTGAGTAGATGAACCACCATGGGGGACGATGGTGGAGCCTGGGAGCGGAGATGCAGAGCTGCTTCAATGAGGTGAATTTGATTCAGGGTAATGGTGAGTCTGGTACGAGGTGTGTGTTCTTGGATGGAGAGCATGGTGCTGCAGTGAGGTGATTGTGGTCCAGGAGGATGGTAAGTACAGCACCTGGTGTGGGTTCCTGGATGGGGAGCACGGTGGAGGGTGAGCAGGGTTTGTTTATGGATGAGGAGGGCGAGGTGCCAGGAAGCCGCCAGCTGGAAATTGTCCGGAGAGGACGACTCGGATCTTTGTACATGCCTTGGAACCAGGAAGTGAACTGGAGTGGAATCCAGGACATTGGGGTAACCTGAGGAGCACACACGGAGAAAGATAGTCTCTTCTTTAGAACAGAGAATCAAGAGCATCAGGGGGCTAGAGTTTACCACAGTCGGTTAACACTCAGGCGTCGAAGTGCTGGCAGCAGACTCTGCTTAAACTCTCCTGTGATGAGGCTTAATGCGATACACCTGTCACAGCTTCCTACCACCATGCTCTAGCGCCATCTAGGGTAAAACACAGTAAGCAGCAGGCAGAAGAGGAGACAGAGTCTCCCAGACCCCGACATCATCCCCACTCAATGGCCGCTGCCTGGCAGCCCAGTAGAAGTGGACAGAAGAGAAGAAGTAATCAGTGATCAAGAAGGATCACAAATAAAGGAACGGGCACTCAAGAACGGTCCTCAGGACCGTAGCCCTCCCAGTCGACAAGGTATTGTCAACTACAACCCTGCTGACAGGAGTCCACGATCCATCGGACTGAATAGACAGGGTGCCCCTCAAAGTCCAAGGTGGGTTGAGGGGGTTCAGCTGGAGGGCACAAAGTGATTGTAAGGACAGGTTTAATCTGGAAGATGTGGAAAGTTTCGGTGGATGCGAAGGTTAGATGGGAAATGGAGACGGACTCAGTAATTCAATTTCGTAAGGTCCAATGAAGCGAGGATAAATGAAGCAAATTTTTTAGACATAGATTTCAAGGGAATTTCACAGGAGGAGATTCAGACTTTCTGACCTGGTGAGCACTGTGGTGCAGGTATGCGCTTCCTGTCGGCATATTTTTGGTTTTGTTCAGCAGTGCTCTGACTGTGTTAGAGCAGATGTGTTTACAACGACGGATATGACGATGGACTGATGTGACTGAGATTTTTCTTTCATCTGAGGGGAAAAGTGGTGGCTGGTAGCCCAGCAAAGCTTCAAAGGGGGACAGACCTGTGGCTGCAGAGATGTGTGAATTATGAGCATACTTTACCAAGGTAGGAACTTACTTCAGTCAGATGGGTTGGTGGAGGTAAGGCATCTGAGGGTGGATTCAAGCTCCTGATTCATACGTTCTCTGCCCATTTGACTGTGGGTGATAACCAGATGCTAGAGAAACCTTAGCATTTAGGGCTGAACAGAACTGTTTCCAAAACCTGTCAGATTAACTGAGGTCCGCGGTCTGACAAGATGTCCTGGGGGATCCCATGGAGTTTGAATGCATGTTTTACCAGTAATTGAGCAGTCTGAAAGGCGGAAGAGATGGCTGGCCTCAGAAAAATGGTAGATGATAGTAAGGATGGTGGTCATACCTTGAGATACGGCGAGTCCAGTGATGAAATCTAGAGCTATGTGTGACCAGGCTCATTTTGGTATGATGAGGGGTTGCAGAAGACTTGCAGGCAGTTTATGGATGGACTTGTTGCGAGTACAAATGGAACATGCAAGCACATATTCCTTCACATCTTTGTGAAGGGATGACCACCAAAACGTCAGGAAATGAGTGCAGTGGTGCGGCTTGAACCCGGATGAGCTGAAAACTTGGCAGAGTGAAACCAGTGGATGAGGTGGGAGCAAACTGAGGCCGGGACAAAGGTTCTGTTGAGTGGGCCAGTTCCTGGATCTGGTTTGTTTTGTTGAGCTTGGAGTACAAAGCCTTCAGTCTCACATGTGAGGTAGCCAGCGGTGCAGCTGGGAGGTAGGATGGAAGCAGGTTTCTTATCTGAGTCATCGGGTGAAAACGTTCGTGAGAGGGTATCAGGTTTTACATTTTTGGAGCCGGGCCAGTAGGAAATGACAGATGGAATCGAGAAAAGAACAGGGACCAACAGGACTGCTGGGAGTTCAAACGTTTAGTGGACTGAAGGTAGGCTAGGTTCTTGTGATCGGCCCAAACTAGCACAGGATGTTCCGGGCCCTCCAGCAAGTGTCGCCACTCCTCCAAGGCCAATCTTATGGCTAAATGTTCTCGTTCTCCCATGTCATAGTTTCGTTCGGTGTTGGACAGTCTACAAGAGAAAAAGGCACAAGGGTGACATTTTCCATCTGAGTTGGAACATTGAGACAGCACAGCACCCACCCCCATGTCAGAAGCATCGACCTCAAGCGTGAATTGTTTTGATGGATCTGGGTGGAAGAGGATAGGAGCTTGAGAGAACTAAGAAGATGGAATTGGCTTCTTGGGTACATATGAATGTTGTCTTGGTAGAGGTGAGTGCAGTTAATGGAGCAGAGAAACCAAGAATCTTTGGAGCTTCTTGTGGGTATCCGGAACTGGCCAGTTGAGGACGGCTTTGATTTTGTCAGGATCCGAGCGAACCTGACCACCGTCAAGGATGAAACCTAAAAAGGTTACTGAAGGTCTATGAAACTCGCACTTCTCTGCTTTGACAAATAGTCTATTCTTCAGAAGATGTTGGAGGACTAGACAGACGTGACGACGGTGTTTAGAGACGTTCTTGGAGTAGATAAGAATGTCATCGAGATAAAGAAATACAAAGACTTTGAGGATGTCTCGGAGGACGTCATTAACTAGGGCTTGGAAGACCAAAGGCACGACCAAATATTCAAAGTGACCTAATGGTATACATACACACATACAAACCCCGACAGTATATATATATATATATATATATATATATATATATACACACACAGGGGTTGGACAATGAAACACTTGTCATTTTAGTGTGGGAGGTTTCATGGCTAAATTGGACCAGCCTAGAAGCCAGTCTTCATTGATTGCACATTGCACCAGTAAGAGCAGAGTGTGAAGGTTCAATTAGCAGGGTAGGAGCACAATTTTGCTCAAAATATTGAAATGCACACAACATTATGGGTGACATACCAGAGTTCAAAAGAGGACAAATTGTTGGTGTACGTCTTGCTGGCGCATCTGTGACCAAGACAGCAAGTCTTTGTGATGTATCAAGAGCCACAGGATCCAGGCTAATGTCAGCATACCACCAAGAAGGACGAACCACATCCAACAGGATTAACTGTGGATGCGAGAGGAAGCTGTCTGAAAGGGATGTTCGGGTGCTAACCCGGATTGTATCCAAAAAACATAAAACCACGGCTGCCCAAATCATGGCAGAATTAAATGTGCACCTCAACTCTCCTGTTTCCACCAGAACTGTCCGTCGGGAGATTTCATGTGGGCGACAGGACCTGCAACACAGAGTCCTGGGCAGTTGTCGGCGAAAGCGTGGAGACAGGCGACTGAGACGTGGAGGCCAGCAGAGGCGTAGAGACCTAGGCAGCCAACAGCGAAGACCAGGCGGAACCTGGCGAACCCACAGAGGCAGCGCATGGCAAACCCTCAGAGCTGAATCGTCGCCCGGACCCTCAGTGGCGTGAGCAGGAGCTGCGGCATCGCCCGGACCCTCAGTGGCGTGAGCAGGAGCTGAGGCTTCGCCCAGTCCCTCAGTGGCGTGAGCAGGAGCTGAGGCGTCGCCCGGACCCTCAATGGTGTCAGCAGTAGCTGAGGCGTCGCCCAGACCCGCAGTGGCGTGAGCAGGAGCTGAGGTGTCGCCGAGACCTTCAGTGGCAAGAGCAGGGGCTGAGGCGTCACCAAGACCCTCAGTGGTGTGGGTGGAGGCTGAGGCATTGCCGACACCCTCAGTGCGTGGGCAGAGGCTGAGGCGTCATCGAGACCCTCAGTGGCATGGGCAGAAGCGTTGCCGGGATCCCCGATGACTTCAGCCGAGGCGCCCCTCTGCGACGCCCCTCTCCATCTGCCTGATCCTCCCCATCAGCTCAGGAGAGGAATATATGAGGCCCCATTTTATGCCCCTGAGACCTTTCTTTTCTGCCTCTCCATCTTTAGCTCTGTCATCATATGACAACACAATTCAAATTAAAACAATCACGTTCTCAATTGGAGCGCCTATAGTGTGTGTGGGCAGGAGGAAATTAAGGGGGGTGATATGAGGGTAGGTGAGGGACCAGAAGGGCACATTTTCAGTGACGTGCCTCTGTTATTGATCACATTACTACACACGCACAAACAACTGTTATATACAGAAGATGCTGACTATAAAAATTCCCACCATCGCATTCCTGTTCTGGATACTAAACCTGCCCATCACTTCCTCATCACCACTGTTCCCTGCTCCAACATGTCTATCGAGGTTTACACCAATCACCACTCTCACCTCTGGGCATATTCTGCATCACTATATCTAACTCATTCCATAATTTCACCTTCTCCTCTAACTCACATCATACCAGTGGGACATAACCACCAACAACACTGAACATAACACCTTCAATTTCTACCTTCAAACTCATCACCCTGTCTGACACTCTTTTCACCTCCAGAACATCCCTAACAAACTCGTCCTTCGGGATAAGTCCTAAACCATTTATCCTCTCTGTTCCTAAGATTCTAACCTTTCTACCTGGTCTCCCGAACACACAGTATGTCCACCTTCCTCTTCTGCATCATGTCAGCCAACTTTCAAACTTTTTCCTGTCATAGTCCAACAATTCAAAGTCCCTGCTCTCAATCCTAGATCTTGCCTTTCAAACTGGTAATCACCAGTAACCTGTGAGTCACCAGCACCAATGACGGCCTTCACCGATCCAGTGTGGAGATCATGTTCTTGACTTGCATGGTAGGTGTGGCAAAGGTTTTATGCCACGTACACTTTCCTGATGCAACCCTTTGCATTTATCCAGGCTTGGAACTGGCACAAATAAAACACAGAACACTACCCCTCTCTTTTCGTATGATTATTTTTTGTTACCTTGCCCTGTTTTAACCGAGTTTTATATTTGATTGGCCATGACAAACACACAGCACTGTGTTTGGTTCAAGCATCTAATTTTTGGCCTCTGCTTTATTCAGTCGAAACTCTGCAAACCAAAGTTGTGCATAGTCTTTTTGAAAAAAAAAAAAATATATATTTATATATATATTTATATATATAGCTTTTATACATATTTTTTTTTCTTTTTTTCCTGGTAACCCTTCAAACTGTATTGCTTACCATGCCTACTTGTAAGCAAGCCACACTCTTCCTCAGTCGCCAACTTCTGGAAAGATTATGAATATCATTATTCCTCTCCAATGACTGATGGACAGCATCAATTGCCCCCTCTAAGGGCTCTGTACACTGAATTAACATCAAGGAACGGCAAAGAAAGAAAGCACCCCTGCTGTGTCTCTTTGCCCCTACTGGGCTTCTTTATGTTACCTAGAGCTAAGAAAATTATTCTACTGGAACTCTGCTTAAAGATAACCTTAGTCAATTTTGATGTAAAATAAATGACAGCAAAATAAATACTTTATATGGTAAGAAATATAAACAGGAACATGTTTGTGTATGCGTTTATTAAGCATCTAAGCTTAATGAATAAACAAAATAGAGCAAAGGAAAAACTAGATAGCTCAATACAGGTCTCATTCACTTCACTAAACTACTGGAGCAGACCCTCTCACTGATTGACCTAGATGCTAATTTACTATCTACAATAACAGCTGATGTATTTTACCATTTAACTCACACCTAAATGTTCCAGTGCTCAAACTTTGTATATCACAGAAATGCTAACACTTGCTGGTCATTTATGGTGACATATTGAAAATTTTTAATGAGCTAGCAGTAATTTGTGAGATCTTAATGAGATGTATTACATAGTTTTTTTCAAAATACCACAAACAGTAATTATAACCTCCTCACCCTTGATGGAATGCTCTTGTTCAAAGCAGTGAGTTGTAAAAGCTCTTCTGTATAAGGATGAAGGGCAGTCATTGAGTGGAACTAAAGATGGGGATATAATTTATAATTTTCAAATGGAACAATACAAAGTATACAAAGTATCAGGATACCATTATATTTCAGTTTTGGAGTTAGTGACCACTTAACATGTAAAAAAAAATGCATAACATAGTGGGGGTTTTATGTTGTTCTTGTTTTTGTTTTGAGTTCCTGACTGATATCCTTTTAATTCCTGAAGAAGCATTCTAATTTACTTGAATATTTGCTTTTCATAAATTGTTCATTTTTGTATTTATTTATTTTTATAAATAATGATGCTGTCATACATTGTAAAATGTGTGTTTTCATTAAATATTAAATGTCAAATAGCCTACATAGAGAGATGCCAATATATTGGCCATAAGCTAATCTATCCATCCATGCAACTATTGTTTTTACTCAAGTTTGCAGGAAGCAAGAGGAAACCATGTTGCCAATAGTCAACCCCTTAAATCTACTATCATGCTTCCAACCTTATTGCCAGACAATCCTAAATGCATTGTTCTTTTTAACAAATAGAAATTTAAGAGGTAAACACACGTTTCAGTGAGTTTATAGAAATTAATCTAGAAAGACAGATAAAAGAAAGGCGAAATCAAATTAGAAACCCTTAAATTTCATAAACTGCGTCCATCAAGCCCAAACCAGGTTTTATTCTTTCTCCACTTTTTCTTTTGGTTTTGTCTGATTTTTGGTTATTTTACACCAAAGCTGTGTTGCAAGTCTGCATCAGTGAGTCAGTTGGCATTTATGCTTCCAAGGTTATTATGTAAATTGTTTCCTGCTAACTACGTGCTTATGTGTGAAAGTATTTTTATAATTTCCTTACTAGACCCCACTTCATCACTTTTATTTTCTCATCGTAATTTAGCCCCCAAAAACCTTGTTGACACAGCATCTATTGTTCCTCTGTGTCTCTTCCTCTCTAGTTCTCCAGGGAAAGCAGGGTGTGAGAATTAGGTCTCTCAGTAGATATGTTGTAGGTATTTTTGGTTCGACAGTTTGAGGCTACAGCAGGCAGAGAGAGATTGTGGGAGAGGATGGAAGGCTTCTTGATTTTCTGTTTGTGTGTCGAGGTTGGTCACACTACAGGGTTTTTAGAAGACACCATCTGGCCATGAGCTTAGGATGACTACAAGACAAAAGTAAAATATACATAGATTAAAGGTTTGCAGTGACAAGCAGGCAAACACACATGCCTAAATTGTCATTTGGGAAAAAGGATTTTACAGCGTTGACACAGACATTTAGAAAATCACCTGCTAATAACAATGAAATTGGGGAACTTTCAAGACCATTGCTCATAGATCAACAGTGACAAAAGTCACAATACAAAGGTGTATATGATAGTGTGTGATACTGGTTTTGTAATTTAAGGCATCTAAGTGCCCCTCAATACTTTAGATTATCATCACAAGGTTTATTCATATCAGTGATTAAATTCAAACAGTAAAACTCATATTGAGTTTCATTACACTGATTCATTATCATATTTTATAAGGAATTGATATCTTTTCTTCTACTGGTTCCTCCCAGGGCTGTGTCATTTCACCTCTTATTTATTTGTTTTATACACAAATGACTGCCAGAGCCATCAGAGTGGACACCACATTATTAAATTTGCTGATGATTCTGTCATTGTGTCACTTCTTAGCAGAGAAATCTCTGAACATGGCTTTGCTGTCAATGACTTTTTAAAGTGGTGTGAAGAATCCTTTTTAAATCTTAATGTCAATAAAACAAAAGAAATATGCATAGACTTTGGGAAAATCCCCACACTGATCTCTCCAGTGATGATCAATGACCAAACAGTGGAGCTGGTGCCACAGTATAAATACCTGGGATTATTCATTGATGAAAACCTGAGTTTTGAGTCACAGCTTGATTGTGTGGGAAAGAAAGAACACCAGCTTATGAACTTTTATCATAAGCTTCATACGTTTAATGTCATCTGTTTTTAAGATGTTTTATTATTGTTTTATCTGTTCTTACATTTGCTTTTATTTGTTTGTACTTTACATCAAAAATAAAAATTGTCTGCAAAGTATTGTCAAGGTTTGCTGTAAAATTGCTGGGATATCTCTTAATCATTTGAGTGACCTCCATAATTCTAGGTCCTTAAAGAAAGCTAGGAAAATTTTTGGGTGATCCTAGCCATCCTCTGTGGGCAGAATTCTCCCTTTTACCATCAGGATGCTGATACAAAAAGCCATATTGTAAGACAAACAGACATGGTGCAATCAATGGGCAAGAGCACACCCTGGACACCAGTTCATCACAGGGCAACACATACAGGATAAGCCACCATGCACAAAATTAGTGATACATCAAGACCATTTAGAGTGGTCCATTAACTTAACATAAGCCACGCATACACAGTAAGAACATGCAAACTGCTTGAGAAAACCATGGATAGTATTAAAGCAACAGGCTTTTTTCACTTTAGGCACACATTCAATCAAAAATATGTGTTCAAAGCACAGTAAGGAAATGGCATAGATTTTTTTTTCATCCACTGAATGACATGGTACCCCCACTTTCTTAAAAGAAGTCTTACCAACTGTTATGATCTCCGTTTTGACGAAATAAGCAGAAATATCTTCAGTACCTTTCCCCGTAAATATAATCATTTACTATTGTTATAACTACAGATTGAGGAAAAAGATGCTGTTGCAAACAGTCAACAGTTGAGTGGCTTGCATAACATCTTTGATCTCCACACAGAATATGAGTCATAAGCTATGTCCACACGGCAGGCAAACGTGGCCCCAGTCCAATTTTTTTGCCAATGTGCATCCCATATCTGACTTTTTCATGGCAGTCTGAATCGCCCAATAAAGATTTTTTCACCCCTAAAAAAATCCAAATTGTGTCACTTCCATATATGGTATTAAATCGGATATGTATCCAATGGTTTTCAAAGCATCTGCAGTCTAACGGTCATATTCAATTTCATCCAACGTTTATGTCCTTTTACACATCCATACAGAAGTCTCTACAGAAGTAGCAGTTACTGTTCCACAAAACCCTATTGTTAATAGTTGTGCTTTCCTTTTTCTTACCTTTCTTCATCTTTTTATAATGTGGTCATAATATTGTCTGCTCTCATTGCTCAACAACTTCATACAGAGACACAGACATCCAGTTTTACTTTCGTAAACAGTGTGCTGTTGTGTGATGTCAATATTCTCCTTCTGTGCCTACGGGTCACTTTGGGTTCCTGAGCCGTTCAGACTGAAATCTGATGGCTGTCGCAGTTAAATATTAGTGTGAGTCACCATGCAAAGAATGCGGACAAAGCTCTTTGGTTATATAAACACTAGATTTGGTATAAAGTGTCTTGAGTGGTCAGTATGTCTGGAAAATTGCTATATAATTTCAGTCCATATACCATTGTATAGTTTAGATTGATATTTTAAGCATCCGCTACAAACTGCAGATATAAAAGTCAGTTTTACTGAGGTGTGTAAAAACAAAGAAAAAGAATGAAGGTGCAGCAGTACGCCACAATGAACGGTATAACCTAAAGTTGCGCACAAATACACACACACACACAGACATGCATACATTCATTTATTTCCACCCTGTGTTGCATTAAGTTTTCAGCAAGATCTTGAATTGATGATGATAGATTCTGAAAAATCTCCAGCACATCCCAAAGATTCTCAGTGGGGTTGAGGTATGGACTCTCTGGTGACCAATCCATGTGTGAGAATTATGTATTTTGCTCTCTGAACCACTCTTTCACAATTTGAGCCCGATGAATCCTGGCATTGTCATCTGGGAATATGCCCGTGCCATCAGGGAGGAAAAAATCCATTGATGGAATAACCTGATAATTTAGTATATTCAGGCGGTCAGCTGACCTTATTCTTTGAACACATACTGTTGCTGAACCCAGACCTGACCAACTGCACCAACCCCAGATCATAGCACTGCCCCCACAGGCTTGTACAGTAGACACTAGGCATGATGGGTGCATCACTTCACCTGCCACTCTTCTTACCCTGATGTGCCCATCACTCTGGAACAGGGTAAATCTGGATTCATCAGACCATATGACCTTCTTCCATCGCTCAAGAGTTCGATCTTTATACTCCCTAGCAAATTGAAACCTTTTTTTTTCGGTTAGCTTCACTGATAAGTGGTTTTCTTAAGGATACACAGCTGTTCGGTCCTAATCCCTTGAGTTCCCTTCGCATTGTGCGTGTGGAAATGCTCTTACTTTCACTATTAAGCATAGCCCGGAGTTAAACTATTGTTTTTCTTCTATTTAATTTCACCAAACGTTTAAGTGATCGCTGATCACGATCATTCAGGTTTTTTTTCCGGCCACATTTCTTTCTTGAAGACGATGGCTGTCCACTATCCTTCCAGTTTTTAATAATGCATTGGACAGTTGTTAACCAAATTTTGGTAGTTCCTGCAATGTCCTTAGATTATTTCTCTGTGTTGGGACCACAGCCATGGTTACAACAGGAAATGCGGTATGGACTTTTCTGGAACTTTCAAAATAAATTGCATTAACCTACTTCTGGCACAACTTAGGAATTGGGGGTAACAGCAGATTTTCCATGATGCCACTGCCCGTATAAAACCCCCACCTTCCCAAGGAACCGACCTCTTCTACGCAAGTCACCCTGGGGCCTGGACAGAGAGACACAGCGCGCTAATGTCTCTTTACTGGCAAACAGACAAACTCTTCAAACTGGATTCAAGGGTCTCACGATCCAAGGATCACGCGATCATATGCACAAGTTAAGTATGAATGAATCACTGTTTGTGTACCCGGTATTCATTCATGAATGGGGTGATTAAAGTACAAGCGTTGCTTCACTTTTCTCTCTGAGATCTACAGAAAGCAAACTGTTTGCAGAGAATTCCCTGCAGAGACGCTGTCTCTACGACACCTGTTTCCCGGTCTGGAAGGAGGACAACAGAGACCGCATCACCGGGGTAACGTGCAGTTTGGTTGCCCGACAGAGCGGCCACAACCCCAACAACTCCGGAGGTTAGCTGAAGCTAACCTTTTGTTCACAGAGCTTTCTTCAAACTTTGTCGTCGCCCGGACATTCCTCCTCAGCACGGTTCGCATATGAGGTTAGGGTTTGGGCAGAGAGATAGAAGTATTTAGAATTAAATAATCTAAATGTTTTTCATTTTATGAAGTTTGGTTTTGTTTGTGAAACTCTGCAATCTTAGTGCTAGCAGGCTATCTGCAGAACACATGCTCAGCTGTGTGTTCTGTGTTTGTGTGTTTTGAAAGTTAGGAAAATTTTATTTAAAGGGTGATTTTAAACACCGAAGATTGCTCATAACGAGCCGTCTGCGCTTAAGCATTTTAACCCTTTTATTAATGGTATTTTAAAGGTGTGTGTTTGATTCTGTTGCTAAGCTATCAGCTTCTTTTGTTAGCTTTAACTGCTAACAGCTAAGAACATGTGCTTGCATATGTAAGCCCATTTCTCCAGAAAGATTTGGTTCTTTTCCAAAATATTTCCCTAAATATTTGACTATTTCCTTAATAATATTTATTTGAATATTATTTTAATAAATAAAGGCAGCTAATGAGACACCGTTAAGAATTAGTCATCCAGAGGGTTGGCTTTTTCAGCAGATCATTCTTTAAAACATTCAGTCAGTGAGTCATTTTCTACCGCTTATTCCACAGTGGGTCGCGGGGGAGCTGGTGCCTATCTCCAGCAGTCTATGGGCGAGAGGCAGGGTACACCCCGGACAGGTCGCCAGTCCATCGCAGCCTTTAAAACATTATTTTATTAAAATAATATTTTATCTGATCTTGCATTGTGAATGGTTGTCTAAAGGTATGCTGATTATTGCCTAAGTTGGTTCCAAGACTAACTTTACTTCATTTCCAGATTCTTCAAGATAATCCTTGATTCTCAAACATAAACATTGCATGGTAATGTTGCATCACTCTTTTTGGTCATGATTTTCAATAATCTCTCATCAACTTGTTTATATTGTACATAGCCCATTAGTCTCCGCCTATTCTTTAATTCTGCTTGGTAGTTAGTTAGATTGTTTTAGCATAGTGAAGAGTTTGTTGATTGAAATATGTTTGACTTTGAGTTGACTTATTTTTGTTAATAAATTCTTGTATTTTAATAAATTGTGTGAATTCATTGCATGTATGTGCAGAGTTATGCTGTTCAATAATGTCAGAGCTTGGCTCACCCTTTTGGATTTTGTCCTAATACCACCGCCTTACTGGGCTGGTGTTCACAGGACAACCCTTAACAGACCAAAATATTATTTGATAAAATATTAAAATATTAATATTAAATATTCAATAATATATTCATAGTCATAGTCACAACATCTGCTTGATGCATGCCAGTGATTTGACCCTTCTCAAACAGGATGACATATTTTCCACGACCATGGGATGTGTCTTTCGACATGGTTGTATAAGAAATGAGAAGCAACTCATTGCACCAGTTGGGGTTAAATAACTTGTTGCCAGCTGAAACATAATCACCCATGCAGTAATTATTCAATGGGAGGGTCGTACCTATTTTGTTCAGTTTAATCCAGGTGGGTAGGGTTAGGGTTAGGGTTAACCCTAACCCTATTATATATATATATATATATATATATATATATATATATATATATATATATATATACTATACTACTTTAATAGGCCAACTCAATTTTTTCATTTATGTATATTAAAAAAAAAACTCAAATGTATCTTGTCCAAATAAGTTTTACTGGGAATGTAGGAGCGTTACGGCAGAGAAATACAGCAGTTAAGCGTTCTGTTTGTTTGTTGTTGTCTTGTTCAGTATAGCAACCAGGTGTCAAGGACATAGACAATACATGGAATGGGGGCTATACATGCCATTTGGCCCATGTAGCTGGGAACTTGCCTCATCCAGAGTGCTTTTAAACCATCCATGGTTTCCATCATACTGTTGCTATGGCCTACAACTGTCATCAATGCTTGGGTTGAGACAAAGGCTCAGGTTGACTTTATGACAGTTTGTCACTGCTCCCATCATCATCTAAATGTTGAGCTCAGAGATACACTACAGATGAGGGCAGTCAGGTCAGTGCAGCTCTCTGGTTTTATGTCTGCTTATTGAAGACTTTTAGCCCATCTTGCTCAGTTGCAAAGTCAGAGATACTGGTACCACGTAAGGTGTCAGTTAACACTAAAACACAATTGCCTCTCACTTTGTTCTGCATATGCAATAGCAACATTAAATAACCCATATTTGGCACCGGGGCCTCCAGAAAGTCTACTACAAAAAAATGGGAAAACTGTGCAAATAACAACAGGGATATAAACACTTATTGAGTTTGTTGGAACCAGTAATGGTTATAAAGTCTAACAGCTGCTGGGAGGAGGGATCTCCGATAATGCTCCTTTGTGCACCATCTGTCACTGATGGGTTGGGTGACATTGTCCAACAGTGATGTTATTTTTGCAAGAGTTCTTTTGTCTCCCACCACATGCACCATGTCCAGGGGGCATCCTAGGACAGAGCTGGCCTTCCTGATGATGCGTATCTAACCGCTTGCTCTCAGCTGTAGATAAGCTGAGAGGAATAGATATAGATATGGAAAGCATAATATATACAAATTAAAAACTTAAATCTTACACATCATGAAAGCATCTTGATGCATAAAAAGCAACAAATTTATAGGGGAGACCAATGCCCCCCTTGCTGCCACCTGTGTGGCGCCACTGAACACTGACAAATAAAGTTATTTTATTGAAGTCTGCTTGCTAGCTTCAAATCATGCCTGAATACTGTTTTTGTTTAGACAATTTGCATCTTTAAGGGTTTCTATGTATTTCATTCTGGTTTTCTGGGTCTCTCAGTGGTTCAGCAATATTTAGTTAAGGATACATTTCAAAGTAACGTTCAAATAAACAACAGGTCCCTGTATCACTGCAAAGCTTTGGATTTTGAAGAAATTATTAGTACTATTAATCTCACCTGTTATTGATTTAAATATTATTGTGTTTATTGTTAGGTATTTTACAAAGATTAATTAACTCAGATTCTATATCACAAATGCACAGGGCTGTGTGTAGATTAGTGGTGTGTGTGTGTGTGTGTGTGTGTGTGTGTGTGTGTGTGTGTGTGTGTGTGTGTGTGTGTGTGTGTGTGTGTGTGTGTGTGTCAGGTTGTCCATTTGTTGGCAGACACGTCTTTGTGTCTTTCACTAATCTGGTCACGTTTCACTAATTGGGCAGACAGCGTAAATGAAGTTCAGGATAAAGACCATCCAAATTTAAAACACAGACGAGTGTTCTTTATCCTCCTTTCTCTTTTACACGCACTGCCTGACATTGTCCCTGTGTGCAATTATGACCTCAAAAACCCTTAAAGAGCCACTCTTGATAAACCTGAGGGGAAATATTGACATTCTAACCTTAGTTTTTGCTACAATGCACCACAGAGAGCCATGCAAGGATTACATGTCCACAGTGATAGTCTAAATTTTATTTCAAATTGCTTGAGATCAATGGTGATTCGGGGGGGGCGGACCCTGGTGTTTCGTTGATCACACTATACAACTATACAGAGAAAGTACAAATTAAGTCTTCTGTTGAGTAGGTTTATTCAATAAGAGTCTCTAGTTTATTAAAATTGAGGTGCAGGATGGGGAAAATATAGTGGACGGAGGGCACTGCATGGTCAGCCCCATGCCTGCAAGGTCCATAATCCCACACATCAACCCTACTGATGTGTGGTGTTGCATATGCTAGGGAGGAGGGGATGGGAACCAAGGCAATGGCACAAATCCCTCTGTGTGCCAGCTTCACGACTGGTACCCTCTTGTTCCACCCGTGCCCACATCAATACAGTGCTGACGAGGCCTCCTTCCAGGCAAAACCCAAACCCTTATTTAAAAGCTAGAATAGTGAGCTCAGGCTTAGACGTTTCCCCCTATTTTCCTCCCAGTGTAACAGTACAATTATGTTGACGTTTATCAGACACAGGGCATGTCTATTAAAATTAAAGTATGTGTCCCTGAGTATATGTGCAATCTATAATCTTGCCTTTTATATTGCTTTTGGAGTCATGACTTCTGTCTCACAGAGTGACCTATCTGCCGATGTGAGGACACAACTTGTGTTACTGCAGATTAGAAGACTTTGTTACCAGCTTCATCCAGCATCTTCATAATGTATTTTGCTTTTGTTCTGTAGTTGATACAAATATTTTGCACTCAAAAATTTTCATTTTTGGGACACAGAACTTCTCCTCAAACAACATGAAGGCTTTTCCATGGTGCTGCATTTAATTAAACAGATGAATGTTGCACCTATAGGCATCTGAAACTTGTACCCAATCTCAACAAGACTTTGGCAAGTGTGTGTAGCTCTCGCTGATATTTTGGCATATGCATTTTCATTATCCCATGATGTCAGACAAGGATGCAGTTTGAGTTGTTGCATTATAATAATAGCCATAGGTGTGCCTTCATTTAATTCCAATGTTGCGAATTAACCTAGAAGAAGCTTATAAAGGCATAACAACATAATCATCTTCACTTGCCCAAAATAAAAAAATCACAAGGAGATGGCTGAGGGGTAAAATGCGTGACCCGTATTCAGAGGCTTCAGTCCTCGATGCAGTTGTCGGGTTCAATGCAGTTGGCCCAGGCAACCTTGGCTGCATGTCTACCTCTTTCCTGTCAGCTTACTGTCAAAGACTGTCAAAGACTGTCAAAGACTGTCAAAGGCCACAAAAAAAACAAAAAACATTTAAAGAAAGCAATAAAAAAAAAGAATTATTCTCTCGCTGTTGTGGCATTTTCTCTTGCCCAAATACCTCTAATTGAAAAAAAGGTTATGCCAAACCCCACATATATTTCTTTCTTGAATACACACATTTTGATTTTCATTGCCATTAAGTTCAGCTCAAGGCACCACTATTATTTAGCTAGGCAAAACCTTTTAAAAAGATTCTGAAATATTGGCTGCAGTAATGGTTTTATTTTTTGGCTTTTTAACAAGTGATGCTTTAGGGTCACCTCGGCCTTGACTTTTTTAATGTGTGGCGTCCTAAGGAAATGGAAATATGTGGTAACATTTAAGTAAGACAGGCCTTTCAGAAATCTTGTTTGCCAATGTATCTGTTCTTAATGAAGGACAAATTAAGTACTTTAGCAAGATCATAAAAATCAGGGTCTTGTCAAGAAGTAGTTAATTGATTAGATCCCATATTGCAGACAGGCAGAAAGCAGGACGGTGAAATAAAAAAAAAACAGGTTAATAAATAACCAAAAAGGAAAAGCTCACAGCAGGCAGGATCTAACAGATGTAGACGTGAACATGGCATGGCATGGCATGGCAGCAGTTGAGGACATGAACAGGTTTGGTTTGTATGTATCCACATGGGGTAAATAGAACAGAAGAGTGTATAAAGTGAATGGCACAGGTGAAAACAAGGAGACTAATTAGTATGAAACAGGTGCACCAAATGAAGCTGATTATGGAGGTAGTGGCTGAGAGTGGAAACAAAACCTGATAGGAACTGAACAGAGAAGCAAAGACAATGAAACTAAACGATACATTTTAAAGTAACAGAACTAACATGAACCATAAATAGAATTAATAAGAAACTAAACAAAAAAGGAATGAACTAAAGCACCAAGTGGAAAACAAAAAATCATGAGCAACATTCCAAAATAAAACTCAAATACCTACAAATCATGACCGGTCTAAAGTGACTGAAGCAAAACAGAAACATTGGACTTCCCATTCTTGGCATTTAAGTGATCTGGGAAAGGATCATAAAAATAGACAGCATCACTAGTTCTATCTCAATAAATTAGAACAAAATTCAAAACGTTTATTCAGTTCATTATTTCAATAAAACAAATTAAGTCATATATAGACAAATTACACAGTGAAATGTATCTGAAGTATTTTTCTTCTGGTAGTTGCGATGATTTCAGCTTGCAGCTAAATAAAATCAAAAGCTCACTTTCCCTGAAAATCTAAATAAAGATCAATTTAAAAAAGAAACAATACAGAATTGTTATTAAGGCACAATCAGTCCTGGGGAAGATGTGACTGTTGTTCACAAGACAGTCATAAGCCAGAAAAGATCATTGCAAAAGAAGCTGGCTGTTCACACTGTGCTTTATACAAGCATTTGAATGGAACATAGATTAAAAAAAACTACAAGCAACAAGGATAATCACAGCCTTGAGAGGATTGTAAAGCAAAGTCCCTTTAAGAGTTTGGAGGAGATTCACAAGGTGTGGAATGCAGCTTGAAGAGCCACCACACACACATATTTAGGGTATGGGATGTTATATGTTTACAGAAGTGAAATTAAGTTGTTTTTGTCTCTGAATAGATAGGTACTGAAGGATCAGTTAGTACAAAGAAATAGGCATTCAGTTTGCAAAATACAAGTAATTATTGTTTTAAGAGCTCACTGCTGTAGGGTCCAAATGTTTTGCCAATGGGGACCCAAATTCTTGAGTTGAAAGCACAAAAAACTAATGTTTTTGTTTTTTTTTTCATAGTAAATTCTAGAGACATCTTTACTGTATTATTTTCATACCCACAATGTAATTTTCATAGCCACTTAGTTCAGCTCAAGGCACTACTAAACATAAAAAGGGCCTTACATGTTTGCCCCGTTTAAAAAATGGTCAAAATAACAGAATACAATATGCCCAAATTTACTGAGTTGATTGTTTTCTAATTGTGTATTTGTGTGTCTGGGGGTGTATGTGTGTGTGCAAGAGGAAGAGAAGAAGATGTAATTGGTCTAAAAAAATAAAATAAAATAAATGCTGGTACTTTTCTGGTTTTGTTCTATTTTTATCAATAATACTATAATAAATACTATATGCACATTTGCTTTTCTCATTTGCCAGCTAGCAAAACACCCTCTGCTTTGTGGCAGTGTTGAACCATCTTAGCTAACCATATATATTTATTGTTTTGAATTTATTGTACTTTAATTTGGCCAAATGTCTTTGCAACATTTTTTTTCCTGTAAGGGCGTTGTCTAGTTTTTGTACAAATGCCACCACTTCCTGAAACAATTAGTCTCACTTGTTCTTTTTTGAAAAGCATATCATCTCCGCACACTTTCAGGTGCTGATGCCTAGTATGATTTGGTGACAGACTTTTATGAGCTTTGTTTGTCAGTGATAGAAGAGTGCTGCAAGCTGACAAATATGTTGCGTTTTAATGAAAAAAATTAAAAACTCTGAAACCAAGTGATAGGACAGTCTTGGTTCAAACGTCTTTCATTTGACAACCACACACAAATTTAAATGTGTTGGTCTTGAAATATCTGTAGCATTGACTTTGCCTGGGGGGACAGCGAAGTTTTTCTAATAGCAAAGGCACAACACATCTTGAAAATTCTTATGGGCCCAACACTTGTGATTCCTTTAAATATAGGCAAACATTCACTAAAGGCTCAGGAACAAATACATAAACAAATGTATGTTCATGTACAATAATTGTGTTTAAAAGTAGATGAATAGTGAAAACAAACAGTTTCATATATTATCACAATTCCTGTTGTTTTGTTTGAAAATTTAAATAAGGTGTTAATCATAAATTTTAATAGCACAATATCAAACAGCTTTGACACCACTAATTTATCCATATGTATGTTAATCTTCCCTTCAGTTTAGGCTTTTCTGACTTTCAACACTGAAGAGGGAAAAGTAAGCCTAAATGCATAACGATGCACAAGTGCAGAGACTTAAATTGCCATTTACCCCATCCTTAGAGATTTGCAGGAGTTAGAACAGTGCTTGGAATAGAAAACTAGTTATTGTCTCTCATGACTTGAGAGACAATAACGAAAAAAATAAAGAATACCCACTTTTGTATTCTGAAAAGTTTTAACAAGTCATCCAAACAATACGTAAAAGGAAAAAGCTTCTATATCAATAAATCGATTGGGGAACTTTGGTTTCCCATTAGGGCTCAATGAAGACGCAGTTTGTAGTACTGTTACCTTGCAACAAGGATTTAAAATCCTCCTTCTACATGCACGTGTGGGTTCTCTCTGGGTACTCCAGCTTCCTGCCACAGTCCAAAAACATGACCATTACATCAATTAGTCTGTCTAAACTGCCCTTAAGTATGTGTGTGTGTGTGCATGGATGTCTGTCCTGTGTGTCTCTGTGTCACCCTGTGATGGACTTACAACAGAAGGAACCAGGCATGACTCATCACAGAGGTACCATTGGATCAGCAGCAGCTGGATGAGACTCAAAATGACTTATACCATGATGCTAAAACCTGCTTGCCCAACTGCTGCTGAAATAAATTGAGTGAGAATCACCTTTTATTGTGTTGGCACCACCAGGTTACGGTCCTAGGCGCTTTCAAAAGGCATCCCACCCTGTAGCCTGCTGTCAGGGTTGGCATGGTTCCACACCTCAACCTCACAATACATGACATTTGACCCCTGGTTAGATTTTTTTGATATTTTCATTATATTTAAAAAAGAGCCTAAATATATTTTTTAGAAGAGGTCAGTCAGTCATTTTTTACTGCTTATTCCATAGTGGATTGCAGGGGAGCTGGTGCCTATCTCCAGCAGTCTATGGGCAAGAGGCAGGGTACACCCTGAACAGGTCGCCAGTCCATCGCAGGGCAACACACAAACAACCACATAAACACTCATTCATACACCTAAGAGCAATTTAGAGTGACCAATTAACCTAACAGGTATGTCTTTGGACTGTGGGAGGAAGATGGAGTACCCAGTGAGAACCCATGCATGCATGGGGAGAACATGCAAACTCCTTGCAGAAAGACCCCCGGTCAGGAATTGAACCCAGGACCTTCTTACTGCAAGGCAACAGTGCTACCAACTGCACCACTGTGCAGCCCAGCTATTATTAAGTACTATGCAAACTTGTGAACATGTGTGGTACTTGGATTTGGACCCAAATGCAGACAAGCAGGCAGGAGCAGCACAATGAGTTGAAAATGGAATGAATAAAGGATAAAACATTTCAGGGAGACACAAGGAGAACAGGAAGTGGGGAGCAAGCAAAAACTGACATGAAGACACAAGCAAAAAATAGGCATAGACATGGGCAGGCAAGGCATGAACAGAAACAGTAGAATCTGACAAGGAAAATGAGAAACCAGGAACTTAAACAGATAAAGTAACAGATGCATGCTATGGACTAAATTAGGTAGTGCAGGTGAGCAGTATCTACTTAATGACATGGTGACTTTGGCTGAGGGTGGAAGACTGATAAACACAAAAAGGAGTTGAAAGAGCAAACCTAGGGAAAATATCTAACAAATAGGAATAAATTCTAAATGTACAAAGAACACTAGAAGGAAGCACACATAAAAGAAGAAAAATTACGTAACAATACTGGTCCTTCTCAAAATATTAGCATATTGTGATAAAGTTCATTATTTTCCATAATGTCATGATGAAAATTTAACATTCATATATTTTAGATTCATTGCACACTAACTGAAATATTTCAGGTCTTTTATTGTCTTAATACGGATGATTTTGGCATACAGCTCATGAAAACCCAAAATTCCTATCTCACAAAATTAGCATATCATTAAAAGGGTCTCTAAACGAGCTATGAACCTAATCATCTGAATCAACAAGTTAACTCTAAACACCTGCAAAAGATTCCTGGGGCCTTTAAAACTCCCAGCCTGGTTCATCACTCAAAACCCCAATCATGGGTAAGACTGCCGACCTGACTGCTGTCCAGAAGGCCACTATTGACACCCTCAAGCAAGAGGGTAAGACACAGAAAGAAATTTCTGTACGAATAGGCTGTTCCCAGAGTGCTGTATCAAGGCACCTCAGTGGGAAGTCTGTGGGAAGGAAAAAGTGTGGCAGAAAACACTGCACAACGAGAAGAGGTGACCGAACCCTGAGGAAGATTGTGGAGAAGGGCCGATTCCAGACCTTGGGGGACCTGCGGAAGCAGTGGACTGAGTGTGGAGTAGAAACATCCAGAGCCACCGTGCACAGGCGTGCAGGAAATGGGCTACAGGTGCCGCATTCCCCAGACCTGGGCTACAGAGAAGCAGCACTGGACTGTTGCTCAGTGGTCCAAAGTACTTTTTTCGGATGAAAGCAAATTCTGCATGTCATTCAGAAATCAAGGTGCCAGAGTCTGGAGGAAGACTGGGGAGAAGGAAATGCCAAAATGCCAGAAGTCCAGTGTCAAGTACCCACAGTCAGTGATGGTCTGGGGTGCCGTGTCAGCTGCTGGTGTTGGTCCACTGTGTTTTATCAAGGGCAGGGTCAATGCAGCTAGCTATCAGGAGATTTTGGAGCACTTCATGCTTCCATCTGCTGAAAAGCTTTATGGAGATGAAGATTTCATTTTTCAGCACGACCTGGCACCTGCTCACAGTGCCAAAACCACTGGTAAATGGTTTACTGACCATGGTATCACTGTGCTCAATTGGCCTGCCAACTCTCCTGACCTGAACCCCATAGAGAATCTGTGGGATATTGTGAAGAGAACGTTGAGAGACTCAAGACCCAACACTCTGGATGAGCTAAAGGCCGCTATCGAAGCATCCTGGGCCTCCATAAGACCTCAGCAGTGCCACAGGCTGATTGCCTCCATGCCACGCCGCATTGAAGCAGTCATTTCTGCCAAAGGATTCCCGACCAAGTATTGAGTGCATAACTGTACATGATTATTTGAAGGTTGACGTTTTTTGTATTAAAAACACTTTTCTTTTATTGGTCGGATGAAATATGCTAATTTTGTGAGATAGGAATTTTGGGTTTTCCTGATCTGTATGCCAAAATCATCCGTATTAAGACAATAAAAGACCTGAAATATTTCAGTTAGTGTGCAATGAATCTAAAATATATGAATGTTAAATTTTCATCATGACATTATGGAAAATAATTAACTTTATCACAATATGCTAATATTTTGAGAAGGACCTGTAGATACTGTAAGTATGGGGACATGAACAAAAGAAAGCAAGACCCAAAGAACATAAACAGAAAAAAAATTATCAAATATCTACATGAAAGAAAATCCACACCCAAAACCCTGCAAATAATGACACCTTTACTTACTTACCCACCAGACCAATTCCCATATGTCAGCCAAGCTTTAAAGGCAACTACAGCAATGTATAGTTCAAACCCGATTTTTGCATAAACTGTTTATTTTCCTCACAGTTTGAAAGAAACCATTCTAAACCTTTGCTACTTTATGGCAGTTAGTATTACCAATGTTATTTCTATTTGTTAAAGGCCCAAGTATTTTTTTTTTATTATTGTCTCCAAATCCCAAAGTCTACACGCATTAAAAAACTATGCTTTTTTTTTTGGGAATTTGCACAAGCGCATAATGTTGTAATTGCTTTGCCTGTTTCAGAAGAGTTCATACACAATATTACAGTTAAACATAGTCACAACTCTGGATGAATTATAAGGCAAACCTGAAACTTACTGCCTCATTGAGTGACATCATACACAAATCAAAATAAATCAAGCAACATATCAGGAAAAGTGTTGTGCACCTCCACAAGTCTGGTTCATTCTTGAATCGAATTTACTTCCATGACGGTGACTGGTTCTGTCTCCCAGAAATAAAGGTGATTTGATGGGAAACTTGCATGTCAAAAGACCTTGTGAAGATGGTGGCTGAAGTTGGTAAGTGAGTATCTACAGAGAAACAACGACAATGAAGCAAATTATAATGACCTGAAAGTCTACTAGGAAAAGAAGAAGGCATTACTCCAAAGGCAACAATACCACATGTCCTATGCTCTGATAAAGCTAAAATTAAAATGGTTGGCCAAAATGACCATTGGCACATTTAAAAGGGAACTTGGGGAATCTTGCATGCTTGAAAACTCCATCCAAGCTGTAAAATATGGGAATAGCAGCATCATGTTGTTGGAGGTTTTAGTGCACTTCACAAAATGGATGGCTTCATAAGGAAAGCACATTATGTGGAATTATTGAAGCAATGTTTCAAGACAATAGCCAGAATGTTAAAGCTAAGTCATAAATTGGTTTTCCACATGGGAAGTGACCCTAAGCATACTCCCAAATTAGTTTCAAGTGGCTTAAGGACAATAACGTCAGTGTTTGGTATGGCCATTATCAAATCCTCATCTCAGTAACATTAAAATGTTGTGGGGCAGAACTGAAATGCAAGGCAGCCATCAATCAGGACTCAGTTACACCAGTTCTGTCAGAAGGAATGTACCTAATCTGAAGAAAACTATTCTGAGAAGCTTGTGGAAGAATGTTAAACTCATGTCATACGGTTTAAAGGCAATGCGTCCTCGTAATCTAAAGAAAATTAAAAATATTTAAAAAAGATTATCCTGCTCATTGTACTTGCATTTAGCAAATATAAATCATTTTGGCAACCATAACTCACCTAAAACAGAAAAAGGTTAGTCTGATCTAATGTCAGACAGGTTATGTCTTTTTATGGAGTGTGTGTTTGTAAACATCTTGTTTTCAACTGTATGTATTAAAGGGTTGTGTTTTAGTAGTAATGTTTTACTTCATTTAAATCATCATTACAATACTTTATGCAGCAGTTCAGAGGGCATGTCACATCAAGATAAAGAGATAGGTAAATTACTTTCCAGTTGTTACATAGCAATTAAGAAATTGAAAAGTTGAAAACACAGCATCTCAAAATTCCATGGCATAATCTGATACATGGGTAGTGTAATTTACTCATCATTTGATTTCCCTGCATAGGATCTACTGCCAACACAGGATAACATATGGTCACAACCTTAATTTTTTTTTTTTTTTAATGAATACAGAGATTAAAGTGGCCTCATTTTGGAGCTGTAATGTATTGTAATAGGTGAACATTTTGTGGATTGTTATCATTGGCCTACTTTAAAGGAACTATTTTTAAAGATATTTAAATTTCTGTATGTTGAAATTTCAAGTCTTTAGCCCAATTTAACGTGAAGATATATATGTATATATATATATATATATATATATATATATATATATATATATATATACCTCACAAAAACATTAATGTGCATTCATTAACATTCAAGGAAAAATAAGATTAAAACAAATTTCTGAATAAGTCAAATAGAAAGTGCTTTTATTTTAAATTCAGATGGAGGAGTTGAGCTGATGGTTTGTCACACTGGGAAGCATTCCAGAGCAAGTTTCAGACAAAAGCACCAAAATCTCATCCCTTCATTTCAACAGTTAACTAAAGACTGAAACACTGAGCTCCATTGAACCATGGAGCATTATCAGTTGTGGAATTGCTTTGTCTGTGAGCTGCACATCCAGAACGGTCAGAATCAACATCTGACTAAATATATTTTGAAAATAAATTCTCAAATCTGTGAAGACAGCTTCTAAAGATCCAGGTGTGTTTCAAGAAAAATTACAGAGGTGTGTGCTGTGAATAAATCACTTGCAAATGCAGTGGTAAATTACAGTTTTGATCCATTAAGATAATGACGCTAATAACTGGGTAAAGGTAAAGAATGCAAGCAGTCGAACAAAAAGAGTAAACGCCAAGACAATCTGCAAATAAAGGCAGTGTGATAATCAAATGTGAAGAAAATGTTGACAGAAGGTTGCATGAAGTAAATTAATTAGTTCCAAGAAGATTTGGCTTCTCTTGATATCTACACAATAGAATGGAGAACATGTGTTGTGGTTCTCACCACAGGATGAGCCCTTGCAGCAGTTTCTTACTAGAGCTACAGGCTTAAATTCCTAAACATTAACCGTAAACACAACATATGGTGTCCTAAAGCTTAGGCCCGGCAAGACATAGTTCTTTCAGTCTGTGAAGCATTAACATACTTGGGGGGAAGGTGTGGGGGGTATTTTTTTGCATCTGTTTTGTTTCGTGTATTTGCTTTATTTCTGTAATGGTTTCACAAAGCAGACTTAATAGGCGGATTGCATATTTATGACACAAAAATAGGCACCGATTGCACCTGCCCATCACTGTTAGGCAAACAAAAGTTATTTATAAAGTAATCAGCTAAATTAAGTGAAACTCAAAAGTATTATGCCTTTTTAGAACTAGGAAACAGGGCATTAACATTGATGGATGTCTTGCTCTATTATAGGCCCCTTTCATATGAAGAGCTAATACTTTATTGAATTCAGCTACACAAATGTTATTGTAACTGCTTTAGAAAATTTCATATTTCAGCTGGTTGACTATAAATGACCGGTTCTATAAAAATTGAAAATTAAGATTCAAAAGGAAAAATGGAGTTTTGATGAAAATTCAGAATGAAAGACTCACCTTCACCACCTGCTCCTTCCAATGACTCTTCTGTGCGTCTCCCTGCCATCCAATCAGCTTCCTGCCGATTGACTTCATCCAATCACCTTCCGACGCCTTGCTTTTAAGGACCTTCAGTCATGTACATCCTCGCTTGTCAGCTGAGCTCATCCCTCCTCCACCTCCACCATCTTCCTTCCCATCTCCTCCCAGCTTCCTTGCTCCCTGGCCGCCAATCCACCACCAGTGTCGGATCAAGAGGAAGACATCTCTAAATCTAAACCTTAAAAGAAAATGTACATCTTAGCTCATGACATTTTCAGCATTTATGTCTTCCTCCCAGGTCTGAGCGCCAAATAAATAACCATGTAATCACGTATCATTAAAACTTTTGTAATTGCCATCCTTTTCCTTGTGAGTCTTTTCAGATTGAATTATGATTTTTTTTTAAGCAGATGACCTGTAAATCAGTTAATGTTAGTTTGTACCTTTCCTGGTGTAGACAGCTGTTTCATTTAACAGAGTTTGTAGGGAAAGAGAGAGATTATCTTCCTGGAAGACTAATGCCCCTGATGGGGCCCCTTCTTAAATGACTAAGCTGAAAAGTTTCACACATCTTGTTTAGTTTGTACCTGTTTTCCCAGCCTCAGAAGGGGTTCTTGCGGAAGTAACCTGATTTATTAATCAGCAAGACAATAGTACAACTAATCAAGTTGGTGAAGGTTACTTATTTGGGGAACAAGAGAATATCTGCATGACCCAGAATATACCGAGGAACAACTTGAGGAATAAGAACTGAGACACGGAGTCGAGAGAGAAAAGGTGAACTGAAACTCCAAAGAGAACACAATATATTTGGAGGTACAGAGATGATGACTATATTTTGTTGCCATCACACCCAGACTGATAATACTGCCATAAATGGAATTTGACAAAGATACAACTTCAGTGTAGGTAGTATTTCAGAATAAGTCTATGTCACCCAAAATTCAATTTCCTGTATTCCGTCATTTTGGTGTTAAAATAATAAATATTTTTTTAATTTTTCAGATATAAATTAAAATAAAACATAGCTATCAGATTGGCTCAGTCTATATGATTACTGAGAGCTTGATGAACTTGGACCTATACATGCTGAATAACGAATCTGAGCTAATCAGCTGAACTGATACAACCAGGAGCTTCAACATGCCCAATTTTGATTACCAATACCCCTATCACACACCTCTTCTACACTGCGTAGCGTTCGGGGACAGTGCCTCTGGACTGGCAGACTGGGGTGGTGGTCCCCCTTCATAAGAAGGGTGACCGGAGAGTGTGTTCCAACTACAGGGGGATCCCCCTTCTCAGCCTACCTGGTAAGGCCTACGCCAGGGTATTGGCGAGGAGAGTCCGGCCGACAGTCAAACCTCAGCTTCAGGAGGAGCAGTGTGGATTTTGTCCTGGCCGTGGAACACTGGACCAGCTCGATACCCTCTAAAGGTTATTCGAGGGTTCATGGGAGTTTGTCCAACTGGTCCACATGTGTTTTGTGGACCCGACGAAAGCATTCGACTGTGTCCCTCGTGGTGCCCTGTGGGGGGTGCTCGAGGAGTATGGAATCGGGGGCCCTTTATTAGGGGCCATCCGGTCTCTGTACAAGCAGAGCAGGAGTTTGGTTTGCATTGCTGGCATGAAGTCGGACCTGTTCCCGGTGCACGTTGGACTCTGGGAGGGCTGCCCTTTGTCATCGGTCCTGTTCATAACTTTTATGGACAGGATTTCTCGACACAGCCAAGGGCCGGAGGGGGTCTGGTTTGGGGACCAGAGGATTTCGTCTCTTCTTTTTGCAGATGACGTGGTCCTGCTGGTCCCCTCTAGCGAAGACCTACAGCATGCGCTGGGGCGGTTCACAGCCAAGTGTGAAGCGGCTGGGATGAGGATCAGCTCCTCCAAGTCTGAGGCCATGGTTCTCGACCGGAAAAGGGTGGCTTGTCCTCTTTAGGTTGGAGGGGAGTTCCTGCCTCAAGTGGGGGAGGCCTCGGGGTCTTGTTCACGAGTGAGGGAAGAATGGAGCGGGAGATCGACAGACGGATCGGTGCGGCTGCCGCAGTAATGGGGGCACTTTGCCGGTCAGTTGTGGTGAAGAGAGAGCTGAGCCGAAAAGCGAAGCTCTCAATTTACCGGTCGGTCTACATTCCTACCCTCACCTATGACCAAGAACTTTGGGTCATGACCAAAAGAACGGGATCCCGGATACAAGCGGCTGAAATGAGCTTCCTCCGTAGGGTGGCCAGGCACTCCCTTAGAGATAGGGTGAGGAGCTCGGCCATCCGGGAGGGGCTCGGAGTAGAGGCGCTGCTCCTCCACATCGAGAGGAGCCAGTTGAGGTGGCTCGGGCATCTATACCGGATGCCTCCTGTATGCCTTCCTCGGGAGGTGTTCCAGGCACATCCCACCAGGGGGAGCCCCAGGGGACGGCCCAGGACACGCTGGAGGGACTATGTCTCTTGGCTGGCCTGGGAACGCCTTGGGTTCCCCCCGGAGGAGCTGGAGGAGGTGTCTGGGGAGAGGGACGTCTGGGTGTCTCTGCTGAGTCTGCTGAGTCTGCTGCCCCCCCGACCTGGTCCCAGATAAGTGGAAGACGACGAATATAATTGTTCCCCCTTAAGTATTGTGATATAAAGTTCACCTCTACCCTGTCATCAATAGGGTTTGTTTGGGCTAGTGTTTTGGTTATGTTTAGCTTTGACAGCTTTCTGGTCTAGACTGCTGCTAATTGTATTAACTGCTGTAGCCTAGCAATTCATGTCAATTAATGCTAGCCCGACTGTGCATTTTTACTCATATTAAGCAAAGTGAAGGGTTATTTATTAAAATAATGTTTTATTTTCCCTTATGCTTTTCCTTCCTGCTTTTGCCTCATTCCAAATTATTTAAAACAAACCTTGGTTCTTAAACATACATGTTTACATTGAACTGTGACATGGCTTTGGTGTTTCAGTTTTATTCTTATTTTCCCCTTTTTACAATTTTTTCCTGTGGTTTACTAGTATTCCTTATTATTTTCATTGTTACTTATTGATGTAGTTCAATGTTACTAGCATAATTAAAACGTTGCTTGACTAAAATGTTTTAACTTGAAGTTAAAGTTATAAAATTATTATATTTTGGAGAGAAGATGTTTGTGTTTATTCTGTATATGTGTATAGTGCTTGCAGTTTGAGAATGCCAAAGCATGAATTTACTCCATCTATTGTTCTATAAATACCACACCTCACGAGGCATGTATTCATAAAACATTAACTAACAGAGACTAACAGTTGTTTGATTATTAATTCCTGATAATCAGGTGGTAATTAAAATGGCCAACTTTATTAATAATTTCCCTTGGCACTAATTAATAGTTTTCATAGCCAAAACCCAACCTATTGTTGCAAGAGTCTCCTTGGGCTCTCTTAATATAAAAGGTAATTTATGGTAAATATAATAATCTACAGTAAATCATTATATTATCGAGTTTATTCAAAAAAGCACCTTGTTGAAATCAGATGACAGTTCCAAATTTAGTTCTCACTGTCTCCTCTAATACAAAGTAAGACTTCTTGTTAAAAATTCAGGTCTAGAAATGCATCCAAATAAACACTGATTTGATTATCTTACATTGTGAATAGTATACAGAATTCAGTACTAATTCCAGTCCTGGGTGAACTAATACTTTAACACAGTAGCATCCCCAGCAAACTGTGACTAGCAAAAACCCAGATTGTATAGCAATAACATGCCCTATACCAATGCTGCTGGGGGACAAAATCTGTAAATAATTTAAGAAAGCTATCAGCAATTTACTGGTACTTACTTAAATCGTAAACCTAAATAACAAGCTATTATTACTGGAATTCTGCCAGTTAATTTGCTACAGTTGAGTGAACAAAATGGTTTTTGTCATGACTGATACATTGTAGGTGGTGCAGGATTTTAGTTAAACACATGTAAACTCCTACCTGTTGATTGGAGATAAGATTAAAGAATTTGACTAAATGAATAGATTTTATGGCAGATTTCCATCGAAGCATTAGGGGAAACGTGTCACAATTGAAAAGTAATACAAAATACAGAAATGACATATTGGACAACATAAAGAATAAATGAATGAATAAAAGTAAAAATCAAAAAAGCATTTGAAAGTATTAAAAAACATTTGTGCCTATGCAAGACAAATTCATTTCTATATTTTCAGAACACACTTATAAAGAGTGAACAGTGCTAATAGGCTATTGCAATACTAATCAAACATGATGGATGGAATTAAAGTTACTTGTTTTTTAAAATCAGTTACAGGACAACGCTTGAACAGGGCTGTGAGAAGTTGCACAAATTCTTGACAATGTGTACCAGCATGTGATACAAACATGCAAAATAAAGGATGAAAAAACCTTCCAAACCAAGGGTTGCTCTTGTAGCTGTTCATTTAGTCTTGACATTTAAGAATTTGAAACTGGGAGTTGTGTTCTTCTACTCTTTAATTAATCCTCATTAAAAGGTCTGATTTGCATCAAAGGCAACAAGGACAGAAAGTAAAGTTCTTTCACCAGTAGCAGTTGTGCTGTCAGAACAAGACTAAAATATTAAAGACTGCACTTGATAAGGCTACAGTTTTGCGTTAACTTAAAAAAATAAACGGCCATTTTATTTTTTCACAATTGTCTAAAATTAAGAAAACTTTAAACCCAACCTGAGTAAAACATTAGTGAGTAACATTGTGCTGTATTAGTGCTCAATACATCACAAGTCCTTCTCAATTCCAAGACTAGTAGATAATATCTGAAACCACAGGCTCGTCCTCTACAGCCCTTGGTGCAAAACCGGCGAGAAAATAAATCACTCCAGACATTCGATAAAACAAAATTTTTGGAAAATCACGCATCTAATAATGACATGGAGAGTCCTGCATTGCTGGTTTGGAACGATTTCTGAAGCTGACTCCCTCTTCTGGTTGAATGTAGCTGTCATGATTCACCTGTGTTTAAATTTTGAGTTCTTGTTGGTTTCTCTGCTTATGTCCTCTAGTTATTTCAGTTCATCAATGGTAATTAGGTTTTTGGTTTATTCATGTGTTTTTGATATTTCTGTTACTTCCCTGTATCTCTCAGTGTCCCTACTCATCTGTGTTAACTAGCCTCCCTCTTCCAGTTGCTCTGCATTCTCCCTGCCACCAGCTGCTCCACATTCCTCGTGATTAGTACTTCTAGTTTATTGGTTTATTCTCCACCCTGCCTCTGTATTTAAACTCACTTGTTTTCATTGCTCATCATGGGAACCTCTTGTTCATCATGGCCAGCCTGTCCATGCCTGTTGGTTTACCTGCTCCATGTGGCTGTTTGCCTGCCTGCTTTATGTCTCTATCTCTGCCCATGCTCCATGCCCTACGTCTCTGTGTAAGTGTTGCTGTTCTTATTAAATAACTTCAGCTGACCATGCGGTTCCCACACTCCTGTTAGCAATATGGTCCTACAAAGCCCCAGCCTGCTCCACAGGGTCAATATACACAGCCGAGCTCCTATAGCCAAACCTTTGGTCACGCATGCCAATGCCAAACATCGGTTTCAATGGTGCAAGGAGCGCAAATATTGGGCTGTGGACAATGTTAAACATGTATCGTTCTCTGATGAGTCCACCTTTACTGTTTTCCCAACATCCGGGAGAGTTACGGTGTGGAGAAGCCCCAAAGAAGAGTACTACCCAGACTGTTGAATGCCCAGAGTGAAGCATGGGGGTGGATCAGTGATAGTTTGGGCTGCCATATCATGGCATTCCCTTGGCCCAATACTTGATGGGCGCGTCACTGCCAAGGACTACCGAACCATTCTTGAGGACCATGTGCATCCATTGGTTCAAACATTGTATCTTGAAGGCGGTGCCGTGTATCAGGATGACAATGCACACAGCAAGACTGGTGAAAGATTGGCCTGCACAGTCACCAAAAACGTAACAAAAACACTGCAGGAACGAAGCAGAGACAAGATCAAAAACTTACATAAGCACGCCAGGTTCTCATGGCAAAAACGTAGCATGGTTTTCCAAAACGAAGCATAAACAAAGCATAGTTATGGTAGGGAATGTGGTTGTGATGAAGAGGAACCAGCAACACACAATAACACAAAACCAACTAATATACTAAGGGATAACAAAGGGCAGGTAATCAAAGAAACAGGGAACAGGTGTGACAAGGAGGCAGAAGGAACAGGTGAAACAAATACAAAGACTGAGCATGGTGAAAAGACTAATAAACAATAAACAGAAAACACATACCAAGCCAAACTATAAGCAAGATAATTAATCAAATGAAACATAAGGAAACTAGAATAATCATGAACTAAAGTAAACAGAGAAACAAGAGGGAAACATAGGAACACCAACAACAATAACCTAAGAACAAACAAAGAGCCTATAAGGAGAACCTGATTTACAAAGGTAAACAACCCAAACATAAACAATAACTAAAGCTAAGGAACACCTGGAAAGAGAACAAATACCTAACCATAAAAAAACACAGAGATACCAAATGAGAATCCAAGGAAGACAAATAACTATAATAATAATAATAATAATAATAATAATAATAATAATAATAATAATAATAATAATAATACCACACAAAGTAATAAGAAAGCAACCACGAAAGGAACTAAGAGCGAGAGGAAGAAAACAACACACACCAGGAGGTGGTAGAGGGAGGAAAATAACTAATAAACATGATACAAAAAACCAAAATAGAAACATCTAACCAAAAGTTAAAACACAAAGCCACAAAACAAAGTCCAAAATGTCACCTCCTGACACTTTGGAATGATGTAGAATGCATTGTTAGATAGGCCAACACATGTGGCAAGATTAGAAACATTGTGGCTGCAGAAAAGATTTAAGCCAGAGGTCATCAACAGGCTTAATTCGATCCAAAAGAAAAAATGTTCATCACAGATCCTAAAGAGGCATATGCCTGATGAGTTCGATACAGTATGTCATAAAATATTTTGTTCAGGTAATTATGTTTCCGTTAAAAATCATTTAGATGCATATCTAATAAAAGCTATTTGTAACTGCACTGAAAAAATGTGCAAGTACACAGTGCTACAACTGAACTCCACACGTTTATCTTCTTCCTCCTCTGCCCATGTGTGTCTGCCTTTTTGATTCCTTTCACTTGGCTGGAAGCAGCTTACCCTATACGAACTGCTACACTGGCTGCCATCCTAAGCCAATGCAAAGAGCACTTTCTCTTTGAATCTTTCCTCTGTTACCCCAAATCAAGACTGTCCCGTGTTTTGAGTTTTTTTTTCCTCCATGCAGCTTTAGAAGTATTGGCAATTTATTTCACCAGTCTCCTTAGCAACCCTTCTTCCCTCTCAAGATTTAGTCCTTTCTCCTCCATCTAAAACCTGTTTGTATAAGGTTAATCTGCCTTTGACAAAAGGATCCCCATATACGTCTTTGGGTGTCTTGGAGAAGCACTTTGAAAAATATAAGGAACGGATTTAAGGTAAGACCTGGAGCCACAAGCTCTTTCTATCTCACTCCACCAAACTCTCAGAATCCAAACAGACAAGCTGGTGCACATTACCCAGCTTATCTTACCCTGCAAAATTCATTCAGTTTCACTTAAACGTTTTTACATTCTAGAAAGCTATAGCATGTTTATTATATATGTGTTTTATCTACTCAAAGAAAATAAAGTACACACCTTATTTCTTTGGTTTTAATGTCTCAGTGATTTGGCCTTCAGGCTGGTGCCTAACTCTTTTGGAAACTTTGAGTGTCTGGGGTTAATCCTAGGCAGGCTGCAGGTCCAGCACAGTTCCATCATACATTTAAAGTAATCCAGAGTGGTGAATTAAACTAACACTTTGGGAGTCAGACAGTTTACCCAGAGAAAGACCCACACATGCACAGGAAGAACATGCAAACTTCACACAGAAAAGCTCCAGCCAGGATTTTAACCCATTCCCACTAATGCTGTGAGGCAACTGTCAAAATAAGGTGAGATCTTTCCATGTAATCCATGCCACATTCATTAACTGCTCACAGTTAAATCCATAAAAATTACAATAAATAACCTTTTGTGTAATCCATACAATAATTATTAAAATACACACTTGAAGCAGTAGAGTGAAACAAGCATATTCACATATTCTAGAGAGACTGGAGAGGCCTGTGTGTTGTCACATAACTGTCTTTTCTTTTGCAGAAGTATAACCAAGAAGTGTAACCACAGGAATAATGTATGATGATTTTCCATTTTCTACAAGTATTAAATGAAACAAGTAATCTTTGATTTTCAAGTTAAAACTCATATGATTGAAATATAATTGAGAACTGATAATTAAAATAAAAAACATTAAGGTTTAGAAATTTTCAATCAGCTATATATGAAAGAGATAATGTTGTGTGGTGTATGAATAAAAAGGATGGAGTTTACGTAGTGGTTTTAAACTGTAAATGAAGTAAACGCTGTAACTAAAAGTTTGAGCAGCACCGATGTAAGAATTAAAGCCTCTGTTTAAGAGGAAGTGTAATGTTGAGTGAGACAGGAATAGAGCAGGGCCCAGTCCCAAAACTCACACTTCCACCCTTGTGTCCCTGAATTGCGCGTTCCCGTTGATGGGTTCGAGTGCGTAGTGTGTCCCAATTCTCCAGAGTCGTCCTTAGCCCCGCCCCCTTTGTGCCCCACATCCGCCCTTCGGCGAAGCCTGCATCTAAGCGGACTTCGCCGAAGTATATTACCCACAATTCACTGCTGCAGATGACGTTCCGAGCAAAAACCAATCACAATCGTCAACGTAACCAGCCATCAAATCAGAATAATAGAAACTGCGTAAACTTTAGACAGCAAGCCGACAAATATATTTTTTTATTGGTTTTCCAGGCTCAACATTGTAAGATACCACTGGGTTCAGAGTGAGTCTGGGAAGTCAGTAGGCCATAACATTGAAGTTACCTTTCAAACAAACACTGGCGCGGCGAGAGTCTGGTGTGTAAGCCTCCTTTGCTTCCTGCACTTTCTTCTCCTCAAAACAATTGCTTGTTGCAGTTTTGAATAGTTTTTTTACCAGCAAAACTGTGAAAACAGCGCTGGTTCCCGCCCTTTTTGATGTTGCAGTTACGGTGCAGAGGTGCAAGTCGATGACGTAACCCCTACTGTCCCAATTCTCCAATTTTGCACACTTGTAACCTGCGCACTTCAACCCTTACATGCACTTGTACAAAGTACACACTTCATAGAGGGGCATAGGGTGTAGTGTGAGTATTGGGACAGGGCCCAGATGTTCAGGAATTTGGGAAGTGAGAGCTATAGCTTACAGCACAAGGCTGATGACTGAGGCGGGGGCGCAGGTCAAAGAAGAGGCCAGCAGACAGCTCAGGACTGAGGTGATAATGGCATGTCTGAAATGGACACGACTTGGGAAATTCCAGAAAACAAGATCACCTTATAGCATGGGTGACCAATGGGACAGCCATGGCAACAACCACTGGCCAATGAGCACAAAGAGTTTGGTGGAAATGCTCTATAAAATGGGCAAGAATAGAGGGACTAGTTGGTTGTTTCCTCGCAGAAGACCAGCAAACAAGATCGGATGGTGAAAAGACACTCAGATGAAAAAGGACCAAAGACACAGCCCAGCTGATTGACTGCATTAAAAAGAGGATCAACCCGTGTGCCCTGAAGGACTGTGCCTCAAAATTAAGAATCTGATTTCATCTACAGCCTTTTTATCCAGACAACAGAAGTGAACTTGATCAGTGAATAGCTGATTGCTCTAAGTTTCAGGCTTCTGGAAGTCCTGAATCAACCTCAATTATGTCTCTGGGGTTTCCTTAAACTCTTCAGCCTCTGGAAGCTACTGTCTTCTGAGACATATGACAACAAAGTTCCTGTTTGACCAACGAAACCTGGAGCATCAGTGCCTGTCCGCTTAGAGGAAGAAAACTGAAGATTGAGTCGTATTTCCTTAAATTAATCGATCGTTGTTACCAGAAGAAACATCTCCATCAGGTGCATGGATGAGCCTCCATCTTCAAAGCCTCTCCAACCTCATTAGATTCAGCATCAGGGTAAGACAGGTTGAGTTGATTGATTTATTTCTATTATTGAAATTATTATGTGTTGCCGAATTTAAGCTGTTACTGACCCCTGCATAAGTGTTACTAACTAAAGAAAGCATATAAAATTCTAGTTAAATCCTGGACATCCAATTATTTGAGTCACCTTATTTTTGGTTTTTCATTGGTGGTAAAAAGTCTTGTTGCCTGGTTCTAAGAAATTTTAGAAGGTTTTTATAGGTTGCCTTAGCCAAGTTTCTTAAAACAGCGCCCTTGGGGCTCATGCTGAGTCACTAAAATTAACCTAGCCCATATACCAAGAGCCAGTTGTAAAATTAGGGAATGAGCAGCCATTAACAGAAGTGACTGTTGAGTGTGAATTACTACTGTGGGCTATTCAGTCGTCCAGACCTCCAGTTGAAGAAGGGCAAAACTTTTGTATGAAGGCTGTCAGAGGTTAGGCGAGTCATTTCCCGACACCAGCTTAAACAGAACTTTCAGTAAACCTGCTTAGTAAGATCTTTCAGGTTTAGGGAAGTCCAGACCCGTTGGATGGTGAGCTGGATTGAGCAATCCCCTTAGACATAGGGAAGTAGGAGGGAGGGGTTAGCTCATCGGACAACGAAACAGCTGTGTAAACTTCCAAACCACTGTGCAACCCCTGCATTATTTTCATGACCTAATTAGTTTAGTCTAGCCAAGTCACCAACTTGGATTTTGCTTTAACCATGTCTGTGATAGCTTACCACCTTCTTTGCATTTGAACAATATAGCAACAAAGAATTCAAAGCCAAACCAATATTTTGGTCCCATGATTCAGCTTAACTTTTGTAAACCTAGTTTTTCATTGCCTTCAGTACCTCAGGCAGACTTCAATTAAGCTTACTATGAAGTGTGTTTATTTAGGGAATGGGGAAAATCATATTAATTTCCTCCCATTTAGACCTGCATAATACAGGAGACAATGTGACAGCAGCTAATAATATTGACACTGGATATTATGTCCTATTTAAAAAGCAGTATCTAACATTGGATTGTAAGCAATCTCATATCACATACTTGGCTTAACACATACAGGGGTTGGACAATGAAACTGAAACACCTGGTTTTAGACCACAATAATTTATTAGTATGGTGTAGGGCCTCCTTCTGCGGCCAATCCAGCATAAATTCATCTTGGGAATGACATATACAAGTCCTGCACAGTGGTCAGAGGGATTTTAAGCCATTCTTCTTGCAGGATAGTGGCCAGGTCACTACGTGATACTAGGGGAGGAAAACTTTTCCTGACTCGCTCCTCCAAAACACCCCAAAGTGGCTCAATAATATTTAGATCTGGTGACAGTGCAGGCCATGGGAGATGTTCAACTTCACTTTCATGTTCATCAAACCAATCTTTCACCAGTCTTGCTGTGTGTATTGGTGCATTGTCATCCTGATACACGGCACCGCCTTCAGGATACAATGTTTGGACCATTGGATGCACATTGTCCTCAAGAATGGTTCGGTAGTCCTTGGCAGTGATGCGCCCATCTAGCACAAGTATTGGGCCAAGGGAATGCCATGATATGGCAGCCCAAACCATCACTGATACACCCCCCCGCTTCACTCTGGGCATTCAACAGTCTGAGTAGTACTCTTCTTTGGGGCTTCTCCACACCGTAACTCTCCCGGATGTGGGGAAAACAGTAAAGGTGGACTCATCAGAGAACGATACATGTTTAACATTGTCCACAGCCCAATATTTGCGCTCCTTGCACCATTGAAACCGATGTTTGGCATTGGCGTGAGTGACCAAAGGTTTGGCTATAGCAGCCCGGCCGTGTATATTGACCCTGTGGAGCTCCCGACGGACAGTTCTGGTGGAAACAGGAGAGTTGAGGTGCACATTTAATTCTGCCGTGATTTGGGCAGCCGTGGTTTTATGTTTTTTGGATACAATCCGGGTTAGCACCCGAACATCCCTTTCAGACAGCTTCCTCTTGCGTCCACAGTTAATCCTGTTGGATGTGATTCATCCTTCTTGGTGGTATGCTGACATTATCCTGGATACTGTGGCTCTTGATACATCACAAAGACTTGCTGTCTTGGTCACAGATGCGCCAGCAAGACGTGCACCAACAATTTGTCCTCTTTTGATCTCTGGTATGTCACCCATAATGTTGTATGCATTTCAATATTTTGAGCAAAACTGTGCTCTTACCCTGCTAATTGAACCTTCGCACTCTGCTCTTACTGGTGCAATGTGCAATCAATGAAGACTGGCTACCAGGCTGGTCCAATTTAGCCATGAAACCTCCCACACAAAAATGACAGGTGTTTCAGTTTCATTGTCCAACCCCTGTACCTTTGACAGTATATCTTAAAATATAATTTAAAAGCATATGGACACTCTTAACTGAGATGGTCACAATGTCTAAGAAAACAAAATCAAAACATTATGCAGCACTGTTGGCTTAGACTATTATCTTGTCTTTATCTTGCCTAAGAAAATAGAAAACAAACTTTTTTCATTAGTAAACTTTTAGGATAAACTATATATTCTCTTCATATGCATTTCAATCCCGTAAAGACTCACAATAAAAACACAAAGATGCCGATTAGAAAAGTTAAATAGCAGATGTTTATTTCTTTGGCGGAGGAAGACATGAATTCTATGAATGACATGAGCTTGAATGAATGATTTAGGATTAGGATTAGAGATGTCTTCCCCCAAAAAAAGGGCAGAGGACGGGCCGAGGCTGAAATAAATGATGTGGCAATTCTTGCTCTGCTCTCGGTGGAGGATGCACGCGTTTTCTCTCCCTCCCTCTTGCCTGCTTCTGCATCTGCTTTTGTCTGTGTTTTTCTCAGAGCCTCACTTTACATATCTTCCAAACTTGCAAATTATGGATTTGGTCAGCTGGTCTCTCAACACATTGATCAAATTTTTTCCAGGGGAAGACAGGGTAAAGAAGAACCCTCTTGCCCAGCCGGTACATTCTCCTCTGGATGCACAATGGATTCCTGGCAACAGTGGAAGATTGTGTGCTTGACTACAATGTCGGTTGAGGACGCAGAAGACGTTTATATATTTGGATTTTTGATAACAGGATTTCTGCTTTTTGGAGCCGGCGGTTACCTGACTTATCGAGTGAGTAGCAAAACGTGAGCAGCAGTTCAAAGCATCCCAAAGCTGCCTGCGATGCTGGATGGAATCTGCAGAGCGATCAATGCTCAGACTGAATTAAGAGAGCTAAGCTGCAAATATTCTTGAACAGAATCGTAACCTGGAAGTGGCTTTGGGACTCAGAGGTGAAAGGATTTAATCATGTAGAAGGTTGTTCGCTCGAGAACTGCGAAAAGTCCCAGAAATTTGGATATTTGGATTCACAATTGAGAGATAACAGTAAAAACTCTTAACGTGGTTGGAAATCCACACAACTGCTTGAACCACAACATTTATTGTTTTTCTAAATCTGGTGCCCCAATGTGGCCTTGGCAACTTTTGCTAAGTGGCTATCGACAAAATATCTCCTGCACTGTAAACCCGGATAAGTAGAATCTACTTACAAAAATCAAGGTAACTCGTTGCCTTAAAAAAGTTAAGTAATGAGGCATTAGTTGTATGAGTGAAATGAACTACGTTCAATGAACTTGAGCCACTGTTGGAATGGAATAGAATATTTAAGTTGCTTTTACTAGTAACCAAGTCATAGTAACTGAAGATATGTAGTTTAAACAGTAATTTACCATCTGTTAATTTAACTCAGCTTGTTAAGCAGGAATTACTTCATTCTAGTTCAACTAAATTGTATATTCTAATTGACCAAACCTAACTTTTTTAGTTCTTGAAACTCAAAAAAGTTTTTTCAATTAATGGAGCCGTGCAGAATACATACAACTGCAACATTTCACTGATTAATTGTTTTTATTGAACATTTTATTTTTAGCAACAAAAGAAACAGTTATGGCCCAATAGGCTTTTAGTGAGCATTCTGATCTGTAAAAAAAAAAAAGTGTCTAATATATTGGCACACAAAGCTCACTCACCTCTGATTATTACAACATCGTACTGTGCCTCTTCAAATTTGCCAGAAATACAGGCAAGATAAAACGAAGCCCTACTGAACACTGGCAGTTTAGCATTTAGAAATAACAAATTTGTCTATGAAAAAAACAAAAAAGGGGTTGAGACTGAAAAAGGACAGAACAGGAAGGTAAAAAACAACAGAGAGCAGATAACAGCCATACTCTCCCCTCCGCCTCTATCCCACACCTCCATCTTGGCATTTGTGAACTTAACAAAAAATGTTTTTCCGGATAAAAAAGTGAATGATACAGAATAAGGTTAAAAAATAAAACAGTAGATGCCCCATCTAGAGCCCACACTCTCCCCTCACCTCTACATTCCCTCTTCCCTGCCTCGTGCCACCCCTTGCTTTCTCTATCCCACACAAATTGGTTTTTTCAGTCTTTCCCACTCTCCTTACATTTACACTTTCCCTTCTATCAAACTTGTAAATAAATGGCCAGATTTATTATTTCCTTTTTCTTCTTTTACTGCCAATTGAAAATAAATTATTTTACTGCCAATCGATTAAAAAAAAAAACCTCACATTTAAAAACTTGTGGAGAACAGATCCTGGATCTTACATTGTCAACTGATTCTTAAGTGTTTGAAGTTTAGATTTCAGGTCTGTCTTACCCCATTTCAGAAGCACCTGTTGAAAAAAATCAAAACTGTTCGTCATGTACTTTGGGTAGTTGAAATGGAGTGCATAGGTAAGTCCTGCAGACAATGCTCTCAGCATCCATCACAATGTTTCCCTCCAAGACAATTCCCACCGAGGATGCGTTGTGGTGAAGGGACTGCTTGTGTGGAGTGATGTATTCCTGTTCATGGCAGAGGATCCCCACGGGCACATCATTGTATAAACCCTCATCATCAATGTCCTGAAAAAAAGGAACAGTGGATGACCACGTCAACATCTTGTTATGAACAGCCTTTATAGGTACACAGCCCACATGTCTGCCCTGTCCACTGTCCACTTACTGCCTTGTTCAGAAATTACTACAAAAAAAATCAGTCAGGACAGGTGCAAAGGGAATCAAGAAATGATCAGGGGGCACAGGATACAATTTTGGAATTTGCTTTTTTTTTGTTTGACAAACAACAACAATAAAAAAAGAACCAATTAATAAATCAACACCTTAAAATAATATGTATGGGAGGGTGGGAGATGGAGAGAGAGGAAGGCAGGTTAAGAACGGGGGTGATAGAAAAAGCAGGCGGTTAGAGGAGAAGGGAGAAGAGGTAGTAAACGGGGGAAGGGGGAAAGAAGGTAGAGAAAAATCAAAGTTGCTTACAACGCAGGCCTTGAAGAAAGTTGAAGGATCATCGCCGAGAATTACAGGAAAACCCCTGAGGACAAGGCATCTGATTTCTGTCACATTCAAAGCCTGGTAGATTGAGGGAGAAGAGAGGACATCACAAAATTAAAATAAGGTTAATATGTTACCCTGAAAACTATGAGAACACATCCATCCATCATCTATATCACTACTCTATTAAGGTTGGGGGTAGGGGGGTTCTAAGACTTAAATATAGAATTAACAAACCTTCGTTTGTTGCATCAGGTCAGCCAACACCTGCCCTGTGAGGCCCCTCTTTGTCTAAAAGATTTCCATGACCCTGGGACTATGATGGTCAAGGGCATCGTGGAACTCCGCTCTTACCAACCACCCTGCTGAACTCCAGACACACCTGAAACATGCAAAAGAAAAAAAACATGTTCATGTTCAAATGAGCTGACATCATAATGTGATATTTTGATGCAACAACTCCGACTCCAATATTATACTTTAATACAGGTTTGAAGAGCCCCTCTGGTGACATTGGGATTCTTTTGTAAATGCGTGGCCAAAAGTTAGTACTGTAATCATTTCCATGCAGAGACTGTTGATCATTGCTGAAGCCAACAAACATGAAAATGTCATTGTAATTCAATTCTATATATGAAATTAATTACAACTTGTCCATACTTCTTGGCTAAATCAACAATTAACGATGTGCCAAGAAATGAAAAGAATAATAATTCATAGGCATGCAGTAATTTAAGGGAATCCAGTTTCACCAGAGGGGCCCTGTAGACACAGTATGTGAGACAAATCTACAGGTCTACCTGTTGTTCAGTAAAGAGAGCAGGCGTTCCATGTTTTAGGAGGTAGTGTTTAAATAGCTGCTCCCTCTTCCCACTAATAAAACCACAATATTTACATTTCCACTCCATTTGTTTCTGGTTAAAGTTACGTCAACTAAGTAAAATTACGGTTACAGTGTAAAGCTTCTGAAAATAAGTAGTTAAAATTTGCTTTTCAACCGAACAGGTTAGCTGACAAGCTAACATTAGCTAAGTAGCAAAACAGTGAAGAGTTCCAACTTACTGTTTTGTGGCTGAACTTGGTTCTTTCACTGAGTGCTTCAAACATCCGTTGAATGACTTGTTTGTTATAACTTCACTCTCCAAAAATCTCAGCTGATTTCTTTGTCTCCTTTCTGTCTCTAAAACCTTCAAAGCTCCTCAATGCCAGCTCCTCTCGCTCCACTCGCTCAAAACCGGTCTAAACTGGATTTTTCGCGGGCAGGTGGATGACGTGAAAGGCAAAACTTGATGATGTTGAGTTGTTTGAGCTCAAACACATTACAATAAGCTACGCCATCAAAAAGTGCAGTTTACTCAGAAATATTAATTAATATAAAGAAATTACAGATATTTAAGTAATACTAACTCAATTTGTTTAAGTACAATCAATTGTTTGTACTTAAAAACATAATTACAATAAAAATGACATAAAAAAATTCAGCCTGATCAAAATAAACAAGTAATGTCAGTAAATTAGACCTGTTTAAGTAGTATGAACTAAGTCGCTTTGAGTTCAAAAAAAATCTGGGTTTACAGTGTGGATGTTATGTAAACATGGCACTCTTTCCCATCACCCCTGAACAGCTGTGACCCAGATAAGACTTTGCGGCCAATTGAGAAAACCTCCGTCTCTCTCCTCAAGGACAATGGCTCTCTATCTGTGTTGACAGTCTAATTCTTGCACATACACTCACAGTTATATATTCGCACCCCCAGGATTCTACAGAATTCTTGCAAAATATTTTCTTCTTCGGTGTTGCTTAGCCCTGCACCTAATTGCGTGATTTCATTACTTTTTCATAGATTTTTTGTTTTATCAGAAGGATTACCAGCATTGGTAATAGAAAATTTGGACTATAGCTGCTCTTACACCAATGATCCAGCTTTCTTAGTTAGACTACAATGGACTGTTATTACTTAGTTGAACTTCAGTACCAGTAAAAGCAATATATTATTAGCACCTGAAAATGTGGATTAAAACTGTTTTGTACCAGTGACTCAGCTTTCCTAGTTAGAATTCAGTGGAATGATGATACTATCAATATTATCATCTTCTTTTAGCATAAGATGCTTTATTATTTAGAGTGACTTGGAACCAATTTCTACCAGCAAACCTGAAGGACTATTAATTATTATTACTCCCAATGATTTGTTTTTCTGTTTGATTTTCTGTATCATTGTAGTGTTTTTCCTCATGTACAGCGCTTAGAGTGCCTTGTTGCTGAAAAGCGCTATATAAATAAATTTGACTTGACTTGACTTGGCAGTTCTGGTACCTCTGGTCTGACAAACTCGGATGGATAAGATGAATCGAGTTGAATAGACGAAGGACAGAGTTACAAAGGTGAACAGGGGATGAAGTTGAGCCGCGAAGGTACTGAGGAAAATGTGACGGCAGAGGCATGAGAATGATAGGTCGAGCCATGAAGGTGTTGAATGAATTGTGCCGCGGAGGCAGGAGAGTGCTGAATGTATGCTGGTGAGTGAGCCTGTGAAGGCAAGAGAATGATAGATGAATCTAAATAGGCAAGAGAATGGTGACAGAGTAGCCATGAAATGAGAGATCATGCAGTGATGAAGAATGTACTGAGCCACAAAGGCATGCAAACGATAAATGGATGCATGTGAGTGAGCCTGCGTAGGCATGAGAATGGAGAATGGGCAGCGTGGGAAATGATACATGTAATGAGCCAAGAAGGCATGAAATTGATGAATGGATGCAGGTCAGTGAGCCCGCATAGGCATGAGAATGGAGAATGGGCCGCATAGGCATGAATGTGGTGAATGAGCCTGCGTAGGCATGCATGTGGTGAGAGAGCCTGTGTAAAAATGAGCATGATTTAGACAGAAAGTTGAAGACGCAGCTGAACCTGATGAAGGGGAGAATGGAGATGACGAGGCGGTGAGAGAATAAATGAATGAGGATAACGGATGCTGACGAAGGACCTTGAAGAAACAGGGATAAGAGACATGAAGTAAGATAAGACGATCTGTCTAAGATGGTAAACATGATTTAATGAAGATATCATCACCAGATAATGAAAGACGTTCTTACCCAAGAACTGAGAGATCTTTGGGCAGCTAGCACAGAGAAGAGTCTGGACAGACATAGGATGAGAAGGATGAAGATGACCAGCGGCCAAGTTGTTGAAGGGAAGCTGTTGAGACTCCTTGGTTGGCTGCAGTAATGGCTGCCCCTATTCTAAATGAATGGCTAGAAAACTGACCGGGGGCAGGTTGCATTGGATTTGAGTCTATCTGAAATACACTGCTCATAAAAATAAAGGGAACACTCAAATAACACATCCTAGATCTGAATGAATGAAATATTGTCATTGAATACTTTGTTCTGTACAACGTTGAATGTGCTGACAAATCAAAGTTATTAACCAATGGAGGCCTGGATTTGGAGTCACACACAAAATTAAAGTGGAAAAACACACTAGAGGCTGATCCAACTTTGATGTAATGTCCTTAAAACAAGTCAAAATGAGGCTCAGTATTGTGTGTGGCCTCCACGTGCCTTTATGACCTCCCTACAATGCCTGGACATGCTCCTGATGAGATGGTGGATGGTCTCCTGAGGGATCTCCTCCCAGATCTGGACTAAAGCATCTGCCAACTCCTGGACAGTCTGTGGTGCAACGTTACGCTGGTGGATGGAGCGAGACATGATGTCCCATATATGCTCAATCAGATTTGGGTCTGGGGAACGGGCGGGCCAGTCCATAGCTTCAGTGTCTTCATCTTGCAGGAACTGCTGACACACTCCAGCCACATGAGGTCTAGCATTGTCCTGCATTAGGAGGAACCCAGGGCCAACCGCACCAGCATATGGTCTCACAAGGGGTCTGAGGATCTCATCTGAATACCTAATGGCAGTCAGGCTACCTCTGGCAAGCACATGGAGGGCCGTGCGGCCCTCCAAAGAAATGCCACCCCACACCATTACTGAGCCACTGCCAAACCTGTCATGGTGAAGGATGTTGCAGGCAGCAGATTACTCTCCACGGTGTCTCCATACTCTGTCACACGTCTGTCACATGCGCTCAGTGTGAACCTGCTTTCATCTGTGAAGAGCACAGGGCACCAGTTGCGAATTTGCCAATCCTGGTGTTCTCCGGCAAATGCCAAGCGTCCTGCACGGTGTTGGGCTGTGAGCACAATCCCCATTTGTGGATGTCGGGCCCTCATACCATCCTCATGGAATCGGTTTCTAACCATTTGTGCAGACACATGGACATTTGTGGCCTGCTGGAGATCATTTTGCAGGTCTCTGGCAGTGCTCCTCCTGTTCCTCCTTGGACAAAGGCGGAGGTAGCGGTCCTGCTGCTGGGTTGTTGCCTTCTACGGCCTTCTCCACGTCTCCTGGTGTACTGGCCTGTCTCCTGGTAGCGCCTCCAGGCTCTGGACACTACGCTCACAGACACAGCAAACCTTCTTGCCACAACTCACATTGATGTGCCATCCTACATGAGCTGCACTACCTGAGCCACTTGTGTGGGTTGTAGAGTCCGTCTCATGCTACCACGAGTGTGAAAGCACTACCAACATTCAAAAGTGACCAAAACATCAGCCAGAAAGCGTAGGTACTGAGAAGTGGTCTGTGGTCCCCACCTGCAGAACCACTCCTTTATTGAGTGTGTCTTGCTAATTGCCAAAGATTTCCCCCTGTTGTCTATTCCATTTGCACAACAGCATGTGAAATTGATAGTCAGTCAGTGTTGCTTCCTAAGTGGACAGTTTGATTTCACAGAAGCTTGCTTTACTTGGAGTTATATTGTGTTGTTTAAGTGTTCCTTTTATTTTTTTTAGCAGTGTATATGAGGAACCAGGAGGCAGACATAGGGCTGCTACTGAAGTGAGAAAGAGGGGCATGATGGGTGATGTTTGAGTGCGAATTTGAGCATGGCTTGAAATTAGCTGAATGGGTCATCGAGGCGAACAATAAACGTGGACCTTCCCTTTGCCATATTGAGATGGGGTTTGAAATAATTAAGATAGAACTTGAGAGCTAAGCTGAGCCTAACGAGTGAAGGAGAAAGTTGAAGCAGACTGCCTTGATAGGGAATGGTATAAATTGCTTAGGCCGGAATGCCCCTGATGAGGTGAGGATGGGACATGATAAACCTGACTAGGCCTGGCGGATGCGGACGTGAGCAAGCCCAACAGGCAAAGGGAGAAAATAAGTTATGCTGACAAGCAAGAGGATGGGAACTTGGTAAACCTGACGAGGCGGCGTGGAAGAGTGTGGCCTTACTACTGAGCTAAAAGCAATTAACACAAAACTCAGAGTCTTCTTTTTTCCCAGCCTTCAAGGGGGGAACTTATGTTTCTAACAACACACAAAACATCTTCATCAAAAATTCCAGAAGTTTCCTACTTTCAGTTCTTACATGGCGTTTTTTATACAGATACAAAGCATTGGTGTGTATGGGGTCCTCTTGACCAATCAAAATCATCATACTCATTTACGTAAAACTTTTGGCATCCACAACATTGATTCTCAATCACAGTTCCAGGAATACAAAACCAGCAAAACGTCTGCAGAAAATCAGACTGGTCTACGTGACAGTTACACCATAAAAATGTCATCATTCCGGTCAAAGAAATGTGTCCAATGGGTGATTTTATGCCTTTGCAAACATTATTTTGAGTGCATATGTTGCATTGACTGAGATTTTCATCTACCACGGCTTGCAAATGTGGGGACCAAAAACCTTGATTTGACAACTTCTCTATCAGCTTACTTCTATCACAGTGATCTGCACCATGAGCTTCTGAAATCAGCACTGTTAACAATGCCACTGGTGCCACCAGTGGGCCATTCTGTGATCTCCACAAACCATTTTCATTCAATGTTGCACCTCTTTTTGACCACAAGTGGCGCTCACTGCTGTTTGTTTCTTGTTGAATCAGTATCAAGTCTTCTGGTGTAACCAAAGGTTCCAATGACACAACAGGTTTCAAGATAACCATCTGGCATTGGGATGCCATTTTTGCTTTTTCGTCTCCTGGGTCATTACCTCTTATGACTACCTCATTACCTTTGCAGTGTAACTGACACTTTATTACAGCCAGTTTTGAAGGGAGCATCATTGCATAAATTAACTGTTGAAGCTGCTCTTTATGTAGAACTGGACTTCCATCTGCTCTTTTGAACCCTCTTTGCTTCCAGACAGAAGCAAACAAATAACAATCTCTATGAGCATAAGCTGAGTCCGTGAGAATGTTTGCCACCTTTCCTTTCGCCAGTTTACATGCCTCAGTTAGTGCTTTCAATTCTGCTAGTTGTGCTGAGCATGGTTGCTCACACAATTCAGCTTTTACAGTTTCAAAGTCATCACTTCTTTGTTCAACGATTGCAAATCCTGCATGGTTCCCGAGATGATCTCTGAAACATGAGCCATCAACAAAGTGATTTCTGCGTTCGTCAATGGAGTTGATTCCAAGTCTGGTGTTAGTCTTGTGTATTTCATTGTTTCTGCAACACACTTTTGTGGTTCTCCTTCACAATCGAGGGGAATCATGTTAGCTGGATTTGAGGTGCTGCATCTTTGAATAGTTATGTCTGGATATGTCAGAAGCAGCATGTACTGCAAACATCTTGCCTGGGTTACAACAAACTTCCATGAAGGAGTGTAACAGTACTTTTTTGCCTCTGTATGTGAATGCAAACAAGTGTTGAGAATCTTCAGCTAAAGGGATGCTGAAAAACACGGAACAAAGATCAATGACAGTGAAAAACTGTGCTTCTGGTGAAACAGCGGTTAGCAGAGTGTGTGGATTTGGCACATCTGCAGGCCAATCCTGAACAACCTGATTGATGATCCTTAAATCATGAACCAGGCGATATTTTGATCCATCTGCCTTTCGGACTGGAAATATTGGTGTGTTGCACTGACTGCTTGTTTCCACCAATACTCCTGCTTTTAGTAGTCCTTCAATAGTTCTGCTAATGCCTTTTTCTTCTTCTACCTTTAACGGGTATTGTGGACGGAATGGAAGGTCTACATTTGGTTTCAACTCAACCTTAAATGGGTTGGCCGATTTTACCAACCCCACATCTATATCATCTTTTCACCACATGTGATCTGGAACATGTTTTAGCCTGTCCTCCAAATTCAAATCTCCTTTTGACAACTCTTTTTCCTCAGATGTGTTTGTGTCGAGGGAGGATTTTGGGTCGGACCAAAGTGCAGACAAGAGCTCGGTAGCTGCATCGTAGTTTATTCACCAAAGGCAAAAACGTAACAAAACACTGCAGGTATAAATCAAAGTCAAAATCCAAAACTTACAAAACACTGTAGGTACTAATGGCAAAACGTAGCATAAGATCCAAACGAAGCATAAACAAAGCATAGTCATGGTAGGGAACGGGGTAATGACAAACACAAGGAACCAGCACCCAACAAAGACACAAAACCAACTAATATACTGTGAGAATAACAAAGGCAGATAATCAACGGAACTGAGAACAGGTGCGACAAGGAGGCAGGGAAGCAGCAGGAACAGGTGAAACAAATACAAAGGCTGAAGAAGAGTGAAAGGACTAAACAAACAGAAAACACAAACTAAGCAAGAGAATAAATCAGAGGAGGAAATAAAGAACTAGAATAACTATGAACTAAAGTAAACAAATAAACTAGAGGAGAACATAGAAACAACAACCTAAGAAATAAACAAAGAGCCATAAGGAGAATCTAAATTACAAAATAAACCATCACAAGAACCCATAAAACAAAGTCCAAAATGTCACTCCATGACATAACCCCCCCCCCCTCAAGGTTGGATTCCAGACGACCACTTGGAGACTAAAACATAAGTTCAAAACAACCCGACCAGGGCGGGCGGAGGGGGCCCCAGAAGGAGGGCAAAAGTCCAAAACACAAACCACCGAACCAGGGTGGGTGGAGGGGGGCCTTGGGAGGAGGACCAGAGTCCAAAACAAAAATAACTCCCAATAAACAAAAACAACAAAACCAAAGTCCATAATCTCCAGGACGAAAACAAAAATCCAGGAGGCCGATGATCAGGGGGCCTGCGACGACGAAGCCAACAGCAAAGTAGCTCATGATCCGGAGGCCTGCGACGACGAAGCCAGCGACGAAGGAGCTGATGATCCTGAGGTCGGCAGCGACGAAGTAGCCAGCGAAGTGGTCGATGGTATGGAGACCTGCAGCGACGGAGATGCAGGCGTCTAGGAGGCCAGCAGCGACGCCAGCGATGAAGGAGCCGATGTTTTGGAGGTCTGCGGCGAGGATGCAGGCTGCCTGGAGTCCGGCAGCGGAGATGCCAGGCAAACCCACGAAGCGAAGAGTCAGGCAGTGTATGACGTGGCGAGATCCTCAGAGACTTAAACCTGGCATCCAACTTGGACCGAGACAGAAACCCTGAAGACTTGGCCCTGGCGTCCGGTTCGGACCCAGGCTTAGAATAGTCAGGAGTACGGTCAGTCAAAAAGTCAGTCGTTACATAGTCGGGCAGTGGTGTGTCAGGCTCTGGTGTGTCATGGTGAGTGTCAGGCAAAGAGTCAGGCTGCAGGGCGTCAGGCAAAGAGTCAGGCTCTGGTGCGTCAGGCAAAGAGTCAGGCTCTGGTGCGTCAGGCAAAGAGTCAGGCTCTGGTGCGTCAGGCAAAGAGTCAGGCTCTGGTGCGTCAGGCAAAGAGTCAGGCTCTGGTGCGTCAGGCAAAGAGTCAGGCTCTGGTGCGTCAGGCAAAGAGTCAGGCTCTGGTGCGTCAGGCAAAGAGTCAGGCTCTGGTGCGTCAGGCAAAGAGTCAGGCTCTGGTGCGTCAGGCAAAGAGTCAGGCTCTGGTGCGTCAGGCGAAGAGTCAGGCTGCGGTGTGTCTGGCTCAGCAAAGTCAGGTTGTGGTGTGTCTAGCTCAGCAAAGTCAGGCTGAGAGTCAGGTTGTGAGCTTGACACCTGATAGTCAGGCGCCTCATAGTCTGGCGTTACAGGCAAAAGGTGAGTGGTGCCTGGAACATAGTCAGTCAGTATTTCCAGTAGCACCCCCCAGAGGAAACTGAGCAGGTGCTCTGGACCAGGTCGGGAAGGTAACCCAACCACGGGCTCCTCCGAAGCATGCTGTGGAAGTGGAGGCAGCCCGCCCACAGGCTCCTCCGTGTCGTGACGAGGCTCTGTAGACCCGGCGGCGGCCGGCTGAGGCTCTGGCAGCTTGGCTGCATGCTGTGAGTCCAGTGGCTTGGCTGCATGCTGTGAGTCCAGCGGCTTGGCTGCATGCTGTGAGTCCAGCGGCTTGGCTAAGTACTGTGAGTCCAGAGGCTTGGCTAAGTACTGTGAGTCCAGAGGCTTGGCTGCCTTAACGGCCACGAGAAGAGGGTCGAAGGGACCTCCAGCGGAGAGTGGAGCTGGAGCGTCTAGCCATCCCACAGCAAGAAACTCATCCTGAAGTAATGAGTGCACCAGATCCAGATCCTCTGGGTGATCCATTAGATGGAGCACGAATTTACAGCAACGATTCTTCATATGTTTCCTCTTAATTTCCTCCAGCCCGGCTTCAATCCAACTCGGGGCTGGAGGCTGTACTGGCGGCTGAAGAACAGCAGAGGGCATGACGAGCTCAGGCGCTGCTGCGGGCGTGACGAGCTCAGCTGCTGCTGCTGCTGCTGCGGGCGTGACGAGCTCAGGCATTGCTGCTGCTGTGGAATGCTTGCGGCGCCAGCGACATCTCCGACGAGATGGGGCAGGTTCCGAACTGGGAGAGTGCGCTGCAGGCAACTCTGGCTCCGAAAACGAGAAGGAAAAGTAAACTGGAGCCAGTGACTGACTCCGGGGATGAGGAGAAGGTCTGTGGTGCAGCGGACCGGTACCTGGAAGGGGAATGGCCAGCCTGGAGCCCCAAAACGGTGACCGCTGCTTTCTCTCCTCTGCAGCCTGACGCGAGCTCTTTTCCGCTTCCCGTCTCAGGTATTTCCACAGGGTAATCACACCATTGTCTGCTTGGTCCATCTGGCTGGTTCCTAATGTCGAGGGAAGATTTTGGGTCGGACCAAAGTGCAGACAAGAGCTCAGTAGCCGCATCGTAGTTTATTCACCAAAGGCAAAAACGTAACAAAACACTGCAGGTATAAATCAAAGTCAAAATCCAAAACTTACAAAACACTGTAGGTACTAATGGCAAAACGTAGCATAAGATCCAAACGAAGCATAAACAAAGCATAGTCATGGTAGGGAACGGGGTAATGACAAACACAAGGAACCAGCACCCAACAAAGACACAAAATCAACTAATATACTGTGAGAATAACAAAGGCAGATAATCAACGGAACTGAGAACAGGTGCGACAAGGAGGCAGGGAAGCAGCAGGAACAGGTGAAACAAATACAAAGGCTGAAGAAGAGTGAAAGGACTAAACAAACAGAAAACACAAACTAATCAAGAGAATAAATCAGAGGAGGAAATAAAGAACTAGAATAACTATGAACTAAAGTAAACAAATAAACTAGAGGAGAACATAGAAACAACAACCTAAGAAATAAACAAAGAGCCATAAGGAGAATCTAAATTACAAAATAAACCATCACAAGAACCCATAAAACAAAGTCCAAAATGTCACTCCATGACATAACCCCCCCCCCCTCAAGGTTGGATTCCAGACGACCACTTGGAGACTAAAACATAAGTTCAAAACAACCCGACCAGGGCGGGCGGAGGGGGCCCCAGAAGGAGGGCAAAAGTCCAAAACACAAACCACCGAACCAGGGTGGGTGGAGGGGGGCCTTGGGAGGAGGACCAGAGTCCAAAACAAAAATAACTCCCAATAAACAAAAACAACAAAACCAAAGTCCATAATCTCCAGGACGAAAACAAAAATCCAGGAGGCCGATGATCAGGGGGCCTGCGACGACGAAGCCAACAGCGAAGTAGCTCATGATCCGGAGGCCTGCGACGACGAAGCCAGCGACGAAGGAGCTGATGATCCTGAGGTCGGCAGCGACGAAGTAGCCAGCGAAGTGGTCGATGGTATGGAGACCTGCAGCGACGGAGATGCAGGCGTCTAGGAGGCCAGCAGCGACGCCAGCGATGAAGGAGCCGATGTTTTGGAGGTCTGCGGCGAGGATGCAGGCTGCCTGGAGTCCGGCAGCGGAGATGCCAGGCAAACCCACGAAGCGAAGAGTCAGGCAGTGTATGACGTGGCGAGATCCTCAGAGACTTAAACCTGGCATCCAACTTGGACCGAGACAGAAACCCTGAAGACTTGGCCCTGGCGTCCGGTTCGGACCCAGGCTTAGAATAGTCAGGAGTACGGTCAGTCAAAAAGTCAGTCGTTACATAGTCGGGCAGTGGTGTGTCAGGCTCTGGTGTGTCATGGTGAGTGTCAGGCAAAGAGTCAGGCTGCAGGGCGTCAGGCAAAGAGTCAGGCTCTGGTGCGTCAGGCAAAGAGTCAGGCTCTGGTGCGTCAGGCAAAGAGTCAGGCTCTGGTGCGTCAGGCAAAGAGTCAGGCTCTGGTGCGTCAGGCAAAGAGTCAGGCTCTGGTGCGTCAGGCAAAGAGTCAGGCTCTGGTGCGTCAGGCAAAGAGTCAGGCTCTGGTGCGTCAGGCAAAGAGTCAGGCTCTGGTGCGTCAGGCAAAGAGTCAGGCTCTGGTGCGTCAGGCAAAGAGTCAGGCTCTGGTGCGTCAGGCAAAGAGTCAGGCTCTGGTGCGTCAGGCGAAGAGTCAGGCTGCGGTGTGTCTGGCTCAGCAAAGTCAGGTTGTGGTGTGTCTAGCTCAGCAAAGTCAGGCTGAGAGTCAGGTTGTGAGCTTGACACCTGATAGTCAGGCGCCTCATAGTCTGGCGTTACAGGCAAAAGGTGAGTGGTGCCTGGAACATAGTCAGTCAGTATTTCCAGTAGCACCCCCCAGAGGAAACTGAGCAGGTGCTCTGGACCAGGTCGGGAAGGTAACCCAACCACGGGCTCCTCCGAAGCATGCTGTGGAAGTGGAGGCAGCCCGCCCACAGGCTCCTCCGTGTCGTGACGAGGCTCTGTAGACCCGGCGGCGGCCGGCTGAGGCTCTGGCAGCTTGGCTGCATGCTGTGAGTCCAGTGGCTTGGCTGCATGCTGTGAGTCCAGCGGCTTGGCTGCATGCTGTGAGTCCAGCGGCTTGGCTAAGTACTGTGAGTCCAGAGGCCTGGCTAAGTACTGTGAGTCCAGAGGCTTGGCTGCCTTAACGGCCACGAGAAGAGGGTCGAAGGGACCTCCAGCGGAGAGTGGAGCTGGAGCGTCTAGCCATCCCACAGCAAGAAACTCATCCTGAAGTAATGAGTGCACCAGATCCAGATCCTCTGGGTGATCCATTAGATGGAGCACGAATTTACAGCAACGATTCTTCATATGTTTCCTCTTAATTTCCTCCAGCCCGGCTTCAATCCAACTCGGGGCTGGAGGCTGTACTGGCGGCTGAAGAACAGCAGAGGGCATGACGAGCTCAGGCGCTGCTGCGGGCGTGACGAGCTCAGCTGCTGCTGCTGCTGCTGCGGGCGTGACGAGCTCAGGCATTGCTGCTGCTGTGGAATGCTTGCGGCGCCAGCGACATCTCCGACGAGATGGGGCAGGTTCCGAACTGGGAGAGTGCGCTGCAGGCAACTCTGGCTCCGAAAACGAGAAGGAAAAGTAAACTGGAGCCAGTGACTGACTCCGGGGATGAGGAGAAGGTCTGTGGTGCAGCGGACCGGTACCTGGAAGGGGAATGGCCAGCCTGGAGCCCCAAAACGGTGACCGCTGCTTTCTCTCCTCTGCAGCCTGACGCGAGCTCTTTTCCGCTTCCCGTCTCAGGTATTTCCACAGGGTAATCACACCATTGTCTGCTTGGTCCATCTGGCTGGTTCCTAATGTCGAGGGAAGATTTTGGGTCGGACCAAAGTGCAGACAAGAGCTCAGTAGCCGCATCGTAGTTTATTCACCAAAGGCAAAAACGTAACAAAACACTGCAGGTATAAATCAAAGTCAAAATCCAAAACTTACAAAACACTGTAGGTACTAATGGCAAAACGTAGCATAAGATCCAAACGAAGCATAAACAAAGCATAGTCATGGTAGGGAACGGGGTAATGACAAACACAAGGAACCAGCACCCAACAAAGACACAAAATCAACTAATATACTGTGAGAATAACAAAGGCAGATAATCAACGGAACTGAGAACAGGTGCGACAAGGAGGCAGGGAAGCAGCAGGAACAGGTGAAACAAATACAAAGGCTGAAGAAGAGTGAAAGGACTAAACAAACAGAAAACACAAACTAAGCAAGAGAATAAATCAGAGGAGGAAATAAAGAACTAGAATAACTATGAACTAAAGTAAACAAATAAACTAGAGGAGAACATAGAAACAACAACCTAAGAAATAAACAAAGAGCCATAAGGAGAATCTAAATTACAAAATAAACAATCACAAGAACCCATAAAACAAAGTCCAAAATGTCACTCCATGACAGTTTGTGTCATTAACAGGCACTGTCACCACTTGTGGTTTGGATTTCATCAATGTTTCGCTTACAATCTTAATCATTGTTGCATCCTGTGATTGGAAAAATAGTAGATTGTCTGTTTCTTCCCATTTTATTGTGGTTGCAACTTTCATCATTGGTCCCAAATCTTTGCATGAAAATTTGTATTCACAAACAAGGTTATGTGTGGCACCGATTCCAGAACGTTATACGATTTGGAAATGAAATTATTAGTTTCCACACTTATTGCTGCCCCTTGTGCAAATAACAATGTATTTCGTTGCCAGGTTCACATTTGATCCTTGCGTTTCGCTGTCCCATTTTTCCTCAAACTGTGCTTTTTCAAACATCGTAGAACAGAGAGAAAGACTTGGTCGTGTCTGACAGGCAAGAAGGGGAAGCAAGGATAGGTTTAAACTGAAAAGGCCAACCATCACCAGTTAATGCAGAGGCTCCTACCAAAGAGCTGATAGATCATTGAGCAGAGCACAGAAGGAAACTTTGGGCGGACATATGAAGAGAATGCTGAAGTCGACCAGCGGCCGAGTTGTTGTAGGGAGCTGTGGAAACTCCTTGGGTAGCTGCCCCAATTCTAAATGAGTGACATGAGAACTGACTAAGGGGAAGCTTGCATTGAACAAAGTTTGCCTCACAAAGAAACCAGGAGGTGATCATGGGAACTCCTTCTGGAGTAAGGAAAAGGGGCATGAAGGGTGAGCTGATTTGTGACATTTGAGAACAAAAGAGAACATGGCTTGGAAAGGACAAAACAGGCCATTGAGGAGATCTATGGAAATTAAACATGGACCTATACCTTTGATGTGTTTGAAGTAAAGTTTGAAATGGACTGGATAGAACTTGAGGTCTGAAAAGGCTAAATCTCTAGATGGCACTAATGAATTAGAATGAGAAGTAATTTCGCTTAATCTAAGTAAGCCGTAGAAGGCGAGGAGGAAGGCACTGGAGAGAAGAGATTTGAAATAAGTTGAAAATGAGCGGAGCGAAGGGTCAGAATTATTTTTATTTTTTTTCCTCTTTAAAGAGGGGAAGTGAAATAGATATCTGGGAGTCAGGCTGTGGAATGCAATAATTTGAGATGCATTTGAGAAGAAGTTTAATGGCGTGATGAGTGAAAAGCTTGGTGTGGGCTCAGAAAGATGATCTTTTGGTAAAAATTGTTGCCTGCTAATAGGCTGCAGATGTAGGGGAGCTTGAAACAACAATGTTCAAAACAATGAGTAATGAAAGCTAGAGCTGTTTGAATACGAACCGGGTACGATGGTGTGTTATTAGCAAGGCAAAATTTACAACAGTTTGCTAGGCAAAGGAATGGGGTTTGAAAGTGGAAGGAGCTAGACCTGAGATACAGCAATGTTTGGCTGATTGCGACAAAGGAAGGAGAGAGAGGAATAATCGGAGTAGGGTGAAAGTAGGCTGATGGACAGAGATGATGGAATACCTGAAAATTTAAAACAAGACAGGGCATCAGCAGCTGCATTAGAATAACCTGGAACATGACAGGCCTGCCAGGATTCGATGGAGGTAAGGGCCACGTCCTTGAAATGACCTTACCAATGTTGTCTGTTCATAAATTTTTTCATAAGAGTTTGTTATTCTGCTTCGGTAGTAATGCAGTTAATGCTTATTTGGTGAAAGCACTTAGTCCGGAAAGGTGCTGTAAATCGATTGTCGCAAGCTGAACAGAGCAGTGCCGAGCCGGTCTGCCGAGAGAAAGTGTACACCACGATTATAACGGGAAAAGATATAGTTAAGATGTATCGAAACAGTAAATGATCCTTAGAGCTCGGATGATAAGGGAACAAGGTTGGTATAAATGTTCGAATGTGTAAATGAATATTTTAATATTCTACAGAGCAAACAGGTTTTGTTTATATTTTAACTAGTTTCAATATTACAAGCAAAGTAAAGTCACAGACAATTGAAATATTATGTGTTGCATTATTTTGTTTAATGTTACAGGGAAAATAAATAAGGTGATATTTACAAGTTTAATAAATATACATGGTAAAACAAGGTAAACGATTTCAGGGGAAAATTTGTCAACGATAAAAGGGGATTGTAATAATTTAAGGTAAATAATTCATTTATGGTAAATGATAAGCCAAAAAGGTTAAAAGCAACATATTGTTTGTTACTAAGGTATTACGTTCTTTATATTCTTCTAATGATGATTCTCTAATGATGTGTTCACATGTTCACATGCAAGGCTTTGTCAACAAAGGATTGTGAACCATCCGTTCGAGAGGCCATCTTTTGGACCGGGACTAGATACCGTAAAAACTGAAACGAGTCAGCCGGGAGAAAGACATCACCGTAAAAGAAGGAGATACCATTCCGGTTTGTAAGGAGACTGGAGTGGGAAGCCAGCAGCTTGAGTTGGCAGGGCAGGAGTTCTGGAAGAAACAGAGATAAGAACAAAGAGCGTTCTGATGGCTAAGTGAGCCGCAAGAATCAGAGGTGGCTTTTGTCATAATAAAATTTCAGTGGCGAGAATAAACCAGTCTAGGCAGACTCCTGATTGCATGAGGGTTGATGCAGCTTGGGAGAGAAGGATTTGTGGTATTGATCGGGAAGCCATGTTTGAAATGTAGGTCGATGATGAGGGACCGATGGGATCGAGCTTATTCTATGGGGTTTAAGAGCAGAAGATGTCTCTGAAATGCCTAAAGGCGGCACAAGCTCGCCAAAAGGGAGATTGTTAGTAAGGCAGGGATGAGATGATTCAAACATAGTAGTACAGCCATCAAGGGGAAGCGACACAGTGGTCAACCTCAGGAGATGGTAACAATGAGAGAAACCAGATTAATGAGCTGCCCCTGCAGGATTTTGGAATGCAGATTGAGTGTCGCCAGAGCGAATAAGTGGAAGTGCTGACGTGGCCAAGTTGGAGGCGAACTCCCGGAGAAGCTGAGAAATGGATGATAATGAGCACTGGAGAGAATTCATGAACGGAATGAAGAAAGCAGGGAGGATTGAGGTACAAGCAGAGTAGAATAAGATGTGGAAACCTGGGGTGCCAGATGATCGCTCGGAAGAGAAGCTGCTGCCGGAGACAGCTGGGTGATGTGGCGGCGGGAGCCGGGTTACAGGCAGGACTATCTCGTTGATGCTGAGAAGGAAAATTGAAGCTCGGCGGGAGAGCAGGGAGGTCCCAGGTTGGATTTCCTTAAAAGCGAAGCCTTGAAGGGTGATTGGCTGAGGAGGAATGCAGACTTGACCCTGATTGGTTGGAACGGAGACGCATGATAGAGGCTGACATTTTTTCGGGAGTCCCACGGGTCATGGGATTCCCACGGGAAACCCGCGGGATGGGAGACAGCATCAGTAAAGATCCCGTGATTGGGACGGTACAGGATAAAAAATGAACGGGAGCAGACGGGAGCGGGAGCTAAGCAATAGGAGGGAAAACAAACTAGGATCGATTGTCCTTGGAAATGTAAACTGAGACTTTGTTATAAACTTTAAGAAAAAAAAACTTGGATCGACGCTGCCATTGTGTAGTTTTTTTTCAAGAAGCCTATACTATAATGTGAGTTAAACGAACAACACGACCCACAAGCCAACAGTGCTTCTGCTCGATGTTTTCCACCTGCGTTCAGGATGGAGGGAGCAAACGCAGGTGGAGAACTGGACGTGGTAAAATTGGATTTGTAACGTAAAGTCAGAAATAAGGACTTATCTATTAAACTCATAGAGCTGACAGGAAAGTCGCAAATATTACCGAACTTCAGGAGAGATGAATGTAGCGGTTTTAACATGCAGTCTGCTGCTTGTAAAACGTGTTTAGTCGTAATCAAATTCACCAGTGATTGAGGGCACTTGTAAAACAGATTCTGGATTAAATCAACCCTGCATCTCTTCATTCATCAAACCAAAAGTACCATCATGTGTCAAGTCTCATCTGACCAACAAAATTGCTGCATGTGCACTAAAGATTTAAGAGGTAAGGTACGGAAGCCCGTGAGGGGACATGGGGAAATTTATTTATTTTGCGTCTCCACGCAATACTTTTGCGTTCGGCATTTTGGAACAGCAGCACAGATGACAAACTGCTCATAAAACAAACACTGATATGTGATTGATATGGTTTATTTGTCATATGCAGGTTAACACGCAGTAAACAATGCGATAAAATGCTTAGGATAAGAAGAACCGTTCAAATCACGATAAAAACAAAAACACTAATGGCGTACAAAAAAAAGTACACATCATGCAGCAGTAATAAGCAAACAAAGTGTCACAGATGTGGTTTCGTGCAGTTTTATGGTCCAGAGTTCAGTAGTTTGACAGCTTGTGGATAAAAACTGTCTTTTAGTCTGATTGAAGATAATTTTATTTAAGGCTGATTTCAAAATAAAACTCAATAAATCTCAAAACGGGTGTAGTGTTTGTTTCAATTTTTCAGTTATCTGGTTTGGAAACTATCCCACAAAGTATTGCGAAATAACGCAAAGACTATTGCGTGGGGACACAAAAGAGAAAAAATTCCCCAAGTCCCATCGCGGACCTCGTAGAAAGGCTTCATCAAGGGAAGATATTAAATAAATATGTTGTGAAATAGAAAAAAATTGAATGTACCATTAAATGTACAATTTATTTAATACATCATTAAATATTAAGTGTACCACTAATTACGTCATGTCGTCTTTAAAATTATACTTAATTATTCAGTGGCACATTTAATTGCATAATAGTCCATTTCATGATATAATGGTACATTTATTGTTTCTAATGATGTATTAAATAAATAAATGGTACCTTTAATTTAATGGCACATTTAATGTTACATTTCTTTCATGTTACATTTACTTCACTTATGGGACATTCACAACATTTATTTATTTAATGATGATTTTATTGTATTAATTTTGTCCAGTTTGACCCTCCATTCTTGATGCCTGTATAGGAGGTCATGTCAGAATTTAAATCAGGTGTTCTGGAGCAGACACACATCTAAAACTTACAGAGAAGGGGTCCCTGAGGACCAGGGCTGTGAACCATTCAGGTACAGTTTCTAAATTGTGAAGGTAATGCCTTTTTGGCCTTTTGTTCAACAAGTACAGTTCTCTTACTAGGTGCATTTTTCTTTCGTTTCAGCAACATGAAACATAAAAGTAATGTCATTGTTCAAAGGAAACAGTCACTTAATAAATAAGTAAAATACAACTATGTACATTTTGTTTATTCAACTAAGATAGGCATGGTCTGTTTCCTTGTTTAATATTTTATTATTTCTTCATTATTATTCTTTTTACTTTAACTGGCCTTTACTACAACTAAAAACAGGGACCTAACTGGTCCTTCATAGAAACAAATTGCCAAAAGACTAAATGAAGAAAACAAAAATGGGAGTGGCACAGGAGTGGGAGTCGTTCTGAATGGGAGCGGGACGGGAGTGAATTTACCAGGAGTGGGACGGGACAGGATTTTTTTCGTTATGCTGGCCTGGGATTGGGATGGGACAAGACCTTTTTCTGTGGGAGCGGGATGGGACAGGAGAGAAAATCCACTCCCGTGTCACCCTCTAACGCATGATGGAGTCATAGTACAGAGCCGGTGGTGGAGGTGAGTCTTCCATATTGAATTTTCGTCAAAACTCAATTTCATACAGCGCCGTGTGTAAACTTTGACATTGTCCGCTACTGACAATTTTAAGGCTAATCTGTGAAAGTGCATATTGGAATTCAAAGCTATTGATTTTGTCTGAAATAAAACTAGCCATGTCAGCAAATCTGCACACATTTCTATAATTCTATAATTACAGGGTAGAGCTTTGCCTTGTCATTATTTGCTAAAGTAGCAACATGTGCACACACAGACAATTACACAAACAGAGTAATTTGAATTACACTTTCGGTAAATACAGAATTTATTGTGCAAGTTATATTTCCTGTCTTTCGTCTTCTGTCAGATTATTTTGAAAGTAGTATGTGTCCATTCACAAATGCTTTACAGTGGATGTCAAGTGGCTGTAAGAAAAACAATCTAAGTAAATAAATGTGAAAAAAGAAAGGTTGACTAATTAATAGACGTCAAAGGGGTCAATGGCCATACATTTTTTAAAATAATTTTTAAAGTAACTCTTAATTGTTATTTTATTCAGCACAGCAATAAATACACTAACTAAATAGCTCTTCTATCAAATGTAATTCAAATAAGTGAGGAAACAGTAGACACTGGGCCAAATTGCCTTTCACCCGAAGCAAACCAGAAAACCCACAGTACTGGCTAATCGCGGGATTCTTTCTGTGATCGGCGCCCCCATGCTCCCTGTGTGCATGGATTCTCATGGATAAACAGAACAGGAAAGGGACTTTGGGCTGTTTTGTGTATGAGTAGAGGGTTTTTTTCTGTCCCCCACCACCACATCCTCAGAAAAACCTAGCATGTGGAAGATTCTGGATTTGTGTCTGGGCCTAACTAATTGAGTCCTTTAAAAACCTTCCTGCCCTGACTCCCGGACAGCTTTGCTGCACAAATGCATCCCACACTCACAAAGACACATTCACAAATCCAAGCACAAACACACATGTGCTTCTCTTTGTGTCTTTCCGTGCCAAGCCTAATCCTGCTTTACCAGCTGTAGAAAGAGGGAGACACAGAGAGAGAAAATCTCCTCCCTGCACTCAGTTCCAATTCACTTTTCAATTTCAAGGTGCTTTATTGGCAAGGCTTTGCTTGAGTGATGCCAAGGCAATTAGCAAGAAAAACAATTCTTGCTTTCCAAGCAAAAAGAAAGGAGGAAAAAAAAAACAAATTGGCTCACATGACAAGCACCTCAATCACAAAAATAATAATCAGAATGGAAATAATTTCATTTTGCTTTCCATTAAGTTATTTTTGTTCATTTCATTAATTTCGCAATGGATTCAGTGCAGAGTTTCCATTCCTTATTTTAATTGTGATGACCCATAGAAAGTGCTTCACCTAAATTTGTAAACACACATGAAAACAGAGAAGAGGCAGGAGTGCATGGCAAATGGGTTTCTGGGAAAGAAATTGGACTTCTTAGACCCCAAAAGTAAGTTATATATCTAATTCTAAAAAGAACCTGAATGTGGAGACAGAATCTTTAGATAAATTAAAAGTGCAGTAAAAAGTCACATTTGCATGTGGAGGCTAGAGAGGGGTGAGTACTTAATTCAGTAATAACATTGGAGAATCTTTTGAATATTTTTGATACTGTTTAAAATTAAGTAAATGCAAAATTGTGAGGAAATAAAGAGGTCTGCCTTGGTAATATTTGGGATAACAGGGTCAAAGTATGGCATTTGGTAAAATATGTGAACTATCGGCATTATTAGAACTGAGCTCTCTAGGCTGAATCGCTGGATGGGTTTTGAATAACCCTGGATCTCATGAGGGAAGAAATGAAAAAAAAATACCTATCTGTCAGGCTACAGCATTAAGATCCTAAAATACTCTTAGAATGATATAGGTTAACACAAAAAACAGGCAAGGCTGTTTGCCTATATTCTGTATTTTATCCCAATTTGTCCAATGCAGAAAACTTCTTATGACTATTATTCTTAAAAAAAAACTGGTAATTTGCACACATGCCACAACAGGAGCGTGTATTCGGCTGGTGATTGTTCTCAAAGTGTCTCATCTCTGTAGTAGTGCAGTTAATAGGCTGTTTTTCCCTTACTCACAAAAATGTGGCTGTGATTGGAGGGGGAGAAAAAGTTTTCTCCTAATGCTTCTCCCAAATGATCAGGTTAAACAGATTTTTTTTTTTTTATCTCAACTTATGAGGGTGGTTTTAAAAGTTTCTGTCATATATGGGAACAGTAATAATTTCTTCTGTTAGAGCAGATAGATTAAAAAAAAACTAAGTTGACAATATTTTTTTGAAAGTATCACAGATAGTTGTATTTATTTAGTTTAGCTATATTTCAGTAAAGACAAGATTTTTTTTTTATAATTTAACATAATTTAACCCCATGAATAAAAGGGAAGCCAATTGAAATAATTGTTTACATTTTTGTTTAATTCACATTCATTCAAAATCCCAGCCAATATGCCGAGGACTAATATTCTTTTTTTTTATATGAAATGTTGGACCACTTGTTTGCTGAGTATTGGACTATCTGCATGTTGTTGGACGTCACTGTGCCCCTCCAATGGCATCGGCCATTTTGTACCCAGGACAGCCCGCTCCTACATATCCCATCGAGCATTGCGACTGATATGACTGGGCGTCCCAAGTCTGACGTCACAGGACGCTATATAGGAAGGCGCTCAGGTTTGAAAACTCGCCTTCTGCTAGAAACCGGTCTAGTGACTGAAGCACGCCACTTCAAGAGAAGAGCTCTTTACAGAGTTTCATTCATTCTCTCTCGTTGGACAACAAACAATTCATAACTGAGGTTTTTGGACTAAGAAGGCCAGAGATTTCACTTTGCCGATCGAAGACGTGAGTTAAACACGTAACTGAGAACACGGAGTTTCGGAGAGACGAACCGTTTCATTTCCAAGTCGACTTTGATGGTCAGATCATATTTTTCCTTTTTGTCAAAAAGACCAAAGGACGAAGACTGACCGCTTTCCCTGAAGTTAATTGTGGACGCACAATTAACTTACCCCCACTTTTCCTCACTCGAATTCCCTCGCTCAGGAAGAAGACGACACCAAGTAAAACCCATTTTTTTAATTTAATCTTTTATTTCTTTATTAGGAGGCCTGGGCAGGGTCAGAGGTTGTAGAAGCGATCAGAATCGCTGGTTAGGATCTCATGTGTTCTGAATAATATGTGCATGTAACCTTGCTTGTTGAAACTTTGATGTGTTATGTTGATGTCGGGTTCCGCCGCGTTCCCAGAGCTGTTTGTGTTTACTATCTGAGAGTCAACGCGGGTGCGTTGCAAGACTGGACTGTTAAAATGACCTCATGGTAAAATTCTCCATTTCCCTTTGTCTTCAATCTCACTGTGCTAGCTTGCCGCTAAAAGTTAGAATCCTTTGTGCTCAGGAGTTAGGGGGAAGTTTTATGATCAGAAGACCATAAAGGACAGTCGAAGCTGCGCTCCAACCCCCACCATTCGCCACCACTCATATCCTCATTTTCCTTCGTCTGTAGTACCATAAACTGCTGGTTGATTCAATACATACCCACTACCGTTTGTTGATTTTGCTTATTTAGATGTGTTACCCCTGTGTTTGTAGAATTTTGCATGTTGAGTAGGTGAAAATTAATAAATATTCACATAGATAAAGAGAGAGCGTTTTATGTTTCATTGTGTGCAAAAAGTGATTTGTCAGTCAAAATAAGGTTCAAGTTCCACACGTTTCGGCAGAAACGGTCGATTAAACAGTGACATCTCCGGCAATAGTTATTAATTATTACGGAGTATTCAACGGTTATAATTGTCAGAGGCGTTGAGCCACAATTACAACACCAGAAACATCTCTGGTCTCGATTCATAAATGAGGATTTTTGGTTAAGAAATTGATTTTGTCAGATTATGATTTGTAATTATAATTATTGATCAAGATTAATCAATCAATAATTATAAACCTAACAGAAATTACTCTAAAAAATGCATTCAAAACTCAACTAGTTTTGGACTGAGTTAAGCCCCCAATGTCAACTTTTACAGGGTTTAGTTCACATGGCTTTTTCTTCCCACTGTTGTATGCTGTCCTGTATATGCTCATGAAGGGAAACTGAATCTTTGATGGGTTCCTGTGCAAGATTTTTTTTCACTTATTGGAATTACAATGTTGCTATCAGTTCACTATATCAGATTAAATTATTACATATATAAACTTCATTAAATTTAAAAGGTGTTGTATATGGGGGTGGCATGCTATTAGACTTGAACTCTGACTGTTCTTAATGAATTCGGATTTTAACAAAACATGTAATTACTTTTTTTTTCTCATGAATACTCTAGTTTTGACAATTTTTTGTGTAGTGACGTGTGGCAGCCCAAGATGTTTTAAAAGCTTCAATCTTTACAACAAAATCTTGAATGAAGAGTGAGGGGTTTTCTTTGTTAGTTGCAATTAACTGAATACAAAGACAAGATTTGGAAATTCTGGTCTTTGAGCGAGGAAAGATATGTTACTCTTTTCATTCATTTACCTTTATTTCATTATATATCTAATTATACATCTTATTTACAGTAAGTTAAAATGTTCTTAATTATTAAGTGACCAAATTTTTCTATTCTGAAATTCTGGTCTGAACTGTTGACAGAATCAGCAACAATTATCTGGCGGGCTGTGGATTTGAACAATTCTCAACTGATACTAAAGAGTCCAAAGCAAGCCAAGAAAATATCATTGCGCCACCAGTAGCTTGAATGGTCAATACAAGGCAGGCTAGATCCATGCCTTCTTATTATTTTTGCCATTCTCAAGCTACCATCTGAATGTTGCAGCTGAAACAGAGACTCACTGGAGCAGACAACAATTTTCAAATCTGTTGTTCAGTTTTATTTAACTGTGTGGGGAGGAGAGATAAGGTTAGTATTTTATCGGGGATGATTTGTAGGTGTTAATCAGAAGTGTATGCTCCTATTCGTAAGTAATGATTTTTGGTTTAGAAATTATTTTTTTTCTGAATTATGATTTTTAATTATAATTTTGATAAATATTAATTCATCAATAATCATAATCCTTACACTGGCATTTCTGTAAAACCCTCTGCTGCTACAGCGGATGCTGAGCAACTTTTATTGACACATCCTTTTTACTATTAATGCCAAATGTAAATATCTTTGGGTTTCTTTTTTCTCTCTGTATCAATTTACTGTTAATGTCTTTTCTTTTATCTGCTCATCCTGAACCTGGTTCTGTTGGAGGATTTTATTCTGTTTAAGAGGGATAAATCTTAACAAAATCTTTGGATTTTCTTGAATAAACACATTTTACTAAGTAGCCTGCAACTGGTTGCATGAAATTGCACTTATATTGGATAGAATTAGATTATTTAATATTGGGTTAAATATTAATATACATTAGCTGCTGTGACTGGAATGAATGGATTAAAAATAATTGGATTGAAACTAGTCTTTCAGTCAAATAGTCTTCTAATGAACGTTCTGTGCATGAGTTTTATTTGAAGTTAAAGCTACTTTCTCCATGCAAAAATAACACAATTAATTATCCCAAGCAACAACAGAAGAGGTTAATGTAAAGATATCGAATGCTTTTGTCCATGGAAAAGACTAAGTAGTAATCCTTACAGGGCATAAATGGGTAAGATCAATATGTTTACTTTCAGGCTGCAAATATTACAGTTCTTAACAAGATCATGTATTTCGAACAATGCTGTCAAAGCCCTGGAGGTGACAGTTTCATTGTGTAATCTGAAATCATCAGGAAAAATACTGTCTGTGTTTGTCTGACTAAATTGAGTTTGAAATTAAGCAAATCAACTTGAGAAGCACAGAGCATATTAACTTTTTCTAACTAGCAATCCATCTTAAAGTCATTGCTCGGGTTAAATCTGCATTATCAGCCAGTACGTCACAAATATGATCTGAGGGGGATCCGGCGTTGGGTGGTATGTTGGACTGAGGTACTGTTTACTCAGGGCCCACTGGAGTGAGGGGCCCTTAAATACCATATAATGAAGAATTGTCTGTTGCATTTCTTAAATTTGTAATTAATGTCATAATGAAATTTACTTAAATTCATTCTGGCTGAATAAAATGATTAAGAGGCCGAATTTTGCATTTATCACATGGATGGATGTTTTCTGAGGCACCTATTCAACCGTGGTGCAAAATGGTTTGTTTCATACCCGCATTTGGTTGATTTAACTGAGTCACTTATTGAGTGATCTGACAGCAAGAAGCAGGAGGCAGCAAAGAGTTGGTAAAATCACACAGTCAAAAAAGACAGCAAAAATAATTTATTTATATCAATATTTTACCTTTTTCCTAGCGATTGATTATAACATATGTGCCATTGTGCCTTTTCTCCTGTGCTTCTGATGCATCCGCCCTGGAGGGTGTGGCCTAGCCCTTGCTTATTGTCAGACTTATGCCACCTTCCTCATCAGCCAGTCTGTATTTAAGAAGAAGCCAGAATGACCTTGAAGGCCTGGGTATCAGCCCATAATGGTAATCCACCTATTCCTTCTTGCTAGCGCACTCTATATTTAACTGTAATTTGCGCTTGTACTGTTCTGTGTTTTCTAGAGACTCTTTCTTGTAATTTCATTTAGCACCTGTTTGGAAAGATTTTAACATGCCAAAAAAAAAAACAGAACTTACAGTTACCTTCCCGGAAACTCACCTTCTCCATAACCACTTCCTGGTTTTTCCGTCTTCTTATGTGGAAAGGTGCCTTCACAAACAGCAAGTTAAAAACAAGAGCTACTTACTTGGAAACCGACCTACCCATTGACCACTACCTGTTAGCTCCTCTTCTCAGGTCTATGCTCCCATTTCATGCTTCTGGGTCACCCTCCTACTTAGCAAACCACTTTTCACTCTGAGTGTACATACCACCTTACCTTTCGGATCAGTACCCCCTAGAATCAGTATGGTCTCCTCTCTGAGCTCACCTTGGTCTGCACTCTCAATGCTCAAAAAACATTAAAATCAGTGGGTTTCTTCTCATCTCAGGATTTTAAAGATGGCACTTTTATTTGATTGTGACATACCTAAAAAAAACCTGTAATTTTAATACCAAATAATCTGGCAAGATTTTACAAAATGCTGACTGGTAGGATTGGTCACATGAAAAAAAGGAGGTAAATAATCCACATTTTGACCACAATCAATGGTCAGTAAGACAGGTTATATTATTATGTCATTCTGTTGCTGCATCAGAGTCCAATTTTATGACTTATAAAAACCATTTGATCATAATACCTACAAAAATTCCCTGCATTTCCTGCCTAGTGTGATAGACCCTGATCTCTATTGCTCTTGTGTTAGATGCTTTGCTGCCATGATTGGTACCACTCTATTGTCCTTCAGTGCAGTCTCATGTCTTCTCGATATCTGCCACATCGTCTGTTGTAAAAAATGTAGCTTTACAACAGAGACAGCACAGAAAGCCTGAAAAATACCAAGGGCTCAAAGTGGAAAAAGATAAGTTGTGGACAGTGGTGCCAGTGGTCATTGGTGCACTGGAGCTGTAATCCCCTGTAACTCCTTGAGAAACATTGTTCGAATCACGTGTCCCTCAGTTTCAGAGACATCAGCAGTGGATTCCTCATCATGTACACATGATGGCACTGAGGACGTGAGTTATTCAATTTACATACAACCATCTGGAGTTGACTGTAGGAGTGCAAGTTACACATGCATCTAGAAACTCTCTTCATTGTATGTTAGTCTATCAATTTTGCTTTGATGGTCTCTCTGCTACGGAAGCCCTGAATGACAAGTGAGAACAAAAATCTAGACTCAAATATTTCTACTTTTTTTTTTTCCTGTTCTGCCCTGAAAGGCAAGTGAGATTTTTTTGTTGTTGTTGTGGTTGTTCTTGTAACCCTTTGATCAATACCTGCAGGGTTAAACACCGATGGTCTTTTGCTGCATGATTATTGTGAAGGCGTGGTAAGGCATATTCGTCACATCTTTTTCGTTTTCACTGTTGCACTTGGTGGATTGTTTGGTGTGTGAAAGCTCTCTCACTTGATCTAATTTCTCTCTACTGTGATATCTCTTACTTGTTCTAATACATTAGCACGTTAAAACACATACTTTCTGTTGCTGCATTTAACGTTTGGGGACTCTCTGTGTCTTACACGATTTTTCAAGTAGTGGTAAGGGGTCCCTAGCTTAGCAGTAGCTTTAACTCCACCATGGCTACCCGTTCTGCTGTTTCTCTCTCTGAGTCTCGTCCTCTCTCCTACTCGCTGTGTCAGATGTTCAGTTATTCCTCTGCCTCCTTTAGTAATATTGGTATGTGTAATAAATGTAGCATTTTTGTAGCTTTGGAGGTGAGGGTGTCGGAATTGGAGTCCCGGCTCCGCGTTGTTGAAAAACCAGCAGATAGCCGAGGCCACCGAGGGTAGCTTCCCGGAGTAGTCCTTCAGCAGAGCTCGCGCAGCCGGGGCCTCAGGCTGGCTGGGTGACGGTACGTAGAAAGCATAGTCCTAGATCCCTGCCCACAGGTCAAGTTTATCTGTTCTTTCTTTCTAGATGAAACAACTTAAGGAGCTACATTAAGATTTACTTTTCCTTCCCATAGAAAGTACTCCTGGATCAGTGCTTCTGTGTTCTTTTTGTGTCTCTGCTCTGTTCTCTCAAACCCCCAGTTGGTCGTGGCAGATGGCTGCTCACACTGAGCCTGGTTCTGCCGGAGGTTTCTTCCTGTTAAAAGGGAGATTTTCCTCTCCACTGTTGCTACATGCATGCTCAGTATGAGGGATTGCTGCAAAGTCAACGCCAGTGACTGTCCACTGTCGCTACATGCTCATCCAGAAAGAGTGAATGCTACAAGTCTCTGACTCGATGCAATCTGCTGGGTTTCCTTAGATAGAAAAACTTTTTATCCAATTTGAATAAATAACTCAATCTGACTGCACTGTTCAATGGTTAGGATTAATTGGAATGTATGTACCTGGCTTTTGTGAAGTGCCTTGACACAACATGTGTTGTGAATTGGCGTTATATAAATAAACTGAATTGAATTGAATTAATACTCGGCACTGCCACTAGAGGCAATGGAATAAAACCAGCAGCCCTCACTAACAGCTGTATTGTTCAAATGAATAGTCAAAGGGCTGGTTTCCAAGAACCAATGTCCCCTTTTCTAAATGAGATTGTGGTAAAGTAAAATAAATTACAGCAAAAGCACATATGCTGTGTATTTGTTGGGCATACTATGTTGTTATAATACCAATATTGGATATTCATGTGAGATATAGAATTAACTACAGCATTAATCAAGGATATCTCTAGGACAAATGGCCATAACCACCATGAATGCTCTTTCTTGGGACTAAGATTATATCTTGCAAATGGCCTTAAAACTTACTGTCAGTATATGTTTATCATAACCTCTCACAATAAATTAGAAAGGGGTACGATTATTTACTAGGCACAATATGAACCATTTATTGATTTACACATGTTTTTATTTGTTTATATATTTATATTTTGGAGAAAACAGTTCAATAAAAACTCATTTTGAAAAATATTTCATTTTATCTGTCAACAGAGTGAGAAATACATGTTGGTTTATCTTTTTCTTGTCTCAAGCATGGAAAGGCAAGTGGAGAAAAAAACTTTCTGTTGTCTTATTTTCAAAAACTTTTTTTTTTTTTCCTCTCAAGCCCAGAGAGGCAAGTGGGCCAAAAAATGTCCTCCATTTTTTCTAAGTGTGTATTTTTGTAATACCCCTTCTGTCTACTAAAAAGGGCTGGCACAGCCAGCCAGCCAGGTGCAAGTGAGTGTGGAACATTATATTTTGTTTAAAATGTTTTTTTAGCTGACAATTTTACCTTAAAACACCATATAAGGCATACATTAGGCCTTTGCGTCTCCGAAACCACTGTAGTAAATCTAAAAGAAGGCTGTTTGTTTTTTTTTTTTTTTTGGTTCTGCCTTTGAAAGGCAAATGAGAAAAAAATAATCAAGATTTAAATATTTCTAAGTTTTGTTTTGTTTTCTGTCCTGCCCTGAATGGCAAGAACAAGGTAGAACAGAAAAAAAAAAAAAAAAAAAACAGAAATATTTTAATCTAGGTTTTTTTTGTTTTTGTATTTTTTCTCACTTGCCTTTCAGGGCTTCCGTACTCTCCTTATTGTGGCAGAGAGAAAGTTATAAAAGCTAAGACAGAAAGGCAAAAAAGGCAGGAAAAGACAGTGAGAGGTTCAGTAATTCTGGTAAATACAGTTCTCTAAATATACAAGTTTAACTAAAAGAACATTTTTCTTGTCATGAAAAAAATCTGTGAGAGAGATATCGGACAAGTAAACATGGGAGTCTACCAAGATGGTTTATAAATAGAACTCAAAATTTAAATGGTATTTAAAGGTTGGAGTCAAAGAAGTGACCATTTTGAGAAATTCAGCAGGTGCAAGAGTACGAGAAGACAGTCATTAGTAAAACAGTGTTTTCTGCACTGTAACAAAACCTAAATGTCATCTGTGGAAACACAGACAAACCTATTATGGTCCAAGGGACCAGAATAAGTCTGGTCCAAACTGAAGCTGAAAAGGTTGTACATTAGATATGGGCAGGGCCTCTATTTAAAGTGTATGTATGGAGTGAGGGGCCTCAACATACCATCATGCTGACATAACCTTACCATTTTCTTCATATGATAAAGTGGTATAGAGTTATCCAGCTGAGTTTCCCTAATGGCTAATAATAATGTCAACTTGTGAGAGACCTGGAGCTCAGGTGGCTCAAATGGCTTGTGGTATAGGGTTGACAGTACAAACACTAGATTCAATGGAGGGACAGCTGGCCTCTGGTAGTAGGGAGTAACACAATTTACACAGGTGCCAAAATAAAACTAGGACATACAATCCCTGAGGTACATGTGTCTTCCTAGAATTAAAGCTAGAAAATCTACACTGACATTCACTTACATGCCCAGGAACATCATGGACTGAGAGAGCAAATGCCAGCTAGTTGTCCATGTCACTTAATATGGATCGATGAAAACTACACAGTTTGAGCATGCATGATTGAAAGCACTATAACCTAAAGTAAATAGATAAACCAAGCATTTTTGCAGCCCATAAACAAAGTTGAGTCACAACAATAGCAAGTAACCTTACATTATGTAGGTCAATCTCATCCCACAAAGAGCTAATGAACCCGTTGAGTCATGGTAAAAAACTGGGATAGGATGCTGTTGGAAGATTTGAACATGAATTATCATTGCGTAGTTTAAAAATGTTCTTTGCTTTGTTTAAAAAGTTGCTTGCCTGAGATCCTACATCATATGGATATCAAAGGAGTTTTAAAGGATAGGTCAATGCCGTTACATTTCAGATCACTTGACTTTTGGCTTTCTTTGCATCATATTAAGAGTTGCATTTTAATACATTCGAATGTTATTGGAACGTTTTTTTAAGTAACGCAGAGAGGTAGATTTCTAGTATTTATTTATGTTCATTTTAATGATTTTGGCGTGCAGCTAATGAAAATGCAAAGTTGTGTTTCTCACATAATTTTATTGCTTATTTTTTCTCCAGATTCGGGAGTCTTGATTTTCCTGAATGAAATTACTAATTCACTTTTATCTGAGTAGAAGACTTTGGAGCACTGTGGAAAATAGTTTTTTTTTTTTTTTTCTTCTCTGTCATTGTTTTCGGAATAGATCTTACCCACATATAGAAGTACACTCCGGAGAACGAAAATCAGTAAAATAATGTTTTATTGTGCAACAAGTAATCAGAAACATGAATGAGTGAATCTCCAACTGTATGGAAGGAAGGGGAAGAGAACTGGAGAGACAAGGAACGTACGTAGAAAGCATAGTCCTAGATCCCAGCCCACAGGTCACCACCAACCCGTCTGCGTTTCTAACAGGTTTTCCCCGCTCAGCGACACACCCGCTGAGAAGCCAACTCTGGAAATTGGCAGCTCCATAGTCAGAAACGTGGCACTAGAGACAGCAGCGACCATAGTCAAATGTCTGCCAGGGGCCCGAACGGGCAACATCAAATCCTACCTGAAACTGCTGGCTAAGGATAAGCATAAATACCTTAAGATTGTAATTCACGCTGGCAGTAATGACACCTGGTTACATCAATCGGAGGTCACCAAAGTTAGTGTTGCTTCGGTGTGTAAATTTGCCAAAACAATGTCGGACTCCGTCATTTTCTCTGGTCCCCTCCCTGATCTGACCAGTGATGACATGGTTAGTCTCATGCTGTCATTCTTCCAAAATAACATTGATTCTATTAAAAAGAAAATCGTTGACATACTCCCGAAGATGACTACTTCATCCTCAGCAAGTTAGACAACATTGGAAGTAACTGTAGAACCTGATCTGTGTTTGGACTGCTTTGATCCTATGTGGAGCTTCCTGAGTTATCAGAAATATTAACACATACAAGTTGAAGGCTTACATGAAGCTATGTGCTCTGGGCACATTATTATTATTATTATTGTTATTGTTTAGATTTGTTCTTTTGTATTGTATTTTTGGCTTAAGCTTTAGTGTTTGTGTTTAGTGTTGGTTACATTATTTTTTTGCCTGCTTCCTAAGACGGCGTTTGTCTTCGCCAGCCTATACATAGGCTGGATTTTGAGCACTCTGTCTGTCCATTTCTATCTCTCTCGTTGCGTTCTCTCTTCCGCCTCGCGTGTGCGCGCTCCCAGCTGGTTGTCAGTACTGCAGGCTGCAGCAGCATCTTGCCATGCGGTAGCTTTTGATGGTAGCTTTAGCCCTTTGTTCTGATTTTGGCCTGAGGGGACTGGTTGTCCTGTTTTCGTTTTTATTTTCTTTTGGGATTTCTTTTTTTCTTAGTTTGGTGTTGGTAGTGGCTTCAACGGCCCTGTATAGGGTTGGCCCGCTGCCGCACCTGTTGATTCTGTTTGGCCGGCTCATCAGGTCCATCTTTCTGTTTGTACTTTTGGGTTTGTTTGTGGACATGGGGAGGCATAGGTTCTAAGTTTGTTCCTTTTTTTTTAGGAAACAGCAGTTAAAAGTTCCAGTCTTTGTGTGATTTCAGGAAAGTCTAAGAAGAAACAAAGTAATTAAACAGAATGTTTGAATCCGTATTTTGTCTTCATGTCCTCAATAAATATGTTGTGACCTTTTTCTTTTTGGGCCGTAACAGTATGTTAGACCCAATCCCAACCAAATTATTTAAGGAAGTGTTCCCTCTGATTACCACTCCCATTTTAGATATGATTTTAGATTAATGTATCCTTAGTAAATGGCTATGTACCACAAGCTTTAAAGGTAGCTGTAATTAAACCTTTGCTTAAGAAACCTTCGCTTGATCGAGATGATTTAATAAATTACAGACCTATATCCAATCTTCCATTCTTATCTAAAAATTCTTGAGAAACTAGTTGCTAATCAAATGTGTGAGAATTTACCCAGCAATGACCTGTTTGAAGAGTTTCAGTCAGGTTTCAGAGCTCATCATAGCACTGAAACAGCTCTGCTGAAAGTCACTAATGATATTCTTATGGCCTCAGATAATGGACTCGTGTCTGTTCTGGTTCTGTTAGATCTCAGTGCTGCATTTGATACAGTCGATCATAATATTCTCTTAGAAAGGCTGGAATATGCTGTAGGGATCGGGGGAACAGCGCTAGGCTGGTTTAAATCTTATTTGCCCAACAGATTCCAGTTAGTTCATGTAAATAATAAATCATCTTTAAACTCCAGGGTTAATTGTGGAGTACCATTGGGTTCAGTACTTGGACCAGTTCTATTTACTATATATATGTTTCCAAGAGTAAAATTATCAGGCAGCATAGAATACATTTTCACTGTTATGCTGATGACACTCAGCTTTACTTATCCATGAATCCTGATGAGCCCAACCAGTTAGATAGACTACAAGCATGTCTTGAAGACATAAAAACTTGGATGACTTTAAATTTTCTGCTTCTAAATTCAGACAAGACAGAAGTTGTCGTCTTTGGACCGGAGTCTTTTAAAAAAAAAGACTGCTTAATCAATCACTTAACCTGGATGGCATTAAATTGACCTCCGGTAATAAAGTAAAAAACCTTGGTGTTATTTTTGACCAGGACATGTAATTTAAATCCCATTTTAAACAGGTTTCTAGGATTTCCTTCTTTCATCTCTGGAACATTGCCAAAATTAGAAATATCCTGTCCAGGAGTGACGCTGAAGTACTAGTCCATGCATTTGTTACTTCAAGGCTGGACTATTGTAATTCATTACTATCAGGATGTCCACAAAATGCAGTTAAAAGCCTTCAGCTGATTCAAAATGCTGCAGCAAGAGTTCTGATGAAAATTAAAAAGAGAGATCATATTTCTCCTACTTTAGCTTCCCTTCATTGGCTCCCTGTTAAATAGAATTTAAAATTCTCCTCCTCACATACAAAGCCCTTAATGATTTAGCTCCATCATACATCAGAGATCTGATTGTTCCATACGTTCCTAACAGAGCACTTCGTTCTCAGACTGCAGGTTTACTGGTGGCTTCTAGAGTCTCTAGAAGTAGAATGGGAGGCAGATCCTTTAGTTATCAGGCTCCTCTCCTGTGGAACCATCTCCCAGTTTTAGACCGTGAGGCAGACACCCTGGCTAGGTTTAGGGCTAGGCTTAAAACTTTCCTTTTCGATAAAGATTATAGTTAGAGTGGCTTAGGTTATCCTGAGCTATCTTCCTTATTTTTTACCTCCGTCTTCTTCCCTCCCTGTTGGATGGAGTAAGGGGGAGTTAGGTTTAGCCTAATCCGGCTCAGTTATGGATGAGGTGCAAACACACCCTCCATTTCTGCTACCTGTATGACCCCCTCTCTTTTCCAGTGGTTATGGTCAATCTGACAGAGAGAGGTATCCCAATCGTTGTGGATTTTAGTATAGCAATGGCCATCAGTGGGCTCTAGATGGACAAACTGTCTACTTTTAAGGCTAGGCATAAAACTTTCCTTTTTGATAAAGCTTATAGTTAGAGTGGCTTAGGTTCTCCTGAGCTATCTCTGTGGTTATGCTGATATAGGCTTAGGCTGCTGGAGGACATAATGGCCACTTTCACCCTCTTCGCTACATTCTCACACTACTCTCCAATTTTGCATTATTTGCTGTTATTTCAGCTTTTAACTTTGTTCTGTCTTTTTTCTCTTCCTAGAAGCTACACCTGGCCTGACTCTGTGTCTACCTGTGACACCTTTCTGGAGAGGGGCACCATCTAAGCTTCTGCTGGCAACAACTCAATGCTCACCCTCTACCAATGATCCACATGGCCCTGTCTTTCAGTGTTTAACCCTTTCTCTCTCCTAGACATGGCAATTGACTGAGCTTTTACTGTGGCTATCTCTATGTGCTCTCTATCAGATTCTAACCTTGAAATATGGCTGAGAGTTTATCTGTTCTTTCTTTCTAGGTGAAACGACTAAAGGAGCTAAATCCATTAACATTTACTTTTCCTTCCCATAGAAAGGACTACTGGATCAGTGCTTCTTTGTTCTCTTTGTGTCTCTGCTCTGTTCTCTCAAACCCCCAGTCGGTCGTGGCAGATGGCTGCTCACACTGAGCGTGGCTCTGCTGGAGGTTTCTTCCTCCAGCAGAAAAGGGAATATTAACAGAAAGCACTAGGGAAGCATTAGGGATCACCGGCTTTATTTGAGACACGTGGAACGTAGGATGTATGCGAAAACTTGCAGGTAGACAAAGGCGAACCGCAGAGGGACTGACTACAGTCTCTATCTCATAGGGTCCAATGAAATGAGGCGAAAGCTTTCGGGACATGGACTTTAGGGGTACATCACGTGCTGACAACCATACCTTTTGTTCAGGCTGGTACTCAGGTGCAGGACGGCGTCTCTGGTCAGCGAAACACTTGTTTTGATCAGCAGTACGGTGAAGAGCTTGGATGGTTGAAGACCAGATAGATTTGCAGCGGTGGACATGCTGGTGGACTGAATAAACCGTAATATCCTTCTCGTCGGCAGAAAACAGGGGTGGCTGGTAACCAAGGGAAACCTCAAACAGAGATCGAAGATACGTGCAAGTTGAGTGCATACTCAACCCAAGGTAAATGGGAGCACCAATCTGTGGGATTTGTAGATGTGAGGCAACGTAATGTGGATTCCAGTGGCTGATTTAATCTATCAGTTTGGCCGTTGGACTGAGGGTGATAACCAGAAGTCAATGAAACTTTAGCTCCAAGAGCTAAGCAAAACTGTTTCCAAACCTGAGAGATGAACTGTGGACCTCGGTCGGACAGAATGTATTGAGGGATTCCATGTAAACAAAAAACATGTTTCGTGAGTAATTTAGCAGTTTGCAGAGCTGACGGAAGTTTTCTGAAGGGAATGAGATGGCATGCCTTAGAGAATCGATCAACAATCGTGAGAATGGTTGTCATACCTGAGGAGAGTGGTAGTCCAGTAACGAAATCCAATGCAATGTGAGACCAGGGCCGATTAGGAATGCTGAGGGGTTGGAGAAGACCTGCAGGTGGCTGGTTACTTGATTTGTTTCTAGCACAGGTTGTATAAGCCTGAACAAACTCCCTTACATCCTTATGCAAGGACGGCCATCAAAACCTCCTCTGAACCAATGCTATAGTCCTGCTTACCCCAGGATGAGCCAAAAATCTGGCTGTATGAAGCCAGTCAATGAGTCTGAAAAGGACTTGAGATGGAACATACCGTAGATGCGGTTGGATGGTCCAGTGCCAGGGTCAGGTACCTGTTGTTGAGCCCTAAAAATAGTGTCCTCTATCTCCCACCTGAATGCCCCTATCGTCCAGCTGGGCGGCAGGATGGGAGCTGGTTCCTTCACCGAATCATCAGTGGCAAACTGTCTGGAGAGGGCATCAGGCTTAGCGTTCACTGATCCGGGCCTGAAAGAAATGCACAAATCAAAACGAGAAAAGAATAAAGACCACCGAGACTGATGTGGGTTGAGTCTTTTTGCAAATTGAAGGTAGGGCAGGTTCTTATGATCAGTCCAGACTTGGATGGGATGCTCGGCCCCCTCTAGCCAGTGGCACCACTCCTCAAGGGCTAGTTTTATACCTAGTAGTTATCTGTCCCCCACAACCTAATTTCTTTCAGCAGTGCTGAACCTGCGGGGAAAAAAAGCACACTGATGGAGTCTCCCATCCTCAGAGTTCTGCGACAATACAGCTCCAACACCGATGTCCGAAGCATCGACCTCCATGACAGTTTTGAAAAATCCGGATGAACTAAGATGGGGGCTTGAGAGAACTTCTCCTTTAAAGCCTGAAAGGCTGCTTCAGCTTTAGATGATTAGGAAAAGGTGATCTTGGAGGAGGTTAATGCAGTAAGAGGCGCAGCAGTCAGACTATAATCTTTGATAAATCGTCTACAAAAGTTTGTAAATCTGAGAAAACGCTGTAATGATTTGCGAGAGTCTGGCACAGGCCAATCCAGGGCTGCTTTGGTCTTTTCTGGATCTGAACGTACCTGTCCACCCTCAAGGATGTATCTCAAAAAGGTGACGGAAGGTTAATAAAATTCACATTTTTCGGCCTTCACAAACAGGCGGTTCTCCAGAAGACGCTGAAGTACTTGGCAAATGTGTTTTTGATCCTCCTGAATGTCCTTTGAATAAATCAAAATATCATCCAAATATACGAAGACAAAAATGTTCTCTGAGAATGTCAATGACTAAGGCCTGAAAAACAACAGGAGCATTACATAGTCCAAATGGCATGACCAAGTACTCAAAATGACCCAACGGTGTCTTGAATGCCGTCTTCCACTTATCCCCCTGGTGGATCCTGACAAGGTGATAAGACAGGGATTCATTAATATAATCCTCCATTGACTTTTGTTCTGGGCGAGAGATGTTATAAAGTCTGCTAGAAGGCAAAGGGGCACCTGGCAGAAGATCGATCACCCAGTCATAGGGTCTGTGAGGTGGTAGAGAAAGGGCCCTGTTTTACTAAAAACTCCCTTTAAGTCATGATATTCTGATGGCACATGAGATAGATCTATTACTTCATCCTCATTAGCCTGCAGGGGAGAGCTCGGGGAGAAGGCTGACTGGAGACAAGATGAATGACACTTAATGGACCAGGACTCAACACGACACTTAGACCAATCCAAATAAGGGTTATGTTTCTGTGACCAGGGAAAACCTAGTACTATGGCGCCTTGGGACACTGGAAACACAAAAAAAGATATTGTTTCCCTATGATTGCCTGACAACAAAAGTTCTAATGGCTTGATACGCTGAGTTATTTTCTGCAGCTTCTTCCCGTCTAAGGCTAAGATGGAACATCAATTCCTGCCTTGATAACCAACTCAGAGTTTATCAAATTCTGCTCGCATCCTGAATCGGGGGACCTTAATAGTCTGTGAGCTGTGAGTGGTCCACCAACACCCCCCCTCCCCTCTCATTTACAGTTGGTGGACCCTGTCTGTTTAAATTCCTTAACAAAATCCTCAAAAGAACAACCAAAGTCTCTGCAATCAGAGAACTGGACTTCAGCCCACTGTAAAGCCTTGCCTGACAATAAACCAATAATGTAAGAAATCTTCACATCATCATGGGGAAAAGAACGGGGAGAACAGTTGAAAACTAAGTTACACTGGAGCAAAAATCCTTTGCAATTACCCACCTCACCAGAAAACGTTTTGGGGTTAGGGGAGGTGATGTCACGAGAATGAGGTCATCACCATGGTTCGGGTGATGAGCATTTCTCTGCTTTTTTTCCCTTGTGCGGGGTTTTGGATTGCAGAATAAATATGTCAGGAGAGACACCTGGCTGGCACCCCAGAAAGAATGTTTCAAACTCTGATTCCATAATACCGCTAAAGTGTGGTAAAGTATTACCTCCAGCCACAGCTTGTGCCTTGTGAGTCTCCCTTCAAATTCTTTAGTGGGCTTTGGTTTGGTCTTCTCAAGCTTGATTGTCCCTGTGGCTTGTGCAGCTTTTTCTGCCTAAAGTTTTCCCTCGACTCAACTTTCCAATATGGTTGGATACAGCATCTTCTTTGGTAACATGGCTACAAGTTGATATTTTGCATTATGTGTGCCCTGGATTAATAATTCAAAAAATCCTCTAAAGGGCATAGTTTATACTGGCAACTTATATGCTATATGCACATAGCCATATTGGAAAGTAAACTCAAGTCTGCTGGGCAAGCTCTGACGTTCCTAGTAGGAATTCAAACTTCAGGGGGCGTTCTTATTGTTTATGTGGCTGGGAACCCAGAAAATCACACTTCCACACAAAATAAAATAAAATAAAATGAAAGGTAGATCTTTCAATGATTACACTTCTCTCTTGTAGAACCAGCTCCCAGATAAAATTAGTTAGACTCTCTATGTACCTTTTAAAGTTAAAGCTTTTCAAAGCTTTTCACATTTTGCTATCATTCCACCGCATAAAAGATAGGTTCAAGAATTAACATATTCAGTCAACAATTAAAGTTATGAATCTTCATTAACTTTTTCAAAACCTTCCGAATATCTAAATAAGCCAAATAAATTAATACATATTGGAGAGACTTGAATATGAACAGGCATCAGACAAACCTTGGAGCACAACACTTATCACGGTAATAAAGAGATTTTTGGTTGCCACATGAAGCTTTTATTGTTTCTTTGCATAGAACTAAAAATCACACACCTGAAAACACACCTACACAAATTTTTTTTAAAGTATTGGTAGTGATATGGCGGAAAAAGAAGGAAAATAATAATTGTAGACACAAAAGGAAATGTAATCTTTTTTTTATATGAAACTATATTGTTGTGTATGTAATATATTAAGAGCATTCTACATAGAAAAACAACAGGGAACATCTGTGAGGGAACCAAGGTTTTGTGGAACAGAAAGAAAATAATCATTTATGCTATCAAAACGTTAATACAAAGAGATATGCATTATTTGGGCTTAAAGGTATTTAAATCACCTCTTGACTTCACTGAATCATCATGGACATCAGGTTTCCCACAAATGTAAGAGGGAAATGAGTTGGAGTTAATGGCTACAGCTGATAATGAAGATAATTCATAATCCTTTCAGGATTTTTTTGTTTGTTTTGTTTGGTGGCAGATCATCTTAGTTGTCTAACATATTTTTATTTCTCTTTTCTCATTGATCTGTTGTTTAGTGGGTTATTGTTTCCTAGTCTTGCTTTCTACTTGAACAACATGTCTGGTTATTTACTTGCTTAGTATCTGTGGTCACTGGTTTTTAGTTGTTTCTATTCAGATCCATGTCTTTTTTTATTTCCTTGGTGTGTTCCCTCTGTTCCATTGTTCTTTGGTTACCTCAGCCAGCTTCACATTTTTAGGCTATGTGTTTAAGGAGATCGTGCCACTGGGGCATGTCCTTTTTTTTAGTTTAAATAACGCTTATTTTTATCTTTGCCTGCCTCCAAACTAAAGCCTGCATCCTGTTCTGTTCCTGTTCACATCAATCCCATGACAGCAATCTCAAGGATACAATTTTCAGAATACATTAGCATTTTTTTGACTTATGACATGTGAGTAAATGGTTGGTGTTGTTGCATATTTGCAATATCATGCTTTTTTAAAAACCATTACAATAAGAAATTCATTATTCTGTTGAAATAGAATTTGAACATGGTTTCCATCTAAACGTAAACAAATTCTGACAGCATGTTGCACACTATCAGTGTTACAGTTTAATGGTTCTGTGTGTGCATATGGTATTCCAGTTTCTTGTTTATTTTTGGGTAGCAAGCCTAGGGCTACTGGTAGAGTGGTTGCCATGGAGTTTTGACATCATTTCATAAATGAGAATAGATGAGTCTGGGAAGTCAATATGGGTTGGAGCAGCTGAGGGGTGTTAGGAGGGGGGGAAAAGAATGTTGCTCCATCAAAATAACACTCATTTCTCGCTGAGTCACTTGTGCACACTCATGAAGAAAAGAATGCCCACTAAATCAGATAAATTTTTATTTTCAGTATTTTTTCAACATGCTTTTCTCAGCAGTCCTGTGTAAGGCGTCTTCAAATAAGACTCAAACAGCATCTAAAACTGTTTACTAACAGGATGCAAGATATCATGCAGTGTAAGATTATTACATTTCACTTTCCTGTTGTCAAAAAAACAAGATGCACAAACATGGATGGCATGTCATGAAAATTCAAGCAAGGGAAGACACATTTTTTAATATATATATATTTTATAAAAGGTGACATTTTAAACAGTATGTGTGAAAACTTCGGTTATCTGTACAGTAATTAAACAGAGCAAAAGAACTGGCTTTCAAGAAAAAAAAAACATATATACTCTACATATAAATTATAACATAATATAATAAAATATAGTATGATATAATATACTCAGTTATGCAATTCCACGATCATGTCCAGTTTTCTCTCTAGGGTATTTGGATTAATATGTACATATAGAGAACAAAACTTGATAAAAATTCTGTAAGCTATATGATAGAATGCCCCTAATATAACTGGCTTAAGAAGGAAACATGTTATGAACAATGGACAATGATTACAAACAATGGTCTCGGGAAGTAGAAACAGACATATAAGCTGAAAATGAAAGAAGCAGGGTGTTTAAAAAATACAAGGCTAGATGAAAGGACTGTGAAAGAAAAAAGGTCAAGAATGTAATTGAAAAGGAAGTGGAATGAGGAATGTCACCATAACTATACAGGCTCATAGTTACTGTTTTTTTTCCCTTAACACTCTTGAAAGTGTGCAATACATCATGGATAAAACTGCTTTGAGTGTTGGCAGTGCCTATGACTGTGGTGTCCTTGCAGCCGGTATCCATTGCATTAAGATGGGTAATGTGGCCATGTGATCTTAGACTTTTCCCCATCACAGTTTCTTACCTCTCTCCTTTGTCCTTTCTCTGGCCCACTCGTAGCCCTAATCTACCTGTTCTTCTTCTGAGGCCAGCTCCTCTCCTTAGGGCACCTTACTCTCCTTCAGCCAACTCTTCTTCTTCCTTGTCTAGACATTATTTGTCCTGTGCTTGGTTCTGTTCCATCACTAACAGACATGAGTCCCAAAATAATATTTTTATGTGTGTCAGTGTATTTGAAAGAACTTTAACATCAGCCTTTGTGCAGAATTCAAATATGCGTCAGCTGTGGATGGTCTGCTTTACCCAAAATAAATTAGCTACGTGTCATGATTTGGGGTTGTTTGGTTTTTGGTTTCGGGTTTTTTCCTTATGTTTTTCACTGTTCAAGTTTTGAATCATGTTTCTGTTTATTTTCCTGGTCATGCTTTTGTTTTGTCGTCTTGTTCATGTTTTGTCAAGTTTGGTTTGCGGATCTGGTTATCCTTTTGCTTCATGTTTTCTAGTGATCAAGAGTCTCTGTTTTGCTCCAGTCACGTTTTGTTCTGTTAATTAAGTTTATTCGGTTCACCTGCTTCAAGTTAATCTGTCTCCTTGCTCCGCCTGGTTTTCACGCCATATATTCACACCTGTTCTATTAGTCGTCGCGGAAACATCTCTCATGCTCATGTCTTGCTCTCATGCTCATGTCTAGTTCTCATGCTCATGTATGGTTCTCTAACCAAGTCTTGTCTTTTTGATCATGCCATGCCTGTCTTGGCTGCCTGTTTGTTTTGTTCCTGCCTCCTGCTGAGTGCGAGTTTTCGTAATTAAACCTTTTCTTCACTTACCATCACGCTGCCTGCTCGTCTGCATTCTGGGGTCCAATATCAAGTAAACCATGACAGAATGTTTCGGCCAACAACAGACCTCGTGGAGGAGCATCAGGCTAGCTCCATTGACCTCCTTACTTTCCTGTCTCAGGAGGCGGAGAAGTTGTTGCGCCGTTCTGCGGGGCTGTCAGTGCCGCAGTCGGCTTATGATGGATACGTGTTGATTATTGAGTGATCAATTTATTAGCTTTTTCTTCTTGACATACAAAGGACTGTGGGCCAGTACCTTTGTGTTGTATGTGTCCATTTTGTCCTCTCAACCCTCAGTCAGTAGTTTGTACTTGTAAGTCTAGTTTTGCTGGAAGTTTTCTTTATGTTTCTTTAATTGATAATGGTTCCTTTTATACCTAATGGTAAAACTGTTCAGAGTAAATAAACATGGCAGAGGAGGAATAAGCAATGGCAATAGTTTGTGGATTAATTTTAACAAAGAAAAACATTACAAAAAGAAAAGATGCTGATTGAAGGAGTGTCGGCAGCGCAAGCACGGGCTCCTTATGTTACACTATGATATGGAAAAAATTGTGTTTTGTTTTTGTTTTTTCCCACGGGAAACATCCTTACACACTGTGTTTAGATTGTTTTCTGTTCAGACATTTAGCTTTCCTGGATAATAACAGTTGAATTAAACATGCATAGATTTCTGGTGCACCATGGCAGTTGTTTTCTTGTCTTTTTTATGGCTTCCCCTCCGTGTTTCTGTCACCTCGCTTTCTGATTGGATACACATTACATTCAACAGGCTGTGTGCTCGTCTGTCCTCAGATAACACCCCACTAACTAGGATATCGGGCCAAGCGAATACAACATGTTGAAAATCCCCGATATGAGGTCAGATCGGTCCCAACGTCCTTTCAAGCAAACTAGATCACTCCTAACACACAGCAGGAATTATAGAGCCATCATGATAAGCTGGGCATCTTTAAGATTGTCAGAAGGGGAATCAGATTAAATCAGTTTGTCAATTATATAGTTTGATTTTCTTCAGTCTTTGGGACATGTTTTTGTACTAAAATGGAAAATAAAATGCATAATAGAAATGCATAATGGTTAAAGGAAAAAGCAGTATATAAACTTACTGTATATTTTTTTCATTTTTGATCCTAGCTTTCCTGACACAGATAAGGAACTGTGTATTGATAAATAATACTGACAGCAGAAAATTAGCTTTGTTACCAACAAGATCTCTTTGGCCCTCAGGAAGGAATCCTTGCAAATTAATTGGTTTTAGCATCAACTGAATTTAATTAGGGACACCAGTGCGGGGAGACCTCTGTGGATCTTACTTTACTAAATGCCAGCATGACTGGGTGGTATTAGTAATGAAGTGTAATCCCTTTTTCCTCATCCTCCAAGCAGTATTAGCCAAATTATGGTGATTTAAAATGTTCTCATTAATTTGTCAAATGTTCTCCTTTCATAAACATTGTATTTCATAGCTTACATATCAACAGAATATGAGCTTGGTTGATGTTTGCTCTTGTATGTTTCACATCGGCACAACTATTTTGCACAGACTAATAATCACTATATAAATAGACTAATTCATCAGCTACAACTTTATTTTGCTGTTTTGTTTTTTTTGTCCCTGCCTACCCTGTTCTGGATGCCTGTGCTGCTATAGTCATGTTTTTTTTTTTCTTTGTGAGCATGAGTGGTCATGCAACTGTTTTTCTCCAGATGCAATATCAGGCTGGACATAGAAAAGCAATCTCTCAGCTAAGTGATATGTGAAAAGTGTGACATTCTCACTTGGCAGTAATTGCCTACCGGTGTTGCTCAGCTGAAGTGATAGATGTGTCATACTCTGTGGGTTTGGTGGTGCTTGGATTTTGTTATTGGGTTTCCTGAACTGCAGTAATGTTCTGCTATTTTCTCATGCTGTGCTCAAGGTAAGGCTGATTTTCTTACTGTAATTGTATATGTTTAAAATTTATTTTATGTTCAGTTTAGTTTGGATGACTGGATGACTTGATGATTTGGATGACTTTCTGTTTTATCCCTCGTAAAAATAACAAGTTCTATCTTCACTCCCATAACCTATAACAAACAGTATTTTAAGTCTGATCTTTATTCAGACTAAAAATTTCCATTTTTTGGTGAGTTTACCAAACTGATTTCTATTTGCTAAATGCTAGAAGAATGAGTGAGATGTATTTAAAATATTTTTACTTTATTCAAATTCAGAAGTTTACCTGCTTCTCTTGACATAGCACTCAGGTCCTCACATCACCCTAACCCTCAACAGCCGCCGCTTGGCGGCCACGAAGATGTGGACGGACAGGAGGAGACATAGTCTGTGATCAGTGAAGGATCACAAATAAAAGACCAGGGCACCCAGGAATGGTCCTCCGGACCATATCCCTCCCAGGCAACGCAATACTGCCATCCGCGACCCCGTAGACAGGAATCCACGATTCGTCGGACCATCCAGACAGGGTGCCCCAGCCGGTCCAGGGTGCGTGGCGGGGGCTCGGCAGGAGGGCAAGAAGCACTGGAAATGAAGGGCTTTATCTGTGAAACATGAAATACAGGGTGAACACGCGGATTAGAAGACAAACGAAGGCGAAGGGCAGAAGGACTGATGACGGACTTGTAAGGAATATATGATTATTGATTAATTAATATTAATCAATAATCATAATTTAAAATAATAATTTGAAAAATATTAATTTCTTAACCAAACATCATCACTTACGAATAGAAATCAGAGATATCCTCTGGAGTTGTGATTATGGGCTCAAAGCTCATTAATAATTACAAATTATTAACCAAAAACACAAACTGTCATTGTTTATTCAACCACTTCACCGAAGGTGGGGGAACTTCGACCTTGTTTTGACAGATAAATCTCTCTTGCACGAAATAAACACAGACGCTTCTCTTAATTATATATATGAAGATTTATTGAAGCCAAATAATCCTGATATACCATTATTCCGGTCCAAAACCTTCACCTAACTAACAAGCACCGTTCTACACAAAGGGAATAACAATGACTACCAAACAATAATAATAAAAGAAAAATATACATATATGCATTTAGTGTGTATGAAGATCAAACCAGCAGTTTATGGACAAAATGTGTAATTTGGGTTAAATGGGAAGAAGTCCTCCTGTCGTGTTGATGTCTCGATCGCAGCGATCAGCTGATGAAACGGTGGGGCCACGCCCCTTTAGCCACTATCAGCTGAACGCCCCAAATCTTGACAAAGGGTCATAAACTCTTGAGGCGGGAACCCAGTGGAAAATTTCCAGCAATAAAACTGGAACAAAGAGTGGTTGGGTGAGGCCCAGACCGCAGCTGCCTTGAATGAAAAACTTTTAAAAGTCCAACTTCTAACTCCTGGCTGATTTGGGATCAGCCGGACAAACATTAACCACGATTCCGTAGCAAATCAAAACACAGCTCAGCATAACATAATTCAATCAGTATTGCATGCAACAAATTAATACCTTAGATTAACTACTGGTGATCCTACATCACCTTAACTGCCTCATCCTGCCCAGACCTCTAAATGCACCTATCCGGTTTACTATGAAAAGAACGAAATTACTTTGAAGTTGATTTCTTTTCTCCACCAGTTGAGGATGGGATCAGGTCTGAAGAAAAAGAGAGAAAGGGGGGGATCACGCGTCCGTGATCGAATTAAAGAAAAACGGTAACTTCTCATCCGTCCAGGAGGGGAAAAGATGAAGAACATTTAGTCGACTGCATACACAAGGAGGAAACTCATCTCCTTGGAAATATAACATCTGTAGGTTTTTTTTTTTTACCTGCGCCGGTTGTGGCACGGTCTTCAATCGGCAAATAAATCCTCTGATCTTCTCGTGTCAGACAGATTTCCAGCTTTCAAGCTCTTCCAGGAATGGCCTTCTGGAGCAAAAGTTTGCCTGCGAGCTCTTGTCTCTCCAGAAATGCGCCTCCTATACGCTGTCCTGCGACAGGCGGAAATGGCCCCGAGACTATGCATCTCAGCCGATTTATACTTCCAGTGACGTCAGAGCTGCGACGTCTGTAGAGCTGTGCGTCAAAATGTGCAACCAAATGGATGGCCCCAACAGAGTCAATGACATAGGGGCCAATGAAGCGGGGAGACAGTTTCTTAGTCACAGCCTTTAAAAGTATGTCCCGAGAGGACAACCAAGCCTTCTGTCCTGGATGGTACACAGGAGCCGGCCGCCACCTGCGGTCGGCATACTTCTTGTTTTGATCTGCGGTGCGAAGGAGGGCTTTGGAAGCAGTGCACCAGACCCATTTACAGCGGCGAATGTGGTGGCGAATGGAGGTAACTGCTATGTATTTCTCGTCTGCAGAGAACAAAGGTGGTTGGTAGCCGATAGAGGCCTCAAATGATGAGAAGCCTGTAGCTGATGAAACCTGTGAATTTATGGCATATTCTACCCAAGGGAGGTAAACGTTTCAGTCCAGAGGGTTTGTAGTGCTCAAGCACCTGAGTATGTACTCCATCTGCTGGTTCATGTGTTCAGTCTGTCCATTAGATTGGGGGTGGTAACCATAGGTCAGGGATGTCTTGGCCCCAAGAGACAAACAAAACTGTTTCCAAACACGACATACAAATTGAGGCCCAAGATCTGACAACATATCCTGAGGGATGCTATGAAGCCGAAAAACATGCTGAACTAACAGCTGAGCTGTCTAAAATGCTAATGTGAGCTTCTTTAAGGGAACAAGGTGACAGGCCTTAGAAAAGCGGTCAACAATAGTAAGGATGGCCGTCATCCCTTTAGAGATGGGCAAACCAGTTACAAAATCAAGGGCTATATGTGACCAGGGGCGCTTGGGAGTGCTGAGGGGTTGGAGTAAGCCATAAGGTGGCTGGTTGCCTGATTTTTGCCTAGCACAAACCGAGCATAGTTGTACGTACTCCCTGACATCCTTATGAAGAGATGGCCACCAAAATCTTCTAGAAATAAAAGAGATTGTCTGGCTGACCTGAAAACCTAGCGGTGTGAAACCAATGGATTAGCCTAAATCTAACAAACATAAGAACAAAAATCCTATTGGGGGAACCAGTGCCTGGATCTGGCTCATGCTGCTTGGCCTGATTAACAAGGTCCTCAATCTCCCAAACCAAAGCCCCAAAGGTCCAATGAGGGGGAACGATAGGCACTGCCTCTTTTCTCAGTGTTATCAGGCTTAATATTTTTCGAGCCAGGCCTATAGTTCAGTTTATTTATATAGCGCCATTTCACAACACATGTCGTCTCAAGGCACTTCACAAAAGTCAGGTACATACATTCCAATTAATCCTAACCATTGAATAGTGCAGTCAGATTTAGTTATTTATTCAAATTGGATAAAAAGTTTTTCTGTCTAAGGAAACCCAGCAGATTGCATCGAGTCAGAGATTTGTAGCAGTCCTACAAGGAAGTCCAAGAAGACCAAGAAGTTGTGCACCGGTGAGACCTGAGAAGGTGAGTCCTTAATACAAGCTGTTTGGTACTGAGGCTCTGGTGGTGGTGCTGCAGTAGGTGGAGGGTGGACAGGATTCACTTGAGGAGGTCCGAGGAATGATGGAATCAGGAAGCTGCCAGCTGGTAGTGTCAGATGAAGAAACAGGAAACTTGGGTCTCTTCCATGAAGCTGGAGATCTCATCTCCAGAAGTCAAAAATCCAAAGCTTCTTGTTTCCTGGCAGGAGCGAGAGGTAGTGAAAAATCCTTGATGGCTTTGGTGAAGGCTGATGGAAGCGTGAGGTAGTTTTTCTATAGCTCTGTATCCAGATATCCGTGAGTTGTGATGACAGGCAGGCTGAGCTGAGGTGAGGATTGGCATCAGATGTCCATGGAGGAAAACCAAAATTTCCAGATAAGTATTGTGAGGTTGTCTAATAGTTTATTGGAGCTCACAGCTTTTATGAAGGACCCTCCATGTAGAGCTAAGGATCACACTTATGAAGCAAAAGGAAATAAAGACTAAGCTACTGGTAACTAGAAAGCAAACAACACAAGAGGATACTTCATTTACGAGAACCAGCAAGCAAAGAAGGGATGTCTGCCAGATCTTTTTATACAGCCAGCCTGATAAGAAAATGAGTATCAGATGTCCAGACACCACAGCAGAATGGCTATGCCCAACTAAGGAGAGAACGAGCAACAGGAAAAGAACAGGTGGTAAAGGTTTTATCAGCACCTATCACTTCCAGCAGGAGTGAAGGTGAGCACTGAAGGATAATGAGCAAGGAGGAGCGTAAGAGTAAAGCTTTTAGAGAAACCAGAATTGAGTACTAAGCCAATGCGGTTTTTAACCTTTCAAGATCGACAAAACTTGAGCTGAGCAGGTTTTGGTAAGCATGTGATACCTTATTTTATGTTTAAAACAAACTTCAACATGTATCTTCAACATGAGTGTGCTTTTCTTTCCAGTGGCACAGAGTCAGCATTAGGTGCTGCTGACCGATGGCTAGCAAGACCTAATACATCACATGGGTGACAGATTGGCTCTCTCTCTCTGCACCTGCACACCTGTACAAGCACACTTGTGCACCTGCACAAGTGTGCTTACCCTGTTGGTGACGCAGGATAATCAGGTCGGGGCTGGAGTTTCTGTTGTATGTTTTTGTCTGTGTTGTTTGACTCCTAGTAGGCGCTGGTGCTCAGCAGTGGTGGAGACAGGTGTTTTCCATCTTGGTGATTGAGTCCTGGAGTACTTCAGCAGGAAGCAGCCAGCATCTCGTCGCTCGAGTATTAGCCTCTTTGGTAGCTACTCAGCCAGCCTCGTATTAATTAAGTTTATGTGTACTTTGCCTTCGACAACATTTAACTTGTTCTTTGTTCTTCTTAGTGAACTGAACTGGCGACTACCTGGAGGTTACCCAGGTTGGCCCTGGTGGCTTCGTTCAAACACTAACTACGTTTTCAAGGACCTTCCAAGGATTATACCGGTGACTACCTGGAGGTTACCCAGGCTGGCCCCAGTGGCTTCGTTTCGCACTAGCCTCGCTCCTAGGATCTCCCCAGGAAGGATCTTCCACACACACCTACCCGACGCCAAACTCTGGAACTTCCCCGGCTGGCTGCTTCCAGACCCGGATTCTCCAGAGACTATTCAACCTAACCTGTCCACCCTCTACCTCTCCACTGACGCTTCGCCTGCACTCCAAGCTCTAACCCAAGTAACTAAGAAATCATCGGACTTACCATTGTCTCCATATTCACTTCTTCTCCAGTCCGAATCCCTCTCCTCCTGGCGGATTGCCTACTCCCTCCTAGTAAGAGACATTGCACATTTAACTTCCAGTTTCGTTTACTGTGTCACTTACTTGTCGTTTTTCCTTACAGTTGTTCCTGCACACCATACCGATCCATTCTCCTTATATAAACCTTTTTCAAACTTGTACCCATTTCCCTTGAGCGTGATTCTGCATGTGGGTCAGAGCCATACGTAACACTATGACAAATCAATAGCGACTCATACCCATGGAGTCCTTCTTCGAGAGCACTGATGTCCTACAACATACCAGATTAACATCTATTCGCCTGTCTTTACCCCTTCCTAAAAACATTTACAGGAAACATTCAACTTCCACAGTAGAATCGGGATAAACTTTCAGTTTCTAGCTGGATAGACTGGATTGAAGCCCTGAGTTGTGAATAGAATTTTATTTGATTTTGAAATAATTATGAACTTCAAATGTTTTCTTCCAATAAAAAAAAGTTGAGTGATAAAAGGGTAAAGGTTTTATTTATTGAAGAAACCAGTCTTGAATAGGGAACCTTTTGATTTTTGAGGTTTATTTAAAACAATTAGAATATGTCATACTGGGAAAAAAAAGTTGAATTACCTAAAGCGGATTGCTACTGATGTATTGTTTTGGTATTTTATTTCTTTTTTTTTTTTCACATAAATGCTCCCTTCATATTCAAAGGCACCCAGTTTTGTTTTTCTTTACACTACCATGCCTGACGAACCTAGAACCGACCCAGTATTAAATCATTAGCTATAATATAGTTGCAAAAGTTAACTTCTGAATTTAAAAAAGAGTAATTTAAAGTATCTAAAAAATCTGAATTTGTTTATTTTTCCATTTAGCAAAATAATAATACAGGTAATCTTAACTGACCTAAAACAGGAAATGCTCAATCTGATTTTGTGCCATACAGTGAGAAAAAAGTGGTTCTGTGCCTTTATAAATGTCTTACTTGAGTTGTATTTTGTCAAGTTACATTTGCACACTTGTTGCTAATTGTGAATGGATGTTAACATCTATTATGTTTTAGTTTGTTCTACAATTCCTGTTATTCCTATCCTTCAACAGCACTGCTGAGTTCTCCTCTCTTTCTCCCCCATGCTTCATCCCAATCTATGTCAAGATGCTTATATGGTGGGAGAAGAGGGGACAGGGTAAGAGGATGAGTGTTAATATGACTACACTGAGGTATAAATTAAAATGCTCACATCACAAACTTACACTATGCTAGATGTAATACATCAGCGGTTTCACCGGATTCAGAGTGCCTGAGTGTTACTAAGAAGATTTGTCTGCTTGATGATAGGGGTTCATGTAAGATACACTATGCTAAAAGATTGGCAAATTATGTCATCTGGTCGAAGGTTCTGAATTAATGGAATCTGTTGGAGCTGTGTTGCTGTATGAGTGCCAGAAAAGTTAAAAAAACATGAATGGGATAAAGAGAAAATGAGACAGTTGCTCTTTAGCATCTTGTTTGTGGTAAAAGCTTTCTTCTTTATTATCATTGCTTTTCTATTTTAATCACATTATTGGCTGAAATCAATATGGTTGGTGCAAACAAAGCTAATCAAAGATGCCAGACAAGATTTTTCTTACACACAACTTACCATCTGTTTATCAGAACATAAAGAAGGCTGGTAACATTGATCTCAAAAGGTGGATAATTCTAATGAGCAGAAAGCTTTAGACCAAGACATATAAAAGTTATTTGTCTAAAATGTATGCTCGTTAAAGTAGCACAAGTCTCACATAAAGAGGTTGGCCACAGGGATTACAGTCTCAGAAAAGAGACTGTACACTCTCTTACAATTCTAGTGCGACCTATTCTCAAAAAAAATGAATTCTTGCCAACTTGCTGGTTTGGTGCCTTTTGTCAACCTAATGCCAACATAGACATACAACAGCAACGATCTAAGGAGAGCAATTGTTGCTTTACATCAACTGGAAGTAAAAAAAATCTATCTTACCCTAGAATGATCAACTTCAAATTGTTTGGAAATGGACTTCTAAGTAGAAATTACCAAAGACAACTGCATTGTTCAAGGAAGGGTGCATCCCATTAAATTTAGATAGTACAATACTCAGACTATTTGCAAATAATACTAAGAGCTGTATCACAAACTATCTTGTCAATAATTAGCATGTGAAATAATAAAATAAAAAAGGTATAATGAGAAAAAGACAAAAGATAATAAGGCAACCCTTATCTGGCAACCCTTTCAAAACAAGCTATGCTCCTCAGAAGTTAAAATTCTGACTGGTAATGTCAGAGAAGTGTCACCAACCCCAGCCTCAAAGTTCAACATACGTGCAGTGGCAAAGTCAATTATAGCCACTGTAAACAAACATTAAACAGTTGATTTACTTTTTTAGATATTTTTTCAGCACTATTTTCACCATTATTTATTTATTTTTCACAGTAGGCAGACAGGAAAAAGGGGTAGAGAGAGGGGGAGACATTCGGCAAATGTCGCCAGGTCCGGGACTCGAACCTGGGACAGCCGCTTCGAGGACTGTCGCCTCTGCACATGGTTGCGCGCTTAACCCCTACGCCATCACCGCCGCGCCCGTTGATTTCCTTTTCCTTTTGTGAGACTAAGTCAGACTAAACCTGTCCTGTAGTCAAGTTAGTTAGCATATCTGAACTACAGAACATAACTGTTTCTTTTTTTTCTAAGTGCTAGAGTAATAAAAGAGAGATTTTTAGAGATACACTTAGATTACTATCCCTTTAAACAAATTAGGCAGGCTCAGATGATAATCTTGTGTCTTTGTCAGTTTTTAATTGTTGATGAATAATTTGGATTATTGGTCAATCCAAACAATTGAGGTAAATTGAGGCATACCTGGATGTATTTTAAGCACCACTTCAAACAAACTGCTTAATTGTGTAATGTCATGAAAAAAATCAAAAGTCAACCATGAAAATAGGAAGATAATTGTGGACCTTCACAAGTCTAGTTCATTCCTAAGTACAATTTTCAGCCACCTGAAAGTGTATCTGGTTTATTCACAATCATGTTTCTTTATTCTACTCGAGCTATTAAATCATTTTGTTTCATATCTATTTGTTGCCGCAACTGGCAAGTCTTCAAAGTTATGAAAAACACCAACAAGCTAGCCTGGAAACCAATCAAACCTCATATGTAATTGGCTGTAGCAGAGTGCAGCTGGTAATCCCTTTGTTCAAACACAATTCCATCTGGCCTTGTATAAACAGGGCCAATAACTATTATTTATCTATTGTGGCATGGGTTTGTTACACGACTAGGTCAGGAATAATCTGCATTTGCTCATCCAAGTTGAGATCACCATCAACAACCAGCTGGGGAAACAATTGTCTCTCATCATGCCACTGAGAAGTCACAAACAATTGCCATGCTTTTGATGAAATTGCTACAGATGATCAAGTAGTTTTTAGTTACAATCATTATTAAAAATAATGATGGTGACTAGAATTTTCCACTGTTTTTAATTTTTTTTGGTTCTAACTAGTATGAAGGAAATCAAAATTGTTAGACGTTTGTGCTCGCACCAACTGAAACGTGTTCTCTCCATATCTACCTTCCTGCACTGCTCAAGTGTTCCTAAATTCTAAAGGCATACTGATCTCAGAACAGCAATTAATAGATCTATAATGAATATACTGATACAAAGGTACAGGACTTTGTGTGACAAGTTGAAAATGTTGGGACCAACAGCCATGGTTACAACGTGAAAGGACAGTATAGACTTTCCTGGAACTTTCAAAATAAATTGCATTAACCTACTTCCGGCACAGCCAGGAAACGGGGTAACTGCGGACTTCCTGTGACGTCACTGTCCAAATAAAAAAAACGCTCTTGCTACATCATGTCTCTTCCACACGGCCTCCAGAGGGACCGGATAGGGGGGACAGCGTGCTAATGTCTCTGCTGGCAAAAAGACATAAACTCTTCAAACTGGATCCAAGGGCGTCATAAGATCACGCGATCATATGTACAAGTTAAGTACTGATGAATTACTGTTGAAAGAATCGGGTATTCATTCATAAAAGGGAGATTAAGGTATAAGCATTGCTTTACTTTCTCTCTTAGGCCTGCAGAAGCAAACTGTGTTCCAGAGTTTCCTGCACAGACGCGGTCTCTACGAAGCCGAGTTTGAAGGAAGGACAACAGGAGCCTCATCCTGTGGTAACGTGCAGTGTGGTCAGCGGACAGAACGGGCCGCCCAGCCACTGCTCCAGAGGTTAGCTGGAAGCTAACCCTTTGTTCACAGAGCTTTCTTCAAACTTCGTCGTCGCCCGGACAACTCCTCAACATGTTCACACGAGGTTTGGTGTTTGGGCACAGTAATAGAGAAAGATTTAGATTGAAATGATCTAAACGTTTTTCATTTTATGAAGTTTGGTTTTGCTTGTGTGAAACTCAACTATTTTAGTGCTAGCAGGCTATCTGCAGCACACGTGCTCAGATTGTGTTGTGTGTTTGTGTGTTTTTAAAGTTAAGACAAACTTTATTTAAAGGGTGATTTTAAACACAGAAGATCGACCATAACGCGCCGCCCGCGCTCACGCATTTTAACCCTTTTATTGATGGTATTTTTAAAGGTGTGTGTTTTATTCTGGTGCCAAGCTATCAGCTGCTTTGTTAGCTTTAACTGCTAACAGCTTAGAACACGTGCTTGCCTGCTAAAGAATATTTAACAGAAAGGTTGTTAGTTTTCAAGCTAGTAAATAATAGTCCCTAAACATTATTTTACTAAATCTGATAACTAAGTAAACACCATTAAGGCCCATTTCTCCAGAAAGATTTGGCTCTTTTCCAAAATATTCCCTTAATAATATATCTTTAAATATTATTTTAATAAATAAATTCAGCTAATTAGACACCATTGAGAATTAGTCATCCAGAAGGTTGGTTTTATTCAGCAGATCATTCTTGAAACATTATTTTATTAAAATATTTTATCTGATCTTGCATTGTGAATGGTTGTCTAAAGGTATGCTGATTATTGCCTAAGTTAGTTCCAAAACTTAACTTAATTTCCAGATTCTTCAAGATAATCCTTGGTTCTCAAACATAAACATTGCATAGTAATGTTGTATCACTCCTTCGGTCATGATTTTCAATCATCTTTAATCATAATTTGTTTATATTGTACATAGCCCATTAGTCTTCGTTATTCTTTAATTCTGCTTGGTAGTTAGTTGGATTGTTTTAGCATAGTAAAGAGTTTGCTGATTGAAATATGTTTGACTTTGAGTTGACTTATTTTTGTTAATAAATTCTTGTATTTTAAGAAATTGTGTGATTTCATTCCATGTGTGTGCAGAGTTTGGCTGTTCAATAATGTCAGAGCTCAGCTCACACCTTTCTATTTTGTCCTAATACCACCGCCTTACTGGGCTGGTATTCACAGGACAACCCTTAACAGACCAAAATATTATTTGATAAAATATTAATATTAAATAATATTCTCAGATTCATAATCACAACAAAAAGGATTAACTAAAATGTTACACGATGTGAGTAAATTCACAAAATAAATAAGAGTAAACAGATTAAAAAAATAATTTAATGAAGGACACCATTAAAAAAGAAGTTTAACAAAAGAAGTCTAAAAACAGCAATTATTTGTTAATAACAGTATAAAAGGATGTTTTGGTTAAAGTTATTCAACAGTACTAAGATCAGTTATGTACTGAAAGAGCTTGGCTTTGCTAACCCCCGATTAATTGCTGTTGTCTCTTGCAACTGTTTGGTGTGTTTTTCCTCATTTGATTAAATGCTTTTGTGCAGGAAACTTATCAATCTTGTAACTATTTATATTTCTCCGGTATATTATGACTCTTAACCCTGGTGAAGATGGGATGTATTTTTAAGTGCTAAAAACTTGTCATGCTACATTTTGAGCTCAAGCAACAGTTTGGCAGGAAGGTAAAAAATACTCCTTGTATATGCATATATAAGTAGTGGAGGCAGGTGCGTTTAGCTGCTGCTACTCTGTATCCGTCTCAATATGTTTTTTTTTGTTTTCTGTCGTTTCTTCTATACTATAGTGTGTTTCTACAAAAAGGGTTGTCTTCCATCACCCATCAGCTTTTGTTTCCTATTCACATCTGGAAATCATCGTCTCCGACAGAGAAATTGATGACCAACAATCCTGAGCCGCCTGGCTTTATTGCTCACCAGCCGCCTCTTAGCCCAAGATGCAGCTGTCATCGAATGCTAGCCGGAAACCTTCCAGCTAAAACTTGGCCTCAGTTCACCCGCTTGGCTGGTTGTCCTACTCACCATTCCATCAGCTGTTATCTTGGTCAACTTCCTCTGGTCCCAAACCATGCTGCTACAAAGTGGCTGGACTCTTCAGGTTTAACAAGAGCATCAACCTATGTTCTAACAGTGCTCCACACATCAATACTGTAATAATTGTCGCTGACCTGTAGAAGAGTAACAACTGGATCATCCCATGATGCATCTCAACCATCAAACACCCTGGACTCCAACGTCAACCACCATACATCCACAGAGGCTCTCATAGGAAACGTGTTTACTCCCAGTCTCCCAGTCTGGTGACTTTCTCTTTCTGGTCAGTTGTACCCTCCGTCGAGCGTTTCTCGTGTTATCGAAGCAGTAGTTCTGTTGGAATTCATAGCCATGACAACGCTCAGGCTAAGCTACACAGTCAACAGGCTGGAAAAAGTGGAGTGGATTTGACTTTGCCACTGCAGAAACTGGCTCAAAATCTATCAAAAATAAATTATTGAACGCATAGTCTATCACTGAGCCATAGCTCCTCTTATCACCATAATCATTAATCAGACCCTCTGTGCTGGCTCTGTTCCCTCCACATTGAAAACTGGTATAATAAAGCCACTGCTGAAAAAAGCCACTATTGATCCAGAGATTTTCACCAACTGCCTATTGTGAACCTAGCTTTTCTTTGGAAGGATTTGGAAAAAGTCATCTCTGCACAACTACATGACCAACTCAAAACCAATCAGCTATTTGAAAAGTACCAATTTGGGTTCCAGACTGCACGCAGCACCAAAACAGCACTGGTCAAAGTCTTGAATAACCCCTATGATGGCAGCAGATACTGGTTCACCCTCCTTCCTCATCTTCAATGAACTGTCTGCAGCTTTCAATACCACTGATCAAGGGATCCTCATAAACCAGCTCTGTCACATTATTGGACTTAGTCACATAGTTCTGAACTGGTTCATATCCTACCTCACCAACTGATCAGAATACATCTCCATTGGTGATAGAGTTAGAAAGCTGATAAATACAGACAAGTGTAAAATAAGGCACAAATGAACCAAGTAAGTTTGACTTGCAAGGTTGACAGTCCTCTGCCAGAACAGCAAAATCCTTGCACCAGCCTTTTATTTACAACTCACATTCCTACAAGCAAAAAGCGGGAATCAGTTCAGCCAATTCTTAAAGAGATTTCAACTTAACAGAGTAGTCATTCCCATATATGGTATAAACTTGTCATGTCCAGAGAGTGATCTACTCCAGACCGCATTCCTTAACTTTCCACAAACCCTTTTTCACACTAAAAAACAATCACAGGAATCATCTTAACTATAGTAGAACTTCAAACATAAACATGATTTAAACTAAACAACGATAACTTATATAAATTTTTCCAACAATTCCCTCCTGTTTATCATTGATTAGTTTAATATCACATCCATGTATACACTTCCAAAAGGCTTTATGAACCTCATTAAACATTAAACTATTGTTAAGTTTAGTGACTTCTCCTCCATAATGTCATCATAGTCTTGGTTCTTGTCCAGAAACTGGTAATCCTGGGACAAGATTGTATCAAAAATTCCTCCAACCATCTTTAATATAATTGCTCTGATACAGGGAATAACACACAGAGTAAAAAGACCGAACAACAATAACACAGCAAAGACTAGGGTCATGATTTTCAAAAGCAGTTGCCACCACGGTACAGAAGAAGCCATGAAAAAACTTCCTCGGCCAGGATGGCCCCTTTTAATTTCATTTAATTGGCGTATAGCGTCGCTCACTCCGTGTCCATCTTCACCATTGGTCTCATCAGATATGTAGGTGCAGCAGGTCTCATTCAGGAGAGCGCAAACTCCCCCAACCGAAGCCGTCAGCAGGTCCAACACCATCCTGTTCTGCAACATCACGGTTCGAAGAGCTGTGACTTCTGTGGACAGTCCTGTAAGAGCTTTTGTGGTTGGATTAACAAACAGTCCCAGTCGATAATCTATAGTTTCTAATCTAAGCATATTATTTCCCACTTCCAACCATGGGAATAAATTTAGCAAAATCTTATTTCCTGTTGATCTATGCTTGAATTCCTCAGGTACATCTGATCCCCACATACTCTGATCCCCACACACTGTGTGGCTTCACATGGATGAGTTGAGAGAAGGTTGAACTGAAATGACATAAGTGTGATCAATGACATAATCAGGTGCACAAACACCACTCCAACTTGGAGCCAACTGCAAATAAATGGCAGTTCCACACATCCAATGAAATCCATTTATTGCATAAGTGCCCTTTAGATCATGGACCTTTCCCCTGGTTCAGCTTGGTGGGAACGATAATAGTAAGTTGTGTTACACATGCACATTGGAATAGTCCCCACTGGGATGGAACCGGTGCCTACGACGCAATGAGAAAAATGGGAACCTGCAAGAAGCTCCACATAGTTGGACACAGGTGTTGTAACATTAAACTGTTTAAACTTTGTAACATCACAGTTGTAAAATGTTACATTATCTATTACCAAGCGGAAACTGGTACTGACACCAGAAACACTCATCTCTAGGCGCTGGTTCAGGTCTAGCTGTCAACCTGTTCAACCCAGTTCTACCCACTGCTAGCTGAGCAGGTAGGTAGATCAATATTATGTTTTGCGACCCAGTTAAGAATCTCAGGTAAAGCATTTGCCTGGAGGGCATTTTTTAACTGCTGTTGATAGGGACTGTCATCAGCAGTGTCATTGAGGCCATCCAGTTTAATTCCCTGTTTTCCCTGCCTAGTATGTTTGCTACTGGGAGCTGGTTATTAAATTTCGGGATCTTTCTCTCATAGTTTGTGAACTCGAAAAAACTGGTGGTGAATATGGTGGTGCCTCTTCAGTTATTTGTCCCACTGGTGATGAGGGTTCAGGCACTATCGCAGCTCCAGCAGCGGGCTGTGGCTGCCTGCCCCTCCCCCTTAGTACACAAGTGTCAATATCTTCCTCTCTGGCAATTGCTATATAAACCTCCTTGCTCTTTTTATCGTTTCCTGCTTTTCTTTTATAAGCTTCACCAAGCCATTTTTTTTTAAGTTTGACTGGGTTTTTTCCTTTTCCTAAGTTTGTCTTTGTGTTGTAATCTCTGCACCAAATGGGTACAAGCAGGAACCGAAAGATGTCCTTTAAAATTATAATCTTTCTACCATTTACCGAGGTTTTTTACTGTATCTGGATCTTTTGAGTGCATAAACTTTGCATCTCCTTCTAACAGGGGCTGCTTCCGGACGCGGTTACCCATTTTAAGAGTTTTTTTTTTTTTTTCTTTAGTAAAAACTATTGTTTAGAACTGAGTTCTACTTCTATTAATTCATATTAGCACTATTTATTTGATTCTTTGACCTTTATTATATATACTTTTATCCTATTTACTCTATTATTATTATTATTCAGACTGTGCTCTTTTTTTATATCTAAAACAGAGGTGTATTTATTATACATATCTTGTACCATCAAATCAAAACAGAATTCCTCAAACGGGCCCCCAACATCTCCCGGAAAACAGACTTCTAGATCAAACACCTAGTTTTGATCCAGTTTTCCGCATTGAGTTCTACTCTCGGAGAGTGCAGGGCTTTTATACTGAGATTTAATGGCACCTAATATCCAAATCAGAATTCCTTACGACACCTCTCAGCTGTCAACAACTTTATGTTAACACTAGAAAGGTTTCGGGTTGTCTCACTGAGAGTGCCGTATGATTCTGCAGACACACACACACATGCACCAACACACAATCACTTATAGGCCTAAATCACCTAGACTAGGTTTTCTGTATTTTATGCACTATTTCTTTTTAAACTCAGGATTTTTCCATGGAGTCGGCAGCTTTTGAATCTCCTTAAGGAAAATTACGAATACCGTCTAAACTCAAGAATCCTATTTATTTTTATTCTTTAAAAACTGCAGTTATGTTAAACGCCAAGCATATCGGCTTGCGTATTTCTTTCTATATACTTAGTTGGTTCTGTCTTACCTGTGCGTTCATTCACACTGTCTGTCGGAACGCGTTGATCCACCTTCCCGGTGCCCCTCGGTCGATTCGGCGGTTACCAACACAGAATTCACTGTGCAGGATTTCCGTTCTCCAGACGTTCTGGAGGCTGCGCAGACTGAAACCCCACATGGACCGCTGCGTACCGGGCGATGGATTTCTAGCGATCTAGCACGAAGGACCCAGAAATGATAGTTAGAAAGCTGATAAATACAGACAATGTAAAATAAGGCACAAATGAACCAAGTAAGTTTAACTTGCAAGGGTGAGACAGTCCTCTGCCAGAACAGCGACTTCCTGCTCACAAAGGGAAAATTCTTGCACCCGCCCTTTATTTACAACTCACATTCTTACAAGGAAAAAGCGGGAATCGGTTCAGCCAATTCTTAAAGAGATTTCAACCTAACAGAGTAGTCATTCCCATATATGGTATAAGCTTGTCATGTCCAGAGAGTGATCCACTGCAGACCGCATTCCTTAACTTTCAACAAACACTTTTTCACACTAAAAAACAATCACAGAAATCATCTTAACTGTAGTAGAACTTCAAACATAAACATGATTTAAACTAAACAATGATAACTTGTACACATTTTTCCAACAATTGGAAAATCCAAATCCAGGCCTCAGACTGTTACATGCTGAGTTCCTTAAGGATCCTTGGTCCCACCCTCTTCAACATTTGCATCCCCCAGACCAAGCCATCAGTCACTATGGAGTATCATATCATCATTATGCAGATGACACTCAACTTTACATAAAAATGGACTCCTGTCCATTTCCCGTTCCATCATCTGTTTCACCCCTGCTATCAATATCCACACTCATGCCCTGCCTGGAAGAGATTAAAGCATGGATGAACCACAACTTCCTCCACGTGAACAGCTCCAAAACTAAAGTAATTCTAATCGGCACTCCCTATCAGGTCCACTTATCCCTTATAACCACCACCAATTTCTCTGGTCAGGACACCACACACACGCCAGAATTCTAACAAAGACTGAAATACATGACCACATTATCCCAGTCCTCAGTTTCCTCCATTGCACGGATCCAATACAAGATCTGTCTCCCCACCTATTAATGTGTTCATGGAAATGCCCTTAGTTACCTAAAAAAACTGCTTACACCATACAACACAGTACGTTCTCTCCATTTAATAACTTCATCACAACACCAGCTCTTCTGCACAGCTGCATCTTAACTGGAATGCACTTCCAGAACACCCCAGGACACCACAGATTGTAGAGTCATTCAAAAAAGGACGAAAGACTGTGCTGTTTAAAAGATTTCTAAAATAACTTTATTTGAATCAGTTCTGATTTTATTATTTTTATTTAATTTTCATTTGTTTGTTTTTTTCACATTCTTTAAATGGTCGCACTTTCAGATTGGTAAAATTATGTAAAGTACATTATTCAGCATTATTCAGTAAATTAGAATATGCATTCTATTGATTCTGATGCACTCGTTTGTCGGGTTGAAAGTGCCCTAAAATAAAAACCTTTAACCAGGTATGAAACATATTATATTAAGCTAACATATCTGCTTAAAAAAGTTTTTTTTTTTAATTGGTCTGATGTAATATTCCAATCTTAAATGTGTCGTTTTATTAGCTGTAAGCGTAATTAACGGAAATACAGACTTTAAAACATCAGTCTGTGTGTATATAGTCTATATAATGTGTTTTACTAATCTAATTAACTGAATATGACCATAAATATAATGTATTATTATTAAGGTTAAAGAAGGTTAAAGAAATAAGAACTGTATATCATGTAGAACCATTGCTGATAGGCAGGGATTTTATGGGAATAGGTTTTATTAATATGGCTTAATGAATCATATAATGCCAATGAAAATGATCAATATGATTAAGCATATAATTCAGAATTCGTCTCATTGCCAACAACTGATCGCAATCGCAGCTAAATATTCCTATTGGTACGTAAATAATTCAGTCAATAAATGGCCCAAAGATTTTCTTTTTGTATTGCAGGGGGTATTTCCTTCTGGTCAGCTGCAAACCGAGCCCTCCATGGTTATATTTAACTAATCCCCTGTTGTCCACTGGAGTGAAAAGAAATTACCTCCAAAGAGCAGCTAACATGTATTTGACAAAACCTAGGAAAAATTAAGAGGCTGGTTATCTGAAACAAGCAGTTATAGGGAATGCAAACCTAGATAACCAATCGATGCATAACAATATTGTAGAAATGTTTAGCTGGCCATGAGCAAAGTTTGATTGTGATTTGACATATTTCTTAGTTTTTGGATTACAATATCTGTTCTGACTGAGTCCACATTGTTTTCTGAAGACATAAGTGTGTTCTCATTGTAGTTTCATTGTTTAAGTTTTGTTAACAGTGCTCATTTCTTTTATGCTTTTGTTATTATTGGTGAAGTGCATTTTCAACAAACATCAATGTTTATTTAAACGGGCTAACAGTTTACAAAATATGTATGTTTTATATTTGTTCTGTTCAAATGACTGACGTTTTATGATGAGCCAGACAATGACCAAAAGTAGAAGCATGCTGTTAACAATAAAGTATTTTTTTTCTGAATCGGTACTGAAACTGCCACTTGATCCATTACCTGCATTTTTTTTTTTTTTTTTCTGCGCAAATCTCAAAAGTGGCTAAAGTTGTGACTGAATATTATGCCATGTACACACTCTGAGATTCCAAAATTACACAAGACTTGAACATGTCAGTCTGGTCAACGTCATAAAAATCTTAATTGTAACCCTTTTTACACTGTACAATGGAAGTTGCCAGTCTGCATGGTTTGTTGCAACAGCAAAAATACTTGAGGCAGATCCAACCAATATATCTGCCCAAAAACAGATGGACAGCAATTACGTGTGTTAGAGAATTTAAGTGCACCCTTCCATCAAACATTTTGACAGGTGGGCGGGACTTCCGGTGAGGGCGGGACTTCCGGTGGGGGGCATATGGGCGCCATGTGGTTGCCATGTGGGCAGGGGGGGGGTGTGTCCAAGGGGCGTAACAGTGGATGTTGATTGGTTGTCGTCATTAGGGGCGATACCTTAAATGAGTCAATTAAAACACAGGGGTGTGTTTAAGGGTGTTACGGGGAAGGCCTTAAATGAGCCAATTAAAACACACAGGGGTGTGTTTAAGGGTGTTATTAATAATCTGTATGTTTTTTTCAGGCGTTAATACATCTAAAAAACAAAACAACAAAAAAAAAGACATGCATCCTTTTATATTTTTAAAGGTATAATCAACTTAATGTTGACCTATCACATGAAATCCTAATAAAGGAACTGTGTAACCTGACAGAATTGTAAGTTAATTTTTGCTTTACAGCAGGACCTATTTGTTGAATATATGAGCCAGTCTAAATCCGTTCAAAATAGAAAAGACCTAAAAAAGTAAATAAAAAAAAATTGTGCTTCACTACATCGATGGAACGAGAAAAACCTTCAGCTTCTGCGTCAACATACTGGAAAAGCAGCTGAAAATAGGTAAGACGAATATCAGATTAACAGAAAAAAAAAGAACATCAGTATACTGTTTCCAAGTTACAAATTGACTAGCAATGATGTGTTTGTTTTTGAATCATGAGAGACTCCATTTTAGGAAAAAGGAATGATAATTTAAGTTACCTGTAGCTTTTCTAAAAAACATTTTTACTTTTTCATCTTAGAGTTACAGGGGGTTACAACTGTTAGGGGCGATGTCAGGAAAGGGGCAGTTACGTCTGTTTCTTAGATAACATATCACCTTTGAACTCAAGAAGGGTTTTGGTCTTAAAAACATAGGCAGCTGAAATAGGTAAGACGAATATCAGATTAACAGAAAAAAAAAGAACATCAGTATACTGTTTCCAAGTTACAAATTGACTAGCAATGATGTGTTTGTTTTTTGAATCATGAGAGACTCCATTTTAGGAAAAAGGAATGATAATTTTAGTTACCTGTAGCTTTTCTAAAAACATTTTACTTTTTCATCTTAGAGTTACAGGGTTACAGTTATTCTATATCCCAACTGTTAGGGGCGATGTCAGGAAGGGGCAGTTACGTCTGTTTCTTAGATAACATATCACCTTTGAACTCAAGAAGGGTTTTGGTCTTAAAAACATAGTCTTTGCAGTTGAGATAACACTGTCATGTTCTGGTATAAATACTGTGTGTAAATGTTGGGGGCTCTGTTTCACTGGCTAACCTCAGTGTCAGGGTCTTCAAATGCTGAATGTCTTTGAACCATAACACTTGTTACATTGAAAAATACCAGTACTGACAAGAAAAAATGTCGGTAAATATTTCAGGAAACCCGGAAATTGTGGCTTCTTCTTCTGATAATTCACAAAAGCACAATGACATCTTAAAACGTAAGTAAGTAAGTAAGTATCATTAAATGCATGTGAATGTTCTCAATTTTTGTTTATATATATTGTTTATATATATATATATATATATATATATATATATATATATTTTTGTTTCTTTGTCATAGAACCCACCGCTGATGACCTTGATGATTTCATCTTGACACAATCAGATTATGGTAAGTAAATGTTAAATGCAATAATATATATATATATATATATATATATATATATTATAGTTAACCCTTGACAATGTTTCAATTTATAGATTTGATGAGAGAGGTAAACCCGAATGATCAAGTTGGAGGATTCAGCAGCTGGAATCGACACTCTAAATTGAGAAGGCGAATTATCTCCAAACAAGAAAAACTCGCAACTACATCTGAACTTTCTTCTAACACAGAAATTACGACAGATTCTTTGAATACTCCTCCGCCAATTATCATCATTTCCCCTGAAGACACACCGGATAAGTTACCGGCACCTCCAGAAAGTAAGTCCTAAGAACTAACTGTTTTTCTTTGAGAGTGAATGTATTTTATTTATGTGTTATTAGAGACTTTTGTTTTAAACCTCAGATAAAACTGTTTACAGATTCGACTGAGAGCTCTGTGGAAGACATAGTTGTCGAGCAGGAGCAAGGTAAGGAAATAAAAATTAAATAAAAACAATATATATATATATATATATATGTATTTTAAGCATAGTTCAATAAAAATGTCATATAAACCTGTTTACAGATACATCCAAAGATGCCACATTAAATCCGCCCACCAGAAGGTCGCTTTTCAAAGATCAAGACAGCTTTCAGCAGAACGGCACAGTTTCAGTCCAACAAGAAGTGAAATCTGGAGGTTTTACCGCAAAGAATCGGAGTAAGATTAAAAAAAAAACTTGTGTATTTTAAAAACTATTTTCGTTTTATTTATGAACGCTGTGCTGCGCAGCGTAAGATAACTTTTTATTGTCTTCTGTTTTTACAGAATATTTAACCCCGGCCAAAAGACAGCGACTCTTTGCGCTACAATCCCGAGCAACGCTAGTGAGTGGTTTAATGAACGGTACGTTTTAATTCATACATACATACTGAATTAATTTTAATTCCCCTTTTTTTTTTTTTTTTTTTTTTTTTTTTTTTTTTTTTTTTTTTTTTCAGCTTTAATGTGATTATTTCAATATATATATATATATATATATATATATATATATATATATATATATATATATTTATTATCTTTTTATTTATTTTTTTTCTTTATCTTTTCCAGAGGCGACGTTGATGGTAGAGCAGATTTCATCGAGACCTGGACAGCGCAGGAAGACAGTCTCTACAGTCTCACGGGATCTTCGTAATAAGGCCTCATCGTTAACGCTTCTGGCTGCATGTCAGATTCTGTTAAAGAAGCATTTTGGTGACATCAAGGTGATTTTAAACTGAACTGATCACTGTGTTTTTTTTTTTTTTGTTTTTTTTTTTTTCTGTAGGTTAGTTTTTTTTTTTTTTTCGTTTCTTATGTTCATAGAAAATGGATAACCGAATCAGACTTGCCCTGGATGAAATAAGAAATTTAGTTAATGAACTTAACGAAATTCCCGTTAATGCAGAAGAAAATAGCACACCGTCTCCACACAGCATTGAGCAAAATGATCCACCTGACACTCATCATAACCCCTCTACGACACACTCCGCAGATCATCACGGGGGTCATTTCAATACGGGAGTAGCGGTTAGTTCTGATCAAGTAATCAGACTTGCCCTGGATGAAATAAGAAATTTAGTTAATGAACTTAACGAAATTCCCGTTAATGCATCTCCTGCTAACAGTGAAAATTTAATAAATGAACATCAGCACGGTGACGTTTTAAACGTAATCAATCAGGCTCTTTCCGATTTGAACAGCGAACCGTCTCCACACAGCAGCATTGAGGAAAATGATTCACCTGCACACGCCGCAGATCGGCACTGTGACGTTTTAAACGTAATCAATCAGGCTCTTTCCGATTTGAACAGCGAACCGTCTCCACACAGCAGCAGCATTGAGGAAAATGATCCACCTGACACTCATCATAACCCCTCTACGTCACACTCCGCAGATCATCACGGGGGTAATTTTAATACGGGAGTAGCGGTTAGTTCTGATCAAATAGAGCGAGATCCTCCAGCTGTGGTTGAACGTGAACATTTTAATAACCATGAAATAAGGAGACCTTTTACCATACCGCCGCCCTGTCCAAGTGACGTTCCAGATTTAGCAGCATTCTATACAGACATCATGCGTATTATAATTGAATTAGCCGACGCTGCGAGATCGTTAACCAGACGTAACGACGTTGTGCAGCTGGAATTAGTGGGTGAAAATCTCAATCGTCACATCACATTTACTGTTACAGATGATGGAAATATGATCCTGCCTGCTTTCGAAAACTTCCTCGACGATTTAGTACAATCGAATGCAAATATACCTGTAGATAATAACATGGAATTTGTTCTTCAGGTTGTTAATGACCCAGCAGGAGGTTCTAAGCGTAAAGCTGCAGGAACGTTAGACTGTGAACTGTTTAATAAGAAAATGCGTCATTTGTATATTATAAACAATACCGGTAATCAGTTATGTTTTGCAATCAGCCTCGCACACGTCTCTGACCCTGAGCTCACGGATCACCGTGCTGTAGAACTGGGGAGGAGATGGCACCATCAGGCAGGCCTTGACGAGCAAACAGCAGTTACTTTTAGTGATATTGGTAAATTTGAAACCATTCTGAAGAGAAAAATTGTAGTGTTTCACAGAACCACGGGCTCTACTGCTCTGTGTAAATTTGAGACCAGTTTCCCCGATCGTTCAAACCCTCTGTTTTTGCTGTTATTTCAAGGTCATTACTATGGGATAAAAAATCTCAAAGGTTTTATGGGGTGCAGATATATTTGTAATTACTGTTACGCCAGCTATCAGAATGCCAATACACACCATTGTGAAGGTTATTGTCCAGTGTGTCGAACATATAAATGTATGCAAGAGATTAGCAATCCTGTAAGCTGTGCAGGCTGTCAAAGAATCTGTCGTAATTCTTCATGTTTCAGCAGACACAGGGAACCGCGCATCAGAAATAGTGCTGAAAGGCCTATCAGTGACTGTGAATTGGTAAAACTGTGTAAAGTATGCAAACGGATATACGTTATTCCAATCAGTAAACCGAATAAACCACACGTGTGTAATGTAAAATGCAGTATTTGCGGTGAAAATGTACCCCCCAGCCTAGACGTTACATGCGATGATCATAAGTGTTACATTCTGCCTTGCAGTGCAATTAATCAGCTTGATGATAAACTGATTTTTTATGATTTCGAATGCCTCGTCAATGAGAGCGGCGTGCATACCCCCTTTCTGGTCTGTGCTAAAACGTTGAAAGGTGATGAATGGTACGCTTATGGACTGAATTGCACCCAAAAATTTCTCCTGCATTTCAGGAGGCCAATGTACAAAGGTTACACCTTAATAGCGCACAATGCGCGGGGGTACGATGGTTACCTGATTCTCACAGCAATGCTGCAGTTAGGCATTAAACCACATATCGTCATGGTAGGGAGTAAAGTTCTCTGTTTAACCGACCCTGATTACAGGTTAAAATACATTGATAGCCTGTCCTTCATGTGCATGAAGCTTAGTGCCATGCCGAAAGCGTTAGGCTTTACCGATCAAAGCAAGGGTTTTTTCCCCCACCTATTTTCCTCTGAACAACATCTCCAGTATGTAGGGGCTTTTCCTCCTCCATCCTGCTACGCTGTAGAACGCATGAGTCTTCAAGAACAACAGGTGTTTAGCAGCTGGTACAGAGAAGCGAGCAAAGAGGTCTTTGACTTTAAGAAAGAAGCTATTCGTTATTGTAAAAATGACGTTGAAATTCTTTTTCAAGGATGCTTAAAATTCAGAGACGAGTTCTTTAAGGAGACAAGTGTGGATCCGTTTAAAAGTATCACAATAGCATCAGCCTGCATGAAGGTTTTTGTAACCAATTTCCTTCCTCCTCAAACCTTAGCCATTCCATCACCTCTGGACTACAGACGTAGCAGTAAAACGTTCTCCAGCGCGTCCATTCAATGGCTCGGCTGGATTGCAGACAGCAGAGCCATATTTATCGAGCATGCATTAAATAGGGGTGAAAAGAAAATCGGGCCATATTCAGTGGATGGGTATGCAGAGATTAACGGTGTCAAAGTTGCGTTTGAATTTTATGGCTGTTTTTTCCACGGCTGTAAAAAGTGTTACATGCCTCATGACAAGTGTCCGTTGAGAGGGGTCGCATTTGAACAGTTTTACGCAGCCACTGTTGAGAGAAGCAAGGTGTTACAAACTGTGTACGGCCTTCGTCTCGAAGTCATATGGGAGCATGAGTGGATTGAAATGAAAAAATCAGACCCAGGGGTGATCAGCTTTCTTGAGAAAGTTAAAGCACCCGAACCGTTATCACCCCGGGATGCGCTGTATGGTGGACGCACCTGTCCTATGAAGTTGAGGTACACAGCGGAACCGGATGAAACTGTACACTATGTGGATTACACATCTCTGTACCCTTATGTAAACGCCAACTGCGTTTTTCCCCTCGGACACCCCACCATCATTTACAAAGATTTTGATGACCCCAGCAGCTACTTCGGTATAATCAAAGCTGTGGTCTACCCACCACGTAACCTGTTGTTCCCTGTTTTACCTTACAGAACATCCCAAGGTAAACTTGTGTTCACTCTCTGCCGCTCATGCGCTGAATTAAATTACCAGTCAGGTCCCTGCATGCATAATGATCAAGAAAGAGCTCTTACCGGAGTTTGGGTCACTGTAGAACTCTGTAAAGCGTTGGAGTGTAGTTATCGTCTTGCTAAAATCACAGAGGTGTGGCATTTTGAAAAGAGAAGTGATACAATCTTTAAATGTTACATTCATTGCTTTTTAAAGGGTAAGCAGGAGGCTTCAGGCTATCCATCTGATGCAGTGGATCAGGAGAGTAAGTCAAAGTATATAAGCGACTACAAACTGCATCAGGGCATCCAATTAGACCCTGAGAAAATCGAGATGAATCCTGCCAAAAGGCAGGTTGCAAAATTGTGTTTAAACAGTTTTTGGGGGAAATTTGCGCAAAGAAGTGATCTGTCTCAGACCACAGTCATCACTAACCCTGAAGACTTTTTCAGCTTCATGTTCTCGAGTAAATACAGGGTTAACTATTTTCATTTTTTCAACCCTGAAATGTGTGTAGTGCAGTGGAATTTCAATAAACATGTCATATATCCACCAAGTAAGACAAATAATGTGTTTATAGCAGCATTCACCACCGCTTATGCACGTTTAAAACTTCTCAGCAGCATGGAGAAGTTACAGGACAGATTGATTTATATTGACACGGACAGTTTGATTTATGTGACAAAAAGTGGTGAAACTCCTCTGGAATTGGGGAATTATCTGGGTGATCTTACTGACGAGTTAGATGGTGACAGCATTTCGGAGTTTGCATCGACAGGACCCAAGAGTTATGCATACCAGACCAAAAACCGTAAAAATGTAGTGATACGTGCTAAAGGCATCACTCAGACGCATGAATGCAGCGAGAGGGTCAATTTTGACAGCATCAAAGGGCTGGTCGAGGGCTACTTACAGGGGTCAAGTGAGGGTGTCATTGAAATCCCTCAGCACACGATCAGGAGGGATAAAAAGAGATTCCGTTTGACAAACGCGACATTTCTTAAAAAGTTTCGACTGGTGTATGATAAGAGACGTCTTTTTTCTGACGGGACAACTCTGCCTTTCGGTTATTAGAGTTGAAGAAGAAATAAAATAAAAAGTCACATGGATTTACAGGAGATTGATTTTGATCCTAGATTTAGAGTCCCTTTCTCATGTATGATAGTTGGACCCAGCGGCTGCGGGAAAACTTTCTTTGTAAAAAGTATTTTACAAAACTGTAATCATGTCATGGATATTGTTCCAGAAAATATTGTATGGATTTACACATCTTTTCAACCCATGTATGCTGAATTGCAGAAGATGAATAAAAATATTACCTTTGTGGAAGGATTGCCTCATTCTTTTGAAGATGAAAACCTGTTTCCTCCTGATCAGAATCATCTGATTATTCTAGACGATGTTATTGCTCAAGCCTCAGATGATGAAAACGTGATGAAGGTCTTTACCCAGTTTCGTCACCATCGTAATATGAGTGTTATGATGTTGACTCAGAATGTATTTCATCAGGGAAAGTTCAGTCGCACTATTAGTTTGAACTGTAATTATATGGTGTTGTTTAAGAACCCGAGAGATAAACTCCAGCTGAATATACTGGCCCGCCAAATGTTTCCATCTCAAAAGGGTCTCTTCTTGGAGAGTTTTGAAGACGCAACGAGAGAAGCTCATGGATATTTAATCATCGATTTTACGCCTACCTGCCCAGAACATTTCAGACTGAGAACGGGGATACTTCCTCAGCAGTGGCCTGCTGTGTACGTACCCAGAACAAAGTAAGTCATCATGTCAGCGCGTATAAAAAGGAATTTACCATTATTCAGAGCTTTGTACCAGGCCTGTCCACAGAAACGTAAAGATATTCTCGCACACTGCTCTCCCGACTTTATTCAGGCTCTGTGCGAGATTGCACTGAATATCCTAAAAGGTAACATTAAACTATCACCCTCTCAACACCGACAATTAAAGAAACAAAGACATATCATCAGATTGTTGGGTGATAAAAGAACCGGGATAAAAACTAAACAGTTGGCTCTCAAAAAGCAACGAGGTGGTTTTATTCTGCCCATCTTAACGGCTCTTGCACCCTTGATCGGTGATCTAGTGGGTGGAATCATCAGGAGATAATGTCTCTCAGAACATCGCAGAAGATGTTTCTCATTTCCCCTCATCAATTCAAGCGTCTGACCCAGTCAGACACGTCCATCAGACAGACGGCGGAGGAGAATTTGGATGCTGAAATGAGAGCGATATTAAACGAGCCGGGTTTGACTTCTTATGAAAAAATCAAGAGATACGATGCTCTTCTCCAGAGGTATCTGACTTTACTTAAGCAAGGTGTCAAAGAAGAAAAACAGCGGGTCAGTGTAACGCTGCAGCGTGACACAGAGGTTCCTGAACATGAGCGGTCCCAAGAAAAACAAGGCCCAGGGCAGGACGAGGCCCCTAAGGATCAGGTTCTTACGGAAGTACTGAAAAGCCTTCCTAAACACAATCGTAAAAATGCCGAGTACATTTTGAAGAAATTATCCGAAAGAAGTGAGAGTTGGACTTCGCGAGGTGAATTTGTATTTAACGGAAATATTATAAAAGGGTCCCACATGATTGATTTGTTGAAAAATCTCATGCTTCCGTTTAAAAAATCTGGAGCATCACAAACCCGAGGATGGTCTGATTTTCTACACTCCATGTCAGAAGTAAACATCCCTATATCTTCAGTCATTAACCCTTATGCTCGTGAAGAATATAGACGTTTCAAAACAGAGGGTACATCGATTGAAAATGGGGGTACACCCACCAGCGTTAAGCAGAGTAGAAAAAGAAGAAGAAGAAGGCAGATAACTCATTCTCCCTACTGGTCGAGATCTGAGCTGGAAGATCCAAAAAATGCTGATGGGAGATCAAAAAAGTCTCTTCGTAAGACGACACTACCACCCCGATGGATTACATTTTCACCATAAACCGTTATAAGAAAATGAAACATGTAGCCTATTTCTTTTTATTCAATAAAATATTTATTGATTATATTTTTCAAGTCTAACTTCGTTCTCTACTTCACACACTAACATATGATATCATTACACAAATATTAAATCATAAGAAGAAAAAAAAAAAACAAACAATGAAAAAAAAAAAATAAGACATTTTAAATTCCATAACAATCCAGAAACATCTCCAAAGAGCATGTTCCGTGAGTATAAAATGTACAACTTTGATTAATGACACATTTCTGATATTTTTTCACAAAGTTAGATACCATTAAATCATTCTTAATCACATCTCCGGTGTATTTCGACAACACTTGCTGCATTGATAATCCGCACGCTCTATGACATAGATAAAAAATGCAATGGTGACCGCACACAGTGGACAGAGTGTTTTGAAGCTGATTATTATGATACAATATTTTTGAGGATCTGTCTTCTAAAAATGTTACGATGCTTGACGGGTAGAACTCGAAATCCGGAGAGAATCCATAAGAGTCAAAAAAGCTGGATTGACCATTCTCATCCAATGTCAGAGCTAGCCAGTGTTCCCCCGGCATGTGTGAAGGATGTGTATTCACGATAAAGTAGGCCGGCCCTGGGAATTTGTCAGCTAGCAGCGGCAGCTGGTCGCACGGCCACACACCGCAAAACAAATCTCCCAGCAGATGACGCATCAGGCTCTCAATTTCATGATTATTCATGCCTGATTAGATTAATAATAATCCACCAGCACACGCCTCTTTGAATCAATCTCTAAAATAGAATCATAACAAGCGTAGATGATCAGCGTGGTGGTATATGGCAACGGGTTTCTGAAGCGCATTTCCAATCTTAAATTCCCACTGGAAACTGGAGATAGAGCATCTGTGTCCTCACCCGGGTTAAGATTAAATGTGAATAGAGAGTATCCTTGATTAAATTCCTGACGTGATATACTCAGTGGAAGATCTTTTAGATGTCGTCCTGTAGCCGTAAACAAGTTGTAATACTCTCTCACTGAATGACCTTGGTTAAAATTTGGCTGGAAGGCTTTAGCAGGAATTTGTCTGCCATCCTTACACAAAGCTAAATATTCCATATCAAAATGATTAAAGTCAAACGGATTGAGATTGCGTGTTCCTGTAAAAGCGTCATGATCCAGTAACGCAATCACCACATACATGGGAAAGATGCCTAAGAAAAGATTCTCTTGGTTGCATACCCTTGAATTTTCAGGGATGGAATATGTTTTTACATTCACACGTGAAAGTGGATACAGAGCATTTGCTTTCATTAAAGCTGAAGCGTGCCCCAGTCGTACAGCTGGAGAGACAGTAACTTTTTTGATAAAAAGAGATGCTCCTAATATCCTGAGTTTGTAAGTGGAGTCTCTTGCGGCCATGAGACAAAAGGCATCGTTGGCTCTTGTAAGTTTAATTTTAAGGTCAACAGAGTTTAAAAGAAGTCTCTCGCAGAAAAATATGTCGGCATGCAGGGGGCCTAGGAGATGTACCTCCCTGGAATTTGCCGTAAAGCCTGCTCTACTGTTAAGACCTTGGTTAGGGCCGTTAGTTGTAACAATAGAGTTCAGAGCACCTGCAGTGTCTTTATAAAAAAGACCAGAGCTAAACTGGGTTTTTAAAGAATCCTCAGAAAAGTTTAACAATGTCTCAATCATGGCTCTATATGGATGTGTAGCGCTGGATTGTGAAATCATTCGATCTCCGAGAGTGACGTCACACTGACTGAAGATGGTGTTTAACGGGTAGTTGATGAGCCCTACAGGTGCATCATCTGGCAGGTTTGTTCCATTCTCGTTAGTAATTTTCACTCTGAGATGCAACAGCGTATCGTTGAGATCCAGATACTTTTCTCCGTCTCCCGGAATGAAAAACTCGATCGGGCCTCCATCAGTGATTGCTGATAAAGGCTGGATCTCGGTGTAAATTTTATCTTCGATCGATAGCTGCGTCATCGGGGCAGAAAATAAGTCCAACTCTGCCAGCGTGCACTCTGATGATTTGTTATGTAAAAGAGCCATTATTTAAATATATCAAAACTTGCGGATGACTTCCTTCCTCTTCGTTTGTCAGCTGCGACTGATCTCCTTTTTCGCGTTTGTCGTTGTTTTTTAACCGTCCTTAAACGATCACCAGGGGGTCTTGTTCTGGGTCTTTTGGATAAAACCATAATTCCTGAACCTTCTTGACCGTCGATGTGTGCAGAACCACTCATTTTACTCACGGCTCTACCGATGACATCCGAAGCGATATTTGATGCAGCCGTTTTAAGATGGGGTTTTGCAATTGCAAATCCTTTTTTAACCAGAGGGGATACGAAGCGGAATAATTTTGAAAATAATGATCCAATTCCGCGTCCGTACATGACCGGAGCCCCATAAAAACCTGGCAGATTACCGCCTGATTGACTTACATAGTAATTTACAAAGCGATTTGGATCACGTCTCAGACTTAGATGTGCCATGTTCTCTCTTGCCTGCTTGATGCAGTGTTGAATGACCAGCGTAATATGAATGATAACCAATCAATCTTAGAGGTTATATACATATCTCTGGAATAGTTTATACAAATAAAATTTATCTCAGGCTACGTTGTGATATCACCGGTCTGAAGTGTAGTCTTATGACGGTCTTTCCATAGACGAAATTTACAGGAACGTTTTGGTCCGATTTAATTTCTATATTGATATTTTCAATATGTCTTCTGGAGACTGGAAGGTAGTGGGCGGGGTTAAACGTCTGAGTAATCATATCACTGAATGTGCCTTGTACTTTGACGGTCCGCAGTAAAGGTGCAAAAGTGTCGCCTACTATTTGAGGGCTGACCACGTCGCTGTAACAGTATAGGTGATAGAAACCAGCCTTTATATCCGCCGGAAAAGGAGCCAGTTTTGGTTCAGAAACATGAATCCATTCCCCTGGTTTCACGCCAATCATATAAGCTAGAGTGCTGAAGAAGCGTATTTCATACGGACTATTTGCTTGAAATGCAAATCTCTTTTGAACTTTGCTGAATTTAATGCGTAAACCCGATTTCAATTTTTTGAAAAACATTTCCATCTCTGTCTCGAGTTGAACAACGCTGTTATAGTAGCCACTTCTGATCCTTTGCGTATTGATCTCCACATCACCAACCTTCCTCCATTCAAAGTAGGCATCATAATCCGGTAAATTATGCCATGTATGAGGGTATGAAATCTCGGCTAATGCAACCATCCATTGGCCTTCTAAATCAATATGTTGAGCTAAATTTACACGGAAACTTGAACTGGTATTATTTTTAAACACTTCCATGCTAGCATTAGATGGAAGAGTAACGTAAAAGCCATCATCCTCTACCTGACGGTTCATGATGCTGTGTCAACTGTGAGGTTTAGTGCAAACCTTTTTTATACGTTTCGAAGTTCATCAAACTTGATCCAACTGTTGAATTTCTCAGGCCAGTTTTTCCAGCTTACAAAAACCTGTTTGACTCCCTTGACCGTACGTCGTTTTAATATTTTTTCCACTTGATACATCTTGTCGTTAAATATTTTTACTTTTTGAAGTTCCTCAGCGTAAAAGGAACCCTCGATAGGTTCTCCATCCAAATCTTTGAGTTTGTATACAGGAGGAGAACGGGGTATCCGGTCATAGACTGTAAACACTTCATCCGTAAAACTCTGTTCGTATTTTTTGTCAAACACTCCACGGACCTTGGATATTCTGACAAGATCCCCTTGTTTAAACGTTGTCACTGAGTCCTTGCAATATCTGTTGGACTTGACATCATACAGATTCTGAAACACTTGAAAGGCATTTTCTGGGGTCACTTCCATAGGGCTCATTTTAATGCTGGAGTGGTAGGAATGGTTGTAGCTTCTAGCTAGGTTTTGCAGTACATCGACGTACCGCCGGGTATTGTTAGCTGTAAAATATCTCCACATCCTTGTTTTTAATGTGCGGTTAAATCTCTCGACCACTGAAGCTTTTGCTTCACTCGCTGTGGCAAAATGTTCAATACCGTGTTTCTCCATTAAAACTTTAAATTTCTTGTTAAAAAATTCTTTACCGGCATCAGTCTGAAGTTTTTTGGGAATCTGGCTTTCTGTAAAAACTGATTCAAATGCCTTTACCACCTCAGCGGCTGTTTTCCTCTTCAAAACTCGTACATACGCCCTTTTTGAAAAGATGTCAATGACTGTTAATAAATAATTATAACCATCATTTTCCATGGCCAGAGCTTGCATGTCACAGAGATCAGCCTGGAACTGCCTCAATGGTCTGGTGACAAAAACTCTGTTTCTCGGGAACTTTATTCTTGCAGGTTTATGTAGAGTATAGGTATCTTCTCCTGATAAAAAATCTTTAACTTTTTCAACCGCAACCTTCTTTCCCGTTTCATCTTGCATAACCCTCCTCAGCCTATCTACACCCCCAAAACTTCCCGGATTTGAAGGGCTATAATATACTTTCTTCATCAGCCGTCTTCCTGCCATCTCTGCCGATTACTTGTTAAATAATGAGAAAAAACACACAGGAGGGTAGATTTATCCTTATTTTTTTTTTTTTTTTTTTTTTTATTTAATATAAACAAAAAACAACCAGAAAACAAAATCAGATAAAATGCAGATGAATTCAAACACTACTAGCTTTTTTAAACAACACTTTTTGGGAAAGGTTACTATGTTCCTACTTTAATTGTATTTAATAGTAAAAAAGAAAAAAGAAGAAAAATCATATAATGCAGATTAACTAAAGTACTGGAATACTAAAAAAAAAAAAAATGATACAACAACAAGTCATCAAACATGTGAGATCAGTTTGTCAGTCCATAGCACTCTGAAACAGAGTTAAGTTGTTTGAGATGTTTCTCATCGACCATGCGATCATAAACGTGCGCTATTGCACTGTGGATGCCTTGTACCGATTTCAGTTCATGTAAAACCGTCTTGGCAATCGTCTTAACTCTGAAGTCATCCGCTTGTATGCTTCGAAGTACCAGAAGATTCTGAATAGCAGGAATGAGTTTGGGGGTTACGAGTCGTCGTACGATGCGTTGAAAGTTGACTTGGTAATAATCCTCCCCCAGTACCTCCAGGCAATGGTGTTGACGCTGGCTTGGGTGGTTCGTTATACATCCATAGCAGGTTTCTCTGAGATAGTTCAAAGAGGTTATGTTGAATAAATGAAGTATCGCTGTTTTCACCGTATTGATGAGGGTGGTTGAGAACCAACCGTCAATTTCGTCCTCCTGGTTACTCTCATCCTCTGCTGAAGGCTGAGGGTCCTCCATCGGTTCCAGGGTTTGTGTAGGGGCTTCGGTAGAGGGTGAGTAGCAGGTGGCTACCTCCTCCTCCACGACCACCTTCATGTCTTCAGGCAGGACATTCGCGTCTACAGACTCAGCCATGAATAGCGGTGATGGTGAGCAGAGGTCTGGAGAAAGCGGTAGATATTTCATGTTGTATCCTGTAGGTGATGCAGGACTGTAGTGGTTTTCTGAGAATGAGGATGTTGAGGTGGATGGTGAGAAGAGGTCAGGGGAAGGCGGATGATATGGTCCAATGTTGAAGCTTTCATCGTGCTCAGGAGAGAAGTGGATCTCTGCTCGGTGGTTGTAGAGATCCCTGTATGGTGTCGGTCCACTCATTCTCATGATACGATTCTCAGTGTCTGTGAGCTTGCAGTTATCCCCCCGTATATATATCATAGGAAGGGGCGTGTCCTCAGAAGAGGGTTCGTTCTAAACGTAAAACAGGAAACGTCAGCGTTTTTTTCACTGACATGACATCGATCCAACTTCGTGACTTTTGGAAAAGGTCGGAAAGACGATGTCCAATTTCACTCATCTTCTCTGCCCAAGCTTCAAACGGCAGAGCCAGCATTGTCTTGAATACGCCGCAGTCCTGATTGAAAGCCTCCAACACAAACAGATCTGAGGGACTCGTCCGGTTGTTCCTGCGTCTGCTTGCCCGAAAAGACCAGCGGCCATTTGCTGTGGTTTTTGACCCCCACACTGCGCTAAAGAGAGGTTCTCTCTCAGCTATTTCAACATCGGATGGTATATGAAACATTCTCGCCCGTTTTACAGGTCGAGGAGACAGTTCATTTTCTTCTTCTTCTTCTTCTTCTTTCTCCCTCTCCTGCCTTGAGACTGTTTCAGGGCTATCATTAAGGTGCGGGATTGCAAGCTTTAACACAGCCCAGTCGCTGTGGGTGAGTGTACACAGAGCCAGTGATCCATTAAATACCTCGTCTTGATCCAATTGATACAGGCAAAGCTCTCCTATTTCATACATGAAAATATAACCCCAGCTGCCAACCAGGCCATATGGCTCCAAAGACCATTCTTCCTGCAGAGTCTTGAACGGGGGTCTTTGTACCCTGCAGATGTAGTATGTTGATTTCTTAGGAGCATTCAATTCACGGGATGAATACTGGTAGACGGTCACTGGGGTTTCGCACAGAACTGACATACCTCTTGGCCGAACCGAGGTCTGATTTTCAACCATGGTTGTTGAAGTTGATTTTGGATCCTCATCATCGGTAGAGTATGTCACGACGGGAATTCCGATAGGTATCTCCGTTGAGGAAGTATATGATGCAGTTGCTTGTTCATCATCATCATCTTGGCACGCGTTGCGTTTCTCCTCCGCTTGACGATAAACTCTCTTAACTCTAGCCATTGTTGAACGGGTGTCCTTTTTTTTCCAACGAATGCTGCATGTAAAGTGCAGAGTTTTATCTCTGTATTTAAAGTAAACACTAAGGCACGCCCTATTGTTTTCATTGGGTTATTCAAGGTTTAACGATGCTTACAAACACACCCCCTCTATTTTTAATTGGTGCTGATGCCAAACAGTTTCCGATAATACCATATTTGTCTTGTTCTATTTATAACAAACACACCCCTGTGTTTTAATTGACTCATTTAAGGTATTGCCCCTAATGACGACAACCAATCAGCATCCACTGTTACGCCCCCCTTGGACACACCACCTGCTTGACCACGTGACCTCCTGCCCACGTGGCAACCACATGGCGCCCATATGCCCCCCACCGGAAATCCCGCCCTCACCGGAAGTCCCACCCACCTGTCAAAAAGTTTGATGAAAGGGTGTACTTAAATTCTCTTGTGTTTCAATGCTTATTATTAAAGTTGGGTACTGAAAAGAGAGAGGATGAGGATGGATAAAAGAAGACAGTCCACAAACTCTCATGGCTGAGCAAAATGCAAGAATCAGATGTCAGCTGCAAAAACAGTCCCATGATTTTCCCATAAAATATCTGTCAATGCCTGGTATTTATCTTAAGTTGTCTTTGGTTAGGAGAGATTTTCTAGTGATTCATTAAGGACAAAAGATTTTGGAAATTTGGCAGAAAAAGAAAAGAAAATAGATTTCAACTAGCATGGCTCCATAAGGGTAACATAACCTTTTACTGATACCAAGTAATTTTCCACATACCTTGCACATATCTCATACCTCACCTTTTAAACAGTTTAATCCTGCATGGAAAAAAAGGCAAGGCAAGCCAAGGCAAGTTTATTTATATACCACATTTCAGTAGCAAGACAATTCAAAGTGAAAAATAAAAAACATAATAGGCAAAGTACATTACATTGACGAAAAGGTAATAAAACAATTAAGAGAATAGAAAGATGGATAAGAAAATGAAAGGAAAGTTGGACTGAAAATTTAACTAATAATGTTTAGATGGCACAGTCAAAGGCCATTCTAAACAAATAGGTTTTTAATATTGATTTGAAGCAACTTAGGGTTTCAGCTCTTTAACAGTTTTCTGGTAGTTTATTCCAGGTTCGTGGAACATAAGAACTATAAGCTGCTTCTGCATCTTTGGTTCTGGTTCTGGGTATGCAGTGTAAGGAATATATGATTATTGATTAATTAATATTCATCAAGAATCATTATTTAAATAATAATTTGAAAAACATTAATTTCTTAACCAAAGGTCATCACTTATGAATAGAAATCAGAGATATCCTCTGGTGTGGTGATTATGGGCTCAAAGCTCTTTAATAATTACAAATTATTAACCAAAACGACATAACTGTCATTTTTTATTCAACTGCTTCACCGAAGGTGGGGGAACTTCGACCTTGTTTTAACAGATAAATCTCTCTTGCACGAAATAAACACAAACGCTTCGCTTAATTATATATATGAAGATTTATTGAAACCAAATAATCCTGATATACCATTATTCTTGTCCAAAAACCTTCACCTAACTAACAAGCACCGTTCTACACAAAGGGAATAACAATGACTACCTAACAATAATAATAAAATAAATATATATATATATATGCATTTAGTGTCTATGAAGATCAAACCAGCAGTTTATGGACAAAATGTGTAATTTGGGTTAAATGGGAAGAAGTCCTCCTGTCGTGTTGATGTCTCGATCGCAGCGATCAGCTGATGAAACGGTGGGGCCACGCCGCTTTAGCCACTATCAGCTGAACGCCTCAAATCTTGACAAAGGGTCATAAACTCTTGAGGCGGGAACCCAGTGGAACATTTCCAGCAATAAAACTGGAAAAAAGAGTTCAAGGCCCAGCTGCCTTGAATGAAAAACTTTTAAAAGTCCAACTTCTAACTCCTGGCTGATTTGGGATCAGCCGGACAAACATTAACCACGATTCCGTAGCAAATCAAAACACAGCTCAGCATAACATAATTCAATCAGTATTGCATGCAACAAGTTAATACCTTAGATTAACTACTGGTGATCCTACATCACCTTAACTGCCTCATCCTGCCCAGACCTCTAAATGCACCTATCCGGTTTACTATGAAAAGAACGAAATTACTTTGAAGTTGATTTCTTTTCTCCACCAGTTGAGGATGGGATCAGGTCTGAAGAAAAAGAGAGAAAGGGGGGGATCACGCGTCCGTGATCGAATTAAAGAAAAACGGTAACTTCTCATCCGTCCAGGAGGGGAAAAGATGAAGAACATTTAGTCGACTGCATACACAAGGAGGAAACTCATCTCCTTGGAAATAGAACCTCTGTAGGTTTTTTACCTGCGCCGGTTGTGGCACGGTCTTCGATCGGCAAATAAATCCTCTGATCTTCTCATATCAGACAGATTTCCAGCTTTCAAGCTCTTCCGGGAATGGCCTTGTGGAGCAAAAGTTCGCCTGCGAGCTCTTGTCTCTCCAGAAATGCGCCTCCTATATGCTGTCCTGCGACAGGCGGAAATGGCCCCGAGACTATGCATCTCAGCCCGTTTATACTTCCAGTGACGTCAGAGCTGCGACGTCTGTTGAGCTGCGTGCGTCAAAATTTGCGACCAAATGGATGGCCCCAACAGCAGAGTAGATTTGAGCCAGAAGACCTGAGAGGTCTGGGTGGTTGATACACTGATAACAAGTCCATCTTCACAATAAAATACGTAACAGCATCGCTAAAAATAAAATAACATCAATTTATTGACAACTAGTAATGAATGTTTGTATTCACAACACCTTTGTGTACTGGGCAGGTTGGGGTGGGTGTGTCAGGGCTAATTACAGGACCAAACCTTTCAGTACTATCTTCCACTGTGTGGCTTATAAATCCATTTATTACAGGACATCACAAAGCACTAGTGTAAACAGAAAATCTATTCTCTCTGTTAATTATCTTTATCTGGTTCACCTGTTTCAAACTAATCTGTCCCCTAGCTACACCTGGTTTACTTTCCATAAATACACTCCTGTTCAGTTCTTCGCGGAAACTTTTTTCATGCTCAAGTCTTGTTTTCAATTCAAGCTCATGTCCTCCTGTTCATGTCAAGCCTGTCTTGCCAGCCTGCCCATGTCAGTTTTGCCTGTGCGTTTATTGTTTTGGTTTCTGCCTCCTAGTGAGTGAGTGAGTTTTCTGTTATTAAATCTTTTGCACTTACCGTCATGCTGCCTCTGGTCTGCATTCTGGGGTCCTATATCTCACAAACCATAACAGAAAGTTTCCGCCAACCATGGACACCGCGGAGAAACAGAAGGCAGACGCTTTGGATCGCTGGGTGGAACGGCAGAAGGAGGAGGCGATGAGGAATCTGCCTACCAACCTAGAGGTTCTACCCTCTCCACTGCTGCTGGAGCAGATGGAGCGTGAGGCGGTTCAGCGCCGTTTTCCGCCTGCTCCCCTGGCTGCGCACTCTGGTCCGGCAGTGAAGTCCTCGCCCTCCTCCCGCCACAAGAGACGTCGGCGCGGAGTGCCTTCCTGTGGTTCGGCTGCCGAGGAGGTGGTTTCTCTGCCAACTGACGTGAGGGCTGCAGCTAGTAGTCCCGCATCTTCGTCTGCCACAGCACTGTCTGCCAGGCTCGCTGCACCTCCGCTCATGCCGTCTGCGCTCGCTCCAGCCCGGTGTTCTGATGCAACACCTGATGAGCTGGAGCAGCGAGGTTCTACGCATGTCAAATAAAGAGCTTCAGAAAGACCAGCCTCATGTATTCCTCTCCTGAGCTGATGGACAGAATCAGGCAGATGGAGAGGGATTATGAGGCTGCAGTAAGGCAGTTTTACTGCCGTCCACCTCCTTCCACGCCTGGACTCCAGGGAGCTGCTGCTGCAGAGCAGCCCGCGCCAGGACTCCAGGGAGCTGCTGCTGCTGCAGAGCAGCCCACGCCAGGTCCACAGCCAGGTCTTCGGCCTGACACACCACAGCCTGACTCCAGGCCAGACAAACCACAGCCTGGGATGACGCCTACATTACGCATGCCAATAACTCGAGTTTGGATTAGCAGAATTGCACAAATGACCCCTCCTTTTCATCCTTAGAGCCAGTAGAATAAAGTTATCTGCACCTCTTTTACATCAATCCTACCAATCAGGAAGGAAGGAATCCTTTTTGTAGAATGCGTTTACTTCCTGCATTTTTCTGATTCAACTGCTTGTAGTTTTAATTGTTTGGTGTTCATAGAAATTGTTTATATCAGCTTTTAGCCAAGTGTCTGATGTTTCAGAGGATACCACACATGTCTATGTTTAAGTAAGGGAAGTTTGAGCAATAAACAAAAACAAAAACAACCTGGAGCTTCCCCCGTTTCCGGGGGGATGGGGCTTAAGAGGTAAAGGAAAACTGTGGGTAAAACATCGAGACAGCAGGAAGAAGAGCTTAGTTGGTGTATAATTTGGTGTAAAATGGTGAAATTGGGAAATTTTGTCAAAAGCAGTTCTAGTTGGAGACAACTGTGGTACTGCAGTTGATGTGGATGTGCTGACTGCCCCTCTGGTCTTTTAGATTTTTTCAGTGAAGTAGTTAGAAAATTCATTGCAGGCCCTGGTAGAGTGGAGTTCAGATGCTACAGTTACAGGAGGGTGTCATAGTTTTCTTCACAGATTAGACCCACATGCAGAATGACAATCAGGAGGCAGGAGAAAAGTTTATTTCACAGGTAATGGAAGTTGAACTGCAACCAGGACTGGAGGCACAGCACTGTACTGGAAAGGAGGACAGGTACGTTCTCTGGAGACAAATGGGGTACTGGAAAATGGAGCAAGATCTTACTGTTTTGTTGAACAGAGGTTGGCGTGGAGGAATGATGCGGAGCCAGGGAGGACTAAGCAGATGCTGCTGCGGAACAGGTGAATTGTCCAGAATGATGGTGAGTACTTCTGCGGAGGCTTTGATGAGTATAGACAGTTGGATATCCATATCAATAAAACTTGAGATGAATTTACCTGGTGAGTCTATGGTGAACAATTGGTGGAGGGTTCGCAGGGTTCGCTTGTCTGGCGGAGTTGGTATTGAGCTGTCAGCTGAAGATTGAACAAAACTAGGTTTTTTCTGAGGTTTGAGTACTTAGGCTGAGGCAGGATCCAAAACTGAGGACTTTGAGCCAGAGCTGATGATCGCAAGAACGTGAAAGGAGCACAAAAAACATAAGAGACTTTGAACTTAAGCTCTGGACTGAGAATGCAAGGCTTGGCCATAGGAGTTACCACAGAGGTTACCACTCAGGCACTGGAGTGCTGACAGCTCCGCCTTCTTATACTCCTCCAGGTTGATGGAAATGCAGCACACCTGTTATCCTCCACTCAAGGGGATCTTGGCGGCATCTAGTGGTGAGTAAGTGTTAGCAGCAGGTAAAAAACAACACATGAAAAACTCCCAGACTCCGATAGAGGGTTTATTAACCTGTTGACCGTGGCAAATAAGGCATGAGCATTATTAATGTTTTTGCTGATGATCTCAGAAAAAAACAAACTGCTGGAGAAGACAGGTGTTAATTGGGAGACATGAAAAGTAGGATGAATGCGGAGGCTGGCAGGAATACGGAGGTGGACTTAAATGGGACTGACTATGCACTTAATCTGATAAGGGCCTATGTATCTGGGTGATAATTTTGAGGACATGGATTTCAAGGGTATGTCCTTGGAGGAAAGCCAAACCATCTGTCCAGGTAAATACTGAGGGGAGGGTGAACGTTTTCTATCTGCATATACCTTGTTTTGATGGACGGTGCGGTGGAGAGCTCTGATGGTTGATTGCCAGACCTGTTTACAACGGCGGATGTGATAATTAACTGAGGTGACTGCAATGTCCTTTTCGTCGGCAGGAAATAAGGGGGGCTTGTAACCTAGAGAGATTTCAAAAGGTGAAAATCCAGTGGAAGTAGAGATGTGGGAATTGTGAGCATATTCGACCCAGGTTAAGTATTTAGGGTACTTAGAGTACTTGAGGCTGAGGTAGGATCCAAAACTGAGGACTTTGAGCCAGAGCTGATGGTCACAAGAACGTGAAACCAGGACTTGAGGATTCTTGAGGAAGGAGCACAAAAAAGGTAAGAGACTTTGAACTTAAACTCTGGACTGAGAATACAAGGCTTGGCCATAGGAGTTACCACAGAGGTTAACAGTCAGGCACTGGAGTGCTGACAGCTCCACCTTCTTATACTCCTCCAGGTTGATGGAAATGCGGCACACCTGTTACCCTCCACACAAGGGGATCTTGGCGGCATCTAGTGGTGTGTAAATGTTAGCAGCAAGTAAAAAACAACACATGAAAAACTCCCAGACTCCGACAGAGGGTTTGTTAGCTTTTCAACCGTGTACAAATAATGCACGAGCATTGTTTATGTTTTTGCATATGATCTCAAAAAAGAAAGATTCCCCTGCATTTTTCAGTTCTAGGTTATATCTGTATAGTCTCTCTTTATAGATAATATAGTGAACCTGGAGTCCAGTCTTTCACCACCTGGTTTCAGCTTTCGACACTCCCTTTTTTCACTTCTGACTGGTGGAGCACTTCTCTCCACAGAGACATTTTCTTCCCAGAAATGACTTTCACTTTAATTGGACCAATTGAATCAATGATGTCCGAGATTTTAAAATGAAAGTTATCTACCAGCTCATCTACAGTGTTACAGGGCAAAATGGAGGTAGAAGAGTAAATCTGTTTAAAGGTTTCAGCAGCACCATCCTTAAAGATGCGTTTTCTTATAATGTCTCTTTGGCTAACTGAGTCATTGGAGATGTTGCTTTCAAAACTGACAGAAAAGTGGTCGATAGGGCAACATGAGTTACAGACACCTTGGAAATGTTTAGACCCTTAGTGATGATCGTGTCCAAAATATGTCCCTGTTTGTGCATTTGTTGTTGAGTCATGTTGAGTCAAACCAAAACTTTGAGTGTCACATAGTTCTATTGCACTTCAGTCTTCAGGATTCTCCATGTGAATGTTGATGTCTCCCACAATAATTAAAAAATCATAATCAACACATATTACAGATAAAAGCTCATTAAAATCACAGAAAATGTTTGTTTTGGACTTAAGAGGCCTGTAAATATTCAATAACATGGTTCAGACCAGTCTCTTTACCTGGAAAGCCATATATTCAAAAGAGTCAAATTTGCCCAGAAATTGCTATGAATCAGAAAAAGGCGGACCCAAGATTCAGCCAGACACAGTACTGAAAGTTTAAAAGGTTTATTCAGCCACAGGAAAACGTCACACAGGTAACACTCCTCACAGCTTCCAGGAATCACTGCTTTTGTCTTGAGTGGAACTTGAAACCCAGAGGGGAAACCTCAGTGGGCAGCAGGCGGTGATCTCCACAGCACAGGTAAGAAGTGACTCCAGGCTGAATAATCCAAGGGCTAGGCTGGCTCAATAATCTAAGGACAGAAACAGGGTCAACGATCGGAACAAGAGGCGTCAGGCAAGGGGCAAGCAGAGGCGTAAACCAGATGCAGGAAACAAGGTCGACAACCAGAATCCAAATAGTCCGACAGGGAGCAGGCAGAGGCATAAATCCAAAAGGCATGACAAGGTCAAGAACAATGATCAAACAGGAAGGAACGCTGGATATCTACTCACACAATGGCTTTCAAAAATCTGGCACCATCTGCTTGTCAGAGTCAGTATATATCAGGGAAGACACAGGTGCTTGGCATTCCACAGATTGCACTGCACTGCAGCAGCCACCAGGTGCATCTAATCTGCTGATTGCAGCCAGGGAGACAGGGTAGAGCAGACGTGCCAGAATCATAACAGAAATACCTTTTTACGCCTTAGTGAATCTTTAAACAAAGTGGCTACCCCTCCACCTTTTCTTTGTTGTCTGCTCTCACAAAGAAAATTGTAGTTTGGAGGCATTGGCTCTATCAGAATGGGTGCTTCATTAAATTCATGTAACCATGTTTCTGTTAAAAACATAACATCAAGATTGTGGACAGTAATTAAGTCGTTGATTAAAAATGATTATCCTGACAGAGATCTAATGTTCAATAAAGCCAATTTATACACCTTAGTGGCTGAAATTAACTCTGTGTCTGGTTGTACCTGACAGTTTATGGCTTTTAAGTTTGATTGTTTATTACTGTCTCTTATCCTTTTAGCTTTGTTCTTTCTGTCATGTATAACCACCGAGATTTTACAACTATCTCCTATTAGGGGTGTTGGGATTATGATTATTGATTAATATTTATCAGGAATTATAATTTGAGAAAATTAATTTCCTAACCAAAAATCCTCATTTATGAATTGAAACCAGAAATGTCCTCTGGTGTTGTAATTGTGGCTCAAAGCCCTTGATAATTACAATTATTAAATTCTCAGTAATAGTTGATAACTATTATTAGATGTCACTGTTTAATCAACCGTTTCTGCTGAAACGTGAGGAATTTCAACCTTATTTTGACTGACAAATCACTCTGGCACAAAATAAACACAAATGCCTTCTGTTTATCTATGTGAATATTTATTAAATCAACAGTCCTGATGCAACTCGCTTTTCCGATTCAATAACTTTCACCTAATCAGACATGCAAAGTTCTACACAATAGGGTAAAATATCTAACTAAACAAAATAAAACAGCATTGCGTGTGTATGAAGTCAAACTAGCAGTTATGGCAAAATACAAAAGGACTATGGTTGAATGAAGCTTGGGGAGGCCACTCCCCAAAGTGTAGCTCAGTGGGACACAGGCAGTCATAAACTTCCCCCAAGCAAAGTTGTAAACCCAGAGGACAAAAAATAATAAACTTTTGGCAGCAAGCTAGTAAAGCACGAAGTTGAAGACAAAGAAAATAGTTGATTTTCACCATAAGGTTATTATAGCAGTTCAGTTCCACAGCGCACCTGAGCTTGCTCTCAGGCGTTAAAACAACACAGCAAAACACACACAGCTGGGAAGCACAGCGGCTTTCAGATATCCAACAGCAGTAAAAGTTTCAATAAACAATGGCATGCACATACAATTCAGAACACATTAGACTATAAATGGCGACTCTAAATCGCACTAAAATCCTACTCTATCGTGCCCACGCTATTTCTAATAAAGAAATAAAAAATAAAAAGATGGATTTTACTTGATGTTGTCTCCTCTGAGTAGAGGGAGAGAGAGAAAGGGGTTGAAGAGTTTCACACGTGTCCGTGGATAACTCAGAGAAGCAGTCCGTTTTCGTCCTTTGTGGCCTCCTTGGCAGAAATGTGAAAAATATGACGGACCGTCACTAGTCGACTGGAACAAAAAAAAACAAGGAGGAAAAATTGTGTCTCCTTGAAACCTCTGTGGTTTTTTGTTTACGTGTTAAACCCACGTCTTCGATTGGTAAAGTTGAAAACTTACAAGCCTTCTTATTCCTGTAAGCTTAAATCACTTAGTTTTCTCGTTGGCCAACAGGGAGAATGAATGAAAGTCCATGTGGCATCTCCTTCTCCAGAATGATGCGCTTCAGATGCCAGTAACCGGGTCTCAGTTCCAAGCTGAAAAGCAATGGTGGGCCGTCTCATGTTATATAGTTGACTGTGGCATCAGAGCTGTGACGCCCCCATCCTATCAGCCGCGGTGGCCGCTGGGATTTGTAGTAGCGGACTGTCCTGCGATACAAAATGGCCGATGATGCCGGAAGGCATACTGGTGTCCAGCAACTTACAAATGTTCCAATATTAAGCAAAACATGGTCCAACAGGGGCCCGAGTTTTTCGTGGACATGTTCATTTCTGAGTTACCACTAGGGCCCACACTGTATCACAGACAAGTGATTTGAAAGTCCTGATTAGGAGATAGATTAGGAGGTGGTGAGGCTCTGCGGCTTCTGGAAGATGTTTTAGTAGCAGGGCCTCGGCATTTGGGGGGTGTTGAATGCAGAAGATATCAGAGCCATTTGGGTCCCGATCTTAAGAGCTCCTTTCATGTTATCAGAATCCAGTAAAGCAAAAACGGGGATCAGTGGGGAGATGGGAGAGTTCTGTGCGGTCTGGGTTGGGGTCTGTGGGGAGGATGGTATAACGAGGGTGTCCACGTCTCCTGTGGAATACAGCGGGGAGACCTTTTGTGATGACCTCTCTCTCTCAGCCAACTGCCCAGTGGTCTCTGCTGGAGCTGGCAGCGTTATCATTGTTGTTGACACTCCATGTTCTTTGCTGAAGGTCGAAGCTGCTAGCGGATTATCTACTAAATAGAAGAGAATAGATGTGAGACGTCTGGGTCCTGGCTTGTTCAAACAGAAACCATCTTGCTTGAAGAGATGTCTTTTTCCCCAGAAAATATTGAAGTTGTCGATGAAGTTCACAGATGTAGTAGCACATGCTTTTTTCAACCATTTATTAATCATCAGAAGTCTCTAAAAAATCTTATCTCCACAGAAAATCGGCGTAAAGGGTCCACTGAGAAACACCTTGATATTGAGACCATCAACTTTATTCAGCAGACGAGTGAAATACTCCTTCAATCCTGATTTTTTCTTAGCCACGTCATCCATGGCTCCACAGTGTATGATAAGGTTTTCTAGAGTCGGGCGCTTTTCTGTGATTGCCAGAATATTCTCTATTGGACACCACATTACTGGTACCAATAATACCTTCTGTGTTTTTCTTGTTGCAGAAGTTTTTGATCCCATTTAAAGCTGTGTTGCCCACTATTAGGGTTCTTGGTCTGGTGGGGCGCTCTTTCTCTGGCAATTTAGGAGAAGACTGTTTAGAATGAAGATTGTTCTCAAATCATTTTATTGTTCTCTGAAGATGGATCATTTTCCTGGTTTTCATTCTGTAGTGTGGCAAATCTGTTTTGGAGAGGAATTTCAATTATTTCCAGCTGGCTCACTCCTATAAGTTGTTGTGACAGCAGCTCGCTGTTGAAGTCTCCTTTTCCCAGGGCAAACGGGGGCATTTCTCTGTAATTCTGGCCATTCTAATTTATTTAATTGCTGAGATCTTCCAGTGAGTCGTCTACCTTGACTTTTTTGGGCATGCCGGTAGACTTATTCTCAGTGTTCTATTTGCCAGTTGAGTCATTGAGCTGGCTGTCACTGAACTGCAAACATATTAAGCCATTGCTATCCAACTAAGCTTTTAGGCTAGATATTAATCATCAAAGTAGCTGTGGTAACTTTGACAGATCTAGAGAGATCCACAATTCAGGAGGGAGAATCTTGATCGGACAGCTAATAGTCGTGCATTCCATAATAGTGTTATGATTTGGGGTTGTTTGCTTTTTGGTTTCGGGTTTTTTCCTTATATGTTTTTCACAGTTCAAGTTTTGAATCATGTTTCTGTTTATTTTCCTGGTCATGCTTTAGTTTTGTCCTCTTATTCATGTTTTGTCAAGTTTGGTTTTCGGATCTGGTTATGCTTTTGCTTCATGTTTTTTCTAGTTTCTGTTAGTTTGTGTTCAAGAGTCTCTATTTTGCTCCAGCCACGTTTTGTCCTGTTAATTCGGATCAACTGCACCTATTAATCTGTCTTCTTGTTTTACCTGTTCACACTCCATAAATACACACCTGTTCTGTCAATTATCACAGAAACATTTCTCAGATCATGTCTTGTTTTTTGATCATACCATGCCTGTCTCGCCTGCCCGTTTGTTGTTTTGTTCCTGCCTCCTGCTGAGAGTGAGTTTTTGTTATTAAACCTTTTTCACTTACCACTTACCTCGTCTGCATTCTGGGGTCCTATATCTCGCAAGCCGTAACAGAATGTTTCTGCCAACCACAAACCCTGTGGACAAGCAGAAGGCAGACGCCTTGGATCGCTGGGTTCAGCGTCAGAAGGAGGAGGCAATGAGGAATCTGCCAACTGACCTGGAGGTTCTGCCCTGTCCACTACTGCTGGAGCAGTTGGAGCGTGAGGGGGTTCAGCGCCGTTCTCTGCCTGCTCTCCTGTCTGCGCACTCTGGTCCGGTAGTGAAGCCCTCGCCCTCCTCCCGCCGCAAGAAACGTCGGCGCGGAGCACCTTCCTGTGGTTTGGCTGGCGAGGAGGTGGTTTCCCTACCAGCCGACGTGAGGGCTGTGGCAATTAAGCCCGCATCTTTGTCTGCTACAGCACAGTCTTCCAGGCTCGCTGCAGCTCCGCCCATGCCATGCCGTCTTCGATCGCTCCAGCCCATAGCACTGTCTTCGCCTGATGAATTGGAGGAGCTAAGGTTCTACGCACGCCAGATAAAGAGCTTCAGGAAGACCAGCCTCATGTATTCCTCTCCTGAGCTGATGGACAGAATCAGGCAGATGGAGAGGGATTATGAGACTGCAGTAAGGCAGTTTTACTGCCGCCGACCTTTGCCCACGCCATGTCTGCAGGACAATGCTGTAGCTCAGTCCACGTCATGTCTCCAGAACGGTGGTGCTGCTGCTGCAGAGCAGCCCACGCCAGGACTCCAGGGAGCTGCTGCTGCTGCAGAGCAGCCCACGTCAGGTCCACAGCCAGGTCTACAGCCTGACTCCAGGCCAGACACACCACAGCCTGACACACCACAGCCTGACACACCACACCCTGACACACCACAGCCTGGGATGACGCCTGACCCTAAATCAGCCTCAAGACCCTCCACACGGCGCAGAGGACGTCGTAAGAAGAACGCCCCGGCTCAAGTCATCGGGGGCCCTGGCAACTCCTCTGCCCACGCCACTCAGGGTCCGGGTGACGCCTCAGCCTCGGCTCACGCCACTGAGGGTCTCGGCAACGCCTCAGCCCCTGCCCATGCCACTGAGGGTTTCGTTGATGCCTCAGCTCCTGTGCACGCCAATGAGGGTCTAGGCGACACCTCAGCCTCTCCTCACGCCACTGAGGGTCTCGGCTGATGCCTCTGCGCACGCCACTGAGGGTCCGGCTGACGCCTCTTCGCACGCCACTGAGGGTCCGGCTGACGCCTATGCGCACGCCATTGAGGGTCCGGCTGACGCCTCTGCGCACGCCACTGAGTGTCTCGGCGACGCCTCAGCTCCTGCTCACGTCACTGAGGGTCCCGCCGACGCCTAGCTCCCGTTCCTAGTCTGCAGGGGTTCAGTGAGGAACTGGTCCTCGTTCTGGCTTTTGAACCCTGCGATGAGGGGTTCGAGGAGGAAGCACCGCCGGACCCTGTTCCTGAAGGGTTCAAGGAACAGTTTGTCCTCGTTCTGGCCTTTGAACCCAGAGACGAGAATTCACCAGGCTCTGCTTCAGCCTCCGAGGGTTCGCCTGGCTCTGCTTCAGCCTCCGAGGGTTCGCCTGGCTGCTTCAGCCTCTGAGTGTTCGCCTGGCTCTGCTTCAGCCTCTGAGGGTTTGCCAGGCTCCACGCCTCCGGAGTTCCATAGAGTTTCTGGGGGGTACTCTACTCTGCTTGGTCGCCCGCCTGAACTCTGTGCCTGCTGGGGACGACCTCCTGGTCACCCGCCGGAACTCTGTGCCTGCTGGGGACGACCTCCTGGTCGCCCGCTGGAACTCTGTGCCTGCTAGGGACGACCTCCTGGTCGCCCGCCGGAACTCTGTGCCTGCTGGGGATGACCTCCTGGTCGCCCGCTGGAACTCTGTGCCTGCTGGGGACGACCTCCTGGTTGCCCGCCGGAACTTTGTTTTTGTTTTTGGGACACACCCTCGGCCTGCACATGGATCCTCCTCCTTCCTGTATATTGACCAATAGGAGAGGAGCTGGAGAGAAGAAGGCAGCCCTCCTCATTTGCATAATGAAGCAGAAATGCATACGGTAAAGGAAAAAGAGAGACGAGGAAATGTAAAAAGAACAAAGGCATGTGTAAGGAAAAGGAAAAACAAAATATATATATTTCTGCTTTTATTTTTAATTTTGTCAGGATCGGTCCTCCATATATGTGACTGGCTATTTTTACTGGGAAATAATCAACAAGTGTCTTTACTGTATATTCCCTGTTTCTGTTTTCCCAGCACTTTAACAATTGTAGAGTGGCAATAAGAAAGGATAACTAAAAAGAAAATTCTCACCACATAAAAAATAGGATTTATCACCAAAAAGCAGAACTGAAATAGCAAACTTTTGATGCCAGTGGTAAAACTGGACTAAGAGCCTTCTCAGTAAGTGTGACATTTCTGTTACACACAATAAGCAATTTGAATAGAAGTTCAAAACTCAATTTTCCCAATAACATGATGATTAATAACCCTACCTGTAGGTCTAGCAAAAACCTGGCAAGCTTTCTGTTGTGTCTGACCACATTATTGACCTAAAGCTCTTTTAAAAGTCTTGTTAAATTACTACCTCATCTTAAATACAAGTTGACATTTCAAGTTAAAGCACTGTGGGTGACGAAGGGCACAGGATTCAGAAAATGAAAACATCATAGCAAACGCAAGCCAACTTGTTTTAGGTTTTCTCCCTTTAAATAAATAAATGAAAAGATTTTTTCGAGCAATTTTCAGTTAAATTGGAGCCAGTATGGATCTCAAATCTGTTTCCTCTTTTCTTTGCCCTAATAGAATACTGGCTAATCCTAACACGTCAGTTTAAAAAACAGAGTAGGCTGGGAGAAGTTGATATTTGATGGTGTGTTGTGGAAATGATTTAATGATATATACTAGACAAAATGTGTTTGCAAAAAAAAAGACAAATGCAAGTAGCATCATGAGTAGGCAGCAAATTATAGTGGCTCTTAAAAGAGTTATAAATACTTTAACAAAATCTTTTCATTTAGATGACAGGGGTGCAAAGGTGATCATAAATTGTAATGCTGTATTAGAGCATTTGTGCTGTGGGTTTGACTTTTATTTGACACATGCTGATCTAGCATAGCAATCATGCCGGATTCTGTGAATAGAGTATAAACATAATCCCTTTGCGTAAAATAAAATTCTAGCCATCTGAGCAATGAGAACAATTGATTTTTTTTCTCTAAAACAAACTTTTTGTTCAATCCCAGCAAACATGTCATTAAATATGAGATCATTCTTGTTCCAAAATCCCTGTGGGTTGTTTGTTCATCCAGAAACGTGACCTTTAATTACAGTGCCTTGCAAAGCTATACAGACTCCCAGATATTTTTTACATTTTGTTGCATACGTCAGTATACTTTATTTGGATTTTGTTAGTAGTTTATAATTGTGAAGTGGAAGAAAAGGGAGACATTTTTTTCAGTATCTAGAACCACCTTTTCCTGGATTATACAGTAGCTGCAAGCCTGTGACTCAAGGTTCTCCAACTCCAGTCTTTGGGAACCACCATCCTGTCATGTTTAGATGCATCCCTGCTTCACCACACCTTAATTAAATGAATGGCTCATTAGGTCTTTGCAGAACTTATTAACATGCTGAGTAGGAAATTCAGTCATTTTCTTCAGGTGTGCTAGAGCAAGGAGTTAGAGATCCTTACAAATTTTTTTCCACATTCTTCTTTGCAAAACTGCTCCAGCTCAGTCAGATTAGACAGAGAGTGTCTCTGGACAGCAGTTTTCTTGCTCAGTCTTGCTCAGACGGATTTTGATCTTGGGGTTAATTTGATAAAATTGGATAAAAGGGATATACTTTGATCTGTTATTTTCCTTTCCTGCTAGAATATGAACCTCCAACCCCTTGTTTTGTAGCCTCTAACAAATATTGTTTCAGGATGTTTCTTTATTTAGCTACATCCATCATCCAATTATCTCTGACCATCTTTGCTCTGTCTTAGCTGGAAAAAATGTATCTCTACAGCATGATATTCTACCACCATGTTTCTCCATGTGTAAAGTGTGTCCAGGGTGATGTTAGTAAAATGCAATGTTAGTTTATGTCCACAAACAGCTTTTTATTTATTTTTTTCTTTCCTCTGGATGGATTATGGCAAATAGGAATTCTAATGGCTTTTTTTCCCCACTGTTGTGCAACAATAGGTTTGGTTTGGCTATGAACAACTAGTGTCAAAGACAGTTGTTAACAAAGTTTTTTTTTTAACAGCACTAGAGGCCTTTATTTTTCTTTTTTCAATAGTAGGTAGACAGGAAACAGCGGGAGATATTCGGCAATGCTCGCCGGGTCCAGGACTCAAACCGAGGACAGCCGCACTGAGGACTAAAGCCTCTGCACATGGTTTAACATGGTTAACCTCTAAACCACCAGCACCGCACCGACAGTTGTTAACAAAGTTAAACATTTTAATGAAGTTACTAAGTCGGGTCACCACCTGATTATTCAATTCAGTTTTCAATTCAGTTTAATTTATATATCACCAATTCACAACACATGTCATCTCAAGGCAATTTACAAAGTTATCAGGAAATAATAGCCAAACAGCTAGAACAGTTATTTTTTTCATTAATACCTGCCTGGTGAGGTGTGAATTTGTGCACTGGCATTCACGGCAAGCCCTACATACACAGGCAAAACACAACAACTTTTCTCCAAAACACAAGAATTTGCTAACAAAATACTTAACATTCTAGTTAAAATACTTCAGTCAAAAAACTCTTTAACTAGGCTAGTAGCATTTAACTAAAGTACTAAATAAAACCACCTTGAACCACCACCTTAACGTGGTGGAGGGGTTTGAGTGCTCAAATGATCCTAGAGGCTATGTTGTCTGGGGCCTAAATGCCCCTGGTAGGGTTTCCCATGGCAAACAGGCTCTAGGTGATGGGTCAGACAAAGAGTGGTTCAAGAATCCCTCATGAAGAATAAAATATCGAGGCACGTGACGTCGCCCGGTACGGCGGAGTCGGGGTCCCAACCTGGAGCCAGGCCTGGGGTCGGGACTCGTCGGAGAGCGCCTGGTGGCCGGGTTGCTCCTCGCGGGACCCGGCCGGGCCAAGCCCGAATGAGAGACGCGAGGCCATCCCCCAGTGGGCCCACCACCTGCAGGGGGAACCGTGAGGGACCGGTGCAAAGAGGATTGGGTGGCGGACGAAGGTGGAGACCTCAGCGGCCTGATCCCCGGATGCTTAGGCTGGCTCTAGGGACGTGGAATGTCACCTCGCTGGGGGGGAAGGAGCCTGAGCTTGTGCGGGAGGTCGAGAGATATCAACTAGAAATAGTCGGGCTCGCCTCCACGCACAGCGTGGGCTCTGGAACCCATCTCCTTGAGAGGGGTTGGACTCTGTTCTACTCTGGAGTGGCCCACGGGGAGAGGCGGCGGGCTGGTGTGGGTTTGCTTGTTTCCCCCCAGCTCAGCCGTCTCGTGTTGGGGTTTACCCCAGTGGATGAGAGGGTCGTATCCCTGCACCTTCGGGTTGGGGAGAGGTCTCTGACTATCATTTCAGCCTACGGACCGAGTGGCAGTGCAGTGTACCCGGCCTTCTTGGCGTCCCTGTCGGGGGTGCTGGATAGTGCCCCTCCCGGGGACTCCATTATTCTGCTGGGGGACTTCAACGCCCACGTGGGGAATGACAGTGACACCTGGAATGGCCTCCCCGATCTGAATCCAAGTGGTGTTTTGTTATTGGACTTCTGTGCTAGTCACGGATTGTCCATAATGAACACCATGTTCAAACATAAGGGTGTCCATCAGTGGACTTGGCACCAGGACACCCTAGGCAGGAGGTCGATGATCGACTTTGTTGTCGTATCATCAGACCTTCGGCCGCATGTTTTGGACACTCGGGTGAAGAGAGGGGCTGAGCTGTCCACTGATCATCACCTGGTGGTGAGTTGGATCCGCTGGAGGAGGAGAAAGTCGGACAGACTTGGCAGGCCCAAGCGCATAGTGAGGGTCTGCTGGGAATGCCTGGCAGAGCCCTCGGCCAGGGATGTATTCAACTCCCACCTCCGGGAGAGCTTCGACCAGATCCCGGGGGATGTTGGAGACATAGAGTCCGAGTGGGTTTGCTTGGTCTGTGTTTCTCTTTATTGTTTATTAGTCACTTCGCCCATGCTCAGTTTTTGTATTTGTTTCACCTGTTCCTTGTGTCTCCCTCCCTCCTTGTCACACCTGTTCTTAGTTCCTTTGATTACCTGCCTTTGTCTCCCTCTGTATATTAGTTAGTTTTGTTTCATTGTGCTTTGCTGGTTCCTTTCGTTCACTACCTTCGTCTTAGTCCTATGCTTACCATGTGCCTGCAGAGTCAACTTGTGTAAGTTTTGGATTTCGTCTATGTTTTGTACCTGCAATGCTTTGCTTCGTTTTTGAAAACATTTTTTTATGAAGCTGAAGACTTATTCAACATGCTGCTGCCAAGCTCTTGTCTGTGCTTTGGTCCGACCCAAACTCAGAAGGTGACAAATATATTATTTAACATTTAATACTTTAATATTTTATTAAATAATATTTTGGTCTGTTAAGGGTTGTCCTGTGAATACCAGCCCAATAAGGTGGTGGTATTAAGACAAAATAGAAACGGATTAGCCTAGCTCTGACATTATTGAACAGCAAAACTCTGCACATACATGCAATGAATTCACACAATTTCTTAAAATACAAGAATTTATTTACAAAAATAAGTCAACTGAAAGTCAAACATATTTCAATCAACAAACTCTTTACCATGCTAAAACAATCCAACTAAACTACCAAGCAGAATGAAAGAATAATGAAGACTAATGGGCTATGTACAATATAAACAAGTTGATCAAAGATAGTTGAAAACCATGACCGAAAGAGTGATGCAACATTACCATGCAATGTTTATGTTTGAGAAACAAGGATTATCTTGAAGAATCTGGAAATGAAGTCAAGTTAGTCTTGGAACTAACTTAGGCAATAATTGCTATACCTTTAGACAACCATTCACAATTCAAGATTAGATAAAATGTTATTTTAGTAGAATAATATTTTAAAGAATGATTTGCTGAATAGAACAAACCTTCTGTATGACCAATTCTCAATGGTGTTTAATTAGCTGCCTTCTTTCTTTCTGCTCTCGGTGGAGGAGGACGCTTTTTCTCTGTCTCCCACCCCCTCCCATATCTGCCCTGCAGCTCTGTCTTGTCTTTGGAGCCTCTTCTTGCATATCTTCCAAATTCTTAGTTATGGATTTGGTCAGCTGGTCTCTCAATGCAATCGATCAAATTTTCTCGAGAAGACAGGGTGAAGGAGAGCCCAACTTGTCCGGACTGGACGTTTTTCTCTGGATACACAATGGACTCCTGGCAGAAGTGGAGGATTGTGTGTTTGTCGATAATGTCAGTCGAGGATGTGGAAGATGTGTATATAATTGGATGTTTGATATCAGGATTTCTGCTTTTTGGAGTCAGCGGTTACCTGGCATGTCGAGAAATTCGGAGAATGTCAGCAGCTGTTCTGGCAATTGTGAGGCTGCCTGGCATGTATGATGGGATCTTCCAAGCGATCAACACTCAGACTGAGATGTTGCATGAGCTGAATAGCAGACTGGATGTGATCCTTACACAGGATCGCAGGCAGGTTGCGGTTCCTGGACTCAGGGGTGAAATGGGATAAATCTTGGAAAAAGTTGTTCGCTCGGATCTGGCGAAAAAAGACAAAACAAAGTTAAAAGCTGAAATAACAGCAAATAATGCAAAATTGGAGAGTAGTGTGAGAATGTAGCGAAGAGGTTGAAAGTGGTCATTATGTCCTCCAGCAGCCTACGCCTATAGCAGCATGACTACACAGATAGTTTCAGTTCAGATTATTAGGTTAAACTGTGCTTATTTACAACAATGTCGTCTCAAGGCACCTCACAAAGGGTCCCACTGATGGTCATTGTTATACTAAAAACCACAATGATTGGGATACCTCCCTCTGTCAGACTGATTATAAGCATTGGAAAAGAGAAGGGGTCATACAGGTAGCAGAAATGGAGGGTATGTTTGCACCTCAACCATAACTGAGCCGGTTTAGGCTAAACCTGACTCCCCGTTACTCCATCCAACAGGGAGGGAAGAAGGCGGAGGTAAAAATAAGGAAGATAGCTCAGGATAACCTAAGCCACTCTAACTATAAGCTTTATCGAAAAGGAAAGTTTTAAGCCTAGCCTTAAAAGTAGACAGGGTGTCTGCCTCAGGGACTAAAACTGGGAGATGGTTCCACAGGAGAGGAGCCTGATAACTAAAGGATCTGCCTCCCATTCTACTTCTAGAGACTCTAGGAACCACCAGTAAACATGCAGTTTGAGAACGAAGTGCTCGGTTAGGAACGTATGGAACAATCAGATCTCTGATGTATGATGGAGCTAAATCATTAAGGGCTTTGTATGTGAGGAGGAGAATTTAAAATTATATTCTGGATTTAACAGGGAGCCAATGAAGGGAAGCTAAAGTGTGGGAAATATGATCTCTCTTTTTAATTTTCATCAGAACTTTTGCTGCAGCATTTTGAATCAGCTGAAGGCTTTTAACTGCATTTTGTGGACACCCTGATGGTAATTAATTACAATAGTCCAACCTTGAAGTATCAAATGCATGGACTAGTATTTCAGTGTCACTCCTGGACAGGAAATTTCTAATTTTGGCAATGTTCCGGAGATGAAAGAAGGAAATCCTAGAAACCTGTTTAATATGGGATTTAAATGACATGTCCTGGTTAAAAATAACACCAAGGTTTTTTACTTTATTACAGGAGGTCAATTTAATGCCATCCAGGTTAAGTGATTGACTAAGCAGTTTCTTTTTTAAAGACTCTGGTCCAAAGACGACAACTTCTGTCTTGTCTGAATTTAGAAGCAGAAAATTTAAAGTCATCCAATTTTTTATGTCTTCAAGACTACCTTGACTGTGCTGATTACTCATTGCCTTCACCTGCCCTGGGCTGCTCCTATTTAAACAGCTGCTCGTCACCAGCTCAGTGCGAGATTGTCTTTCAAGCCTTGATTCATGTTTCAAGAGTTTTTCTGGTTATCTGATCCTGCCTGTTTTTTGACCACAGATTTCTGCCAAGTCCTTCTGCTGTTCGGAAAAGTCCTGACCTCCCGTTGCTGAAACCTGCCTGTCTCTGACTGTTTCTGGGTTACTGGACTACCCCTGCCTGAAACCCTCCAGTGCTTTACCTTGGATTGTCTCACGCCTCTGCATCTGGTTGGTGGAAATATTCTCTGTCCTCTGTTTGTTCCCAGAACCCCCAAGACCTCCTGTTGTCCACTTCCCCTTCCTCCCCAGCTGGATTTCAGTTCCCTGTGAAACCTCCATTCCTGTCCTTCCAGTCTGACCACTTCCTGTGGAACCCAATCTACCCAATTATTATTTTTATGATAAATCTTTTGGTTAACCGTTCTCTTGTCTGGCTGCGTTTTGGGTTCTGGCTGATTTGCTTCATCGTTACAGTATGATCTCGCCAGTATGAACCCACAGCCGAATCCCGATTGGTGTTCTAAGGTAGAGGGGGCTATTAGTGGCCTAGAAAGAAATGTCCAGGAGCTTTTACAAGGACTTTCTTCTCTTAAGGTCACCCAGGACACGCGAGAGTTTGTGTCAGCACGTGTCACCTGCTCCAGAGTTAAGCCCTCTAGATGCCCTCCAGCCGGTCTACTAAGGCCTCTTCCTATTCCACATCGACCATGGTCCCACGTCTCAATGGATTTTGTCACTGGCCTACCTCCTTCTCATGGTAACACTGTACTCCTCACTGTGGTTGACAGATTTTCCAAGATGACCCACCTCATTCCTCTCCGCAAGTTGCCCTCAGCTCCTGTTCTCGCTGATGTAAAAGCCTAAGAGGTGTTTAGACTTCATGGCATTCCCCGTAACATCGTTTCAGATAGAGGACCTCAATTAATTTCCCGTTTCTGGGGTGAGTTTTGCACCCAAGACGTCAGCCTCTCTTCGGGTTTCCACCCTCAGATGGACGGCCAGACAGAAAGGATGAATCAGGAGGTTGAGACCAAATTACGCATCCTATGCATGGATGCTCCCAGTCGCTGGTCCCAGAACTTACCATGGGTGGAGTACGCCATCAATGGATTACCGTCAAGTGCCACAGGTCAGTCACCATTTCATGTTGTTTATGGCTATCAACCGCCTATTCTCTCTGTTCAGGAAGGGGTTACCCAGGTTCCTGCTGCCCATTTAACAGCACGTCGTTGTCTCAGAGTCTGGAGAAAGGCCAGAGTATTTCTCTGCAAGACCTTGGCTGTCTATGCCCGTAATGCCAATTGTCACAGATCCCAAGCTCCAAGATACCTGGTGGGTCAGAAGGTGTGGTTATCCACTAAGGATTTACCCATCAACGTAGAGAATCGCAAGTTGGCACCCCGTTTTGTGAGTCCTTTTCCTCTTGCCAAGGTTATTAACCCACTAGCTGTGCGTCTCAGTCTACCTTCTTCATTACGTGTGCACCCCACTTTCCATGTCTCCAAGGTCAAACCTGTAAGGTCATCCAGGACCAACACCAGCAGCTGACACGGCACCCCAGACCATCACTGACTGTGGGTACTTGACACTGGACTTCTGGCATTTTGGCATTTCCTTCTCCCCAGTCTTCCTCCAGACTCTGGCACCTTGATTTCCGAATGACATGCAGAATTTGCTTTCATCCGAAAAAAGTACTTTGGACCACTGAGCAACAGTCCAGTGCTGCTTCTCTGTAGCCCAGGTCTGGGGAATGCGGCACCTGTAGCCCATTTCCTGCACACGCCTGTGCACGGTGGCTCTGGATGTTTCTACTCCAGACTCAGTCCACTGCTTCCGCAGGTCCCCCAAGGTCTGGAATCGGCCCTTCTCCACAATCTTCCTCAGGGTCCGGTCACCTCTTCTCGTTGTGCAGCGTTTTCTGCCACACTTTTTCCTTCCCACAGACTTCCCACTGAGGTGCCTTGATACAGCACTCTGGGAACAGTCTATTCGTTCAGAAATGTCTTTCTGTGTCTTACCCTCTTGCTTGAGGGTGTCAATAGTGGCCTTCTGGAAAGCAGTCAGGTCGGCAGTCTTACCCATGATTGGGGTTTTGAGTGATGAACCAGGCTGGGAGTTTTAAAGGCCTCAGGAATCTTTTGCAGGTGTTTAGAGTTAACTCGTTGATTCAGATGATTAGGTTCATAGCTCATTTAGAGACCCTTTTAATGATATGCTAATTTTGTGAGATAGGAATTTTGGGTTTTCATGAGCTGTATGCCAAAATCATCCGTATTAAGACAATAAAAGACCTGAAATATTTCAGTTAGTGTGCAATGAATCTAAAATATATGAATGTTAAATTTTCATCATGAAATTATGGAAAATAATGAACTTTATCACAATATGCTAATATTTTGAGAAGGACCTGTAGATTAAAATTAGCATAATCTATAATACATCTAAACTTTTTACTATAGCTGTAAAATCAAGAGAAGCATTGGAAATGTGTCCCCCATGTATTTTTTATTTATTCATTTTTAATTAAAAACTTCAGTCATATTTTAGTCTGCACATTTTTCATTTTCCCCAACAGTGTTCCCCATTCTCTGAATGCAAGATCACCAGTGGTTCCCGGAGTATCTAAAAAAAGAATATAGCGCACAGGTGTCAGGTTCCCCTCTTGTTGAAAAAGCTTCCAGTACACATTCAGGATCAAAACCCCTCCTCTACCTTTGAAGATAGGTTTAAAACTTTCAGTTTTAAAAATGCTTTTAGGCAGGGTTGGCTTTGGTGACCCTGAGCTAGTCCTGTATAATATGCTGTTATAGGCTTAAGCTACTTGGTGACATTCAATGAAGTGCTGATAAGCTCTTTTCTCCCTCCTTTCTGTACCTATATTCCTCCCCCTGTGTGTGTGCTAATAGTGTGACCATTGTTTCGTATAACAAGTATCCTGACTTTTTATGTCTGCTCATGGCCTTTCCATCTCCTAACTGTTATCTATTGGTTTCTGTGGATAGGCAACTTTTTTTTTTACTAATTAATAAATGTCTACATGCTTCACCTGAATTTTGGTGATAGGGAGGTATCTCTTAAAAAAAGACAATGTAGGTTAAATTAGACATTTAACTAGATAAATAAAGGATATAATAGAATCTGTAAACTCTTGATGCATAAAACTGCTTATTTTCTGTATGTAATTAGCATGTTTTCATAAGTATCAGAGTATGAATAAGTTCATATAAAATATTCGGTGATCTACTTTGTAAAAACAAAACCTAGTTTCTCCAGTTCAAAGTGTATAACTGTTAAAACATAGTAGTAAGCATAGCCAGTGTATTAGATCAACAGTACCAAGACCAATTGAAAATACAGGGGATGGACTATGAAATTGAAACGCCTGTCATTTTAGTGTGGAAGGTTTCATGGCTAAATTGGACCAGTCTGGTTGCCAGTCTTCATTGATTGCACATTGCACCAGTAAGAGCAGAGTGTGAAGGTTCAAGTAGCAGGGTAAGAGCACAGTTTTGCACAAAATATTGAAATGCACACAACATTATGGGTGACATACCAGAGTTCAAAAGAGGACAAATTGTTGGTGCACGTCTTGCTGGCACATCTGTGACCAAGACAGCAAGTCTTTGTGATGTATCAAGAGCCACGGTATCCAGGGTAATGTCACCATACCACCAAGAAGGACAAACCACATCCAACAGGATTAACTGTGGACGCAAGAGGAAGCTGTCTGAAAGGCATGTTCGGGTGCTAACCCAGATTGTGTCCAAAAAACATAAAACCACGGCTGCCCAACTCATGGCAGAATTAAATGTGCACCTCAACTCTCCTATTTCCCCCAGAACTGTCCGTCGGGAGCTCCACAGGGTCAATATACACGGCCGTGCTGCTATAGCCAGACCTTTGGTCACTCATGCCAATGCCAAACGTGGGTTTCAATGGTGCAAGGAGCGCAAATCTTGGGCTGTGGACAATGTGAAACATGTATTGTTCTCTGATGAGTCCACCGTTACTGTTTTCCCCACATCCGGGAGAGTTACGGTGTGGAGAAGCCCCAAAGAAGCGTACCACCCAGACTGTTGCATGCCCAGAGTGAAACATGGGGGTGGATCAGTGATGGTTCGGGCTGCCATATCATGGCATTCCCTTGGCCCAATACTTGTGCTAGATGGGCGCGTCACTACCAAGGACTACCAAACCATTCTTGAGGACCATGTGCATCCAATGGTTCAAACATTGTATCCTAAAGGCGGTGCCTTGTATCAGGATGACAAAGCACCAATACACACACCAAGACTGGTGAAAGATTGGTTTGATGAACATGAAAGTCAAGTTGAACATCTCCCATGGCCTGCACAGTCACCAGATCTAAATATTATTGAGCCACTTTGGGGTGTTTTGGATGAGCGAGTCAGAAAACGTTTTCCTCCACCAGTATCACGTAGTGACCTGGCCACTATCCTGCAAGAAGAATGGCTTAAAAACCCTCTGACCACTGTGCAGGACTTGTATATGTCATTCCCAAGACAAATTGACGCTGTATTGGCCGCAAAAGGAGGCCCTACAGCGTACTAATAAATTATTGTGGTCTAAAACCAGGTGTTTGAGTTTCATTGTCCAACCCCTGTATTAACACCATATTAAAATACCATTGAAAGCCCCGAAAATAACTGAATACAAAATTGGAATAAAAACATGAAAATACATCTTTTTTTTAAAAAACCATGTTATTGAGCAGAGTTTGGCTCTGCACATTTGTTTTATGTCTTAAATTTTGAAAATGTTTTACAATTGTTTATGGCTATATCGTTGCACGGGATAGATGGCTGCACTGGACATGGCAGACAAAGGCTTAAGCTGTTCTCTACAACTGTTAACCAAATAAGAAATAAGGCAAGAAGTGTTAATCACTCAGATCATCAAGACAAAAACTTAACAAAGATGAAATATGAACTTACAAAGTTTATTAAAGTCTCAGCAAAGACAGACACACGATATATTTGTCAATAGGCCATAAAAACAGATTAAGAAAATTAAGAGGCTATGGGTGTATGGGTCTTGACAGATTCTATCACCATGAAACATGGAAAATATGTGCGTCTTTCCAAGTCAAACCAAATTGTTTTGATAAGCTTCTGCAATGTCACAAGATTTATTTCCAGTGTTGCATTAGTTTTTCACCTAGAACTTGCATTGATGATGGTAGAGTCTGACTGCTGCATAAAGCCTTCTCCAGCACATCCCAAAGATGCTCAATGGGGTTAAAGGTCTGGACTCTCTGGTTGTCAATCCATGTGTGAGAATGAGGTCTCATGCTCCCTGAACCACTCTTTCACAATTTGAGCCCGATGAATCCTGGCGTTGTCGTCTTGGAATATGCCCGTGCCATCAGGGAATAAAAATCCATTGAACCTGGTCATTCAGTATATTCAGTTAGTCAGCTGACCTCATTCTTTGAACACATACTGTTGCTGACCAACTGCAGTAACCCCAGATCATAGCACTGCCCCCCCAAGCTTGTACTGTAGCCACTATGCATGATGGGTGCATCACTTCACCTGCCTTTCTTCTTACCCTGATGCGCCATCACTCTGGAACAAGGTAAATCTGGACTCATCGGACCATATGACCTTCTTCCATTGCTCCAGAGTCCAATCTTTATGCTCCCTAGAAAATTGAATACGTTTTTTCCGGTTAGCCACACTGATTAGTGGTTTTCTTAAAGCTACACAGCTGTTCAGTCCCAGTCCCTTGAGTTCCCTTCGCAGTTTGCGTGTGGGAATGCTCTTACTTTCACTATTAAACATAGCCTGGAGTTCTACTGTTGTTTTTCTTCGATGTGATTTCACCAAACGTTTAAGTGATCGCCGATCACGATCATTCAGGATTTTTTTCCGGCCACATTTCTACCTCAGATACGATGGGTCCCCACTATCCTTCAAGTTTTTAATAATGTGTTGGACAGTTCTTAACCCAATTTTGGTAGTTTCTGCAATCTAGTTTGATATTTTCTCTGCTTGATGCATGCCAGTGATTTGACCCTTCTGAAACAGACTGACATATTTTCCACGACCACAAGATGCACTTTTTGACATGGTTGTTTAAGAAATGAGAAGCAACTCATTGCACCAGATGGGGTTAAATAACTTGTTGCCACAATCGCCCATGCAGTAATTATCCAATGGGGGCTCGTACCTATTTGCTTAGTTAAATCCAGGTGGTGACTTTGTTTTGGCCAGGCAGTGTACATTTATTTTCAAAGCATAATTGTAGACATGAGTGGACACTTGTTAATGTCAAATTTGGCCTTGCTTTTATTTTTAAAACCCATAATAAGTGTCATTGCAATGAAACAGTTTTTGTATGTTAATCACTGTGTTGATGTTTTTCACTTCTTTAATAATGGCATATAGCACTTCATGAGGTTTTGCAGCAGACCCGGCGCAAAAGGGCAGGCATGGGGGGCCAGGCCCGCACATTCGGGTATCTGGGCCTGCTCAAGACAGATTACAACCCCCATGTAAATTAAGCTGCAACTATGGGACTTTGAAGGCAGTAAAGAAGACACTACCAGTCGAAGTTCAAATGGAAGTAGTAATGGTAGATGAGAGAGAAAAGGTGTGAAGCAAAATTGACTTTTACAATGTTTTTAGGCGATAATGTAGCTGTGTAAAACTGAAATATCTGTTCGGTTTACAAAGATTGTTTAATTGCAAACCTTTTTAATTGCAAAAGTGCTCGACGTGTTTGGAGATGTCCACCTCGCCAGCTGTCAGCTGACTGGGCGGTAGACCGGGAGGAGGACGCCTGTAACCCGGCCCATTGTTTTCATACTCACTAGTGAGTGTAAGTTAAACACACAATTCAGTCAGGTGATATCTGATGTTAATGTTTGGTTTATTTCTTATTATGCTCTACAAATAAATTGATTTAAACTTGGTTCAGAAAGTTACCGTTCAAGTTGTTAAACGTTTTACCAATAAATTAAATGGTATTTGTCATCAAAATACTTTATTCAGTATTATTTTTTATATCTATGAGCATTAAAGTTATTTTAAATATTTTAAATGCCTGATTATTGAGCGAGAATAAAATTAAACATACTAAATCAAGAACATTTTAAACAAAAAAAATCTTGTAAGCCATCAGGAATATATAAAGTGGTAAATAAAAACCATGTGCAGTTATTTGCAGTGGAGACAGCGGGGTTAACCTTCAGGCTCTATCTTTATAGCTTTACAGCTCTGTGCCAAGGTGACGTAAGTTGCAGAAGCTGAGGTGAGACCAGCTGGTGACGGCTAAGCCAATCACCTCCGCCCTTTGTGGTTGTTGCAGCCACCCGCCCTACGTAAATCGGTCTTTCGAAGGATGCAGCCCCTGAATTTGGAGACGTTCCATGTCTTTTCGGGAGATGTTCATGGTCAGTTGCCTTCAGGTTTCTGGAGTTAATGTGTTTCAAACACAATTATTATAATGCAGTGCTGATTAGTTTCTAAAATTTCTGCAACTTATGAGCTAAACTAAAGTTTATGCAAACCTGAGCATAATTACTAAGCATTTTATGGTGACTGAGGCACACTTACATATCACTGATTAAGTCATTATTCATTATTTTGAATTAATTAAAAACATGGTTATTTCATTTGAAAGGCTACATAAATGTGTATTTATGTATTTATATTAAATAAAAATACTGTTTACTGGGCCAACCCAAAATTAATCACAGCCCCCCTAGCTAAATTCCTATGGAGCGGGGTCTGGTTTGGAGGCTTTTCCTCCCTTGCTCTTTGGCAGTGGATCTACAAGATAATTATGAAACCATGAACTAAGTTTCTGTTTTAAAATTTTCAAGTTCAAACAGTAAACATGTTTCAGAGTATGTTGTGAATCCAAAAAGAAGAGCATACCCAATGTAATGAGTTTATAGAAGAGAATGTTGAATTTAGTTTTGTATATACCACATATTTAAAGAGGAGTGGCAAATGTAAAGGAGGTGGACTGGCAGTACTTGTGAACAACAGATGGCGTCATCCAGGACATGTTACTGTGAAGTGTCTTCTCTGCAGTCCAGATATTGAACTCTTGGCCATAAGTTTTCATCCATATTATTTACCCAGAGAGTTCACCAGTGTTATTTTGGCAACAATGTATGTTCCACCTTCCGCTGTTGCCGACACTGCATGTGATGCCATAAGTAAACATGAAGATGCCATCATACACCTGCTTCAAGAAATCCACTGTCATCTGGACAAAGCCAGCCACACTGTGAGGATCATGTTCTTTGATTTCTCCATTGCATTTAGCACAATCCAACCTGATGTGCTTTGTCAGAAACTCCAGAAGACTCAGGTGGAGGCCTCAACAATCTCCTGGATCAAAGACTACCTGACAAACAGACCACAGTTTGTGAGACTAAAGGGTTGTGTGTCTAACCAGGTAATCAGCAGCACAGGAGCACCACAGGGGACTGTACTCTCACCATTACATTTCACTCTGTACACCTCAGACTTCCAGTAAAAGACAGACTCCTGTCATCTGCAGAAATACTCAGATGATTCTGCAGTTGTGGGGTGGATCAGAGATGGACAAGAAGATGAGTACAGGAAGGTGGTGGACTGCTTTGTGGCATGGTGTGGAAACAATCATCTTGAACGTGACTAAAACAACGGAGATGATTGTAGATTTTAAGAGAAACAGGAATAAGTCAAAAGCTATTTCCATCATGGGAGAAAAAGTGGAGGTGGTGGAGGAGTATAAATACCTCGGTGTTCACCTGGACAACAGACTGGAGTGGAGATGCAACTGTGAAGCCGCCTACAAGAAGGGACAGAGCAGACTGTACTTCTGTATGAAGCTTAGGTCCTTTGGTGTTATCTTCTATAAGTCTGTTGTGGAGAGTGTGATCTCTTCTGCCGTCATCTGCTGGGGAAGCAACATCAGAGCCAGGGACTTAAAAAAGTTAAACAAGCTGATAAAGAAGGCTGGCTCTGTTCTCGGGACTCCTCTGGAACCTCTGGAGATCATTGTGGAAAGACGGATTCTTCATAAAATGAAAAACATTATGGAGAACCCTGAGCATCCTCTTCATGAGACTGTCCTACAACAACAGAGTGTCTTCAGTTAGAGGCTTCTTCAGATCTGCTGTAAGACAAACCGCTACAGGAGATCCTTCCTGCCCACAGCCATCAGCATCTACAACGGCTCTTTGAAGAAACCTACATAATGAGCTACAACAACATTTAATTTCCCTTTGGGATTAATAAAGTATTTTTGAATGGATTTTGAATTTGAATATATAACATTGTGTGGTGAAATGGGATATGTGAGTTCATGGTTAGGTTTAGGGTAAGGGTCAGGGTTAGGCTATAGCCATGAATGGAAACATTACGTGTGTGTGTGTGGGTGTGTGTATGAGATGTGTTTAAGTTGGGTGTCTTGCCACAGAGTTTGTCTTAAGTAGATAAGGACAGATGGTTATCTGGTCTTGTCATTGCAGACCTGGCTTTGGTGACAGAACAAGATTCCATGGAGCACTCTTTTGTTTGCCTTCATGTGTAGCAAACCTGGCTTAGCTCACCATCTTGAGACCAAACTCCTGGCAATCAGGCTTAAAGTGTTACTACAGGGTAATTGAGCTGCCTGTCTACTGATTCCCACACATATAAAGCCGACATATTAATTACAGATTCTCCGTTACTGAGCATAAGTAATATGTGTGAGGACTGCAACATCTTTAGGACATATTTTATTGTGCCGAAGTGATGCCTAAACAGAATTTGTTTTTGCTTCACACAGATTTGAATTAATATGTCAAAGAAGTTAGTCAGATCAAAAATGCTACAGCAAGACTGCAGTATATTTATATGGCATTTCTACAAGTCATTTGGGGCATTTACTGTAAGTTGATTGCACCTCACACATCGGAAATCCTCTGATCCAAATTTGATGTCAACAAATGCCCTCATTAGAAATAAGTTGGCCTTTTGCAACCATCTCTTTTCTTACTCTTTTCTCTGAGTTTGACACATGCTGTGCGCAGGATAATTGCTCATTTCTAAATGTGTCAGATTAGCTGACCCCATAAAACAATAGTGACACAGAGCGCCTGGAAAAGAATTACAATCGCTAAATGAGTTTTTATTTTTGGGTTATATCCATTTATAATACAGTAAGTTGGTGATTGCGCCTGGGCAATGTCATGAGCTCATGTTGAGGTCAGGTCTTACGAGGTGTCAAAAGGGCAAAGAAAGGACAAGATATAGGTTAGAGGACATGATAAGTTCAAAGATCAGTTAGAGTGTAAATGAGTCATAATCTATCTGCTGCCACGACGGAGCATAGTCGCTTCAAAGAGGCTTTCATGTTATTTGAAGTCTAAACACTGACAGAAGAATGTAAAATCTTTACAGAAGTACTCAGCACAACCAAAAGATATAAAACGTGTGTTCATGAAGCACTTAACAAAATGTTCTGTTGATGTTAAAGAGCCCAACACTGACTGACTTTTTTAGACTAAGCTCTAATTTGACAAAGAGGTAAGTGATATATTCAGTTAACTCTCAGCAGACAGCACATTATTTAATTGAACAATTTGACTAACAGGGATCACTCTAATTTCTACAAAGCAGGATAGTTTGACTGCCAGTGACTCCTCATATTATATCTATATATAAACTCATGATTGCCTATTTTCTTGCTGAACTTTTATTTGGTTAATGAGTTTTTTTAGAGTTAAAAGTGTTGTAAAAACAAGTGATAACAGATGATGAATTATCACAGCAATGATGGAAGTTATACCTTCCATAGTTCACCATTTCCTAAAATCAGGCATGATGATGAGACAGTAATTCTGTCCCTTGGCAATTCCTGCAAAACAAATAGTGTCTTCTAATCCTACTCGTCCAAGACAAGATACAACATTAAGTGTAAACCAACATTTAAAGTATAGTGTAAGGCCATACACTCAAAACATATTCAGAAGCTGCAATGCATGTTTTTTTTGCACTGATCTATAAAATTAATTTGTTAAATTTCATGCTCACATACTTGTGGAGTCATTGTTCATGTACTGTATTATTTGTAATAAACAGCTGGGATTTCTATCTATTGTTAATATGTCCTACTTAATGGGAAAGTGGCATAGTTATCTGTTAATTGATTTTCTGTGCATATATCATATTGAGTAATATATGCTTGGTCTGTGTTCCCTGCAGTCCCTATCAGTTATTGGTAAGCATTTGCTTCCGACACTGAATATTTATGCTTCCTAGCCCAAACATGCTCAGTATGAGATTTAGGACTGCAGATCGTTTAACAAGTGGCTGCATAGACCCTCAGATAACATTTTATATTTATTTGAAGAACCTGAAAGGAAGGTTAACCACATTTTGCTATCTGAGCAATGCAAACAGCTTGATATGCAACTTTGACTGAATTAAAGGAATGAATGAATGAAGTTCTTGCTATTCATACTTTACTTTTAAAGTAGCTTTTTCTTCTTTCTGATGTTTCACGCTATTTCTTGCTGGTAATGAGACCTTTTTTTTCTACATTTTAAGGGATTTTTTGGATGATCAGTTAAAGTTCTTGCTTAAACTCCCATCATGGACATAAACGGCATAAAACATTTTGACATTTACTGATTCACTTTAACCATTCTGTTTCCTGGGCCCTGACAAACCTATTGGAGGGCCTGCTGCAGGCCAGGCATACAAGTTGCCTCTACCTGTTCTGCACCTGCAGTATGGCCTATACCACTGGCCACGTTTCCGCAAGACATTCAACAATGTCAATATGGCACAACCACCCTTATCTTAACCATAATTACCAGTTCTCAGAATAACTCTTAAATTGAATCTTAATATGACATGTATGTTAACTGCTATAGTTAACAAGGGCAAATGTAAATATATAGCAGATATTAGGTTTTGTAAACTGTTGTAGTTAAGAACTAACTGTCCTTTCTGACCATGAATAATCTTCACAAAAAAAAATTTCTACTCAACTCTAGTGCAAAATAAAAATAAAAAGATGGCATAAACACCGAAGGTTTGTGTTTACAGAACATTTATGCAGAAATAAAAGGCATTGATGTCTTGAAACAATGCTTACACTAACTCAGGAAGAAGAAAGAAAAAGGCTTACAAAAGCAAACCACAAACTTGAATGGTTGTGTATTAACCATCGTCTGTGCTAAATGTGTTTGAGCTTGACAGGAATGATACTCATGGGTTATGATAAAATCCTCTCTTGCTCAATTACACAGTACTGTATGACCTGGGGGGACTGCTCGATAGCCCTTAGTCAGGATAGCAATGCTGCCTATGGGACCATTAGTTTAACACACACCCAAAGTTCTTGAAGTTACCTACACTCAAAATGCACAACATTACCCACACATTGCTGAATAATTAAAAAGGGATCTACCAAGTTCAGTGTGTATTGTTTAATGTTGCTGAACTGTAGAATATCTCTGGTGAATTGGCCCAGTTCTTTAAATGTGAAGGAAGTATGAATCTTCAGTGTTAACCACTGCTGTCTGTCTAATATGTGACTAAGTGCACTGTCACATAATGTTTCCGTTTGGAAGGGACAGCTGGTTTGGCAAAGAGAAAACGAAACAAATTATGAAAGTTGTTTCAGTATAGGAAGCTATAAGATCAGATAAACACTATGTTATGGAATACAAACTTTACAGTATTCTGGTCAAGTTCTACAAGTTCTGGTCAATGCCGGTTAAAGACAGTTCCTAGTGAACATTGCAACTATTATTTACACACTTTGTAACAAACCTGAAAAGCACAATTCACTGCTGGTTCATACCACAGGATAACAGCTCTACTCCTTTCAAAGCCTGACACTCTGTCTAACTTAGCCTTTCACTTTTTATTTTATTTTTAAGTAGGACATACAAACCATCTATCAAGTAAGTTTTTAAGGAACTCGTCCAAGTTAGAACTATTTTAATACAGACATTCCTTAACAATCATATGGAGTAGCAGTTTTGATATGACAAATATGGCTTTCGCCTAGCACTCAGGAATTGGAAGATAAGAAGGAAAAATGTTTTTCAGGAGTGCCCCAAAAGATTGCAATGCTAATTTGTACATACCGTAAATGGGGAGTGAGCGCCCCCCCCTTGTTGTCTATTAGGTAAGCTCTGTAAGAAAACATTGCCGAACGCTAATGACCCTGAAGAAAATAATAGAATGGAATAGATTAGAAAACGTTGTCTGTCCCAGATGGTGACATAATATTTTCTTTGACATGGCTCCAGCAACAGCATTGCTGCATTCCTTAATGTACATAAAAAAACACACTGAAACACATAAAAGGGGACAATGAAAAGCAACTTTTAAAAGTGTATCAAAGTTCAGTTCTTATTTTAAAGTGTTCAAGGTGGATATTGCAAACTGAATAAATGACTTTTTGTAAATGGCTTTCTGGGCTAGAAGGACTTCAAACCTTCTGTCTGACAGGAGCAGTTGGAGGGGATGAGAAGGATCTTCTCTGATCAGGGTGGCCTTCCTGATCACGGAGCAGTTGCACAGTTCAGGAAGGGAGGTTTGAGTTGAACCAACTATTTTGCTGACTTGGAATGTGATTTGGGTTGGTTTTTTTTTGTTTGTCACAGTGAGAAAGTTGTAACAGGATAAATACTGAAGTGATGACAGAAGTTTGTATCTGATTTCACATACACATCTGGACAATATTGTTGGTTTTGACACTGGGCAGAACATTTCTCTCTAGAATCCATTGATAGTCTTAAGATTTCATTATTATTGGAATAATTGTATGTAGATTTATCTTACATTTTCTCTTTAATACCTTTGCTATTTGACTTTTATAACCTTTCATGTTGTATGTGTAAGCAAACATGTGATGAGTTATTTGCAGGCAAGGTGGAATCGAGATGATGCAGTCACAGTTGAGGACATCACAAAGACAGCAGCTGATTGTGCTGAACAAAGATCGCACATATTTTAAGATTATGGAGACATTGCAAGCGTGTTAGTACAGGATAATGGTGTGCATGACCAATGTTGCGTTGCTGCTGTTTGTTTTCCCCCATCCTTCAGAGCAGCAACGTTCATTGTAACTAGGGACCACCCTAAATAAAAAGAGGATTCGGAGAGATGTTTTTCAGAGCGGTAGGAGATTTGTAACTGAAATCACATCTCTGTCCGTTCTCCTCGCAGCAAGTAAGAAACTAATTATCTTGTCTTTCTCTTCTTTTTGTGATGTTATAGGTATTTTAGGTTGATTAAACCTGTAATTTTTGGTCCTTCGAGCCATATTCCAATACGCCTGAGGATTCCAGTGAGTTGGTGGAATCCAGCAAAGACCGTGTGCACGGCAATCTCTATCAGGGAGACTCTCAGACCCTCGGCCCACCAGCTGGGGTCTGACGCCTGACGGAACTTCGAGAGACCAGTCTCTAGAGGAGACATTTGGTGGTGGTGTGGTGACGACAGGTTGTTTGATCGATTACCTTCAAATGTAACAGGGCTCTGTGCTCTAGTTACCTTATTGTTACCAGTTTCGGTGTATCCTATGTCAGTAGATGAAGTAACACAAGGACTATCTAGTCTAATACCACATGACTGGCATAATACAAAGCACAGAGCTGCATTTTGGCAGACTGAGGGAGACCCTACGTATATCGATGCTATAGGGGTACCTCGAGGAGTGCCTGATGGATATAAATCAGCTGATCAAGTAGCTGCAGGATTTGAATCAAGTATCTGTTGGTGGTGTACAATGAACAAAAACGTAGACAGGATCAACTACTGGTCCTTCTCAAAATATTAGCATATTGTGATAAAGTTCATTATTTTCCATAATGTCATGATGAAAATTTAACATTCATATATTTTAGATTCATTGCACACTAACTGAAATATTTCAGGTCTTTTATTGTCTTAATACGGATGATTTTGGCATACAGCTCATGAAAACCCAAAATTCCTATCTCACAAAATTAGCATATCATTGAAAGGGTCTCTAAACGAGCTATGAACCTAATCATCTGAATCAACGAGTTAACTCTAAACACCTGCAAAAGATTCCTGAGGCCTTTAAAACTCCCAGCCTGGTTCATCACTCAAAACCCCAATCATGGGTAAGACTGCCGACCTGACTGCTGTCCAGAAGGCCACTATTGACACCCTCAAGCAAGAGGGTAAGACACAGAAAGAAATTTCTGAACGAATAGGCTGTTCCCAGAGTGCTGTATCAAGGCACCTCAGTCGGAAGTCTGTGGGAAGGAAAAAGTGTCAGAAAACGCTGCACAACGAGAAGAGGTGACCGGACCCTGAGGAAGATTGTGGAGAAGGGCCGATTCCAGACCTTGGGGGACCTGCGGAAGCAGTGGACTGAGTCTGGAGTAGAAACATCCAGAGCCACCGTGCACAGGCGTGTGCAGGAAATGGGCTACAGGTGCCGCATTCCCCAGGTCAAGCCACTTTTGAACCAGAAACAGCGGCAGAAGCGCCTGACCTGGGCTACAGAGAAGCAGCACTGGACTGTTGCTCAGTGGTCCAAAGTACTTTTTTCGGATGATAGCAAATTCTGCATGTCATTCGGAAATCAAGGTGCCAGAGTCTGGAGGAAGACTGGGGAGAATTAAATGCCAAAATGCCAGAAGTCCAGTGTCAAGTACCCACAGTCAGTGATGGTCTGGGGTGCCGTGTCAGCTGCTGGTGTTGGTCCACTGTGTTTTATCAAGGGCAGGGTCAATGCAGCTAGCTATCAGGAGATTTTGGAGCACTTCATGCTTCCATCTGCTGAAAAGCTTTATGGAAATGAAGATTTCATTTTTCAGCACGACCTGGCACCTGCTCACAGTGCCAAAACCACTGGTAAATGGTTTACTGACCACGGTATCACTGTGCTCAATTGGCCTGCCAACTCTCCTGACCTGAACCCCATAGAGAATCTGTGGGATATTGTGAAGAGAACGTTGAGAGACTCAAGACCAAACACTCTGGATGAGCTAAAGGCCGCTATCGAAGCATCCTGGGCCTCCATAAGACCTCAGCAGTGCCACAGGCTGATTACCTCCATGCCACGCCGCATTGAAGCAGTCATTTCTGCCAAAGGATTCCCGACCAAGTATTGAGTGCATAACTGTACATGATTATTTGAAGGTTGACGTTTTTTGTATTAAAAACACTTTTCTTTTATTGGTCGGATGAAATATGCTAATTTTGTGAGATAGGAATTTTGGGTTTTCATGAGCTGTATGCCACAATCATCCGTATTAAGACAATGAAAGACCTGAAATATTTCATTTAGTGTGCAATGAATCTAAAATATATGAATGTTAAATTTTCATCATGACATTATGGAAAATAATGAACTTTATCACAATATGCTAATATTTTGAGAAGGACCTGTATATCCACTACAATGTTCAAAAACTAGGAAATTGGACACAAAGCGGGTTTGAAGCTGTCCATGACCAATTGGCTTCAACTTCCCTGATTGCATTTGTTGTAAATATGAATCTGAGAATATTATTTAATATTAATATTTTAATATTAATATTTTACCAAATAATATTCCGGTCTGTTAAGGATGGTCCTGTGAATACCAGCCCCATTAAGGCGATGGTATTAGGACAGAATAGAAAGGTGTGAGACGAGCTCCGGCATTATTGAACAGCATAAACTCTGCACACATATGGAATGAATTCACACAATTTCTTAAAATACAAGAATTTATTAACAAAAATAAGTCAACTCAAAGTCAAACATATTTCAATCAACAAACTCTTTACTATGCTAAAACAATCCAACTAAACTACCAAGCAGAATGAAAGAATAATGAAGACTAATGGGCTATGTACAATATAAACAAGTTGATTAAAGATGATTAGAAATCATGACCAAAAAGAGTGATGCAACATTACCATGCAATGTTTATGTTTGAGAACAAAGGATTATCTTGAAGAATCTGGAAGTGAAGTTAAGTTAGTTTTGGAACTAACTTAGAAAATAATCAGCAACCTTTAGACAACCCTTCACAATGCAAGATCAGATTAAATATTATTTTAATAAAATAATGTTTTAAATAATGATCTGCTGAATAAAACCAACCTCCTGGATGACTAATTCTCAACGGTGTCTAATTAACTGCCTTTATTTATTAAAATAATATTTGAAGAAATATTATTGAGTATTTTGGAAAAGAGCCAAATCTTTCTGGAGAAATGGGGCTTAATGGTGTTTACTTAGTTATCAACTCTAGCAAATGATGTTCAGGGACTATTATTCACTAGCTTGAAAACTAACAACCTTTCTGTTGACTAGCCTTAATGCTAGCACACGTGTTCTTACCGGCTGGCCGTTGGGCTAACAAAGAAGCTAGCTAAAGTGCTAAGCTAGAGATAGCTTAGCGCCAGAATCAACACATACCTTTAAAATACCAGGGTTAAAATGCATAAGCGCTGACGGCGCGTTATGAGCAATGTTCTGGTTAAAACCACCCTTTAAATAAAGTTTATCTTAGCTTCAAAACATACAAAGAACACGAACCGGCCTGTGTGCTACAGGTAGCATGCTACCACCAAGATAGCCGAGTTCCACAAAACAAACTTCATAACATGAAAACGTTTAGATCATTTCATCCTAAACCAATCTATTAATCTGCCCAAAACCCAACCTCTGAACCTGTTGAGGGAATGTTGTCCAAGGGCGAAGTTTGAAGAAGATATCCGTCGTGAACAAAGAGTTAGCTTCCCGCTAACTTCTTCAGTTTCCTCCAATCAGAAGGTGCGTTCGTTCTGTGAACAAAGGTTAGCTTCCCGCTAACTTCCTCAGTTTCTCCCGATCAGTTTCTCACATCCAGCGCGCTTTCCCCTCCTATCTGGTTCCTATGGAGAGCCGCGTGGAAGAGAAAGACTTGTGGAAAGGTGGGGCTTTTATTTGGGTATTGGCGCCACAGGAAGTCCGCAGTTACCCCCTTTCCTGGCTGTGCTGGAAGAAGGTTAATGCACTTTATTTTGAAAGGTTCCAGGAAAGTATGTACCGGAGTTTTAGTGTTGAAAACCCATGGCTGTGGTCTCAACAGCATTCCAGAATAGAATTGCTTTGGACATGTTGTTAGCTGAAAAAGGAGGAGTTTGTGCAATTTTTGGAGACCAATGCTACACATTCATACCTAAAAACACTGCTGCTGATGGCAGCCTCACCAAAGCCATAGAAGGTTTGAGATCTCCAAATGGCAAAATGAAGGAGCATTCTGGAGTAGACACCTTGATGTGGGACTCCTGGCTGGATGTGTTTGGGAAGTATAAAGTTTTAGTATCATCAGTAATAATTTCCTTTGCAGTGTTTGCTGGAATTTTGACATTGTGTGGATGTTGTTATTTTCCCTGCCTTCGTTTCTCTTCTTAACCGTCTCATCACCACAGCTATTTCTCCTATGGAAGATAGAGTTGCCCAGCTCTATCCGCTACTGAAGCATCAGGAGATTAATCAGGATTATGAGGATGACGATGATCCAACTGACCACTTTTCTGACCTATACCCAGTTCCATCTCTATATGATTCTGTGGTTTAAATTCAATTCAATTCAATTCAAAAATACTTTATTAATCCCAAAAGGGACATTAAATGTTGTTGTAGCTCATTATGAAGGTTTCTTCAAAGAGCCGTTGTAGATGCTGATGGCTGTGGGCAGGAAGGATCCCCTGTAGCGCTCCGTCTTACAGCAGATCTGAAGAAGCCTCTGACTGAAGACACTCTGTTGTTGTAGGACAGTCTCATGAAGAGGATGCTCAGGGTTCTCCATAATGTTCTTCATTTTATAAAGAATCAGTCTTTCCACAATGATCTCCAGAGGTTCCAGAGGAGTCCTGAGAACAGAGCAAGCCTTCTTTATCAGCTTGTTGAGCTTTTTTAAGTCCCTGGCTCTGATGCTGCTTCCCCAGCAGATGATGGCAGAAGAGATCACACTTTCCACAACAGACTTATAGAAAATATGCAGCATCTTGCTGCAAACACCAAAGGACCTAAGCTTCCTCAAGAAGTACAGTCTGCTCTGTCACTTCTTGTAGATGGCTTCACAGTTGCATCTCCACTCTAGTCTGTTGTCCAGGTGAACACCGAGGTATTTATACTCCTCCACCACCTCCACTTCTTCTCCCATGATGAAAATAGCTTTTGACTTATTCCTATTTCTCTTAAAGTCTACAATCATCTCCTTTGTTTTAGTCCCGTTCAAGATGAGATGATTGTTTCCACACCATGCCACAAAGCGGTCCACCACCTTCCTGTACTCATCTTCTTGTCCATCTCTGATCCACCCCACGACTGCTGAATCATCCGAGTATTTCTGCAGATGACAGGAGTATGTCTTGTACTGGAAGTCTGAGGTGTACAGAGTGAAAAGGAATGGTCACAGTACAGTCCCCTGTGGTGCTCTTTTGCTGTTGACTACCTGGTTAGACTCATAACCCTTCAGTCTCACAAACTGTGGTCTGTTTGTCAGGTAGTCTTTGATCCAGGAGATTGTTGAGGCCTCCACCTGAGTCTTCTGGAGTTTCTGACAAAGCAAATCAGGTTGGATTGTATTAAATGCAATGGAGAAATCAAAGAACATGATCCTCACAGTGCTACTGGCTTTGTCCAGATGACAGTGGGTTTGTTGAAGCAGGTGTATGATGGCATCTTCAACTCCAACTCCACAGCGATAAGCAAACTGAAGGGGGTCCTGATGGTTTACTGGTTGCTTACTCAGGTGTGCCAACAGGAGTCTCTCTAGGGCCTTCATGGTGTGAGATGTCAGGGCAACAGGTCTATAGTCATTGAGGACTGATGGGTGAGTTTTCTTCGGTACCGGAACAAGACAGGAGGTCTTCCACAACACCAGAACCTTCTTCTGGGCCAGGCTAAGGTTGAAGAGGTGCTGCAGAATGGCACAGAGCTGATCTGAACAGGCCTTCAGGACTCTAGGGCTGACATGATCTGGACCTGCAGCCTTATTCCGATTCAGTCTCTCCAGTTGCATCTTCACTTGACTTCTTGAGACACACAGGTGGAAGCAAAGGAAGTATCAGCATCTTCTGATATGGTTGAAGGCAAACATGTAGAAGCAGAAGGGTCAAGGGCTGAGGTGGAAGATACAAAATTTGAGGTGTTACTGGAAAGCTTTGGTCCTGTGGGTCAAAGGAGGGAGGAATGTCTGTTTGGCTGTGAGCAGGAGAGGAGGATGCTGAGCTTGTTTCTGAACTGAACCTATTGAAGAATGTGTTCAGTTCATTGGTTCTGTCCAGACCTCCATCGGTCCGATCATCCCTCTGCCTGAAGCCCGTGATCTTCTTCATCCCTGTCCACACATCTCTGATATTGTTTTGCTGGAGCTTGCTCTCCAGCTTCTTCTTGTACACCTCCTTGCTGTCTCTTATCTTGACTTTAAGTTGCTTCTGTAAACTCCTCAATAATTATCTGTCTCCCTCTCTGAAGGCTCTTTATTTCTTGTTAAGCAGGTCCTTCATGTCACTGGTGATCCAAGGTTTGTTATTGGGGAAGCATCTCACGGTTCTGGTGGGGATGATGCTATCCACACAGATGTTTATGTAGTCGGTTACACGCTCAGTCATGGCACTGATGTCCTCTCCATGTGGCTGGCACAGTGCGTCCCAGTCTGTAGCCTCAAAGCAACCTTGCAGGGCTTCTTCAGCTTCCTGTGACCATTTTCTCACAGTCCTCTTTATTACAGGTTGCCTATGAACAAGGGGCTTATATTTCGAGCAGAGCAAAACAAGATTGTGATCTGATTTGTCTAGAGGAGGTCTTGCTGTAGAGATGTATGAGTCCTTGACATTTGCATAAAACAAATCCAATGTTTTGTTTTCTCTCGTAGAGCAGCTGACAAACTGTTGAAACGTTGGAAGTGTAGCAGAGAGTGAAGCATGGTTAAAATCACCAGAAATTGCCGCAAAAGCATTGGGGTTTTGTGTCTGTAGCTTAGCACCAACTGAGCTGATGGCATCACATGCAGTGTCAGCAACAGCGGAAGGTGGAACGTAAACTGTTGCCAAAATAACACTGGTGAACTCTGGGTATATTATATGGACGAAAACTTACTGCCAAGAGTTCAATATCTGGACTGCAGAAATGACACTTCACAGTTACATGTCCTGGATTACACCATCTGTTGTTCACAAGTACTGCCAGTCCACCTCCTTTACATTTGCCGCTCCTCTTTAAATCTCTGTCTGCTCGTATGGTTAAAAAGCCCGGCAGAGAGACACTGGAGTCGGGGATATGATCCTGCAGCCATGTCTCAGTAAAACACATAATACTGCATGCCCGGTACTCTGGCTGGGCCTTTTGTAGGGCTTGGAGTTCATCCAACTTGTTTCCCAATGATCTCACGTTGCCCATCATAATTGACAGAAGAAATGGTTTGAACTTCCTCCTTCTCTCTCTTCTCTTAGCTCCTTCTCTGTATCCATTGCATCTCCTTTTCAACTCATCAGGGATTTGGGGTTGTAGTTGAAGTATTATTTGAGCTTTTGAGATATTAATCAGCTGCTCCTGGTTGTAAGAAACAACTCCGTTGCCATGGCAATGCATCATATGTCCAAAAATAGAAAGTATTAGGAAAAATCCTCCAAGCTGCACAGCTTCCGACACCGGAGAGGACAGTTGTTCAAAAAAAAAAGAGGAATAGTTCCACAAGAGGAATAGTTCCCAAAAAAGAATAAATCAGAATCAAAAGTAACAGAGCTACTCCAACCTGCTGCCACCTTGAGCGGCGCAATGTCAGTAAGTGCCTCTGAGTGTAATTATATTTCTGCCCATGACAAATGATCTTACAGTTAAAAAATCCAAAAGAAGTGGCTGTTTAAGTGATATGAGAATATGAGCAAATATAAGATAAACAGGGGGAAATGTTGGAATAATTGTATATAGATTTATCTTACATTTTCTCTTTATTACCTTTGCTATTTGACTTTTATAACCTTTCATGTTGTATGTGTAAGCATGCATGTGATGAGTTGTTTGCTGGCAAGGAGGAAAGATGGAATCAAGATGATGCAGTCATAGTTGAGGACATCACAAAGACAACAGCTGATTGTCCTGAACAAAGATCGCACATATCTTAAGATTATGGAGACAATGCAAGCATGTTAGTACAGGATAATGGTGTGCATGACCTAAGCTCAACATCCTCCTCTCCTGCTCACAGCCAAACAGACATCCCACCCTCCTTTGACCCACAGGACCCACAGCTGTCCAGTAACACCTCACATTTTTTATCTTCCACCTCAGCCCTAGACCCTTCTGCTTCTACATGTTTGCCATCAACCATATCAGAAGATGCTGATGCTTCCTTTGCTTTCCCCTTCCACCTGTGTGTCTCAAGAAGTCAGGTGAAGAGACAACTGGAGAGAATGAATAGGAATAAGGCTGCAGGTCCAGATCATGTCAGCCCTACAGTCCTGAAGGCCTGTGCAGAGCAGCTCTGTGGGATTCTGCAGCACCTCTTCAACCTTAGCCTGGCCCAGAAGAAGGTTCTGGTGTTGTGGAAGACCTCCTGTCTTGTTCCGGTACCAAGGAAAATTCACCCATCAGTCCTCAATGACTATAACCCTGTTGCCCTGACATCTCACATCATGAAGGTCCTAGAGAGACTCCTGTTGGCACACCTGAGTAAGCAAACAGTAAACCATCAGGACCCCCTTCAGTTTGCTTATCGCTGTGGAGTTGGAGTTGAAGATGCCATCATACACCTGCTTCAACAAACCCACTGTCATCTGGACAAAGCCAGTAGCACTGTGAGGATCATGTTCTTTGATTTTTCCAGTGCATTTAATACAATCCAACCTGATTTGCTTTGTCAGAAACCCCAGAAGACTCAGGTGGAGGCCTCAACAATCTCCTGGATCAAAGACTACCTGACAAACAGACCACAGTTTGTGAGACTAAAGGGTTGTGTGTCTAACCAGGTAGTCAGCAGCACAGGAGCACCACAGGGGACTGTACTCTCACCATTCCTTTTCACTCTGTACACCTCAGACTTCCAGTACAAGACAAACTCCTGTCATCTGCAGAAATAATCGGATGATTCTGCAGTCGTGGGGTGGATCAGAGATGGACAAGAAGCTGAGTACAGGAAGGTGGTGGACCGCTTTGTGGCATGGTGTGGAAACAATCATCTCATTTTGAACGTGACTAAAACAATGGAGATGATTGTAGATTTTAAGAGAAACAGGAATAAGTCAAAAACTATTTCTTTCATGGGAGAAGAAGTGGAGGTGGTGGAGGAGTATAAATACCTCGGTGTTCACCTGGACAACAGACTAGAGTGGAGATGCAACTGTGAAGCCATCTACAAGAAGGGACAGAGCAGACTGTACTTCTTGAGGAAGCTTAGGTCCTTTGGTGTTTGCAGCAAGATGCTGCATATCTTCCATAAGTCTGTTGTGGAAAGTGTGATCTCTTCTGCAATTATCTGCTGGGGAAGCAGCATCAGAGCCAGGGACTTAAAAAAGCTCAACAAGCTGATAAAAAAGGCTGGCTCTGTTCTGGGGACTCCTCTGGAACCTCTGGAGATCATTGTGGAAAGACGGATTCTTCATAAAATGAAGAATATTATGGAGAATGTGATGGAAAATTCTTTTAAAATGCTCTGATATTCCCTTCACCTCTCTCATTTGTTTCTGTGTTGTATCACTCACAGGTGACCTTCCATCTACCTCTCACCTCTGACCTCTGTGTTTGATTAGTGTTCTGTTTTTATTAGCAGATGAACTCTAAATTCAAATGCTGGAGAGTTTCATGGTTAACCCTTCCTGAAGTGTATATTTCAAGGGAAGGTAGATGGGTGGCCTCATAAATAACTTTGTTAACTCTGACCCGGGGAGGGTCTAGGGGCCATATTTCTAAAACTCTTTGCAGTTGAGATAACACTGTCATGTTCTGGTATAAATACTGTGTGTAAATGTTGATCGGGGCTCTGTTTCAACTGACTTGCTTGGTGACAGAGTCATTCAAACGCTGAATGCCTTTGAATAAAACTTATAAGACAAAGTCCGGATTTTCTCTTGTTATGAGTCAACTTCTACCCACTTTGATAAGAAAATTCCACAACAATTTTAGCGTCACGAACAGGATCTAACGTGCCAGAGGAGACCGCAGGATGGGACACGGACGCCTGGCCAGCCTGAGAGTTGTTCTCAGTCCACCTCCATATTACGGTAGTGGAGTCCTCATGCCCGCCTGCGGCGTCTGGCTGATTAGATCCGAACAATTTGTCTTCAAATATATCTGGGTGAGAAGTTGCTCTGTATGATATAATGTATATTATTATTTTTATTACACATTAACCATCATCTCCTAACTAATTAATTAGGTTCCAGAGTTGCGAGAGGGAGGACATCAGCTGAGGGCCCGGTTACCCTGCAAAAGGAATTGCAGGGAGGTTCTTATTGGTAACAATAAGATAAAGCAAAACACAGGGTTTTGCGGGTGGTTTTTAGCAATTTTCTACACCTCATAAAGGAGAAAAGCCAGTGGGCAGACGTGCCGCTGAACGGGTAAAAAAAAAAATGGTTCCGGAACCTTGAGGCATCAGGGGTGTCTCCTTCTTCAGACTCTGATTTATAAAATAATGAAAGGAAAAATTGGGGATGATTGTGTTAAATGTGCTTTAATTTGGAAGATAAGTTTGGTTTTTCACAGCGTGGAAGTTTGAGTGTAAATAAGTAAAATAGTTTAAAAAGTTTCAAGTAAAACAGTTGATGGAAAAATAAATAAAAAAACATAAGAAAAGATTAAAAAGCACAGAGTGCATCAATTAAGGGGTTAAAGAGTTAAAACTTTCCTGAAGGAAGTTTTGTTTGTCTTAAATATTGCGATCAGTCGGAAAAGAAGGTAAAAGTGAAAAGGGACATTAGAGATGCGAAAATAAAGTTGTTTTAGAAAGGAGTATAGTTCATGTTGTGGAAGGAAGTGACAGGCAGGTGGGACAACTGACTGACTGACTGATAATATTTGTTTGTACAAAATCTGAACCTATACTAAACTTTTCTTTTGCCTCTCTCACACACAAATACACACATATATGGGATTTAAGTTCAACATCTGCGTTTTTGAGTCTGGACCTTAGAAACCTGCCCTTCTCCATGGCTACTCCGCCAGAGACGCTTCTCCAGCACGGCCTGAAAGAGAGAGATCTGCCTTCCTGCATGTTGAAAATCGCAGTGTGACTTTCTACAAGAAAAAAAAAAAAAACTCAGAAGAAGTCTGGACCCACTGAGATGGACAACGATCCATGCTGTTTGCAAGAGCCAGAAGAGTGATACACTGGATTTATATTGAAAGCACATCTTATGCGGGCAGAAGAGAAACCGGAGCAAAGTTTCTTCTTTCTCCCTCCTGGAGAAGTTAAAGTGGACAAAGAATGATTGAATGTCCCACCAACAGACCGGGGAAGGGCCTGGTTGTTTTTTGGACTGATAGAGGACTGTGTGCCTGACAGTCTGACTCTGGAGCAATTTAGAAACTGATGTTGGTAACGTACAAACACACACACATTTGCATAAATCTTTTCCTATTTTCTGCAATGAAGAACGCTTATTAACCGCTGCTCATGTGATGCTTACTTGACGTTGACAGATATAGCGGGTTAAAATATTATTTTAGGGTTAGAAAAGTATCTTTAAAAGGGTGATAACTTAACTCATTTGATACTTTCCAGTTAATTCTTTTAGAGAAACAAGTTCTCTTTCGTCGTGGAATATTCAGGGTCAATTATTCTAGTTATTACAAGTTATGAAAATGCAGAGGAAGTTACAACATCTCCAAAACTCAGCAGTAACCAAGTATTTCTATGTTATTCTCAGGACAGATCTCATGAAGGAGCATTTTTAAAACCCAGCGCATACGTAAAACCTGATGGGTTTCTCCTTCAGATATTATTTTCTGTTGTCAGATTTTGTATTCCATAAATCTAATGGGTAGAGACCTCATTAAAACAGGCTTAGTTTTACTGCAGATGGTCTTCATACAGTCTCTGACACAGTATTTACAGTTTGGTGCAGTTTTTGTCCGCAAGTGTTAACTGACGCTTATGGAAAGTACAAATTCATTGTTTTTCACAGCAGCTGCTGGGATGAGGTTATATTAGTTTTTTTCTTCCCTCTTCTGATTCATGCAGCGTGTTGATTTACACTGTACCTTATATCAGGTCCTGACAAAAAAACTATGAAAGGTTTGGTTCTGCAGGTTCTTTTTTCTCCCTTTGGAGAAGGAAAGGACACCTGATCAGTTCTGTGTTGCATAGAAATATTAAAACACTTGTTGTTTTCTAAGATATCACCAGCTAAAAACTTTTAAAACTTTTGAGAGTAATTGGTTTTGTTAAACACATTTTCCTTGGTAAAACAAACCTTTAAAATGAGTATGAAAAAATTGGGTTATTTAGAAAGAATCTGATTGGACAGTGGTACCACACAAAAATTAAACTAATTCCTAAAAGACTGCATGAAAAGGCCTTCAGAACCGTGGAGTTATTTTCCACCACAGTAACAAGTTTTTTTAAGCATGCTTTTTCTTTATTTTAAAACAGATCTGGTTTTTGTTTTGTTTTTGGCTTTTTAGCATAATGTTTGTCTGAAGCTTCTTATGAACTGTGTTAGAAGCAAATATGATCTGAGGTAAATTAGGAGCTGTGAACTAATAATTTTAAATCTGATTATTGTCCAAGCAGAAATAATATATTTAGCCAATCCTTCAATCTCTGCAGAAAGTTAACACCATTGTTCAATGCAGTAGTATTCAACTTGTGGTTCCTGGACTCCTGAAGCCTGTAAGCCATAGATTTTGGGTCCATGAAATTATAATACTTAATTAAAGGTAGACCGATTACCTATTAGAATAGATCTAAGTCAATGATGAGTTCCAGTCATTTTGGTGACTTTGAAATGCAATAATGCTCAAAAATTCTACTCTGGGGACACAGATTGGGGTTGAAGAGTTTAGTTTTGGAACCAAGGTTAGGATTTTTATAACAGAATCAAGACAAGTAAAATCCTTCATTTTAGGAAAAGAAAAGAAATAAATGCTCTCTTAACAGTAAGAGGATGGTCAGCTCAAACTCAAGTCTCCTTGTTTGATTTCTTAAGGTTTAAAGATTAAAAGAATACATAGGAGTACCAAGGTACACAAGGTGATTTCAGATTACTAAGAGATAAAATATTGGAACATTTATCACCATTTGGATTATTAAAGAGGGGTTCTAGTAATAAGTTCTCCCCAACTCTCAAAATTTAAATAGCCAAATTAAAGAAAATGATGTTTGTTCTTTTTTAAACACTATGTGGGAAAAAGTCCAGTTTGGAGACAAGCTTCTTATCTTAATTTCTGATTAAGTCAAACACTGCAGTTTTGTTTAGTTTGGGTATACCATAAAAATGTCAACGCCGACTTTTCTAATTTCCCCTCGGGGATCAATAAAGTATCTTTGAATTTGAATTGAATTAAATAAAAAATACTTCTTTGCATTTAACTTGAAATTCTGCAATGCAGCTGCGATCAAATTGAGCCAAACAAAAAGAGAACTATAACAATAACTCTCAGGATTGTAGTTATTATTACAGAGTTACAGTACAAAGAATTAGCAATAGGTTTCAGCATCAGTAAATTTGGATTAATTTAAGAGAAAACTGTTGCTGTGCTTCTAAATACTTTGAGATTTTCTGGACTATGTGCACTGATTTTAAAAAAAAAACAATCCTGAAGATTGTCATAACAACATTGATCAATTATAGCATTAAAAGATATGGTTGAGAAAACATATTCTGAAAAGAGATTGTTAAAAATTTCTTTGAATTCTTGAAGCTTCAAATTTGGCCATTTGTCTGTCTCTGATGTTTTGTCTTTGTTTTGTTGGTATGAATGTTTGATTATATGTTGCATGAAACAATAATCCATGTTTGGAATAATGTTTCTAAATCTCAGATTGATTAAACTTTGAGTTTTCAGGAGAATTAAGAAGCAGCTTGTTTCTGAGGTAGGTGCATGTTAATAGCTAAGCAGTTTAAGTTACACTAATGTGGGATGGGATGAAGAAACTGTGGGTCCGCCCATAGGCTGTCAATCAAAGGTTAGTTCTGCCTGACTCCGCCCACCTACTAGATTGGTTCATGCCTTTGCTGTCATGGTAACGCTCAGCACCTCCCTTCCTGAGTTTTAACACTGTTTAAGAGACAATAGAATCAACATGTTTGTAGTGATTGTTGCCTTAAAAACATGTTTTTTTTGTATAATAATTAAGGATGTAGCATGACTTTTAGATTTATGTGTTTTATTACTAAAAGGTTAATGAAATAGTTTAAACTAGTTTGAAGAATTAGTTTTGCATGCAGAATCATTGGTGATTTATTAGATTGAAAGTTTCCCTGGTGCCATTAAGCTAGCTGACAGTTCAAGATATGCAAAAGTAAGGAATATATTTTTGATAAAGAATCAGAGTCATGCCTTCATACTTGGTGGGAATTATTTATTTGATTCAATTTGTAGGGTTTATTCATCCAAATTACATTGGATGTCCATTAATCTAATACTCATCTTTGTACAAGACAAATTAGGATGATATGTGACTAATTTCTAAGTGAGACATTGATGAACTGAATAATTAAAGTTTGTGTTTAGTTGTTGATGGAACTGAATTGCAGTTAAAAAAAACATCTGGATGTTCTTTATGTTGCTTTTCTTAAATTCATAGTGACACATAGTTATGTCAGAATTCATTTCTTTGGTTCTAGGTTATGTGATCTTGGTTACTAGAACATTTTTGTACAAACTTTTTTTGCTGGATTGTCGCATGGGTTGGACCCTGCGCCAAAAGAGGGGAATGTCAGAATAAAGTAACATGGGGTTCCAAAAGTTGTAGCACTCATGGGAAAAAGGGTAGCTCATACCTCCAGTGAGGACTTAGTGACAATGCGAGAGAGACGTTGTACTTTGTTTATATAAATGGTGCATAGCTCCCTAAGACCACATTCTGAAAACCTCTCTGAAATTATGGTGTTGATTCTTTTGTGAAATTTTACATCTCCATAGATTAGACCATTTTTGAAATTATTTTTGGGTATTCTGAAACTATGAAATATTGACCTGTAATCAGACCTTCCTCAAACATCATGTCACATTTTTGATATTCAGAATATTTAGCTGATGGTCATTGCTAGTATATTAGGTGAAGTCAGAAGATCAATTCTTTTTATTTTGTTGGATGTTTTGATGAAGTTCATGTAGTTAAGCACTTAGGTTTGAGAATGGGACTTTGAATTGAAAGTTAGCCAAGTGTTGTGAAGGCTCTACCTATTGTTCTCACTTATATGAGATTGAGACAAAGGACACAGGCAAATCTCAGTCCTTTTGAAGTGCTGTGTGGCAGGTCTCCTATTTTGGGCATGGGGATATTGCCAAGATAATTTTCTTCCACATCTTTGTGTGAAGATAGGATGTTGTTTTACTGTCAAAACCTGTCCACTGTGTTTTCTCAAGTTTCACAGACGGTGAAGGCTGCATTACCAGAAACAGCCACTTCCACCCTCCAGTCCTTTATTCCTGGCGACTGGATTCTGGTCAGAGAATTTAGGAGAAAACACAAGAAGTCCAGGGCTGGAATGGCCCATATCAGATCCTACTAGACACCCAGGAAAGCTGCAGGAAAGCTCCAGCTCCTCCAGCTTCATCTGGCTTCCAGGACACGAGTCATCTTCTAACTGGATCATCCACGGCCTGAAAAGTGTGAGGACAGCGGACCACCACAAGATAAAGAACTGTAAGCTGATCACTGGCGAGTGATTGAAGAGGTGGTTGAAGAACACTGTTCTTACAAGGGCACAATAATCCCTTGGGCAGTGCAACATTATTTCAGAATCTACTTAAGGCCATCGCATTGCCTGAAAGTTAAAAATCATAAGTTGGACTATGGAAGCCTAACTTCAAGCAGGTTAGAGTTCCTGTTTCTAAACATATTTCTAGAGGAGCTTCCTACGACCGCCCACCTGTACCAGACTGGTAACAGGGCAGCTTGAAGCGCAGAAGCCACTCAGGAGAGGCAGCAGGATTTTTTTTTATTATTATTATTTTTTTTAAAGTTGTTTATAATTTGTTTTCTTTGAGAAAAAACTGTTTGCTTTCAGTACCAGAAGAAAGGACATTCCACTTCAAGGTCACGATGCAGTTAAATGGAAGATGGTCTGTTCTGATGCTAATGATTGGTATTTCAAGTATTTTTATAACTCTTGTGTTCATTTGGGAAAAGGTACAGCAAAGACAATGTAAGGGCTAATTTGAGGAATTGTGCTAATAATACTCATCAGCGGATTCGAAGAGAGATCCATCACTTTTCTGACTACTATGATCATGCTGATAATGTCTGGTGGCAACTGATGCATCAAACCGTGAGGAAGATAAGAAATGATAGTTGCTATGTTTGTTGTTTGATTCCACGTGCTATTAGTGATCAACCATTTTTGGTACCAGTTCCTATTGATACTACTTATGCTCTAGCTACTTTCTTTCCAGATAACCGGTTGGTGGAGGTCATTTTTCCTTGGGTGATGGTTTTGTAGAATTTTCTTTTAGTTTTGTGATTATCTTGTAATCAGAAGCAAGGAGTGTGATGGAAAATTCTTTTAAAATGCTCTGATATTCCCTTCACCTCTCTCATTTGTTTCTGTGTTGTATCACTCACAGGTGACCTTCCATCTACCTCTCACCTCTGACCTCTGTGTTTGATTAGTGTTCTGTTTTTATTAGCAGATGAACTCTAAATTCAAATGCTGGAGAGTTTCATGGTTAACCCTTCCTGAAGTGTATATTTCAAGGGAAGGTAGATGGGTGGCCTCATAAATAACTTTGTTAACTCTGACCCGGGGAGGGTCTAGGGGCCATATTTCTAAAACTCTTTGCAGTTGAGATAACACTGTCATGTTCTGGTATAAATACTGTGTGTAAATGTTGATCGGGGCTCTGTTTCAACTGACTTGCTTGGTGACAGAGTCATTCAAACGCTGAATGCCTTTGAATAAAACTTATAAGACAAAGTCCGGATTTTCTCTTGTTATGAGTCAACTTCTACCCACTTTGATAAGAAAATTCCACAACAAGAACCTTGAGCATCCTCTTCATGAGACTGTCCTACAACAACAGAGTGTCTTCAGTCAGAGGCTTCTTCAGATCTGCTGTAAGACGAAGCGCTACAGGAGATCCTTCCTGCCCACAGCCATCAGCATCTACAACGGCTCTTTGAGGAAACCTTCATAATATGAGCCATAACAACATTCAATTTCCCTTTGGGATTAATAAAGTATTTTTGAATTGAATTGAATTGAATGTCACATTTTTGCTGTTTGTTTTCCCCATCCTTCAAAGCAGCAACGTTCATTATAACTAGGGACCACCCTAGGGACTCAAGTCTATTTATATATCAATCAATTATTTATATGACAATCAAAAATGTTTGCTTACTGTCACTAGGCATATTCTTTGTACTCCAGGGGGGTACTCTTTTTTTTTTTTTTTTTTACTTCTTCTGAGCACTTTGACTCTTAAACTCAATAGCAGGCAGCGTAAATTGTAAATTACATGTTGTGCTGTTTTTGCTGTACTAATTTTAGAAGGGTCTGTAGTCTGTCTTATTAAATCAGTTCAAATTTCCAGTGCTCGTCTTAATATGATTTTCAAGTTCACTTTGCAGTTGACTACTTTTCCTCTGGTACGCTCTGCAGTAATGACTAAACAGTTTGCTTGTGGTAACTTAGCTTAAACTAAAAAAAGTCTGGGTAGTCTGTTTAGGTTTAATTGGGTTTCGATTATCCCTGGTGTAGATTCTCAGTCATCCAGGACAGGATAATCCTAAGTACCTAGTTAGATGGCAACTGGACTTCATAAAAGTTGCCCAGCTGCCTTATACTTAAGCGCTTAGGTTTTCAGTGTTAGTCGGGTAATCTGAGGCATTTTAAATTCTGGTAGGTGTATGTGTGACATTAATCAAACCTGAGTTTGAATGTGATTGTTAATTCTGAACACATTCTCAGAAATAACAGTGTGTGCAATGTATGCCACCACATTATTTTATTTCTGTCTTTTTTCCTTTTTCCCCCTGGAGGACTTGAAAATTCCTGAAATTAATTATCTTGGTCTAACCTTTTTACTTCATAGAAAACTGAAATTACCTTAATCCCTGCAAAAAAAAAAAAGTTATTAACTTGCCTTGAATTCAAACCATTAACTGTATGCCTTGCCCTGAAATTGTTTTTGTCTCTTTCAGTGGTGGTTGGGTATGATGGTTAATGTGTTAAAAAAAAAACACTCCCAGTTGATCTAAATAGAGTACATTTGCAGTGACTGAGCACAAGACGGTTACTGTATTGATGGCATTATTTGTAACAAGAAAAGCTTTTGTAAAGAAGTCAACCTAATGATGACAACAGATATTTAATAGTTATATTTAAGAGATTGCTCAAGAAAAAGGAAGGTAAAAAAGTTTGACGTAGACAAAGTCAGTCAGTAATTGTAAATATTGTAGACTAATTACATGACACTTTGTATGTGTAAATCAACACTTCTATAGACTACTCACAAATTAGGACTACAAAAATTACATTGGTTGTTTTAAGTGTAAATGTGTGTGATATTTGCCTTTTCAAGTAGCTTGGTTACTGTTTCAAGTTTTTATATTTTCTAGGGGCCTGTAATACTTCTAATTTCCCTTCTGGGATTAATAAATTATACTTTGTCTATCAGAATAGATATACATTCATTGACAGGTACCATAATATTTTTTACAGGATTTGGAACTAGGACCTACTGTGAAAGTAACAGCAAAAACCTTTAATTTAGTAAAAAAAAAAAAAAAAATGTATATATATATATATATATATATATATATATATATTTATATATAAGAATCACATTTTCCTATGGCAGACACTCTCTTGATATATTATCTTTCTTCGTATGCATTTCTTCACACTTTGAAATAAAGATGTATTATGCAGCAATAACCATGCGCTTGGCATCTTGCTTGGAGCTTTTCTTATGTTGAAAAGTGCTGTCACTGCAAGACAGGCTTTCCTCTATGATTTTCTCTCTATATCTCCTCACTAATACCTAGAGAGTTAATAGCCTTACAAAAATGCACTTTGGAGATGATTTGGAAAATGAGGTAGTTATGTTGTATGTTTATAAGGGTCTTCAGTAGTCTTTTGGGGGGGGCAAATAGATAGTACAGTCATCATTTCTTAAACTATACCTGCCCTTTAAATCAACCAGATCATTTTTAAAGCACTTTGACATCTAACTTTAAACGTTATTTGACATTGAGCTTATTAAACCGGATAACCACACCACAACTTAGAGGAATCTACCAAAAGACCCATTATCACTTCTCACATGTTGCATTTTCATAACAAATAGGCTATTACATTGATGTAAACAGCCATCTATCCATTGTCTGCACCTGTCTCCTCCTGTGTTGTTTTAAAGGGTCTAGAGTCTATCCTTGAACCTGTGGTTCAACCCAGAGAAGTCACCGCTCCATCGGAGGTATACAAACAACCAGGTTTGTTCATTGTCATTTCTGCAGCCGGAGTACCTAGAGAAAACTCACAAGAACATGAAAAATTCACACCAAAATACAAGCAGAGCCAAGTTTCAAACAAGAATCTTCTGGCTTGGAGGTGAGAGTCTGCAATAAATGCAATTTTTTTACAATAATGGACTAAAATACTTTTGTAAATATTATTAAAAATTATATAAAGTATTTCTGCTTGTACAAAAGAAAAAATAATGATAAAAGATTCTTGTCTCCTCTTGCATTTAGGGGCATTTACTGATTGGAGATTTGATTTCGTTCAGACTTCTTTCTCCTTTCTGATGCATGCTACAAAGTAGGCTACTAAGAACAAACTAGGAACACAGTGAAGAGTGGAGATGTGGGAGGGGGGCACATTCTTTCATTTCTCATTGCTATATTTGGAGATAGTTAAATTAGTCTTAGTTTTAACATTAATTATTTTGTCTAATTCACTTAAATCGTGAATGGTAAATCTCTTTTCTTAAGATAGTTGTTTTGTATTTTTTGTGTAGGAAAATGAGTAAATTCACTCTTACATTTCATTAATTTACTTAGTTGATACTTGATATCTTATCTGAGTTAGCTATGAATGCGTTTTATTCCTCTTTCTATTAACCCCTTCCATTGCTTTTTACATTTTTCTGATTCATTTGTGTTCTCTACATTAACCATGTCTTCTCCACAAGACTGTTTCATTTGCAAACAAACATTTGTAATTTTTATTGGTTCTATCTCTTTCCATTTTCCAGTGTTCATTCGTTCAATTTCTACATTGTACTGTAAGTCATAAATTTTAATGCTCACCTATTACTTATACTGGCTGTTGCTTGTTTTTAACCCCTTTGTAATTTCCTGGCAGTCCTTTTATTTCCTTTCTCCCAACCTTTCTTCCAGCCTTTTTAACCTTTTGAGACATCCACCTATAGCTGTGCCTTAACTAGTGAGCCGTGGTCCTTCCCTAGTGTCTAATAAATACAGTCCTGCTGAGTGACCAGATTTAACAAGCTCCACTAGTGTGCCAGCAGTTTTTCATGTTTAAAATAACAAACACATTCACATATTTTATATCTTCAATAGAGTAATGTATGCTCATATGTGTAAAGAAAAAGACACTTTTATGTTTCACTTTCATTTTATTTTGTCAGCACACACATCTACAGGGGTTGGACAATGAAACTGAAACACCTGGTTTTAGACCACAATAATTTATTAGTATGGTGTAGGGCCTCGTTTTGCGGCCAATACAGCGTCAATTCGTCTTGGGAATGACATATACAAGTCCTGCACAGTGGTCATAGGGATTTTAAGCCATTCTTCTTGCAGGATAGTGGCCAGGTCACTACGTGATACTGGTGGAGGAAAACGTTTCCTGACTCACTCCTCCAAAACACCCCAAAGTGGCTCAGTAAAGGTGGACTCATCAGAGAACAATACATGTTTCAAATTGTCCACAGACCAAGATTTGTGCTCCTTGCACCATTGAAACCGACGTTTGGCATTGGCATGATTGACCAAAGGTTTGGCTATAGCAGCCCGGCCGTGTATATTGACCCTGTGGAGCTCCCGATGGACAGTTCCGGTGGAAACAGGAGAGTTGAGGTGCACATTCAATTCTGCCATGACTTGGGCAGCCGTGGTTTTATGTTTTTTGGATACACTCCGCGTTAGCACCCGAACATCCCTTTCAGACAGCTTCCTCTTGCGTCCACAGTTAATCCTGTTGGATGTGGTTCGTCCTTCTTGGTGGTATGCTGACATTAGCCTGGATACCATGGCTCTTAATACATCACAAAGACTTGCATTCTTGGTCACAGATGCGCCAGCAAGACATGCACCAACAATTTATCCTCTTTTGAACTCTGGTATGTCACCCATAATGTGTGCATTTCAATATTTTGAGCAAAACTGTGCTCTTACCCTGCTAATTGAACCTTCACACTCTGCTCTTACTGGTGCAATGTGCAATCAATGAAGACTGGCTACCAGGCTGGTCCAATTTAGCCATGAAACCTCCCACACTAAAATGACAGGTGTTTCAGTTTCATTGTCCAACCCCTGTACATTAGGCATTTGAAAAAAAAAATCTAGGATGTTGGCTTTCTGGCAACATTTACAGTGATGAGGTAACATGGTGGGAAAACTTGGAACAACCATAAAAGACAAATTATGTTTTTTTTTAGATTTAAGTGCGATTTAATTTCATGATGGATGGTTTATGTGCTCCAAGGTTTTTCCAACCAGTAACAAGTCGTGGGAAGTGTGATCCATAAATGAATAGAGTAAAACAGTAAGAGCTGCTTACCAGTAATAACGCTTTGGATAAATAAAGATTGATATGGAGTTTTGACGAAAATTTTAACTAAAACACTCACCTCCTCCCCCTGGCCGTCCTATGACTCCACCATGTGTCTGTAGTGGAATTTCCTTATCAAAGTGTGAGAGAAGTTGACTCACAACAAGAGAAAATCCGAACTTTGACTTTATAAGTTTTATTCAAAGGCATTGAGCATTTGAAGACCCTGTCACTGAGGTTAGTCAGTGAAGCACAGCCCCTATCAACATTTACACACAGTATTTATACCAAACATGATAGTGTTATCTCAACTTCAAAGAGTCTGTGTTTTATGGCCCTAGACCCTCCTTGGGTTCAGAGGTGACAAAGTTATCTAGGAACAAACTATCGGCTCTTCCTGAAGCATCACCCTAAATGATGGGTTTTAACCATTAAACGTCTGATAATGGCTTTACAGCTTCCTCCTCTAACACAGATATTCTGAGGAGTGAGGTAACCTAAAGGTCATACACTTTGGAACACTTAATAAAAGAATTTCCATTATAACTCTTTTCTTCTGATTACAAGATAATCACAACTAAAGGAAAATTCTTTAAAACCATCACCCATCTCAGCTAACAGATAATCCAAAGCCATTCTACTTTGCAAACTCATGTTCTAAGAGCTTGCTGCTCCTCGGTCAGAACAGTGAAACCTTCCTCTCTAATAATGGGCTGATTGAATTATAAGTTGTGACTGTAGGTAGTAAGTGAGCTAGATAACATACTCCAGACCAATTAGCAGGCAGATACAGATATGATCTATTTCCACACATCCAAACCATGTTCTTAGGACATGAGTACCCAGCTCTACTAGGAAAAGTAACAAGAACCCTGGTTAATTTACCTGCCCGGTCATACAACTTACTTCCATTCGGTAAGGCTGTAAGATTAAGAGTTAACACATAGGGATCTGGGACCAAAGATCCTGAAATAGTATAAGCAGCAGTTCTGATAGGACATGACTCAAATTTATGCCTGTTGATTAAAGCACATGAAACAGATATAACAGGTGTTTTCCTCCTGTGCGATACAAATATTTGTACCTATATCTGGATATCCTAGTGATTCCTATCACCCCAAATTTCATAAAGAATTCCTGTATTAACACATATTAAATTAGTCTCACTAGAAAATCTACTAACATTTCTTACAATATAATTCTTCACCTAAGGAAAAATAACCTCCACCAGCTGGTTATGTTGCCTATCTGGAAAGAAAGTAGAATCAATAGGAACAGGCACTAAAAATGGTTGATCATTAATAGCACATGGAATCAAACAACAAACATAGCAACTGTCATTTCTTATCTTCCTCGCGGTTTGATGCATCCGTTGCCACCAGACATTATCACTATGATCATGGTAGTCAGAAAAGTGATGAATCTCTCTTCGAATCAGCTGATGAGTATTATTGGCGTAATTACTCAGATTAGCCACACATTGTCTTTGCTGTACCTTTCCCCAAATGAACACAAGAGTAATAAAATACTTGCAATACCAATCATTAGCATCAGAACAGACCATCTTCCATATAGCTGCATCATGACCTTGAAGTGGAATATCCTTTCTCCTGGTACTGAAAGCAAACAGTTTTGTTTTTTTTTCAAAGAAAACAAATCATAAACAAAACTCAAAAATCCTGCTGCCTTTCCTGAGTGGCTTCTGTGCTTCAAGCTGCCCTGTTACCAGTCTGGTACAGGTGGGCGGTCGTATGAAGCTCCTCTAGAAATATGTTTAGAAACAGGAACTCTAACCTGCTGGAAGTTAGGCTTCCATAGTCCAACTAAACAACGGTGGAAATAAACACATTTCAAATTTGTAATAATACCATAATGATAGATATCAAGCAATAAACATAAAAGTTAGATAAAAGCATCCGAGATTTTCTCCTCAGAGTCAGTTTCGCTGTCAAAGTGGGAGAAAAGAATTTGGCTGACCCTTGCTGTCCAGGCAAAGGAGCGCCTAGTAGCCACCAAATGTTAAGAAATTAAGGAGAATAAGCATCATGGCGCATGTTTGACTGTCTCTCTGTTGCAGACGTCGCCAGTCCATCATCCAGAGAAAGGTTATGTGCAATGTGTAGAGGTCTTCCCTGTATGTTTCCTATGTGTCTCTCACTGTGGTGTGTGTGCAGTGAGGCAAATGACCTTATGATTTCTAACTTTCAGGCAATGCGATGGCATTAAGTAGATTCTGAAATAACATTGCACTGCTCAAGGGATTGTGCCCTTGTAAAAACAGTGTTTTTCAACCACCTCTTCAATCACTCACCAGTGATCAGCTTACAGTTCTTTGTCTTGTGGTGGTCCGCTGTCCTCACACCTTTCAGGCCGTGGATGATCCAGTTGGAAGATGACTTGTGTCCTGGAAGCCAGATGAAGCTGGAGGAGCTGGAGCTTTCCTGCAGCTTTCCTGGGTGTCTAGTAGGATCTGATATGGGGCATTCCAGCGCCTGGACTTCCAGTGTTTTCTCCTAGATTCTCTGAGCAGAATCCAGTCGCCAGGAATAAAGGACTGGAGGGTGGAAGTGGCTGTTTCTGGTAATGCAGCCTTCACCATCTGTGAAACTTGAGAAAACACAGTGGACAGGTTTTGACAGTAAAACAACATCCTATCTTCACACTAAGATGTGGAAGAAAATGATCTTGGCAATATCCCCATGCCCAAATTAGGAGACCTGTCACACAGCACTTCAAAAGGACTGAGATTTGCCTGTCCTTTGTCTCAATCTCATATAAGTGTGAACAGGGCCTTCACAACACTTGGCTAATTTTCAATTCAAAGTCCCATTCTCAAGCCTAAGAGCTTAACTACATGAACTTCATCAAAACATCCAGCAAAACCAAAGAGAATTAATCTTCTGATTCCACCTAGCATACTAGCAGTGACCATCAGATAAATATTCTGAATATTAAAAATGTGACATATGATGTTTGAGGACGGCCTGATTACAGGTCATTATTTCCATAGTTTCAGAATACCCAAAGAGAAGTTCAAAAATGGTCTAATCGGTGGAGATGTAAAATTTCACAAAATAATTAACACCATAATTTCAGAGAGGTTTTCAGAATGTGGTCTTAGGGAGCTATGCACCATTTATATAAACAAAGCACAACGTCTCTCTCGCATTGTCACTGAGTCCTCACTGGAGGTTTGAGCTACCCTTTTTCCCATGAGTGCTAAACTTTTGGAACCCCACGTTACTTTATTCTGACATTCCCCTCTTCTGGCGCAGGTTCCAACCCATGCGACAATCCAGCAAAACGTTTGTACAAAAATGGTCTAGTAACCAAGATCACATTACATAGAACCAAAGAAATGAATTCTGACATAACTATGTGTCACTATGAATTTAACGAAAGCAACTTAAAGAAAATCCAGATGTTTTTAATTGCAATTCAGTTCCATTAACAACAAAACACAAACTTTAGTTATTCAGTTCATCAATGTCTCACTTAGAAATTAGTCACATATCATCCTGATTTGTCTTGTATGAAGATGAGTATTGAGTATTAGATTAATGGACATCTAATGTAATTCGGATGCATAAACCCTACAAATTGAATCTAATAAATAATTCTCACCAAATATGAAGTCATGACTCAGATTCTTTATCAAAAATATATTCCTTACTTTTGCATATCTTGAACTGTCAGCTAGCTTAATGGCACCAGGGAAAACTTTCAATCTAATAAATCACCAATGATTCTGCATGCAAAACAAATTCTTCAAACTAGTTTAAACTATTTCATTAACCTTTTAATAGTAAAACACATATATCTAAATGTCACGCTTCCTCCTTACTTATTATACAAAAAAAAACATGTTTTTAAAGCAACAATCACTACAAGCATTTTGATTCTATTGTCTCTTAAACAGTGTTAAAACTCAGGAAGGGAGGTGCTGAGCGTTACCATGACAGCAAAGGCATGAACCAACCTGGTAGGTGGGCGGAGTCAGGCAAAACTAACCTATGATTGACAGCCTATGGGCGGGACCCACAGTTTCTTCATTCCAACCCATCTTAGTGTACCTTAAACTGCAAAACTGTTAACATGCACCTACCTCAGAAACAAGCTGCTTCTTAAGTCTCCTGAAAACTCAAAGTTTTAATCAATCTGGGATTTAGAAACATTATTCTAAACATGGATTATTGTCATGCAACATATAAACAAACATTCAGTCCAACAAACAAAGACAAAACATCAAAGACAGACAAATTACCAAATTTGAAGCTTCAAGAATTCAAAGAAATTTTTAACAATCTCTTTTCAGAATATGTTTTCTCAGCCATATCTTTTAATGCTGTAATTGATCAATTTTGTTATGACAATCGTCAGGATCCTTTTTAAGATGAGTGCACATAGTCCAAAGAGATCTCAAACTATTTAGAAGCACATTAACAGTTTTCTCCAACATGAATCCAATTTTACTGATGCTGAAACCTTTTGCCAATTCTTTGTATTATAACTCTGTAATAATAATAACTACAATCCTGAGAGTTATCGTTATAATTCTCTTTTTGTTTGGCTCAATTTGATCACAGCTGTATTCCAGAATTTCTCTGCTCAGGTTAAATGCAAAGAAGTATTTTAAGCCGGCGTTGACATTTTTTTGGCATATCCAAACAAAACAAAAACTGCAGTGTTTGACTTAATCAGAAATTAAGATAAGAAGATTGACTCCAAACTGGACTTTGTTCCAACATAGTGTTTCAAAAGGAGAACCAACATCATTTTCTTTCATTTGGGCTATTGAGAGTTGGGGAGAAAATTATTACTAGAACCCCTCTTTTACAATCCAAATGCTGATAAATGTTCCAATATTTTATAATTTAGTAATCTGAAATTACCTTGTGTACCTTTGTACTCCTAGGTATTCTTTTAATCTTTAAACCCTAAGAAATCAAACAAGGAGACTGGAGTTTGTGCCGACCATCATCTTACTGTTAAGAGGGCCTTTATTTCTTTTGTCTTTTTTTTTCCCCTAAAATAAAGAATTTTACTTGTCTTTATTCCGTTATAAAAGTCCTAACCTTGGTTCCAAAACAAAACTCTTCAACCCCAATCTGTGTTCCCCAGAGTAGAACTTTTGATTACTATTGCATTTCAAAGCCACCAAATGACTGGAATCCATCTTAGATCTATTTTAATAGGTAATCGGTCTACATTTAATTAAGTATTATAATTTTATGGACCCAAAATCTATGGCTTAAGGGCTTCAGGAGTCCAGGAACCACAGGTTGAGTACTACTGCATTGAACAATGATGTTAACTTTCTGCAGATTGAAGAGAGGATTGGCTAAATATCCCCAGACCTGTTAGTGTATTATTTCTGCTTAGACAATAATCAGATTTAAAAATTACTAGTTCACAGCCCCTAATTTACCTCAGATCATATTTGCTCCTAACCCAGTTCATAAGAAGCTTCAGACAAACATTATGCTAAAAAAAAAAAAAAAACAAGAACAAAACAAAAACACAGATCTGTTTTAAAATAAAGAAAAAGCATGCTTAAAAAAATAGGTACTGCGGTGGGACATAACTCCACGGTTCTAAAGGCCTTTTCTATGCAGAGTCTTTTAGGGAACATAAGATTAGTTTAATTTTGTGTGGTACCACTGTCAATCAGATTCTTTCTTACCTTCAAAAATCACCCAATTTTTCTCATTAAAGGTTTGTTTTGCCAAGGAAAATGTGTTTAACAAAACCAATTACTCTCAAAAGTTTTAAAAGTTTTAGCTGGTGATATCTTAGAAAATAAGTGTTTTAATATTCCTGTGCAGCACAGAACTGATTAGGTTTCCTTTCCTTCCCCAAAGGGAGAAAAAAGAACCTGCAGAACCAAGCCTTTCATAGTTTTTTATCAGGACCTGATATAAGGTACAGTGTAAATCAACACGCTTCATGAATCAGAAGAGGGAAAGAAAAAAAACTAACATAACCTCTTCACAGCAGCTGCTGTGAAAACAATGAATTTGTACTTTCCACAAGCATCATTTAGCACTTGCGGACAAAAACTTCACCCCACTGTAAGTACTGTGTCAGAGACTGTATGAAGACCATCTGCAGTAAAACTAAGCCTGTTTTAATGAGGTCTCTACCCATTAGTGCAACACTTTAGAGGAACAGAAAAACTTTCCCTAACTGTTTCACCCGAAGCAGAGACAGAATGAACATAACGACCACTCAGTTTTGGCTGCTCTTTGATACATTTAGCTGATAAAACAGAGTGTGTCGCTCCTGAATCTACAACAAAGAAATTTCTTCATCCATCACCATCATAGAAAACATAGGCATTCTTTTAAAAGCAGGGTTCTGTGTATGGAGATGCGTGCCTGGTAAAACTACGGAGGCACCTTCTAAGTGTAATATGGCCTCTGTGAGCAACCTATGTGAATCAGTATTATCATGCAACTGTGTGTGTGTTTGTGAAATCTCACGCTCCTTAAGAGACCCCTCCTCAATGCGAGTGGCAGCCAGATCCAGGATCCCGTCCTCCCCCCGTCAGTTACCGCTGTCAGGCCGCTGCAGTTTCTCTGGACATTCATTCCTCCAGGGTCCCAAGTTTCCCCCATTATGGCAAGCATAGGAGCGGGACCACTGTCTCCTTCCCCGACCTCTGCCCCGGTGTCCCCGGCCTCGTCCTCGAGGAAAAGAACCACGTTGATTTGTACTGCAGTACAGGGTCAAGGCAGCGTTATGCAAATCAGTCTCTCTTTTGTCCACTTTTTTCTTCTTCCTGTCGTTGATGACATCATTGCTGTGTAAAGCATGTCTTTTCAGCTCCTCAAAACGCATCCCGTGTCTCCAACCAACATAAAGAATCTTAGTTTGTGCGGCGAACTCAGGGAGAAGTCCTTGCATAATATATCCATACAGCATCTTTTCCCAGGTGCCCAAAACAGTAAAGTCAGCGGGGCGTTCCATACCTGAATGTTTATTGAACGCTTCTTCCATCCAGTAAAGAAAATCAGCGACAGTCTCATCAGGACGTTGTTTAACTTACTCTTCTTCCTCTTTTTATGTTCTCCTCATTGTCTTCCACTTCATAGCCATGTAAACTCATGAAAGCTAACAGGAGAGGAGAGGAGAGGAGAGGAGAGGAGAGGAGAGGAGAGGAGAGGAGAGGAGAGGAGAGGAGAGGAGAGGAGAGGAGAGGTATTTTCTGGTCCTTTGATGATCCCGGTCGCTGCTCAGCTGTAGGCTGGTGCATGACCACACCTTTCGCTCCGCTGAGGTTGCTGTGCTCAGTGAAGTCAGCCTGCACTGCAGGTGGATGTGTGGGTTGACTCACGGGCTGATGCTGAAGCAGACTGGCAAGTTGTCTTGGCTGACTTGCGGGCAGATTTGCTGGTTGGCCCGCTGCTGGAGGAGGACGGGAGTCTAGATCGAGGTCTGCCATCTGGAGGGCCCGCAACTCCATCTGTAAAGATGGATATAGACAGGAGGGTGAAGCATCACTAGGTCTATATGGGGGTGGAAACGTGGGGTCATCAACAGCACGACCAGCTTTGTCATACCTGTTTCCCACGTCCCCAGACAAATCTTTTCCCCCTGCCATCTGTTTCAATTCGGACTTTCTTTCCCTACGCATAGAATCCGTAATCCATTCATTCCAACACTTTACCCATATTTCTCTCTGATCTAAATCTTGTTTTTTTTAATCCTTTTTTTTATTTTTTATTTTCTCCCAATCACCATCTATCATCTGTTTTATTTTATTCAACTGATGTACACTCAAACTTCCACCTTGTGGAAAACCAAACTTATCCTCCCAAATCAAAGCACATTTAACACAATCATCCCCACCTTTTTTTCTTTCATTATTTTATAAATCATAGAATCTGGAGAAGGAGGCACCCCTGATGCCTCAAGATTCCGGAACCATTTTTTTTCCTTTTTACCCATTCAGCGGCAAGTCTGCCATCAGGCTTTTCTCCTTTATGAGGTGTAGAAAATTGCTAAAAACCACCCGCAAAATCCTGTGTTTTGCTTTATCTTATTGTTACCAATAAGAACCTCCCTGTATCCTTATAGGGTGACCTGGCCCTCAGCTGATGTCCTCCCTCTCGCAACCCCGGAACCTAATTAATTAGTTAGGAGATGATGGTTAATGTGTAATAAAAAATAATATACATTATATCATACAGAGCAACTTCTCACCCAGATATATTTGAAGACAAATAGTTCGGATCCAATCGGCCAGAAGCCGCAGGCGGGCACGAGGACTTCCCTCCATAAAACGGAGGTGGACTGAGGACAACGTCTCCAGGCTGGCCAGGCGTCCATGTCTCCTCCTGCGGTTTCCTCTGGCACGTTAGATCCTGTTCGTGACGTTAAAATTGTAGTGGAATTTCCTTATCAAAGTGTGAGAGAAGTTGACTCACAACAAGAGAAAATCCAAACTTTGTCTTTATAAGTTTTATTCAAAGGCATTCAGCGTTTGAAGACCCTGTCACTGAGGTTAGTCAGTGAAGCAGAGCCCCGATCAACATTTACACACAGTATTTATACCAAACATGACAGTGTTATCTCAACTTCAAAGAGTCTGTGTTTTATGGCCCTAGACCCTCCTTGGGTTCAGAGGTGACAAAGTTATCTAGGAACAAAATATCGGCTCTTCCTGAGGCATCACCCTAAATGATGGGTTTTAACCATTAAACTTCTGATAATGGCTTTACAGCTTCCTACTCTAACACAGATATTCTGAGGAGTGAGGTAACCTAAAGGTCATACACTTTGGAACACATAATAAAAGAATTTCCATTACACGTCTCTCCTCCATCCAATAAGTGTCAGATCCGCATGTGTCTTTTCGTTGTCCGATGAGCTAACCCCTCCCTCCTACTTCCCTATATCTAAAGGGATTGCTCAAACCAGCTCTCCATCCAACGGGTCCGGACTTCCCTAAACCTGAAAGACCTTACTAAGCAGGTTTACTGAGAGTTCTGTTTAAGCTCGTGTCGGGAAATGACTCACCTAGCCTCTGACAGCCTTCATACAAAATTTTAGTGGCTCGGCACAAGCCCCAATGGCGCTGTTTTAACAAACTTGGCTAAGGCAACCTATAAAAACCTCCTAAAATATCTTAGAACCAGGCAACAAGACTTTTTACCACCAATGAAAAACAAAAAATATGGTGACTCAAATAATTGAATGTCCACAATTTAACTAGAATTGTATATGCTTTCTTTAATTAGTAACACTTTTGCAGGGGTCAGTAACAGCTTAAATTCAGCAACAAAAAATAATTTCAATAATAGAAATGAATCAATCAACTCAACCTGTCTTTCCCTGATGCTGAAACTAGTGAGTTTGGAGAGGCTTTGAAGACGGAGGCTCATCCATGCACCTGATGGAGATGTTTCTTCTGGTAACAACGAGTGGTTTCTTGAAGGGAATATGACTCAATCTTCAGTTTTCTTCCTGTAAGCGGACAGGCACTGATGCTCCAGGCTTCGATGGTTAAACAGTAACTTTGTTGTCATATGTCTCCGAAGACAGTCGTTTCCAGAGGCTGAAGAGTTGAAGGAAACCCGGAGACATAAATGAGGTTGATTCAGGATTTCCAGAAGCCTGAAACTTAGAGCAATCAGCTGTTCACCGATCAAGTTCACTTCTGTTGTCTGGATAAAAAGGCTTTAGATTAAATCAGATTCTTAATCTTGAGGCACAGTCCTTCTAAGGCAAATGGGTTGATCCTCTTTTTTAATACAGTCGATCAGCTAGGCTGTGTCTCTGTTCCTTTTCCATCTGAGCTTCTTTTCTCCGTCCGATCTTGTTTGCTGGTCTTCTGCGAGGAAACATCCGCAGTTCCCTCCTTCGCATTGCCTTTATAGTGCTGATGCTTTCACCAGTCGGCCCCTTGTTAGGCTTCTCAGTTATTGAGCAACCTACTCTGCTTAGCCTCTCAGTTATTGCTCAATACTTAGTCATGGTCATTGTGACTTTCTGGTTCTTTTTTTCGGCCTTGGTGGTGCCGGTAATAGCCAAACAGCTGGCTGTAGACTCATCCTCCCTTCCTTGCACTGGCCTTCAAAGGATTCGCTGTCAGCATGCAGCTGACTCTCGTCACCCCTAGTCATCCTACAGTTCTCTCCCTTATCTGCTCAGTCTTAAACTTTACACAGTATTACACATTCCATTCTCAGCTTTCTGCATTTACTTTAAAACACCGTTACAAAACCATCACTTCATTCTTTTCATTCATGCTTCACAAATGATCGTTATATCTCTTTCATATATAGCTGATTGAGAATTTCAAACCTTAGTGTTTTTTTACTTTAATTATCAGTTCTTAACAATATTTCAATCATACATCTTTTAACTTGATAATCAAAGATTACTAATTCAATTTAATACATGTAACTTTCAGGCCGCCGCTACAGAGCACTGTTTACTAAAACCAGCCGCCACAGAGACAGTTTCTTCCCCCAGGCTGTTTCTCTGATGAACATTCAATAGAGTACAGAACAACAGCATACAGATGTTGCAAATGCACCTTTTTTATTAGATATGTGTATATTGTACATTGTAAATTGTAAGTTTGTATATTCTGTAATGCAGAATATTGCATTGTACATTGTATATTGTACATTGTAAATTGTAAATTGTAAAATTGTATATTCTGTAATGCAAAAACAGAACAAAAGAGCAAAGTGTACCGGAGGCAAATTCCTTGTTTGTATGTACGAACTTGGCAATAAAGCTGATTCTGATTCTGATGTAAAATAATGTAAAATCATCATACATCATTTCTTTGGATACACTTGTTTATATTTCTGCAAAAGATAAGACAGATAATATGTGGCTCCACACAGACCCCTCCAGTCTCTAAGTCCCAGAATATGAGAATATGCTTGTTTTCACTCTCTACTGCTTCAACTGTGTATTTTAATAATTATTGCATGGATTACACATAAGGGTATTTATTGTAATTTCTATGGAGTTAACCATAGCAATTACTAAATGTTGCATGGATTACATGGAAAAATCTCACCTTACTTTGACAGTCTTCAATCAATCATCCTCGGAGACTTTGCTTTTAAGGACCTCAGTCATGGATTCCCCTCTCTTCAGCTGAACTTTGACGATCAGGTCATGTCCGATTAAGTCTCTGGCGACTTGGCTGGTTCCTCGCATTGTTTTATGATGGATCCTCGCCTTCCTGTTCCGCTCATAGCAGCGTACGACTGGCCACCTGTCGTGATGGCCCCTTTTCCCCTGTCTCAGCTCTGGGCAACTGGAAAGCGCCTTAAAAACTCCTCCAATTCTCCTGCTATGCGTCGCCGAGGTCGCCCTGCCTTCACCCTGCATTCACTCCGGCTCCCGCTGCCACGTCACCCAGCCTGGCTTCTGCAGCGGTTTCTCCTCCAAACTTTGTCCCTCAAACCGATCCTCCTGCACCCCAGGCTTCTTCTACTCCAGCCATACCACAATCTTCCCTGCTTCATTCATCTCGTCCATGGATTCTCTCCAGCGCCCTGTATCATCTCTTACTCAGTTTCTCTGAGTTCACCTCCGATTCTGCCACGTCAGCACTTCTTCTTCTCCGCACCGCCGACATTCAACCCACTCCTTGGCCCTTCCCACTGACATTCACCCTCGCTACGCTCGTCCTGTATCACTTCATTCTCTCTTCTCTGTTTCCTCATTCATATGCCCTTCAAGCATGCTGTGTTTCTCACTCTTCTTTTACATTACCTGATCCCCGCCTTTCTAAGAATCCCCTTTTGGGGAACTTGTAGCCGCCTTTAATCATTTTTGAGTTGTCTTCTGCTCTGTTAGCAGAGCATAGAATAAGCTCGATATCTATCCGTTCCTCATAGTCGACCTACATTTCAAACATGGCTTCCAAATTTTTCTATCAATATCACATATCCTTCTCCGCCAAGCTGCATCCACCCTTGCTCAATCAGGATTCTGCCTAGACTGGTGTATTCTCGCCACTGAAATTGTATCATGACGCAAGCCACCTCCTGATTCATGCATCTCAGTTGGCCATCAGAGCACTCTTTGTTCTTCCCTTTCTTCCAGCACTGCTGCACGGCCAAACTCAAACTGCTGGCTTTCCGCTTCAGTCTCCTTACGAACTGGAATGGGATCTCCTTCTTTTACAGCAACGTCATTCTCTGGGCTGACTTGTTTCAGTTTTTACGGACTGTAGTCCCGGTTGAAAAGATGGTCTCTCAAACGGATGGTTCACAATCCTGCGAACTGATCATCACAGAGCTAAAAAATATACAGAATGTAAATACCTTTAGTAACTCAACCTGTATGCTGCTTTTAACCTTTATGCCTTATTAATTTACCATAAATTAATTATTTACCTTAGATTATTACAACCCCTTTTATCCTTGTCAATCTTTCCCTTGAGTGCTTTTACTCTGTTTACCACATATATTCATTAAAACTTATAACCATCGCCTTCTATATTTTCTCTGTACCATTAACTGAAATATTATAGATTGCATTTTATTTTAACTGTCTGTAACTTTACTTAGCTTATATTATTGAAACTAGTAAACCTTTGTATTGTATTTAACTGTGACAAACTTACCAAAGAATATTAGCATCCTCTACTGGGAGAATAAGAAGAGAAAGAGAAGGGGAAAAACTGTTTGCTCCGTGGAATATTCGTTTACGCATTCGAACTTTTATACCAACCTTGTTCCCTTATCAACCAGGCGCTAAGGAACCATTTACTGTTTTGATATACATCTTAACTATATCGTTTCCCGTCATAAATGTGAATTACACTTTCTCTCTGCACACTGGGTTGGTGCTACTCTGTTCAGCTTGCAACAATCTATTTACAGCACCTTCATGGACTAAGTTCTTTCAAAATACAAGTATTACCTGCATGACTGCCACAGAAAAATAGCAAACTCTTACAAAACAATTTATGAACAGAATATTAGTAAGGTCATTTCACGGACATAGCTCTTACCTCCGTCAAATCCTGGCTGGCCGTAACTCATAACTTCCTCATTTCTGCCACTCACATTCCAGGTTATTCCAATTCAGTTGCTGATGCTCTGTCTCCCGTCTCTGTCCATCAGCCTAATTTTACCCTACTCCGATTATTCCTCTCTTTCCTTCTTCTGTTGCAATCAGCCAAACACTGCTGTATCTCAGGTCTAGCTCCTTCCACTTTTAAATCCTATTCCTTTGCTAGCAAACCTTTGTAAAATTTTGCCTTGCTAATAACACACCATCGTACCTGGTTCGCATTCAAGCAATCCTGCTTTCATTACACATTGTATTGAACACCGTCGTTTCAAGTTCCCCTACATCCGCAGCCTGTAAGCAGGCATCAATTCTTCTCAAAAGATCATCTTTCTGAGCCCACTCCAAGCCTTTTCACTCATCACGTCATTAAACTTCTCCTCAGAGGCAACTCACAACATTGCATTCCGCAGCCTGACTCCAGGAGATCTATTACACTTCCCCTCTTTAAAAATCTCCTTATGACCCTTTGCTCCGGCCCTTTCATCTTATTTCAAATCTATTCTCTCCAGTGCCTTCCTCCTCGCCTTCTATGGCTTTCTGAGACTAAGCCAATTTACTTCTCCTTCTAATTCATTCGATCTAAGAGATTTAGCCTTTTTAGACCTCAAGTTCTATCCAGACCATTTCAAACTTTACCTTAAACAACCCAAAACTAAAGGTCCATGTTTCATTTCCTTTGCTCGCCTCGATAGCCCGTTTTGTCCTTTCCAAGCCATGTTCACTTTTGCTCTCAAATGTCACAAAATCAGCTCACTTAGCATGCCCCTTTCTCACTCCAGAAAGAGTTTCCATGACCGCCTCCTGGTTCCTCAAATTTCTAAGGCAAACTTTGTTCAGTGCAACCTTCCCCCTAGTGAGTTTTCAGGTCACTCATTCAGAATCAGGGCAGCCACTTCAGCAGATACCCAAGGAGTTTCCACAGCTTCACTACAACAACTCAGCCGCTGGCAGAGTACAGCATTCTCTTCATATGTCTGCCCAAATTTCCATTCTGTGCTATCTGCTCAACGATCTATCAGCTCTTAGGTAAGAGCTTCTGCATTATCTGGTGATGGTTGACCCAGTCAGTTTAAACGTATCCTTGCTATGTGACACCATTTTATCAAATCTCATTCTCTCCCCTCAATCTCTTCAAGGTCCCCATCCTCCAATATCCGTCAGGTGATGTTATCTGTTATGTCTGCCACGTTTCTTCTCATCACTTCATTCTCTCTAGATCAATCTCCCTCTATGCCTTGTCAGGCACACACCTCACCCCTCTCTACGTCTTGTCAGGCACATGCCTCATCCCTCTCTATGCCTTGTCAGGCACACACCTCACCCCTCTCTACGTCTTGTCAGGCACATGCCTCATCCCTCTCTACACCTTGTCAGGCACAGTACAGCCCTTTCATGCTTTGTCAGGCTCACTGATTTTCTTTGCTATCTTTTCAGGCTCAGATCATCCCTTCTCTACGCCTGCCAGTCAGACCAACTTCATTAATACTAACTCCCATACTGTTTCTATTTCAGCTTCGGCCATTTTTAGGGGTAAGACATCACTAATTCTAATCCTAAATGTCCATTCAAGCTCATGTCATTATCAGCATCCATGTTTTCCACTGGGGTCCGAGCACCAAAGATATGAACTTTATCTATAAACTCCTCTCCCTAGTCTTCACTTCATGCTTCTTCTTATCAGGTACTGTCGCATCATCATCCTCATTTATATTTGTGATTTTCCTTCTCATAGGCTCAATTCTCCTCTCTCTTACTCCCTCGCTGGCCTCTGCGGCACGAAATATCATCCTCATCGCCTCCGTGGCAATGCATTCATTTCTCGATGCCTCTGCGGCTCGTCATACCATCTTTATCAATCTATCACTCTCATTGCCTCCGCGGCAATTCTTAAATTTTTCGATGCAAGCATAATTTGGATCACATTTTGAAAAGTGGAGTCATACTATCGAACGATTTCTATCAGCCATGCTTGCTTTGTTGGCTGTACCAGCGGCTACTGACATCATTTCGCTCTTGTGCTTGCAATGCTGTGTTCATGTCTGGCAAGGAAAATTGCCCACTCTTCCACTCACTCAGCGTCACCATGATGTGTTTAGGTACCGAAACGTGGTACCATTTGATTTTACGTGAATAGGTACTCGGCAGTACCGACAGAATGTTGTCGGTACCTATAAAAGCAGCAAATTCGGTACCCATCGCTACCCGCCCCTATAATAAAAAAATAATACAACATTTATTTTATACATCAGTAAGTAACAAACAGTTTTACATAATTGTTTGTCATAAATTAATTCAAGCCACTAATATATCTAAGGAGCCACTTAAAGGAGTCATAAGAGGCAGTTTACTTCCAATGCTTATCTTGTCCTAGAACTCATTAATCACCAGTTCTTTGTGTTATGTTTTCTTTTCTCTTTAAATCTCTTTGGAACCAGGTGACTTTGTGCAAGTTCAGTCTTTTGGAGGCAAACACCTTATGGAAATATGTAACATTTACAACCTCACTCGGAAACCGATTGTATAAAGTGGAGCTGGACACAGGCAGTGTCCCTAGAAAGAGTCGTCACCACAGTACAGGGCTCTGTGAGACCACATTGTAACATCACTAGATCAGGGCATGTAGTCCAACAAACCAAGCACCCAAAGGACTATATGTTTACATAGGATTATTCAGACGAGTTATAGTTTCAAAACCAAATGGAATAAATGTTTGATGTTATGTTTAGGGAGGTGATCTTGATGTCAAATTACATTTTGCAACAAAGTTTGCCATCTTTACTGAGACAAAAAGTTCTTTATGTCAGCGATCTACTCAAATAAACCCATGACACCTGATGCAACTGACCTCTGATGCAAAACAACTAAACGCCTAAAACAACTCAATCAGAAATCTATAGAGACCTTGAAGTTTCTGTGTATGTATTATTATACAATTGAACCTATTTTATCTGGTGGGTTGGTGAGCAGATTTTTTTCACAAATTTTAACTTAAGAAAACAAAATGGGCTTGAACAGACTCTCATGTTCATCCACACTCAAAAACCCACAGGAAGCTAATGACTCTTGGCATGTCAGCACTATGTGGCAATTTGAGGCTTCAGTGGTTTCCATTAGGAGTTTGAAATTGTAAATGACTGTGGATTCATTAAAATTTCCCAACTAAATAACTGTACTTTGATTTGCATCCACATGGTGTGTAGCCCACCTGATGTTGGAGCTCTAATGCAGGTCCCGTGTTTTAAATTGGTTTCCGGATTGGAATAAATAGCATGGAAAGGCACACATCACAAACACATGCAGAAACAAACACACCATGCCGAATCTGAGGATCAACTGTGTCAAAGGCCATAGGGACTTTAAAATGAGTTCCTTACTGCCATAAATTGAATGTCGCCAGTAAAAGGAATTAAATTCATGTATGTTTTTAGTAAGTGTGGGATTGAAAGTGTTATTGTATATGTTGTTTTTAGCTGTGAAAAATCCTCTGTGTTTCTGTGAGAACAGATTTATTCTCCAGGATAATCGATACCTTAGTCAATGTAACATCTTTACAGTAAATGTCACATTCACATGTGGTCTCTGGAAGACGTCTGTTTACAATAATCTGGACTTGGTAAGAATGTATTAGTCACAAACTTTTTAAAAATGGTGATACAACAGCAAGAATGCACTTGCAAAATTTAACATCTATATAAAGTTTATTTCAGCTAATAATTCAGCATTAATGCCAGGCCCTAGTGTGGGGGAAGAGCTGTGGAGGGAGGGCTTTAACACAGCAGAGAGCAAAGGGGAGGGACCTGTAAGGTTTGCTTGTTAACATTTTCAGGCTAACTCCAAGGTTTTCTCAGAACTCCCTACTGCAGCTTTATTATTTTGTTTATTTTTTGCTTGTTTTTGGGTAGAGATATTGGTACATTTTGATGATGTATGGAAAATATTAGATGGCTTGTTTTGAAAGTATGTAAGACCAACTGCTGAGGAGGCCAAATGCGGACACACAGGTGCTTGGAAATTTGATTAAGTGTGTTTATTTTTGGCTCCAGACCTTTATGAATTTTGTTTGCTTTTGGAAAAAGGAAATAATACATTTTGATGATGCATGAAATGCAACAGGTAGTTTGTTATGGAGGAAGAGCTGCCGGACCAACTCCAGAGTTGGCAGTTAACTGAGCCAGCCAAGGGACAATGGAGACGGTGGCTAGCCAACAGAGTTGTTAGGGGGTGAAGACCTGATGGAAGCAACTACACCATTAAGATAACAGGATGGTTTATTTACCACTAAAAGTACGCATACGTACATCCGCAAGACTGCTGTGTTTTTGATTTGACTGGTTCCTATATCTTGATGCAATGGTGCATATCAGAGGTAAAACCTGTAGAAGTAAAGGAATCAGTAAAGACCATGTTCATGTATCAGCCGTTACAACAGTTGATTATCATGTAGACTTAATGAGGGCCAGAAAAAAGACATTGCTGATGATGGAGCTCCTATCTTTTTTATTTATTTGTTTGTTTGTTTGTTTGTTTGTTTATTTGTTTGTTTATTTGTTTATTTAACCAGCTAAGACAATTGAGAACTAGTTCTTATTTACAATGCTGACATGGGCAAGATGCAGCATTAAAGCAAATATTACAAACATGATAAATTACAAGGAGAAACTTATAATAGAGAGCGAGAAAAAAATTTTATATACTATATACACAGATCAGAAATATGTACATTGATCAAAAACTATAATTTACAATGAATCATAGAATGAAGGCATTGGGATAAATGTACGAAACTTCAGTAGTTTTTGTTAATTATTCCAGTTGCATGGGGCAGCAAAATGAAATAAGGATGGGCCAAAGGTGGTGCGGACTTTTTTGGAATGGTTATGATGGTAAAGTTACTGGAGCATAAATCACGGAGGTTAATGTAAAGTTTTTTTCTATCCCTGTCCCATAAATAAACTATGCAGCAACCTGCAAGAATGGAGTGATAGCCATTGACAAGAGAGACTGATTACAGTGGTAAGTGCTGACAAGGCCACCCGTGACAAAATGGACTCCAGTACAATTGATGTGTCCAGTTTATAGAAAAGGTTTTTGGAGGCATTTGTGTAGATATTGTCACCATAATATAGAAAAGGAAGGATTGTCATTTTGGCCAGGCAGTATGGGTAAAGGATTATTTGCTACAATACAGGAAAAGGATTCTTGCGTTGACTTTAGAAAGTAAGGAATTCAAATGAGTATCAAAGGACAGTGCTTGGACATCAAGAGATTTGGCAGGTGCTGCTTCCATCCCAAGTTAGGTTTGATCTCCATCCTTTTGAAGAAAAAAAATAATTAACAAATGATAGACATTTATGTTTTATTTAACTTGTTTTTATGTAAATGAAGTATTACTTGCAGAAGAGTCATTTACAATTTGCAGTTTTAGAAGCAAATATTGTGTATCTTCTCATAATTTATGTATGGAAGGGAAGTTTTTTCTTTTAACTCAGTCTTACTGGAAATGTAATTCACATAATATTTTACAAATCAATGGCTTTTTCCCAACACTTTTCTTCATTTTAATTTCTTTCCTTTTGATTCTTTGTCCCTATGCATATTATCCATTCACCTATGAATACTAACATCTATTTGCACTGCATAATAAGAACAGATACAGTGAAAGACCAAACTAAATAAAAGACAATAGAAAAACAGAGATAGAGTGAGAGAGAAGAAGACCGAGGAAATGAATAAGAACATAAACAAGTCGCTCACCTCAGTTTCCTTTCCTTTAGCCTCATATATAAATGTGATGGCACATCTCCCCATACAAAACCCCATAGGCAATTTAAAAGAAAGTAGGCCAAAATGAAATATGGCTGCAATATAAAAACAACACTTTAGACACATACACTGTGATAGGATCCTTTTGTGTGTGCACATAAATGAACTTGCACGCACATGACCAGACAGTGTGAGTTCAAGGTAGCTATATGCAATAGAACATTAAGTGGGCTGAATGACAGAAAAGTGTTTTATTAAGATTGAACAGCAAGTAAGATCTCAAATGAAGTTTTATGCCACTAGGAGTGCTGTATAATGAATCATTCCCCCCTCCACCTATTTTCTTCCTCACATGTAGACCCTCACTCACAACAGAAACACACTGATAACTGTGTTTGCTCTGGAGTCAAGCCGCTTTCACACTGTCTTAACCTTTAGCCACCACCATGCTGACACATAAACAGGCTAAATCCCTGATAATCTGTGTGACAGCCGCAGAGTTCTGTGCTGAGTTACATTTTAAGAGTGAGACTGACCCAAATATGAGTGTAAGCATTAGCCAAGAATGTGATCTATTAGTAATGTGATGTCATATATGATTACATATAGACCAAAATGCAGAGAGTGGACATGGAAGCAAAGTGTCAGTGAGAGATGACTGTATTTCCTTGTTTGAAGCTTTAGGGCTTAATTACTCAGAGACTACACACCACAGCATCAGTAAAGTGGACACTAATCTGGCATAAACATCCTACTCCAAATAGCGTAAATTTATTTAGAGGAAAAAATGTAATAAGTTCAACCACTGCTGACAAACTAAGGACCAAAAATTATTTAAGTGCTTAAGACAGGGTCCACTGTAACCTAATACATCAAACAGCAATTAAAACCTATTAACACATATGTAAATCTTGTATTTGGACATACACTTAAAGTACATTCAGAAAAATCATAAAACCAGCCAAATTCTTAAAATAACTGAAAGTTAGAAACATTCCTTTCAGATCTCCAATTTTTCAACATGTCTACCATCCTGGTTTAAGACCTGCAACATTAGATGTTAATTAAATGCCACAGATCAAAATATGGACCCACATTTGTGATGTGTTATGCCTCAAGACAGTTTTCCATTTCACCGGTCCATTTTAGGGACACAAGACCCAAAACACTCTTCAGAATATTTACTGAATCAGTAAGATGATTTCCAATACAGTGCCAGACTTGCGCCTAGTGTGCAGCGGTTTCTGTCCATTTTCTTTAAATCCTAAAGGATCCTACGTTATTGCTTTTTAAAGGTATTCATTCCCCTTAAACCATTAGGCTTTTGGGGTATATCTCCACCAGCCTTGTACATCAAGAGATGGATGTTTTTTGCCCATTCTTCTTTTCAAAACTGCTCAAGGTCAGTCATATTGTATGGAGAGCATCTTTGAACTTTAGGTTTTGCCACAGATTCTCTATTGGACTAATTTCTGGACTATGATTGGGTCATTCAAGCACATTAATATGCTTACACTGCATTGTATATAGTTTCATCAATCTGCCCATCAACTCGGAACATCTTCACTGTCCTTGCTAAAGAACAGCATCCCCACTGCATAATGCTGCCACTGCCATATTTCATCATGAGGACGGTGTGTTCAGGGTGTAGTTTTAGTATGACAGAACTGGACTTCTTATGCCATTCTTAAACAATGTTTTTCTTCTTGCAAGTCTTCAAGATTTGTGGAGTGCTTCACTAATATTTCTCCTGTCTACATTGTTCTTCATGATGATGCTTATTTACTAATGTTCTTTATCAAACGTTTTTAAGGCCTTCACAGAACAGCTGTGAGATTAAACAAGCTGAATGTATTTATTATAAGGTGACTTCTGAAGGAAGTTGGTTGAATTCAATTCAATTCAAAAATACTTTATTAATCAAAAATGGAAATTAAATTATGTTGTAACTGATATCATCCAATGTTTTCAAAGAGTCATTGTAGATGATGACTGTGGGCAAGAAGGATCTTCTGAGGCAGTCTGTCTTACAGCAGATCTGAAGAAGCGTCTGAAAACACTCTTTTGTATAACAGTCTCATGAAGAGGACGCTCAGGGTCTACAATGTTGTTGACTTTATGAAACTTCTTTTTTTGCACAATAATCTCCAGAGGCTCAAAAACACTTGACTTCTAAAGACATACAGGCATGAGGGGGAGAGGAAGGGAGCACCATCTCCTGATTTAGTTGAAGATGAAGATTTTGAAGCAAAAAGATCTATGAATGATGTTGGGACCCACAGCCTACGGTGGCCAGGGGTTCAAAACACTTTTACAAGTACCAAAACAAATTTACATTTCAGAAAACAAATTTACATTTAAGAAAACAATTTAACAAGATGCGAAACAAATTTACATTTCAGAAAACAAATTTACATTTGAGAAAACTCTTTTACATTTCAGAAAATCAACCGGAAAGGGAATGTACCAACGCCGAGGCTGACCCGGAAGTCAGCCTCAGGGGCTGCATCCTTCGAAGGCCGTATTTGTAGGCCGATTACGTTACAGCGCGGCGACGAAGGCTGTCCCAATTCATGAATCATTCCGAGCAAATGCTGCCGACAAATGTGTCCTTAATTTGCCCTATTTGAAGGATGCGGCTACAGAGAATGGACAGACTGTTTTCCAAAGAATGGCACCAAAATAAGATGCTATATAAGAAATATTAAGTTTTGTTCAGATTGTTTCTTAAAGTTTTAAGGTGTTCTAATAAATTTCAAAATAGTTTTTGTCACTAATGTTATTTACATTTGATCTAACAATACATCAACTTCATTTAAATGTATAAACAGAATTTATTATGAAAAATACAAACAGCACTTTAAACAGAATGGGGGAAGAAAACATTCAAACAGATCAAGATTACAAGACAAAAGGCATAAAATAAAACTATGTTCAAGTATTTACAATGGCGACAGCAGGATCAACCTGAGTGACCGGTTCCTGGAAAAACCTTCAACAGAACAAAGAGGCAGATGTCTTTCTGAACAGAAAGTCTCTGGCGATGTGGCTAAATCTCTCACAAGGTCAGAGACTTGGATGGGATGCTGCAACTGAGATCTGTGGTTTGTCTTACTGGATGGTGAGTGAAGCATCACACAGGTGGTCTGCAGATGTTTGTGATTCCTCTTTCCGCTGTCCACGGTATCGTCCATCAAGTGGGTTTAAAGGGCTGGCTGAATTGACGGCTGCCACATCACTAAGAGGTAATCGGAAAAATGCAGAATTAGAATATGGTTCTCACAAAATATTACAATAAGTTATACCCCTCAAAAATTAATCACATCTATAATATTATACTTGGCTGACACAGTAGTCATGTTCTGGTGGTACCTCCTCCAGGGCGGACACCTCAGCTGAAAGCTGATCCTGCCAGAGAGCAACGCTGACAGCCTCAGTTCAAACCTCACCCTCATCCTCTTCTACAGCCTCCTCTGGGTCATGCTCTGGGGCCATGACATCCCCAGCACCAAGGCAGATGTTGTGGAGGATGGCGCATGCTGTTATGACCTGAAAACAATTTAAAAGAGGGTGCATATATGTGTATGTGTATATATTATGTATAATGTATATATAAAATGGATCTAGGTCAAAACTTAGGTGAGGTACAAAGGTGTCGTGCACCTCCAGCGCTTGCAGGAAAATGGCCCTGAATCTGGTTTTCATCATTCCAAAAACAGGCTCTATTATAGAGCGTGTTTTTGGAATGATGGCTGTTAAAGCGCTGGGCTCCCACACCTTGTCTTATCCTCTTGTAGGGAGTGATGAGGGGGAGTGGATATTGGAGGCATGGGTACCCTCCATCAGCAAGGATAAAATGCCCTGGAGGAGGATAAACTGTACAGTGGGCTGTGGCGGAGCACCCTAGAGTCATGCACTGACCCAGGCCAGCCCACATACGTGTCAATAAAATGGCTCTCAGAAACTGCCAGCAGGATTATGGAAGGGAAGAGTTTCCTGTTCCTGTAGCACTGACCATCAGGGCTGCTTGGACACCTGAAGTGGATATGGCAGCCGTCAATTGCACCCACAGCTTTAAGAAAAGCTCTGTGGCGTGCCAGCCCTGCAAACTCACGGGACACTGCCTTAAGTCCTAATGGGTCTTTAGAAGGTAGATGACCTGGTGACAAATAGCCACAATCTCCTCTGTAACTCTGTGGACGATGCGATGGACAGTAGAGCGAGGCATCCCAAACACTCTGCAGACCACTCTGTAGGATGTGCCACTTGCCACCAAGAAAAGAAAAACCAAGGTCTCAATAGTAGCACCCATCCATGTTGCCTATCCTGGTGCAAAAGATTAAGCAGCACTGCCAGAGACTCCCTGCTCAGCCGAAAATCTGGCCTGGTGTCCTCCTGGTTGAAGAAGCGTTTCAGGACTGGGACACTCAGGTTGATCCTGCAGTAAAGGGGTCTGGTCTAGAAAAGGGAAGAATGGAGATGGAAAAACACATTATTTTTAAGGCATGCTTCTGGATATTTTAAGTGATCAAAGCAAGAAGATACCAATACACCAAAACACTGCATTATTATATAATTATCTAAGAACAGCCAGAGGGGATCAAATACTTTATAATTCCCATCTATCTTAAAATTTAAAGTTGTTGTTTATATATATATATATATATATATATATATATATATATATATATAATATGTCGACATACATTAGCCATAAAGTTGCTATCTCTTTGTTTATTGGCTAGTTAAATCAAACATCTTTTTCACCTGAACATGATTGTCTCTGGATTGTACCTGGAATCAGAAATTATAATGCTAACTGAGTTATAAATAAACTTTTAAAACATATAGCATATTTCTTCATTAAAAATTCATATTGAAAAGCTTATTTATTCTCAATCACACTCTCCAGCGATACAGTTGAATTACATAAAACTGTCCATTTATTTTGGTTAACCTTAATATCACCTGAAATGTTAAATCGATTTTCAGTAACAATTAAAATAATAACATAAACTGTTAGAAATCACTTGTGTTAAACGTTCACTGTGATGACTGCCAGCAGGAGCTTAGTGCCGATAGTCCGGTCAGATCTCTACCGGGCTAGCTCACCTCACCTCCGGTAGGGCTGGCGAGGCGAGCCGGTTACTACGCCGGGAACGGAAAACTCCGAACACGTCGGAGCACATTTGAAATTAAGCGATGTCTAGATAAATCAAGCAGATATTTCACGTCTACATAGTTATATTCCCGCTCTAAAAACATTGTAGAAGTTAATTTGTGTCACAGAAAGTGTAATTTTCCACAATTTACTCACAGCTTTTGTTGCTATAGTCCGCCATGGCTTCCCCTGCTTGACCAATCCGCTTCGACCCGCAATGAATGATGGGAAATGATGGGCCGCGAAGGATACTCACAACGCATCCTTCAAATCGGGCAAAATAAGGACACATTTGTCGGCAGCATTTGCTCGGAATGATTCATGAATTGGGTCAGCCTTCGTCGCTGCGCTGTAACGTAATCGGCCTACAAATACGGCCTTCGAAGGATGCAGCCCCTGAGGCTGACTTCTGGGTCAGCCTCGGCGTTGGTACATTCCCTTTCCGGTTGATTTTCTGAAATGTAAAAGTGTTTTCTCAAATGTAAATTTGTTTTCTGAAATGTAAAAGTGTTTTCTGAAATGTAAATTTGTTTTCTGAAATGTAAATTTGTTTTCTGAAATGTAAATTTGTTTTCTGAAATGTAAAAGTGTTTTCTCAAATGTAAATTTGTCTTCTCAAATGTAAATTTGTTTTGCATCTTGTTAAATTGTTTTCTGAAATGTAAATTGTTTTCTGAAATGTAAATTTGTTTCGGTACTTGTAAAAGTGTTTTGCACCCCCCGGCCACCGTACACAGCCATGGATTTCAACATTAAACTCCAGTACGAACTCTTCTGGAACTTTTCAAAATAAAGTGCATTAACCTTCTTCTGGCACAGCCAGGAAACGGGATAACTGCGGACTTCCTGTGACGCAACTACCCAAATAAAAGCACAGCTGTTGCTACATCCGCCCTCTTCCACACCGGTGTTCATCCGGATAGGAGGGGACCCAGCGCGCTAATGTCTTTTGCTGGCAAACAGACATAAACTCTTCAACTGGATCCAAGGAAGCCATATGATCATCGATCATATACAAAGATGAGTACCAATGAAATGCTGTCTGTGTATCCGGTATTTTCATTCATGAACGGGGAAATTAAGGTGTAAGAGTTGCTTACATTTTCTCTCCAAGGCATGCCGAAACTGTGTCACAGAGAAATCCCCAGTAGAGAAGCTGTTTCTACAAGCCGAGTCTGAAGGCAGGACAACGGCCTGCATCACCGTGTTTACGGTAATGAACAGCTGGTTGGCGGACATGACGAGCCGTTCTTCATCCACAGCTGGAGGTTAGCGGGAAGCTAACCCTTTGTTCACAGTGCACCTTCAACTTCACTTGAAGGGTGATTTTAAACACAGAAGACTGCTCATAACGCGCCGTCTGCGCTTATGCATTTTAACCCTTTTATTGACGGTATTTTTAAAGGTATGTATTTGATTCTGGTGCTAAGCTATTAGCTTCTTTTGTTAGCTCAAACGCTAACCGGTAAGAACACGTGTTTGCTACTAAAGAGTATTTAACAGAAACGCTGTTAGTTTTCAAGCTAGTGAATAATAATCCCTAAACATTATTTACTAGATTTGATAACTAAGTAAACACTATTAAGCCCCATTTCTCCAGAAAGATTTGGCTCTTTTCCAAAATATAATTAATATTTCTTCAAATATTATTTCAATAAATAAAGGCAGCTAATGAGACACTGTTGAGAATTGGTCATCCAGAAGGTTATTCAGCAGATCATTATTTAAAACATTATTTTATTAAAATTATATTTTATCTGATCTTGCATTGTGATTGGTTGTCTAAACGTTTGCTGATTATTTCCTAAGTTGGTTCCAAGACTAACTTAACTTCATATCCAGATTCTTCAAGATAATTCTTGGTTCTCAAACATAAACATTGCATGGTAATGTTGCATCACTCTTTTGGTCATGATTTTCAATCATCTCTCATCAACTTGTTTATATTGTACATAACTCATTAGTCTTCCCTATTCTTTAATTCTGCTTGGTAGTTTAGTTGGATTGTTTTAGCATAATAAAGAGTTTGTTGATTGAAATATGTTTGACTTCGAGTTGACTTATTTTTGTTAATAAATTCTTGTATTTTAAGAAATTGTGTGAATTCATTCCATGTGTGTGCAGAGTTTTGCTGTTCAATAATGTCAGAGCTCGTCTCACACCTTTCTATTCTGTCCTAATACCATCGCCTTACTGAGCTGGTGTTCACAGGACAATCCTTAACAGACTGAAATATTATTTGATAAAATATTAATATTAAATAATATTTTCAGATTCATAATCACAACACAGTAAATAAATGTAGGCAGTAATAAAATTTTTCAAGTTGACATAAATGTCTATATCTAATTTAATTAGCTCCCTTTTTAATTCACCTTTGTATTAATCACATTATTTATAAATAAGATCATAAAACCTTATTGGTTTTATGAGCCACGTAAAGCAATTATTGGCGCAAGTGCTGTTCTCCCCTCCATAGATACGGTTGCTGGCATGAGCAAAAAGGAATAAGTCTGCTATGGACATCAAAGTTATTTCTTAAAACTGTCGTGGCCTGCGCTTAGCTCAGAGCGCACATAATAAAGCTTGCTGTTTTGTTCTTGATCAGTTGTTGCAGCACTGCGACATCTTGTGCTTACAAGAAACATTTTTAACCAAGCAAGACTTAAATTGATTAAACTCCAATAAAGATAGTTTCCTTGGTGCTGGAGAGTCTTCTACCAACCTCAGTTTGGGAATTAAAAGAGGAAATATACCAGGAGGAGTGGCTGTACAGTGGAAAAAAAAAGCTTGGACCCAGTGACGCATGTCATTAGACTTGGTGTGGACTGGTGTATTGCAGTACATGTATCACATGTACTGCAAAGAATTCCCTATTTTAAATGTGTATACGCTCCCTTTGAATGTTTTCATAATGAAGAAGCATATCTTAGTAAGCTTGCTTTTATTAGTTCCTTTATGCAAACTGAGAAATTAAATAGTGTTTTTGTGATAGGTGACATGATCGAGGACATCTCAGATAAAAGCTCAGTGTTTGCAAAACATCTTAATCATTTTTGCATAGATTCTAATTTAATATGACGTAGAGAACGTTTGTCAGCAGCAAGTTATACTTATATAAGTGAAGCTTGGCATACTACGCCCTGGTTGGACCATTGTATTACCACAGCAGATGCTCATGCTGCTTTGGTATACATTAATATTTTGTACAATGTGTCCATTGTTGATCACATTCCTTTTGATGTGTCAATTAGATTTGATCATATACATGCAAATGTAAATGTCTGGTACCCAAAATCAGACACACATAGACTGGCCTTCTCTCTGTTGAAAATCTAGCTGGTTATTCTGCCTACACTGATCAATTGTTATGTAATATTACATTACCAAGAGAGCCAGTTGCATGCACGGACTGTAATTGTTCAAATATTCAGCATACAAATGATATATACGGGTTGTTTTCTGATATATTTAAAGCTTCAGTGGAAGCTAGCCTGCCTTATAATTAAAGTAATACCATGATCAAAATTAGGCCTGGTTGGAACACGTGTCTCAACATCATGCTGAAGCCCGCGAAGCTACTATTTCCTGCTCTAGCAGGTAAACCTAGAAAGGGTCCTATATTTGAACATAAAAAATAGACGAATGCAAAATTTAAATATGCTATACGATTCATTAGAAAGAATGAGCAAACCATGAGGGCGGATTCCTTGGCAAAAAGCTGGTAGGTAAGGATATAAAAGCCTATTAAAAACTATTAACAATATTAAACCTTCTCTTCCTTGCACAGTAGATGGTGTCTCTGGGGCGAATCTGATTGTAGATCATTGGCAACAGCATTATAGAAAGCTATTTACCTGTGTTCAGAGTGAACCCTACCAGGTTGACAATATTACTTTTGTAGAAGCTATCAGAACTCAAGAGGTTTATCAAGCAATCAAAAGACTCTGCCAATAAATCTACAGGAATGGATCTTATTTCTGCTGAACATCTCAAATTTGCAAATTCAAGGTTAGCTCCTCTTCTGTGTTCTTGCCTTGTGCTTTACTGGTTTTATTGTGCATGGCTATATTCCTGACTCTTTGATGAAGGTGCTTCTATCTCCTGTGATTAAAGACAAAGCAGGAAAAGTTGGCAGCTCTGATAATTATAGACCAATTGCCCTTACAAGTACACTGTCTAAAATGTGTGAACTAATTCTTTTGCCAAAAATTGAAAATATAATGTCTACAGATAATCAATTTGGGTTTAAGCCTAAACATGGCACTGATCTGTGCATATATGGTCTAAAGGAAATATTGAGCAGTTATAATAGCAAGACCTCTACAATCTTTCTGTGTCCCTTAGATGCCACAAAGGCCTTTGACCAGGTAAACCACAGGAAACTATTTTTGAAATCGAGTCAAGCTGGTGTGCCTAGATATATAGTGAGATGTCTGTCTTATTGGTATGCCAGTCAAACCTTGCAGGTCAAGTGGGACAACTGTGTGTCTGCACCCTTCTGGGTCAGTAATGGAGTCAGACAGGGAGGCATCCTCTCCCCTGTATTGTTCAATATTTATATGAATGACCTTTTCTAAGCTGTTAAATCTGTTTAAAATTGGCTGTGTGGTTGGAAACACAGTTGTAAACCACTTGATGGATGCTGATGACTTAGTGATTTTAGTCCAAGTTCAGCTGGTCTTCAGAAGCTGCTTAATGTGTGTTCGGTATATGGTAAACTTCATGATGCTAAATTTAACCCATCAAAAAGTGTGATTCTGATATGTCGCACTAAAGAAGACAAATATAGGGTTTTCCCTAATTTGAAGTTGTCTGGGATCTTACTGAACATCTGAAATAAGGTAAAATATCTTGGTCATGTGTAACCCTCATGGTCTGTCATGTGACAGACCATCTATCAGATGATGAAGACATTTACCGACAGGTTCGAATGTTATGTGCTCAAGCTAATGTTCTAGTTCGGAAATTTGGATATTGCTCTGATGAAGTTAAACTGAACTTGTTTAGATCATATTGAACATCACTGTATACGGCACACTTGTGGTGCAATTTAAAAAAAGCTAGCCTTCATAGATTGAAGGTGGCTTATAATGATGCATTAAGACTTTTGTTAAAGTAGCCCAAATGGAGCAGTGCCAGTGAACTTTTTGTGTCTGCTAATGTCAGTTATTTGATGGCTGTTTTAAGGACGTTTATGTATTTATTTGCCGGATAAATGAGTCTAATATAATTATCCTACTGCTGACTAACATTAAATATAGTGCAGTAAGATATACATCTGTATATTGGAAACATTGGTATGACTGCCTCCTAAAAGATTAGGAGTGTTGTTTTTTTAATGAATTTTTTTTTTATGTACTTTTATTTCTATCTATCTATCATAGATCATCTATCTATCATCTATCTATTATCCATTACACATTTCAATTTTATTTACTAATGACTTATTCTTAAATGTTTTTATGTGTATGTTTTATTTCTCCTTTGTATTGTTTTGCTCTATTTGTTCATTGCTATTTATTTATGCCTGTGCGTTTTACATTTCTGTATGCATTGCTGCCTCATTATTCAAATGAGGAGGGGATGTATCTTCAGGCATCAACTTCTGCCTATTGGTTGTTTAGCATTAGCCTGCATAGCTCAAATCTGCATGGCTTTTCCCCCACCAAGCAGGCAGAAATGCCTGTTGAGGTGTCTGACCTCTTAACAACATTCTAATTCCTCCATTCTATTAGCAGCTTCCCTTGAGGGGAAGTTTTAGCATGCATAGCTAATATCGTATGCTTGTTTGTTTATTTATTTATTGAGCATTTGTTTATTTCTGTATATATTCATGATAATGGCAAGATTGGTCCTCCATACAGGTAATTCTTGTATAATATTACATTTATTTGATGATGTGGAACATTTAACAAGGATGAATAGCAAAAAGAAGAAAGGGCAAAATTGTGTCTCGCAGTACTGTATCAGCATTTCTATATTTATAAAGCAGGTTAAGTCTTAAAAACCTTTTTTTTTTCTTTGTTTCAAGCTACATGACAGTCATTAAAATCATTCCACATAACTGCATTTCCAAATAAATAATGCTTAAATGAACATTTTTCAGTCTCAGTTCCTGTTTTGTTTTTTTCAACTTCCTTTTGTCAGTTCTGTTTGTGGTCTGTTGATGGTACACAGAAAAAGAGAAATGATAAGTAAACTTGGGAAACAACTCAAACCATGGCATTGTGTATCAAGTATTAAGAATCCCAATGTCCTTCTCCTATTCTTATACTGTGTATTTTGGCTGAAAATATATAGATTTGCCAAATTTAGTGACCATTCTAGAATTTATTTTAAAAAGGCCACCTGCATACCCAAACCCACATTAGCTACATTGATCATGTACACTGAAAAAAAAAAGATACAATAATGTTAGCTGTGCCCAACTTAGGTAAAAGCAGGTTAAACATCTCAGCATTTTTGTGAAAAGATCAGTTTAAAATCAAAACTTTACAAATTATTTGTTATTAAAATAATAGTGAAAGAGAGTACCAGGATAAAATCAATCCTAGCAGAGGTGTAACAAGTAGGTAAATTATTTCAAAGTTATATATATTTTTTATTAATTAAATAAATTAATTGGTAATTGATTAAAAGCGATGTCATACACTTTACTATATTAAAATTAAAGTGCCAGTGACATTAAATTTTTGTGATAAATCCAATTACATTTATGGAAAGGAAACATTGACAAAATATTTTAAAAAATAAATTAATGCCACTGAAATGAAAAGTTGTTGAGATATACAGTACAGACCAAAAGGTTGGACACACCTTCTCATTCAAAGAGTTGTCTTTATTTTCATGACTATCAATATTGTAGCTTCACACTGAAGGCATCAAAACTATGAATTAACACGTGGAATTATTTACTGAACAAAATAGTGTGAAACAACTGAAAATATGTCTTATATTCTAGGTTCTTCAAAGTAGCCACCTTTTGCTTTGATTACTGCTCCGCACACTCTTGGCATTCTGTTGATGAGCTTCAAGAGGTAGTCACCTGAAATGGTTTTCACTTCACAGGTGTGCCCTGTCAGGTTTAATAAGTGGGATTTCAAACCTTATAAATTGGGTTGGGACCATCAGTTGTGTTGTGCAGGAGGTGGATACAGTACACAGCTGATAGTCCTACTGAATAGACTGTTAGAATTTGTATTATGGCAAGAAAAAAGTAGCTAAGTAAAGAAAAATGAGTGGCCATCATTACTTTAAGAAATGAAGGTCAGTCAGTCCGAACAATTGGGAAAACTTTGAAAGTGTCCCCAAGTGCAGTCGCAAAAACCATCAAGCGCTACAAAGAAAGTGGCTCACATGAGGACCGCCCAAGGAAAGGAAGACCAACTGCTGCGGACGATAAGTTCATCCAAGTTATCAGCCTCAGAAATTGCAGGTTAACAGCAGCTCAGATTAGGGAACAGGTCAATGCCACACAGAGTTCTAGCAGCAGACACATCTCTAGAACAACTGTTAAGAGGAGACTGTGTGAATCAGGCCTTCATGGTAAAATAGCTGCTAGGAAACCACTGCTGAGGACAGGCAGCAAGCAGAAGAGACTTGTTTGGGCTAAAGAACACAAGGAATGGACATTAGACCAGTGGAAATCTGTGCTTTGGTCTGATGAGTCCAAGTTTGAGATCTTTGGTTTCAAACACCGTGTTTTTGTGCGGCGCAGAAGAGGTGAACGGATGCCTGGTTCCCACCGTGAAGCATGGAGGAGGAGGTGTGATGGTGTGGGGGTGCTTTGCTGGTGACACTGTTGGGGATTTATTCAAAATTGAAGGCATACTGAACCAGCATGGCTACCACAGCATCTGGCAGCGGCATGCTATTCCATCCGGTTTGTGTTTAGTTGGACCATCATTTATTTTTCAACAGGACAATGACCCCAAACACACCTCCAGGCTGTGTAAGGGCTATTTGACCAAGAAGGAGAGTGATGGGGTGCTGCGCCAGATGACCTGGCCTCCACAGTCACCGGACCTGAACCCAATCGAGATGTTTGGGGTGAGCTGGACCGCAGAGTGAAGGCAAAAGGGCCAACAAGTGCTAAGCATCTCTGGGAACTTCTTCAAGACTGTTGGAAAACCATTTCAGGTGACTACCTCTTGAAGCTCATCAACAGAATGCCAAGAGTGTGCGGAGCAGTAATCAAAGCAAAAGGTGGCTAGTCCCAGGTTTGGCTGCAGTTTCTCAATAGCTCACATTGATCTTCTTCACCCTCTTGTCCTGCCATCATGTACTCCACTGTCTATGCATCTTCTTTTACATTATATAAACATTTGCTTATGATTAGACAGCCAAGGTATCAATTCCCTGTACTTGCCGACTATCAGTTATTTTTGTTGTCATTCTAAAAAAAAGTTTTACTAAAAATAGTTTTGTCTGTTTGTGCTGTAAATATATGAAATGAGTTTACCTTATGATATTAAAAGAAAAATTAGTTTGTTAATCAGTGTTCAGTAGTTATCGTGAGTTAATCATGCAGTTGTAAAGCAACAACTCTGGCCTAATGCAGGTTGGTAAATAATTAAAAATAAAATAAGAACTTCTTCTGCTTTTGGATCAAGTGCGAACTTAAGGAATAACAAAAGGAATTAATCAACTGTATAACTCTAAAGGTGGTCATGATCAGCTATTATTTGTTAGGTGAGACAAAAAATATATATATATTTATAGGCATATAGTCTTTTAAAGCGAGTAAAGTCAGTTGTGCATTCTCCATCGTATTTTGTGACCAAATGGCTGGATACAGGTTTCTGCTTTCTCCGAACAGAAGAGGATAAAAAAAAAGAGCTAAATAAATTACATTTATTTTTCTTCATATTCCTTTCTGTGTTCTTTTTGTCAATTGGATGTGTGCCATGTTCTGTTTTCTTCTGGGTTTGTCTGTTTGGATTTTGGTCAAACCTGGGTGTAGTGATGGACTCAGACCTGAACCTTCAGAGGCACATAAAGACAGTAACAAGGTCAACCTTTTATCACCTAAAGAACATCTCCAGGATTAAAGGACTAATGTCTCAGCAGGACCTTGAAAAACTAATTCATGCATTCATCTTTAGTAGAATTTATTACTGCAACGGTGTCTTCACAGGTCTGCCTAAAAAGTCGATCAGACAGCTGCAGTTGATCCAGCATGCTGCTGGATCTGGAAAGTGGAGCACATCACCCGGGTTCTAAAGTCCCTACACTGGCTCCCTGTAGCTCAGAGAATAGACTTTAAAATACTTCTGTTAGTTTATAAATCACTGAATGGCTTAGCACCAAAATACATTACAGACTTGTTGGATGCTCTGTTGCTCTGGGTAACGTCACTTCCTGTTTTCGCTGTTGGTGAATTGTTTGGTGTGTGAAGCTCTCTCGTTTGATCTGATTTCTCTCTACTGTGATATCTCTTACTTGTTCTAATACATAAGCACGTTAAAACACTTACTTTCTGTTGCTACTTTTAACGTTTGGGGACTCTCCGTGTTTACACGGTTTTTCTAGTAGTGGTAAGGGGTCGCTAGCTTAGCGTTAGCTCCACCATGGCTACCCATTCTGCTGTTTCTCTCTCTGAGTCTTCTGCTCTCTGTGTCAGATGTTCAGTTACTCCTCTGCCTCCTTTAGTGATAATGGGACGTGTAATAAATGTAGCATTTTTGTAGCTTTGGAGGCGAGGGTGTCGGAATTGGAGGCCCGGCTCCGCGCTGTTGAAAAACCAGCAGATAGCCGAGGCCCCTTAGCCAGCGCGGAGCCACCGAGGGTAGCTCCCCGTAGCAGTCCTCCAGCGGAGCCCGCGCAGCCGGGGCTTCAGGCCGGCTGGGTGACAGTACGTAGAAAGCATAGTCCTAGATCCCAGCCCACAGGTCACCACCAACCCGTTTGCGTTTCTAACAGATTTTCCCCGCTCAGTGACACACCCGCTGAGAAGCCAACTCTGGTAATTGGCAGCTCCATAGTCAGAAACGTGGCACTAGAGACACCAGCGACCATAGTCAAATGTCTGCCAGGGGCCAGAATGGGGGACATCAAATCCTACCTGAAACTGCTGGCTAAGGATAAGCGTAAATACAGTAAGATTGTTATTCACGCTGGCGGTAATGACACCCGGTGACGTCAATCGGAGGTCACCAAAGTTAGTGTTGCTTCGGTGTGTAAGTTTGCCAAAACAATGTCGGACTCCGTAATTTTCTCTGGTCCCCTCCCCGATCGGACCAGTGACGACATGTTTAGCCGCATGCTGTCATTCAACCGCTGGCTGTCTAGGTGGTGTCCAGAAAACAATGTGGGTTACAATGATAACTGGCGAACATTTTGGGGAAAACCTGGTCTGATCCGGAGAGACGGCATCCATCCCACTTTGGATGGAGCTGCTCTTCTTTCTAGGAATCTGGCCGAATTTATTAGTTCTCCAAAACTCTGACAACCCAGGGTTCAGACCAGGAAGCAGGGTTGTAGTTTAACACTCCTCTCTGCAGCTTCTGTACTGCTACCCACCCATTACCCTATTAAGAGAGTGTCTCGCCCACGGCCAAAATTGAATAGATTAAAAGATAATCTAAAAGGAGGAAATCAGGAAAATCTAATAAAAATAAACACAACTCAGACCGAAAAGAAAAATAAAACAATTAAATGTGGCTTACTGAACATAAGATCTCTCTCTTCAAAGACATTGCTAGTTAGTGACCTGATTTGTGACAATCAGATTGATTTACTTTGCCTCACAGAAACCTGGCTGCAGCAAGAGGATTATGTTACTATAAATGAGTCAACTCTTACTAATTATTTAAATTTTCACATTCCTCGAATTACTGGGCGAGGAGGAGGAGTAGCAACCATCTTTCAGTCTGATTTATTGATTAGCCCCAGACCAATCAATAGCTACAACTCTTTTGAATATTTAATCCTTAGTTTTCCTCATCAAAATTGCAAAGCACTAAAACCTCTTCTGTTTGTTGTTTTGTACCGTCCACCAGGCCCTTACTCTCAATTTTTAGATCAGTTTTCAGACCTTTTATCTGATTTAGTGTTAAATACAGTTAAAGTTATTATAGTGGGGGATTTTAACATTCATGTAGACGCTGAAAGTGATAGCCTAAATATAGCGTTTAATGCTATCTTAGACTCAATTGGCTTTGATCAAAACATTAACAAACCTACCCACCTTTGTCTTCATTCTCTGGACCTTGTGCTGACATATGGCATTGAGTATAAAGACATAACAATATTCTCTCATAACCCTGTCCTGTCTGACCATTTCTTAATAACCTTTGAGTTTAATTTAACCGAGTACTCCACACCTGAAAGAAAATTTCATTATAGTAGATCATTATCAGGCGATGCTGTAACAACCTTTAAATAATCTGTTCCACTTTTAATTTCCTCATTATCACTGAAAAAGCACAGTGGAGGGCAATAATTCTGTTTCTGCCCCTTCACAAATTGATTATTTTGTTCATAGTGTTTCTTCATCATTGCGTGATGCATTAGACAATGCAGCCCCCTTGAAAAAGAAGGTAATCATTAATAGGAGGCTAGCTCCTTGGTTTAATTCAGAGCTGCGTACTTTAAAGCACAATGTTAGAAATTTGGAGAGAAAATGGCACTCTACAAACCTAGAGGATTCCTGCTTAATCTGGAAAAATAGCCTACTGTTGTATAAAAAGACACTTCGCCAAGCTAGAACAGCTTATTTCTCATCATTAATAGAAGAGAACAAGAATAATCCTAGGTTTCTCTTTAGTACAGTTGCTAAACTTACACAGTCATAGCCTTCCTCCCTCCCTGTTGGAGGGAGTAAGGGGGAGTCAGGTTTAGCCTAAACCGGCTCAGTTATGGTTGAGGTGCAAACACACCCTCCATTTCTGCTACCTGTATGACCCCTTCTCTTTTCCAATGGTTATAATCAGTCTGACAGAGGGAGGTATCCCAATCATTGTGGTTTTTAGTATAACAATGACCATCAGTGGGACCCTTTGTGAGGTGCCTTGAGACGACATTGTTGTAAATAAGCGCCGTTTAACTAAATAATCTGAACTGAAACTATATGTGTAGTTATGCTGCTATAGGCTTAGGCTGCTGGAGGACATAACGACCACTTTCACCCTCTTCGCTACATTCTCACACTACTCTCCAATTTTGCATTGTTTGCTGTTATTTCAGCTTTTAACCTTGTTCTCTCTTTTCTCTTCCAAGAAGCTACACCTGGCCTGGCTCTGTGTCTGCCTGTGACACCTTTCTGGAGAGGGGAATTGTCCGAGCTTCTGCTGGCAACAACTTAATGCTCACCCTCTACCGATGATCCACATAGCCCTGTCTTTTAGTGTTTAACCCTTTCTCTCTCCTAGACATGGAAATTGACTGAGCTTTTACTGTAACTAATTATATGTGCTCTCTTTCAGACTCTAACCTTGAAAACTGGCTCAGAGTTTATCTGTTCTTTCTTTCTAGGTGAAACGACTAAAGGAGCTACATCCATTAACATTTACTTTTCCTTCCCATAGAAAGTACTTCTGGATCAGTGCTTCTATGTTCTTTTTGTGTCTCTGCTCTGTTCTCTCAAACCCCCAGTCGGTTGTGGCAGATGGCCGCTCACACTGAGCCTGGTTCTGCTGGAGGTTTCTTCCTGTTAAAAGGGAGTTTTTCCTCTCCGCTGTCGCTACATGCATGCTTAGTATGAGGGATTGCTGCAAAGTCAACGCCAGTGACTGTCCACTGTCTCTACATGCTCATCCGGGAGGAGGGAATGCTGCAAGTCACTGACTGGATGCAATCTGCTGGGTTTCCTTAGATAGAAAAACTTTTTATCCAATTTGAATAAAAAGCTAACTCCGACTGCACTGTTCAATTGTTAGGATTAATTGGAATGTATGTACCTGACTGTTGTGAAGTGCCTTGAGACAACATGTGTTGTGAATTGGCGCTATATAAATAAAACTGAATTGAATACAAATAAAACTGAATTGTCAGTGTATCAACCACCCAGTCCTCTCAGGTCTTCTACTCTGCATACCCAGAACCAAACATGGAGAAGCAGCTTTTAGTTCTTATGCTCCGCTAATCTGGAATAAACTCCCAGAAAACTGTAAAATCGCCGAAACCCTAAATTGCTTTAAATCAAGATTAAAAACGTATTTGTTTAGAGTGGCCTTTGACTGTGCCATCTAAACATTATTAGTTACGTTTTCAGTTCAATTTTCCCTTCATTTTCTTATCCATCATTCTATTCTCTTTATTTTATTTTTCACTACCTCTGTTGTTTGATTTTCTGTATCATTGTAATATTTTTCAGTATGTACAGTGCCTTGAGTGCCTTGTTGCTGAAAAGTATTATATAAATAAACATGACTTGACTGTACTTGACTTTGGTCGCTTATTACCACCACCTACTGGACTGGAGGTGTAGTGTTGTTATCTTCAAAACTTCCCTAAACGTCATCAGGCTGATTTAAATAAATGTTCCGTGGCCTTTCAGAGCAGTGGAAACAGAAACCACACAAATTACCCAGATTCCTTTTAGCTGGGTAAAAAAAAAAAAAAAATCACAGGAATCCTGAGACTTTTGGTGAAAAAGGGGAAAATGAGTTTGTTCCTATGAAGTTTCAGACAGTTGTACTGTAATTACTGTAAAGACCATATTTTTTATCACATGGTTCTTTTCTATTGATTAACCCATGGGTACAGAGATGAATCAGCTTTTTCTTTGAGTTTGACACATTTAGTTGTGTTCAAGCCAATTTACTCTTATCAATCTTGATTTGATATAAAGTTATCATGTTAGAGTGGTATATTTGGAAACCAGTAAATAAGATGTCTCACATTGGTTACCACAGTTTTTCTGTTTTTCCAGTTCATCAGTTTTTAAATAAATTTCCTGCTCCAGCTCTGTTTTCTACCTTTCTCCCTCCCACCAACTGAAAATAGTTATGCCTGGATATAGCAAACACTTTACTCTCACTGTGAAGGTTATAGAAACCAAAATGTTTTAGAATTTTTTCTTGGTTCACATGTTGAGAAAGGCTGAGTTGAGAATACCTCTTAATGGTTTGATAGTAGTAAATGAGCAGGCTTTTACTCAAAAAATGAATTCAATGTTATTTTTCCCTGTGTTTTTTTCTTAACTTCCTATGCTCTTCCTTCATAACAGCAGATTGACATTAAAGGGACATGGGTGAAATTAACTTGTATGTTTGGGGGTTACATTTCACTACACAGCCTATTCTGAATATGCTGGAATGAGAGACATTCTCTCAAAGCCTCCCATCAAATGCCTGTCATTTCTTCCTTTAACCACCTAATCCCTGATGGTGTGTGGTTAGGATGGAGATGGTCCTGTTTTGCATTTCAAACAAATTGTCTCCTTCATCTCTATCTGTTTTTGGGTCTCTGTCTCCGTCTGTCCAATCATTCAACCTTCCTGCTGGGTTGTCCATGACAAAAAAGCCAAAACTCCCATAGACCCAATTCATATTGGTTGATGTCCAAGGTTGCATGCTGAAAGATGTAGAGACCTCTAGAAAGACATGGACAAATGCACAGAGTTGAGTAAAAGATGGAAAGCATAACCATGGAATCAGAACAATGTTCTCCTGGAACAGAATTGACTTGAGTCTATCCGGTGAAATTTAACATGCTAATTAATCTGACAAAAACATACTGATTCCTGTGTTCCTAACTTAATGTAATTTAACATTGCATCAGTAAGGAACATTTGGTTTATTTTTTATTTACATTTGAATTTAAAATACTATACATATATATAAAAGCAGTACTGTGCTGTCAAAAAGTATTTCCCCTTTTCAGTTTTGTTCAGCTATGTTGTAGGATTTTCAGGCATGAATGGCCTGTTTGAGGTCACGCCTCAACAGATCAATTGGTCTTAAGTCTGGACTTTGACTTGGCAACTTCAAAACATTTATTTTGCTCTTTTAAGTAATTCAAAAGTGGGCCTCCTGGTGTGCTTTATGTCACTGTCCTACTGCATAACCCATGTGGGCTTCTGTTTAAGGTCACAAGCAGACATTCTGGACATTCTCCTTCAGGATTTTCTGGTAGTCAGCAAGATTCATTGTTCCCAGTCACCCACATTCTAAAGCAGCAAAGCAGCCCCAGATCATCACACTATCACCACTATGTTTGACTGTAGGTATTATGTTCTTTTCTTAAATGCTGTGATATTTTTATCACACCTTATGTAACACCTTTAAAAAAGTAAAAATCTCTTTCTTTACTCCACAGAACATTTTCACAAAAGTTTTGGGGATCATCAAGATGTTCTACTGGTAAACGTGAGACAAGCACTCGTTTTCTTTGTGGTCAGGAGCGGATTTAGCCTTGAGCACTTCCCTGTTTGCTCAGTCTGACACATTAAGGTGTGGTAAAAACAGAATACAAATACTTTTTCACAACACTGCATATGCTTAGGACTACACAGGCAAAATATATCAACTTGTATACTTACACACTCAACACTCAAAATTCCCAAGAAGTTTATCTTTTTCTCCAGCTTTGCTATCTTGTTTAGCAGAAAAGCCAATCAAAGATAATTATAAAGCCTCAGAAAAAATAAGCACAGAGTAGCATGAGAAATAAACAACAGATTCAAGCAGGAAACAGGATATTCACTGTTAAAAGTTTTTTTTCCTTGGAGGTCACTGAAGGAATGTTTGTAAAAACAACTTTGATATTTCAGGTTAACACGATGATAGTTTTGCAGAGTCAACAATAATGTAATCTCAAACCCCCAAACAAAGTATGATTTTAACTACTTTTTTTTTTACTTCAGAAGGAAGTAATGTTGTTGTTCATTAGGACTGGACAGTAGGGTGTTGGTAAGCACTCACTAAACAGCAATTATTACCACATTTTAAACCTTGCAAGAGGCCTTTCTGTGTTGAGTTGGAGTACATGCATACTGTTTTTTCTGGTTCTCCTCCTTCTTTCTATAGTTCAAAACATGCGTGTCACAGTTCATGTAATATCTATGTAATATATAACTTTGATTTAATTTATTAGAATTTTATGCAACAAACCAACATATCTAACATATTTTGTTGAAGTATGAGGAAAACCATGGACATTTTTCCATTATTTTTGAAAAGTATCTAAAAAATATGTACTTACTTCCCCTGACTGAATTTTATTATCTCGTATATATAATATGAGATATATAACATAAAATATGCTATGTTCAGTCAAATTTGAGCAATTTTAAATTCTTGGTATATATTCTCAGTTGGATTTATCTCTGAACTGAGACAATTTTAACACACAGGTAAGCTTTGACCTGCAGCAAGGTGAACCTACACGCCAGTCTCAAGTCCTCCACAACCTCCACCAGTGTTTTTGTCTCACCTAATTTCTAATTTCCTGACCTGCATGCAGAATCACTGACAGAATACTGGTAGTAGAATACAAGGAGAATTTGTTTACAAGAACAATTTTGGAACGGAACTGGGAAGTGTGGGAACCTGGGAGCTCTGCAGGGTCTGGAAAGGAGAAGAACAGTTATGACAGGATATGCAGGTTCCGGCACAGGGACACTATGATATAGCAGGAAAAAAGGGATGAGCTTACTGCTTGGCGGTTGGAGCAAAGCAATGAAGGAGGGGTTGATGCTGAGTCTGTATTGCTGATGATTTAGCATGGTTTGTCTTGTTCCAGGAGGAGTTTGGGATGATTTGAGTGGGTGAGTTTTTTGTTTGCAGGAGTGAGCAGAGAGCTAGTGAGCCGGCAGGGAGATGTGAAAAAGGAGCTGCATGGGATGACCGTGGAGCAAGGAAGATTCTTGGACCGAGCGGTCATGGTGGTGACACGAAGGTAAAAGGTAAAGTAATATCCAGGACTGATGAGGTAACTTCAACCTGAGGAGCATGAAGAACATGGAGGAAGGCTGAATGAAGGTAAGTAGCACAGCAATACAAATAATCACAAGGAGTCCCTACAGAAAGCTTACGCTTAAAGGCTAGAATATACCAAATATATTGGACCATCAAGCAAAGAATGGTTGTACTGCAGCTCCATATATACATAGCAGCAGATGAGAAGAATTAGGAACTGTTGCGCTATCTGCAGCCGGCTGGCCACGCCTTCCAGGAGAGATTCTCTGCTCACAAGAACAAACAAACACATCAGGAACATGACAATGTTTACCTCACACCATCTTCCCATCAATCTTAATCCAGCTCCCCTGCCCTTAACCATAGACAAACCCCCCGCAACATGATGCTGGCACCACCACTTTTGTGTCCAGAATGATTTGTGGTGATTGTTTCCACCACACAAACAGCTTTTTATGCAGACCAAGACAATCCAGTCTGGTGTCATCTGACCACAGCATTTTCTTCCACGCTTACTTTGTCACTTTCCTGGTTTTCAATAAACAAAAAATTGAACATTATGACTTTATTTTAAAAAAATGCTTGTTTATTTAAACTTTTACATGAAGGCCTGTTTTGTGAAGTACCTGACTAATGGTTGTTGTAACTTGTTTCCATGGGCCTCTTTGCTGCTTCTCTGATTAACCCTCTCTTTGCCTGGCCTGTAAGTTCAAATACACAAACCATGTGTTGGGTTCACTAATAGGTGATTCCTGAAGGTAGCTGCTTGTACTACTGAGTAAAGGGTTCTGAATATATTTGAACCCTACACCTTTCAAATTTTGAAAAATCATCACAGTAAAATTCACTAAGGTTTCTGACAATATAGGAGAAGGTTCAAGGAGCATCAATGCTTTTGCAACGCACTCTTAATGAAACATGTGACTGTAAATCAAGGGTGTGTGTTAGCATGCCTATTGTTTTGCCTTGTGTGTCATTGTGTTGGATCTGTGATAAACTAGTGACCTGTCCTGGGTGTACCCCATCTTCTACCAACTGACTCAAGGGATAGACTCCAGTGTGCAGCATTTCTGATCTGAAATGACACAGATAAGAGGAGTGTACTAAGAACAAAACAAAAAAAAGTAAACATGAATGTGCATAACGAGGCGTTATGTTCTGTGTTCTATTTGGCTACATTTTAGACCAAATAAGTTACTAAAGAAGATGCCTTTGTGATGAGGATATACCTGTGGCAATGCATCAGAGGCAAGCAAATGCCTTTTGTATTATATTTTTGTTATAAAATGAGTATTGACCTTGAAAATATGTATATTGGAGGTAACATATATTCAATAATAATAATAAAAAATAATAATCAGTAATAAAAATAAACACTTATATTTTTTTTATTATTTGAAATTACTTTTTATGTTCTCTGTTTTCCCCAAAGTTACACACGGCCTGATGTTTCTTTGTTTAACTGCATGTCCTTCCTGGAAAGATCCATTAACTGAGTTATCGTTATCAAAAACATAAAATTCTTTGTAGTGGACACATTTTGTCCTGTCATTCTGTCTTAACCTTGTGTCTTTCCTGGACGAGGCAATTGAAAAAGTTACAGACTATATATACAACAAACTATATGTGCTCTCTTTGTCATCCCATAGATAGTATTGACTGAGCACTTAACTGTTGTGTTGTGCTTCTTTCATCAATCAAGCCACTAAAGAAGCTAATGCTGACATTAACTTCATTATATGTATTCAGATTTTAGTTTCTTATAAGTACTCCTGGCCCCGTGTGTTTTTGTGTGTCTCCTCCCTTCTCCCTTCAATCCTAAATTGGTCACGTCAGATGGCCGCCCATTCTGAACCTGGTTCTACATAAGGTATTTTCCTGTTAAAAGGGAGTTGTTCATCCCCACTGTTACCTCATGCTTGGTAAGGTAACTGTGGAATCAGCTGGGCTTCCTTTGATAGACAGCTTTTTACAATGCATTGTACTATAACTAGGATTGTGAGAATGAATTTGCTCTGTCTGTCCTTTAAAGTGTTCTGAGGGTGCATTTGTTGTGAATTGGCACTATAAAAATAAACTGAAATGAAATGAGTTGATCATTCATTTATTTATTTGTTTCTTTTATTTGTTTAGAATAAGTGACTAGATATGGTTTCATGCACGGTAGGTCTTTTCTGTCTTAAATATCAGTGTACACACACTCATGCGTGGCTGCAGCTGTTGTAGTCATATCATGAGAGGCGTTCAGGGACAGAGGGTTTACATGCCTTCCTGATCCCATTAAGGCTGTGTCCTGACTCACTACAGACACAACTTACTAATAACAAGGTAAGACAGGACTTAAACTTCATATAAATCAACTAATCAAGTTGCTGTGCCTGTATTTATAACATGCGTCTGCGGGCGGTTTTACGTCTTTAATGTGCTGTAGTATGCACAAGAAATATCCGTCACGACGTCGGAGTTTACCGATATCTTAAGTTTAAAGACGATGCAGAAGTACGAACACTGCCGCTGACGGTGCGGGGCGAGGGAGGAGAGGGGTGCAGTTTGACCCGCGGGACAATTGTCCCGGATCCAAGTTAGGGGAGCGGGGCAGAACTTGGCCCTCCAACTATCAAATTGTGGTCAATTTTATTTTATTTTATTTTTGTTAGTAAATTAAAATGTAGGTTTAATAAGTTACATAAACCTTTTTAATAAAATTATTTTATTTAAGTTTGGCTTCCTACTTGCCCTTGTAGTAGATACTGGTCAAGAACCACCCTCTCAACTCCCCATGAGCAGTCGGCAGACAGATAAAAATACGCAACTCCGATCTGTCCCTCCGCTCTGGATCAGGAGCCGCTCTGTCACTCATAAAAAAGATAAAGGTGCGGTGTCTGTCACTTCGGAATACGCCTCAAACTGCAGGTAAATCCTACAACAGGTTCGGTCCCCAATCCACTATCACCAACTTTACCTCTTTCATCTCTGTTTCCACTGCGCTAACAGACTCAGCAGTTTCTGTCAGAGGCGTGCTTTGTATTTTTGCTAATGGAAGTTAGAATTAGAACAGGTGTCCGACAGCTAACGCTTGGAGGCTGGTTAACGTTGATGGCTGCGCTGTTTCGTAACTTCCTCTAGATTATCATTGCTACCAGGCATGTCCTCGTCGCTGCACCTGCAGGATCTGGGCTGGAGGTGAGCGGCCGTGAATGGAGTAAAGATACTGCTATAGAACCTCAACGGCTAAAGGAAGGCTCTGCCCACGGCATTTGGAGCTCAATTCTTAACATGTAACACATGCAGTAGCCTAAAATCAGCAAACACCTAGTAAGTGTGGAAAGCCAAATGTGCAAAAATTCGCAAGATTAAAAAGTCCCAAAATAGTTTCCAATATGTGTTAAAAAAATAACATATCTTTATCTTAAATATCTTAAATAAATGTAAAAATATTTTGTATGTAAATTGTTTGCAATTATTTCATAAATTACAAATCAAAAACACAGCTAACATACTATTAAATAGGTGATTGGTCTGCAGCTGAGTTGCTGTGCAGGTTAACCAATCAAATGTTATGGTTTATTAAGTTAAACATAGCTGTTTAAATAGTAGTATATCATCAGGCACTTTAGCACAGTAGGCAAAAAAGTAATTTAGAAAGAAAGTTATTTTTATTATGATTTTAATATGTATTTAATTTAAAATTTAATTACTTCTTGTAGTAATATATTGACATCTTTAAAATATATTGAATATTTATTTGAGATGTATAACAATGTATTAAAAATGTATTAATTCTAGGGTTTACATGTCACAGTTAGCCTTCAATAGAATAATATTATCTAGAACCTGTTCTACAAAGGAAAACTAGTATGGGGCAGATAGGAGGGGGAAGAAAGGAAGAGGAGAGTAAGAGAGAATATGGAAGGAGAAAGAAGGAGACACAATACAGTGTCAGTAATGTCTTTAAATAGGAATTTATTTTCTATTAGTTATATAATACCATGGGTGGGGGCCCAACTAAGATTATTTTTTCCCCGAGGTCAGGCAAGGCTGTCAGCTGATCTGAGTAGTAGTACACCTGCTGCAGAATGGATCCTCTCAACTGGCTATGTGCCTGTGAAATGCACAGTACATGCCATTCACTCTGCCCACTTTCCCCAGGGTGAGGAGGCTCTGAAAGTAAGCTGGTTAATATGATAAACTATACGATTAAATTTGCTTGACTCTAAAACAAGAAGCATGGGTGTGTGTAATGTGTTCCAAAATCAGTAATGTAAGGCATAAATTACTGATTACATAATCTAACCCTAATTGTTTGTATTTAAAGTGAATGGCATGTGCTGTTTTACAAATATTTATTTGACTGTTTATCAAAAGACAAAAAAGTCTTGATTGAATAGCAAAGGATTTCACTTTCTTTGCCTTGTCTTTCCAAGATTTCCAATGGCAACTGCCTTCCAGGATTCACATGCTGTCAATTTGCTTCTGTTGCTTCCCATCCTGACTGCATCATTTGCCACTCAAGATGACCTTGTAATCAGCACCACATATGGGAAAGTTCAAGGGAAGCTATTGTCGGTGCCAAATGGTGAAGTTCGAGCATTTCTTGGAATTCCATATGCAAAGCCGCCTCTTGGAACACTGAGATTCCGTGCTCCAGAGCCTGTAGAGAAATGGGAAGGTGTGAAAGAGGCCAAGAAATTACCCAATTCTTGCTACCAGTTACCAGATACCACCTATCCAGGTATGACTCAGGTATATATAAATCAAGATATTTCAAACTAAGTTTAATTCAGTCTTATATTTATTAATTGGCTAATATCTCAGTAAACAAATTATTTATTGTTTAACATTGTGATGTGGTGGGTGTTCTGTCCTTTATATTGAAGAAACACATGAGAGTTAAACAAAAATAAGAAACAACAAAAAAGTGACCTTCTGTTGTTTGCAAGGGGGATATTTGGTCCTTAGATCAGTAAAATGTATTTGGCAAAGCTGAAGCAAACAACAAATTCTCAATTCGGCACAGTAATACCTACTCTGTTAGCCCAAACCACCTGCCTGCTCTATTTCAACCTGTTTATTATGCCAGTGTTGTATTATGGTGAAGTTGTATTAGACCCATGTGGAGAGCAGAGCCGAGGAGCATAATGGTGAGCAAAAAATGGTTTTAATAATAAATCTTTCAGCCAGGCTTTCAAAAGCACAATGATGAGCAACAGGCAGGTACATAGATCCGGGCAGGAAACCCCACTAAGAAACGGGGAGGTAAACATCAGGGTAGAAATCAGGAGGAACCAGTCAACTATAAAAACCAGAGAGGATAAATACTGAGTGAAGTGGAGAATGGACCAATGAACTGAGGAGGCTAATCAGGGAGAGGATCAGGAGCAGCTGGTGGAAGGGAGCGTAAAGAATTCTGAGGGAGAATGACTAATTAACAAAAATAAGCAGGGAGTGCAGGGAGGTAACCGAAAAACATCTAAATGACCTGAAGCAAGTAAACAATGAGAGTAAATAAAGAACATTAACAAGAGGGAACCAGATCTATAAGGAAAATATAAACTAGCACATCTAACCAGGAATGTAACAAACAACAGAATTAATCTAACAAACCTGAATGAACTAAAATAAAGCAAGTGCAGGACCTGGCACCGAAGAGAAGTAGAACTCAAAATTCAAAACACAGATATTACCACAAGACTCAGCATATGACATGAAGTGAGGGTGAACTTCCAAAGCTTGTAATCTGCCAGTCATATCCACAAGTTAATGTGTCTAATTAGTGTTGTGGAAATTAACTATTGTTTTGATATGAAATAATCATACCCTTTGACACAACATTGAGGTAATGTTAATTCCCATTTAATTGTACAAATGGAAATAAGTCATTGAAAACTACATTTAAAGTGAGTAAGTATGTATCATAAACAAAGCCTTACCAGTTTGCATTTGCTCTTAAACGTATACACACTGCTGTAAAATGCAATGGTGTGGTAACACAAAAAAATGTTTCCCACATACAATGTGACACAATGTGACATATCCAGCACAATTCTGCTGAAAAACAAGAAGGGAAAAATGTAGAAAAGAAAAAGGAGCACTAAAACACCAATTGCAAACCCTTATACTAAAACGGTTTGAAGCACATTCCAGCTTCTGCCTTCATTGTTATGGTCAGTCTTTTGACAGTCTCATTGAGTAGTTTTATCATTTTTCACATTTATTCTACTAACAGATTTGTTAGTTTTTCTAAAGTGTTGAAGATAATTTATCTTACATCTAGGTGGAAAAAGTTTTGAAATGATTTAGCATGTTCACATTTTTTATATTACAAAAACATAGGTGTGAACACATTTGATAGTCCCTGACAATGAAAAAGACATACAGTGACTTTCAAAAGTTATAATACCTCTTTTCGCATTTGGTCACACAATAATTATAAAACATTTTGTTGGTGGCTTTTGTGATAGACCAACACAAAGTAATACATAATTGTGAAGTGGAAGAAAAGGGATTCATGAGATCAGACAATTCTTTATATAATACAATTAAATTCATAACGTGCATATACAGGGGTTGGACAATGAAACTGAAACGCCTGGTTTTAGACCACAATAATTTATTAGTATGGTGTAGTGCCTCCTTTTGTGGCCAATACAGCGTCAATTCGTCTTGGGAATGACATATACAAGTCCTGCACAGTGGTCAGAGGGATTTTAAGCCATTCTTCTTGCAGGATAGTGGCCAGGTCACTACGTGATACTGGTGGAGGAAAACGTTTCCTGACTCGCTCCTCCAAAACACTCCAAAGTGGCTCAATAATATTTAGATCTGGTGACTGTGCAGGCCATGGGAGATGTTCAACTTCACTTTCATGTTCATCAAACCAATCTTTCACCTGTTTTGCTGTGTGTATTGGTGCATTGTCATCCTGATACACGGCACCGCCATCAGGATACAATGTTTGAACCATTGGATGCACATGGTCCTCAAGAATGGTTTGGTAGTCCTTGGCAGTGACGCGCCCATCTAGCACAAGTATTGGGCCAAGGGAATGCCATGATATGGCAGCCCAAACCATCACTGATCCACCCCCATGCTTCACTCTGGGCATGCAACAGTCTGGGTGGTACGCTTCTTTGGGGCTTCTCCACACTGTAACTCTCACGGATGTGGGGAAAACAGTAAAGGTGGACTCATCAGAGAACAATACATGTTTCACATTGTCCACAGCCCAAGATTTGCGCTCCTTGCACCATTGAAACCGACGTGTGGCATTGGCATGAGTGACCAATGGTTTGGCTATAGCAGCCTGGCTTTGTATATTGACCCTGTGGAGCTCCCGACGGACAGTTCTGGTGGAAACAGGAGAGTTGAGGTGCACATTTAATTCTGCCGTAATTTGGGCAGCCGTGGTTTTATGTTTTTTGCGTCCACAGTTAATCCTGTTGGATGTGGTTCGTCCTTCTTGGTGGTATGCTGACATTACCCTGGATACCGTGGCTCTTGATACATCACAAAGACTTGCTGTCTTGGTCACAGATGCACCAGCAAGACGTGCACCAACAATTTGTCCTCTTTTGAACTCTGGTATGTCACCCATAATGTTGTGTGCATTTCAATATTTTGACCAAAACTGTGCTCTTACCCTGCTAAGTGAACCTTCACACTCTGCTCTTACTGGTGCAATGTGCAAACAGTGAAGACTGGCTACTAGGCTGGTCTCATTTAGCCAATGGAACCTCCCACACTAAAATGACAGGTGTTTCAGTTTCATTGTCCAACCCCTGTATCTTCAGCCCCTTTTACTCTTACAGTTGCCTTCAAAAATCCATTAATAAGTGACCACCTGTGTGTTATTCAAAGATAAATATACATAAGTATAAATTCAACTGTACTATAAGGCGTCAGACCTTTGTTAGAGAACAAACGGTAACATGAGGATTAAACAACACATCAGATTGGTTAGGGATAAAGTTATGGTGGTGCTTTAAGCAGGGTTACATTATAAAACAATATCCTAAGTTATGCACATTTGAGGGATCACTGTTTCAGAAATTGATATATTATATGCAAAACTGCAAACCTACCACTGCCATCCACCTAAAAGACGGGCTGGACAAAGGCCAGTATTAATCAGAGAAGGCAAGAGGCTCTGGGGTAGCTGCAGAGATCTATTGTTTAGGTAAGACCCTCTTGACAGGACAACTATTAGTCATGCACTCCACATATCTGGCCTTTATGGAAGTGGCAAAATTATTGACTTGTTAAAAGAAAGTTGAAAGAATTACCCCTTCTAGTTTGCTTCAAGAAATTTGGAGATACAACATGAGGAAGAAGGTGCTCAGGTCAGACAACAGCTAAATTTAGCTTTTTCGTGTAAATTTAACAAAGTGAACTCACAATGTCGGTCATGCCAGCATCAAGCTGCTGTATTGAATATTTTCTTCAGCAGGACAGGAAAGATGGTCACAACTGATGGTAAGATAGATGGAGCTTAATGAATGGCAATCCTAGAAGAAAGCCTGACAGAAGCTGTGAAAGACTTAACAACTGGGTGGAGGTTCGCCTTTCAGCAGGACAAAATCCCTGAAAATTAAGCAGAAATTAAAAAGATGGATAAAAGCAGATGAATATGTTAGAATTGTCTAGACTGTCTAGATTGTCTAAATGAGAAAATTTGGCAAGACCTGAAAATTGAAGTTTCAATACTCCTTTCATCCAGTCTGACTCACCTTATGCTATATTTGCAAAGCATAATGGGGGAAAAATGACTGTCTATGTTGACACATAGCTCATAGAGACATATTCCACAAGACTTGCAGCTTTAGTTGCATAAGAAGGTGGTTCTACAAACTAGAAAATCAGAGCTGAACAGATATGCACACCAGACAATATGTTGAAAATTGTGGTTGTTACATTAAAAAATGTAAAAACATGTTCAGGCAGTATGAACACTTTTCCAAGGCAGTAAAATTTTTCTGAATTCATAAGATCAAATAAACAAACTCAAATAATGAAAGGCATGTTGTTGCCCCTCACCCAAGAGATGAACTGGGATCGGATGTTGGTATGTAACTATTTATACAAACAGGCATCTGTCAGGGACTGTTAGATGCCAACTTTAACCAAGGCACCAATATCTATAACCAAGGCATAAAATGTTTAAAGGCAATCTAAACCAAGATTTCTCTTACAGCAAATTGTGCACCATGTACCTAAAAAATGTGTCAAAACAGTTCAAGTAGACTTAAGATGTGTCAGCCATACATGTAAGAACAAGCTACTGCAGATGAGCAGTAAATTATGTCTTAAAAAATTGAATACATTTCAGAAAATAACTAACATTAAGCCTGAGAGCATCATATTTTAGTTGAATTTCTGCTGTATGTGACATTTATCACCTTGTGGTCCAGGAATCACATTCCTTTGAAAATAGTTAAAATGAACCAAAAATGACTGTGTTGAAAGTAATTGATAAAGTATCCAATGTCCAAAGAAAAGATTTCAAAGACATTCTAATAATGTATAGGTACATTGCTCAAGACTAATAACTTCCACCTCATATCCTCCTGGTTTGCAAAAGATAAAGAAAATAAGGAGTGACCAATATTTTTTTGTAAAACTGGCCTTTAACCTTAAGATAATTATATCTAAGAGCTAGCTCAGCATGTCTAATCTATAAAATGCTTTGTAATAAAGTTAAATGATGAACTGGGCCCAAACGTTAAAACAACTATCAGCTGTTGTTCTTGTAATCAAACTTTATTGTTAATAATGTTTTTTCTTTTGTTGCAGGGTTCAAAGGTGCAGAGATGTGGAATCCAAACACCCCTATGAGTGAGGATTGTCTGTACCTAAATGTTTGGTCACCTAATTTCAACAAAACCAAGTCGCCAACTCTTGCTCCTGTACTGGTTTGGATATATGGTGGTGGCTTTGTCACAGGAACGTCCTCCCTGGATCTCTACCAAGCCCACTTCCTGAGTAAAGCTGAGGGTGTTGTTGTGGTATCAATGAATTATAGGTCAGAGTAATTTAAGTTGAAACAACTAGTGTTACCCAATCCTAGTCCTTGCGACACACCACTACTAGTGTTACTCAATACTCGTCCTTGCGGCACACCTATGTTTGTTAAAAAAATACTAGTTTCAAAGGAATAAATTATATCAGCAGAATCAAGTTTCCAGAACTGCGGTCTAATGACTCATTTGTTCAGACATGGGAGTCTTCTGAAACACGCAAGGCAATATTGTGCACAAAAGACCAGGATTGAGGAAACACTGTTAAATACAGTAGCCATTGCCTGCCTGTTTGACCTTATAGAACTGGTTATATCACAATTTATGACCACCAGTCCAACAACTTAGAGAAATTAAAATGAACTTCCTGTTCCTGTTCACAGCTTACAACTTGAATTAGCCAAATATGTAGTCCCAACTTGAACTAGTTGATGTTTATTCATATGCTATATAGCCAAAGTCTTCATATTAAACAGGGAAGGCAAGTTTATTTGTATAACACATTTCAGCAACAAGACAATTCAAAGTACTTTACATGATGAACATATGAGAAAAGAAAACATAAGCAGTGTTCTGTAGAAGCTGCAGCTGTCTGACTGACTTTTTAGGCAGACCTGTGAAGACACTGTTGCAGTAATCATTTAAACTAAAGGTTTTGCATGGATACGTTTTTCAGCATCCTACAGGGAAATTGTTCCTTTAATCCCAGAAATGTTCACTGCAATTAGAAAACTATTGCAATTAGAAAACTGATAACTTTTTGCATCTTTTTGTTCCTCTCTTTGTTAGCATAATTGATCTAATTAGCGCTACATTTTCAATAAACTCTTCTCTAACATTGCTTTATCTACAAAGAGGATAACAATGGTCAGTTAGAGCACAAGATAGAAATTGCAATAAAAATGTGTAGAGCACAGCACAGACATATGTTGAATGCTTCTAGTACCTTTCTTCATTTTTATGGTCATGGTTTATAGAGTGGGAGCATTTGGCTTTCTGTCTCTTCCTGACAACAAACACATCCATGGAAATGCAGGTCTACTGGATCAGCGTTTGGCACTCAAATGGGTAGCCAATAACATTGCTGCATTTGGAGGTGATCCTTCCAAGGTAAAACGATTTTGTCCTTATCGTTTTCTAAAATCAAAGGACAACAAACAAACAAATTAATCTTCTACATTTGTACTTGCCTTTATTTCCAGGTGACAATATTTGGGGAGAGTGCTGGGTCAGCATCTGTGGGGTTTCACCTGCTCTCTCCAGGCAGCCATAGCCTCTTTCAAAGGGCTGTGATGCAGAGTGGCTCCCCTAATGCACCATGGGCCACAATAAGCCAGAGTGAAGTCTGGGACAGGTATTTGTGTTTAAGTATTCAGTTAGTTGGTCTGGGTTACTTCGTGTAGACAATTACATGGATTCCAGTGAACTAGTACAGTTACTTTTCAAAATGTCTTATGGCCATATAATTAAAATGGTTTGATACTGATCTGTAATTTTGGTCATGTTTGAGAGGAGGCCTGATACCTGGTACTGAAAGCAACTTTGAAATTAGGCCATAGAGAATATATTCACTGGAAGTTATTCTTTTGATTCTAAATATCCACACATATACAGGGCAGTGATTGGCAAAAAAAACTAGCATTTTAAAAACAAAATAGGTCTTGAAAAAGTATTTGTGCCCAACAGCTTTCTTTTGTTTTTTGGTTTTGTCACACTTAAATGTTTTTGTTCATCAAACAATTTTTTATATCAAACAATGACAACATTAGTAAATACAAAAAAAAAAAAAGTTTTCAGGTGATGATTTCAATTATTAAGGGAAAAAAGGTATTCAAACCAACTTGTCCTTTGGTTAAAAACTAATTGCCTGCATAAAAACCTAATAATTGGTTTTGCCACCCTTGTGTGTAACAACATTTCTGTCAAACATTTGTAAAAACTGGCACTAAAACGTTTACACCACACTCCCTTTCTGTACATCTGTCACCTATTTAAGATCCTGCCACAGTATCACAGTCAAATTTAATGATCTTCTCACAGTTATGTTTTTCACCACAACCACACAGCAAATACAAGTGAACAGGAACAATAAAATAAAATGAATACACATCTAAAATATTAGTTTAAGAAAAGTTTAGTTGATCAAAAACACATTTTTTGATTGCATTTTAAGCGAGATGTCGAAAATGCTCACCCTTAACATATATGGGAGATTATGTTGCAGGACAAAAACCTATGTTGCTAGCACTGTGAGATGTATGGAGGGTGTGTGATTTATTTCATTACCATCCACAAAATCTTTTTTTAGTTTGCTTTTATGTTTTGTTATAAAAAGGCCAAAATGTTGCACTGCACAGTTATGCAGTGTAATGATGCGGTGCGAGGTTGGAGAGAGCCAGTAACCTGTTATCCACCTCCTTAATCCAAAGAATTTGGCACAACTCACTGAGGAGGTTCCACACGGTCTCTTTATTAAAGCTTCTTATACGTTACAGAGAACTCATGCCTTAGCACTGCACCATGACTTATCCAGCTCTCTCTAAAAACATCAAAGAAAACTAAGAGCAGAAGAAGAGAAAGAAAAAAAGAAGGGGAGGAGGCGCCCCCTTGTGGTTGCATATAACCATCTCTAGGAAGTACAGGGGTTGGACAATGAAACTGAAACACATGTCATTTTAGTGTGGGAGGTTTCATGGCTACATTGGACCAGCCTGGTAGCCAGTCTTCATTGATTGCACATTGCACCAGTAAGAGCAGAGTGTGAAGGTTCAATTAGCAGGGTAAGAGCACAGTTTTGCTCAAAATATTGAAATGCACACAACATTATGGGTGACATACCAGAGTTCAAAAGAGGATAAATTGTTGGTGCACGTCTTGCTGGCACATCTGTGACCAAGACAGCAAGTCTTTGTGATGTATCAAGAGCCACGATATCCAGGGTAATGTCAGCATACCACCAAGAAGGACGAACCACATCCAACAGGATTAATTGTGGACGCAAGAGGAAGCTGTCTGAAAGAGACGTTCAGGTGCTAACCCGGATTGTATCCAAAAAACATAAAACCACGGCTGCCCAAATCACGGCAGAATTAAATGTGCACCTCAACTCTCCTGTTTCCACCAGAACTGTCCGTTGGGAGCTCCACAGGGTCAATATACACGGCCGGGCTGCTATAGCCAAACCTTTGGTCACTCATGCCAATGCCAATCGTCGGTTTCAATGGTGCAAGGAGCGCAAATCTTGGGCTGTGGACAATGTGAAACATGTATTGTTCTCTGATGAGTCCACCTTTACTATTTTCCCTACATCCGGGAGAGTTATGGTGTGGAGAAGCCCCAAAGAAGCGTACCACCCAGACTGTTGCATGCCCAGAGTGAAGCATGGGGGTGGGTTAGTGATGGTTTGAGCTGCCATATCATGGCATTCCCTTGGCCCAATAATGGGCTAGATGGGCGCGTCACTGCCAAGGACTACCGAACCATTCTTGAGGACCATGTGCATGCAATGGTTCAAACATTGTATCCTAAAGGTGGTGCCGTGTATCAGGATGACAATGCACCAATACATACTTACAGCAAGACTGGTGAAAGATTGGTTTGATGAACATGAAAGTGAAGTTGAACATCTCCCATGGCCTGCGCAGTCACCAGATCTAAATATTATTGAGCCACTTTGGAGTGTTTTGGAGGAGCGAGTCAGGAAACGTTTTCCTCCACCAGTATCACTTAGTGACCTGGCCACTATCCTGCAAGAAGAATGGCTTAAAATCCCTTTGACCACTGTGCAGGACTTGTATATGTCATTCCCAAGACAAATTGACGCTGTATTGGCCGCAAAAGTAGGCCCTACACCATACTAATAAATTATTGTGGTCTAAAACCAGGTGTTTCAGTTTCGTTGTCCAACCCCTGTAAGTACTGACTGTTACATATGCCCCCCTTGTAGATAAAGGCTGTCCTCAGCCATACACGACAATAGACACTTCCACAAAACTTACCAAAGCTACACATTGCCGTAAACTGCAGGTATATAAGGGAAAAGGTACCGGATCACACCAGGATACATATAGGTGGAAAACCAGAATATATAGCCAGTTTACTATTCAAAATACAAATCTAAAAACAGTGTGGAACACTTTTTCAAATTTTTTTTTTCTTCAATAACACAAACCTAGCAATGAACACACGAAGAACATTCAACAAAAATTCCACAAAAAGAAATGAAGATGGCTCTAAAATTACCGCCAACCTAACCCATCAGAGAAAACGTGCTGTTAACCTCAAAACTGACACAAAGCATAATGCATGTAAAATCACTTAAACATCATTCGAAAACTTATACTCTTTTAAGTCTGTCAGTATGATAACTATTTGTCCATTTATGATCTGCCCAACCAGTCGTGATTCTAGGGTGACGTGGGGCTCTCAGATTGTACTGTCCAGCACTACCTGAAGCACAATCAGGTTCAGCCACAGCAGAGTGGGCGTCAGCTACATCGGCAGGTGTCTGTGAGTGGCTAACGTCATTCGGCATGTCACAAAACGCATCAACTGAAGGGAGGTCAGGAATAACATTCTGAGAATTACTGTTGTTAAGGTCACTTTCCATGTGATCTGTTTGTGCAGCTGCACCAGCCTTTCTGTAACCGACAGAGTCCCAATTATGGAAAGGCTGCATTTTCACAACATGAAAAACTCCAGCATCCTTTCCATTTTCAACATCATTCAGTCTGTAATTCATGTCGCTGAGTTTCTGACTGACACAGAAAGGGCCTCTGAACAGTGGGGCCAATTTAGCTGTAAAATTAGCCAGTGCATCCGACCTTGGGTGAGACTTAACTCGAAGAAGATCACCGATCTCAAAGGCAGAATGATGGCGTCTCAAGTCAAAGTAGTGTTTCTGTCTTTTGTGGCTGAGGTCCAATGCAGCTCAGGCGTGGAGATGAGCATCCCTGAGGGTGGCTTTCAGAGTCTGGATAGGGCAAGCTCGGGTCATCCATGCCACCACAGCTTGGCTGTGTGATGAGGTCAAGAGGTGTGTCCAGCTCATGTCCATACAACATCATGGATGGGCTGAGACCAGCGCTATCATGTGGGGCTGTGCAAAGTGCAAAATAGATTTGCGCTAGAAACCTGTCCCATGTTGTGTGTTTGTCACCCACATAGGCACGGATAGCAGTTTTGAGTGTCCTATTTACACGTTCCATTGCATTCGTTTGCGGATGATAGGCTGTAGTTAGCCTGTGAGTTGAGCCTAACGCTGACACAACATGTTCAAATAACTCACTAACAAAGGGGACCCTCTGTCTGAAATGAGACATGTGGGACTACCATGCCTGGCAAATATTTCGCTTAAAAACTTGCCAGCTGCAACCTGAGCTGTGGCCTCTTTAACTGCGTACACCTCAATCCACTTAGAAAAATAGTCAATAAAGACCAGCAAATAAGCATTTCCTTACTGAGTGCGGGGCAAAGGACCCACAAAATCCACTCCGGTGTACTCACAAGGTTTTTGAGGCGCAATAGGGACCATGAGACCAGCTTGTTTTTGTTGGCTTGGTTTTGTGAGCTGACAGACTGAGCAAGATGCAACATAACGTTTAATGTCACCTGACACGCCAGGCCAAAAAAACCTGTGTCGAAGTCTCATCAGTGTTTTAGAAACACCAAGATGGCCAGCAGTGGGATGGTCATGATAGTAGCTCAACAGTGTTCCACGAAGAGATGTTGGGGCGAAAAGTTTGATACCTTTCAACGGGTCCAAACCGCACGTAGCCTTTGGGTCTTTGTAGTACAGCAAACTGTCATAGACAGCATATTGGTCTTGGTCTTTTTCGTTCATTTGAACTTGTGAGTCTGATTCCATAGCTTTGAGGAGCTGCACTGTCACAGGGTTGTCCGTTTGTAGCTGCCTCAAATGTGACCGATCTGACAGTAATACTGGGGGCAGGGAATGGAGGTCCAAATTGCCTATAACTGCATGTTCTGGCAGAATATCAATGGTGTGTCACTCACATTTGGCAAAGGATTCCTGGACAGACCATCAGGAATGGCGTTATGCGTTCCTGGCTTGTGGACTATTGAAAAGTCAATGTCTTGTAGTCTCAGAGACCAACTAGCCAGCCGGCCAGAGGGGTTCGGACGGGACATAAGCCACCTAAGGCTGTTGTGGTCTGTGAAAACAGTCACGTGAAAGCCTTCAACATGTGGTCTGAAGTGTTCTAAAGCCCAAATGACAGCCAAACATTCCTTCTTTGAGTACGGTTTTTCAGCCTTGTGTAGAGAACGACTTGCATATGTGACCACAATCTCTCGGTTCTCCTCATCTTTTTGCATCAAAGCGGCACCCAATCCAAGGTCACATGCATCAACATGAACATAGAAAGGTCGTCCAAAGTCTGGAAATCTATGAACGGGCGCTGAGGTGATCCGTTCTTTCAAAACATTAATGGCTTGCTGACACTTGTCTTCCCAGTGAAAGGTTGTGTCTTTTTGCATGAGTTTGTGAAGTGGGTCGGCATGTCTTGCATAATTTTGAACAAACCGCCGATAATAGCCAGCGAGTCCGAGAAACTGTCTGACCTGTTTCACTGTGGATGGCAACTGAAAATCAACGACAGCTTTAATTTTATCTGGGTCAGATTTTATCCCAGCAGGCATGATGCGATAGCCCAGAAACGTGAACTCACTCAGACAAAACTGACACTTTTTCAGTTTCACAGTGAGGCCAGCCACTTCTAACCTGCTCAAGATCTCCTCCAAATCTTCCAAATGCTGTTCAAATGTAGGAGAGGCCACCTCAATGTTATCAAGGTACACAGCACAAGTGTTATAAATCAGACCAGCCAGTACAGAGTTCATGAGCCTCTGAAATGTTGCTGGTGCATTACATAAGCCGAATGGCAGTACACAGAACTGGAAAAGTCCCCAGTGAGACACAAGAGCTGTCTTTTGTCAGGATTCTTCTGAAACAGAGACTTGCCAATATCCTCGAGCCAGATCTAGAGTAGAGATATACTTTCCTCTTGCCAAAAAGTCGAGGGATTCATCAATTCGTGGTAGTGGATAGGAGTCTTTTTGTGTCACTTGGTTCAGACCTTTATAGTCCACACAGAACCTTGGATCAGAACCAGGCCTGTTTACAATCACCACTGGAGCAGCCCATGGACTGGTGGATGGTTCAGTTATGTTGTCTTCCAGCATTCGTTGAACTTGTTCCTCAATCAAGCGCTTTTTAGTTGGTGATGTACGATAGGGAGGTAGGTTTATGGGTTTCGCAGTCCCAGTGTCAATCACATGTTCCGCCATTGTGGTGTGTCCAAGATGGCCATCGAAAATAGAGCTGAGTTGGGAAACTGTTCCAGAGTGTGGTCCTCATACTCGTCCATCACAGGACAGGCACTGTCATCAATAAAAACTGACCTAGTCCGTATATGGATAGTTACAGAGGCTCTCATCATAAAATCCATCCCTAAGATGAAAGGAGAAGACAGGTTTTGGATCATTGCGGAACGCTGATAGAAGCGCTTATTCATTGAGCCGATAGTCAGCCAAGTCATACCATCAGGAAGGCAAGGAGCATTGTCAACTAGATACACTGGAGGCCCAGCCACTGATGTGTTTTTTGTGGACAAACTCCATTACCTTTAATGAGATCAGCACGTACAGCCGAAAGCGCTGCATCTGTGTCCAGGGTCGCCTCAATGCAGGTTCCATTACAGTTCAGCTTAGTTTTAAATGGAGTGTTCCAGGGAGCTGTAGAGTCATTGTCCTCCACATGTCCAAGAATGTGGCCTTGGGGCTACAGAGTCTGCTGTCGGACTGAAGTCTCGATTTCCTATCCCAGCTTCAGGTTTGTCCATAGAGGTAGCAGGATGGAGTTCATTATGAGACTGAGCTGACACATGTCTATTAATGCGATCTTGGTTACAGCTGGGACAAGTTTTAGATGTATATCCAGGGCGTGAGCATTTATAACACTGTGGCTCAGCTCTCTGTTGCTTCCAGTGTGTCTTTGGAAGGTCCTGGTGACTATCAGCTCCCAGCACTGCGCGTAATTCATGAGTCCTTAGCAGCACCTCAGTCACAGAAGACATGGGTGAGCCATACAGCGCCACTCTGTATTTTTCAAGTGAATGTTTACATATTATTTAAATACGCTCCTGTTCAGGTGGTGGGCTCCTTGACTTGTTGAACTCACACAGCATATGAGCTACAAATGTCGGGAGGGGTTCATCAGCTGTCTGGACGCGGTCGAGTATGCCTCTAAAGATTCTTTCTTGGTTGTCAGTGGGTAGAAAAACTGTCCTGAAAAGTTTGCAGAAGTGTGTCCATGAACTGATGTGTGAACTGAGGGTCTTAAACAACTTACTTGGGTCTTTTTGTAGAAAATGGGGCAACTCATTCAGAATCTGTATATCAGTCAAATTCAGAGTGCTCATGTATGTTGACAAAGCCTGCAACCACTCTTCTGCATGCACTTCACCATCTCCAGCAAATACTGGGGGTTCCAGTTTAGCGTGATGTAGTGCAGCAGTAATCACCCTAGTGGTGTTAGTCAATTCAGTTGAATGAGCCTGTAGGAAAGAGCTATGTTGGGCCTCTTGAGTTCCAGGAGAAAGGCACGTGGTAGTTGATCGTCTCCCCCCAATCTCCCATGGGGGCACATACGGCGTCGAGGTGGCCACTGGAGACTGTTGTGCAGGGGTGTCACCCGGCCCACAGGAGTTTATTCTGTCTAGATGATCCATCATTTTCCGCTGCAGGGTCAAAGTGTCCTGAAGGACATCTTTTAGTTGTTTGACATCTTCTTTTAATTCCTTCACCTCCTGTCGGAGGGCTGAATCTCTGTGATGCTGTGCCACATATTGAAGTGGGTCAATGTCCATGATAGAGTCAAAAATAGGAATATCAGGTTCTAATGCCATCTTATCGTTCCAACTCTTTTGGAAGCATCCAAAAATGGTATAGATCCACAGTAAAAAAATTGTGCAAGCAGAAAAACTTATTTTGCGAAACACCAGTGCTGTTCAAAAATAATGCTGTATAAAAGATAGCTTATAGGAGATTAAATGTCCAAATACGGAACGTTAAGCGCTCGTAAATAGCAAAGCAAACGGCTTGATGATGATCCTTTTCCCTCTCTGCCATGCAAAAAGACAAAGATCCACAAAATAGTGGGTGTCTATTGAGTGTCTATTGAAAAGCAATCTCAAAAACTCAACAGGTCCTCCAGGAACAACAAATATATTGCGGCCTTGTCATTCGAGTATATCTTCTCCTCAGCAGATTATCATATGTACAGCACATGGGAACAATAATATTCGACAGGGACAGCTCACCATGGACTCCAATAAAATGCAGGCAAGGGTAGCTCACGTGAACTCCGACTCTGCTCATAAAGGGATCTCCGTAGAAACTATATGTCTCCCGGTACATCGACATCCACAAAAACTGGAAAAAAGTCACTTTTAAGGCCGGAAAAAAAACGGTAGTCCGGAGGAAAGGTCCAAAAATATGTTCAGGCGCCAATTGTAATGATGCAGTGCGAGGTTGGAGAGAGCCAGTTGTCCACCTCCTTAATCCAAAGAATTTGGCACAACTCACTGAGGAGGTTCCACACGGTCTCTTTATTAAAGCTTCTGATACGTTACAGAGAACTCATGCCTTAGCACTGCACCATGACTTATCCAGCTCTCTCTAAAAACATCAAAGAAAACTAAGAGCAGAAGAAGAGAAAGAAAAAGAGAATGGGAGGAGGTGCCCCCTTGTGGTTCTATATAACCATCTCTAGGAAGTACAGGGGTTGGACAATGAAACTGAAACACATGTCATTTTAGTGTGGGAGGTTTCATGGCTACATTGGACCAGCCTGGTTGCCAGTCTATGGTAATATGGTACAAGCACAATTACTGAAGTAAACAATCCGTCATGATACACTTCCAACAAACATTAAGTAGGAAGGGTCAACGGGGTGAGTGACATGCAGCCGCATTAGCAGGGAAAAAAAGAAGCATGGCGTTGCTCTTAACGGACTGGCTAACACATATGTGATAAGGTAAATTAGCCGCTTCATTCAGTTATTTTATAAGAAAGGACAAAGGACAGTAATCTTTCTCAACCTATTACCGTTAGATTTGTAGTCATAAAGGCCAAAGTTAAGGAGCATGCTGCTCTGGTAGACAACATGCATTTACATTTATATGAGCGTTCCTCAATAAAAAAAATGATCAGTTCAAATATTAATAAACATAAAAACACCACAGAAAATATATTTATTTCCTCAACACCAACAAAACCCTAATTTCATCTTACATAATAACCAAAATTGCTACAAATGATACAACATGCCAGTCTGGTTCACCAGACGCCAACTGCTCAGTCAGCTCATTTTTCCTAGTTTTTGCTCTTCCACCCCCTCATGTCCAAATAATAATATTAATATCTTCCTAATTAATTGCTTCTTTTCTGTCTCCAAATAAAATCCCTATGACATCCTGGCTGTACTCCTCATTATTGGTTACTTTTCAGCAGAAAGCCCTTATGCTGTCATATCAACAGTTCACCTCTCTTCCTCCTGCTGCACTGCCACCTGATGGGGAGCTTATACAAGTCCTTCTCAAAATATTAGCATATTGTGATAAAGTTAATTATTTTCCATAATGTCATGATTAAAATTTAACATTCATATATTTTAGATTTATTGCACACTAACTGAAATATTTCAGGTCTTTTATTGTCTTAATACGGATGATTTTGGCATACAGCTCATGAAAACCCAAAATTCCTATCTCACAAAATTAGCATATCATTAAAAGGGTCTCTAAACGAGCTATGAACCTAATCATCTGAATCAACGAGTTAACTCTAAACACCTGCAAAAGATTCATGGGGCCTTTAAAACTCCCATCCTGGTTCATCACTCAAAACCCCAATCATGGGTAAGACTGCCGACCTGACTGCTGTCCAGAAGGCCACTATTGACACCCTCAAGCAAGAGGGTAAGACACAGAAAGACATTTCTGTACGAATAGGCTGTTCCCAGAGTGCTGTATCAAGGCACCTCAGTGGGAAGTCTGTGGGAAGGAAAAAGTATGGCAGAAAACGCTGCACATCGAGAAGAGGTGACCAGACCCTGAGGAAGATTTTGGAGAAGGGCCGATTCCAGACCTTGGGGACCCGCGGAAGCAGTGGACTGAGTCTGGAGTAGAAACATCCAGAGCCACCGTGCACAGGTGTGTGCATGAAATGGGCTACAGGTGCCGCATTCCCCAGACCTGGGCTACAGAGAAGCAGCACTGGACTGTTGCTCAGTGGTCCAAAGTACTTTTTTCGGATTAAAGCAAATTCTGCATGTCATTCAGAAATCAAGGTGCCAGAGTCTGGAGGAAGACTGGGGAGAAGGAAATGCCAAAATGCCAGAAGTCCAGTGTCAAGTACCCACAGTCAGTGATGGTCTGGGGTGCCGTGTCAGCTGCTGGTGTTGGTCCACTGTGTTTTATCAAGGGCAGGGTCAATGCAGCTAGCTGTCAGGAGATTTTGGAGCACTTCATGCTTCCATCTGCTGAAAAGCTTTATGGAGATGAAGATTTCATTTTTCAGCACGACCTGGCACCTGCTCACAGTGCCAAAACCACTGGTAAATGGTTTACTGACCATGGTATCACTGTGCTCAATTGGCCTGCCAACTCTCCTGACCTGAACCCCATAGAGAATCTGTGGGATATTGTGAAGAGAACGTTGAGAGACTCAAGACCCAACACTCTGGATGAGCTAAAGGCCGCTATTGAAGCATCCTGGGCCTCCATAAGACCTCAGCAGTGCCACAGGCTGATTGCCTCCATGCCACGCCGCATTGAAGCAGTCATTTCTGCCAAAGGATTCCCGACCAAGTATTGAGTGCATAACTGTACATGATTATTTGAAGGTTGACGTTTTTTGTATTAAAAACACTTTTCTTTTATTGGTCGGATGAAATATGCTAATTTTGTGAGATAGGAATTTTGGGTTTTCATGAGCTGTATGCCAAAATCATCCGTATTAAGACAATTAAAGACCTGAAATATTTCAGTTAGTGTGCAATGAATCTAAAATATATGAATGTTAAATTTTCATCATGACATTATGGAAAATAATGAACTTTATCACAATATGCTAATATTTTGAGAAGGACCTGTACAGGTTTTCAGACATTTTCATTTCCCTGCCAAATATTATGGCTAACATGTTACTTTTTAAAAGCTGTGGTTTTGCCCAGCCTTTTTCTTCCTCATTGAATCATGTGCATTGAACCTTTCTGATGTATGTAAGGTGTGCAGTGCCATAGATGTCATTCTGGATCCCTTTGTCTTGAATAAGACATTGATTTGCACTTGGAGTAATTTTTGTAAATGTTGCACTGCCGGGACGTTTCACCACTGTTTAATGTTTTGTTTCTATTTGTAAATACCAGCTTTCAGTGTGGTTCATCTGAGTCCCAAAGCCTTACAACCGGTTTCGTAATCCATGGCAAACTGATTGATGGCAACTTTGTTGTCAAATGTTCTATAGATTGGGACATAATGTGTTGCTTTTGATATCTTTTATCCTACATCATCTTATGAGATCGTTTCTACTTAAGTGATTTCCTGATTCTACATATCAGGCAGCAGTCAGGTCTGGGTGTACCTACTGAATGTGAAGAGATTATTTCATTCATCATTGATGAATGAATTCATCTTTTAAAAACTGCTTTTTGTAGATATCCTTGTCTGTGGTAAAACTATTTACTAACCTGAAACATGTAAGTGTGATAAAAAAAGCAGCAAGAGGGAATCTGTAAAGAAGCAAATACATATTCACAGCAAATTCGTTATCAAAAAATTATTTCTAAAGTATTTCCACAATTTTGGTGAAAAGCTTGTTGATAAAGGGGAAAGGTTACCTTCAATTTGTTCCCCCAAAATGGGCAAAATTTTCTATTGATTCCTGGCTTTAATACCTCATGTATGACTAGGCTTTAGTCTCTACTATAAGTAGTAAATCCTGCTGTACAAAAGGTACAAAAGGTAGAATGAGCAACTTTTTACAGACCATTACAAACTACATCATTTAAGCATGTCAGTTTAAAGCAGAATTTTAATTTATAGTTAATGTTTCACATTCATAAAAACCTGATAATTTATCATTAAGGTAACCCCTGAACGTTTAGTTTTGGGTTCATTCAAAATGTGTCAAAGATATAGACTGCATTTTGTTAGCTGTCCAGTCATCACAACTAATAGTTTTTCCTCTTTATTTTTTTATGCTTACTGTTTTTCCAGGATTTTTTAAACTTCATTTGTGGTATTTACTTTACTACTTAGTGTTGCCATACTTCCTTGATGCTCATTTTATAAATTGCTTTATTGGCCTTCTTTTCCACAAACAGGTCCTTAATGCTAGCAAAAGTGCTGGACTGCCCTACGCATCATTCTGCTCATCTGGAAACTTGTCTGCAGCAGGCTGAGCCTCAAAAGATCTCAGTCAAACAATATGAAGTTATTTTACAGCCTTCAGTATTTTCCTTTCCTTTTGTCCCTAATGTTGATGGGAACTTCTTACCTGCTGAAGTTGAAGTAAGTTTCTAAATGTTTCTGTAACTGGTTTCTTTGGAAAGTGAAAATGTTGCACATAAATAGTATGTTTTAAACATAAAAGACACTATTGGACTTGTGTTAAATTGCTATTAGAAAAATTTGGTCAGCTATTGCTAAAGACCAGTAGAAAACCTTGGTTATGTGACCAAGACCCTCTAACCCTTACCTGTCATATAGAATCCCAAAACTAGAAAAGAAAAAGAAAATTGTTTTGCTGAAGTATGTTTAAAAAAAAAAATACAATAAATATGTACATTTTGTGTTAAATTCCGACATATAATTAAGCATTTGCAATACACAAACATAAAAAACAACGCAGAGACCAACAGCCTGACCCAATCCAAAGCACATTTTGGTATGAAAATCTGTCAGTTTAAAACTTTTAGGTTTAAGTTATATATTGCACATCAATTTACCAGAGACTCGGTGAGTTGTAAAAACATATTGTTTACTCAGAAATAAAAAAGTACAGTTTTTTGCTGTACCTATGGAGGTCTCCATGAATGTTTTAATTGTCTAGTGGGCGCAGAGCTGTTTCCTCAAGGGCTATGGTCATGATTACCAGGCCAGCAGCAGCATATAATTCCAGGAATTTTAATAGTGACAAGTTAACTTGAATACTGTTTATATAAGAAAAAAAACCATTATTAGACCAAAACATTCTGATGTCTCAAAATTACAGTTTACTTAATCAGTCCAATCCCACCTTGAAGCAATGCATGTTGGAGAGCTCAAAAGTCTCTAAAGAGCCATCTCTTTCTTCTCCCAATTTTGTTCTGTGCTAGGTCTCGTTGTAGCACTATAATCAACTTTGCATTAAAACTTCATAGTAAGAATGATACCGCAGGCTAATCAACTACCACATCTTTCTTCCTGTAGATAACATCTCTGAGCACGGCAGCTAGCAGCTTCTCAGTCAATCCAGCTAACTACAAATAAAACATACAGGCTAAGCTCTGATTGGTGGTTCCTACAGCAGTTGGGGTTTTTCATAAACCTTATAATTACAAAATGTGTTTTGATTTGTCCTAAAATATCTCAGTAATTTCTTAGGCCTCAGACAGAGCCTAGAAGTCCCTAACTTTTCCATTTGCAAAAGACTAATAAAATAAAAACAAAAACAGCTGAAGGAAAGAAATGGTAGGGAGCCCAAAACTAGGGGTTATTTTTGTGAAATCGAATTCAAATAATAAATAAATAGCCTTAAAATTGTAAAAAATTAAGTAATTGCTTGTGATGTGGTTGTAGCAATGATGTGCTGTCTGGAAAGTCCTGAATCATATTTGAACTGATTTTGCTAGAGCTGGCACTGCATTGATGAAACTAAAGGAGTTGGCTTTTTAACAGTTGTGGGGAATTAGTATAAGCAAAATGTTGACAAAAAAGACACGGTTCATAATTTTATTTACCCTATAGCAGACAACATTTTGTTCATGAGTTAAACAAGTTAACCCCTGTTAATACTGTACTCACTGGGGAAGTGAGGTTCATGCCCAACACATTCCTAATATGATTTTAATACTTAAGTATTTTAATCACATCTTTTTTTTATCTACAGGTGATGCTTAATGGCAGTAACCTTCCCAAAAAAGAACTGATGATAGGCTTGAATAAAGATGAAGGGACCTACTTTCTTCCCTATGGAATGCCTGGGTTCAGCAACACTGGTCAGAGTCTCATCAGCAGAAATGACTTTCTGAAAGGTGTGCCACTAGCAATGACTGATGCAAGTCTTGTTGCTAGAGAAGCAGCTATTTTTCACTACACTGATTGGACTGATGAGAACAATGGGATGAAAAACCGGGCCTCACTTGGTAGTTTAGTTGGAGATCAGCATTTTTTTTGTCCTACACTGGACTTTGCTCACAGGTAAGTTTCAAGTCTCAAGTTAATTACGTCATATGATTGGCCTAATAGCAAGTTTGTGATACATTGTAAGGTTTTCATAGATTTTTAGAGATACAAAAAGATGTCTAATGTCTAAGTGTGGTATACATGTTTTGATCCCTGATAGTAATACCAAACTTTGAAACTCATCCAAAGTTACCATGGGAATCTTCGTTATCGTCTTTGTTGTGTTCCACTTCATCCGGAACTGAGTTGCGGCAGCAGACTCAGTAGAGTCAGACAAGCCGAGAGACATCCCTCGGTCCCTCGGGCCTACTCCTGGTGGGACGGACCTGGAACACCTCCCGAGGGAGGCATCCAGGATGCATCCGATACAGATGCCCGAGCCACCTCAACTGGCTCCTCACGATGTGGAGGAGCAGAGGCTCTACTCTGAGCTCCTCCCTGGTGGGCGAGCTCCTCACACTATCTCTAAGGGAGTGCCCAGCCACCCTGCAAAGGAAGCTCATTTCAGCCGCTTGTATACGGGATATCGTTCTTTCAGTTATGACCCAAAGTTCATGCCCATAGGTGAGGGTAGGAACGTAGACCGACCATAGAATCGAGAGTTTCGCTTTTCAGCTCAGCTCTCTCTTCACTACAACGGACTGGCACAGAGTCCTCATTACTGCAGCAGCTGCATCGATCCGTCTTGTCAATCTCCCGCTCCTTTCTTCCCTCACTCGTGATCAAGACCCTGTGATACTTGAACTCCTCCACTTATGGCAGGAACTCCCCTCCAAGGAGTGCAAGCCACCCTTTTCCTGTCGAGAACCATGTCCTCGGACTTAGAGGAGCTGATTCTCATCCTAGCCGCTTCACACTCCGCTGCACACCACCCCAGTGAATGCTGTAGATCTTGGCTAGAGGGAGCAAGCAGAACCATATCATCTGCAAAAAGAAGAGACTAAATTCACTGGTGCCCAAACCAGACCCCCTCTGGCCATTGGCTGTGCCTAGAAATTCTCTCCATGGGAATCTTGGCTATATGCATTTCTCTGATTAATACTGTTCTTACCTGGCCTGTCAGTTTAGATGCATGGCCATAGCTCGATAGGTCTGAAGTTGTTCCATACTTTTTCCATTTTCAGATGACAGATTAAACAGAGCTCAGTGAGATGTTCAAAGGTTGGGATATTGTATTATAACCTAACTTTGCTTTACAGTTCTCCACAAATGTATCAGTGACCTGTCTGCTGTGTTCCTTGTTCTTCACGTTCCTGGTTGTTTAGTTTTGTTGCCTAACAAACCTGTAAGGCCCACGTACAACAGCTATATACTGATTAACTATATATTTACTAACTAGGTGACTTTTATAGGAAAATAGTTGCACTGGAATTTAGGGGTGTCATATTAAAGCAGCCTGAATACAAATGCATTCTAAACTTTTCAGATTTTCATTCCTAAGAAAAAAAAATAATCCGTGCATTATTTTCTTTCAACTTCAGAACTATTTACTACTTTGTGTTGGTCTGACATAAATTCCCAATAAAATACAGTCATGTTTAATAAATTGGAATATGCGTTCAGATGTATGATTAAATGTACCTTTTGAAAATAACAACAAAAATATAGAAGGCACTGAATGTTTCCTGATTTTTCCAAATATATTAGCCAAACAAAGGAAACATTTTCTGTCTAGCCTACTTACAGTAATGTACATATTACAGAATATTACATAACTGTAAAAAAATTATTGAAGTCAAAACCCTATAGAAGACAAAACTTTATTTAATGCAATCAATGAGTGAAATATGCAAATACATTATGATGGATGTTTTAATTCAATTTAGTTTATTTATATATCGCCAGTTCACAACACATGTCATCTCAAGGCACTTCACAAAGGTCAGGTACATACATTCCAGTTAATCCTAACCATTGAACAGTGCAGTCAGATTCAGTTATTTATTCAAATTGGATAAAAAGTTTTTCTGTCTAAGGAAACCCAGCAGATTGCATCCAGCCATTGACTTGCAGCATTCCCTCCTCCCAGATGAGCATGTAGAGACAGTGGACAGTCACTGGCGTTGACTTTGCAGCAATCCCTCATACTGAGCATGCATGTAGCGACAGTGGAGAGGAAAAACTCCCTTTTAACAGCACGAAACCTCCAGCAGAACCAGGCTCAGTGTGAGCGGCCATCTGCCACGACCGACTGGGGGTTTGAGAGAACAGAGCAGAGACACAAAGAGAAAAAAGAAGCACTGATCCAGGAGTCTTTTCTATGGGAAGGAAAAGTAAATGTTAATGGATGTAGCTCCTTTAGTCGTTTCACCCAGAGAGAAAAAACAGATAAACTCTGAGTCAGTTTTCAAGGTTAGAGTCTGAAAGAGAGCACATAGAGTTAGTCACAGTAAAAGCTCAGTCAATTGCCATGTCTAGGAGAGAGAAAGGGTTAAACACTGAAAGACAGGGCCATGTGGGTTATCGGTAGAGGGTGAGCATTAAGTTGTTGCCAGCAGAAGCCTGGACAATGCCCCTCTCCAGAAAGGTGTCACAGGTAGACACAGAGTCAGGTCAGGTGGCCAGGTGTAGCTTGTAGGAAGAGAAAAGAGGGAGAACATGAAGTTAAAAACTGAAATAACAGCAAATAATGCAGAATTAGAGAGTAGTGTGAGAATGTAGCAAAGATGGTGAAAGTGGTCATTATGTCCTCCGGCAGCTTAAGCCTATATCAGCATAACTACAGATAGCTCAAGATAACCTAAGCCACTCTAACTATAAGCTTTACCAAAAAGGAAAGTTTTAAGCCTAGCCTTAAAAGTAGACAAGTTGTCTGCCTCACAGACTAAAAGTGGGAGCTGGTTCCACAGGAGAGGAGCCTGATAACTAAAAGATCTCCTTCCCATTCTACTTCTAGAGACTCTAGGAACCACAAGTAAACCTGCAGTCTGAGAACAAAGTGCTCTGTTAGGAACGTATGGAACAATCAGATCTCTGATGTATGATGGAGCTAAATCATTAAGGGCTTTATATGTGAGGAGGAGAATTTTAAATTATATTCTGGATTTAACAGGGAGCCAATGAAGGGAAGCTAAAGTAGGGGAAATATGATTTTGGCAATGTTCCGGAGATGAAAGAAGGAAATCCTAGAAACCTGTTTAATAGGGGATTTAAATGACATGTCCTGGTCAAAAATAACACCAAGGATTTTTACTTTATTATCGGAGGTCAATTTAATGTCATCCAGGTTAAGTGATTGACTAAGCAGTTTCTTTTTTAAAGACTCCAGTCCAAAGACAACCACTTCTGTCTTGTCTGAATTTAGAAGCAGAAAATGTAAAGTCATCCAAGTTTGTATGTCTTCAAGACATGCTTGTAGTCTATCTAACTGGTTGGGCTCATCAGGATTCATGGATAAGTAAAGCTGAGTGTCATCAGCGTAACAGTGAAAATTGATTCTATGCTGCCTGATAATTTTACCTATTGGAAGCATATATATAGTAAAGAGAAATGGCCCAAGTACTGAACCCTGTGGTACTCCACAATTAACCCTGGAGTTTAAAGATGATTTATCATTTACATGAACAAACTGGAACTTGTCAGACAAATAAGATTTAAACCAGCCTAGCGCTGTTCCCCTGATTCCTACAGCATATTCCAGCCTTTCTAAGAGAATATTGTGATCGACTGTATCAAATGCAGAACAGGACAAGTACAGACACAAGTCCATTATCTGAGGCAATAAGAATATCATTAGTGACTTTCAGCAGAGCTGTTTCAGTGCTTTGATGAACTCTGAAGCCTGACTGAAACTCTTCAAACAGGTCATTGCTGTATAAATGCTCACACATTTGATTAGCACATTTGATTTCAGATGCTGCTTGACGGACAGACAGACAGACAGTGTCTATGATATCCAAAAAAAATAGATCTGATGTGGCTCAATGCATTTCTTTTAGTACCATGACATTCTGGATATGGCGTGTTGCTGTAAGAGTGGGATGCAATCTGAATTCTTGAGTCCTATTTTGAGGAAAGAGTTTCAATTGCCTAAGGCTTTATGAGCCATGAAATAAATGAGTCACCTCTGAACTTTTTAGTACTGTGACAGTAATTCTAACTTTTATCGCTACAAAAAAAACAAAAACAAAAAAACAATCAACTTATATCAACTGTCTTTTGCATCTGTTTAGGCTAGCAGTAGTGCCTACTGCAAGGTAAAACATTTTTTTTGTAAATTTGTTATATTAATGACTTTATGACTTTTTTAGGTACTCACAAGGTGGAGGTAAGACCTTTCTATATTTCTTTGACCACATGTCATCCATTAATCCCTGGCCAGTCTGGATGGGCGTAATGCATGGCTACGAGATAGAATTTGTCTTTGGAATGCCTCTGGATGCTTCCCTTGGATACACGAACAATGAACGAAACATGACCAAAAAGTTTATGAAGCACTGGGCTAACTTTGCCCGCACTGGGTAAGCTAAACAGGATTAGTTATGCAGAGGTTCTGAAAAACTTGAAGACACTTCTGTGAGTTTTATTTTATCTTTTCAGGAATCCAGGGATTGATGGGTCTGCTTGGCCAGTATTTACCGCCGAACGTCAGGAGTACATCACTTTGAACTACAATCATCCAGAACAAAAGAGCATGATGAGAGCTAAAGAATGTCATCTCTGGAAGAAATTGCTGCCTCGAATTCAGAAGACCTCAGGTTAGAAATGAACGTCCATAAGTCCCTTGGAACACACTGACAACTAAATCCACAAACACACTAAGTTCCATGTAGAGCATCTTTAGTTGGAAACACTCCCAAAGAGGTGTTTTGCCTGTGGACACTTGCCATTCTGGTTTGTGCCCAAATTTGTTTACAACAAATGTTGGTTCAAATTAGGTTCATATTCAAATAAGCCAATAGTGCAGTTTTGTACATTTAAAGAGAATAGAGAAAATAGGATATAGAGAAAAACAATGACAGAAGTATACATTCTTATATATAAATTAATGATTTTTTTGCTGCTAAAAATTTTAAGATATTCTTTATACGCAAGGCGTCTTTATGTTCTCTTCCTCAATATGATTGACTACTGCTAGTAGCTGTGAGTCAACATAAACATTTCTTTGACAGAACTTGGTTCACTGATTAAAAGGCAGTATGAAGCCCTGACCTCAACTAAATCAAGAACATGTACAAACATATCTAAATTTATTTGAACACAGTAATTTCTAAAAAATTACTCATAGCAAAATCTGTAGCAACTTCATGTAAATTTGAAAACCCATCTAGGTGAAGCTTGCAAGGCTTTGTTCATCCATTTTGATTAATGAGAATTACCATTTGTTGTACCTTGTTTACTCCAGACAACCTAAATATTAGAGAAATCTTTGCATCAGATTGTTTTTCTAAGAAAGATGTGGGTTCTATAGCCATTTTACTGAAACAAAAATTCTGCTTAAAGAAGAAATTATAGCATGTAACTAAAACTATCCCTTGTGAAAAATTACTTCACTATCCCTCTGCTGTTTTTCTTTTACAGATGAGCTGCAGTCATGTAACGCAAGTGGGATTATCATCCGCTGTAGTTGGCTATTCATTATTTTATTAGCTATAAGTTTGTTGATGTAAAAGGTGGTTACCAGTTGCTCTTATATCTGACAAATGTTATCAGACCACCACCTGAAGCCAATAGCTTGTTTTTCAAATCAGTTCTGGCTTACTACCATTGTAAGATCCACCTATTTAATTATCCACAGATATAAAACAGAAGTAACTTACTGCTTACACAAAGCAAGCTTACATTTCTGAATTAGCTGGATACAAACAGTATTGTTAGTAATACTTACTATGTAGCTACAATAGTTGCTTGGGTGAATAAGTAAAAAAGTCCCCTTATATTTGAGTTCTGTAGTTCCACTTAAGGGCTCAGCTGAAACATGTTTTAAAAAAGGCCTATATTTATGTGGATGCAAAAAAAAATTTTTACACTGATTGAGTTACTTACTATACTAATTAGCAATGACCATTGAATGAAAACTAAATATGTTAATGTATGGTTGTAAAATGGTAGGTTATTATTAAAACAAGTTTATTCTGTGTCCTGCTTTGACTGTTTTTTTTATTTGTCACTTATTCTTTCTAATCTGTTTTGTATATGCCTTGTTAACTCTAGATTTTAAACACCAATGTGAAATTGAAGGATTAACAACAGAATTGGCCAATATCTTTAAAAAAAAATCAGATTTAAGCTGATGGTCAGTACTTTCACTACAATACCAAACTCATCTCTAAGCTCTAAGTCCTGTTCTCCTCATGTCAAGCTGTACGTTTTTGCCTGTTTTTTATCATGAAAAATTATTCAACTCACTGTACTGCTCCTGCATTCCTGTCTGCACTTGAGTCCTACTCCAAAAGCAGTACATCTTTACAGGATGTATTATTTTTTACACTTTTCTTTTGATTTTAAATAACATTTTAATTTAGGATCTGGTTATTGATCTGCTGTGTTGGAAAAAGGTTTTAAAAAATACATTACCACATCATAGTTACATAAACAAAAAAAACAAACAAAAAAAACAATCATTGCTTTACTGGTACCAACTATTAAGAACAAAGCGTGATCTGCAGAGTTATAACTCTTTCTTCCCCACCTATTTTGCTATTTTGTTTCATTCTGACCTGCAATTTAAATGTTTTTCAATCTTGTTTAATGTAATGGGTATGAACAAAATAGTCTCAAGTTAGTGCAGTAAAAAAAAAATATATATTATATAGAAAAAAAAAAGAAAAACATTGAAAATTGTCATGTCCATATGTATCCACTGTCATACTGGCTTGTGTTTTGAGTTTGTGTTTTGTTCAATTATTTGGTCTAGTCCTTTGTTCTCTGTCTCGCTGCACCCCAAGCCCACACCTGTTCTGTGTTTTTCCCAGATTCTTTGGTCACGTTTGTCATTGTTTCCCCCTGCTGTTCAGTTTTGTATTTAAGCCCCTTTGATTCCGTTGTTACCCGCAGGTTCCTTGTGCGTGTTTGCGTGTGATTGCTACCCTGTCTGTTCCTACCATGAACATTAAAGTCTCGTTTTACCTGCAAACCTTGAGCTTCAGGAGTTCATCACTGCATATTGGTCAATCAAAAACCCATATTATGACAAAAGGAACCAGCCAACGGGACCAAGTAGGGAGAATGGAGAGGGAATTCAAAAGGGGTGAGATTCTGGTCAAGTTGTTTTCTCACCTAGTGACCTCTCCCATCTCACAAGCAAACAAGATGGCGCCGCAGATGGTCGCCTCAGCGTGTTGGTGCGCATTGTTTTGTTTTGTTTTTTGCTTTAAAACGGTCTTCTGTGATGGTACCCGGAGCTCTCTCACCAGAGAAGAACTCATGAACATCAGGGCTACTACACCAGAGGAGTTATTTCCCACTTTTCTGCCTACTGCTCTGGAATTTTTGGACATTCTGGTCAAAGGTGCGCTCACCTTTGTTCACGCGGTGAAACGCCGGAAGAGAGGGAAACGGGCTGGGGTGCTGGTACGACTTCGCCAGCATGGACTACGAACACCGTTACCTGGAATATTTCTCTCTAACGTGCGCTCACTTCCCAACAAAATTGAGGAACTACAACTGCTGTTGGGGAAAAACAGGGACTTTTATTCATCGGCAGTTTTGTGCTTCACGGAGACGTGGCTGTGTGGATTAATACCGGACTCTGCGCTGCAGCTGGCAGGATTCCAGCTCTACAGAGCAGACAGAGACACAGAACTCTCCGGCAAAGCAAAAGGTGGAGGAATCTGTTTTTACCTCAACAGTGGTTGGTGCAACGACGTGACAGTGATTCAGCAGCACTGTTCTCCAGACCTGGAAGCCTTCATCATAAACTGTAAGCCTTTCTATTCCCCCCGTGAGTTCGCTTCGTTCATCCTGGTCGGTGTTTACATCCCGCCGCAAGCTAACGTGCAGGTCGCACAGCGCATGCTCGCCGACCAGATACTGAGTGTGGAGCGGACCAACCCGGACTCCTTAGTAATCGTCGTTGGTGACTTTAACAAAGGTAATCTGACCCACGAACTCCCCAAATATAGACAGTTTATAAAATGTCCGACCAGAGAGGACAACATTCTGGATCACTGTTACACCACCATCAGAGACGCTTATCACGCCGTCCCACGTGCTGCACTGGGCCAATCCGACCACATAATGGTCCACCTGATTCCTGCATACAGGCAGAAACTAAAGCTCTGCAAACCTGTTGTGAGGACGACAAGGAAGTGGAGCAGTGAAGCTGTGGAGAATCTCCAGGCGTGTTTAGGCTGTACAGACTGGGATGTGTTCAGGACTACTACCAACAGTCTGGACGAGTACACAGAGGCTGTGACTTCCTACATCAGCTTCTGTGAGGACAGCTGTGTACCATCATGCACCAGGGTGAGTTACAACAACGACAAACCCTGGTTCACAGCTAAACTCAAAAGGTTAAGACTGGATAAGTAAGAGGCCTTCAGGAGTGGGGACAAAGACATATACAGAGAGGCAAAGTACAAGTTTGGCAAGGCAGTGAAAGAGGCCAAACGACTGTACTCTGAGAAGCTCCAAAACCAGTTCTCAGCCAACGACTCTGCGTCTGTCTGGAAAGGGCTCAAGCAAATCACCAACTACAAGCCGAAAGCCCCCCACTCCATCAACGACCGATGCCTCGCCAACGACCTGAACGAGTTCTACTGCCGCTTTGAAAGACAAAGGGACAGTCCTGCAACCATCCCCCACGACACCCCCCAACAGCTGCAGCCACAATCCACCACCCCCATCTCTCCAACCTCAAGAGGGGCCTTGGCACCTCCAACCCCCACCCTGAAGTTCCCCCCCACCAGCCCCCTACCCACGCCGAGGACGGCTCTTTCCATCCAGGAGAGGGACGTAAACAAACTCTTCAGGAGACAGAACCCCCGGAAAGCTGCTGGTCCGGATTCTGTCTCACCAGCCAGCCTAAAGCACTGTGCTGATCAGCTGTCTCCAGTCTTCACAGACATTTTTAACACCTCACTGGAGACATGTCATGTGCCAGCCTGCTTCAAGTCCTCCACCATCGTCCTTGTTCCCAAGAAGCCAAGGACCACAGGGCTTAATGACTTCAGACCCGTCGCCCTGACCTCTGTGGTGATGAAGTCCTTTGAGCGCCTTGTGCTCTCACACCTAAAAGACATCACCGACCCCCTCCTGGACCCCTTGCAGTTTGCCTACAGAGCCAACAGGTCTGTAGACGATGCAGTCAACCTAGCCCTTCACTTCATCCTCCGGCACCTGGACTCCACAGGAACCTATGCCAGGATCCTGTTTGTGGATTTCAGCTCTGCCTTCAACACCATCATCCCAGTTCTGCTACAGGAGAAGCTCTCCCAGCTGAGTGTGCCCGACTCCACCTGCAGGTGGATCACTGACTTCCTGTCTGACAGGAAGCAGCGCGTGAGGCTGGGGAAGCACGTCTCTGACTCCCTGACCATCAGCACCGGTTCCCCCCAAGGCTGTGTTCTCTCTCCTCTGCTCTTCTCCCTGTACACCAACAGCTGCACCTCCAGTCACCAGTCTGTCAAGCTTCTGAAGTTTGCGGACGACACCACCCTGATCGGACTCATCTCTGATGGTGACGAGTCCGCGTACAGATGGGAGGTGGACCATCTGTTGGACTGGTGCAGCCAGAACAACCTTGAGCTCAACGCTCTAAAGACAGTGGAGATGGTTGTGGACTTCAGGCAGAACCCAGCCCCACCTGCCCCCATCACCCTCTGTGACTCCACAATTGACACTGTGGAATCTTTCCGCTTCCTGGGAACCATCATCTCCCAGGATCTCAAGTGGGAGCCAAACATCAGCTCCCTCATCAAGAAAGCCCAGCAGAGGATGTTCTTCCTGCGGCAGCTGAAGAAATTCAACCTGCCGAAGACTATGATGGTGCACTTCTACACAGCCATCATTGAGTCCATCCTCACCTCCTCCATCACCATCTGGTACGCCGCTGCTACAGCCAAGGATAAGGGCAGGCTGCAGCGTGTCATTCGGTCTGCTGAGAAGGTGATTGGCTGCAGTCTACTGTCGCTCCAGGAACTGTACACCTCCAGGACCCTGAAACGGGCAGGGAAGATTCTGGCTGATCCCTCCCACCCCGGTCACAGACTCTTTGAGACTCTCCCCTCTGGCAGGAGGCTGCGGTCCATCCGGACCAAAACCTCACGCCACAAGAACAGTTTTTTCCCATCTGCCACCAGCCTTGTTAACAAAGCCCGGAAACCCTCTCTCCCCCCCCCCCCCCCCCCCCCCCTCCCTTTTTTTTTTTGCTGACAGGACACTTGTAACCTGTAACTCTATGCGTTACATTAACGCTCAGCTTGGACTCCTGCTTTACTTGCACTGCCATACTTGCACACTGATCATCTGCACTGTTGTATTGCTCTTGCATCTTATACTGCTCTACATTTACTCTCACTCACTTAAAACTGTGCACATATATTTATATTATATTGTAGATATGTTTATACTGTTTAATTTGTATTGTATTGCACCGACTACGCCAAAACAAATTCCTTGTATGTCCAAAAACGTACTTGGCAATAAAGCTTTTCTGATTCTGATTCTGATTCTGATTCTGATGAAGGAGTTGGAAATAGCTGGCACCCTTCAAGACTGGATGGAGGCATGGAAGGATTATTTTTTTTCAAGATCCTCGGATCCACCACACCATCGAGGCCCAGCGTCAAATGGCCCTGGGTGAAATCGCCACATCTATGAGGAGGCCTCCTGCTCCCTCCTCCCCTCGCCTCTCCACCGAAGCTCGAGGCGACTTTTCAACTCATTGCTTCGCTCCTAAGAAGCCATCGCCGCTGCCCCCAACTCCTAGTGCTGTTCCTGGTCCTATTCCGGAGGAGTTCATGGATGAACTGCCTTCATACCCTAATCCTGTTCCTGGTCCTGTTCCAGAGGGGTCCCAAGCTGAGCCGCCCTCACACTCTGTTCCTGTCCGTGAGGGGCTCGTGGATGAGCTGTCTCCACTTCCTGTTCCTGTCCCTGAGGGGTGCAAGGATGCACCTTCTCTGCCTGCTGTGCCTCGGTGGCTCCACCGAAGATCTCCACGGCCTCGCCAAAGATCCCATTGGTCTCTGCACCACTCACCTGGGTTCCAGCGGTTTCCGCACAGCGCCTCTGAGCTCCACCGTGGGTTCTCTTGGTCCCGCCGCCAGCCTTCTGATCTCCAGCTCCTGCGTCGCTGGCCTGCAGACCACCATCTCCTGCGTCGCCGGCCTGCAGGCCGCCAGCTCCTGGGTCAGCGGCCTCCTGATCGCCTGCTCCTACGTCGGCAGCCTACTGATCAAACCTCGAGCTTCAGGAGTTCTTCACTGCATATTGGTCCATCAAAAACCCATATTATGACATCCACCCCCTTTGTTATTATTGTTATATATATATATATAACAATATATATATATATATATATATATAACTATATATATATATATATATATATATATATATATATATATATATATATATATACACAGGGGTTGGACAATGAAACTGAAACACCTGGTTTTAGACCACAATAATTTATTAGTATGGTGTAGGGCCTCCTTTTGCGGCGTCAATTTGTCTTGGGAATGACATACACAAGTCCTGCACAGTGGTCAGAGGGATTTTAAGCCATTCTTCTTGCAGGATAGTGGCCAGGTCACTACGTCATACTGTTGGAGGAAAACGTTTCCTGACTTGCTCCTCCAAAACACCCCAAAGTGGCTCAATAATATTTAGATCTGGTGACTGTGCAGGCCATGGGAGATGTTCAACTTCACTTTCATGTTCATCAAACCAATCTTTCAGTTCAGTTTTCAATTCAGTTTTATTTATATAGCGCCAATTCACAACACATGTTGTCTCAAGGCACTTCTCAACAGTCAGGTACATACATTCCAATGAATCCTAACAATTGAACAGTGCAGTCGGAGTTAGCTTTTTATTCAAATTGGATAAAAAGTTTTTCTATCTAAGGAAACCCAGCAGATTGCATCCAGTCAGTGACTTGCAGCATTCCCTCCTCCCGGATGAGCATGTAGAGACAGTGGACAGTCACTGGCGTTGACTTTGCAGCAATCCCTCATACTAAGCATGCATGTAGCGACAGCGGAGAGGAAAAACTCCCTTTTAACAGGAAGAAACCTCCAGCAGAACCAGGCTCAGTGTGAGCGGCCATCTGCCACGACCGACTGGGGGTTTGAGAGAACAGAGCAGAGACACAAAAAGAACACAGAAGCACTGATCCAGAAGTACTTTCTATGGGAAGGAAAAGTAAATGTTAATGGATGTAGCTCCTTTAGTCGTTTCACCTAGAAAGAAAGAACAGATAAACTCTGAGCCAGTTTTCAAGGTTAGAGTCTGAAAGAGAGCACATATAATTAGTTACAGTAAAAGCTCAGTCAATTTCCATGTCTAGGAGAGAGAAAGGGTTAAACACTAAAAGACAGGGCCATGTGGATCATCGGTAGAGGGTGAGCATTGAGTTGTTGCCAGCAGAATCTCGGACGATTCCCCTCTCCAGAAAGGTGTCACAGGCAGACACAGAGCCAGGCCAGGTGTAGCTTCTAGGAAGAGAAAAGAAAGAACAAGGTTAAAAGCTGAAATAACAGCAAACAATGCAAAATTGGAGAGTAGTGTGAGAATGTAGCGAAGAGGGTGAAAGTGGTCGTTATGTCCTCCAGCAGCCTAAGCCTATAGCAGCATAACTACACAGATAGTTTCTGTTCAGATTATTTAGTTAAACTGCGCTTATTTACAACAATGTCGTCTAAAGGCACCTCACAAAGGGTCCCACTGATGGTCATTGTTATACTAAAAACCACAATGATTGAGATACCTCCCTCTGTCAGACTGATTATAACCATTGGAAAAGAGAAGGGGTCATACAGGTAGCAGAAATGGAGGGTGTGTTTGCACCTCAACCATAACTGAGCCGGTTTAGGCCAAACCTGACTCCCCCTTACTCTGTCCAACAGGGAGGGAAGAAGACGGAGGTAAAAAATAAGGAAGATAGCTCAGGATAAACTAAGCCACTCTAACTATAAGCTTTATGAAAAAGGAAAGTTTTAAGCCTAGCCTTAAAAGTAGACAGGGTGTCTGCCTCACGGACTAAAGCTGGGAGCTGGTTCCACAGGAGAGGAGCCTGATAACTTTCACCAGTCTTGTTGTGTGTATTGGTGCACTGCCTTCAGGATACAATGCTTGGATGCACATGGTCCTCAAGAATGGTTTGGTAGTCCTTGGCAGTGACACGCCCATCTAGCACAAGTATTGGGCCAAGGGAATGCCATGATATGGCAGCCCAAACCATCACTGATCCACCCCCATGCTTCACTCTGGGTATGCAACAGTCTGGGTGGTATGCTTCTTTGGGGCTTCTCCACACCGTAACTCTCCCGGATGTGGGGAAAACAGTAAAGGTGGACTCATCAGAGAACAATACATGTTTCACATTGTCACCCATAATGTTGTCTGCATTTCAATATTTTGAGCAAAACTGTGCTCTTACCCTGCTGATTGAACCTTCACACTATGCTCTTACTGGTGCAATATGCAATCAATGAAGACTGGCCACCAGGCTGGTCCAATTTAGCCTTGAAACCTCCCACACTAAAATGACAGGTGTTTCAGTTTCATTGTCCAACCCCTGTATATATATATATGTATATATAAAAATCGTACTTCTGCTTTATCCGGGACCGGGTTTCAGGGGCAACAGACTCAGCAAAGATGCCCAGACGTCCCTCTTCCCAGACACCCTCCAGCTATTCCGGGGGAGCCCAAGGCGTTCCCAGGCCAACCGAGAGACATAGTCCCTCCAGTGTGTCCTGGGCCTCCTCCCGGTCGGACGTTCCTGGAACACCTCCCGAGGAAGGCGTCCAGGAGGCATCCAATATAGATGCCCGAGCCACCTCAACTGGCTTCTCTCGATGTGGAGGAACAGCGGCTCTACCCCGAGCCCCTCCCGGATGGCTCCTCACCCTATCTCTAAGGGAGTGCCCGGCCACCCTACGGAGGAAGCTCATTTCAGCCACTTGTATCCGGGATCTCGTTCTTTCGGTCACGCCCCAAAGTTCATGGCCATAGGTGAGGGTAGGAATGTAGACCGACCGGTAAATTGAGAGGTTCGCTTTTCGGTTCAGCTCTCTCTTCACCACAATGGACCGGCAAAGTGCCCCCATTACTGTGGCAGCCACATCGATCCATCTGTCGATCTCCTGCTCCATTCTTCTTCCCTCACTCGTGAACAAGACCCCGAGATACCTGAAGAGGACAAGCCACCCTTTTTCGGTTGAGAACCATGGCCTCGGACTTGGAGGAGCTGATCTTCATCCCAGTGACAAAGGGCAGCCCTGCTGGACTCCAACATGCACCGGGAACAGGTCAAACTTAGTGCCGGCAATGCCGACCAAACTCCTGCTCCTGCTTGTACAGAGACCGGATGGCCCCTAATAAAGGGCCCCCGATTCCATACTCCTGGAGCAACCACCACAGGGCACCACGATAGACACAGTCGAATGCCTTCTCCAGGTTCACAAAACGTGGACCGGTTGGGCAAACTCCCATAGACCCTCAAGTACCCTCTAGAGGGTATAGAGCTGGTCCAGTGTTCCACGGCCGGGATGAAAACCACATTGCTCCTCCCGAAGCCGAGGTTCTACTATCGGCCGGACTCTCTTCTCCAATACCCTGGCGTAGGCCTTACCAGGGAGAAGGAGGAGTGTGATCCCGCTGTAGTTGGAACACACTCTCCGGTCACCCTTCTTATGAAGTGTGACCACCACCCCAGTCTGCCAGTCCAGAGGCACTGTCCCCGACTGCCACGCATTGTTGAAGAGTGTCAACCATGACAGCCCTACAACATCCAGAGGCTTGAGGTACTCAGGGCAGATCTCATCCACCCGCGAAGCCCTGCCACAGCTGAGCATTTTGACCACCTCGGTGACTTCAGCCTGGGTGATGAAAGAGCCTAACCCCCGAGTCCCCAGCCTCTGTTTCCGTCAGGGAATGCATAATGGCAGGGTTGAGGAGATCCTCGAAGTACTCATTCCGCTGCCCGATAATGTCCCCAGTCGAGGTCAGCAGCCTTCAACCCCCACTGTAAACAGTATTGGTGAAGCACGGTTTCCCCCTCCTGAGGTGCTGGACGGTTTGCCAGAATCACTTCGAGGCCAACCGGTAATCCTTCTGCATGGCCTCACATAACTCCTCCCAGGCCCAGGTTTTGCCTCTGCCACTGCCCAGGCCACGGCACGCTTTGCCTCACGGTACCCGTCAGCCGCCTCAGGAGTCCCACAAGCCAACCACAGCCGATAGGATTCCTTCTTCAGCTTGACAGCGTCCCTTACCCAAGTGCACTGATGAACACGCTTATGCTTGAACATGGTGTTCATTATGGACAATCCGTGACTAGCACAGAAGTCCAATAATGAAACATCACTTGGATTCAGATTGGGGAGGCCATTCTTCCCGATCATGCCTCTCCAGGTGTCACTGTTGTTTCTCATGCGGGCGTTGAAGTCCCCCAGAAGAATAATGGAGTCCCCAGGATGAGCACTATCCAGCACCCCCGACAGGGACGCCAAGAAGGCCGGGTACTCCGCACTACCTCCCGGCCCATAGACCGAAACGACAATCAGAGACCTGTCCCCAACCTGAAGGTGCAGGGATTCGACCCTCTGATCCACTGGGGTAAACCCCAACACGAGACAGCTGAGCTGCGGGGCAACAAGCAAACCCACCCCAGCCCACCGCCTCTCCCACTCCAGAGTAGAAGAGAGTCCAGCCTCTCTCGAAGAGATGGGTTCCAGAGCCCACACTTTGCGTGGAGATGAGCCCAACTATTTCTAGTCGATATCTCTGGCCACATTTTATTGTCATACGTACATTGTGAATTCACAATACTTTTGGGTGGGAATGTAGAAGGGACAAAATGACCAAGGAAGAAAAAAAAGAAATTGGAAGTCCACTCTGTTACATAGTATTGTCAAATTGCTGCCTGTGATATTGTTTCCAATAAAAAAAATGAAACAAATCATCAGTAACACCTACAGTGATAACAGAGGTGCAGTCAAGTCATTGTACCACTAAGCACAGTCACAGCAACTGAGCTTATAAAACTACACAACCAGTATGAAGAAACTCAATGGTAAAAAAGACCAGCCCACATTACAAACCTTGCTTAGATTTTCATTGAAAACCAGTGGTATTTCTGAACAGTCAACAAATCCATAAATGTGGTTTGAAGAAATCAAATTCAGTTTGATCAGCTCAAATAGGTTTAAATGTATTTGGACTGAACCTGAAGAAATGAGTGGATAATGTATAGGTCAATTGGTAAAAATTTAAGGTGCAGCATGACAGCAGATATTGAAATACCAAGTTTAAAAGTACTGGCAGCCAATGTGAGAATCCATATCCAGAGGTTAAAGAATCACCAAAACATCCATGCCCGATTTGAAGGATGGGTCGTGAGTATCCTTCGCAGCCCATCATTTCCCATCATTCATTGCGGGTCGAAGCGGATTGGTCAAGCGGGAAGCCATGGCGGACCATAGCAACAAAAGCTGTGAGTAAATTGTGGAAAATTACACTTTCTGTGACAAAAATTAATTTCTACAATGTTTTTAGAGCGGGAATATAATTATGCAGACGTGAAATATCTGCTTGATTTATCTAGACATCACTTAATTTCAAACGTGGTCCGACGTGTTCGAAGTTTTCCGTTCCCGGCGTAGTAACTGGCTCGCCTCGCCAGCCCTACCGGCGGTGAGGCGAGCTAAACTTGGGAGATATCTGACCGGACTCCCGGCACTAAGCTCCCGCTGGCAGTCATCACAGTGAACGTTTAACACAAGTAATTTCTAACAGTTTATGTTATTATTTTAATTGTTACTGAAAATCAATTTGACATTTCAGGTGATAATAAGGTTAACCAGAATAAATGGACAGTTTTATGTAATCCAACTGTATTGCTGGAGAGTGTGATTGAGAATAAATAAGCTTTTCAATATTAAATTTTAATGAAGAAATGTGCTATACGTTTTAAAAGTTTATTTATAATTCAGTTAGCATTATAATTTCTGATTCCAGGTAAACCCGACGAGGAATACACCTCCAAATGTAAGTGAATTTCAGTAAAGAAGTGAAAAGTTTTAAAGATCTTGTTTTAGACATTTGCATAGAAATATTTTAATATTTTCTTCAAATTAAGACAAATGTAAAATTAAAAAAGGCTTTATTTTTGCTCTGATATTAAGCAATATGTTTTTTTTGGGGGGTATTTTCACATTTTTTTTAGGTACAAAGGAGCAGACGCGCCAGTTTATTAAGATCAGGGATGAGAACCACCACCTTTTTACTGGAGCTAAAACTCAGCCACCGTGGTTTGGAGGTACAATAACAACATTCTTTGCAGTCAGTTTCTGTCCAGTTTCAATAACTCCTATCTTTCTAACTTTCATAAATATCCATCCAGTGATTAACATACTTCTTTCGGTTTAGGACAATTCTGGAGAAGATGGACAAACAGGGGAAGTTTCACCCCCTTTGCAGGCCAAAACAATGTGGGACAATTTGAAGAAAAAAAAAGAATTTAGATTATGTTCAGAACTTCTCATGTCACACACAAATAAAAAAATATTTCTAAAAGTCTTGTTGGTTTCTCGGTTTAGTCAATTTTTTTTTTTTTATTCCATCTAACTTTAGGATTCTAAGTATCCAGGGTCAGGAGAGGGAGTCAGTGAAAAGCCCACTGCTGCTATTGGCCCTGGTTTGTCCTTATGGATGAGGTGTTGGGTCAGAGGTCTTCCACAACACCTCCTGTCCTAATTGCCTCCATCCCTGAGGACACTCCAGGGCCAAGCGGAGCGGTGGGCAACCAGATGGAGAAGGAAGACAGTGAGCCAGCAGGAAGGGGTCAGAAAAGAAAGAGGGACAGAGATGATGGAGTTGATCAGAGAGGACATGATGGCACAGAGAGAAGCAGAGGAGAAGAGGGTACAGAGAATGGACAGACTGTTTTCCAAAGAATGGCACCAAAATAAGATGCTACATAAGAAATATTAAGTTTTGTTCAGATTGTTTCTTAAAGTTTTAAGGTGTTCTAATAAATTTCAAAAGTGTTTTTGTCACTAATGTTATTTACATTTGATCTAACAATACATCAACTTCATTTAAATTTATAAACAGAATTTATAATGAAAAATACAAACAGCACTTTAAACAGAATGGGGGAAGAAAACATTCAAACAGATCAAGATTACAAGACAAAAGGCATAAAATAAAACTATGTACAAGTATTTACAATGGCAACAGCAGGATCAACTTGAGTGATGGTCACTCAGATGTCTTTCTGAACAGAAAGTCTCTGGCGATGTGGCTAAATCTCTCACAAGGTCAGAGACTTGGATGGGATGCTGCAACTGAGACCTGTGGTTAGTCTTTCTGGATGGTGAGCGAAGCATCACACAGGTGGTCTGCAGATGTTTATGATGCCTCTCTCCGCTGTCCACGGTATCGTCCATCAAGTGGGTTTAAAGGGCTGGCTGAATTGACGGCTGCCACATTCTGGTAATTGGAAAAATGCAGAATTAGAAGATGGTGCTCACAAAATATTACAATTAGTTATACCCCTCAAAAATTTATCACTTCTATAATATTATACTTGGCTGACACAGTAGTCATGTTCTGGTGGTACCTTCTCCAGGGCAGACACCTCAGCTGAAAGCTGGTCCCGCCAGAGAGCAACGCTGACTGTCTCAGTCCCGACCTCACCCTCATCCTCTTCTACAGCCTCCTCTGGGTCATCCTCTGGGGCCATGACATCCCAAGCACCAAGGCAGATGTTGTGGAGGATGGCGCATGCTGTTATGACCTGAAAACAATTTAAAAGAGGGTGCACATATGTGTATGTGTATATATTGTGTATAATGTATATATAAAATGGATCTAGGTCAAAACCTACGTGAGGTACAAAGGTGTCGTGCACCTCCAGCGCTTGCAGGAAGATGGCCCTGAATCTGGTCTTCATCATTCCAAAAACACGCACCCACAGGTTTAAGAAAAGCTCTGTGGCGTGCCAGCCCTGCAAACTCACGGGACACTGCCTTAAGTCCTAATGGGTCTTTAGAAGGTAGATGACCTGGTGACGAATAGCCACGATCTCCTCTGTAACTCTGTGGACGATGCGATGGACAGTAGAGCGAGGCATCCCAAACACTCTGCAGACCACTCTGTAGGATGTGCCACTTGCCAGCCAGAAAAGAAAAACCAAGGTCTCAATAGTAGCACCCCATCCATGTCGCCTGTCCTGGTGCAAAAGATTAAGCAGCACTGCCAGAGACTCCCTGCTCAGCCGAAAATCAGGCCTGGTGTCCTCCTGGTTGAAGAAGCGTTTCAGGACTGGGACACTCAGGTTGATCCTGCAGTAAAGGAGTCTGGTCTAGAAAAGGGAAGAATGGAGATGGAAAAACACTTTATTTTTAAGGCATGCTTCTGGATATTTTAAGTGATCAAAGCAAGAAGATACTAATACACCAAAAACACTGCATTATTATATAATTATCTAAGAACAGCCAGAAGGAATCAAATACTTTATAATTCCCATCTATCTTAAAATTGAAAGTTGTTGTTTATATACATATATAAAATATGTCGACATACATTAGCCATAAAGTTGCTATCTCTTTGTTTATTGGCTAGTTAAATCAAACATCTTTTTTACCTGAACATGATTGTCTCTGGCTTGTACCTGGAATCAGAAATTATAATGCTAACTGAATTATAAATAAACTTTTAAAACATATAGCACATTTCTTCATTAAAATTTTATATTGAAAAGCTTATTTATTCTCAATCACACTCTCCAGCAATACAGTAGGATTACATAAAACTGTCCATTTATTCTGGTTAACCTTAATGTCACCTGAATGTCAAATTGATTTTCAGTAACAATTAAAATAATAACATAAACTGTTAGAAATCACTTGTGTTAAACGTTCACTGTGATGACTGCCAGCGGGAGCTTAGTGCTGGGAGTCCGGTCAGATATTTCCCAAGTTACTACGCCAGGAACGGAAAACTCCAAACACGTCGCAGCACGTTTGAAATTAAGCGATGTCTAGATGAATCAAGCAGATTTTTCACGTCTACATAGTTATATTCCCGCTCTAAAAACATTGTAGAAGTTCATTTGTGTCACAGAAAGTGTAATTTTCCACAATTTACTCAAAGCTTTTGTTGCTATGGTCCGCCATGGCTTTCCCTGCTTGACCAATCCGCTTCGACCCGCAATGAATGATGGGAAATGATGGGCCGCAAAGGATACTCACTACCCATCCTTCAAATCGGGCACATTTGTCGGACACATTTGTCGGCCGCATTTGAGGGAGTCATGATTCATGAATTGGGACAGCCTTCGTCGCCGCGCTGTAACGTAATCGGCCTACAAATACGGCCTTCGAAGGATGCAGCCTCTGAGGCTGACTTCCGGGTCAGCCTCGGCGTTGGTACATTCCCTTTCCAGTTGATTTTCTGAAATGTAAAAGTGTTTTCTGAAATGTAAAAGTGTTTTCTGAAATGTAAATTTGTTTTCTGAAATGTAAAAGTGTTTTCTGAAATGTAAATTTGTTTTCTGAAATGTAAAAGTGTTTTCTGAAATGTTAAAGTGTTTTCTGAAATGTAAATTTGTTTTCTGAAATGTAAATTTGTTTCGCATCTTGTTAAATTGTTTTCTGAAATGTAAATTTGTTTTCTGAAATGTAAATTTGTTTTCTGCAATGTAAATTTGTTTTGGTACTTGTAAAAGTGTTTTGCACCCCCTGGCTACCGTAGTAAGGGGTCTGTCGATGCTCCAGCATCTGTTCTTGTTGGGGTCCGACCTGACGCTCCAGCATCTATTCGCGCTGGGGGTCAGTTGATCGCAAAAGCTCTGGTTCTCACTGGAGATCGACCAGACCTCTCAGAAACAGCTCCATCGCCATCTTCTGCTCAGCTACCGAAGAACCCAGCTCAGCCGGCTCATCTTCTGGGGTTTTTATGGGTCGTCCTTTCTGAGGTTTTCAGCCTGCCATCCCAAGCCTCTGCTGGAGTTCAGCCGGACACTCCAGCCTCAGTTCCACCAGTCCGTGTCAAGGGTCCGAAAACGGTCTGAGGGAGGACTGCCCCCCAGCCAAGTCTCTATGTTTCGAGAGGGATCCAAGGATGGACCACCTCTCATCCAGTTTCCTGAGTTTCAAGAGGGGTTCGAGGACGAACCGCCTCTACTCCCTTTTCTGGAGGGGTTCGGGGACCCAGGGCCCACTGACTGTGCTCCTGGTATGATTGACTCTGGCCAGATGGACTCCTGAGCCGACCGACGGTGTTCCAGGGCCGACTGACTCTATTCCTGACGACTCTACTCCTGCCGACTCTACGCCTTCCAGGCCTCCCTCTGCCCACCCTGGTTGGGTTATTTTGTGTTTCCGGCTTACCTCCAGTTTCTCAGTTTCCTTTAGTTCATGTTTATTCTTGATTCTATGTTTTATTTATTTTGGTCTATAGTTTTGCTTAGGTCTGTGTCTCTTTATTATTTATTAGTCCCTTCGCCCATGTTTTAGTCTATGCATTAGTTTCACCTGTTCCTTCAGCTTCCCTGCCTCCTTGTCACACCTGTTCCTGGTTCCTTTGATTACCTGCCCTTTGTTACCCTCTGTATATTTGTTAGTCTAGTTTCTTTGTTCTTTGCTGGTTTGTCATTTGTCTCTTCGTCTCCCTTGGTGTTACCTTCGCTACGTCTAGCTACTTTGTTTAGTACTTTGTTCTGACCTGGATGCCTAGATGTATTTGTCGCATCCTGCTTGCCTGCTTTGATTTTTGCCTAAGTCTGGATTGAAATAAATCATTGTTCTGCTCACCATGCCGTCTCCTCGCCTGCATCTGCACTTTGGTCCGCAACAAAAACCTCCACATATGACAGATACCATAAATGTGTGGTATTTTACTCAAGGTCAGCTTACCTTGAGAATCTTATACCACTGCCAAAACAGCTCACAGTTTTCAAAAAACATTAAACTATAGCTTTTACATTTACTCAACAATCTTCTGTGTAATTTATTATGTATTGTTTAGCAATAATTTTTACTGGCTGTATTGTGGCACTCGCAACCGACATGGCAATTTAAAAAAGACTACAATTGGGTAGTTGAATGGTAAGGTAAATTTCAGACATCTCTTAAAGTTAACTGGGAAATCCCATTCAACACCACAGCATAGCAGAAATCAACCTTGACCTCCATTGTCAGTTGAGACAAATAGCCCCATCATTCAAAAGAGACAGGCAATCAGGAAGAGGCAATTCCAAATAGCTCCACAGAAACAGGAAGCATTAAAAATGTAGATTTCAGAGAGGAAGAAAGGAAAGATGATGATGGGTCGTGAAAATCATTTAAAAGCAACTGGTTTTGGTTCAGATGCTGAAAGTTTGAAAAAAAACGGGGAGGGTGTGATCAGTGTTCCCACAGAAAGTGACTGAAAGGTGGTAAGAGAAGGAACATCAGTTGTTTTCACAACTGAGTAAGAAAATATGTACAAACACAAATATCTGCGTGCCAATAAAAAAAAAAAGAAAAGAAAACATCAATGTACGAAGACTGCTGAGTTTATAAAATGAGATCAGATTTTATAACTGAGGGATACATGAACTTGCTTCCTTTCATCAGTCCACTGATGACTTCAGGCAAAGAAATATAAAAGTGATAGTCAAAGAAAATTTTAAAAGGCTCGGATTTTTTTTTTTAAACAAACTGTATAGTTTCCTGTTTTGGGGCAGAAAAGACAAATAATTTCTGTAAAAAGCAAATGTGAAATACATTTTGTAATTTTGTTAAGGTCTGCACACATGAATTATTGCAGCCAATGTTCCCTCTAATTTTTCCTGTTTTCATACACACAAGCTACTCGAGCACACTGAGGACCATTGTTAGATACATCAGATGTGTACGCTGTGGCCACACACCAGTATCAAACCTGTTCAAAACCTGGGATCATAGCAAGTTACATGGCTTATTAAAAGAATCAAATTACAACAGTGATTTTCATTAGTTTACTTTCAAAGGATTTGGCCCACTTAAAATGCGCCCTACCGCAGTAAAGCACCAATCCCCTTTCCCATCTTGAGTCTTTGTACAATTGTGACAGCTTTCAAATAATGTGACGCTTGAGGTAGTCCAACTTCCATTGAGTCCACATTAAAAATCTCCTCCAGTTTCATTGTTTGATCTTCTGTTTGCACATACTCCGATATCCATTCCATTTCATAAGAACTGCATTTCTTTTTTACTTGGGTTTGGTAAATAGATGTGTGACTGTCCATTCGTTTTGCCATTATAAGTTGGTTAGCGCTTGCGTCTCTTAACTCCACCGCACTGCTAACCAAGCTAACCTGCACGGTGCATATGGACAGGGCACATATGCAAGCATTGTCAATGCTATGATTGGCTGCGTAGCGTAAGTGAACGGTGTCGTGTCATTGGCAGGACACGTGTCACTCACTGACTTACGTTGCAAAAGGGTACAGAAAAAGGTCTTATATGTCCATTGTACCTCTTTTTTGTTGCAATTTCATGTGTTATAGTCCATAGAAAAAAAAATTATTCAGCCAGAATCAGAATTAGTTGGTCAGAAGGGAAAGCCTCATCAGTGTAGCTGTAGATATTTCCAAAATATTTCTTGTTAACATCCAGACTTTATTTCAAACCTTTCCTCCATGTAGAAAATAAGGATTTTTAATCCCAAAGACCAAGGCCACGTGAAATGGAAAGCTACCAGCCCCTGGTGGCATGAAAACAATGTGTCCATAATGAGTATGAATACAATTGGTTAAAAAGGGGAGCACTGATAGCTCCAATACCCCCCAAAAACCCAAGTCTGGCAATGCAAGACAATATTTTACTTTGGCTATACAGGAACCTAATATAGTTCACTTCTGGAGCACCCTCCACAAGACAAGACAAATAGCATGACATAAATCTCGTACGACTAAAACACAAAAACAATAATTGGTTAGGTGAACTCTCACTTAAATATTTTTGAAGGTGTAAAGTACTTGTCCAGAATTCCACTATAGGAAAGAAAGCTACATTTCCACCCTAACTAACCCTAAGGGAATTGACTAAACTGTAGTTTCTACAACTCTTGCTAAAACAAACGTACAGAAATTTAGTGTGATCTCCTTTGAGGTATTACAAACTCTTCTAACTTCTCGTTTTAAAAAAAGGACGAGAATCCTCGTCACTCCAACCGCACTGCCTGTAACCTCCAGTCAACTGTAATCGATAATGGAAACCAACTCACCCGGCAAAAACACGCACACAAGAAGAACGTTACCCACCTGTGGGACCAAGCCACCACAGATTATTAGTACTTAGGCAACTGAAGGCTATTCAAAAAGCAAGATTATTTTCCCTAATTCCCCATTTTCTATATCCATTATATCAGTTGAGAAGATTCTCTCAAGTATTCCTTACATCTGAGGTGCATGTCCAAAGTTTGGCTCAAGAGGTTTTATCTAACCTCTAAATTGGAAGAATGATTGTATAATTCTCCCACTTCCAGTAGGGAGAACAATTATTTGATACACTGACGATTTTGCAGGTTTTCCCAGTTGCAAAGCATGTAGAAGTCTTCAATTTTTATTATAGGTACTCTTCAACTGTGACGGAATCTAAAACAAAGACCCAGAAAATCACATTGTTTGATTTTTAAGTAATTAATTTGCAGTTTATTGCATGACATAAGTATTTGATACATCAGAAAAACAAAATTTAATATTTGGTAGAGAAACCTTTGTTTAGAATTACAGATGTCAGGCATTTCCTGTAGCTCTTGACGAGGTTTGCACACACTGCAGCAGGGATTCTGGACCACTCCTCCATGCAGATCTTCTCCAGATCCTCCAGGTTTCGGGGATGTCGCTGGGAAATACGGACGTTCAGCTCCCTACAAAGATTTTTGATTGTGTTCAGGTCTGGAGGCGTGCTAGGCCAGGACCTTGAGATACTTTTTATGGAACTACTCCTTAGTTGCCCTGGCTGTGTGCTTCGGCATGTCATGCTGAAAGACCCAGCCATGACCCATCTTTGATGCCTTTGATCCATCCTCCCCTCAATATGCTGCAGTTTTCCTGTTGATTTAGCAGAAAAGCATCCCAAAGCATGTTTCCATCTCCATGCTTCATGGTAGGCATGGTGTTCTTGGAGTTGTACTCATCCTTCTTCTTCCTCAAAACACGGCGAGTGGAGATTAGACCAAATAGCTCTATTTTTGACTCATCAGACCAATTTACCTTCTCCTGTTCCTCCTCTGAATCATCCAGATGGTCATTGGCAAACTTCAGATGGGCTGGCTTGAGCAGGGGGACCTTATGTGCGCTGCAGGATTTCAATCCATGGCGGTTTAGTGTAGGACTAATGGTCTTCTTTGAGAATGTGGTCCCAGCTCTCTTCAGGTCATTGATTAGGTACTGCCGTGTAGTTCTGAGCTGATCCCTCACCTTTCTCATGATCATTGATGCCCCACAAAGTGAGATCTTGCATGGTGTTGTGATTATTAATCTGAGAATATTATTTAATATTTAATATCAATATTTTAATATTTTATAAAATAATATTTCGGTCTGTTGAGGGTTATCCTGTGAATACCAGCCCAGTAAGGCGATGGTATTAGGACAAAATAGAAAGGTGTGAGATGAGCTCTGACATTATTGAACAGCATAAACTCTGCACACACATGGAATGAATTCACACAATTTCTTAAAATACAAGAATTTATTAACAAAAATAAGTCAACTCAAAGTCAAACATATTTCAATCAACAAACTCTTTATTATGCTAAAACAATCCAACTAAACTACCAAGCAGAATGAAAGAATAGGGAAGATTAATGGGCTATGTACAATATAAACAAGTTTATTAAAGATGATTGGAAATTGTGACCAAAAGAGTGATGCAACATTAGCATGCAATGTTTATATTTGAGAACCAAGGATTATCTTGAAGGATCTGGAAATGAAGTTAAGTTAGTCTTGGAACCAACTTAGGGAATAATCAGCAACATTTAGACAACCAATCACAATGCAAGATCAGATAAAATATTATTTTAATAAAATAATGTTTTAAATAATGATCTGCTGAATAAAAACCAACCTTCTGGATGACCATTTCTCAATGGTGGCTAATTAGCTGCCTTTATTTATTGAAATAATATTTGAAAAAATATTATTAAGAGAGCATTTTGAAAAAGAGCCAAATCTTTCTGGAGAAATGGGGCTTAATGGTGTTTACTTAGTAATCAAATCTAGTAAATGATGTTCACGGACCATTATTCACTAGCTTGAAAACTAACAACCTTTCTGTTGTTAGAATTATGATTATTGATTAATTAATCTTTATCAATAATTATAATTAAAAATCATAATTTGACAAAATTTATTTCTTAACCAAAATCCTCATTTATGAATTGAGACCAGAGATGTCTTCTGGTGTTGTAATTGTGGCTCAACGCCTTTGATAATTACAACTGTTAAATACTCAGTAATAATTAACTACTATTACCAGAGATGTCACTGTTTAATCGACCGTTTCTGCCAAAACGTGGAGAACTTCAACCTTATCTTGACTGACGAATCACTCTTGCACAAAATAAACACAAAACGCCTTCTCTTTATCTATGTGAATATTTATTAAATCACAGCCTGATACAATCCGTTCTTACGATTTAATAATTTTCACCTACTCAAACATGCAAAGTTCTACACAAAAGGGGTAAATATCTAACTAAACAAAATAAAGCAAAATAGCAGTGGCTGTGTATGAGATCAAACCAGCAGTTATGGCAAAAATGATAATATGACAAAGGGATGTGGTGGTGAGTGGAGGTTGGGGCGCAGCTCCAACTGTAACTCAGTTATACTCAGCCATAAATCCTCCCCCAACGCTAGGCGAGGTGAGCAGACAAAGGGTTATAAAACGTTTGGCGGCAAGCTGGTAAGCAGTAAGGTTGAAGTCAAAGAAAATGGGGAATTTCACCATGAGGTTATTATAGCAGTCCAGTCTCACAGCGCATATGCGCTTGCTCTCAGGTGTTCAACAACCCCACAAAACGCACACAAAGCTGGGTAGCGCAGCGACTTCCAGGCATCCAACACGGCACATCAAAGTTTCAATAAAAAGGTTACATGCACATATCATTCAAAACGCATTAGATTAAATAGCGAATCTCATCGCACTAAAACCTCCTGTACCCTGCCCAGACTTTCTAAGAAAGAAATAAAAATAAAGGATGGGTTTTACTTGTTGTCTTCCTTCTGAGCGGGGTTGAGAGAGAGTGGGATGGAAGTTGGAAGTTAATGTGCGTCCACAGTTAACTTCAGGAAAAGCGGTCAATCTTCGTCTTCTGGCCTCCTTGGCGAAATGGATACGATCTGACCATCACAGTCGACTAGAACAAAAACAAGGTGGCAATTTGTCTCCTTGAAACTCTGTGGTTTTTTTTGGTTACGTGCGTGTTAAGCTCGCGTCTTCGAACAGCAAAGTGAAATTTCTGGCCTTCTTATTCCAGAAACCTCTTTTATTAATTTTTTTTGTTGGCCAACGAAGGAGAATAAATGAAATCCACTCGGGACTCTTCTCCAGGTGATGCTTCAGATGTTGGTAACCGTGTCACGGTTTCCAGCTGAAGGCAAATGGTGGGTCGTCTCATCCTCTGTTATATAGTTGACGGTGACCTCAGGGCTGCGACGCCCCTGTCTTATCAGCCGCGGGGGCCGACGGGATCTGTAGGAACGGACTGTCCTGGATACAAAATGGCCGAAAACGCCAGGAGGCCTGGTGGCGTCCAGCAATGTGCAAATGGTCCAATATTCAGCAAACAAGTGGTCCAACACTGTTAAATACTCTTTAGTTGCAAGCACGTGTTCTTGCCAGTTAGCAATTGAGCTAACAAAAGAAGCTAATAGCTTAGCACCAGAATCAACACATACCTTTAAAATACCATTAATAAAAGGGTTAAAATGCATACGCGCGGATGGCGCGTTATGATCAATCTTCTGTTTAAAATCACCCTTCAAGTAAAGTTTGTCTTAACTTTAAAAACACACATGAACACCGGTGTGGAAGAGTGCGGATGTAGCAACAGCTGTGCTTTTAATTTGGGTAGCGTTGTCACAGGAAGTCCGCAGTTATCCCGTTTCCTGGCTGTGCCGGAAGAAGGTTAATGAACTTTATTTTGAAAGTTCCAGAAAAGTCCGTACCGGAGTTTAATGTTGAAATCCATGGCTGTGGGTCCCAACAATGAAGTCACAGCCTTGTGCAGGTCTACTATTTTATTCCTGATATCCTTACACAGCTCTCTGATCTAAGCCATTATGGAGAGGTTGGAGTTTGTTTGATTGAAGTCTGTGGACAGGTGTCATTTATACAGATAACGGGTTCAAACAGGTGTAGTTAATACAGGTGAGTGGAGAACAGGAGGGCTTTTTAAAGAAGAACTAACAGGCCTGTGAGAGCCAGGATTCTTACTAGTCATTAGGAGATCAACAAAAATACAGAAAATTACACATTGTGTAATTTTCTGTATTTTTGTTTTAGATTCCATCACTCACAGTTGAAGAGTACCTATGATAAAAATTTTGGACTTCTACGTGCTTTGCAAGTGGGAAAACCTGCAAAATAGGCAATGTATCAAATAATGGCTGGGATTTGTTTGGGTTTGAGTAAAAGTATTGTACTATAGATATACCACAAATCTTTAACAATTGCTAAAACCAAATTTTTGTCTCACAGTACTTTAATATTTTTAGGATTCTTTACTTTTGGGCTGATAGATCCCTTTACCTAAAGTCTCTAACACTGTGTTTAGGGATTACTGACATGGCAAACACTAACAAGACTTTATATTTTGTCAAAGCTACATGAACAATGACATCCTAGAATGCTGCCAGTTCAGACTAAATGTCATGCTTTAGCATTTACGTTTTTCAGTCATGTCTGCTAGCAACTTGGATAAATTTAATTAATTTTAAAGTTCTTCTGCAAACTTTTTTTCACTTAAAAAAAAAAGATTATTTTCTAATCTGTTCTAAACTGTTTGAAAAGTTTTGAAGTTCCTCAACTCTATTATTTTTCCGATATATAGATAAAAAGACAAATATACCCCTCTTGCTTCATCCCTCTGTTTTCTCCTTTCAGTGCTCTGCATTTTCCAGGCATCTTAGTGCTGAGCTGCTCTCTTTTCAGTACCGCTGATTAAAAATGTCTGATGCATCAACACAACTAAGCTGATTACAGATTTTGTTTCACTGAGCAAAGGTTTCTAAAGAAAGGAAAAGTGAGCAAAAAATGAGCTATGTCAGGGCACACACTGAGTCAAAGTGGTTAAACTGTGTTGAGTTTAATTTTTCTGAAGTGTGTGTAAAAGGAGAAGCATTTAGGTATGTGTCTGTGCAAATTGCTTTGAGTGTGACTGAATGTGATGTGTCATTTTAAGAGGCAAACCACTCAGGAAGGAAGAGATTAAACAAGAGTTTGCAAGTATATGTGATATTTTGCAGAGAGAAACCTGATAAATATCAAAACATCATCGAAAGGACTCTCATTCATCAAACGTTTTGGTTTTTTAACTCTAATATGTTCAGTACATCTCTCATCGAGTCCCATAGTTCTATACATTGGGTGATTTGGGAGGATCTAATCTATTATATGAAACATTCTGACCGGACCACATGCTTGGAGCTTCCTTGCTTTTGAAGCTACTAGTGTGGTTCTTTTTTAAAAGATTGTAGGAATTTGTGAATATCAGACACCCTCTTCCTCGCCTCTGGCTAGATAGAGCTATGACACTAAGTATCAGTAAGCTCTGCCCTGAAGCTGTGTGCACCCAGGTGCCCACTCCAACTTGAGCAGAGAGAACAGCTGTCTCTGATGGGAAATGATTAGCGGGAGAAAAAAAATCTGACCTATTTCACATCTGATATTTGCTTTGAAGTGTTGTTGGATCGAACAAATGTTGTAGTGGTAATACACATGAATCTTTTAGTTGCTACTTTGCATGGGGACTCTCTAATGCAAATCAGGCTTATAAGATTACTTTTTGATGCCCCAGAAACTAGACAGAATCCACTCTGACTGGTGATGCTGATGCAGGTTCTGAAAGGTTGTGGTTGCTGGATTTGCTTTTGTATTAAAAATTCCCATTGGCGCTGCCAAGTATGATTTTTATTAATGTTATAAAACAAGTTTAAGTTGCAAGGAATTGAGCTGAAATTTCGATTTATTGTATTTGTAGAATGACTATATCGCTTTCTCCTCGGTTAATTTAAAGCAGTCACAAACCTAAATTGGTCCAAATGTCCAAACTGATTCATAAACAAGGCAAGAAAACAACACAAAAAGTGAAGATGAGTAATAAAAAAGGCAGAAAATGTGCTTATAAAGAAAGCAATATTTGATGATAGCCTGCTTTTGGATTAGCTGTAGATGTCATTCATCACTCTTTTAATCTTTGAAAACATATTAAAATGAAAATAAATAAATACAAGTTTAAAGAAAGGTATATGAACTTGAATAAATCATGAAACCTAAAATATTCAAATTGAGCCATCTAAACAATTTGTCAGCAAAATGCGTTGTCTACAGTACAAAGGATTTATACCCCTTATCTAAAGAGTCAGCGAAGTCAGAGAAGGACAAAATGCTGAACAATGATTTAGAAGCTTTTACATGGTAGAAAAGCTATGGAGGTTGAAATTGCATTTAAAAACAATGTCCACTGCCTTTCAAAAGTATTCACACACCTTTAACCTTTTCACATTTAGGCACATAACAACCATAAACTGCAATGTAATTTATAACGAATTTTTTTTACAGACCCACACAAAGTGGTGAATTACTGTGATCTGGAAGGAAAAGGATACATGGTTTTAAATAGTTTTACAAATAAAAATCAGAAAATTCTCAGTGGTGTTTAATTAGCTGGCCTTATCCAGCACAATAATATCTAAAGAAATATTAAAATAATATTTGAGGAAATCAGGCAGTCAGCCATTTTCTCTACCGCTTCTTCCATAGTGGGTCGCGGGGAAGCTGGTGCCTATTTCAAGCAGTCTGTAGGCGGGGTACACCATGGACAGGTTGCCAGTCCATCACAGGACAACACACAAAAAACCATGCACACACTCATTCACACACCTAAGGGCAATTTAGAGAGACCAATTAAACTAACAGGCATGGCTTTGGACTGTGGGAGGAAGCCATAATACCCGGTGAGAACCCACGCATGCACGGGGAGAAATTGCAAACTCCATGCAGAAAGACCGCCGGCTGGGAGTTGAACCCAGGACCTTCTTGTTGCAAGGCAACAGTGCTACCAACTGCACAGCCATACAGCCCTCTATTTATGGAAATATTATTTGAATAAGAACCAAACTTTTCTTGATAGCTGGATCTTAATAGACTCCTAAGTGTCGTGTTACCTTAGCCGATAGTTGTTAAGCTAAGAAAAGAAGCTTATAGCTTGTTATCATCTCTTTGAAATTGAACATGTACCTTTGAAATACCATCAATAAGTATATAAGGAGTTATGGTTCATTATGCCCTATCTGTGTTTAAAAAACACCTTTTAAATAAACTTTGTCTTAACTTTAAAAACATGTCGGGGCTGGAGTTTCTGTTGTATGTTTTTGTCTGTGTTTTTTGACTCCTAGTAGGCGCTAGTGCTCAGCAGTGGTGGAGACAGGTGTTTTCCATCTCGGTGATTGAGTCCTGGAGTACTTAGCAGGAAGCAGCCAGCATCTCATCGCTCAAGTATTAGCCTCTGTGGTAGCTACTCAGCCGGCCTCGTATTAATTAAGTTTGTGTACTTTGCCTTCGACAACGTTTAACTTGTTCTTTGTTCTTCTTAGTGAACTGAACCGGCAACTACCTGGAGGTTACCTAAGCTGGCCCCAGTGGCTTCGTTCAAACACTAACTATTGTCTCCATATTCACTTCTTCTCCAGTCCGAATCCCTTTCCTCTTGGCGGATTGCCTACTCCCTCCTAGTAAGAGACATTTCACATTTAAGTTCCGGTTTCGTTTATTGTGCCACTTACCTGTCGTTTTTCCTTACAGTTGTTCCTGCACACATAACCGATCCATTCTCCTTAAATAAACCTTTTTCAAACTTGTACCTGTTTTCCCTTGAGCGTGATTCTGCATGTGGGTCAGAACCATACGTAACACTATAACACAACATGGAACACATCATTAGCTAAGCAGCTATTCTGCTGGCACTTAGCTGAGTTTTCTCAACACAAACAAAAAAAAACAATCAAACATCATTAAATGAACAGTATTTAGATTATTTAACTCTAAGCTAATCTCTGCCAAAACAGTACCTTTTACGTGAACTGTGCTGAGGAAAAGGTTTCCAGGCGACGAGATGAAGGACGTTCGCTCATCCACGTGTGGACTGAAAGGGACTAATGTTGCAGCTAAACTCATTAGCTGTAAGTTGTCGGCTTTTAGCCGGCCCTGCCGAACCATACGACAAAGGCACGTTTGGCTCCTTAAGTGGCCATGGTGAGGGGGGGGGGGGGGGGGGGGGGGGGGTTAAGTCTTGCTACCTGGATGTGCATGCAGGAAGGCGTGCGATGTAGTCCCGGCCTTCTTTTCCAGGCCATGGGGAAAATCTGCTTCTGGAGGCCTCAAAAGAAAAGTCAAGCAACACTTCTTTTGTTACACCTTTATATGAATGAATGCCGGATACTCGAACATCAAATCATTACTTAACTTTGTTGCATGTGATCTGCATGATTGTAGAAACTTTTAAGTCCAAGTTGAAGAGTCATGTCTGTTTGCCAGGAAGGAGACATTCGTGCGTGAAGCCTCTCCTGTCCGGTTCCCTTCCGAGATCCACATGGAAAGAGGCCGCTATGTTGGAGCACAGTGTTTTTGTTCAGCTTTGACTCCTCCTCTTCCTGGGCTGAGCTGGAAGTAAGTTAATCCTTTATGATCGGCGGAAGCGCTGGCGCTCCCATTTGCATATCTATTTTTAAACGCCTGTACAATTGTGACCAAAAAAGCTAGAGCAATACTTTTTTTTGTAAATGAAACCGGAGAGTTCAACTTAAATATTCTACTCACCATGTGTCCCAGAGCACAGTTTTTATTTTCCAGAAACTGTTGCAGAAATCCAGTAAAAAATCACAAAAAACAAACATTAAAAGCTTCTAGACCGCAGTGTACTCTCTACATCGGAATATGTGTGATGACATTGGTGGATGAACTTTCGCATGGTTTTCTTTCACACCAATGCCCGCAACCACCGGAAGTCATGTCATTTCCCTGGTGTTTTTTTCCCGGGAGTGGTCTTTTTTTCCCCAGAAGTTGTAGTTTTTCCAAGGTAAAGTTGCATGCACTTTTGCTTTCATTTTCCTTGTTTTTTGCACTTTTTATTGTTTGAAGATGGTCTTAAGAACATATGTGTGCTCATAGGTATTTGGCACACTTAGAGATTTAATTACACTTCTGTAAATAGTTTATTTTGATGTACTTATTATCTTTTCTCAAACTGTTCACAATGTACATTTTATGTTTGTTTTTGTCTCTGTTCATACAAATTTGTGTATTTCAAAAATGAAGTTATGGACACACCAAATACATTTCCTGTGGTTTGAAAGGATTGTGTGCAACTTTTTTACATTGCAATTTTTGAGGGATACAGCTATATTTCTGTATGTGCAAAAAAACCTATTTTAATTTTTCTGGTGGTTAATTGCACTTTTTAGCAATTTATTTAGTTAATATGGAGTTATTATATACAAAATATTAAGATTTAGGATGTAAGGGTTGTATCAATGTATAGCAAATTGAAATCCTCCAAAAAATGGCTCTACAGCATGTACAAATGTAAAAATATGCTCTGACGAGCTTGTACTACGGTAGGTCATAAAGGGTTAATGTGATTTAATTTTAAAGTTCTCAAAAAGTTCTTGATGGCCTTTAATGTTGTAACCCATGGCTGGGATCCCAACAGTTGTCATCGTAGGATGCAGAAAAAAAAAATGTAAACACTGGGGATTTACTGTGCACGTTGCAGCAACAGGATGAGGAAATATTTTCAAATGGCTAGAGGTGCATACAGTGCTTGTTTTATCCTTCAGGCACAGTTGCAGATTCATTGTAAAATACTTCATGTTTAGTGTAAGTATTTTCAAGTCACCAAGCCCACGTCACGAGTCATTGGTGTGAAAGTCCATGTAAAGTCCTAAGTCTTTTGTGATTTGATTAAGTCGAGACTGAAGTCTTTAAATTTGTGATTGGAGCCTGACTCAATTCCAGGACACAAGACACTTGTCCACACCTATGCAATATACACTCACAGGTTGCTTTATCAGGTTCACCATTTCAATTGCATTTTCACACTAAGAGACAATCAGTCAATCAAATAGGAGCATGTCAGTGCATTTCATCACTAGACACAGAGGATGGGAGAGAAGCATGGGAAAGAAGGGGGACTACTTTTGTTGTGATTATGAATCTGAGAATATTATTTAATATTAATATTTTAATATTTTATCAAATAATATTTCTGTCTCTTAAGGGTTATCCTGTGAATACCAGCCCAGTAAGGCGGTGGTAATAGGACAAAATTGAAAGGTGTGAGCCAAGCTCTGACATTATTGAACAGCCAAACTCTGCACACACATGGAATGAATTCACACAATTTTTTAAAATACAAGAATTTATTAACAAAAATAAGTCAACTCAGAGTCAAATATATTTCAATTAATAAACTCTTTACCATGCTAAAACAATCCAACTAAACTACCAAGCAGAATTAAAGAATAAGGAAGACTAATAGGCTTTGTACAATATAAACAAGTTGATTAAAGATGATTGGAAATCATGACCAAAAAGAGTGATGCAACTCTACCATGCAATGTTATTTATGTTTGAGAACCAAGGATTATCTTGAAGAATCTGGAAGTTAAGTTAAGTAAGTCTTGGAACCAACTTAGGCAGTAATCATTACCCCCTTTAGACAACCATTCACAATGCAAGATCAGATAAAATATTATTTTAATAAAGAATGATCTGGTGAATAAAACCAACAATGACCATTTCTCAACGGTGTCTAATTAGCTGCCTTTATTTATTGAAATAATATTTGAAGAAATATTATTAAGGGAATATTTTGGAAAAGAGCCAAATCTTTCTGGAGAAATGGGGCTTAATGGTGTTTACTTAGATATCAGATTTAGTAAAATAATGTTTAGGGACTATTATTTACTAGCTTGAAAACTAACAATTTCTGTTAAATATTCTTTAGCAGGCAAGCACGTGTTCTAAGCTGTTAGCAGTTAAAGCTAACAATGCAGCTGATAGTTTGGCACCAGAATCAAACACACACCTTTAAAAATATCATCAATAAAAGGGTTAAAACGCATAAGCGCAGACGACGCGTTATGGCCGATCTGTGTTTAAAAATCACCCTTTAAATAAAGTTTGTCTTAACTTTAAAAACGCACAAACACAGACCACAAAGCTGAGCACGTGTGCTACAAATAGCCTGCTAGCACCAAGATAGCCGAGTTCAACACAAACAAATCAAACTTCATAAAATGAAAAACCTTTAGATCATTTCAACCTAAATATCTCTCTGCCCAAACTCTAACCTCGTATGTGAACCGTGCTGAGGAGGAGTTGTCCGGGCGACGATGAAGTTTGAAGAAAGCTCTGAACAAAAGGGTTAGCTTCAGCTAACCTTCGTAGCTGTTTGATGGCACGGCTCGCTCTGTCTGCTGACCAAACGGCAAGTTACTGGTGACCACGGTGATGTGTCCGTTGTCCTCCTTTGGGAAACTGCTCCACTCTGTGTCGGGAACTTTCTATAACACAGCTTGATTCTGTAGGGCTCAGAGAGAAAAGTCAAGCCAGGCTTGTACCTTAATTCCCGTTCATGAATTAATCTATCGGATACACGAACAGTGATTAATTTGTACTTATCTAAATGCATATGATCAATGATCGTATGACACTCTCGAATCCATTTTGAAGAGTTTATGTCTGTTTGCCAGCAAAGAGACATTCATGCGCTGGGTCTCTCTGTCCAGGTGTCTGTGTGACCCACGTAGAAGAGGCAGGATGTAGAGAGAGCGGTGCTTTTATTTGGACAGTGATGTCACAGGAAGTCCGCAGTTACCCCGTTTCCTGGCTGTGCCAGAAGTAGGTTAATGCAATTTATTTTGAAAGTTCCAGGAAAGTCTGTATTGGCCTTTTACGTTGTAACCATGGCTGTGGTCACAACACTTCCATTGGCAAATCATTGTTAATGTCAGATAGGATGATCTGAGTGTGAAACTGTTGATCTACTGGGATTTTCAGAAGGTCCGGGAAAAATGAGCAGTGTAATTACATATGATATAAAGGCAATAGTAGCTCGAAAAAGCTACTGATTACAACCAAGTTATGCAGAACCCCTCCTCTGCATCCACAGCATGTGGAACCTTAAAGTAGATGGGCCAAAGGAGAAGACCAAAAAAATAGACACATCTCCTTTCAAGTGACTGAGTCTTCAGTTTGAACAGGCTTATGAAGCTTTGACAATAACAGGCAGGAAAATTGTTACCTTGTCCAATGAGCCTTGATTTAAGCTGCAGCATTCAGATAGTAGATTTATAATTTAGAGTTACATGAAAGCAAGGATCCATCCTGCCATGTATCAACAGTTCAGGCTACTGCTGGTGGTGTAATGATGCGTTTTCTTGACACAATTTGGTTCCATTAGTACCAATTAAGCATTGTTTTTAAACACCACAGCCTACCTGAGTAATGTTGCAGAGCATGTCCATCACTTTATAACAACAGTGTACCAATCTATTGATGGCTACTTCCAGAGGAAAAATGCAGTGTGTAACAAAGCTCTAATCATCAAATACTGATTTCCTGAACATGAGTTTTCTGGTTTCCTGGTTTCTTCGGTTACTAGATCTCAGTCAAACAGAGTTGCTTTAGGATGTGGTAAAACAAAATATTAGCATTATTCATGTGAAGATGATAAATTATGTAAATGTGAACCAGAATCTCAGAGTAATGTTTCAGACACCTTGTTTATATCTTTTCCACAACAAAATGAGGCACCTCTGTAAGTAGAAGCAGGTCTAACCTTACACAAGTAAGGTTTACCTAATGAACTGGCCAGCAAGTGTGTTAGCAGAGCAAATTGATTTGGATTTACACTTCACCTTAACAATCTAAGTGTTTAAAAATCAGATTTTGACATCTTTTTACTATGTATTGTGTATGTGTATAGTTTAGTTACACACTGCTCAAAAAAATAAAGGGAACACTTAAACAACACAATATAACTCCAAGTAAATCAAAGTTCTGTTAAATCTAACTGTCCACTTAGGAAGTGTTGAGGTCAAATAATGCTATCACTGATATTCTTGCGGCCTCATCCTCTCCCAGTCCGGATGTCGTGAGAAAGAACAGATGAAGAGCAGGAAATTAAGATTAATGCAAGTTTAATTTGGAAGATAATAAGTCCAATGATTTCTAATGCAAAATGAATATACAAAACAACACAAGAAATAAAATTACATAAAGGAAAGAATAATTTACATAAGGGCCCTTACGGAGAGAGATGGATTTTCAGCAAAGCGTGGCTGTTTTTACCCAGATGTCTCTGTCATTTCAAGTTCCAGGTACATCTTTATACTGTGGACTTCAAAGCTTATTGACTGTGCCTTCCCTTTTTCCATCAGGTGTTGTAAATCAGCCAAGCTCCCTTGTGGCATCTATACCACGGCCAAAAGTTGACATTTATTGTTTTATTGTCCCTACAGCCAGCTTTTACGGCTTGCAGCTGCCGAGACCCTTCTAACCCCTGTTTCACCCTGACCCCTGTGCTTACTGACTCTCTCCCCAAGACTCACTCATGTTAAATCTCATGTTCTCACATGCAAACCAAATTAATAACAGGAAATTACATGATTTTAATTCTCAACAATTGCCCCTTTTGACCTCTGCAAAAGAAGTCAATATTCAAAAATTTAGGAATTATAGTAACAAATGCACACCAAAAGATTAGTACTCTGCGAAGTGACAAAGGAAAACCATGAATTACAACTGGGCCATTAATTCCCAACCTTCAGTAACAACATTTTGCATCATATTATATGGAGTTGCATGAGTGCGTGCCCTTTTTCAATAGTTGACGTTATGAGTCTTACTGTAAGGGAGCGAATACATGGCACACACAAACATCCACACGTTACTAGAATACCAAAAATACAGACAATGAATTCAGCAATGAGATACTTACCAAAGGTGTTGGTGAACCACCTCTCCAGTCCCCTGCCAATTTCTGAATATTCATGCATTTTCTTAGTATGTAAGCCTTCTAATGCTCGAGTCCCTGAACCATCAGGAGCAGAATTGGAGCACATGTCACCAAATATTGTACACACACCCCCTTTTCAGCCAACAACATGTCCAGAGCCAATCTATTCTGCACAGCCATAAGAGAAGTAGGCGCCAACTGTTCTGCCAACCTTTCAACCGCATCTCGTATCAGATTTGCCAACCTTAAGACATTGTAATGTATGCAATTGATCCTGTCTACATTTTATTTGGGGTTATAGGAAAAACTGCTGAAATTACTGGTAAATTTTCAAACCCCGCTGCCACTTGGTCAACTAATTTAAATTGTTCTGGAACTCCATGTGGAATACTAATTGCATCAATATAAGTTAACGAGCTGTCCATAAGATCAAAGGATTCCTCACCATTCCTCCATGTGGTGATTTCTCCCCCCACAGCAGTAAGGGAGCCACTAGCCGCACCATTGCACAACTTCCTACTGCCCTAGGAGAAATTTGGGCTAATAAAACACTTCCACCACAATAGTAATATAAACCTTCTCGGGCCCAGTGTCCTACTACAGTGCCAGCTGGGTAAGTTTTGTTGCACCATGATGGAGAGACAATTCCCAATTTTAACTGTGGTTCTTCAGTAACCCCTGTAAAATTGAAACAGGGGTAATCATATCCCTCACTCTGAGGAGAAAAAGGGCCTACCAGTGAGCTATTACTAATAACCGGAAACACCTTTGCTAAGGTATGACATGCAGGGTTTTCTTTACCATGAGTTCACAGCATCATGCATTTAAATCCTAGTGGATCCGCGTTCTCATATGGGAGCAGGCACAGTGACCACAGTGGGTCTAGCAGCCGCACATGCAATACAATTGCTCATGGCCGACTCACGTGCTGTCTGAGCCATCCACAAATTGGACTCTGTAAATCCCAGAGCCCCTTGGATAACATCTTCCGGGGTTAAGGTGTTATAGTCTATCTGAACCACAGGAGGTTTCTCTTTACCCCCTTTGGCCATAACAGAAACAAGATTAATTCTAACAATTCTACCCTGATCTCGTGCGAGCCATCCTGGCAAATTTACTCCTAAATACATATAAAATCTGGAACTCATATTTCCACATCTAAGAGTAGGTGGCCTTACTGTAATATTAGGGTTGTGGTAGGGGTTGCTCTGTATTCTTCCAATGCTGAGTAATATTGGATTAATACCTCCAGTTGTCAATTCACCCTTTGCTTGTCTTCTAGCCAAGGTCACCAAATGCTGAAATGTTTCTGCATATGGATTATCTGACAGTATTCGTCCCTGTTTAGTGTCCCAAATGACAAAACCCTGGGCTGGCATGCCGATGTTCTCCATACCATCCACCGCACCTTTCTGATAGATACTCAGATACACATTATATTTAGTCCAGGCTAGCTCACTACCCTCACATGTAAACACAGAACAGAGATCAAACTGAAATGTGGTGTCCGAGCCAAGTACATAATCTAATTCAATACCTCCATGTCTTTTAATGCATGTGTCCGATATTTCAGTCATTTTCCGGAGTAGATGATGACAACTGCGGAAATTGGCACTGGAGGGGTGCTCACCACTCTGGAAAACATCACATGTCAAGAACACAATTATTCCCACCAGTGTCATTATCAAACCTCCTCCCCCATATTTCCATTTAAAACTAACATCCCAACCATGCATCACCATTTTTATTTTTTGGATCAGATCAATTCCACTTACCCAGGAGCTTATAACCTTCACACACTGTGGGATTTACTCAAGAAATGTTGATTCAAAGCCATACATCAAGTACATAAAAAAACAATAGCATAACCAATGCTCCAAAGATTAATTGACAGAGAACACACCACATTCAATGATCACACAATCAAAATCAAGAGTTACATATGTTCCAATTTCCAATTCTGAATCTATCTGTTGATTAGTTGAATAGAATGACTCCTTGTAGTGGATAAATCCTCTTGAAAACCAAAAGAAAAAGTCTCTGGAGTGGATAAATCCTTTTTAGCTCATTGCGATTACACCGGTGAGCCTCCAGGGGATTATAAAGCCCCTTTATGACACCTCTGGTGCTTGTGACTTTGTAGGCTCCTCAGCTGGTGCACCCCTTTTCCTCTCAGACGAACAGCATGAGATGTTTTTTCCAGGACTTGGAACGGGCCTGTGAATCTGGGTTCCTGCCACTTCTGCTTGATGCCATACCCAGTTTGCATCAAGCCATCTGACCATCAGCACCGGTTCCCCCCAAGGCTGTGTTCTCTCTCTTCTGCTCTTCTCCCTGTACACCAACAGCTGCACCTCCAGTCACCAGTCTGTCAAGCTTCTGAAGTTTGCGGACGACACCACCCTGATCGGACTCATCTCAGATGGTGATGAGTCCGCGTACAGATGGGAGGTGGACCATCTGTTGGACTGGTGCAGCCAGAACAACCTTGAGCTCAACGCTCTAAAGACAGTGGAGATGGTTGTGGACTTCAGGCAGAACCCAGCCCCACCTGCCCCCATCACCCTCTGTGACTCCACAATTGACACTGTGGAATCTTTCCGCTTCCTGGGAACCATCATCTCCCAGGATCTCAAGTGGGAGCCAAACATCAGCTCCCTCATCAAGAAAGCCCAGCAGAGGATGTTCTTCCTGCGGCAGCTGAAGAAATTCAACCTGCCGAAGACTATGGTGCACTTCTACACAGCCATCATTGAGTCCATCCTCACCTCCTCCATCACCATCTGGTACGCCGCTGCTACAGCCAAGGATAAGGGCAGGCTGCAGCGTGTCATTCGGTCTGCTGAGAAGGTGATTGGCTGCAGTCTACTGTCGCTCCAGGAACTGTACACCTCCAGGACCCTGAAGCGGGCAGGGAAGATTCTGGCTGATCCCTCCCACCCCGGTCACAGACTCTTTGAAACTCTCCCTTATGGCAGGAGGCTGCGGTCCATCCGGACCAAAACCTCACTCCACAAGAACAGTTTTTTCCCATCTGCCACCAGCCTTGTTAACAAAGCCCGGAAACCACACCCCCCCTTTTTTTTGCTGACAATACACTTGTAAACTGTATCTCTATGCGTTACATTAACGCTCAGCTTGGACTCCTGCTTTACTTGCACAATGATCACCTGCACTGTTGTACTGCTCTTGCATCTTATACTGCTCTATACTTACTCTCACTCACTTAAAACTGTGCACATATATTTATATTATATTGTAGATATGTTTATACTGTTTAATTTGTATTGTATTGCACTGACTATGCCAAAACAAATTCCTTGTATGTCCAAAAACGTACTTGGCAATAAAGCTTTTCTGATTCTGATTCTGATTGATTCCTGGTACCACAGGGGAGCCTCTTGTTTCCTCAGGTTCTCTGGAAAATTCTGCCGCTAGGGTCTGCAACTCATTAAAGAATGTGTTAGAAGATAATTGTGCAAATTCACCTGTTTGTCCTGGTATCCACTGTGCTGTGCTGTCCCAGTCTGTAGTTCATGTGGGGTGTAACCTGTGGACTGATTAACAGACATCCTGACAGATATTAAAACCTCTAGCAAAGCATCCACTCAAATTAATTTGGTCTGTGCACAGATTTTAGCCAATTTTGTTTTCAATGTTTGGTTCACTCTTTCAACCTTGCCCTGTGATTGAGGATGATATACTGTGCCAAAAGCATGTTTCAGTCCCAACATTTGCTCCACCTGTTGCAGATCTTTGCTCCTGAAATGAGTTCCATTATCAGATCTTATCTTTTCCGGGAAGCCATGTCTGGGAATGTAATGATTAATTAAACATTTTACCAAATACTTACTGTCTTCCTTTCTTGTGAGCCATGCCTCAGGCCATCCTGAATATCCATCCACACAGACCAACCTGTATCTATATGCTCTCGCTGTGGATACCATGATCTCCTTCGGTGTAGTTTTTAAACTTACCTGGAAATGGATGTACAGTAGATTTTGGATTAAATTGTCTGCAAATAGAACAGTTCCTGATCTTCTCTCTCACCATATCTTTTAAATATGGGTGCCACCTTTGTTCTGGATTGATAGGCACCTGCAAAATACCTACATATGATGTTCCATGTGCCTCTTCCGAAATGTGTTCTCTCATTTTTGGTGGCTTCACAACTTTTATCACCAGGGCCTTTTCTCTTCCACACAGTAAATTCCTCAAGTGGAAAACCCCTTTTGTGATGTTGTTTGATTTTTTCCAAGTTTAGATGTTCAAAGGTTTCAGCTTCAACACTTACCAAATTGAAGCTGCGTGCATAACCCGCTACTTTTAGGTAACAACAAGGCTTGAGCCATAAATCTTATTTAATTTTCATGTTTGATTGGCTTCTGTGCTGCAGTCACAAATACACTTCTCAACCATTGTTTCATATCAACATGTATTTTTCCATATTATCTAGCGCACAGCTAACATACTGAATCACCTCTATATCCCCCTTTTTCTGCAACAACATTGTTGTTACAGAAATATCTAAATAAAAAAGGCAGACGGTAATCCTGAAAGAGCAATTATGCAGCAAACTACTACTACTGTTTAAACTTAATGAACGATTCTTCGCGTCTGTGTTCCAATTCAGTGATGCATTAAGATTTTTCCAACCCTGCTCTTTTACCAAAAGAGCCAGTGGTGCTGTCAAACCAGTGTAATCAGGGACATAGTTTCAGCTATTGGCAGTCTAACCTAAAAATGACAACAAATCTTTGTTTGGGATGATGTAAAATGGCAGATTTTGTGCAGGAAAAATATGGGTTCCTGTTGTTGAAATAACTATTCCTAAAAAGTAACCTGTATTCTTCAATCTGTTTTTCATTTTATTCACTTCCAAACCTTTTTTGCAAGATGTAAAAGAATAGAGTTGGTAGCTTCAATACACACGGTTGCTATTCTGGCTGTAATCGGAAACCACCTCCGCTGGCAACATGCAGTCTTGGAGCTGCTGTTTGAGAACCTGATTTGAGAACCTGACTCGGGGATAAGGCAAAATCTTGAGGCAACCTGGTGTCTCTCAGTTGCTGATTCCTATAAGTGAACGAGAAGACATCCCTGTAGTGTTCAGCTAGTCAGCTGTCAGAACTATTAATTTATCTTGTTCTTTTAGTCTGATGACTTGAGTGCAAGGTTAGAGATATGTGAAATACAGCTTCATCAGACATTCATAAATGGTTTAGAGGAAATGGTCCATATTTTCTTTTCTAAAGTATGCCTCAAACTGTTCCTGAAACCAATCTGTTTGTTTTCTCATTTCTGTCATAAAACAAAGTCATCCGTGGCCGAGCAGGTATTGGGCCGCAAGGAGCCAGGGCCCGAATCCAGGGTTTCCAGATAAGGAAACTGGACCTCACCCCAGCACCAGAAGGGGTTTCCGGCTCAATGAAGCCCTGATCAATGTCCACACAAGGCTCCTCTACAGCTTCAGGTTCCATCCGGAAAAGTCACAACCAACCCATCCATGGAACATAGTAGTGTTGCTCCCAATGCAATCAAAATGTCTCTGCCGAGTAGATTCACAGATGTGTCAGTTTCCAACGATAGTGTGAAGAGGTGTAAACAGAGTCTGTTTCACCCCATCAGAGAAGACATTTTATTGGATGGAGGAATGTTCAACGTGGAAAACGTGGCTTCAGTGTTCACAAGAAACAGCAATGTGTCCCTTTAATTCCACTGGAACAATGGGTTCAGCCTTTTTCGCATTGTCTGGACCTCTCTGTGGGGTGTGTCACTGTGGTATGATTGATGCATTGTGCGGTGACAGGAGCTTGTTGTGTCAGAGGAGGTTGATGCAATGATGGGAGAGCTTCTTCTGGATGTGCCCCATAACGCTGAGGGCAGCTACATGATCCGTCTGCCCACATACTAGTCAGGAGGAGGAACCAGCTCCTCCCTGTCCACCCCTTCGTCCGGCCCTCTTTCCAAACGGCCCACCCCTGGCCCGGCCACGAGGACTATATGGGTGTGACTCCCACTGGATAGGTGGAGCCAGTTGATATACATTGGTAGGAGCTAGGAGGTTTTACCACCCCCGAGCTGCTGAAGTGGGCGGAGATGTAAAAGGAGCCATTATCCAATTTGTTCTGCATGTGGTGTACCAAATGTCTGTCCCACCTCGCGTGACCAAACCTTCCTAAATCTGGGTTTCCTTGCCTTGTTTTCGTTCAGGTCTTCCATCCATCACAGTTTGTCTACAATATTGAACTCCATCGAGTCACTGTCTGTTTAATACAAGTGTCTATTGCCTCATAAAGAAACAACATGTGTTCGCCTGTCTCAGAAAAATTAAAACACGGTGTCTGAATTTTAGATGGGAACATCCCACGCAGCGCGTCTCCCATCCCTCCAGCCACAGCAAAATAAGGTCTTGCGTTGCACTGATGAGAGGTGCAACTTGGAGATTACTACGTGTAGTGCTGCGACCCAAAAGTTGTCTGAAATCTCCCAATGCTAAAGTTATACCAGCTAATAATCTCTTCTAACCATGGCCTCAGTAAACGGATTATTAGGGTGGATGTACGGTGGTGAGGGTGACACCTCGGTGTCTGTGTTTAGTTCCTTGTCACGCAAGCAGCTGCATTAAACGCTTCTGATTTCTCTCTGCCTTGTCCTCCACATTTTGTGTAGGTAATTTAACATTAAAATAATATAGGACATATTGTACCAGTTCTCTGTCTCGGATGGTTTTAGACTGAATGTAAATTATTGTGAACAAAAAAGGTTTGCAATAATTGTACTGTTTATTTTGTTAGAAGCTGAATGAAGGACAAGGAGAAACAGAGTTTAGGACTGAAGAAAAACCATTTTGTTGAAGCAAATAATGACACATTTTGAGGTATTTAGAAAAGAACTTAATCTGAATTTTGCTGACAAAAGTTTTAGCCCATTCCGAGTTAGCATTCAGGTTTTATCACTATCTTCATCTGGGTTATACCGCTCTGCTTCCACCTGTTCCTGAACACACCAGCCTCCCACTCTTCAGTTGGCTCCGCGGTTGCTCTGAAATGAGCCGTGAGTGCGCAAATAACTATTTTTTGTCTTCTCCTTTTACCTCATTGTCAGGTTATTGTGGAGCGCGACGTGATTATATGGAACACAATTTAAAAAGCTGATTGTTTTTAAATAAAAATGTGAATTCCAATACTATTTTGTGGCTGCATCTTTTTAATATTTCTAACTGTCTTTTATCAAGAATCCTGCCCAGGTCTAACAATTTGAATAAAGAAGCCGAGTATGAAAAAAATAAAGTATGTCATGGATTTACAGGATTGAGCATATATTTTTCTAAGAAACTTTAATTTCAAATGCTACAAACACCGACAAGGTATTGGAAAGTCCTCAACAGTGTTGGGACCCAGCCATGGATTTCAACATTAAACTCCGGTACACACTCTTCTGGAACTTTCAAAATAAATTGCATTTAACTGACTTCCAGCAACTGAGGAAAGGGGGGATAGAAGCAGACTTCCCATGATGCCACTGTCTGAATAAGAGCCCCCCCTCTCCAACAAGCCAACCACTTCCACGGGTGATCATTGGGATAGGAGGGGAACAGCACGCTAATGTCTATTTGCTGGCAAAAAAACATAACTCTTCAACTGGATCCAGGAGTGTCATAAGATCACGCGATCATATGCACAAGTTAAGTATGAGTGAATAACTGTTTGTGTACCCAGTATTCATTCATAAAAACGGGAATTAAGGTACATGCCTGGCTTGACTTTCTCTCTCTGAGGCCTGCAGAAGCAAACTGTCCCAGAGAAGTTCCCTGCAGAGAAGCGGTCTCTATGAAGCCGAGCGGAGCGGTCTCCCAGTCCGGAAGGAAGACAGCAGAGATCCCATCACTGTGGTAACGGTAACATGCAGTGTGGTTAGCGGACAGAACGGGCCATCTTTTATCCACAGCCATGGAGGTTAGCTAGAAGCTAACCGTTTGTTCACAGACCGCCCGAAAGAACAGCCGCCACTCCCACAGCTAAGGAGGTTAGCTGGAAGCTAACCCTTTGTTCACAGAGCTCTCTTCAAACTTCAGCGTCGCTTGGACAACGTTCCTCACCACAGTTCACGAGGTTAAGTGTTTGGGCAGAAAAACATAGAAGTGATTTAGGTTGAAATGATCTAAACGTTTTTCATTTTATGAAGTTTGGTTTTGTTTGTGTTGAACTCAGCTATCTTGGTGCTAGCAGACTATCTGCAGCACACGTGCTCAGGTTGTGTTCTTTGTGTGTTTTTAAAGTTAAGACAATCTTTATTAAAGGGTGATTTTAAACACAAGATTGATCATAATGCGCCGTCCGCGCTTATGTATTTTAACCCTTTTATTGATGGTATTTTTAAAGGTGTTTGTTTGAATCTGGTACTAAACTAGCAGCTTCTTTGTTAGCTTCTTTGCAGCTAAATAATATTTACCCAGAAAGGTTTAGTTTTCAATCTAGTAAATAATGTGTCCCTAACATCATTTTACTAAATTTGATAACTAAGTAAACACCATTAAGCCCCATTTCTCCAGAAAGATTTGGCTCTTTCCAAAATATTCCCTTAATAATATTTATTCAAATATTATTTTAATAAATAAAGGCAGCTAATGAGACACCGTTGAGAAATGGTCATCCAGAAGGTTGGTTTTATTCAGCAGATCATTATTTAAAACATTATTTTATTAAATTAATATTTTATCTGATCTTGCATTGCGAATGGTTGTCTAAAGGTGTACTGATTATTGCCTAAGTTGGTTCCAAGACTAACTTAACTTCATTTCCAGATTCTTCAAGATAATCCTTGGTTCTCAAACATAAATAACATTGCATGGTGATGTTGCATCACTCATTTGGTCATGGTTCTCAATCATCTTTGATCAACTTGTTTATATTGTACATAGCCCATTAGTGTTCGTTATTCCTTAATTCTGCTTGGTAGTTTAATTGGATTGTTTTAGCATAGTAAAGAGTTTGTTGATTGAAATATGTTTGACTTTGAGTTGACTTATTTTTGTTAATAAATTCTTGTATTTTAAGAAATTTTGTGAATTCATTCCATGTGTGTGCAGAGTTTTGCTGTTCAATAATGTCAGAGCTCGTCTGACACCTTTCTATTTTGTCCTAATACCATCGCCTTACTGGGCTGGTATTCACAGGACAACTCTTAACAGACCGAAATATTATTTCATAAAATATTAAAATATTAATATTAAAAATTAAATAATATTCTCAGATTCATAATCCCAACAACAGATGTGCAATCTTTGAATTGCAAAGCTTATTCAAAGGGGAAAAAAACAGGGAAAAATCCCAGATTATCCACATCCAGCTGATGTTCTTAGGCATGATAGACAGGGTCACTTTAAATCTGGCATCACTAGGAGCTTCATGTGTGGCCCAGCAGCTTTGGTGTTCTGACAAAACACACAAATCTGTGAACCTTTGACCGCCAAAAACAAAGCTGTCCTTATGGACAGCAGATTGAAAGTCATTTTCTTAAAGGTCTAAATTGCTCAGAGAAAAATCTGAACATCAAAGGCTTTACATTGCATTGTGCAGTTCCAAATAACATACTCTCATGTTCCCCTGTCATAACAAATCAGCTTTTTGACTCTTTGGTGAGAGACCTCTTAAAAACAATCTGGATGAATGACAACACTGAAATATAACATGGTGAGTCTGAGCATGTTTTCAGATTTTGTATTTTAAGTCTAATCAGCTTTGAAAGCTTAGGTGGTGTGTTGTACTTTGAATAGGTGTCTGTGGCTCAGTGAGAAGGGTAGGCATCTTGCAGTCCAAAGGTTGTTGGTTTAATTCTAGTTTCCTCTTGCCATGTCTGTGTCCCTGGGCAAGACACTTAACCTTAAGTTGCTTACCAAGCTGCATATCTGTGTATCAATTGTGTGCATTTGTGAGTGCAATAAGGTGAATATGGCCCCAGTGTAAAGCACTTTGAGTATTAAATGACTGGGAAAGCGCTGTATATGTTCAGTCCATTTACAGGACTTCTGGAAAAAACTGAAATGTTTGGCAAACTAGTCCCTGCTAAGAATGTGTTCTTATTGTACAACTAACCCTGCTTACAAAACAGATTCCGAACCACAGAAGCCAATATCCTTGATTCATATTATGTTTTTGACTGAAAATAATATTTGCAAAAAGAAAAAGAATAAGCCAATGAATCCAACATGTACATGAATCTTCTATGTGTCCGACTGAACTGAATCAACTGAGTCAGGAGAGAGTTGACAACACGGATGAAGAGAAATGGCACATACGTGAACAAAGTGGTGAAGAAAGGGAAAATAAAGGAGTATATGTCATGGTGGGTTAGTAGTGGGATTCAATAGCAGGTAGAACAGAAGCAGAAAGGGTTCTCAGTGCATTCTCAACAGAACTCTGGAAAATGGGTTAAAAGCCAGGAGAACCCTCAGGATAAGGAACATGAGGTGGGTTCACCTAGACACCCTCTTCAGAGACCTTGGAAACAGGAACATTAGAACAGGTGGTGCAGGTGAAGTCTAGGCTCTGATGCTAGGAGGTGTTGATGAGTAGACTCCGGGGCTCTGAGACATTGCTGAATGGACTATGGGGCTCTCAGATGGCAGGGAGCTGGCTCTTGAGATCTGAGATGGGTGAATGGTTTGCTCAGATGTACAAACGTGAGCAGAGTATGTCATAGAAAGAGTAGGGGTGGACTTGGGAACCTCTTCTGCTGCTGCTGCTGCTACTGTGAGCACAGAAACCACTGCTGTTGTAAACTGTGGTGCACTCTGCTGCAGACTGCTGAAGCACTGCAGGAGCAATATGGAATGCTGGGGAAGGTGTGAAGACCTCAGCCAGAACCTCGAGCATAGGACAGGGAGGTTCACGGGGAGACTTGAAACAAAACAGGCATAGGAATGGATGGAACCAGTGTCAAGAAATGAAAATCAGAAAGTTTAACACAGCAGGTATTGAGGAGAAAGACATGGTGAGCATTGTGAGCAATCAGATGAGAATGAGTAACAGCTAAGGGAGAATAATAGACACTGAAGGTGTAATTTAGGGGTAAGAAATCTCCCAGGTTTGTAAAGAGGAGCAGAGTAAGGTTCATTTACTGATGCCACAAAATCCAATTTGCTTCCTCAAACAACCTCTGGCTAAAATGCAGATGTTGACTTTTAGTCATCTAAGTCAGTTTTTCTTGTGCAATTTTGTTATTTGCTAAACAAATCTCTTAACCATTAAGTTTTATACAGAATAATATTTTTTGTTAAACACATTTTAATTATTCTATCAACAGAGCAATACAACACAATACTGTTGCCAGGCTCAGCCATGTCATAAGCACCCATAGGAAAAGAGACAATTACAGCAACTATCGATTGTGTAGATAATGGTAACAAAAAGAGAAGAAAATAGATTCAGCAGTTATATGTGAGTTACGAGTGTGAATATATTAATTCTGTCTCTCATGGCAAAATAAGAGATAACATTTTTTAATAAATACATAAAAATGTATTGCACCTAAGCACATTCCCATATCATTACCAATATATTACCTATTTGACCAACATCAGATCAGTTCTCACATATATATGTCCAGTTGAGTATATCCTCTCCTGATGTAAAGATTTAAGCACATAAATTCCATTAGGGATTGACACAAATTATGCAAGTCTTAATCATTCATGTCAATGATAATATGTGTATCAAAGTCTGCCAGTTGCATGTCATATCTAATCTGTCTCAAATCTATCAAAAAGATTGTCTGAAGAGGGAATTTATATCCTTCACAGCGAAGCATTTTCCTAATTTTACTGCACAATTTAAATGAGAAAGAAAATTGTGTATATTATGATAATAAATTCATTTTCCGATGTACCATATTGATGCTTCTATTTAATTTGAATGATAGAAGAAGTTAGTCACAAGCAGAAACATGACATAACTTAGAAAACACACTAAAAAAAAGAAACAAAATAAAGAAAACTAACAGATGAGATCTAAGACTTTACAGGCAAATGACTTTGGAAAACAAGTTTAGATAATAGTTGAAGAATCTAACTTACTATCAAGAGTTTCTCAACCTCGATCTGGTTTAAGGTTAATGGTCTGACACAAGTAAACAACCTTATCAAAATAATATGAGCACCCTTACTTTGGCCCGGATCCTACTGCATCATCTCTCATTTGATGGGACTCAGATGCCTATCTCCCAGCTCAGATGACAAAAGAAATTCTTGGCACAACAGCAGTGCTTAGGTGCTTGATGTTTGGTGGTTCCTCATTTTAAATTTGGAACCAAATTGTTATAGGGCAACTTTTAAACATGATACAGGATCTTGCCTTCAATGTGAAAGAAAAAGAGACGAGACTTGGCTTTAGAAAAAGTCATGTGGTTAATAAATACATCTTTAGCCCAACTGAATCACTGACAACATGATCAGGACTGGACATTTTAATTGAACTGGAGCTTCTTCATGCTGTGGCTCTGTTGCCAGCTTCCCTGCTCAAAAAGCTGCCCAGGTGGTGATCACCACAGTAAGAAGGACATTATAAAGTGTGTGCTATGTCACCTTAAACAGCACAAGGACAAATCGGTTATATTAATTTTCAAAACCCTGTTTAATTAACAGAGAGAGAAACAATTCAATAAACTGTCTCTCTGGCTGGAAGCACAATAATAAAATCCTTAGAATCCATCTCAACCAGATGAAAACATATAAACAATTAAATTAAACAATTGGACTTAAAATATGAACAGATCACCTGCTGTGGCCTGAACACAGTCTCAAAACTTCCTCCTGGTCTGCATGGACCTAAATTGTGCAGACACACTTTTTTCTTCATCTTCCAATGCTTCAGTCCCTCTTTTTTCAAATATTTAATCAACAGCATTGTTGGCACTTTTGAAAAGACTTTGTACATTCAGCTGTTGAGTGAAGCTAACGAGGTCATGCATCAGAGAAAACAACTAATTAATATGCCAAGTCGCCACTATGTGGTTATGGGTGTGATTTGCAATCTCTCAAAATGACAGCTGGCCTTCATATTTTTTTCACCACCGTTTAAAAGAAAAACTGTCAAAAATAGAAAATATTCAGTTAACGATTGTAACTGAGCCATATTATTTTGTTGTTTGTCTAATCTTTTTACCAAGGTAATATAACCATGTAGTCAACAAACGGGGAAAATAAAGCATTTTAGTGTTTTTAGACTTTGAAGTGAAAAGAGCATAGACTTGAAATTACACATTAGTTACTTTATTAAAATACATTCAAAAACTGCAACAGGGCAAGTCCAGTTTGAACCATATACAATTTCCTCTTTATCATCATAACTGCTGTTTACTTGTATTGTTGTACCTATAATTTATTATGTATGTATTCCATACCTCTGGTCAGCTGAAATGTTTATGGCTTTCACCAGTGGTGAAAATTATATGTAGTCTACCAAGGCTTCATACGTACACGGGCATGTACAACTTATTATTGGAACAACATGGTGTGAAATTAGAATGCTAAGCAAATTAGTTTTATTTCTTTGATCACCAGAAATATTAAGAATCTTTGAGCTGTCTCTCTTGTGCGTGCATGCAGAATGATTAGCCCACAGCTGTTCTTTACCTTAAATACCCACAAACACGTTAGATGAGATTAATTGGCATTTAATTTGTTGATTGAAAAATGAGGCAGAAATATTTCAAACTTTACCATTTTTGTGAAACATTGTGTAAAATTAATTAAAGTTCAATCCCTTCTGATGCTCATTTTGAGATAAATAACAATTGATAACTTGTCAATAAATTGACTTCAAAAAGGTCCAAATGTGCTGCCATAGTCGAAATATAGTAAAACTAATTTGCATAATATAATAATTATAACGATAGACCCCAATTCCATAATAACAACCTATAGGTTTTTATGAGCAAGTCTCAACTAAACTGTGTAATCATTAACAGGCATTGCTTAAGCTTGGATTGCAGGAAACAACTACTCAGCCTCACTGTTATTTGTATTCAAAGTCCAAACGAGGCCACTCGTATCCCAGAGGCCGTAACTCAACCTAACTGTTGCTGCTGAGCAACTCTTGCCAGATTTATATCCACAATACAACAGAACCATATGGACCAAACAAAGTGGTACCTTTTTATGTTCCTTTGAGACTACAGGGACACACTATGGCTTGCTGGTCATAGAGTGGCACAAAATGGAAATTAGTTACACAGTTTTGTTGCAAGTAGGATGGTAACCTGTTGCTTGTTCTTTGGTATAATCTGATAAACTTTTCATGTTTTAGCTCAGCTAAGATTAACAAAAGTATTTCTGAATCTAAACAATGAGACAGAAAAGATGTGAGACGAGCTCTGACATTATTGAACAGCATAAACTCTGCACATATATGGAATGAATTCACATAAATTCTTAAAATACAAGAATTTATTAACAAAAATAAGTCAACTCAAAGTCAAACATATTTCAATCAACAAACTCTTTACTATGCTACAACAATCCAACTAAATTACCAAGCAGAATTAAAGAATAAGGAAGACTAATGGGCTATGTACAATATAAACAAGTTGATCAAAGATGATTGGAAATCATGACCGAAAAGAGTGATGCAAAACCATGCAATGTTTATGTTTGAGAACCAAAAAAAATTTGGAAGTGAAGTTTAGTTAGACTTGGAACTAACTTAGGCAATAATCAGCAACGTTTAGACAACCCTTCACAATGCAAGATCAGATAAAATACTATTTTAATAAAATAATGTTTTAAATAATGATCTGCTGAATAAAACCAACCTTCTGGATGACCATTTCTCAACGGTGTCTCATTAGCTGCCTTTATTTATTGAAATACTATTTGAAGAAATATTATTAAGGGAATGGTAAAACATTTAAGGACGTATTTTGGAAAAGAGCCAAATCTTTCTGGAGAAATGGGCTTAATGGTGTTTACTTAGTTATCAAATTTAGTAAAATGATGTTAGGGACACATTATTTACTGGATTGAAAACTAAACCTTTCTTGGTAAATATTATTTGGCAGCAGGCACTGTCCTTACCTGTTAGCAGTTAGCTAATAAAGAAGCTGCTATCAAACACATTCCTTTAAGATACCATGGTCAATAAAAGGGTTAAAATGCATAAGCGCGGGTGGCGCGTTTTGGCCGATCTTCTGTGTTTAAAATCACCCTTTAAATAAAGTTTGTCTTAACTTTAAAAACACACAGACAAAGAATACAAAACTGAATATGTGTGCTGCAGATATTCTGCTAGCACCAAGATAGCTGAGTTCAACACAAACAAAACCAAACTTCATAAAATGAAAAACATTTAGATAATTTCAATCTAAATCACATCTATATTATTCTGCTCTGCCCAAACCTAACCTCGTATGAACTGTGCTGAGGAAAAGCTGACGATGATGTTTGAAGAGAGCTCTGTGAACAAAGGGTTAGCTTCCAGCTAACCTCTGTAGCTCTGGCTGAAAGACGGCTCGGTCTGTCCGCTGACCACACCGCATGTTAACTGCTGTAATGCGGCTACTCGTTTGTCCTCCTCTCAGGCAAGAAAAACCGCTTCACTCGGCTTGTAGAGACAGCGTCTCTGCACGGACTTCTCTGGGGCACCGTTTGCTTCTGCAGGCCTCAGAGAGAAAGTCAAGCCAGGCGTGTACCTTATTTCCCGTTTTTATGAATGAATACTGGGTACACAAACAGTTATTCACTCATACTTAATTTGTGCAAATGATCGCAAGATCTTATGACACTCTTGGATCCAATTGAAGAGTTATGTCTTTTTGCCAGCAAAGAGACATTAGCGCGCTGTTCCCCTCCTATCCCGATGATCACCGGTGGAAGAGGTCGGCTTGTTGGAGAGGGGGTGCTCTTATTCAGACAGTGGCATCATGGGACGTCTGCTGCTACCCCCCCTTTCCTCAGTTGCTGGAAGTCAGTTAAATTCAATTTATTTTGAAAGTTCAGGAAACTCTGTACCTGAGTTTAATGTTGAAATCCATGGCTGCGTCCCAACACCTTGAACTCCTCTGTCATACCTACAGCACACCTAACCACTGTCTTACAGCTCTCATACATGTCCTGCACCACTCTAACATACTTGCTGATATAATTTCTTAACCAAAAATCATTACTTACGAATAGAAATCAGAGATTTCCTCTGGTGTTGTGATTATGGGCTCAAACCTCTTAATAATTACAATTAGTTATTTATCATTAATAACTGATAATGTCACTGTTTATTCACCCGCTTCACCAAAGGTGGGGGAACTTCGACCTTATTTTGACAGACAAATCACTACTGCATGAAATAAACACAAATGCTTCTCTTAATTATATATATGAAGATTTATTAAAGCCATATAATTCTGATATAGCACCATTCTGGTCCAAAAACCTCCACTTAACTAACAAGCACTGTTCTACATGAAGGGGATAAAAATGACTACCTAACAATAATAATAAAAGAAAATATATGTGCACTGAGTGTTAATGAAGATCAAACAAGCAGTTTTATGGACAAAATGTGCAATTTGGGTTAACTTGGAAAGAGAAGCCCTCCTGGTGTGCTGATGTCTCGATAACGGCGACGTTATAGGCGACTCTTAGGCACTAGCAGCTGATTGCCCCGAATCTCGAACAAGGAGTCGTAAAACTCTGAGACGGGAACTCAGTGGAAAACTCCAGTAATAAAACTGGAACAAAGGAGTGGTCAGGCGAGGCCCAGAGAGCAGTTGCTTTGAATGGAAAACTTTAAAAGTCCATCTTCTAACTGGGATCAGCCAGACAAAAACATGAACATGCACCTTGCACAGCAAATCAAAACAGCTCAGCATAAAACACTTCAATCAGTATTGCATGCAACAAGTTGATGCCTTGAATTAACTACTGGTGATTCTAAATCACCTTAACTATGCCTCATCCTGCCCGATACTTCTAAATGCACCTATCTAATTTAATATAGAAAAAGGAAAGAAATTACTTTGACGATGATTTCTTCTCTCCACCGGTTGAGGATGGGTCAGGTCTGAAGAAAAACGAGGCGGGGGGGGGATCACGCGTCCGTGATCAACTCAAAAGAAAAACGGTAAACTTCCCATCTGTCCAAAAGTATGGGGTTCCATTTGTGTCAAAATTAAGTACATGTAATATGTGCAGATGCTGTTGGTCTATGTTGTTGCTATGTGTCTTTGGTTGATGTCTATTGTCTTGATGTTTTTGCCACGTGTTGTTGCTGCATGGATATGTCTATGTTGCATATGTGTTTGATGCATATGTCTATGTTGCATATGTGTTTGATGCATATGTCTATGTTGCATATGTGTTTGATAAATATGTTGCACATAGGTGTTGCATATGTGTATGTCTGTAGCTGCTGCTGTGGTTATTACTCACTGCAATCTTGCCAATTCATTTCCAGTTAACTAGAGTACACCCTGCATTTGTTTTATGACGCTGTTGCCCCCTGTTGTTGGTTGATGTAGTTGTTTGCATGTCTGTAACTTCTCTGATTGGTCAATGTGATTGCTCTCTGCTGTTGTTCCATGCTGTTGGTTCATGTTGTTGGTCCTTGTCGTTGGTCAGTGTTGTTGTTGCCTGTTCCCCTCGTCATTAATAACTGTTGAAGTACGCTATGTCTGATCTATGTATTTAGATATTACAAAAATATTGGTTTTTCAATATCAGTGGTTTCAAAATCTTTATATTTTGCCCTCGCTATATTTACTTCAGGCATTAAATAGGCCAGCACAGCGAGAAGATGGCGTCCTGGCGCAAATAGCCTCGGGATAATGATGGAGGGTCATTTTATAGGCCTAAAACTTTTAAATAACACTATGGAGTTCAGTCTAGTTAATGTGTATAAATGTGTGCCCACATTAGCAGTACTCAGGAGTATAGATCGGGCTCAGTGAATCCAGCTCGGCCGGGCCCGCGGGTGTAAAAAGCCCGAACCGAGCTCGATCAGCAGACTTCAATTATGGGCACGAGCCCGAAGGAAACCCAGTGTGGATCAATATTTTATTGAAGTTATTACTGCTACTGGATGCAGTCAATCCGTGCGGTGCCCACCACCGACTGATAGTGGTGTAACCGAGCGTTCTTCAGAGTGCAGTGGTGCCCCACATGGACTGACTGACTGTAGCAGTAATACCTTTTATAAAATGTTTGTTTACGTCGGGTTTTATTCATTCCACAGCGAGCACTGGCCCAGGGCAGGTCCTGCCCAGACGTGCGTGTCGTGCAGGTCAGGGCAGAGCGGACAGATGTGCTATTTGTCCCTCTCTTTTCACAAAAGAGTAGACAACAACTAAAATACGAGTCCTCTATTTTATACTACGTTTAACCACATTTTGTACCCACTACAACTAAATAGACTAAGCTTTGAGCCTGATCTGACCCAACTGTCTTGCGTGACATCAAGGCACGACCCAACCAGGCTTAAAATCTAACTCCAGTATCTAGTGTCTGGACCACTGGATTGTTTAATCATAGTTCAACCAATTGAAAATTTATTCTGACACTAGGGGGCTTAATACGTCAATGCATGCTAACCTTTTTTTCCCCTTTTTTATAAAAGCCACTTATTTTAATATCGATTGAAAATACACTGTTATCCTTGGAAGACTAAGATTAAAAATGATGAAAATGCCACCTGTGTCTTTAATCAGAGGCTCTGGGTAGTCACTACAAAGTTTTGGGCTAAATCAGATCTGATTTCATACATTCAAATGTTTAAGTAGCATAAGGGCCAGGGGTCATGACAGGCACAAAGTAAATTTCCCCTTCACTTTGATTAATACAGTCAATGTGATATTTAGCTAAATATGACAGTGCATTTTAAATCCAAAATGTTCCTGTAAAACAAAACAGGCAAGATTTTATAGACAAAATTTAACTTTTGTATTATCAATGAAGAAGAAAAAGATGTAATAAATCTTCAGCCAAAGCACAGAAAAGGCAAACATCTTTACCACACATCAACACAAAGTTTATTGTGACATCCGGATTAACCCACAGTGGGAAGTAACTACCTTAAATCAGATAAAACTTTTGGATACATCCCAAAAAAAAAAAAAAGAAGAAAATCTGCATTTTAATACTACTCCAATAGCTTAAATTACTTCAGAAGAAAAAGGGTACTGCTTATTGCTCACATTTCCAACCGTCTCATATTTTCATTGGAGGTTTGACAAAAGTAGCTTGTAATGTTTTAAAAATTGCTGTAATACTCTTCACCTAGAACACAGTGGAATGACCGTGTCTTTCAGTTGGTCTGGGAACATCTCGGGATCCCCCAGGAGGAGCTGGAGGAGGTGTCTGCGGAGAGGGACGTCTGGGCATCCTTGCTCAGACTGCTGCCTCCGCAACCCGACTCCGGATAAAGCGGAAGAAAATGGATGTATGAAGAATACTTTTGACAAAAATTAAGTCTACAGAGGTGAAAAGAATAGTCTTTTTTGATATATATAACAATGGGAAAAAAGCCAAAAAGCTCCTTGGCCTTACAATACATACATCCTATAAGACATTGTGTTATTTTCACTGTACGCACCATGTAACATCTGTCACCAGGGGCCATCTGCTGACCTCTGGCACTTACAACCACACCATGTTCAAAGGAAATTTGATCCGTTTTTTTTCCATCAAGAGGCTTCAACTGAACACACATTTGGAATGCACAATTATCAGTTAAGCTATTTGAGGTCAAAAGTGTACCCAGCAGCAAACTTCAATTTGCCTATTCACACCTTTTAATATATTCACAATATCAGAAAGTAACTAGAAAATGTCTGAAGAAATTTAGACGGGGCCTGCCTCTTGGTGCGTGCTTCTCCGACCAGAGCCACAGGTTCAGGGGCTGTTAGATTTAGCTTGCATCAGGTTTCAGGGTGGAAGGCAAAGACATCGACGTAGATCTGTTCTTGTTTCACTTGTATTGCTATTGCTTTGCAATTGTATTCCATGCCTCCTTGCATTGCCATGGCAGGTCCAAATAAATATACATAATAAACAATCAAGTTTAGATGTGGATAATAATAGGTGACTCTTTGCAATAGCATTGGAGTCAATGAAGCAAGCCCATTCACTCATCTCCCTCTATTGCTATGGCAAGCCCCAACTAAGGAATGTTGAGGCTTTAATTTTGTAAAGATCAGTAAATTTTATTTTGAAAGGATAAAGAAGACCAATTTCCATTAGAGTCCTAGTAGTAATGTGAAGACTAATGCTGCAATTATCACTGTGTGAAATTTGAATACTTTTATTGTGTAAAGTATGTCTAGGTCATCTTTTGAAAGTCCTACATGGTTGTCCTTTCAAGTCTGGGTTAGTTCCATTAGTTATATATACCTGCTGGCTATTCTAAAATCATTATGTATGCTATTATCAGCTTAACAATTACTAGTAACTCTGGAAGACTGAGGCTTTTATTTAGAAAGTTTCAGTAAGCCTCATTTTAAAAGAGCCAACATAGTCCCATTTTCAACACTTGATGGGCTCCGAAAATAGTTTGAAGCCCAGTCCTGCAATGATCTATAGTTTAAAATGTAAAGGCTTTTATTTATATATATACACACACACACACACACACACATATATATATATATATATATATATATATATATATATATGTGTGTGTGTGTGCCCTGGGCCAGTGCTCGCTGTGGAATGAATAAAACTCGACGTGAACAAACATTTTATTAAAGGTATTACTGACACCACTGCACTGAAGGAACGCTCGGTTACACCGCTATCAGTCGGTGGTGGGCACCACACGGACTGACTGCATCCAGTAGCAGTAATAATTTTAATGAAATATTGATCCACACTGGGTTTCTTTCAGGCTCGCGCCCATAATTAAAGTCCGCTGATCGAGCTTGGTTCAGGCTTTTTACGCCCGCGGGCCCGGCCCAGGTCGGGTCGAGCTGGATTCACTGAGCCCGATCTATACTCCTGAGTACTGCTAATGTGGGCACACATTTATACACATTAACTAGACTGAACTCCATGGTGTTATTTAAAAGTTTTAGGCCTATAAAATGACCCTCCATCATTATCCCGAGGCCATTTGCGCCAGAACGCCATCTTCTCGCTGTGCTGCCCTATTTAATGCCTGAAGTAAATATAGCGAGGGCAAAATATAAAGATCTTGAAACCACTGATATTGAAAAACCGATATTTTTGTAATATCTAAATACATACATCAGACATGGCGTACTTCAACAGTTATTAATGACGAGGGGAACAGGCAACAACAACACTGACCAACACCAAGGACCAACGACATGAACCAACAGCATGGACCAACAGCAGAGAGCAATGACATTGACCAATCGTGGACGTTACAGACGTGCAAACAACTACATCAACCAACAACAGGGGGCAACAGCGTCATAAAACAAAAGCAGGGTGTACTCGAATTAACTGGAAATGAATTGGCAAGATTGCAGTGAGTAATAACCACAGCAGCAGCTACAGACATACACATATGCAACACCATCATAGACATATGCATCAAACACATATGCAACATAGACATATACATCAAACACATATGCAACATAGACATATGCATCAAACACATATGCAAGATGGACATATGCAGCAAACACATATGCAATATAGGCATATCCATGCAGCAACAACACGTGGCAAAAACATCAAGACAATAGACATCAACCAAAGACACATAGTAACAATATAGGCCAACAGCATCTGCACATATTTCATGTACTTAATTTTGACACAAATGGAACCCCATACAAAGGGGGAAAATATGAAGAACTGTTAGTCGAGTGAATCACAGGGAGGAAAACTCATCTCCTTGGAAATAAAACCTCTGTGGGTTTCCACCAGCGCCGGGTGTCGGCATGGTGTTCGATCGGTATATGAATCTTTTGACCTTCTTGTATCAGACAGATTTCTAGCTTTCCACCTCTTCCAGGAATGGCCGTGTGGAGCAAAAGTTTGCCTGCGAGCTTTTGTCTCTCCAGATATGCGCCTCTGTTGCGCCATCCCATGAGATACGCTGAAAATGGCAACAAAAGTTTATTTTCCGCTGGTTTTATAATCCCAGAGCTGCGACATCTGTTGAGCTGGGCATGTTGAACTGCCCGACCAAAATGGATGATTCCAACAAAACCATACTGCTGCTCACAGATGCTCACTTCTGACTTCAGTCTAGTTTCCACTGCTCTTTAACATAACTTCATTGTAAGACTCATTAACTTTATTCCTCTGTAGCTGAACATTGGTACCAGCACACTTCTCCTCCATTCCTCAGGCATCTTCTTGCTCTCTAAGATCTCCTTGAACAGTCGAGTCAAAAACTCTCCATATCTCTCTATCATCAGGACCAGCTGCCTTTCCACTCTTCATCCTTTTCAATACCTTCCTAACTGATTTTTGCTTCTTCCTGATCACTTCTTCTGCTCGCTCATTTTCCTCATTCATTAACTGTTCAAAGTACCTGCTGGTACAATTTCATCTCAATCCCTAATCCCTCCAATCATCCACCTTTCCCTCCTTACTTTCCAACTTATCATCCAAGTCACTGTATGCCCTTTGCTCGGTCATAGCTAACTCTACCTGGACTTTACACCCTTTTATTTATATATAAATGGGTGTTCTCATATATACACACTTGTATATACAACCTCAGTTTCAATGTAGTTGGGATATTGTGTAAGACGCAACTTAAAAACAGAAAAAACAGAATACAATCATTTGCAAATTCATTTCATTTTCTATGCAATTGAATACATTACAAAGACACAATATTTGTTTCCAAAAACAGTTTGAAATGAGGACCACAGCATCCTTTTCCATTTTACGTCAGTCCATCTCAGATGAGCTCAGGCCCAGAGAAGAATGTGGCGTTTCTAGGTGTTATGGCTTTCACTTTGCAATGTAAAGTTTTAACTTGCACTTGTAGATGTAGTGATGAACTGTGTAAACTGGCAGTGGTTTTCTGAAGTGTTTCTGGGCCCACGTGGTAATATCCTTTAAAGAATGATGTCTGGGGACTAACGGGGATTAAATGTTGGTTTTCAGTCTTGCTGCTTACATACAGAGATTTTTCCACATTCTCTAAATATTTTGATCATATTATAGACTGTAGATGATGAAAGACCTAAATTCCTTGCATTTGTACTTTGAAAAACGTTGTTCTTAAACTGTTGGACTATTTGCTCATGCAGTTGTTCACAAAGTTATGAACCTTGCCCCTTCCTTGCTTGTGAATGTCTAAGCCTTTCTTGGATGCTCCTTTTTTACCCAATCATGACATCACCTGTTTTCAATTAACCCGTTCACCTGTGGAATGTCCCAAACAGGTGTTTCTGAGCATTCCTACAAGTCTTTTGTTGCCCATTTCCCAGCTTTTTTAGAACGTGTTGTGAGCATCAAATATAAAATGAGTAAATATTTGCAAAAACAATATCAGTTTGAACTAGAATTCTAGAATTGCGCTGCTCAAGGCGGCAACAGATTGGAATAGCTCTGTTACTTTTGATTCTGATTGATTCTTTTTTGGGAACTCATCCTCTTGTGGTGGATACATTTGATTATTTTTGGACAACTGTCCTCTACGGTGTCGGATGCTGTGCAGCTTGGAAGATTTTTCCTAGTACTTTTCTACTTTTGGACATTTGTTATGATGCACTGCCATGGCAACGGGGTTGTTTCTTACAACCGGGAGCAGCTGATTAATATCTCAAAAGCTCAAATAATACTTCAACTACAACCCCAAATCTCTGATGAGTTGAAAAGGAGATGCCATGGATGCAGAGCAGGAGCTAAAAGGAGAGAAGTAGGAAGTTCAAACCATCTCTTCCGTCGATTATGATGGGCAATGTGAAATCATTGGGAGACAAGTTGGATGAACCCTACAAAGGACCCAGCCAGAGTACCAGGAATGCAGTATTATGTGTTTTACTGAGACATGGCTGCAGGATCATATCTCAGACTCCAGCGTCGCTCTGCTGGGCTTTTTAACCATACGAGCAGACAGAGATTTAAAGAGTAGCGGCAAATGTAAAGGAGGTTGGCAGTACCTGGCAGTACATGTGAACAACAGATGGTGTCATCCAGGACATGTGATTGTGAAGTGTCATCTCTGCAGTCCAGATACTGAACTGTGTCAGATGCTTGTCAGGATGACTAGCAGTCTTGGAGGTGGGACCCAAGAACAGTTGAAGAAAAAAGAGCAGGCTCCGAAAACATTTGGTTGAAAATGCTTTAATGTTTTTGATGCAGCAAAATAACCAAGTCACACCACCAAAAACAACCAAAATAAACTGAATTGCAAAACAAGATGTTTAACTGTGCTGTCTTTCACCAACAAATATAAATATACATGTAACAATGGCTTATTGTTACATCTCCTCCCCCCTTCACCCAAGAATACAGTACCTCAATTTTCAGGTAGGCCGGGAAAGACAGTCCGCCACCAGGTTTGCCTGTCCCGAACGATAGTAAATCGTGAAGTCATATGGTTGGAGTGATAGGTACCACCCTGTAAGATGAGTGTTTGAGTCTTTCATCGTTTTGAGCCATTGCAGAGCCCGATGGTCAGTTTCCAAGTGGAAGTGACGTCCTAACAGGTAGTACTTCAGGGAACCAATTGCCCACTTTATGGCTAAGCACTCTTTTTCTACAGTTGAGTACCGAGTCTCTTGATCCAGAAGTTTCCGGCTCAGGAAAAGTACTGGTTTTCTTTGTCCATTCACATCCTGCAGCAGCAGCTCCCAGGCCAACAGCTGAAGCATCAGTTTGAAGAATGAAGGAATGATTGAAAACAGGGGTGTGAAGAACAGACTTGCATGTTATGGGCATTTTCAGGTCTGTAAAGGCTCTGTCACAATCAGCTGTCCATTTCACCTTTACTGGTGCTGAAGCCTTTATGAGATTAGTTAGCACTGCTGCTCTATCATCAAAATGGGGAATACATTTACTGTACCAACCTACCAATCCTAGGAAGGCTCGAACCCTCTTTTTGGTTGTTGGAACAGGATAGGAGTGGATGGCATCCACCTTTCCAACCCGAGGCCTTACCACACCTTGGCCAACAATATGGCCCAGATACTCCACTTAATTTCTTGCCAAGGAGCATTTGCTTGGATTGATTGTCAGGCCAGCTTTTTTTATTAACTGAAGAATCTGTTGAAGGTGAATAACATGGTCCTCCGAAGACTGGCTAAAGATTACCACATCATCCAAATATGCAGCAGCAAATTGTGGCACATCTCTAAGTATTTGGTCCATCAGTCTCTGAAATGTCGCTGGTGCCCCCTGCAGACCAAACGGCATCACCTTGAACTGATAGAGGCCAAATGGCGTTGTAAAAGCTGTCAGTTATTTTGTTTCTTGTGCCAAGGCAAGTTGCCAATATCCTTTGCTCAAGTCAAGAGTGCTGATGAACTTTGAATTGCCAACCTTCTCTAACAACTCATCTATTCATGGCATTGGATATGACTGACACTTTGACATCGAGTTGAGATATCTAAAATCAATACAGAATCTTAGTGAACCATCTTTTTTTGGAACCAAAACAATCACTTGTGGATGGCTCAATTATGTTCAGCTGCAACATCAGCTCAATCTCCTGTTTGAGTTTAGGCAGCAGACGTTCAGGGATCCGATAAGACCTTCGGCGAGGTGTCGCACCATCTTTCAGGTGAACTTTATGCTTAACCAAAGTGGTGAAACCTGGTGTGTCTGTGAAGAGGTCTGGGTCAAGCAATGAGTGGATCTCTCCCTGCTGACCTGGCTGAAGATGTGACAGATCCACTGTCATGGATTTCAGGACTTGTCCTGGGAACTCCTGTTCCCTATCCTCCTCTTCTGCTTCACAAATGAAGAGATGTGGCTGGGGTGAATCCTGTTTCAATAGCTGGGACTGATTTGATGAAGGACACTGAAACGCTTTCAAAGTTCACATGAAAGCATTGATGTTTCTTCTGCTTGTGTGGTGTGTGGAGTTCATAGGTGACCTTTCTCAAACATCTAGTGATCTTGTAAGGGCCTTGCCATTTGGTCAACAGCTTGCTGTCACTGGTAGGTAGAATTTTCAACACCTTCTGTCCAACCTGAGAAGTTCTCTCTCTGGCCTATTTGTCATACCAGAGCTTCCGATTAGCTTGCGCAGTCCTCATATGCTCCTGGGCCAATGTCGTCATCTGCTCCATTCTGTCTCTCATCTTAAGGACATAGGCAACCACATTGTCCTGTTGAGATGTTGGTGTCTCCCAGTGATCTCTCAGAAGATCCAGTGGTCCCCGGACTTGGCGACCATAAAGAAGTTCGAAAGGAGAGAATCCCGTAGAAGCCTGTGGCACCTCTCGGTATGCGAACAGAAGATATGGCAACCACTGGTCCCAGTCAGAGCCTGTTTGGGAGACAAACTTCCACAGCATGTTTTTCAGAGTCTGATTGAATCTCTCCACCAGTCCGTCCATCTGAGGATGATATGGGGTGGATCTAATACCCTTCACACCTAGCAACCCATAAACCTGCTGGAGCAGTTTTGATAAAAGGTTTGTACCACAGTCAGTCAGGACTTCTCTGGGTATGCCTACCCTTGAAAACAGCTGGATCAGACAGTTAGCCACATTTCTGGCAGTGATGGATCTAAGGGGAAAAGCCTCAGGGTAACTGGTAGCATAATCACAGATAACCAAGATATATATGTTGCCAGATGAGCTTTTCTCAAGAGGCCCTACTATATCCATTCCGATTCTGTCAAATGGAGTCACAATGAGGGGCAGTAGCTGAAGGTGGGCTCGTGGCACCCCACTTGGTGATGTCAACTGGCAAATCTCACATGTAGCACAAAACTCTTTCAGCTGTGTGTACATACCAGGCCAAACAAACTTGTTCCTTATTCTACTAAGTGATTTCTGGAATGCTACATGACCTGCCCAAGGGACAGAATGACCAAGCTCCATGAACTTCTGTGTTAAACACTGCGGTAATGCTAAAGCCTCAACCATGCCTTGTCGTTGGTAGAGAAGGACCTTTCTTACTATGTATGTAGTATCTGCTAGACTGTCTGCTTTGCCTAATTTGTCACCCTCCACCTCTGAAACTTTATCAAACCAAAATTTTAGCTTGTGGGCTTGCACGGTTCTGTAATAAATTCACACTGCTTCTTTGATGAAGCTAAAATTCAATTCACTTCAAAAATACTTTATTAATCCCAAAGGGAAATTAAATGTTGTTGTAGCTCATTATGAGGGTTTCCTCAAAGAGCCGTTGTAGATGCTGATGGCTGTGGGCAGGAAGGATCTCCTGTAGCGCTCTGTCTTACAGCAGATATGAAGAAGCCTCTGACTGAAGACACTCTGTTGTTGTAGGACAGTCTCATGAAGAGGATGCTCAGGGTTCTCCATAATGTTCTTCATTTTATGAAGAATCCATCTTTCCACAAAACCTTGTCCCTCCTCTTTTGTGCTCTGGTCTTACGCAGCCTTACAGGACCTACTTCTAGCTCTGCATGGTAAAAAGGCAACTCTTCAAGAATATCCTTAGCTTTCTGAGCTCTGGTGATAGCCACATTACAAGAAGGATAACAATTTCCATTAACTGCCTCTCCACCCCTTGAACCGGTGATCTGAAACTGCTCTGCCCATCCAACCGTGACTCATCTTGTGCTTGTTGAATGAGATCAAAAATAATTGGAATGTCACTGCCCAAAATAACAGCATAAGGGAGCTTAGCCACCAAAGCTACCGACATGAGATAAGTTTGACCATCAACTGTTAGGTAAACCTCAGCTGTGGGGTGTGCCTTCTCATCACCACGAACACAGCAAATGTTAGCTGAAGCTTCAGTCCAAAGGTCTCTTGGCACAATACTGGAATGAACCACAGACTTCAAACAACCCGAATCTAACAGGGCCTCCTCACGCTGACCGTTGATTAAGACAGGGACTGTTAAAACCTATTTCTGATGTGCAAGAAGGTGAGAGGATTGAGGAACTGTATACAGGAGAGAGGGTGTAGTCTGTCTAGTTAAAGGACATGTATACTGGGTGTGAGCTAGTCCATTACAGAGATAACAGCGAATGTCTGGTCTGGATTTGGAAAAGGATTGCCTATTGTTATGTGATTTTGAAGTACTAGGCTTAGAAAAAAGGTTGTCTGAAATTGCCATGGGACCTACTTTGAATTTGTCCACCCCCATCACCCCCATAGGACTTACTGTGGCCAGTGAAGCCACTGTCACGGTAGAAGGCAGATCTCCGGCTTCCACTCCTGGCTGACAGGAACACCTCCACATGATGAGCAGCATCCTCGGCAGACTTGGAGTCTCTTTCACGGATCCAAACCTCCATCTCTGGGTTCATCATTCTCAGGAACTGTTCCAGAACCAGAAGTTCTGAGATGACCCTCACCGTCGAAGTGTCAGGTTTCACCCATTTGTTGAAGAGGTCTTTTAGTCTCACATACAGTTCACGTGGGGTTTCCCCAGGATTAATATCCAGTGCACGAAACTGTTTCCTGTATGTATCACTTGTGATTTCATACTTAGCAAGAATCACCTCTTTGACCTTCTCATAATTGGCTGAATCATCAAAGTCCATGAGAACATACGCACTTCTTGCTTTGCTGGGGAATGAGCTGAATTGCCCACTCATCATTTGGCCAACCACAAACTGTGGCTATTCTTTCAAAAGTCATTAAATATTGTTCAATGTCATCATCTAGTGAGAGTGGCAGGATCTTTTGCCGTTTGGGTAGCTTTAGCACCCTTGGTGTGGGTGGCTCCGCTGGTTGGTCATGTGCAACTACTTGATGATCACAATTATCAGGACTGTCCTCTTCATCATCATCATCATTGTCATCATCAACTTGTGACCCAGTTCGTCTTTCAAGGTCATCTTTCAGTTCTCTCATCTGAGCTTGAATGTGCTGAAATTGATGCTTCAGATTCTTCAACATTTGTTCTTGGCGTGTCAACTCCTTTTCCACCTGCTGATCTCTGGAAGCTTGGGAGTGGATAAAAGACCTCACCAGACTGGTTAATTCCACCAGTTTATCAAGATTGCTGGCTTCTGCTGCTGCTCCCTGCTCGTCATCTGAAGGAACTGGCTCACCACCATCTGTTCCTCTTGGTGCCCCACCTGTTTGCTACCTCGTGTCGTCATTTTCCATGTAGTTTCAACCCGTAACTCCTGACACCACTTGTCACATGTTTGTCAGGAGGACTAGCGGTCTTGGAGGTGGGATCCAAGAACGGTTGAAAAAAAAAGAGCAGGCTCCGAAAAAATTTGGTTGAAACTGCTTTAATCTTTTTGATGCAGCAAAGTAACCAAGCCAGACCAACAACAACCAAAATAAACTGAATTGCAAAACAAGATGTTTAACTGTGTTGTCTTTCACCAACAAATATAAATATACATGTAACAATGGCTCATTGTTACAAACTGTTAGCAGTAAGTTTTCATCCATATTATTTACCAGGAGAGTTCACAAGTGTTATTTTGGCAACAGTTTACGTTCCACCTTCTGTTGTTGCTGGCACTGTATGTGATGCCATCAGCTCAGTTGTTGCCAAGCTACAGACACAACACCCCAATGCATTTGTGACAATATCTGGTGATTTTAACCATGCTTCACTTTCTGCTACACTTCCAACATTTCAACAGTTTGTCAGCTGCTCTACCAGAGAAAACAAAACGTTGGATTTGTTTTATGCAATTGTCAAGGACTCATACATCTCTACAGCAAAACCTCCTCTTGGCAAATCAAATCACAATCTTGTTTTTCTCTGCTGAAAATATAAGCCCATTGTTCAGAGACAACCTGTAATAAAGAGGACTGTGAGAAAATGGTCACAGGAAGCTGAAGAAGCCATGCAAGGTTGCTTTGAGGCTACAGACTGGGACACATTGTGCCAGCCACATGGAGAGGACATCAATGCCATGACTGAGTTTGTAACTGACTATATAAACCTCTGTGTGGCTAACATCTTCCCCACCAGAACCGTGAGATGCTTCCCCAATAACAAACCTTGGATCACCAGTGACCTGAAGGACCTGCTTAACAAGAAAAAAAGAGCCTTCAGAAAGGGAGAGAGAGAATTGTTGAGGAGTATACAGAAGCAACTTAAAGTCAAGATAAGGGACAGCAAGGAGGTGTACAAGCAGAAGCCGGAGAGTAAGCTCCAGCAAAACAATATCAGAGATGTGTGGTCAGGGATGAAGAAGATCACAGGCTTCAACCAGAAGGATGATCAGACCAATGGATGTCTGGACAGAGCCAATGACCTGAACACATTCTTCAATAGGTTCAGTTCAGAAACCAGCTCAGCATCCTCCTCTCCTGCTCATAGCTAAACAGACACCCCACCCTCCTTTGACCCACAGGACCTACATCTGTCCAGCAACACCTCAAATGTTTTATCTTCCACCTCAGCCCTATACCCTTCTGCTTCTATATGCTTGCCTTCAACCATATCGAAAGATACTGATGCTTCCTTTGCCTCCCCCTTCCACCTGTGTGTCTCAAGAAGTCAGGTGAAGATGCAACTGGAGAGACTGAATGGGAATAAGGCTGCAGGTCCAGATTGTGTCAGCCCTAGAGTCCTGAAGGGCTGTGCAAAGCAGCTCTGTGGGACTCTGCAGCACCTCTTCAATCTTAGCCTGGCCCAGAAGAAGGTTCCAGTGTTGTGGAAGACCTACTGTCTTGTTCCAGTACCAAATAAACTCACCCATCAGTCCTCAATGACTACAGACCTGTTGCCCTGACATCCCACATCATGAAGGTCCTAGAGAGACTCCTGTTGGCCCACCTGAGTAAGCAAACAATAAACGATCAGGACACCCCTTTAGTTTGCTTATCGCTGTGGAGTTGGAGTTGAAGATGCCATCATACACCTGCTTCAACAAACCCACTGTCATATGGACAAAGCCAGCAGCACCGTTCTTTGATTTCTCCAGTGCATTCAACACAATCCAACCTGATTTTCTTTGTCAGAAACTCCGGAAGACTCAGGTGGAGGCCTCAACAATCTCCTGGATCAAAGACTACCTGACAAACAGACCACAGTTTGTGAGACTGAAGGGTTGTGTGTCTAACCAGGTAGTCAGCAGCACAGGAGCACCACAGGGGACTGTACACTCACCATTCCTCTTCACTCTGTAGATCTCAGACTTCCAGTACAAGACAGACTCCTGTCACCTGTTGAAATACTGATGATTCTGCAGTTGTGAGGTGGATCAGAGATGGACAAGAAGCTGAGTACAGGAAGGTGGTGGACCGCTTTGTGGCATGGAGTGAAAACAATCATCTCATCTTGAACGGGACTAAAACAAAGGAGATGAATTAAGATTTTAAGAGAAACAGGAATAAGACAAAAACTATTTCCATCATGGGAGAAGAGGTGGAGGTGGTGAAGGGGTATAAATACCTAGCTGTAAAGGACTCATATCATGCCGTTACCAGGGCTGCTCTGGGTTTTTCGGATCATTATCTAATCCACCTCATCCCAACCTACAGACAGAGACTAAGAGATTCAAAAACCCAAGGTTCACACTGTTAAGAAGTGGACTGAGGAATCAAAGCAGATGCTACAGGCCTGCTTTGAATGCACAGACTGGACTGTTTTTGAAACCTCAGCCACTGACTTAAACCAACTAACTGATGTGGTGGCATCATACATCAGTTTCTGTGAGGACATGTGTGTGCAGACCAAGACCTTCTGCACTTTTGGGAACAATAAGCCATGGTTTACTCCACACCTCAGGAATCTGCGCAGGGAAAAGGAAGAAGCTCAAAGCAGTGGAGATTGGGCGCGGTACAGGCAGGCCAGGAACAAACTAACAAAAGAGATAAAAGCGGCTAAGAGAAGCTACAGTGAGAAGCTTAGGAACAGCCTTTCTACTGGTGACACTTCGGCTGTAAGGACCGGTCTAAGAAATCTGACTGCCTACAAGAGCCCCTCCACCCATCCTGAACAGAGTCGTCTCCTGGCCAACCGTCTGAATGGCTTCTACTGCAGACATGACAAGAAGCCATTCACACCTCAAATCATCCCCTCTACATCCCATTCAGGAACAAATTCCTCCCATAAAGCAACCAACCCCCCACCATCAGATCCTCTGCCTGCAGTAAAGATCTCCGAGGAAGAGGTAAACAGGCTCTTTCAGCGCATGAAAACAAAGAAAGCTGGAGGACGTGATAACGTCTCCCCATCATGCCTGAAAGCCTGCGCACATCAACTCGCTCCGATCTTCACAAGGATCTTTAACAAGTCACTGGAGAAATGTGAGGTCCCCTCCTGCCTCAAACGATCCACCATCGTAGGATTAAATGACTACAGGCCTGTAGCTCTGACGTCTGTGATCATGAAATCCTTTGAGCGGCTGGTGTTGAAGCACCTGAAAGACATCACAGGCCCCCTGCTGGACCCCTGCAATTTGCTTACCGAGCAAACAGGTCGGCATATGATGCTGTTAAGTTAGGTCTACACTTCATCCTGCAACACCTCGACCACCCAGGGACGTACGCCAGGATCCTGTTTGTAGACTTCAGCTCGGCCTTCAACACTATCATACCAGACATCCTCCACCAGAATCTCACACAGCTCAACGTACCAGCCTCTACCTGTCAGTGGATCAACAGCTTCCTGACAGACCGACAGCAGCAGGTGAGACTGGGGAGCATCTTCTCCCGATCCAGATCAATAAGTACTGGTCCCCCCCAGGGGTGTGTTCTATCCCCACTCCTCTTCTCTCTGTACACAAATGACTGCACCTCATCGGACTCGTCCGTGAAACTCCTTAAGTTTGCAGACGACACCACTGTCATTGGACTGATCCAGGACGGTGATGAGTCTGCATACAGACAGCAGGTGGATCGGCTGGTACACTGGTGCGGTCAGAACTACCTTGAACTGAACCCACTCAAGACTGTGGAAATGGTGGTGGACTTTCGGAGAACACCACCCCCATACACCCCCCTCACCATCCTCAACAACACTGTATCGGCCGTGGACCACTTCAGATTCCTTGGAACCACCATCTCTGAGGACCTGAGATGGTCTTCACACATAGATACTGTTCGAAAGAAGGCCCAGCAGAGACTGTACTCCCTGAGGCAACTCAAGAAGTTCAACCTTCCACAGGAGCTGTTGGTCATCTTCTACACTGCCATCATTCAGTCTGTCCTGTCTTCATCCATCTCAGTGTGGTTTGGCTCATCCACAAAACAGGACATGTCCAGACTGCAACAAATAATCAGGACTGCAGAGAGAATAATCAGAGCTGTTCTTCCCTCCATCCAGGACTTATACAGGTCTAGGGTCAAGAAAAGAGCTGCCAAAATCTCTGCTGACCCCACACACCCTGCACATAAACTGTTTAGAGTTTTACCTTTAGGCTGCCGCTACAGAGCACTGTTTACTAAAACCAGCCGCCACAGAGACAGTTTCTTCCCCCAGGCTGTTTCTCTGATGAACATTCAATAGAGTAGAGAACAACAGCATACAGATGTTGCAAATGCACCTTTTTTATTAGATATGTGTACAGGTCCTTCTCAAAATATTAGCATATTGTGATAAAGTTAATTATTTTCCATAATGTCATGATGAAAATTTAACATTCATATATTTTAGATTCATTGCACACTAACTGAAATATTTCAGGTCTTTTATTGTCTTAATACGGATGATTTTGGCATACAGCTCATGAAAACCCAAAATTCCTATCTCACAAAATTAGCATATTTCATCCGACCAATAAAAGAAAAGTGTTTTTAATACAAAAAACGTCAACCTTCAAATAATCATGTACAGTTATGCACTCAATACTTGGTCGGGAATCCTTTTGCAGAAATGACTGCTTCAATGCGGCGTGGCATGGAGGCAATCAGCCTATGGCACTGCTGGGGTCTTATGGAGGCCCAGGATGCTTCGATAGCGGCCTTTAGCTCATCCAGAGTGTTGGGTCTTGAGTCTCTCAATGTTCTCTTCACAATATCCCACAGATTCTCTATGGGGTTCAGGTCAGGAGAGTTGGCAGGCCAATTGAGCACAGTGATACCATGGTCAGTAAACCATTTACCAGTGGTTTTGGCACTGTGAGCAGGTGCCAGGTCGTGCTGAAAAATGAAATCTTCATTTCCATATCTTCATCTCCATAAAGCTTTTCAGCAGATGGAAGCATGAAGTGCTCCAAAATCTCCTGATAGCTAGCTGCATTGACCCTGCCCTTGATAAAACACAGTGGACCAACACCAGCAGCTGACACGGCACCCCAGACCATCACTGACTGTGGGTACTTGACACTGGACCTCTGGCATTTTGGCATTTCCTTCTCCCCAGTCTTCCTCCAGACTCTGGCACCTTGATTTCCGAATGACATGCAGAATTTGCTTTCATCCGAAAAAAGTACTTTGGACCACTGAGCAACAGTCCAGTGCTGCTTCTCTGTAGCCCAGGTCTGGGGAATGCGGCACCTGTAGCCCATTTCCTGCACACGCCTGTGCACGGTGGCTCTGGATGTTTCTACTCCACACTCAGTCCACTGCTTCCGCAGGTCCCCCAAGGTCTGGAATCGGCCCTTCTCCACAATCTTCCTCAGGGTCCGGTCACCTCTTCTCATTGTGCAGCGTTTTCTGCCACACTTTTTCCTTCCCACAGACTTCCAACTGAGGTGCCTTGATACAGCACTCTGGGAACAGCCTATTCGTTCAGAAATTTCTTTCTGTCTTACCCTCTTTGCTTGAGGGTGTCAATAGTGGCCTTCTGGACAGCAGTCAGGTCGGCAGTCTTACCCATGATTGGGGTTTTGAGTGATGAACCAGGCTGGGAGTTTTAAAGGCCTCAGGAATCTTTTGCAGGTGTTTAGAGTTAACTCGTTGATTCAGATGATTAGGTTCATAGCTCGTTTAGAGACCCTTTTAATGATATGCTAATTTTGTGAGATAGGAATTTTGGGTTTTCATGAGCTGTGTGCCACAATCATCCGTATTAAGACAATAAAAGACCTGAAATATTTCAGTTAGTGTGCAATGAATCTAAAATATATGAATGTTAAATTTTCATCATGACATTATGGAAAATAATGAACTTTTTCACAATATGCTAATATTTTGAGAAGGACCTGTATATTGTATATTGTAAATTGTGAATTTGTATATTCTGTAATGCAGAATATTGCATTGTACATTGTATATTGTACGTTGTAAATTGTAAATTGGTATATTTTGTAATGCAAAAACAGAACTAAAGAGCAAAGTGTACCGGAGGTAAATTCCTTGTTTGTATGTACGAACTTGGCAATAAAGCTGATTCTGATTCTGATTCTGTTCACCTGGACAACAGACTGGAGTGGAGATGCAACTGTGAAGCCATCTACAAGAAGGGACAGAGCTGACTGTACTTCTTGAGGAAGCTTAGGTCCTTTGGTGTTTGCAGCAAGATGCTGCATATCTCCTATAAATCTGTTGTGGAGAGTGTGATCTCTTCTCCAAATTTCTGCGGGGGAAGCAGTATGAGAGCCAGGGACTTAAATAGCTCAACAAGCTGATAAAGAAGGCTGATTCTGTTCTGGGGACTCCTGGAACCTCTGGAGATCATTGTACAAAGAAGCATTCTTCATAAAATTAAGAACATTATGGAGAACCCTGAGCATCCTCTTCATGAGACTAACAACAGAGTGTCTTCAGTCAGACACGTCTTCAGATGTGCTGTAAGACAGAGCGGTACAAGAGAGCCTTCCTGCCCATAGCCATCAGCATCTACAACGGCTCTTTGAAGAAACCTACATAGTGAGCAACAACAACGTTTAATTTCCCTTTGGGATTAATAAAGTAATTTTGAATTGATTTGAATTTAATTGAACATTAAAGATTTTGTCATTGTAATGTATTCAATTTCATATATGTTGAACAGGATTTTCAAATCATTGTATTCTGGTTTTATTTATTTATGTTTTGTCCCCAGCTTCATTGGAATTGGGATAATATACAGGGGTTTGGCAATGAAACTGAAACACCTGGTTTTAGACGACAATAATTTTTTAGTATGGTGTAGGGCCTCCTTTTGCGGCCAATACAGCGTCAATTCATCTTGGGAATGACACATACAAGTCCTGGACAGTGGTCAGAGGGATTGTAAGCCATTCTTCTTGCAGGATTGTGGCCAGGTCACTACGTGATACTGGTGGAGGAAAACATTTCCTGACTCGCTCCTCCAAAACACCCTAAAGTGGCTCAATAATATTTAGATCTGGTGACTGTGCAGGCCATGCAAGATGTTCAACTTCACTTTCATGTTCATCAAACCAATCTTTCACCAGTCTTGCTGTGTGTATTGGTGCGTTGTCATCACCGCCTTCAGGCAGCACCGCCTTCAGGATACAATGTTTGAACCATTGGATGCACATGGTCCTCAAGAATGGTTCAGTAGTCCTTGGCAGTGACACGCCCATCTAGCACAAGTATTAGGCCAAGGGAATGCCATGAAATGGCAGCCCAAACCATCACTGATCCACCCCCATGCTTCACTCTGGGCATGCAACAGTCTGGGTGGTATGCTTCTTTGGGGCTTCTCCACACCGTAACTCTCTCGGATGTGGGGAAAACAGTAAAGGTGGACTCATCAGAGAACAATTCACGTTTCACATTGTCCACAGCCCAAGATTTGCGCTCCTTGCACCATTGAAACTGACGTTTGGCATTGGCATGATTGATCAAAGGTTTGGCTATAGCAGCCCGGCCGTGTATATTGACTCTGGAGCTCCCGACGGACAGTTATAGTGAAAACAGGAGAGTTGAGGTGCGCATTTAATTCTGTCGTGATTTGGGCAGCCGTGGTTTTATGTTTTTTGGATACATCTGGGTTAGCACCCGAACATCCCTTTCAGACAGCTTCCTCTTGCGTCCACAGTTAATCCTGTTGGATGTGGTTCATCCTTCTTGGTGGTAAGCTGACATTACCCTGGATACCGTGGCTCTTGATACATCACAAAGACTTGCTGTCTTGGTCACAGATGCGCCAGCAAGACGTGCACCAACAATTTGTCTTCTTTTGAACTCACCCATAATGTTGTGTGCATTTCAATATTTTGAGCAAAACTGTGCTCTTACCCTGTTAATTGAACCTTCACACTGCTCTTACTGGTGCAATGTGCATTCATTAAGACTGGCTACCAGGCCGGTCAAATTTAGCCATGAAACCTCCCACACTAGAATGACAGGAGTTCAGTTTCATTGTCCAACCCCTTTATATACAGTATATATATAAAAAAAAAATATATATATATATATATATATATATATCTTTGCTTTTGTGTTTTGGTTTTTTCTGGACTCTGAAATCGTGGGAACTGGTGCTGTTATGTACAAACAGAGGATCAGCCCCTCCCTCCAGTATGCCATTTTGTTGTAGGTTGAATTTCTAGCACGTGCACAAAGGCTGGGCTCAGCAGCTGAAGGCTGCACCATCAGTGCAGCTATAGGAGGAGCCTCCCTGCTCTGTGTCCCTCTTGAGGTTTGCTAAACCTGTTTTTTACATTTGTTGAACCCTCCCATCTTGTTGGTACTATATATATATCCCTGTCCAGTCCGTGCTTCAGGTGGCTGGGAAGCCCTCAAAGGCTCCAACACCCTGATTTGGGTCTGAATAATTTGGAGTTTAATCTGGAGTTCAATCTTGTCAGCTGACCTGTACTTAATTATACAATGAGTTTTTACATTATGCATCATGTTTATCATTGAGAAAAACAAACTAACGAATGCAACCCCAAAATAGCTTCAAACAGTCATAACAAAGAGATCATGCAAGGAGCAAAATTAGTTTACATACAATCATACAAATTTAAAGAGAGCAAATACTCTTGCAAGAATCAAACATTCTACAATGTAACATTTGCAACAATTGAATCCTTTAAAGGTTTTTATTCTTGGATATGTTCCTTGCTTTTCCCATCACTGAAATGACTTTTCTCTACTCTCTCTTAGTCTTTTTCTTTTACATTTACATCTTACATTTCTCTTACATTACTTTTTTTCTTTCTCTTTTTCTTTTACATCTTTTTTTATCCAAAGACTACTTTTAATGTTTTCTTAGTTTTTTTTCTGGCACATGTCGCAAGTGGCTCATTCAGGGCTCAACATAAAACTGCATTTCTTACGATAAATAGGGAAACCAGAGTGGATACCAAAACATTTATTCCTGACTAAGCACTAAAATCCACATGACGAGCTCTGACTCCAACATTTCCCATGAGGCTCCTTGCATACTGCTTACATACACAAGCCAGACAACTTTTCATCCACCCACAGCCAATTAGTGGTATTGTGGCTTCCAAACACTGCTTTGGAATCAGGTTCACAGCAAAAAAAAAAATGCAAACGCAGTGCTAAACATTTTTTGTAAAAGGTTCTTAATAATATTTGCAATGTTTCTTAGAAAAATGATGGGGCTGAAAGGCTTGTGTTCGCATAAATAAAGCACACATTTCAATGGATGCTTTATTTAAAGGCACTTTAGCTTCTGCAAAATCAATACAATGTTTTGTAGACAGGTAAACACTCATGTTGGGACCCACAGCCATGAGTCACAACAGGAAATGTGGTAAAGACTTTTGTGGAACTTTCAAAATAAATTGCATTAACCTACTTCTTGCTTTTAAAGTTAAGACAAACTTTATTCAAAGGGTGATTTTAAACACAGAAGATCGGCCATAACACGCCGTCCGTGCTCATGCATTTTAACCCTTTTATTAACGGTATTTTAAAGGTGTGTGTTTGATTCTTGTGCTACGCTATCAGCTTCCTTTCTTAGCTTTCACTGCTAACAAGCTACGAACACGGGCTAAATAATAGTAATAATAAATAATAGTCCCTAAACATTATTTTACTAAATCTGATAACTAAGTAAACACCATTAAGCCCTATTTCTCCAGAAAGATTTGGCTCTTTTCCAAAATATACCCTTAATAATATTTCTTCAAATATTATTTTAATAAATAAAGGCAGCTAATGAGACCCCGTTGAGAATTTGTCATCCAGAAGGTTGGTTTTATTCAGCAGATCTTTCTTAAAACATTATTTTATTAAAATAATACTTTATCTGATCTTGCATTGTGAATGGTTGTCTAAAGGTATGCTGATTATTGTCTAAGTTAGTTCCAAGACTAACTTCACGTCACTTCCAGATTCTTCAAGATAATCCTTGGTTCTCAAACATAGATAACATTGCATGGTAATGTTGCATCTCTCTTTCGATCATGGTTTTCAATCATCTTTAATCAACTTGTTTATATTATACGTTGCCCATGGGTCTTCGTTATTCTTTAATTCTGCTTGGTAGTTTAGTTGGATTGTTTTAGCATAGTAAAGAGTTTGTTGATTGAAATAGAGTTTTTGTTGTTCAGTAATGTCAGAGCTCATCTCACATCTTTCTATTTTGTCCTAATACCATCGCCTTACTGGGCTGGTATTCACAGGACAATCCTTAACAGACCGAAATATTATTTGATAAAATATCAAAATATTAATATTAAATAATATTCTCAGATTCATAATCACAACACTCATAACCACCCAATGACAGCTCAAATAACCACTGGCCCACTGACCCTGAATAGACTAAACAGGGTTTACAAAATGGAAAGAATATTGTCTGTTTGTGTGTGTGTGTGTGTGTGTGTGTGTGTGTTTGTGTTTATGTGCAAAGGGGATCAGGAGTTGCATTTTTATAAATTTTATCAATCTGTATTAATAATCTTTGCAGAGTAAACGACCTTTTTTAAACCTTTTCTACAAAATTACAAAAAAAAATATAAAATATTCATAAGGAGCTCTAACAAAAATGTGTAAATAATTTTCAGTTGTGGTCAAATTTTATTTAAAAACCTCAATGAAATGCATTTAGCAGGGATTATGAAATAAAGAACAGCGACCTTGGTTCTGGTTATAAAATACATCTAACACTTGTGATTATGAATATGAAAATATTATTTAATATTAATACTTTAATATTTTATTTAATAATATTTCAGTCTGTTAAGGGTTGTCCTGTGAATACCAGCCCAATAAGGCGGTGGTATTAGGGCATAATTGAAAGGGATGAGCCAAGCTTTGACATTATTGAACAACAAAACTCTGCACACAGAGAATGAATTCACACAATTTCTTAAAATAAAACAATTTATTAACAAAAACAAGTCAACTCAACGTCAAACAGATTTCAACCAACAAACTCTTTACTATGCTAAATCAACTCAACTAAACTACCAAGCAGAATGAAAGAATAAGGAAGACTAATGGGCTATGTACATTTTAAACAAGTTGGTCAAAGATGGTTCAAAACCATAACTGAAAGAGGGATGCAATATTATCATGCAATATTTATGTTTGAGAACCAAGGATTATCTTGAAGAGTCTGGAAATGAAGTCAAGTTAGTCTTGAAACTAACTTAAGCAATAATTGGTATACCTTCAGACAACCATTCACAATGCAAGATAAGATAAAACATTATTTTAATAAAATAATATTTTAAAGAATGATTTGCTGAATGAAACCAACCTTCTGGATGACCAATTGTCAATGGTGTTTATTTAGCTGCCTTTATTTATTGAAATAATATTTAAAAAAATAATATTTATGGAAATATTATTTTGAATAATGACCAAATCTTTCTGGATAAATGGGTTTTAATGGTGTTTACTTAGTTATCAAGTTTAGTACAATAATATTTAGGGAAATACTATTTCAAAGATTGAAAACTAACAACCTTTTTGGGTAAATGACCTTTAGCTGACTCTTAGTAGGCATGTCTGTGTTCTTAGCTGTTAGCGGTTGGAGCTAACAAAAGAAACTTGTAGCTTATCATCAGAATCAAACACATACCTTTAAAATATCACTAATAAAACGGTTGAAATGCATAAGAGTGGACAACACATTATGGCCGATCTTCTGTGTTTAAAATCACCCTTTAAATAGTTTGTCTTAACTTTAAAAGTTAAGTTTTCAACACAAACAAAACCAAATGTCATAAAATGAAAAATGTTTAGACTATTTAATTCTAAACCAATTCTCTCTGCCCAAAACACAACCTCTAATGTGGACCGTGCTGAGAACTATTAGGAGTATTAATATAGGATGTGATTTAAAATGTGAAGGGAGAGACCAAGAGGATTTTGAGTCAGAGAGAATTTTCTTCCTCAAGATGAAGATTGGCTTATCTGCCAGTCTATGTGCTTGGAGTTTTAACCTGACACACAACAGGTGATATAAGACAATATAAGGTAATATAACATTTACAAATGAAAAATACAAAAAGTACGACATCACAAACGGGGTTAATCCTTTTTTCTCACCACTGTAACTGTCCGAATGTCGCACTTATGCTCTTCCAACTTCCAAGAGATGAGATAAGATAAGATAAGAACTTTATTGATCCCACAGTAAATTGTTGTGCCAGGGTTTCAATACAAAAGAAAAAAGAAAAAGAAAATGCACAAGTTATCACACAATGTATAGAATAACATAATATACAATATGAAAATAAAAATAGCAGAGCACAAATAATAAATAATAAAATATATCACAGATAAGGTGCAGAGCAGATACAATGTTAATTGTTATCGTATTTGTGGAAAAAAAGGAATTCCCTCAAAATTAGGTTGTAAATTAACATTACGATAATTGAGTTTGTTAATTGATTCAGAATTGTCCAGGCCCGCATCTTAAAATCTTGATCGTATTAAAATTATTATTTTTTTGCTGATTGCAGATTGGTTGGTCATACTAAAAGTATATATGTAAATAACAACATTAATGCAGTTATAACTGTATGCTGCATCATGGTTACCAGTGCCTTCTCCTGCAGCATGATTCCCATTCTCTGAACCAGCACCCTTTTCTGCATCTAAAGAGCCAGTACCATCAGGATCATCACCAGAGCATCCTTTGTCAGACCATTTTTTTCTTAATCTTCATCACCTACCCCATTGTCCTCTTGAGAACTCTACACCTCTAGTATGCTTTCATTAGCATCCACAGGATCATCATTGATAGTCTTCCATTTTTTTTATTTTTGTTGCAGCCTTTATTTTATCATTTTTGATAGTAAGCAGACAGGAAATGGTGGAAAGAGTGGGGGAAGGGTGTGCAGAAAGGGTCTGCGGGGCCGGGATTCAATCTCACGACAGCCTGCGTCGGGGCCTAAGGCCTCCATACACGGGTCACACGCTTAAACCCCTACACCACCAGCACTGTGCCCATTGATAGTCTTCTTGTCCTTGTTCTCGGAAGACTCAAAAGCAAGTCTTCTCCTCAGTCTCCAGGGCTACAACCTCCATCATCAGAACCTTTTTCTTGTTCTCCTGCACACGTCACATTTTGGGTCATCTTTCAATCGCCATAATCATCCTCCATCTTCATCATCACCCTTATTTTAAGGTCATCTCATGAATCTCCAAAGCCCCAGTCAAACATTGACTCCTCAAAGCTGTAATTTCTTCATCAATCTTCAAAGTTCCAGCTCTTGAGATATACTCTACAGGTCCTGTTTCATTCATAATTGTCTGGAGCCCTGTCTCCACAACTCTCTGGAACCCTGGCCCCAGACCGCATCTTCTGTTTCCACATTTTCTAAGATGTTAAAATCGACCCACTTCTCACAGTGACTGTCCTATGCCCTCTGAGGTACTCCGGGTTGACCTGTCCACAAATAACCTGGTGAGTGTAGGTCTAATTCTCCTGTCAGTGTGGCCTCCTGGCCACCTTTTAGACCTTTTTCATCAAACCCTGTGGTTTCTGGGTCACCTTTTAGAGCTCTGATGTCAGTTCCTGTGGTCTCCATACAGTCCTGTTCAGCCTGTTCATCGATTTCCGTAGCCTTTGAATATCCACGCTGCAATCAGCAGTCTTTGGGCCATCCCCCAAGCCTCTTTTTTAGCCCCATTTCTTTTTTTTTATTATTCTTGCATTCATTGTCATGCTTAGGTTTCATATTTTAATTATCTTAGCTCTTGGTTATGGTTACTATGCTTTGCAATCTTTAGTTAGCTTCACTGAGCCCAGTTTTTTCATGTTTATTCCCTATTTATTTTGTGTTAATTAATTGGTGTTTCTCAGCTCAAAAGAGTCATGCTCCACACAAGGTTGTTAACCATTTAGTTAATTATCACTTCACCTGCTCCTTGTTCTAGTATTCATTGTCTTCACCAATCCTCACTGGATTCCCCTGTTGTTCCTGACGCATCTTGCTCTTTGGTTTCCTGTTTCCTCCCATGCTCTGCTCTTTACTTAAATCTATTCCTTACTTTGGTATGAAATAACTTCTGCCCATCTACTGCTTGTGTTTTGGTACTTTTCCACATAAATTAATCCCAAATGAAATATCAGTAATCCGAATATAAATAAATGCTGATATTGTTAAAGACATTTTGTTTAACGCCCCACCTAATGGATTTATCCCAGAAATTCAGCTTTTGAAAATGCTCCACTTGGTCTTACAGTAAAATCAGATTTTTTCTGGTTGTTATATCTGCTTCCACGGAGGAGGTATTAAAAGCTTCTTCAGCTTGTCCTTTCTGTATCCAGGTATGTTTTAGAAATATTTGAATAGTCAAGTAAACATTAACAAAATATCCAATATCTAGATACTAAATTGACCTCAAGTGTGGGTGATTGCATTCACAGTAACCGGTCAACAAAATTATTTGTTATATTAATCTTTCAATAGACTGGCTGACATGTCAAAGGTTTATTCTTGCTATTGTCTGTTACCTGTTGCAACAGGCCTCGGTGCTCTTCTTCCTTGAACAGGAGAACATAAGTATAGGAAACTAATGGGTTATTGGAAGCAATTTGTTAAACATTTTGAGGTTCTAACAGTTGGAATTTATATATTTTTAAAAATATTAAGAGTTGTAAGGGCCCTCAGTTTTCCTGTTGTTGTCTCTGCTGCTTTGCAGGTTTCATGGGCAGTGTTAATCATGCTGCTTGGGAACACCTGGTCAGTCCTCCCAGTATCTCTAATAGACAGCTGCATGAAGCTTGCCAGCGGCTCCTTATCTCTGGTCTGTGCTGTCATCCTGTTTGGCGTACTTAGTTTTTAGCTGTGAAATGTGTAACCAGAACAACACTGCAGTGGTATTGCAACAATCCACCTGATTACACTAGTTTTACTGTCATACAGCTCTCATATTAAGTAAGTTTAGTTCTGTAATTAATGAAATTATTTTTCCTTTTATTAAAATCTGTGTATTTTTATCCATCATAAATTAGAGGCTCATTCAATGTTACACAACCCAACTTATTTTTCTCTTGAATCAGTTTATAGAAATTTTGATTAACATGATGTCTGTAAATTTTCAACAAAATCATTTCCTGTTATTAAAGGGCCCCGGATGCTTGCTTAACGATACATTTTTAAGATATATATTCACACGTTGGTCCGTCACATTGTGGGCATAAGCAGTACATGCTGTCAGTTTTTAAAAGAAAAGAAACAGTCAAAAGGAATGGATATGTGTGTCCAACCTATGGCTCTGAATCTGGAACACAGAATATTTTCCTACATAAACATCCCATCGTGAAGCAACTGATTCACTTAAGGGAGTGCAGCAACATGAAAAATGCAATTCAGAGAACCTGTGGCAGGCCTTTCTGGCCATCAAACTGAATTCTGAACTGTCAACAGTAGTTGTTAACAAACCAAAAACAACTGTTTCATGTGCCCAATGATTTTATTCTCAAAATATGCCTGTGTTGAAACCCGCTGTGATACAAGATGTAGAACATTATCCTATCCAAGACACAAGAGTAAAAAAACTCTTCCTGAGACTGCAGTTATTGCCCCCCAAGCCTAGATCACAATATTCAGAGGCTAACAGGCCTACTGAACAGAGAGTTGTTTGCTCAACAAAAATAAAAGCCTTCCCACAAACAAAGCATTGTGACAAGCCTATGTTTGCCCTTTTATAAGTGCTTTGAACTTCTCAAAATACATATTTGACTTTCACACATGTAAAGTCTCATCTTTTAGTGGTCATTCTAAATATGTTCCTTTTAACCATCAGTGAAGACAAGTAATAGGAGAAAAAGTGATTCAGTATTCACACATTATCAACATCATAACAATTAGTTCTCAGTTTGGTATTTACCATAGCCTTCTGCTGTTCTACTTACCACCTTAGATAATACTTGCATTTCTGTTATTCAAGTAATCAAATTGTTTTTGCAACTTCAGTTCACATTGACAACCACTGACTACCACCGATGGCAACCAATGCTATTTGACAAGATGATACTGCAACTTTTATCATCTCTGATAACTGAACACTTTACCTTAGGCTCTTACCTACTTCTGCTTCTACAAAAGGTACTACACCAACCTCTATAAGTTAGTATCTCTCGAAAAATGTTACCAAACTGGTCTATAAATCCGCCTATTCATTTCCACTGAACCCAACCTGGTCCAAATCAAACTAAGAAGGTAGAAATCTTCAGTACAAAACTGACATGGCAGCGAGGAAATACTATTGGGCAGTATTCTCTCATAACCTGTGACAGTTAGTGTGACAGCGCCAATTCCCTAGTGGTGAATATTTGACATGGGAGGAGGCTAAGCATTTGTTACTGGTTCAATATTCCCAGCATTTTGCTTCAGCCACCTCCCAGTTTAAACTCCTCTAGAGTTAATATTTTCTCCTAACTTTGGGCTATTCAACAGGAGTATTTGTAACATATGAATCCAAGCACCCATGTGGAATATCTCTGTTTTATAAGGGTTTACATTCAAATACATTAATAAAATCCACAAAGCTTTGTAGACATAGTAGGTAATAATTTAGATAAATCACAGATTTCCACAGTGGCATAATAATCCTCCTCAGGCAAGTAGATTTTTGTTATTGGTGCTAAACTTTGGGGGGTCCGTAAATGACGACAGTACCAGCATGCAGGCTGTGTGATATGGAGGACCAATCCTACCATAATCCTGCCGTAATCAAGAATGGATTCAGAAATAAATAACCAACTTAATAAATCAACCACTTGCCCAATAAATAGTTCAGCAGATGGTTAAATGTACCATTAAAGGGAACAAAATAAAAAAGAATTGTTTTATTTAATGAAAAAATAAATTAATCAAAATATCCACATCTAATATGGAATTTCAGAATTAAAGCAATACTAAAAAAAGAAAGAAAGACAAAAAGCAATATCTCCCATTTTGTTTACTGTATTTATAACGCCACCAAAACAAAATTGTAGCTTTGCATAATGAAGCTATATGTCACCTAATTCATATCTGAAATGAAATGTCAAAATTACAACTTGATAATTCCAACATAATTTATAATTACACTATAATCATCATCTTAAAAGAAAAATGTCTGCGAGAGACTGATTCCTGTTTAGTTTAAGAGTAAACCAACTGTGACATTAAAAATGGCATATTTGCTGTGAAAATATGAAGCCATCTGAGTTTTCCAATATTGTCTCACAGCACACATGCACTATTTTATCTAGATGTGTAAGAACTGTAGGGTGCTCAGATATGCATCATAAATTATCATTATTATCATTACAAATGTTTAAAGACACTAAGTTAACGATTAAGTTCTTAAAATATGTTTCCTCTAGTTAGATGGGGAAAACAGGTGATGCTTTTATTTTGAAAGCAGGTCCGTAAACGTGAATGCCATACTACATGGCAAACTCAAGTGTTCTCTCACTTACAGTCAACAGGATACAGTAAACTATCCTGACTAACAGTGTTACCTACCACCAAATCCGAAATGCGCATGACCTCTTTAGCAACAACATACATCCTATGCTTGACCTCAGCCGATAAGAGAAAAACTGAGGCGGGGAGACTGTTCCAATACTTCCTCCTCCTCCCAATTTGTGTTTATTTTTCCAAATGCATATTGAGATGAGACAGACAACACAACAACCATGGATGTATAAGAAAAATAAAGATAGGAATGAACGGTCTCAGGGATAACAGTTGGGGGAAAAAATACAACAGGAATGTTTTAAGAGAGAAAATAAATCTAGGTTTAAGAATTAAGAAGAAAAAAGTATTATTGGTTATCATATTTTTTTTATGAAAAATGTTTTGTAACTACATTTGTGCGGGAATAAATATGAAAAAATGTTAGGTCAAGCAGAATATAAAGGAGTCATCTGAGTCGCAATCCTGTTTTCATACTTCACCTGAAGTTTTTGGCACACTTTGTTTCTGTTCACCAGTCAGAGAGAATAATTATCTGGTCAAACACTTTTTTAAGGGTTTGATTAAGGTTTACATTTGTGTGTGGTCTTACTGGTTACACATATCATAGGCGGTACTTTTTAAAGATCTTTAGATTAGTACACACTTCCGAGTCACAGCAAATTTTAAATTAGTTTCAGAATTTAATGCAAGAAAGTGTTCTTAAATTATATTTGAAATATTGAAATGGGTTGCAGGCTAATACCCCACAGAACTGTCCTCTCCTTCCCTCTCCTGCCAAAGACAAATAGACACAAGTCTGAGTCAGCAAAGGAAACTTAAGTTTAATGCAGTTACGCCTTACCATAAGGTATAGGGTGAATTTACATTGTTATAAAGTGTAGTTGTGGCAGAAACATTTTATTTTCTCAACTAGATTTCGTTTCCTCTCTCGACTGCAGACTCATGTGTCGGGATATGCCTGTCATGTATAATCTATCTGTTTACACATTTCCACAAAGTGTGAAGTGACAACACATAGCTTTTAAACCGTAACCAACATGAAAAAATCCATAAATTCATTTACAGTGCATCTTTCCTTCCACACACAGCTCTATAGGCTCCAGGGCAGCCTCCAGAACAGAGCCTCCCTTCTGTATCAGCTTGTTCAGCTTTGCAAAGTCACGGGCTCTGATGCCATTGACCTAATAGACAGAGCCAACTCTAGTCATTTTGTTGTCCCAGGCAGGGTAATGGTTTGGCACTCATTGGGAGTTGTTTCAGCTGTTGTATATCTTTTGGAAATTTTGAATAGATATTAATTGTTGCAGTCTGCCGTTGATATAAGCTATATTTAGCATGAAATATATTTCATTCCACAACTTCTACCATAATAATAAGAGTGTAAGGTTAAGAGTGTAAGAGTATAGGTTTTTAATAATACGTCCTGTTTTTATTCTAAAATTGAGTCCGTTTGAAATTTTGAATCTGTGTGGAAGCTAAAATGTACATTATTTTGTACATTATTTTCTGATCCTATGAAGGTTTAGACAAGTTGAAAGGTTTAGCTACTTTATTGCTACAGCAAGAAATAGACTTTAATAGCAACCATGTGTGGATGAATGTGGCAAATATTTCCTCAGTGTGTCTATACAAATTTACCTGCTGCTAAACATTGCAACAAAACATGTAGACACAGACAGACACTGAGAAAAATTTCAACATAACTTAGTTGAGTTTATGGAGTAAAAGATGTTGCATATAGTTACCCAGCAGCTACAGTATCTACAGTAGCATTAGTAAGTAATTTTCTGTTTGGGCAACAAGAAGATGCAAGCTAAAAATGATAATGGGGCTTATTTGAGGTAAAACAATATTAATTAGGGTATTTTTTTAACAAATTCATTTTTGTTATGTTATGACTTCCTCTTGGCCTATTCACTGATTAAAAAAAAAATCAAAAATTATTAGGCAGGTAAACTCATATCAGGATTTTCCAGCATCAGTTCACATCTTTTTCAGGTGAAACAAAAAAAAAAGAAACACAAACAATGAAGCAGATTTTTAAGAAGCTTTCATCTTGCGTAGAGTTTTTGCAGAACTTGAGAGTCACATGTTGAGTGTGAAATGTTAATGAACTGTGGAGCAGCTGTGGTAGGAAGAATGCAGAGCAACTGAATAAGGGAGGCTAATACGAGCAGGAACACAGAGAAGTCCAGGTAAGTAACAGAAATATCTAAATGTAACAAAACACAAGAATGAACTAAGAGCCTAATCTACAGTAAATAAACTGAAATGGCAGGAACTAGAGAACACTGACAACAGGGAAGTGAAGAGAAACAAGAAGAAAAGTCAAAACTCAAACGCCTAAGGCATATGGCAGAAGCTACTAATAATATGGTTACTTCAGCTTATCACCACCAAAGAACCCACCTGTTACCCTAATTTAGCTGAACTTTAACTTAAGGAATATGTCAGAAAGGTTAGCAATTAATCTTAGACACCACAAATTAATTTAAAAAGAAAATAATTTATTTCAAAATTTTTTTACCTACTTTGTTGGATCAGTTGATTGTGGCACATCGGTAGGAAGGTTCAATTTTCCTTTTCGGTGCACTTGATTGACAGCAGTGGTAGGTCGATTAGAATGAGGAACAACAGGGGGTGGGTTGTTGTTTAATTTAAACAAACTATTTTCAATGCAGAGTATGTCAGTCAGTCATTTTCTACTGCTTATTCCATAGTGGGTCACAGGGGAGCTGGTGCCTATCTCCAGCAGTCTATGGGCAAGAGGTGGGGTACACCCTGGACAGGTCACCAGTCCATCACAGGGCAACACACATACAACCATACACACACTCATTCATACATCTAAGTGCAATTTTAGAGTTACCAATTAACCTAACAGGCATGTTTTTGGACTGTGGGAGGAAGCCGGAGTACCTGGTGAGAACCCACGCATGCATGGGGAGAACATGCAAACTCCATGCAGAAAGACCCCTGGCTGGGAATTGAACCCAGGACCTTCTTGCTGCAAGGCAACAGTGCTACCAACTGCACCACCGTGCAGCCCCGTGCAGAAAACACTTTAGAGAGCTTTTGTGCAGAGTTTGAATTCTAAGATACGGCTGCACAGTGACTCTCCATGCTACAGTCCTTTTCCAGTTAAATCACCTCCTTGAGTATGAGAAAACAAAATAATGCCAGTCTAGGTTGCACATTGTTGATGGTTTTATTTAATTCTATTTATGTATTTGCTTTTTCCAGTTGCAGCAGCAATGGATCCTTTAGCAGTTGGCACTCTAAGCCACCACTTATGTAGTGAAGTACCAGATCTGCCAACAGATCATGGCAAAACACATTGCATTCCCCACAACAGATTTATGGAAGATCTGCAACTTCTTGGTGCTAACACTGAAGGAACTAAGTTTGCTTAAGAAATACAGTCTGTTCAGTCCCTTCATAGCTCACTCGCATTCTCCCTCTACGTGTACCATTTTATTTCTCATTGATTCAGTGAGATGTTTTTCAAATATGGTTATGCATACCATGTATACCATGGTGAGATCTGATCTTTAGGGATGCTCGGCCCCCAGTCAGCAACTAAAACGGCAAGAGGCAAAACAAAAACAAGGCCAGAAACAAAAAACTACCCAAACAAGACTGGGGCCAGAAACAAAACAAAGTTCAGTCGGGTGACCTGGAGGTCGACCCGGCGAGACCCAGAGTTCAGGCAGACGGCCCAGCAGAGTAGAGGACCTTCGGAGCAGGCAGTGAGGAGGCCAGCCATGGAGAGGTTGACGGTGTAGCTCAGGAGATAGATGCAGAAACCACTGGAACCCACGACGAGGCCCTGGAGGTCTGCGGCGAAGCCCAGGAGATCTGCGGCGAAGCCATTGGGGCTCTGAAGACCGTGGCGGTTCATCCTCCAACCCCTCTGGAACTGGAAGGTGAGGCGGTTCATCCTTGAACCCCTCTGGAACTGGAAGGAGAAGCAGTTCGTCCTCGAACCCTCCAGAGCCGAAACAGGAGTGGAGGCAGCTCGACCTCGAGCTCCTCTGGAGTAGGAACAGGAAGTGGAGGTAACTCTTCCTTGAACTCTTCCGGAATGGGAACAGGAAGTGGAGGCAGCTAGTCCTTGAGTTTCCCCGACAAGAACAGGAAGTGGAGGCAGCTCACCCTTGAGCTCCCCCAGGACAGGAACTGGAAGTGAAGGCAGTCCTTCCCCAAACCCCACACAGGCAGGAGCAGGATGTGAGGCTGGTTTGTCCTCGGAGTCCTCCAAAACAGGACCAGGAATGGGATCGGGAGCCGGCAGCAGCAATGATGGCCGATCAGAGGTGAAGCCAGGAGCAGAAGCGTTGCGCCGACCCTCCGCGGAACCAGGAGCTGAAGCGCCACGCCTGCAATGTTGTCTGCAATGTTGTCTGCGTCATGGGGAAGAGGCTGAGGGAAAGACGTAATGCAGTGGACCGCCTCCTGGAAGGGGACTCGCCAGCCTTGAACCCCAGAATGGCGATTGCTACTCCGTCACCACTCGTTGCATGCCGGAGATACTCAAAATGAATGATCAACTCCTCTCCTTCTGCTTGGTCCTTTTGGCTGTGTCCTAATGTCATGATGTGCGGTTGTAGGTAAGAGAAAAGTGCAGAGAAGGAGATGCCAGGAGTCAGAAGAATAATGGTAAGTTTGAGTTTTATTGTTCTTCACTCACGGAGCAGGCAGGGAACCAGAACGAGGCCAGGACATAGGATGCACAACCAGGTACGACCAGGAACAAAGGTACATACTACCAGGAACAAAGATAAGTAGGACCCAGAACAAAGATAGATATGACCCCAGGACACAGCGGGGAACAAAAGCAATCAGTGTTGTTTCCTAAGACAGTTTGATTTCACAGACGTTTGATTCACTTGGAGTTATATTCCCTTTATTTTTTGAGCAGTGTGTGTATATATATATATATATATATATATATATATTTAAGAAGTCATAAAATTGTACTGTGTTCATCTGAACTCCACCCTTATTTGTACAAACAAGAATGTCTTTGGCAATTTTTTTTAACAGATGTAGTAAGAATATCTTATGCATTTCCCTTTTGCTAATTTGCAAGACCATAAAATTGGGGCTGAAAACCTTACCCTTAATGATGAAAACTACATTTCATGATGAGCCATAACCACACAGCTTATAAAACCACTGAGCTCATATTTTGAAAAACATGTAATAACTACCAGGTAGGCCGGTTTTCTCTTACATTCTTCAGTTGCTGTTATTTCAGTTCTTGTGTTTAGATTACCTCCTTGGATTTCTGTGTTTGATGTTTTGGTTTGTATTTTCTTTTAGATCTGTTTTTTCTCTGTTCATGGTTTTGTGGTAGTCTCATTGTTTACTTATTTCTGTTCAATTAGATGTTTCCTGTTACCTCCATGCACTCCTTTCTCATCTATGTTAAATGACCACCCTCCCTCAATTGCATTCACTGTTGCTCTCTTCCACCAGCTGTTCTTGATTCCCCTCTGACTAGCTCCCTTGGTTCATTGGTCCATTCCCCACTCTCCCTCAGTACTTATACTCTCTGGTTTTTATTGTTTGCTACCGGTTCCTTCTGCTTGCTGCGCATCTGTTTCCTCGTGTGTTCTATTCAAGCTTATGTTACCTGCCTGTGTTCCATCATCCTGATCCTTGTAAGTTGCTGTTTTAAAATCATTATTAAAACCATTTGAACTTACCATGAGGCTCCTCAGCTCTGCTCTGCATGTGTGTCCAATACAACCCCAGCACTTCCTAACACCATCTTTTTCTAGCTTATAGAATCAAAGTCATTCACTCTGATTTTGATCTTAGCAGGTGGGGCTTTAGCTCTTTCCTTAGATTTAGCTTTTCATGATTCTTGTATTCTGTTTTGAGTGCATATACGGTTATGTTTTCTTATAGCTACCGTATGTTTCTTAGGTTTGTGTTTTTGTTTAGTTCCGGCCATGTTTTGTGTTCACTCCTGCCACGGTCTGTAATCAGCTTCATTCGGTCCACCTGCTCCATGCCAATCAGTCTCCCTGCTTCTGCTTTGCCATTTCCATATATACACAACCTGTCTGTTCATTCTTTGCGGAAACATTCACTGTATTCTCTATCACTGATCTCATGACAAGCCTGTTTTGCCAAGCCTGTCAATGTTCATGCCTGCCTCTCCTACCACCTGTGAGTAACTTTTTGTTTATTAAAACCTTTTACTCACCACCACTTTGCCTATCCATCTGCATTCCGTGGTCCAAAAGCCATCACCCACCCTGACAAAAACATGGTAGGTGAGCAACATGAACTGAGGAGCTGAGGAAAAATTACTAATGAACACAAAAATTGATACGCAGGTGTCTAAAAAGGACACAATGGATCTATTGATTTATAAGTTAAAGACCAACTATAGAATAAGAATCTAAACCAATACATGAATACAGATATCGCAAAAGAGTTAACCTTGTGATGGAAATTCTTGCAGTAAGCATTCCAAAGTGTATGACATTTGGGTTACCTCACTCCTGTGAACATCTGTGTTAGAGGAGGAAGCTATTATCATAAGTTTAATGGTTAAGGACATTTGTTACGGTGATGCCTCGGGGAGAGTAGATGGTTGTTCCTAGGTAACCTTCTCACCTCTGAACCCGAGAAGGGTCTGGGGTCGTAAAACACAGACTCTTTAAAGTTGAGATAACACTGTCATGTTCTGGTATAAATACTGTGTGTAAATGTTGTTCGGGGCTCTGTTTCACTGACTAACCTCAGTGTCAGGGTCTTCAAATGCTGAATGCCTTTGAATAAAACTTATAAAGACAAAGTCCGGATTTTCTCTTGTTATGAGTCAACTTCTACCCACTTTGATAAGAAAATTCCACAACAATTTTAGCGTCATGAACAGGATCTAACGTGCCAGAGGAGACCGCAGGAGGGGGACACGGACGCCTGGCCAGCCTGAGAGTTGTTCTCAGTCCACCTCCATATTACGGAGGGGAGTTCTGGTGCCCGCCTGCGGCTTCTGGCCGATTGGATCCGAATTATTTGTCTTCAAATATATCTGGGTGAGAAGTTGCTCTGTATGATATGATGTATATTATTATTTTTATTACACATTAACCATCATCTCCTAACTAATTAATTAGGTTCCAGAGTTGCGAGAGGGAGGAATCAGCTGAGGGCCCGGTCACACTGTTCGGAAAACAGGGAGGTTCGTAATGGTAACAATAAGATAAAGCAAAACACAGGGTTTTGCGGGTGGTTTTTAGCAATTTTCTACACCTCATAAAGGAGAAAAGCCAGTGGGCAAACGTGCCGCTGAACAGGTAAAAAAAAATGGTTCCAGAACCTTGAGGCATCAGGGGTGTCTCCTTCTTCATACTCTGATTTATAAAATAATGAAAGGAAAAAGTGGGGATGATTGTGTTAAATGTACTTTAATTTGGAAGATAAGTTTGGTTTTTCACAGCGTGGAAGTTTGAGTGTAAATAAGTTAAATAGTTTAAATAGTTTCAAGTAAAACAGTGGATGGAAAAATAAAAAAAACATAAGGAAAAGATTAAAAAGCACAGAGTGCATCAATTAAGGGGTTAAAGAGTTAAAACTTTCCTGAAGGAAGTTTTGTTTGTCTTAAATATTGCGATCAGTCGGGAAAGAAGATAAAAGTGAAAAGGGACATTAGAGATGCGAAAAGAAAGTTGTTTTAGAAAGGAGTATAATGCATGTTGTGGAAGGAAGTGACAGGCAGGGGGACAACTGACTGACTGACTGATAATATTTATTTGTACAAAATCTGAACCTATACTAAACTTTTCTTCTGCCTCTCTCACACACAAATACACACATATATGGGATTTAAGTTCAACATCTGCGTTTTTGAGTCTGGACCTTAGAAACCTGCCCTTCTCCATGGCTACTCCGCCAGAGACGCTTCTCCAACACGGCCTGAAAGAGAGAGATCTGCCTTCCTGCTTGTTGAAAATCGCAGTGTGACTTTCTACAAGAAAAAAAAAACAAAGCTCAGAAGAAGTCTGGACCCACTGAGATGGACAACGATCCATGCTGTTTGCAAGAGCCAGAAGAGTGATACACTGGATTTATATTGAAAGCATCTTATGCGGGCAGAAGAGAAACCGGAGCAAAGTTTCTTCTTTCTCTTTCCTGGAGAAGTTAAAGTGGACAAAGAATGATTCAATGTCTCACCAACAGACCTGGGAAGGGCCTGGTTGTTTTTGGACTGATAGAGGACTGTGTGCCATGACAGTCTGACTCTGGAGCGATTTAGAAACTGATGGGAGTAACGTACAAACACACACACATTTGCATAAATCTTTTCCTATTTTCTGCAATGAAGAATGCTTATTAACCGCTGCTCATGTGACGCTTGCTTGACGTTGACAGATATAGCGGGTTAAAATATTATTTTAGGGTTAGAAAACTATCTTTAAAAAGGTGATAACTTAACTCATTTGATACTTTCCGGTTAATTCTTTCAGAGAAGCAAGTTCTCTTTCGTCGTGGAATATTCAGGGTCAATTATTATAGTTATTAAAAGTTATTAAAAGCAGAGGAAGTTACAACATCTCCAAAACTCAGCAGTAACCATGTGTTTCTATGTTATTCTCAGGACAGATCTCATGAAGGAGCATTTTTAAAACCCAGCGAATGCGTAAAACCTGATGGGTTTCTCCTTCAGGTATTATTTTCTGTTGTCAGATTTTGTATTCCATAAATCTAATGGGTAGAGACCTCATTAAAACAGGCTTAGTTCTACTGCAGATGGTCTTCATACAGTTTCTGACACAGTATTTACAGTTTGGTGCAGTTTCAGTCCGCAAGTGCTAACTGACGCTTATGGAAAGTACAAATTCATTGTTTTTCACAGCAGCTGCTGGGAAGAGGTTATATTAGGTTTTTCTTCCCTCTTCTGATTCATGCAGCGTATTGATTTACACTGTACCTTATATCAGGTCCTGACAAAAAACTATGAAAGGTTTGGTTCTGCAGGTTCTTTTTTCTCCCTTTGGAGAAGGAAATGACACCTGATCAGTTCTGTGTTGCATAGAAATATTAAAACACTTTTTCTAAGATATCACCAGCTAAAAACTTTTAAAACTTTTGAGAGTAATTGGTTTTGTTAAACACATTTTCCTTGGTAAAACAAACCTTTAAAATGAGTATGAAAAAATTGGGTTATTTAGAAAGAATCTGATTGGACAGTGGTACCACACAAAAATTAAACTAATCTCATGCTTCCTAAAAGACTATCCATGAAAAGGCCTTCAGAACCATGGAGTTATTTTCCACCACAGTACCAAGTTTTTTTTAAGCATGCTTTTTCTTTATTTTAAAACAGATCTGGGTTTTTGTTTGTTTTGTTTTTGTTTTTTTAGCATAATGTTGTCTGAAGCTTCTTATGAACTGGGTTAGAAGCAAATATGATCTGAGGTAAATTAGGAGCTGTGAACTAATAATTTTAAATCTGATTATGGTCCAAGCAGAAACAATATATTTAGCCAATTCTTCAATCTCTGCAGGAAGCTAACATCATTGTTCAATGCAGTAGTACTCAACTTGTGGTTCCTGAACTCCTGAATTCTGTAAGCCATAGATTTTGGGTCCATAAAATTATAATATTTAATTAAAGGTAGACCGATTACCTATTAAAACAGATCTAAACCAATGATGAGTTCCAGTCGTTTGGTGGCTTTGAAATGCAATAATACTCAAAATTTCTACTCTGGGGAACACAGATTGGGGTTGAAGAGTTTAGTTTTGGAACCAAGGTTAGGACTTGTATAACGGAATAAAGACAAGTAAAATCCTTCATTTTAGGAAAAGAAAAGAAATAAACATCCTCTTAACAGTAAGAGGATGGTCGGCTCAAACTCAAGTCTCCTTGTTTGATTTCTTAGGGTTTAAAGATTAAAGGAATACATAGGAATACAAAGGTACACAAGGTGATTTCAGATTACTAAGAGATAAAATATTGGAACATTTATCACCATTTGGATTGTAAAAGAGGGGTTCTAGTAATAAGTTCTCCCCAACTCTCAAAATTTAAATAGCCCAAATTAAAGAAAATTATGTTTGTTCTTTTTGAAACACTATGTGGGAAAAAGTCCAGTTTGGAGACAAGCTTCTTATCTTAATTTATGATTAAGTCAAACACTGCAGTTTTGTTTAGTTTGGGTATAACATGAAAATGTCAATGCTGACTTTTCTAATTTCCCCTCGGGGATCAATAAAGTATCTTTGAATTTGAATTGAATTAAATTAAAAATACTTCTTTGCATTTAACTTGAAATTCTGCAATGCAGCTGTGATCAAATTGAGCCAAACAAAAAGAGAACTATAACAATAACTCTCAGGATTGTAGTTATTATTACAGAGTTACAGTACAAAGAATTAGCAAAAGGTTTCAGCATCAGTAAATTTGGATTCATATAAGAGAAAACTGTTGCTGTGCTTCTAAATACTTTGAGATCTCTTTGGATTATGTGCACTCATTTTTAAAAAGGATCCTGATGATTGTCATAACACAATTGATCAATTATAGCATTAAAAGATATGGCTGAGAAAACATATTCTGAAAAGAGATTGTTAAAAATTTCTTTGAATTCTTGAAGCTTCAAATTTGGCCATTTGTTTGTCTCTGATGTTTTGTCTTTATTTTGTTGGAATGAATGTTTGATTATATGTTGCATGAAACAATAATCCATGTTTAGAATAATGTTTCTAAATCTCAGATTGATTAAACTTTGAGTTTTCAGGAGAGTTAAGAAGCAGCTTGTTTCTGAGGTAGGTGCATGTTAACAGTTTTGTAGTTTATGTTACACTAATGTGGGATGGGATGAAGAAACTGTGGGTCCCGCCCATAGGCTGTCAATCAAAGATTAGTTCTGCCTGACTCCGCCCACCTACCAGGTTGGTTCATGCCTTTGCTGTCATGGTAACGCTCAGCACCTCCCTTCCTGAGTTTTAACACTGTTTAAGAGACAATAGAATCAAAATGCTTGTAGTGATTGTTGCCTTAATAACATGTTTTTTTGTATAATAATTAAGGATGTAGCATGACTTTTAGATTTATGTGTTTTATTATTAAAAGGTTAATGAAATAGTTTAAACTAGTTTGAAGAATTAGTTTTGCATACAGAATCACTGGTGATTTATTAGATTGAAAGTTTCCCTGGTACCATTAAACTAGCTGACAGTTCAAGATATGCCAAAAGTAAGGAATATATTTTTGATAAAGAATCTGAGTCATGACTTTATACTTGGTGGGAATTATTTATTAGATTCAATTTGTAGGGTTTATTCATCCAAATTACATTAGATGTCCATTAATCTAATACTCATCTTTGTACAAGACAAATCAGGATGATATGTGACTAATTTCTAAGTGAGACATTGATGACGTGAATAACTAAAGTTTGTGTTTGGTTGTTGATGGAACTGAATTGCAGTTAAAAACATCTGGATTTTCTTTATGTTGCTTTCGTTAAATTCATAGTGACACATGGTTATGTCAGAATTCATTTCTTTGGTTCTAGGTTATGTGATCTTGGTTATTAAAACATTTTTGTTCAAACTTTTTTTGCTGGATTGTCGCATGGGTTGGACCCTGCGCCAGAAGAGGGGAATGTCAGAATAAAGTAACATGGGGTTCCAAAAGTTTTAGCACTCATGGGAAAAAGGGTAGCTCATACCTCCAGTGAGGACTTAGTGACAATGCGAGAGAGACGTTGTACTTTGTTTATATAAATGGTGCATAGCTTCCTAAGACCACATTCTGAAAACCTCTCTGAAATTATGGTGTTGATTCTTTTGTGAAATTTTATATCTCCACAGATTAGACCATTTTTGAAATTCTTTGTGGGTATTCTGAAACTATGAAATGTTGACCTGTAATCAGACCTTCCTCAAACATCATGTCACATTTTTGATATTCAGAATATTTAGCTGATGGTCACTGCTAGTATATCAGGTGAAGTCAGAACATTAATTCTTTGGATTTTATTGGATGTTTTGATGGAGTTCATGTAGTTAAGCACTTAGGTTTGAGAATGGGACTTTGAATTGAAAATTAGCCAAGTGTTGTGAAGGCCCTACCTATTGTTCTCACTTATATGAGATTGAGACAAAGGACACAGGCAAATCTCAGTCCTTTTGTAGTGCTGTGTGGCAGGTATCCTAATTTGGACATGCGGATATTGCCAAGATAATTTTCTTCCACATCTTAGTGTGAAGATAGGATGTTGTTTTACTGTCAAAACCTGTCCACTGTGTTTTCTCAAGTTTCACAGATGGTGAAGGCTGCATTACCAGAAACAGCCACTTCCACCCTCCAGTCCTTTATTCCTGGCGACTGGATTCTGGTCAGAGAATTTAGGAGAAAACACAGGAAGTCCAGGTGCTGGAATGGCCCATATCAGATCCTACTAGACACCCAGGAAAGCTGCAGGAAAGCTGCAGGAAAGCTCCAGCTCCTCCAGCTTCATCTGGCTTCCAGGACACAAGTCATCTTCTAACTGGATCATCCACGGCTGAAAGGTGTGAGGACAGCGGACCACCACAAGACAAAGAACTGTAAGCTGATCACTGGCGAGTGATTGAAGAGGTGGTTGAAGAACACTGTTCTTACAAGGGCACAATAATCTCTTGGGCAGTGCAACGTTATTTCAGAACCTACTTAAGACCATCGCATTGCCTGAAAGTTAGAAATCATAAGGTAATTTGCCTCACTGCACACACACCACAGTGAGAGATTATTTCCTCCCACTTTGACAGCGAGACTGACTCTGAGGAGGAAATCTCGGATGCTTTTATCTAACTTTTATGTTTATTGCTTGATATTTATCATTATGGTATTATTACAAATTTGAATGTGTTCATTTCCACCGTTGTTTAGTTAGACTATGGAAGCCTAACTTCCAGCAGGTTAGAGTTCCTGTTTCTAAATATATTTCTAGAGGAGCTTCCTACGACCGCCCACCTGTACCATACTGGTAACAGGGCAGCTTGAAGCGCAGAAGCCACTCAGGAGAGGCAACAGGATTTTTTTGTTTTTTTTGTTTTTTAAGTTGTGTTTATAATTTGTTAATTTTCCTTTAGTTGTGATTATCTTGTAATCAGAAGAAGGGAGTGTGATGGAAATTCTTGCAGAAAGCATTCCACAGTGTATGACCTTTGGTTTACCTCACTCCCCTGAACCTCAGTGTTAGAGGAGGAAGCTGTAAAAGCCATTATCAGAAGTTTAATGGTTAAGGGCATTTGTTAGGGTGATGCCTCAGGGAGAGTAGATGGTTGTTCCTAGGTAACCTAGTCACCTCTGAACCCGAGAAGGGTCTGGGGTCATAAAACACAGACTCTTTGAAGTGTTGAGATAACACTGTCATGTTCTGGTATAAATACTGTGTGTAAATGTTGATCGGGGCTCTGTTTCACTGACTAACCACAGTGACAGGGTCTTCAAACGCTGAATGCCTTTGAATAAAACTTATAAAGACAAAGTCCGGATTTTCTCTTGTTATGAGTCAACTTCTACCCACTTTGATAAGAAAATTCCACAACAGTAGAGCATGTTTTGTCTTATTTTGAAAATCTAGCAGGGTTGTCCTTTCAAGTCTGGGTTATTTCCATTGGTCATATAGAACCTGCTTGCTTGGCTGAAATCATTGTTTATGCTATTAGCTTTAAAAAATAATTTGTAAATATGGAAGGTTGATGTTCAGTGTGAAAAAAAAGGCTTTTATTTTGTAGAGTATGTGTAGGTCTTATTTTGAAAGTCTAGCATGGTTGTCAGCTATGACTGACTTATTGTGATCACTCATGGAAGCTTCTGGCCTGAGCTCAGCTTCAGAGCCACTCTCTGTCAGAGGTTACTGAAGTTCACTGGCAGCTGTGTTCTGTTGCTATGGTAATTAATGAGCGCCCAACAGTTGCTGTTTTTCACTCACACAGCACCACACTTTGTGTCTCATCATGGCCTGGCTTTATAACATGGTGGCACATGGTCCCGAACTGCAGCCCACAACTCGGAAACCGTAAGGGCTATCGACGTCATTCTGGGACCGTTTCTCTCAGAACGGACAGCGAAATGAGAATGTTAACACTTTTTTCTTGAGAATATAATGTTAAAGGCACAATACCAGGTAACAACAAAGGGAAAAATTGAGAAAAACAGAAAAATGCCTGAACATGCTCTCGAACAACGTCTAATAACTCGGAAACTATAAGGGCTATCGATTTGATTCATCCACCGTATGAATCAGCAGGCCTTGCTGAACAATCATGGAGCTTCTCATGTTTCTACAAAAATTTGTCTGAGAGGTGTGACCCTGTGAAAAAGTGGATAATTTTGACAATTTTTAACCCGAGTGAAGGTGAATTTTTCACTCTCAAACAAACCTACTTCACGAGAAAAAAAAGGTATCCAAAACATTTTTGGACCGTAGGTATCAGCAGGGATCGGTGAACAATCCTGGAGATTTTCGTGTGTCTACATAAATCCGTGTAGGAGATATGACAGTGAGGAAAAATGGATAATTTTGACATTTTTCAATTTTAAGCGATTTTGGGAAGGACAGATTTGGTCTGAAGATAAATCTCCACAAGGCTCATGTCTCTACCTCGAACAGTTTACGAGAGGCGGCGATTCGAAAATGTGTGAGTTTAAGGATTTTTTGCTCTGATTTTTTCTGAAATTCCTATAGATTTCCTATACAGGGTGCGTTGACTTTGCGTTGCTTTGTGGCATGTTGCCGGAAAACTGTTTGTCGCACATCAATGAGGGTGACATTTTCTTAATTGCGAAAGAGCATTCTACGTTTTGATGAATAATTTATATAGGTAGATTGAGAATTGAGCGAGTGAAGAGAGTTTGTTCGTTCTTTTTCAGGTTATTCAACAATCTACAGTGTACACTCTAGCAACAGAAGAATTCCCTCATTGGATTACATTATAAAACTAAAAATCTGAAAACATTGTAACTAGAACAATTTGCATTTTCTGCGAAAATGCAGTGTGAATGCTGAAAGCTGAATTTTTTTGCTGAAACCTGGCAGAAACAGGCTGAAATGGACTGCAGACAATCTGCAAAAATTTAATAAATTAGAAGAAAACAGAAATGCTAAACTCCTGTTGAAAGCTGGCAGAAAGTGGCTAAGGTTGACAGCATAATATCAGCTGAAATCTGATAAATAAGTAGAAATAGCAGAAACATCAAAGATAAACTGTCACCTGATCTGTTTAAGCAGGAAGACTATCAGGTATAAAACACCGTAACAAAGTGAAGTTACCTCAAAACTACTCGAAATATTGTTTGAAATACAAGAACTGACAAAAACATTAAACAAACAGGAAAGAGCTGCCCATAGATGAGCTGAAAAAGCATAGACTGAAGCAAAGATATTGCCTAAGAAGTTGAAGTCAGTGCTAAAATATATAAAAAATGGCAGAAAATTCAGAAAAAGAATGAACTAACAACAAATACGCTGAAGATTCACAAAAACAAACAGGAAATTGCCTAAAAAGGCAAAAGTGTTCTTTAGCCAAGAGAGAAGAGATGAGAAAGAGAAGCTAAAATGCTAACATTAGCATATTGGCTGTCACTAGCATGAAGGCTGATATTAATTTACACCATCTGCTATTCAAAAACAATGTATAAGCTAAAATTAGCTAAAATGGTAATGCTAACTACAGCCTATATTCAAAAGTCTATGAAATTGCCCTTTGAAATTATTCACTCTTGTTCAGGTGTTGGAACAGCAGTAGAAGCTATTTAAGTAGCTGGCATCAAATGGTCGCTGTTTTGATGCTCCACTGGGACCTATGAAGATGGTCTTATCATCATAAATCTAGTGTATATTTGTTCAAGTTTCTTACGGAGATTTTTGCCAGGTTCTGGTGGAGTTGGGACCTGATTGTGATTAAGGTTTCTGCCTGGTTCTGATAGAATTGGGACCTTGATCTGATAGAGGTTTATACCTGATTCTGATGAAAATATGTAGAAGGTTGTTTAAAAGATTTTTTTTCTGATTCTGATGGAGCTTTTTGCCAGGTTCTGATGGAGTTTTGACCTGGTTCTTATAGAGGTTTCTTCATGGTTCTGATGGAGATCTGTATCTAGTTCTGGTGGATGTCTGTACTTGGTTATGATGGATGCTTCTCCTTGGCTCTGATAGAGTTTGGACCTGGTTCTGATACTTGTTTGTACCTGGTTCTGATGGAGTTTTTTTTTTCTTGGTACTGATGGAGCTTTTTGCTATGTTCTGAAGGGGTTTGAACCTGGTTCTGGTGGAGGGTCCCTAACTGATTCTGATGGAGTTTGGGCCCAGTTCCAGTGGAGATTTGTTCCAGGTTCTGATGCTTCTTGGAACTGGTTCTTATAGAGGTTTCTTTCGGGTCTGACTGAGTTTGGACCTGGTTCTGATAGTGGATGACTAACTGGTCATAATGGAGAATTCCTCCTGGTTCTGATGGAGTTTGGGTCCGGTTCTGATGGAGATTTTCTCCGGGGTTCTGATGGATTTTTGAACTGGTTCTGATAGAGGTTTCTTTCTGGTTCTGATTGAGTTTGGATCTGGTTCTGATAGTGGTGCCTAACTGATCCTGATGGAGAATTCCTCCTCGTTCTGATGGAGTTTGGGTCTGGTTCTGATGTAGATTGTTTCCTGGTTCTGATGGAATTTGGGTCTGGTTCTGATGGAGGGGTCCTAACTGTTTCTGATGGAGTTTTGGTATGCTTCTGATGGAGATTTTCTCCAGGTTCTGATGGATTTCTGAACTGGTTCTGATAGAGGTTTCTTTCTGGTTCTGATTGAGTTTGGACCTGGTTCTGATAGTGGGTGCCTAACAGGTCCTGATGGAGAATTCCTTCTGGTTCTGATGTAGATTGTTTCCTGGTTCTGATGGAGTTTGGGTCTGGTTCCGATGGAGGGTTCCTAGCTGGTTCTGATGAAGAATTCCTCCTGGTTCTGATTGAGTTTGGGTCTGGTTCTGAGGAATGTTGAACCATGGTTCTGATAGAAGGGACCTCCTGATTCTGAAGGAGATTTGGACCTGGCTCTGGCGAAGTTTTCTTCCTGGTTCTGATAGACTTTGACCTGGTTCAGATGGAGTTTTGTACATGGTACTGATGAAGATTTGTACCAGGTTCTGATGGAGTTTGGACCTGGTTCTGAAAGTGGATGACTAACTGGTCATAATGGAGAATTCCTCCTGGTTCTGATGGAGTTTGGGTCCGGTTCTGATGGAGATTTTCTCCAGGTTCTGATGGATTTTTGAACTGGTTCTGATAGAGGTTTCTTTCTGGTTCTGATTGAGTTTGGACCTGGTTCTGATAGTGGTGCCTAACTGATCAGCATTCACACAATTATTCCAACATTTCCCCCATGTTTATTGAAATATTTGCTCATATTCTCATATCACTTAACAGCCACTTCTTTCAGATTTTTTTAACTGTAAGATTATTTTCATGAGTACAAAGACAATTATACTCAGAGGTACTTACTGACATTTAAATCACAGATTCATATAGAGATGGATGTGGGTATAGGTCAGAAAAGTGGTCAGTCAAATCTTCATCATCCTGCTGTTTAAATAACGGATAGAGTTGGGTAACTCTGTCTTCCATAGGAGAAATAGCTGTGGTGATGAGACGATTAAGCAGAGAACGAAGGCAGGGAATACAACAACATCCACACAATGTCAAAATAGCAGCAAACACTGCAAAGGAAATTATTACTGATGATACTAAAATTTATACTTCCCAAACACATCCAGCCAGGAGTCACACATCGAGGTGTCTACTCCAGAATGCTCCTTCATTTTGCCATTTAGAGATCTCAAACCTTCTATGGCTTTATGAGGCTACCGTCAGCAGCAGTGTTGTTAGGTATAAATGTGCAACATTTTTCTCCAAAAATGGCACAAAGTCCTCCTTTTTCAGCTAACAACATGTCCAAAGCAATTCTATTCTGGAATGCCATCAGGGAAGTGGAAGCCAATTAGTCATGGACAGTTTCAAACCCGCTTTGTCCAATTTCCTAGTTTTTGCACATTGTAGTGAATATAGTTGATCCTGTCTACGTTTTTGTTCATCGTACACCACCAACAGATACTTGATTCAAATCTTGCAGCTACTTGATCAGTTAATTTATCTTCATCTATAGCATCTATGTATGTAGAGTCTCCCTCAGTCTGCCAAGCTACTGCTCTGCACTTTCTATTACGCCAGTCATGTGGGATTACACTAGATAGTCCATCTGTTACTTCATCTACTAACATAAGATATACTGAAACTGCTAACAATAAAGTGACTAGACCACAGAGTCTCGTTACTTTTTGAAGGTAATCGATCAAACAACCTGTCGTCACCACACCACCACCAAATGTCTCCTCTAGAGACTGGTTTAAAATACTTATTTACTTTTACAATTGCAGTACACCATACTGCAGTGAGATTCCCCAATTTATTGCCTCTCTCTGTCATATTTATACATGTGTAATTTCCAGTGGTGACCCGTTTATGGAATACTGATTTATCCTTATCTGCTGTAGTTACAGGAAAAACAGAATCCCAGTGCTGACACATTTCATTAAAATTAGTTTGATTCATTACTTTCATCACACAGGGTTGTGGTATCACAGCTGGAATTATTTGTAATAAAGGCCTGGTACCCATTCACACAACACAGTCTCTTTTAGTCATGTTAGCCACTTACTCTACCATCAATAACCAGTTATTTGTTCCTGATACTCCAGTAATAACCTGGAACCAGTCATCTGTAGTTAAGTTTCCTAACATAATTTTTACTCTCTTCGCTTTGTTACCTGGATTGCATTTTCAGCTTTATGGAGCTTAAATAACTTCTTTTGATGACTAGCATAAGCAGTGGTGCCCTTTCCTTCCTCGTTTGGTCAAGCTAATGAGTGGGATCAGCACCACAGCTGTGGTTTTAGATTTCACGCACACTTGAATGCCATAAGTATAAGAAGTTTGTTTAGTGCACATAGTTAGGTTATCTTGCCTTCCTCGATTTAGCGCTACTTGTTTCATATGACTCATAACAGGTGTTATTACATTCTTATTTATCTTGACTGGTTCCCAGAAGTACCAGAAAAATAAAAAAAATCAATAAGAGAAAAACATATAAATACCCAGCAACGGAAAGCATTGTTCATCCATCTAAAAGTCATTTTGGCTGAAATTTTGACTCCTCTAAGTGGTTCCAGTGTCTTAATTTTCTTCACTGACTTTCGGGTCTCTCCAGCCTCTAAATGTCTGGGTCCACCCTATTATCAGTCTGTAAATCACTTCCCCTGGCGGAGCTTTCAACCAAAATTACCTTTTTACAATGTGTAAGGTGAATCCAGGTTGATCTCTCAGCTATTTTTACTGCTGTAGGAGTGGTTAAAAATACCTAATATGGGTCCTCCCACTTAGGTGAAATACCAATGTTTCTTTTCTACACTCCTTATTAACACCCAGTCTCCTGGTTCCACTAGTTGGTTTTCCTGCTGGGAAATAGAACATTTCTCATTGTTTAAATTTATTTCTGTTGCTTTTCTAACATACTCCTCATATAATCAGCTAGGTTAGTTTCTTCATCTAACTCCCACTTATTTTTTAATGTGGTAATCTGTATGGTCTTCCAAATAACATTTCATAGGGTGTTAGCCCTGAGGTGCTTGTAATGTTTAGTTGGAAATAGTTCTATCCATTTAGAAAATGCATCTATAATGACTAAACAGAACTTTTTTCCCTTCACTGTGATTTGACTTAATAAAATCCATATATCCATATGTTTGTAAGGGGTATTTTGGTTTTGAAAATTGTTCCCTTCATGGTCTTAAATTCCCTTGTGGATATTTTGCACATGTTAAACATGTTTTACAAAATTTTGTTTTAATAAGAATTAAGAATTAAATCCATATGTTATATAATATTAATATATCTGTCCTACCATTCCTCCCTGTTGAGACATTGTGAAACACGATGGCTCAATATTGCCGCCCATTTATATAGGTTCTTTGGTAGGACAGGTTTATTATCTGGTCAAATATAGCTTTCAACTTTTAATGCAGTTCCATGTTTTTTCCACATTTCTATCTTCTGTAGTGGGCTTTGTTGTTGCATTTCTTTTAACACTATCTTTTGTCACCAATGCATATCCTGTTTGTGTCTTCCCTCTCTCATCTTTTATGGAGAAATCATTCACATACTATTTCGTGATCCTGCAAATCACTTCTAGTTTTTGCTTCTTTTTCTGCTAATTCTTGACAATCATGTTGAATTCCATCTTCAGCTTCTACACTTCATTTCAGTTCAGACGTCATTTTCAGCTCTTCCTCATACATTAGTTTGTTTAATGGAGCTACTATTTCTGCATAATTTGGCACCCAGTTTCTACAATAATTAGTTAGTCCAAGGAAGGACATCATTTGCTTTTCTGTTACTGGGTTTGGAACTTGTAATATTGCAATCTTTCTTTCTTCTACAATTGTGCGTCCCCCTGCGCTAAGATTGTGGCCTAGGTATTTAACCTCATTTTTGCACAACTGAAGTTTCTTTTTACTGACTTTGTGTCCGTCTTCTGCTAAATGTTTTGATAATGCAATGGTGTCATTTTTATAAGTCTCCTCATCAGGAGAGGCTAATGGCACATCATCAACATATAATAAACCCTGACTACCTCCTGGAGGGTCAAACTTGGCCATACTTGCACTCATTACCTGAGAGTATATAGTTGAACTTTAACAGTAGCCTTGAGGTAGTCTGGTATAAGTATATCTTTGTCCCTCAAAGGTGAATGCCAACCAGAACTGACTATTTTTATCTATAGGTACAGAGAAAAATGCATTGCTTATATCAACTACAGTAAATATTCCAGCATCTGGTCTTAGGGAATTTAATGATGTATAAGGATCAGGAACACACGGTGCTCTCTGAACAACTGCATTATTAACTGCCTGTAAGTCTTGTACCATGCGCCATCCTGTTGATGGAGCTTATTTTTTAACTGGAAAAATGGGGGTGTTACATGGTGAGTCCTCGCATTTTATTATCACCCCTGCAGTTATTAAATTATTTATTACTGGTTTTATTCCTTCACGTGCATCATGTTTCAAAGGGTATTGTTTTACACTGGGCCTGTATTCTGTTTTTGCTCTAATTTGGACAGGTATTGCTCCTTTTACTAAACCCACATCAGTAGGGTCTTTTGACCATAACTTATCAGGGACTTGACTCAAGAACTGTTCCTCCTGTTCAGTAATGAATATTTCTCATTGTTGCTTTGTATGCAAATGTATCCCTTCCTGTACTGTCACTGTCCAAAATAATGGCTTTCTAGTTAATCCTGTGGATGCACTGATTTCTGTATTCATTGTTGTTGCAAACCAGTCTGTGGCATCTTTTCCCCTCTGCACTATTCTTCCCATGTCCTGCCACTTGAGTTCTTTATCCTTGAATAAAGATATGTGTGGAGGTGTCCACATTTTGCAGAGCTTCCTAGTGTATTCCGCTAACACTACTTCAGCAACTGACGTACTGTTCCCATCTGTATAATCATAAGTTACCATAACTTTTGTAGGGGTTACTTTAGTTAATGTTTCTTCATAAGTTTTATCTGGTCCAGGAGTATTTTTATACCACATGGTAATATGTAGATCATCTGGTGTCATCTGATCTTGTAGTCGAGTAATGACCTTTCTTCCTTCTGTTAATAAAGCTGTCCCTATGTCTAGGGGTGGCTTATTTGGAACATCCAGTGAATAGTGGTAATATGGTGGTCCCACTCCTTTTAACACAAAATAATCTCCTTGGCTGAGTTCTGCTTTTCTCTTTACTACAATATGTCCTTCTGAGGTCGGAATTAATGCTAACCCCAGATGTAGTAATCCATCTCGTCCCAATAGATTCACTCAGGGAACATTAGAATAGATAGGTGGCATGACTGTCCATTGGAATCTCTTATCCAAACTGGTTCAGACTCACAGACTTGTGTCAATTTCCCACTAGCTGACCTCACTGTTATTTGCTGATCACTAAGTCTGGAATTTGGGATTGTATCTCTACAGGTGGTCCTGCATGCTCCAGTATCACAAAGAAAAGTAATTGATTTTCCATTCAACAGTAAGGTCCCTTCAGGTTTTATGCTATCTAGGGAGAAAAGGTCCTGGAAATTTAGGAGGATATCCTGCCCCTGTGTTTTTGGTTTTTTGTTTTCATCGGTGTCTGAGGTACTAGGAACAATTTCACTTGTTTTCTGTCCTAGTCATGCTGAATCATTTTTTCTCCTCTCAGGCCAGATGTCCTTCTGTCCCACAACATCAGCACCCTGAGGTGTAATGCCTGTAATTTCCTCTGCTCACTCCTCTCTGACCCCTGCGGTTTTGTCCTCTGCCTCTGAGTCTTCCTCTTCCTCTGTTGTTTTGTTAATAAATCTGTTCTTCTTCTTCTTCTTGCTGAAAAAAAGTGTTGACTATATTTTTTTTGTTTTTTATCCTTCATTACTCTTTCTGCATGGAGGGCATGATTTACATAGTCTTCTAGATTTGCTGTGGGGAACCCTATAAAATGTCTCCTTACCCAGGTATTAATTGCATCCCTGGAACCAGCATGTAGTGCATTTTTTAACTGCTGTCGATAAGCTCCTTGCTCGTTTTCATCTTCTTGTAGACCACTATGTATTTTAAACACTTTTGTCAGTCTAATCCTATATTGTTCAAAAGGTTCTTCCTCTTTTTGTTTCACTTTGGCTATTTCTGCGTAGTCAACTCTGCGCCTGTACCTGACTGTAAGCCTATTGATTAATCCCCTCACTCTGTTTGTTCTGCTGTTAAAAAGAGTAAAATATTTTCTAAGGTTACTCAGAGAAAAAAACCGTGTCATGCCATGAACCTCCGTGACACTCTGTATCAACAGCCTTCAGTGTCTCAAAACAATAATAAAACAAAATAAACACAAATAAAACATACATGAGGTACAGCCATGGTGGGGATAGATTTATTCACCAAAGGGACTCATTTTAGCCCATCCAATCCTGTCAAACCTCATCAGATCTTTGGTACAAAACAAAAACTTTCCACCTACTCTTTTTACTCCCTTTCTTTTGTCCTGCTGTTCTACTTTGCAAATCCATCAAAAATTACTTCTTGGCCCTCTGACCTTTTCTACTTTCCACAAAAACGTCCATTCTTATCTCCTGCATCGCATCTCTCTCTTTTTAGTTACTTTTAACAAATAATCTACATCATCAAAACCTTCTTTGTCCATTTTTCTTAAATCACGTGTACTTGTAATTTACTTTTAATTATTGCATCCTATAGATTAACAAATATTTACCATCATAATGATATGTGGTTATCCATTTATCTAAATATTTTAATTTTAATATTTTAAATTTAATCCTGTGCTTCTATAAATTTCCAATCTTTGCATTGTTATTCATTTTTAGTTTATTTTTTACTCGCCCCTTTTCGCATTTTTTTTTTATTTAAATTTGGTCCAGCATATAAATACCTAGGGTATTCTAAATACTGGATTATTCTGCTCAGTAGGGTGACAGAAAAATCTCCTTTTTGTGGTAATTCTCACTTCAACTCTTTCGAGTGGAGAATTCTTGCCTTTGCATCCACAAAAGTTAGTCACTTACAATCCTACTGCTTTGGTATGAGGCAAACCTAGTGGTTTAGATCCTCCATTCATTTCTCACATGCACACATTTTTAACGCGGAATTTTCTTAGAATTTTTGTTTAAAATACTTAAACGCGGACTCCGCCGTCCTGAAAACACGGAATTTCAGTATTACTTCTTAATACTTAAACAGGACTCCGCCGTCCTTTACACACGGAATTTTTAGTATTACTTCTTAATACTTCTTCAGGATTCCGCCGTCCTACTTGTACCTGTTAGGGCCTAGGATTCACAGGGTTTTATTTCACTCTCCCTGACAGCACCAACAAGGATCTGTGAGATGTATTAATGACTTGGAGAAAACAAGATTTACTGTTCAGACCACCCTATGCAGGTTCCAAAAGGACTTGCCATTTTGTTAAATAGACAATACATGATATTAATCACAAAAGGCTTTAATTTCTGAGTCTTGAGCTATTGGAACATTTTGGCGATTAAAAATATGTGCTGAATGGCAGACATTTAGCTGCAGACTCCAGATACCCCTCTGAGGCTGCCCCATAGTCCTCAACATGGCGGTATTGTATTTCCAATTGGTGGAAGCACAGTGGGTCTTAGTGAGTCTGGAGCAGGCAGCGCCCTCTGCAGTATGACTATACGAATTACCTTCAAGTCACAACTTGTTCTATTCCGCTGTCTGCTATAAATATGGAGCAAAAGTTACAGCGCGCCAAAAATATGTTATTTGTAAAGCCGCATGTGTGACTAACAGCAGCAGATTTGTGCAGTTGTATTCACTGATTTGGGTTTATGTTAAGGAAAAAATATAATAAAAAAAAATGTAAGAAGATGTTAATAAAGTTGGCTGAATTTGTTTTGGATCAATTGGAGCAAAACTGTGAATGTAAGAGGTTTTGATGTGTGACTCACAGAATACAATTTGTTTTCTTCTATTTAAGAATCTGAAGAAGTGTAACTATTGTTTTGTAACAGTGGAAGACAGAAAGATTCTACAATTACAATACTTCTATGGCATTTCTCTCAGTGGCTTCAAATTCACAGATACAATGCACAAATCATTTTGCCTCAGATTTTCCTCCATAGGAAAATACCGCTCTGTGTGTAATTAATCTGTATAATGTGTTTCACTTACAGAATTGAATAACTGAAATAAATTAACTTTTCATCAATATTCTAATTAATTGACTATGACTGTATATATGATCCCACTTTATAATTCTCAGCACAATGCATACTCAAGCAACTTGGTTAAGCAGAGGGATTTCTTTTAGAATTTTTTTCAGGGGACATTTAGGTAATAAAAGCTGTAAAACTCCATATATAAATGTAAAAAAATTTTCCTCACCTTCTTCCGCACTTGCTGTCCAGGCACCAACCACCACCCAGACTTGGCCTATCACCAGAGGACTTGTGCCTTCATGCTGGAACAGAATGCAAATCCGTCTGGCAGAATTATCTGCCAGAATCTGCTTAACCGTAATTCTGTCTTTCTTCAAGTCAAAGTCTTTGTACATACTTTAATAAACTGTTTAGTTTAAAATCAAAGTCTAAGTCATGTCTACTTAAATTGGTAACAGTCTATTCTGATGAAGATAGTAAGATCAAATTATTTCAAAAAGGATTCCAAATGACATGGCAGGAACAGCACAAAACATAAGTTAGATTTTTGGGTTGACAGATCTTCAGCCTGCGGTGTTAAGTCGTCTTTTACCTCTAGTTCACATCTAATCTCCCTATGACGCACATTTTTAATTTTTTTGTTTTAGTCTGTCTCTCACAGGTCCAGCTCTGATATTCTGTTCACAATTATTTCTCCGCCCCTTTTGTGATGGTTTGCTATCAGCATTGGTATAACAGTAAAATGTGCTTATGTCAAACTGGATATTTAGAGTAGGGGTGCGCATTATAACCATACAGAATAGCAAAAAATAAATAAAATTACATTTTATCTGTGACACCATACCTTGCAGATATCAGGTTTTATTATTGTAAACAAATAGAGGCTATTTTGTATCTAATATTGTGTATGACCTTTTTAATAAGTGCAACCACAGCTCTAGAATGCAACAATAGAGACAGCAGACTAAATACAAAGTTAATTGCATTACAATTTGTGTTTATCTTGGTAATATTTAAAATAAGTCTAACAAACAATTTTATATGACGTAAGGCAAAAGAAAAAAACAAAACTTACAAACATCACTGTTATTGTTACAGAAGATATTTGCCTGATGATATCACTAATTTCAATGTGGTGCAATGCTCAGTTAATTGAATTGGTAATCTACAGACTGCACATCCTGCTGCTTGTCACCTTCTTATGTCTTTGCATATGTCATTTAAATCGAATTGTGAAACATTGCTGTTTGTGATTTCATTTTTAGAGTTTTTTTGTGTGCAGATTTTAAAGTGCTTTTTGAGCCTTATTGGAGGTCTGTCATCTTGTAGACAAATCACTTACATATTACCTTTAATGGCCACTGCCTTAAGGTATTAAAATCTCAGAATGTCAGTACAGTATAAGTGTTGGAATAATTGTATATAGTTTTATCTTATATTTTTCCTTTCATCTTATATTTTTCCTTGTCTTTAACTTTACTATTTGATCTTTATAACCTTACATGATGTATGTGTGAGTAAGGATATGATGAGTTTGTTTGCAGGCTAGGATCAAAGGTGGAGTGGAGAAGGAAGCAGTCACAGTTTAGGATGTCATAAAGAGGGTGGCTGATTGTGCTGAACAGAAGACACACTGATCTTAAGATGGGGGAGACTGTGGAAGTGTGCTGTTACAAGATAATGGTGTAAATGACCTGTTTACATTGCAGCTGTTTTTTCCCATCCTTCAGAGCATGCAACGTTTATTGTAACTAGGGAACCCCCAATGATAATAAAAGAGAGGTGCGGACAGATGGTTTTCAGAGCGGTAGGAGATTTGTAACTGAAAGCACATCTCTGTCCGTTCTCCTCGCAGCGAGTAAAATAACTAATTCTTTGTCTTTCTCTTCTTTTTGTGATGATTATAAGTATTTTAGGTTGTTTGAACCTGACAATAAGAACATGTCACTCATGTCGCAAGAAAACCTTTATAAATACAAAACGATGTTATGTTACGTGTGTTTGTGTTCTCACCACTTCTTTGTTGTTTTATTTATGTTCTTTAGTTTTTCTCACATTCTGTGTTAGAAAGATGTTGCCTTATTGGTTAATTTCTTTAGGTTTAGTTTCCTAGTTTATTCTTGTGTTCTTTGGACATTGAGTTATTTCTTCATGGATCTCTGTTAGATCTGTGATACTTTCTTTGTGTTATTTTAGCTCCACTCATGTTAGTCTCCCACCCTCAGCTTCCCTGCATTCCTTCTGCGTCAGCTACTCCACATTTTCATTTATTAGTTAATCTGGTTACTTTTCATCTTTTACCCCTGCCTCAGTATTTAAGCTACTGAGTTCTCATTTGTCACTGCCAGATTATTCAATTTTACCAGCTCATACTCCATTCCTCTCCCAGTTTTCCTGACCATGCCTTGTTCTCCTTGTGCCACGCAACTGTATATATTTCTATTTTTATTGTTATCAAAGAACTTTGTCAGTAGATCTATGCTGGGTCCTGCTCTAACAAACATGACAGTTGATCTCCATCATTGATTATATGATGCAGTATAGCATTACGTCTTTATGGATCTGAAGTGGCAATCGGGACTCAAGTCTGAGACTTGGACTCAGGTAGTGTTTAAGTCACAGAAGTCTCAATACTTGACTTGCACTCAGGGCCAGTTCTAGGCATGCATATATGAGGGGGCAGGCAAAAATGTGAAGGGGTCATCATCATGAATACACATCATGCTCCGGCATGTTTATTGTTGTTGTTGATTCGTGTTTTCTTTATGGGATTGGGGTAAACTGTGCAGTGCTGTGCAATTTGCCAGACTAGACTGGTTTCCCCCCCGAGTTGGGCCTCTTTTGAACACATTGGGCTGGAAGCTTTAGCTTTATTGAAGAGAAAATTCTGTCAAAATAGTTGTCATAATGTGGTAGAAAAGTAGAAACCCACACATCTCAAAATCTCAAAATGTTGAGTCTTCTTACTAATATCAAAAGTTAATTTATTTTGAAAAAGAAAATCTGTCGAACTTGACATCAATCCTTGATGGTAATTGGTTAATCAACTGTCACTGTGAAATTATATTGGTCAATTGTAAATGTCCAAAATGGTGTTAAGAGTTCAACTTATATATGCTCAGCTGCGGCCTTTACTTTCTTAAGATTTTATTTGATGTTGAGAGACAGCTTCATGCTGAAGGGGGGAAATACAAAAGATATCCAGAAAGTTAAAACCAGACCAGCACCAATTCCTGATTGGATGTGGTGCTGGTCAGAACATGCACAGATATCTTTGGAGGAAGGTGCTCAAGCCAAAAAAGGGCATCCAATGCCAAATTGTATTATAAAATTAAAATAAAGAACAAGATATATATATATATGCTTTTATAGCCTTGCTTTTCTTGGCATTATGCTGCAAAATTTATAAATAAATCAATGTTCTGCTGTGCATCATAATCAAAAGAGACTCACTGAATCATGTGAGAAAACCGTAAACATTATTTGATTGTTTTCTAACACAGTTAAAATATTACACTAATAATAAACCTTTACCAATATCAATATAACTCTCCACAATTTCAAGCAGCTCAACTTAAGACATGCCTTTCATTTCAATTCAGAAACCTATTTTAGGTAGCTAATGTTAACATTGGCTCTATTATTATGCTAATAAAATCAAACAGACAGCTAAGCAACATTTTCCCAGTTATTCACCATTTTTGTTTTTCTGCTCTATATTGTAGAGGATTATATTTAGCCTTCAAAATACAGTATATTAGCCTGTAATGATAGCTACCCAGCGAAATGATTCCTCAACTGTTAACGTAGAAATGCTAGCATGAAAAGAACTCGAGTAAAAGTGACTTTTACCTACACAGAACAGAGTTTAGGCCAGCATGATGGAATTATAAAATACTGTATGTTTGTTTCTATTTTCAACACTTTATTTTTACTACACATTCAGAAAAATGGTTGTGACCATGCTTTTTCTTTCTTCTTCCGACTTTACATCAAAATAATTAGGTGAAATTAGTGAAATGGTCTGACTTGTTTGGTTGTATATCTTCCTTTCTTTCTCTGTTCATTTAACCTGACAAACATCTGTCAACAGCTGGACAAGGCTTTGAAATCACAAATTGTAGAAGTACAAATGTAGGCAATGTGTTATGCAGTCATCCATGGATGCTGATTGGAAGAAAATGCAAGCGTTTTTCAGCAGGTATGGTGCCAAAATGCCCCCCTCTCTGGTCCTTTTCCAAAAGAAACATCGGGCCGAAAGCCACATAATGTTTTCAGCAGGGTCAAAAATCATCTGCGTTGTGCGTCCGTAGAGGCAAGTACGCACGACTATGTTTTGCCCTGAAGTGTAGGAGTAGGGAGAGGCCAGGCGGGGGCTTGTGCTTGTGTGATTGAGAACTGATCTGAAGGGGCCAGGTATTTGTTTGAAGGGGCATTGCCCCCTCTTGCACCTGCGTAAAGCCGCCCTCGCTTGCAAACACATTAAAACTTGAGACTTGACAAAGACAGGTTTTTCTACTCGTGTCATGTAATCAGGAGTGAAAGAAAGCTAGTCCATAATTGACAGACCTGATAGGGTTTATTATAAAAGGGTGTGCTTGAATAATTATGGATGTTTTTGGATTATGGTTATTAATGGTTTATAACAAGCTGATTGTGTTAGCTGTAGCTTCAAAATATTGGCCACAAGGATGCCTCAAACTGAAACTGTATTAAATGACTTTAAGTAATTTAAGAGCAAAATAAACTTAACATGCATCCAACATCATCTTCGCTTTTAACTTAGCACACTACTGCAAAGACACCTGACTTCAAATCACTTCTGGAGGCATTGTTTTTTGATAAATGCTGATTTCTTATTTATAACAGTCATTTTACATATTAAATGAAAGGTTCTGAAAATGAGAATTGTGAAATGTTAATTTGTTAATTTGTTTAAAGCAGTTGGTTATACTAAACAAAAACAAGAAAAAACAGTATATGTTTGAAAACGCATGCCTTAAAAGTTAAGAAAACAATGTAAAAGGAGCATCCATTTTGAAAAACATAAAACCATTTTATTTACATTTTCTCTAAAAAATGGCATGTTGAATATTATATATACATCCATATAAAATATCAATGGAAAATTAATTATTGAAATAACAGAAAACAAGTCTTCACTGGTATATTGATAATTTATTTTTGGTGATGAGCTTCGAGTTATTATTTTTAGTGTTATGGTTGTTATTGCTAATGTTTTTTATTGATATAATTGTTATTATTATTATTATTATTATTATTATTGTTGTTGTTTTTGTTGTTGTTACTGTTATTATTATTATTATTATTATTATTAGTAGTAGTAGTAGTAATACTATTTAAATATGTACTGTTTAGTACAATCCTGTTTTTGAAAACTACATGAAATCTAATGTATAGTACTAATCCCAGATAGGCAAAAAAAAAAAAAAAGCAAAACAAAATTGCTGTTGATAAACTGTTTATTTGTTTTATCTTGGGGAGCAGATTATAAAGATTGATACTAGAAATAAGTATTAAATGAACCTAATATTTAAAATTAATATTTTAAGTTTGAGAAATAACTATAAATTCATACTGTTGAATATAGCTATCTCTTTTCAGAATCAGCTTTATTGCCCAAGTTTGTGTGCGCACACAAGACAGGCTTTAAGTATAAATACACATGTGGATGAAATAAAAATAAAAGTAAGTTGTATGTACACCCGATATTTTCCCCTTTTCTTTATTTTCAATATATAGTGTTATACCTCATGTTATTTCACTTTCACAAGTTACTTTTTTTGTAAATTAAACAGTAAAATGAAACATTTAACCAGTGATAACATGGAGTTCTAATTACATGAACCAAACTTGAACTGATTGTCTTTTAAATGTACAACCACTTTGGTGTCATTCACATTGACAGCGTAATTGGCATTCTCCTTAAAAACCACCCCATTGCATGCATACATTATGCAATGTGTGGGTAGCTGTCATCAACGGATATAAAAATTTGCCTAGGATTTGAAGTGCAGTGAATATGTGATTAACTTTCTTACGTCCATGTTGCAAAGTTAAATATTTCTGCTTGTCAGGTAGTTTTATCTGAAGAATTTCCCCTGCAAAACTGATTGCAACCACAGCCTTTCTGCAATTGTTTGATTTTTCATATTGATTTACACGTAAATGTTTAGTATTTTCAAATTTCTGTGGCTTTAAAAAAAATGTGTCATTTTGAACACTAAAAGAATACCAAATGGATATCAAACGCTGTAGACAAAAATGTGTAGTGCACTTAAAGACTTCATAAACATATATTAATGCTAATTATTGCAGTCTTGTTCAATTTTATTGTCATGCCATTTAGCTTTCATTTTCTCTTTTGTCAAGCATATTACTTTCCTCCTGTTTTAAGCAAATATCCAGATCATCATCTACTTTGGCTAAAAATCCGCAGCCATAGTAACACAAGCTGAAAAGGTGAGCTTATTAGTTAGTTGTCTTTTCAACTGTGAAGATAAAGCTCTATTCCCTTTCTTTTGATACAACCTGAAAACTCACATTTGTACTCTAACATCACTTCTGACTACACTGTCTCAAATGTGGAGGATATTTGTAAACCTTAATATCGCCTGCACACTGCACACTACTGAATTCATCTTACAATCTACAGAGGACCTTTAGGACTTTTCAATAATACCAGAAGTGAAGGGGAGGGACTTTGGTACCTTCCTCTTTTTCATTCATGATAATAGTATCCATCTGTTCAAGCATATTTTGTGGAAAAAGCTAAAGTAAGTTTATTCTACTTTTTAATGAGCAAATGTTGCAGTGAAATGATGTTGAGATATTTTTTAAGTCTCTTAACAGCACATTGAAATATTGTACATAAATTATTTAACATAATTTTTGCATAGTATTTAATTGTTAAAAACTTAAATACTAGTGTTAAAATTAGAAATGTGTTAAAAATAGAAATTTGTAGTTGTTTTCTTCATTTTGGAGAACTTTTTTTTTTCAAAGAAATGTTTTCCTTTTTCTAATTATTGGGGAATTTAAAAAAATGTGATTGGACTTTTTTTCCTGCTAGTTAGGAATATAAGTGATATTTTGAAGATTGCAGTATTTTTTTTAAATCTATACATATCTGTGCGTGTTTGTGGAAGTGTGCACGTGTGTGTGTCTGTAGGTCGACCTCTCCTGATTGCAAGGTGTGACTGACAGATGTGTCCTCAAAGCTGGAGCTCTTCACCTCAATCAGGAGGAGCTTAGAGAGGAGCAGATTCCCCGAAACAGAGGCCGGATTATTTTGCTCCATGAGGTGTAATCAGGCCTACTGCTTCTTAGTCCCCATGTTCTTTGATGTTCCATGCCTCTTGTTGTCCCCTCTCCAGGAAATCAGTTTCCCAGGTCATTCCTGAATTTTGTTTAAGAACTCACCTCAAGACTCCCTCCGTGAATCTCCTTACACCTCTTCTGGCTTCTCCTCTGGCTTATGCTGTCAGGACACCTGTACAACCATCCACCGTTACTCTCCTACCTATGCACCCTTTGACGTTCCACCACCTTTTACGTTTCCACCTGAAAGAAAGAATATGAAAATCATTTCCAACAAGCACCACTCACCACCACCTGCTAATTTAAGCCTCTGTGGGTATACTCACTTCACTTCTTTGGAACTTGGAAGACCAACAGTAAGCTCACTTTCTCACCCATAATCTCCACAATATGTGTATGATATTTTACTTCTTATAATATTAACTTGCTACTTCTTCTCAGTGCTGTCCTGGAATTCTCATGTGAACCCAGAAGAACCATTCATTCATTCACTTGTATCAATAAACTGTTGAAACTTCTCTTTGCCGTTTATTATTGTTGCATGCATGAGGGTCTCAAACAAAACCAACATGACATTCTTACAGTTGCATTTTCATACAAAAATAACTGCCATGCCTCTAGCTAATAACTCTCTGGAGTACATTCTTGCACACCTCTCATTAATTGTTTCTTTATCCTTTCTCCTCCCTCTCCTTTTTACTTCTGTGCCAGTACAAGGGTTGCAATCATTATGTGTTGTAATCACGTTTAGATAATTGAAAAATCAAGGGGGTAGTTATGAAATAATATCAAGTAGTGGGGGGGTATTTCAGGTTGTCAACAACTGAGATCCATTTACATTATCAAGACCCCTCAGCACACATCCCTTAATCCGTCTCATTTTCATAGTCCCTCACAGCTTCCCTCCCACTCTCGTATCCCCCTTCTCCTGACTCTATCAGCGCCTCCGTTGTGCTGATAGATTATAATGATCTTTAATTAGATCTAAATATAACAACAGGCGCACATTGCCATCAGAGCCTCATTCTGTGAGGACTGGCTATCATTAGGTTGGGTAATAAGAAGCAAAGAAAAGATGTGAAAAAGATTGGGGGTGGGTAGTAGGGAAGAAAAGAGGAAAAAGTGCTTAAAAAGAGACAGACTGAATTGAAAACTTGAGATGGAAAAAAGGGTTCAAAAAGATTCTAAAGTCCTAAAATTTTGAGTAATTCATACTAATCTTACTTCTTTTTTTTTTTTTTTGGTATTCTAAAATGTATCATTTATTAACGCAGGAGGCTATTAAAACTTTAGTTTTTCAGTTTTCTATTTTAAATCAGTGCACTCCCATTGACCAGAAGAAAAAAAATCCAGCCTTTTTCACCTAAACATACAAAACGTGAAGGTGTAGTGTTTCTAAATTCTAAATCGGTGTTCTAACCTTCTTTGCTTGACAAACTGCAAAAAAACCAACAATGAAGCATTTAGATGTCATCTGTGTCTCAGTATACCAATGTTGATGATGCACAAAATAAATTAAACAACTAATTTATCTTGATATAATGGTGCATTTGTTCCTCCTTAATACAGTTAAGCTCATCACCAAAGATAAATTATCAAATACCTTTGGAAAGATGGAAAACATTGGTCAGCAATCACAAGAAGGGTGTGATAACCCCAATAACGATTTTTCCAAAGATTATTGAGAAATGCATAAACAATTTTTGACATTCTGTTACTCAAATATAAATAAAAACAGACAAATTGATTCTCCTTCTTTGTGTTTTTGTTCTCTTTTGAGAGGAGTCTGTCAGAAAAAATATATTTTGGTTCAATGAAAATAATTTTAATCCCAAATCTGCCAAGACTTCAAACAATTTTGGAATTATCTGTATATGACTCAGATGAGAATTTGCATATATATAAAGGGGTTGGACAATGAAACTGAAACACCTGGTTTTAGAACACAATAATTTATTAGTATGGTGTAGGGCCTACTTTTGCGGCCAATACAGCATCAATTTGTCTTGGGAATGACATATACAAGTCCTGCACAGTGGTCAGAGGGATTTTAAGCCATTCTTGGAGGCTAGTGGCCAGGTCACTACGTGATACTGGTGGAGGAAGACGTTTCCTGACTCACTCCTCCAAAACACCCCAAATTGGCTCAATAATATTTAGATCTGGTGAATGTGCAGGCCATGGGAGATGTTCAACTTCACTTTCATGTTCATCAAACCAATCTTTCACCAGTATTGCTGTGTGTATTGGTGCATTGTCATGCTGATACACGGCACCGCCTTCAGGATACAATGTTTGAACCATTGGATGCACATGGTCCTCAAGAATGGTTCGGTAGTCCTTGTCAGTGACACGCCCATCTAGCACAAGTATTGGGCCAAGGGAATGCCATGATATGGCAGCCCAAAACATCACTGATCCACCCCCATGCTTCACTCTTGGCAGGCAACAGTCTGGGTGGTACGCTTCTTTGTGGCTTCTCCACACCGTTATTGTCCCGGCTGTGGGGAAAACAGTAAAGGTGGACTCATCAGAGAACAATACATGTTTCACATTGTCCACAGCCCAAGATTTGCACTCCTTGTACCATTGAAACCGACGTTTGGCATAGGCATGAATGACCAAAGATTTGGCTATAGCAGCCCGGCCGTGTATATTGACCCTGTGGAGCTCCCGACGGACAGTTCTGGTGAAAACAGGAGAGTTGAGGTGCACATTTAATTTTGCCGTGATTTGGGCAACCGTGGTTTTATGTTTTTTGGATACAATCCGGGTTAGCACCTGAACATCCCTTTCAGACAGCTTCCTCTTGCGTCCACAGTTTATCCTGTTGGATGTGGTTCATCATTCTTGGTGGTATGCTGACATTACCCTGGATACCGTGGCTCTTGATACATCACAAAGACTTGCTGTCTTGGTCACAGATGTCCCAGCAAGACGTGCACCAACAATTTGTCCTCTTTTGAATTCACCCATAATGTTGTGTGCATTTCAATATTTTGAGCAAAACTGTGCTCTTACCCTGTTAATTGAACCTTCACACTCTGCTCTTACTGGTGCAATGTGCAATCAATGAAGACTGGCTACCAGGCTGGTGTGTTGTTACTCTCATCTGTGGCCCCCTCGAGATCTCTCTTTCTCAGCAAAGTCCAAACTCAAACTAATTAAAACATATCAATATTTTACTTTACTGTGTCATCGTATTTAAGGCCGATCTGACCAACATGCAGAGAACACCAAACAAAGAAACGTTTAAGAAATGTATTTACAATAAATGAAATGTACAAGGAGCAAGTTTCCAGGAGAGTCGTCCCACTGGAAAGAAAAACAACAAGGTGAGTTCAGATTGGGAAACCAAACTTGCTAATTCTGTGGTCAGGCTTACTATTCGGGTGGGGGAATCCGCCAAGGGGAAAATGGTGCGAGTCTGGGATAGAGAGTCTGTGCTGATTCCGTTGGGGCTTCTTGATGATCCAGGAGGAACCGTAAGAGGGTGGACAAGGTTTGCTTAACGAGACAGAGAGATCTCCGGGGCGGCCTGGAGCCGGGAATGAATCCAGAGTCCAGACTGTGATCAGAAGGTTTCTTGAGATCTCCAACAAGGAGCAAGTCTGAGGTGTCACGAAGGGCAAAAACACTCAGGCGTAGAAGTGCAGGTGAGCCGCCCTCAAATAGTCCTCTGAACTGATGATTCAATGAAGAACACCTGTCACACCTTCGGTCCTCCAGCTCTGCGGGCCCTAGAGGTGGAAAGGGGAAGCAGCAGGCATGGAAAAAAACAGACTGACATACTGTAGGCTGTCTGTACAAGGCACTTGACAATGTAGAATATACAGGTCCTTCTCAAAATATTAGCATATTGTGATGAAGTTAATTATTTTTCATAATGTAATGATGAAAATTTAACATTCATATATTTTAGATTCATTGCACACTAACTGAAATATTTCAGGTCTTTTAATGTCTTAATACGGATGATTTTGGCATACAGCTCATGAAAACCCAAAATTCCTATCTCACAAAATTAGCATATCATTAAAAGGGTCTCTAAACGAGCAATGAACCTAATCATCTGAATCAACGAGTTAACTCTAAACACCTGCAAAAGATTCCTGAGGCCTTTAAAACTCCCAGCCTGGTTCATCACTCAAAACCCCAATCATGGGTAAGACTGCTGACCTGACTGCTGTCCAGAAGGCCACTATTGACACCCTCAAGCAAGAGGGTAAGACACAGAAAGAAATTTCTGAATGAATAGGCTGTTCCCAGAGTGCTGTATCAAGGCACCTCAGTGGGAAGTCTGTGGGAAGGAAAAAGTGTGGCAGAAAACGCTGCACAACGAGAAAAGGTGACCGGACCCTGAGGAAGATTGCGGAGAAGGGCCAATTCCAGACCTTGGGGGACCTGCGGAAACAGTGGACTGAGTCTGGAGTAGAAACATCCAGAGCCACCGTGCACAGGCGTGTGCAGGAAATGGGCTACAGGTGCCGCATTCCCCAGGTCAAGCCACTTTTGAACCAGAAACAGCGGCAGAAGCGCCTGACCTGGGCTACAGAGAAGCAGCACTGGACTGTTGCTCAGTGGTCCAAATTACTTTTTTCGGATGAAAGCAAATTCTGTATGTCATTCGGAAATCAAGGTGCCAGAGTCTGGAGGAAGACTGGGGAGAAGGAAATGCCAAAGTGCCAGAAGTCCAGTGTCAAGTACCCACAGTCAGTGATGGTCTGGGGTGCCGTGTCAGCTGCTGGTGTTGGTCCACTGTGTTTTATCAAGGGCAGGGTCAATGCAGCTAGCTATCAGGAGATTTTGGAGCACTTCATGCTTCCATCTGCTGAAAAGCTTTATGGAGATGAAGATTTCATTTTTCAGCACGACCTGGCACCTGCTCACAGTGCCAAAACCACTGGTAAATGGTTTACTGACCATGGTATCACTGTGCTCAATTGGCCTGCCAACTCTCCTGACCTGAACCCCATAGAGAAACTGTGGGATATTGTGAAGAGAACGTTGAGAGACTCAAGACCCAACACTCTGGATGAGCTAAAGGCCGCTATCGAAGCATCCTGGGCCTCCATAAGACCTCAGCAGTGCCACAGGCTGATTGCCTCCATGCCATGTCGCATTGAAGCAGTCATTTCTGCCAAAGGATTCCCGACCAAGTATTGAGTGCCTAACTGTACATGATTATTTGAAGGTTGACGTTTTTTGTATTAAAAACACTTTTCTTTTATTGGTCGGATGAAATATGCTAATTTTGTGAGATAGGAATTTTGGGTTTTCATGAGCTGTATGCCACAATCATCTGTATTAAGACAATAAAAGACCTGAAATATTTCAGTTAGTGTGCAATGAATCTAAAATATATGAATGTTAAATTTTCATCATTACATTATGGAAAATAATGAACTTTATCACAATATGCTAATATTTTGAGAAGGACCTGTATATATATTTCAATTGTTAAAGAACTGCCATGTATGAAACAATGATAAACCATTTTCTGATGCATAACTTTTTATCTTCAGTTTCCATCTTTTCTGCACCACCTGTGTAAAATCTCCCAGTCTATTAAATCGAACGCACCAATCTCCTTGGCAACTGCTCTGTTTTGGGGGTAAGCGCACATGCGCTCTCGTGTAGTGAATGAGAAATCTCTGGTCATAAGCGATGTTTTCAAGCTGTACTGTGTTGTTGTAATTCAGCAAAATTACATGAAACACAACTAGTTACTCTCCCTTTGCTTTTAACTGGGGTATTTAGCAGCGAGCAGACAGACATTAAATGTACCGGTGCACGTTTTAAAGGCTGACCGTTCACAAAAGCCTTGAGCTCCGTTGGGAGAGAAGCAAAGCAAGAGCATTGAGGCCCCAGGATAGCAGAACAGTTCAGAAACAATTTAGAATGAGGGGAAAAAACTATATTTATAAACAGATTAAGTTGTGTTTTAGACTGCCTATTGGTAGTGGATCTGATCTTCTTTGAGTGCTCGTAAATTTTTGCAGCCGTAACTGCTTGTGGATGACGGCTTCATTGTAGATAGCGTTTTTTCCTCATCCCGGTATTGCGTACCGGCGCAGAATCTTTTAGTGGTATGCAGTACCGGACCGTACCGGCTCATTTTCACCCCTGAGTGTGATAGAACTAAAACAGCAGTGTCTAGCCTCAATGAGTGATGACCTCATATTGTGAGAGTATTTGGCTCCACAATGGACTGGTTAGCTTTCACAAAAACAGATGACATCATCGGCAAAGAACATTAGGTAGACATCTTGAAAAAACAAAACATTTAAATACATCTGTGGGGATATTAAAGTCAGGTCACGAATGGGTCTTCTAAATGCACAATAACCCTAAGCACAATGCTATTTAGTAGCTGAAGAGCAACAAAATCAATGGTTTGGAGCAGCCATCACAAAATCCTGATCTCAGTCCCATAGAAATTTTGTGGGTAAATATGAAGAGAACCTCACTCAGTTACACCAGTTCTGTCAGGATCAATGGGCTAAAATGTCAGCAAACTATTTTAAGAATCTTGTAAAAGATCAAACAAGCAAACCTCTGAATTTGAAGAAAGCAAAAAACAGGACTAAATAAATAAATTATCTCTCTCAACATTTTGAAATAAAAAATAATCACACCGCATGCCTGAGCCCAGCCTACCATCCTTTTAATTTGTGGCAGTATCACCTGTCTGTCTTATTCTTGTAGCATTCAGACTTGTTGTCTTTCAGCTGAACTAGATATCTTATATAATAAATAACAGGTAGAGATTTGCTGGAGCCAGAGCTGCCACCAGATGAGCACATGCCCACACATGTGAATGTGTTGATTTCATTATCATTACAGATGGTCTGCAAGAACATTTGTGTCTGGGTATCATCAGGCAAAGACCAAATACTAATTAAAGTGATCCATCGTCTCCACTTGTACATCCTTTTATCTCTCCAAAATTAATATGTCAGTGGATATTTCTACGCACCCAGCAAAATTACAGCTTTAAAAAATTTAAAACTTTGAATGACAGTCCCATCAATTACTGGTTAGTTTGAGTCAAACATCTTACTACTTTTGGTAAGCAATATTTAAATAGGGTATGTGTGGTATAAAAGTCTTAGTCAAAATGTGCAGACATGAATATACGCTTTATCATGCCATTAAATCCTATCAGAGTTTTCATAATATTATGATGCAGACTGATTTAAAAATGCTTCTCATAAGACAGTCCAATTGAGTGAGTGCAAAAGAGGTTAACTGTGAGGAAAAAAAACAACAACGTTAGGAGCAATACATGTTTATTTTACAGTTAATGCTGTTTTTACTATCAATATACTGTACAGTCATGTTCAATAAATTAGAATAATTGAGAAGTTCATTTATTTCAGTAACTCAGTTCAGTCAATGAAACACTACACACAGTCTGACGTTTTCAGATAAATTGTCAAAACACCTGTTGGAACATACAAAAAGCTGGTCAGCATCTAGAAGAAGGGTTTGACTGCTGTAATGTTAATAAAGACTTTACCATCCTTCATTAAATATAAGTATAGTAAATTATTTCAGGCATACCATTGAATAATAAAATATCAAAACGGTCTTTTTTACTGACATTTTCTATCTAAAATAAACAGCTTGATTAAATGAAAATCAATTTTAAGCATAAATCTACCAGGGCTGATAATAATTTTGGTCTTAACAGCATCAAGATAAATTAGCTACCATCAAGTGAAAAACAGTGGCATATACACCATTTGCAATCAGTCTCTGGTTATTCCTCTGTCCTTGACTCCACTTTTTTTCTTATAAAATATTTAATTTATGAGCCATCGTACTTTCTGTTGATCAGATTTTCATCATTGTTGTCCATCTATAAATATTTCTTCCAGGACAGTTTACTATCAAGATTTTTTGAATGTTAATGCAGGTGTATACCAAGTGGTGGCTGGTGATAAAAAAGAAAGGGGCGCACTAGAGGTTGAGAATATCAAAACAACAATAAACTTTACTTGAGCATAAATCCGTCGACTGTTACTTGCTAGCTGCTGGATTTTTAAGTCTGATCATCCTGGTCCAAATTCCTTTATCCGCCTTTCTTCCATCAGTGAAAGCCTTGTGAAATTACGTTTTTGTAAATAAATATTCTTTGGCTGCCACTATTGTCTCCTGTCTTATTGTCCTTTTTTTTTTTAACTCTTCCGTTTGCCTCTGTATGTTTGAGTGACATCCAAGGCCAAGTGTCTAAGCTGCCAGGGTTATGACTATGATTGACAGGTATTATGAATTAATCAGGTTGGATACAAAAAATAACCCCAAATAAATCCAAAATTGAATGGGATTGCTTAAAAAATCTAAAGTTTTATGAGTGAACAGATGTGATAATAACGTTTAATTACATAATTTATGTTAACTGTGTCTATGCTTTTTTCCTGCAAGTTTGATGGGGGTAGCGCCCTAGCATCCCCTATTGACAAGCTGTCACTGTTTATATCAATTTAGTTATAGATAGAACTGCAATGAAAACCAAAATCAAATAGATTCCAAATGCAAATAATTTTTTTTTTATGACTTTAAAGGTTTCTTAGCAACAGTTAAAAACTGGGTTGAGCTTCAGGTTGTTTTCTGCTTTTTTTTTTCGAAGCCGCACATCTCAGTGAGCCGTTTCCGCAAGGAGGAAGTTTGGCCGGACACCACAGTGGCTTCTGCATCAAGCTCATGAATTTTACCAGCCAAACAAGAAGCCAGGCAGGACAATTCCGGCGAATTTCATAATAAAATCAACCCAACAACATACACAAGGAACAAGGCCCCATTTGTGGATGAAAAAGGATAGTTATGCACAATAATGAGCTTTTCCATAGAAAACAAAATCCATAGCAGTTTTTTACTCATTTATAGGGAAAGCAACAGAAAGGAGTAGACAAGGATGTTTCTCTCTTGTTTTGCCTGCATGCTCCAAAACATAAACATTACTTCGTAACCGGTGACACGGGGTCAAAATACGGCCAAATACGGGCTTTGTTTATGAGAGACTTGCTAAATGTTTGGGCTAGTTCTCGCATGAACTCCCAGAAAGCACGTGAACCCATGTAAACCTCTCGTCTCAGGAGCGCCGTTTCCACAGCTGGAGCCATAGCTGGGTGGGGCTGGCCGCAGTGCAGTGTGAGTGGCACAACAGCACCGCATCTACAGCGACACAATTTGCAGCAACACAAGACTGTGGAGTGAGGGATGGTGGATGGGTCAAGGGTTTCAGCACAATTTGTATTCTGAGAATGACACTGTGTGAAGCTGATATCAATATCCACTTGAATTAGTCCCAAGATTCATAAATGTTTGTTACATTCAAAATCCTAGAATGTGTTTTTACTTTACTACTGTGGTTTTATGTTTGTAGATAAAAGAAAGCATGTATTAATACATAAACATTTAAGACTCTTATTTTGAATTACAAAGGGAAGGAACTTTGTTGTGTTGATGGAGGCAACTAAAAAAGCCTTCTTGTGGCGCTAGCTGATGGCATTGGGTTAGGTAAGTATTAAAGAACCCACCATCTTTAAGCTTTTTTTTTTTATTGTGGAATTTTAATTACCCAGCAGAACCAAACTCACAGAATGAAACTAATTATTTATGTGCACCGTAAATAATGTGGTAAAATTCTACATTTGAAGGCTTTTCTTAAACAGTTATTTAGGAATCTGAACTGCATTTGTTCTTCCTGGTCTAAAGTCTAAAATACTCCAACAATAAAAACCTGAGCTAAATCGAAATACCTAAAGGAAAATGTTAAAATCTTGCCCATCTGTGTCTGCTCTGTCCTTTTAAAGTCCTGACTGTATCAGCAGATGGGCACTTGTGTTGTCTGGTTCTCCTACAGATTTCTTTCTTTTAAAAAAAGGAGTCATTCCTTCACATGTGTCACATCCTTTCCACATGCTTACTTAGGATGACGGATTGCTGAAAGCTCACTGACTCGGTGCAATCAGTTGCTCTTTATTAGATAATCTTTTACCAGTTGGTATGATAAATTGAATTTGCTGGAAAAGATTCAATTAAAATGCATGTAACTAAATCTAAATATCTCAATACGATTGAATAGATTTGCCTTTCTATATAGAAAGGGGATTTGTTTGGTTTGCAAAGTGCTTTGAAATGACATTTGTAATCAATTGTTGCATTATAAATTAACTGAACTTAACTGAAATTGTTCTCATAAACTCAATTTCCTGTAGCTTATCATTTAAAGAACTGGATGTATTCAAGTTACACTCCTTTAAATATAAAACAATTGCATGCCGAGGTCTTTTGCTATATTGCACCCATGCATGTTTATTTATAAAGATAATTTGTATTTAGAGGTCACTTAGTAACACCTCAGTACCAAATCCAGACCTAGCTTGCCCATTAGGCAATGTAAGCAAGTGCTACGAAAGCGTGCTGTGATCTTCAGTGGCCAATACAAAATAGGGGAAAAAATCCACCTTCAATATAATTATATTAAATCTAGTTATTACCTTTTACTCAAAGTTGAAAAATAACATAGATTTAAATGAAAAGCAATGCCAAAAAACGTTACTACTTAAAATCTAGGAAAGTACAGCTGTAGCAGGAGAGGTGAGGCTGAGTTGGTAGTTTATTACTCTAGTGGACGCAGTAATAAAAAGCACCACTAGAATGTCTTTTTTGTACAAAGTTTTGTAAATAGTTGTATTTAGGTATTTTCTATGGCTTTTGCATATAGGTATTTTATTTATTTTTTGTGTATGTTATTGCATGGTATAAATGTAGCTTATGTATAGAGTTATGGTGTACAAACTCTGTGGTTATTTAAATGTGATTTTCAATGTTAATTGTATATATGATTTATTACTATTATGTATTCACATATTCAAATTATTTTTATTTGGTGGTAAAGATATTTATATTGTTTTTCAGATGTTTTTCAGTTTTTTTGGAATTTGTTTAGCATAGCATGCAAATTGGCTACATGCTGTCTTTATAAATTAAAGACAGTGGTAAAAGCACTGCAGTTTGATTTCTTTTTTAAAGTTGATCGAGGGGGGCACCATATGAAACCTCACGTAGGACGCCACATTGGGTAGGGCCTACTCTGACCAAATCAACTACATAATAAAAGTAATGTTTGATGTTATGCTGCATTCTGACCATCCTTTAAACTTTAAATTCAATCCTGTTTATCAAGTTTCTGCAGCAATGTTGCAATGGCACTTCATTTGCTAATATATCCACTGTTTGACATAAGTGATTATTTCAATGTCCTTCTTTGCACCATTTAACTGCTTTCTGAGAGATTTCCTTCATTGTTGCTAATGAACTGCTGTTTAGCTTTTCTTCACCAATGCAGGGTGATATGGTTGCATAACGTGTGTCTGCACATGATTGTGTTTCAGAAGGGGATAAGATTGCAAATGAGAGGCAGTAGGGTGCTCTAACCATGTTTGATAAGACCTGGGGTTCCAAATGATCACTCCCCTGTCTTTCTCTTTTTCTGCTCGTCTTTCAATTCCCTACTTCACCTCTCCCCAGTCCCTCCCACTGCTTCCCCCCACACCATGTTGCTTTGGGTAATTTACCAGCAGCAGGATACGCCTTCAAGCTCTCAGCTGCAAGCAGATAAAAACATGAACAAACACATACAGACTTACACGTATAAACGTACAAACACACTCCTTTTCTTTAAATTAAATGCAATGTTCCAAGCTCAACTCTCTACCACACTTTCTAAGTTTTCTGCATAAACTTATTTTTAATAAAGTCAGAGTACAGACGGTAACTCCTGCATGTTATAAGAGGGACAGTAACAAAGTTTTAAATTTTTTATAATCTTTTTAAGTTTCTACAAACAGATTGGAGGGTGACTCCATGACTTGTGTAAAGGATAGCAATGCAAAGATGCATGAAAGATGTAAATAAACAAACAAGCACACAAAAGAGCTACCCACAGTCATTATTCCAACTCAAACAGGCACAGACACAACCATCATCAATTTATGCTATTTATCTCACAACAAGATGCATGAGAAAATATGTTTTTTACTCATAAGGTTTCAACCTTATTAAATGAAAATTAACGGGTGTGGCGGGGGAGGCAGCGGTAACGTGCGGAACCTATATCCAGAGGCTACAGTCATCGACACAGACGTCATTGGTTTCAGTCCTGGCCCGTTGACCTTTGCCCCATATCTTCCCCTCTCTCCACCCTCATTTCCATTTTCTTACAAAATAAAAGCCACTACTGCCACAAAATAAAATTAAATCATAAGATAGACTTTCCTTACACCAGCCTTAAAAATAACAATCAATGTACAGGTGCGCACAGTAAGTTTTGTATCTTATCAATGCAAAGTAGTAGTATATACACCAGATTATAAGCTAAATCTGTTGGAATCATCAACTGATTCCAAACCAAATTACAAATGAGTATATAACAATGCAAATTATATAACAACATCCAACTAATAATAAGCTAATGTCATGTTGAGCTTTGGAGGTAGGACCCAAATGCTGGATTGAGTAGAGTTAAAAAAAGTTTAATGAAAAAATGTACCCACAGAAGACCAGGTACAGGCATGTAAAAAACAATAAGAACAGGTTGGTAGCATGTGCATGAAAATCCAAGCAACAGACATGGAAGAACTCAGGACTGCACCAGGGCAAAGACACAGGGTAGGTAACGATGATGATAACAGGATGACAACGGGAGGAACCAGACATGAAGAATGCAAACCAGAGACCTTATAAACTGAGGGAAGTGAAGTGAGAACCAATGAACTGGGAAGGAAGCTAATCAGGAGCAATATGGCACAAGTGTGGACCAGGGCTGCAGGGAGACAGAGGGAGTGACTAATTAAAACAAATGAGCAAGGAGAGCAGGCAGTTGGCCAGAATACAAGAAAACAATGACCAGACTAAGAACATAAACAAGAACCAGATCTATCAAAATATGACTAAACGTATCTAACACCAGAACACAGAAAAAAAAACAACAACAAAACTAACTAGAAGGAATCTAAAGAATCAGAAATGAACGGAAAAGCACCTCGCTCAGCAAAAAGTAAACAAACACAAACCTAACAGACAGATCCTGAAATTACCCCTCCTTAAGGGCGGCTTCCAGATGCTCTTCAAAGTCCAGAAAAACAAAAACAACTCAACCCAACCAGGGTTGGCGGAGGGGGCCTTGGAAGGAAGGCAAGAACCAGGAAACAAAACAAAACAGAGGTGGACGGTCAAGAGGTCGTCACGAGCAGGCACAGTGTTCAGGTGGACGGCCGGGAGGCCACAGTGGAGGTCGACGACTAAGTAGGAGTCTGGGAGGCCTGCAACGAAGGAGCAGGTGGTCTGGAGGCTGGCCGAGCAGCATAGAGGACCCTCAGAGGAGTCTGAGAGACCAGTTAGAAGGACATTGCAGTATGCAAGGAAAAGATTTTCATAGACTACGACATTTGCTGGGTGGCATAGTGGGTTATGTAGGGCCTGATTTTTCTTATGTTTAACTACGCAAAGTGGCATGATCAAGCAACGTGATCTTTAAAGGTCAGAATGATTGTCAGTTTGAAAAAAGGCATTTTAAGTGACTGAAAGTGGCATAGTCCTTGATGCCAGGTGGCTGATCTGAGTTTTTGAAAATGCTGATATTCTCAGTCACAACGATTTTCACACACAACAATATCTCAGGTTTACAGAGAAGGGCACAAAAACAAGAATGGGGAGTGTGGTATACAACAGCAGCTCAAATAACCCATCAGTACAGTGGAATGCCATTTCTGACAGCACAACCATGAAGTAGATGGGCTATAGCAGTGGACGACCACACCAGGTAGCACGCCTGTCAGCTTATAACAAGAAACTATAGCTATAATTCTCACAGGCACACCCAAACTGGACAATAACAAAACAGAAAAACATTGTCTGGTTTGATGAATCTCAGTTTATTTCCACTGCAACATTCAGAGGGTAGGATCAGAATTCAGTTTAAACAACCTAAAAACATGGTTTAATCTTGCCCTGCATACACTGTTCAGGCTAGTGGTGGTAGTGTATTGTTGTAGGGGGTATTTTCCTGGCAAACCTCTGGCCTTTTGGTACCAATTGAGAGTTGGTAAACCCCCAGCCCACCTGAATATTGTTGCTAAAGTGTCTATCCTTTTATGACCTTAGTGTACCCATTTCTGGCTTCTTAATGGGGGATAGGGCGCCATGGAGGTTGGCATCATGGATGTGAAGCCCACAAATCTGCCACAACTGTGCAACGCTATCATATTAATATGACCAAAAATCTCTGAGGAATATTTCCAACACCCTTTTAAATCTATGCCACAAAGAATTGAGACAGTTCTGAAAACAAAACACAGACTAGTATATGAGTGAAATTTTGACATTTCAAATGTGGAGTAGTTTGCGTTGGGCAGGTGTAGTATTCCAGAATATTACAGTGCAATGTGCATGTCTGTTAAATCTCAGAACTGGTTATACAAACACCTCCACATAGAGCAAGACTATGTGTGGAAACAAAAAAATGTGTGGAAACAACAAAAAATTAAGGTAGATGTATGGTTTTAAATCATTCTGAAGTATTTTCATAAAATTTAATTCAAATAATCTGAGGCTCTTTAATATTAATGCACATTTATTTTTGTATATAGTCTTTGGCCTTTGACACAGCTGTCCCCTATTTCGAGTCCCGGCCAAGGTGATCTGTGCTGCATGTCTTCCCCACTCTTCATCCCATTTCCCATCTGCCTACATTCAAAGAAAATTTTGAAAATAATGGCCACTAGTGCTGCAAAACAAATATTTGAAAAAAAAAAAAAAAAGAACTGCTAATATCTGAGTCTTTTTGCTGAATCACAATGACTGAACCAGTTGTAGCATATTTACACATCTAATTCCAAACAAAAATGTTTGGAACTCACATTTGACACTAGTGTTCAGTCAACTTGAATGCTAAGGTGTGCCTGTTGTTTGCACCAAGCATTATGTTGCTGAGCTAGCTCTTTGAATGCTCTCATCAAGCTCAAATTGCTTTCAGTGAACTGTGTTCCTCATTACAACCATCCAATTTAAAACAGTTTTTGTGGAGTGATTAAGGCACTGTCTCATGTAATACCTTGGACTTTTAATACATTCATCACAATGTTTGAGATGAACTTGGCGTATCTATTTGGTTAAGAGTCTTTTTACAGCTATTTTGAAATTTTTGCTTGCCACATATAGTGCAACATTTTGGCAGTTGCTGACCTTATTTATTTATATAAACTGCAAGTCAAGTAAAGTTTATTTATATAGCACTTTTCAGTAAAAAGGCACTCAAGGCGCTGTACATACGGAAAAACATTACAGTGATACAGAAAATCAAACAACAGAGGTAATTAAAAAATAAATAAATAAATAAATAAAATAAAGAGAATGGAATGATGGATAAGAAAATGAAAGGAAACTTGGACTGAAAATGTAACTAATAATGTTTAGATGGCACAGTCAAAGACCAAACTAAACAAATAGGTTTTTAATCTTGATTTAAAGCAACTTAGGAATTCGGCACTTTTACAGTTTTCTGGGAGTTTATTCCAGATTAGTGGAGCATAAGAACTAAAAGCTGCCTCTCCATGTTTGGTTCTGGTTCTGGGTATGCAGAGTAGATTTGAGCCAGAAGACCTGAGAAGTCTGGGTGGTTGATACACTGACAACAAGTCTGTAATGTATTTTGGTGCTAAGCCATTCAGTAATTTATAGACTAACAGAAGTATTTTAAAGTCTATTCTCTGAGCTACAGAGAGCCAGTGTAGGGACTTTAGAACCGGGGTCCACTTTCTTAGTTCTAGTGGCGGGCAGCAGCATTCTGAATCAACTGCAGCTGTTTGATCGACTTTTTAGGCAGACCTGTGAAGACATCATTGCAGTAATCAATTCTACTAAAGATGAAGGCATGAATTAGTTTTTCAAGGTGCTGCTGAGACATTAGTCCTTTAATCCTGGAGATGTTCTTTAGGTGATAGAAGGCCAACCTTGTTACTGTCTTTATGTGCCTCTGAAGGTTCAGGTCTGAGTCCATCACTACACCCAGGTTTCGAGCCTGACTGGTGGTTTCTAGCTGTATTAACTGAAGCTGTGTGCTAACTTTTAAACGCTCTTCCTTTGGTCCAAAGTTTATTACTTCAGTTTTGTTTTGATTCAGCTGAAGAAAACTCTGGCCCATCCATGCATTGATTTCTTCTAAGCATTTACCCAGCACTTGAATGGGTTCATAGTCACCTGGTGACATCGTAACGTGTAGCTGTGTGTCGTCTGCATAGTTATGATAACTTACGTTGTTTATTAAAATCTGAGTTAAGGGGAGCATGTAAATATTGAATAGAAGGGGCCCTAAGATGGACCCTTGGGGAACGCCACATGTGATTTTTGTGGTCTCTGATATAAAGTTACCTACTGACACAAAAAAGTCCCTGTCCTTCAAGTAGGATTTAAACCAATTGAGTGCTGTACCAGAAAGGCCGACCCAGTTTTCCAGGCGCTCAAATAAAATGGAGTGATCAACAGTGTCAAATGCTGCACTAAATTCCAAAAATACCAGCACTGTGGTTATTCCACAGTCTGCATTTATACGGATGTCATTGAACACCTTGACAAGAGCAGTCTCTGTACCGTGGTGAGCACGGAAGCCTGACTGGAAGACATCAAAGCGGTTGGTCATTGTTAGGAAGTTGTTTAACTGTTGAAACACAGCTTTTTTAATAATCTTACTGATGAAGGGGAAGTTTGATATAGGCCTGTAGTTCTGTAGTAGCAGCTTGTCCAAGTTGCTCTTTTTCAATGGAGGTTTGATAATTGCTGTTTTCAGGGCCTGGGGGAAAACACCTGACAAAAGGGACGTGTTTATTATTTGTGTTAAATCAGATGTTATTACAGGCAAACCTTTCTTAAGGAAAGCTGTGGGTAAAAGATCAAAAGAGCTTAGTTTCTTCTAAGTTTTTGTAGTTTATTTGGTAAAATTGGGAAATATTGTCAAAATCAGTTCTAGTTGGAGACAGCATTGGTACTGGAGTTGATGTGGATATGCTGACTGTCCCTCTGATCTTTGGGGTTTTTTCAGTAAAGAATTTAGCAAATTCATTGCAGGCCCTGGTAGAGTGGAGTTCAGATGCCACAGTTACAGGAGGGTTTGTTAGCCTTTCGACCGTGGCAAATAAGGCACGAGCATTGTTTATGTTTTTGCTGATGATCTCAGAAAAGAAAGATTCCCTTGCATTTTTCAGTTGTAGGTTATATATGTATAGTCTCTCTTTATAGATAATATAGTGAACCTGGAGTCCAGTCTTTCGCCACCTGCGTTCAGCTTTTCGACACTCCTTATTTTCACTTCTGACTGGTGGAGCACTTCTCCATGGAGACATTTTCTTCCCAGAAACAACTTTCACTTTAATTGGAGCAACTGAATCAATGATATCCGAGATTTTAGAATGAAAGTTTTCTTTCACCTCTCCTGTGGATTTCGATGGGGAGACCTTTTGTGATGACCTGTCTTTCTCAGCCACCTGGCCGGTTGTTTCTGCTGAAGCTGTTGGAGGCAGCGTTATCGTTGATGATACTCCATGTTTTCTGCTGAAGGTCGAAGCTGCTGGCAGATTATTTACTGAATAGAAGAGATTAGATGTGAGACGTCTGGCTCCTGGCTTGTTCAAACAGAAACCATCTTGCTTGAAGACTTGTCTTTATTCCCAAAAAATATTAAAGTTGTCGATGAAGTTCACAGGTGTGGTAGCACATGTTTTTTTCAACCACTTATTAATCATCAGAAGTCTCGAAAAATTCTCATCTCCACAGAAAATCGGTGCAAAGGGTCCACTGAGAAACACCTTGGTATTGAGACCTCCAACAATATTCAGAAGATGAGTGAAATCCTCCTTCAGTCCTTCTGATTTTTTCTTAGCCACGTCATCCATGGCTCCACAGTGTATAATAAGGTTTTCTTGTGATTGCAAGAATATTCTCTGAGATATTGGGCACCACATTACTGGTACCAATCATAACTTCTGTGTTTTTCTTGTTGCAGAAGCTTTTAATCCCATCCACAGCTGTGTTGCCCACTATTAGGGTTCTTGGTCTGGTGGGGCGCTTTTTCTCTGGCAGCTTAGAGTGAAGGTTGTTCTCAAACCTTTTATTGTTCTCAGAAGATGGATAATTTTCCTGGTTTTCATTATGTAGTAGGGCAAATGTGTTTTGGAGGGGAATTCCATTATTTCCAGCTGTCTCACTCCTATCAGTTGTTGTGACAGCAGTTCGCTGTCGAAGTCTCCTTTTCCTTTAGAAAAAAATAAAATAAAAATAATAATAATCCTTGGGCGTCGCTGGTTAGAAGTATCTTTAGTCCAATATTTCCGTAATTTTGGCTAAGAGATAAAAGGTTAGGAGTAAAAGAGTGCAAGCAAGTAGGGAGCTTAGGAGAAAAGCGTCTGAGCAGGCAGAGAGGCGGAAGCAGAACATGAAGAACAACTTCATCAAAAAGGTGAACTGTTAGCACACCACAGGACATAGAGTAGCGTAGAGTTTAGGAATAAGGATTTTCTAAACTTAAAAAAAAAAACTGTTCACGAAACAATTCTTTTGATAACACATGACTTTTTACCTCTGTTCGGCTGTCCAGAGTTTGAGTCTCCCCTTTATATGGCTTCTTTGCTCCAGTTCCTGTCACAAGGTTGTTGTCCAAAATTATTTGTCTCATTCATTGTAGGTGCAGATACAGTCACACAAAAATAAAAAGCACTTCTGATACAAAAAAAGAGAGCTGTCTGATAAAACTATATATTTTAACCTGCACTTGTGGAAGAGGGCAGTCTTATCACTGAGCTAAAACAATTAACACAGAACTCAAAGAAATCTCTCTTCCCAGCCTTCACGGAGGGAACTTTTATTTCTTACAGCGCACAGAACATCATCAAAAAATTCCAAGTATCCCTGCTTTTCAGTTCTTACAGGGTGGTGTTATACAGATACAAAGCATTGATGTGTATTGGGGTCCTCTTGACCAATTTAAATCATCATACTAATTTATGTAAAACTTTTGGCATCCACAAAATTTGTTCTCGGTTGCAGTTCCGGGAATACACTCCAGCCCAACATCTGGAAAAGATCAGATTGGCCTACGTGATAGTTTACAATAATATTCTCATCATTTGGTCAACTCCTTATTCCTGAGCTAAACTGGACTGCTGAATTGATTTCACAGTGACCTTGCTGGAGTCATGAGATTTCCTGGCTGAACTGCAATAACAAGCCCATCAATCATTTCTCACGCCAAGAACTTTTCCCTAATGTAATCAATTTCCAGACGGCTTGCATGTTTACTCAGAGTGAACAATTCTTTACAGAATTAATCTTGTAATGGTAAAAACAATAATAACACTTTTAATCTAACAAACAAAGCTTTATACTTCCACACGCTTAGTTTAATATCAGTGATTTCTAGCAAGGATGCAGAGCACCCAAAATTATGAAGCTTAGTGAAACACCAAGCAGACTTTGTGACAATCCAGTTTATGAAATCTCCAAACACAAAATTGCATAGGCAAGAAACAGAATCAAGCTAGTTTTACACTGTTATGCCCAGCATCTCTTTTTTTATTTCTATTTTTTAATATTTTAAATACATTATTTTAAATTTTTTCCACAGGGAGTTATCTAGATACTATCATAGCGCTGGGTTGTTTTGGACCATAATGCAGATGAACACTCGGAAGCAGCATAGCCATATTGAGATGATTCAAGATGGCAGATCCTGACAGATACCTGTGTTGGACCACTTGTTTGCTGAATATTGGACCATTTGCACATTGCTGGACGCCACTATGCCTTTCCAACGTCATCGGCCATTTTCTACCGCAGGATAGCCTGTTCCTACAAATCCCAGCGGGTACTGTGGCTGATAAGACATGGGCGTCGCAGCCCTGAGGCCACCGCCAACTATATAACAGAGTATGAGACGGCCCACCATTTGCTTTTCATGCCGGAAACCGGACCAGCAACTGAAGCGCATTCCTCTGGAGAAAAAGTCCCCGGTGGATTTTATTCATTCTCCTTCGTTAGCCAACGAGAAACTAAGCGAATTAAGCTTACAGGAATAAGAAGGATTGTAAGTTTTCAACTTTTTTGGGTTTAACATGTAACCAAAAAACCACGGAGTATCAAGGAGATGCAATTTTCCCTCCTTGTTTTGTACCACTCGACTAGTGACGGTCCGTCATTATTTTCTACCTTTCTGCCACGGAGGCCACCAAGGAAGAAAACGGACTTCTTTGCTGAGTATCCGCAGACGCGTGGAACTCTTCAACCCCCCCCCCCCCCTCTCTCCCTCTGCTCAGAGGAGACAACAACAAGTAAAAATCCACCTTTTATTTTTATTTCTTTATTAGGAATAGCGTGGGCAGGATAGAGTAGGTTTTAGTGCGATTAGAATAGCCAATTATAGTCTAATGTGTTCTGAATTGTATGTGCATGCCATCTTATTGAAACTTGATTACTGTTGATTTCTGAGGCCGCCGAGTCTCACCAGTTGTGCTTTTACTGTGCGAACACCTGCTTGCAGGTGTGCTGTGAAACTGGACTGCTATAATAACCTTACGGTGAAAATCAACAATTTTCTTTGTCTTCAACTTCATGTTTTACTGGTTTGCCGCCAAAAAGGTTTATGATCCTTTGTGTGGGCTGAGTTTACAATTTTGCTTGGGGCTTTTATGACCTGTGTCCCGCTGAGCTTCACTTTGGGAGTGTTGCTCCCAAAGCTTCGTTCAACCATATTCCCTTTGTATTTTGCCATAACTGCCATAACTCCTGGTTTGATCTCATGCACACTCACTGCTGTTTTTATTTTGTTTAGTTAGATGTTTTGCCCTTTCGTTGTCCGATGAGCTAACCCCTCCCTCCTACTTCCCTATGTCTAAAGGGATTGCTCAAACCAGCTCTCCATCCAACGGGTCCGTAATTCCCCAAACCTGAAAGGTCTAACTAAGCAGGTTTAATGAAAGTTCTGTTTAAGTTGGTGTCGGTAAATGACTCGCCCAGCCTTTGACAGCCTTCATACAAAAGTCTCACCCTTCTTCAACTGGTGGTCTGGACGACTGAGTAGCCTATTGCAATCATCCACACTTTCAACAGTCACTTTTGTTCACGGCTGCTCATTCCCTAATTTTACAATTGGCTCTTGGTATATGGGCTAGGTTGATTTTAGTGGCTCGGCATGAGCCCCAAGGGCGCTGTTTTAACAAACTTAGCTAAGGAAACCTATAAAAACCTCCTAAAATATCTTGGAACCAGGCAACAAGACTTATTACCACCAATGAAAAACCAAAAAATACGGTGACTCAAATAATTGAATGTCCACGATTTAACTAGAATTTTATATGCTTTCTTTAATTAGTAACGCTTTTGCAGGGGTCAGTAACAGCTTGAATTCGGCAACACAAAATAATTTCAATAATAGAAATGAATCAAACAACTGAACCTGTCTTTCCCTGATGCTGAAACTAGTGAGTTTGGAGGCTCATCCATGCACATGGTTGAGAAGATTCTTCTGGTAACAACGAGTGGTTTCTTGAAGGGAATACGACTTAATCTTCAGTTTTCTTCCTTTAAGTGGCAAGCACTGATGCTCCAGGCTTTGATGGTTAAACAGGATCTTTGTTGTTATATGTCTCCGAAGACAGTAGTTTCCAGAGGCTGAAGAGTTGAAGGAAACCCGGAGACATAAATGAGGTTGATTCAGGACTTCCAGAAGCCTGAAACTTAGAGCAATCAGCTGTTCACCGATCAAGTTCACTTCTGTTGTCTGGATAAAAAGGCTTTAGATTAAATCAGATTCTTAATCTTGAGGCACAGACCTTTCTGGGCCCACGGGTTGATCCTCTTTTTTAATGCAGTTGATCAGTGGGGCTGTGTCTCTGTTCTTTTTCCATCTAAGCTTCTTTTCTCCATCCGATCTTGTTCGCTGGTCTTCTGCAAGGAAACAACCCCGTTCCCTCCTTCAGCATCGCTTTTATGGTGCTTGATGTTTTTGCCAGTCAGGCCCTTATTAGGCTTCTCAGTTATTGCGCAACCTATTCCGCTCAGCTTCTTGATTATTGCTCAATACTTTAGTCATGGTCACTGTGACCCACTGATTCTGTTTCTCAGCCTTGGAGATGCCGATAATAGCCACGCAGCTGGTCTGTAGTCACATCCTCCCTTCCTCCCATTTGCTTTGAAAAGGTTCGCTGTCAGTATGCAGCTGGCTCTCGTCACTCCTAGTCATCCTACAGTTCTTTGCTTAATCTGCTGTTTTAAACTTTACACAGTATTACACATTCCATTCTTCAGCTTCCTGCATTTACTTTAAAACACAGTTGCAAAACCATCACTTCATTCTTTTTATTCATGCTTCACAAATGATTAATGTTATATCTCTTTCATATATAGCTGATTAAGAATGTCAAATCTTGTTTTTTTTACTCTAATTCTCAGTTCTTACCCACATTTCAATCATACATCTTTTAACTTGTTAATCAAAGGTTACTAATTTCATTTAATACATGTGAAAGAATGTAAAATCATCATATATCATTGGATACTTGTTGTTTATACTTCTGCAAAAGATAAGACAGATAATATGTGGCAGATAATATGTGGCTCCAAACAGGCCTCTCCAGTCTCTAAGCTCCAGAACATGAGAACATGCTTGTTTCGCTCCCTACCGCTTCAACTGTGTGCTTTAATAATTATTGCATGGATTACACATAAGGATATTTATTGTAACTTTTTTATTTATTGTGAGCAGTTACTAAATGTTGCATGGATTACATGGAAAGATCCCACCTTATTTTGACAGCCCTCTTTGATGTAGAACTTTACATGTTTGATTAGGTGAAGATTATTGAATCGGAATAGCAAGGTGTATCAGGCTGTGATTTAATAAATATTCACGTAGATAAAGAGAAGTCTTTGTGTTTATTTTGTGCAAGAGTGATTCGTCAGTCAAAATAAGGTTAAAGTTCCCCACGTTTCGGCAGAAACAGTTGATTAAACAGTGACATCTCTGGTAATAGTTATCAATTATTTAAAGGTTGTAATTATCAAAGGCGTTGAACCACAATTACAACCCCAGAAGACATCCCTGATTTCGATTCATAAATGAGGATTTTTGGTTAAGAAATTGATTTTCTCAAATTATGATTTTTAATTATAGTTCTGAATATTAATTAATCAATAATCATAATCCTAACACCTGTTAATAGGCAATAATTATAACACTGGGATACCTTAAAGCCTTCTTTATTGAAATTCAAACTCCCGCTTTAAATGTTCTAATGATCTAGAAAATTATTGTCACATACTTGTCTGGAGTTTTCTTCCATTATAGGCAATTTTGATGCAAACCAGTGTGAAATGTATTAATATTTTTAAGTAACAGTTACTAAAGCTAAATACACTGACTGCAGCATATGTTTTCCTCTGTTATCAATCTGCTAATTAAATAAACATAAAATAACTGATCTGTTTCATACCTTCATTTTTTTCTATGCTGTGATTGTACTAAAATTATGTTGGCTGCTCACTGTATGTGCCAGGGCTGCACATTGGTGTAATTGTTAGCACTGTTGCCCTGCAGGTCCTGGATTGGAGTTTGTATGTTCTCATTGTTCATGCATGGGTTCTCCTCAGACTCTTTAACTTTCCCCCACAGTCCAAATAATTTGACTGTTATTTGGCTATTGTCTTTAGCTGTGTGCATGTGTGTGTGTCCTAGCATTTTTGACAGTGTAAGACCAATTTTTCCAACACATACTTTGTTGTAAGGATCCACTGCTCCTTATGGGGCCCAAAGCCTGGGCCCTATAAGAAGCAGTGAATTAAGGGTTAGGTTTAGGCTTAAGGTGCAAATTGAGTTTAGGTTAGGGGTTATGGGTTTGTTATGGGTTAGGGTTATGTTTGTATTCAGTTAGGTAATAGCAAGGTAATGCAAAGTCTTCATAAAGACAGAAACACATACTGTGTGTGTGTGTGTGTGTGTGTGTGTGTGTGTGTGTGTGTGTGTGTGTGTGTGTGTGTAAGAGAGAAAGACTAACTGGTGACCTATCCATGCTGTAGCCTGTCTCTCGCCCAATGACTACTGGAGATAGGCATCAGTTCTCCTGTGACCCTGCAATATAAACTGTACACTGATGACTGTACCTCAGTGGACCTGTCTGGGAAACCCCTGAAGTTTGCAGATGACACCACTGTCATTGGTCTAATCCAGGACAGAGACAAGTCACATATAGACAGGAGGTGGATCGGCAGGTGCACATGAGTAGTCAGAACCACCTGGAGCTTAACCTGATCTCTGGAGATGACGGTGGACTTCCAGAGAACCCCCAGGAATTGTACAGATCTTGGGTCAGAAAATAGGCAGCTAACATCTCTGCGTACCCCACACATCCTGGACACAGCATGTTTAGACTTTTACCTTTGGGTTGGCGCTGCAGGGTGCTATTTGCAAAAAACAACTGTGACGGTTACAGTTTCTTCCCCAGGCTGTCTCTCTGATAAACACAATGAACCCCTCACTGCCAGAGTAGTCCGCTACTCTACTGTGAAACAAATAAACATATTGCATTATCACAACCTGTCTTTCTTTTTGCTTTATACAATTTATTTAAAAGTGGAATGTACATATGCACACCTGTACATATTGCTCCTTTATCATTGTTTTTCTTTCATTTAAAGTTTGTATATTTGTAGTTAATGTTGGCGTGAGCGCTGGAAACCAAAGTCAAATTCTTAGTTTGTGCACACAAACTTGGCAAAAAAAGATGATTCTGATTCTGATAGTCATTACTATAGAATGTGTCGATGTGCTGCAACATGTCTAGTAACATTTATAATATGTAATTTAACGATGAATAAACAGTACACTTTATAAGAAATTAATGACGGAATGTGCAAACATAACAGTTTTTGTTGAAGACTAGCTGACTGAATTGTGTCCTCTACATTTCAACAATAAGTAACATGAACCAGGATACTCATCACTTTTTTTTAAGTAGTAGGGTATAAACTTGATGAATACCTCTCATGCAAGGCATCTCTTACACTGGTGGATAACCCTTTTTTATGGAGAGCAACACAATATAGAACCAGACTAAGGATGACCAAGACATACTCAGGAGAAAGCAGAGTAAAAAGATGGACAACTAACAAACTTAAACACTAATAGGTTTGATTATGCCATGAACTGCAGATTAAACCATGCAGCTCTGGAGCCAGACTAGACAATCAGAACTACATTTGTCTATGGCACAGCAGCAATCTTCTACCACATTTTATTAACAATTGCCATTTTGAAGTAAATGCAGGAATGATGGTGAGATTGTAAGTAAACAAATTAATTAAGCACACTCAGCATCATTGATTGGGTAGTCCAAAGTGATTTATAGACCGCTATAAGTGGTTTCTAGAGCACATTTTGTCTGCATCTTCTTTATATATGTACATTTTTATGACAGTTTCAGCTCATTGAATCATTGTAGTGAGAAGCAGTTTGAAAAATTAGCATCCTCTAGTTTGCATACCAGAGTGTGTTTTCAACCTAAAAAACCTCTGCTATCTTTGTCTTATTATTAAATTATGTGCAGACAACAGGATGCTACAGTAATTCAAATTAATTAGAGGTTTGTTCTGTTTTTACTTGCAATTTTGCTGCTTTTATTGTAAAAGATTTTGCATTAGAGTAGTTATTCAGTGCAATGTGCCATTGCCTCCTTTAAAACTTTTATTTGAAGTTGATGTCTGTTGTTTACATACAATTAAGGAGTAACAGAGGTTAGGTCACACATAATTTATAATAACTTGTTGTAATATAAATCACTGAGATGTCTTTCTCGCAATATTTCTTTTTGTAATTGTCTGACTTTATGTAGTGTAAACCTAAATTGTTATTAAAAGCCCCAGACAGGGTATAAAAGTGAAAGTGCTAAACTTGATACCCTGATGTAGCTAGGTTTGGGACTCCTATTATGAAGTAAAAAAGCCGGTATAGTTCTTTATCTAATACAGATGTTGTTGTTCTGCTTGCTCTGTTTGAGATTTATGAAACTTTTATTCTGTGTATGATTTCAACCTGGAAAGACTCACATAATGGAGAAACAGCGAGATGACAGTTCCAGAGTTTATTAATGAAAGATTATTTCTTTGGCGCTCGGACCCCGGGGGAAAATGTAAACGCTGAGGATGAAGTGGGTTTGAATAAACATCTTAGGATTATGATTTGGTACGTCTTCCCCCAAAAGGGACGAGGCCGAGCTGAGGCTGTACTGAAGGAGAAATAAATTAGTTATGAATGATCTGTGATGAGCGGGGAGTGAAAACTCAGACCCAAATATTTGAATGGATTGGGCCCGATTGGGCTTACCTGAGTTAAGCCTGAAGAGGTGTAGATGGCCGGTGAGAGGTCAGACGAAGATGGGGCTGCACCTGACCAGGCGTCGAGGAGGCTAGATGAGTGCCTGACAAGGCGTAGGATTGAGATGCCTGCCAAGGCATGTTCGAAAACGCCTGCCAATGGCGTGAGTGAGCCTGACATGGCTGAATGAAATGCCTGCCAAGGCATGTTAGAAAACGCCTGCCAATGGTGTAGATAGTGATGAGCCTGACAAGGCTGGATTGAAATGCCTGCCAAGGCATAGTTCAATACGCTTGCCAATAGCGTAGATGGCCAAAAAGAGCTGAGGCCGAGATGAGTGATTTGGTAGGTAGGGTTAGAATTATGCATAGAGACAGGTCAGGGGAAGACATGGATGAGAAATTAGAAAAGAGAAGAGCTGAATAGGCACATTGAAAGGATGAGATAGGAGAGAGGAGGAGTCGAGCCTGATAGGAGATGTATGAGAGGTATGAATTGGACCCTAGAGGAGAGAGGGAGGTTAAAATGCTTGAGATACTAGATGGTTGTTTGAATCATGAAGGATCTGGGAATAAGAGCTGAGATTGCAGAGGAAAGAAATGATAGGTCGTGCTGCGAAGGTAAAGAGAAGGAGGAAAAGACAGCCGTGGAGGCTGAGAAAATGAGATATTAAGCCGCGAAGGCATCGAGAGAGGACAGCATTGCCGCGGAGGCAATGAGAATGAAATTATGCCGCAGAGGGATGCATGAATTGCCGCAGAGGCAATGAGAGAGATAGATTGATAAAGATGGTATGACGTGCTACGGAGGCATCGAGAAATGCATGCATTGCTGCAAAGGCAATGGGAATGATGAAGAGTTAAGCAGAGAATGTAAGGAGAGTGAAGGAGAGCCCAGCGAGGAAGAGAGAGAGGAGAATTGAACCTATGAGAAGAAAAATGATGAAGATAAATGAGGATGATGTGACGGTACCTGATAAGAAGAAGCATGAAGTGAAGACTAGGGAGAGGAGATAAAGTTCATGTCTTTGGTGCTCGGACCCCAGTGGAAGACATGGATGCTGATAATGACATGAGCTTGAATGGACATCTAGGATTAGAATTTGAGATGTCTTACCCACAAAAAAGGCAGAGGTAGGGGCCGAGGCTGAAATAAAAACAGTGTTGGGAGCCACAGCCATGGATTTCAACATGAACTTTCAAAATAAATTGCATTTAACCGACTTCCAGCACAACTTCAGAAGGGGAAAGGGGGGTAACAGCCAACTTCCCTTGATGCCACTGTCCGTATAAAACCCCCACCTTTCCAATGGTCCTTTCTCTACCACCCAGACTCCGTGCGAGGCTGGCCGGGGAGACAGCGCGCTGATGTCTCTTTGCTGGCAAACAGACAAAAACTCTTCACACTGGATCCAAGGGTGTCATACGATCATTGATCTTATGCACTGAGTTAAGTACGGATTAATTACTGTTTGTGTACCCGGTATTCATTCATAAAAAGGGGAAATTAAGCATTGCTTTACTTTCTCTCTGAGGCCTGCATAAGCAAACTGTGTTCCAGAGAAGTCCCCAGTGGAGACGCTGTCTCTACGAAGCCGAGTGGAACTGTTTTCCCAGTCTGACAACAGCAGCCGCATCACCGTGGTAACGTGCAGTTTGATAGGCCCGACAGAGTTGCCGCCCAGTCACTGCTCCGGAGGTTAGCTGGAAGCTAACACTTTGTTCACAGAGCTTTCTTCAAATGTCGTCGCCCGGACAACTCCTCCTCAACACGTTTCAAACGAGGTTAGGGTTTGGGCAGAGAGATTGAGGGTGAAATGATCTGAACGTTTTCATTTTCTGAAGTTTTGTTTTGTTTCTGAAACTCTGATATCTTAGTGATAGCAGCCTATCTGCAGCACACGTGCTCAGTTTTGTGTTCTGTTTGTGTGTTTTTAATGTTAAGACAAGCTTTATTTAAAGGGTGATTTTAAACACAGAAGATTGATCATAATGTGCCATCTGCGCTTATGCATATTAACCCTTTTATTGACAGTATTTTAAAGGCGGGTGTTTTATTCTGGTGCTAAACTATAAGCTTCTTTTATTAGCTTTCACTGCTAACAGGTAAGGACGTGTACTTGCATATGTAGGCCCATTTCTCCAGAAAGATTTGGTTCTTTTCAAAAATACCTCTGGGCAGTACCGGCGCTGTCTGCCTGCCTCTGCCCCAGGAGGGAAGGGGACAAACTTCTGGGGTCCGGGGGCTGGTTGCCCCTAGGGGGTACCGGCGCCTGGACCTGGGAGTATAGAGTATGCATGGGGAGTGTGAGTGAGCGTATGACGTCCATTGTTTATCCTTACGTTGAGTGTGAGTGATTTTATGTGTATGCATGAGGGTGGGAGTGGGTTTTCTTTTTTTTTTGTTTGTCTTTTTTTGCGACAGGTTGGGTCTTGGACTGCTCCCTCTCCTGGATCAGCCTCCTCCCCGCCACACCGCCTGCCAGTGGTTGCAGTCTCTGCCCGCGGGTGTACTTGTGGTTCTCTGTGTCCGGGGCCGGGTGCTTTGGTGTGTGCTGGCTTACTCTCGGTGGCTGCTTGCCGGGGCCTGGCCCCCTGGGCTCTGTCAGGCCTCTGCTTGGGGGGTGGTGTGTCCCGGGGTCTTGGGCCTCTGGGTCCATGGCTGGATCTGCTTGGGTGTGGACGGCTGCTGGCGTGGCCTGTGGGCTTGTCGCTGTGGCTCCCTGGGGCTTCTGCACAGTCGCTGCTGGGTGGTTCCCCTGGGACTCTCCACTGCTCTTCTCTGGGGGGGTTGTGGTAGTCCCGGCGGTGGTTCTCCTGGGGTTCCTGTGCTTTGGGGGGCCTTTAGATGTCTGTGGCTCGGATCTCCTCAGTGTCCGTCCAGGGACCATGGGGCAGGCCTGTGGGTCCTCACACTCGCTATTGCATATTTTTGTGGAGAAACCTTGTATACAAAAGCGTGTCCACACCCATACTCACAGGTGTTAAGCTTCAGGTGTTGACAGATACACAGATGTTCTATATTGGGCTGCATCTCTCACTAAGTACATTTTACATTCAGAATTACCATGTACTATTTTGTTAAAAAAACAAAAAAAAAAACAGCTGCAGGTGCATAAGCAAGCAGGGTGTAATCTTGTATTCTCTTCATCCTTCTTTCTCTCCTCCACTCTTTCCTCCACTTTTTTCCCCCATCTCTCTTTTTTTTGAGCTTCTTTTTTCCTTTTCATTTCATTTCATTTCAGCAATACTTTGCCGGAGAGGACACGGTAAAAAAAAAAACAAATACCTCTTTAAATATTTGACCATTTCCTTAATAATATTTCTTTAAATATTTTAATAAATAAAGGCAGCTAATGAGACACTGTTGAGAATTAGTCATCCAGAAGGTTGATTTTATTCAGCAGATCATTCTTTAAAACATTATTTTATTAAAATAATATTTTATTTGATCTTGCATTGTGAAGGGTTGTCTAAAGGTATGCTGATTATTGCCTAAATTGATTCCAAGACTAACTTAACTCCATTTCCAGATTCTTCAAGATAATCCTTGGTTCTCAAACATGAACATTGCATGGTAATGTTGCATCACTCTTTCAGTCATGGTTTTCAATCATCTTTAATCAACTTGTTTATATTGTACATAACCCATTAGTCTTCGTTATCCTTTAATTCTGCTTAGTAGTTTATTTGGATTGTTTTAGCATAGTAAAGAGTTTGTTGATTGAAATATGTTTGACTTTGAGTTGACTTATTTTGTTAATAAATTCTTGTATTTTAAGAAATTGTGTGAATTAATTCCATGTGTGTGCAGAGTTTTGCTGTTCAATAATGTCAGAGCTCGTCTGACACCTTTCTATTTTGTCCTAATACCATCACCTTACTGGGCTGGTATTCACAGGACAACACTTAACAGACCGAAATATTATTTGATAAAATATTAATATTAAATATTAAATAATATTTTCAGATTCATAGTCACAACAACAGTATGGGAGTTAGTATGAATGAAGGTGGTCTGACTGACGGGCATAGAGAAGGGATGATCTGAGCCTGAAAGATAGCAAAGAAAATTAGAGAGCCTGATAAGGTATGAAAGGGCTAGACTGTGCCTGACAAGGCATAGAGAGGGATGAGGCGTGTGCCTGACAAGGCGTAGAGGGAGCTTGATCTAGAGACAATGAAGTGATGAGAAGAAACATCAGAGACATAACAGATATCATCAGCTGACGGATGTTGGAGGATGAGGACCTTGAAGAGAATGAGGGGAGATATTGAGGTTTGATAAAATAGTCTCACATAGCAATAATAAGTTTAAACTGAAAAGGCCAACCACCACCAGATAATGCAGAAGCTCTTACCTAAGAGCTGATAGATCGTTGAGCAGATAGCACAGAATGGACGTTTGGGTGAACATATGAAGAGAATGCTGAAGTTGACCAGTGGCCAAGTTGTTGTAGGGAAGCTGTGGAAACTCCTTGGGTAGCTGCTGAAGTGGCTGCCCCAATTCTGAATGAGGGACCTGACAACTGACTAGGGAGAAGATTGCACTGAACAAAGTTTTTCTTGGGAAATTTGAGGGACCAGGAGGCGATCGTGGAAACTCCTTCTGGAGTGAGGAAGGGGCATGCTGGGTGAACTGATTTTGTGACGTTTGAGAGCAAAAGTGAACATGGCTTGGAAAGGACAAAACGGGCTATCAAGGCGAGCAATGGAAATGAAACATGGACCTTTAGTTTTAGTTTGCTTGAGGTAAAATTTGAAATGGTCTGGACAGAACTTGAGGTCTGAAAAGGCTAAATCTCTAGATGGCACAAATTAATTAGAAGGAGAAGTAAATTCGCATAGTCTAAGAAAGCCGTAGAAGGCGAGGGGGGAGGCACTGACAGAAGAGATATGAAATAAGGTGAAAAACGGCGGGAACGAAGGGTCATAAGAAGATTTTTATGGAGGGGAAGTGTAATACGTTTTTGGCAGTCAGGCTGCGGAATGCAATGTTTTGAGATGCCTTTGAGGAGAAGTTAAAGCGTATTGAGACAAAAGGCTCGGAGTGGGCTCAGAAAGATGATCTTTGATAAAAATTGATGCTTGCTAATAGGCTGCAGCTGTAGGGGAGCTTGAAAACAATGGTGTTCAAAAAATGAGTAATGACAGCTAGGACTGATTGTAAACCAGGTACGATGACATGTAATTAGCAAAGTGAAATTTTGCAAAGTTTTGCCAGGCAAAGGAATAAGGTTTGAAAGTAGAAGGAGCTAGACCTGAAATACAGCAGTGTTTAGCAGATTGCAAAAGAGGAAGGAGAGAGAGGAATAATTGGAGTAGGTTAAAAGTAGGCTGTTTGAAAGAGACGGCGGAAGACCTGAAAATTTTAAACGAGACAGGGCATCAGCGACTCAATTAGAATAATCTGGAACATGACGGGCAGAAATGATGAAGTTTTGAGTTACGGTCAGCCAGGATTCGACAGAGGTAAGAGCAATGTCCGTGAATTATTAATATTGTCTGTTCATAAATTGTTTAGTAAGAGTTTGTTATTTTTCTGTGGCAGTCATGCAGTTAATGCTTGTATTTTGAAAACACTTAGTCCATGAAGGTGCTGTAAATCAATTGTCGCAAACTGAACAACGCAGCGCCGACATGCAGACAGAAAGTGAGCTCCACAATTAGACGGGAAAAGATATAGTTAAGATGTATATTGAAACAGTAAATGGTTTCTTAGTACCTGATTAATAAGGGAACAAGGTTGGTATAAATGTTCGAATACGTAAATAAATATTCAGATATTCTATGGAGCAAAAAGGTTGCTTTCAAAAGTACATCACCCCAGTAGAGGGAGCTAATACGGATGTTTACTAGTTTCAATATAATAAGCTAAGTCAAGACACAGACAATTAAAATAATTTGCGTTGCATTTATTTTTGGACAGAGAAAATATAGAAGGTGATGAGTACAAATTTAATAAATATACGTGGTAAAAACATTCAAGGGAAAGACTGTCAAGGATAAATGGGTGTTGTAAAGATTTAAAGTAAATAATACATTTATGGTAAAAAATAAGGCAAAAATATTAAAAGCAGCATAATGTTAGAGTTACTGAATGTATTTACATTCTGTATATTTAGCTATAATGATGTGTTCACATGCAAGGCTCTGACAACGTAATGATTGAGAACCATCCATTTGAGAGACCATAAAGAACTGAAACGAGTCAGCCGAGAGAACAACGTTGCTGTAAAAGGAAGAGATACCATTCCAGTTCGTAAGGAGACTGGAGCAGGAAGCCAGTAGTTTGAGTTTCGCAGGGCAGGAGTGCTGGAAGAAAGGAAGAGAAGAACAAAGAGTGCTCTGATGGCCGACTGAGCCACAGGAATCAAAAGTGGCTTGCGTCATGACAAAATTTCAGTGGCGACAATAAACCAGTCTAGGCAGACTCCTGATTGAGCGAGTGTGGATGCAGCTTCTTTGGTGGAGAAGGATTTGTGATATTGATAGAAAAATCTGGAAGCCATGTTTGAAATGTAGGTCGACTATGAGGGACGAATAGGTATCGCGCTTATTCTATGCTCAGTTAACAGAGCAGAAGACGTCTCTGAAATGCTTAAAGGCGCCCGGAAGCTCGACAAAGGGGATTCTTAGAAAGGTGGGGAGTAGATAATTTAAACACAGCATTAAAGCCATCAGGGAAAGCGATACGGTGGTCAACCTCGGGAGATGGTAAAATGAGAGAAACCAGATTAATGAGCTGCCCCTGTAGAATTTGGAGCGGAGCCTGAGTAATATGTAGAATGCATGGGAGTTTATGATCAGCTTGAATGTAAAAGAGGAGTGGGAAACACAGCGTGCTTGAAGGGCATATGAATGAGGAAAGACGTGACGTGGCAGAGTTGGAGGCGAACTCCCGGAGAAGCTGAGTAAAAAATGATATGAAGCTCTGGGGAAAATCCACGGACGAGATGAATGAGGCGGGAAAGATTGTGGGATGACCGGAGTAGAAGAAGATGTCGAAGCCTGGGGAACGGGAAGATCGGTTTATGAGACGAGATCGGAGGAGAACCATTGCAGAAGCCGGGCAGGGTGACACGGCAGCGGGAGCCGGGGTGCAGGCAGGGCGACCTCGGTGACAATTAGTAGGAGGATTGGAGGAGTTCTTAAGGTGCCTTCCACTTGCCTGGAGCTGAGATGAGGGAAAAGGGGGCATCAAGGCAGGAGACCAGTCGAACGCTCCTACTAGCTGAGGAGGAAGGAGGGCGGGATTTGTCACAAAACAGTGCGAGGAACCGCCAAGTCGCCAGAAACTAGTTGGACATGTCGCAGCTGATCGTCGAAGCTCAGCAGAAGAGCATTGTCTTCCATGCAGAAGGTCTTTAAAAACTATGCCCTGGGAGATGATTGGCTGAGGAGAAGAAGGACCTGCCGTTGATTGGAGCAGCCAGTGAGGAATGATTGGATGCGACGGGGGTGGTGAGTCTTCCATGTTGAATTTTCGTTTAAACTCAACACAAAACAAGAACATTTCAGTGTTTTTTTTTTTTTTGGCAACCCCTCAGAAAAAAAAACATAAATACATGGACTGGAGCATTCCAAACAACATTTACTCTTTTTGTGAGACTTTTTTAGTTTTCTCAAAAATATTGCTAAACTCCTGTCCTCTTCGTTGACTCATATATTGTCTCGTGAGCACAACCCTCTTTTTACAATATATTTTAATTTGTTTTCACCTTGGAACTTTAATAAAATACTGCACTCTTATGCTGGATACAGATATGCAACTTCAATGAAGTCATTGCTTATTGCAGTTTGCACGTCTGCTTAGAAATGGTGGAGCCTCTCAAGTGACTGGCTACAAATGACGTAATTCACCACCTCCAGTTTATTTTTAGTTTCAGACCTCAGCTCATATTCACTGCTCTACCTACGTGAACCAAAATAGCAAGAGCACATGGAGAAGCCCACACACCCAAAATCTAACATGTTGAGCTCGCTGTAGTGCTTACATGGTTAATAAAAGCTGCTGAAAAATACCGAAGCGCAAGTTCTACAGTGCTTTAGGAATTTTTATTCATTTGTAAAAAGATTCTGGTACTGATACAGGATTATAACCCCTTTTAAGATATCACATTTTGTTATTTAGTAACCTCAAACTTCAATTTTTTTTCTTTGGGGTTTTATTTTGATAGAACAACACAAAGTACGGCATAATTGTAAAGCTAAAGGAAAATTATACTTAGTTTAAAAATAAATAAAAAAGTGTTGTGTGTATATGTATTCAGACCCTTTGATGCACCTAAATAAACCAGAGTGTGATTAATTGCCTTTAAAAGTCACCTAATTAGGAAATAGAGTCAACCTGTGTAATTTAACATTAGTAAAAATACAGCTGTTCTGTGAAGGCATTTAGAGGTTTGTCAGAGAACATTCGTGAACAAATAGCACCTAGAAAACCAAGAAACACTAGACAGGTGAGGGAGAAGGTGTTGGAGAAGTTTAAAGGAGAGATAAGTTATAAAACATTATCCCAGCCTTAAACATCGTAGCGAGCACAGTTCTGTATATCATTTGAAAATGGAAATAATATGGCACAAATGCCAATCTACAATGCAGTTAAAATGGAATGGTTCAATTTAAAGCACATCCATGCATTAGAATGCCACAGCCAAACTCCAAACCTCAATCTAATTGAAAATGCATTGTAATACTTGAACATTATTATTTACTATCTCTCTCCATCCAATTTGACTAGGAGTGAACAATTTTGCGAAGAAGAATTCATAAACATTTCTGTTTCTGGATGTGCAAAACCTAGTAGGGTCATACCTTTAAAACATGTGCCGCTATGATTGCAGTGAATGGTGGTCCTACATAGTATTGACTCAAGGGGACTGAACACAGATGCAAAATTATTTAGATTTTTTTGTAAAAGGTTGAATATTATGGATAATTTTCTTTTCCAAGCTGCATGGTGGAGCCATTGGTAGCACTGGTGCCTTGCAGCTAGAACGTCCTGGGTTTGACTCATGGCCGGGGGTCTTTCTGCATGGAATTTGAACTCATCCCTCAGTCCAAAAAGTGTTAGGTTAATTGGTCTCTCTCAACATCACTTAGGTGTGAATGAGTGTGTGCATGGTTGTTTGTCCTGTGTGTCTCTGTGTTGCCCTGCGATGGACTGGTGACCTGTCCAGGGCGTACCCCGCCTCTTGCCCGTAGACTTGCTGGAGATAGGCACAAGCTCCCCTGCAACCCTGTACAGAAGAAGCAGGTAGAGAAAATGGATGGATTTTCCTTCTAGCTCACAATTATGTTGAGTTGGCCAATGTGAAAAAAATACATAATTAAGTTTGTGATTGTTACATGAAACAATGTGAAAAAGTTCAAGGGGTAATAATGCAGTAATCTTTGTTAGACTTATAGCTGATGAAGATTTCTCTAAACTTAAAATTGTTATTTCCAAATTATCTTCCCATTGGTAGTTCAAAGATTAAAGTATGTCATTATCATTTTAACTAAAAGAACAAAGAGATATGAGTGACATCACAGATGAAATTGCTTACTCATCTAAGAGAGATGAATAAAGGAACAGTTGATGGTCCAAGTAAGGGCTGTGTGACTCCGGCATCAACTCTAATTATACCCCACCCTGTCTCATTGACCCGGTGTGGTGCATGGAGATTTCCGAACACAGCACAAGTTGATTCACAGTCAGCCTTTAATCCCATGCTCCATTGCACTGAAAAAGCAGCTGCCACACATTGAACTTGACAGTCTTAACACTGCCTTTTCAGTTAGTAGAGCCATATTGTACTCACATGATTGTAACACATGGCCAGTTTTCTAGAGAGGTTTATCTCTCCTGAGTTTCTTTATCTTTTTCCTGACACATATTTTCTTTCACTATTTTAACTTAATAATAGTTCTCCTTTGCTGAAAAAAGTAAATTTTAAGCACTTGTCTAGTATTTAGTACTTCAAGTATTGTAGCTGCTTGTTCTATAATTTAATACACTAATGATACAAAACCATCTTTTCTTAAACCTATTTCTACTATACCTTAGTTACCATGGTAACAGTTTCCAGACATAGGGTAGTCCTTCTTTGTCACACTGCACTTCATAAGCACTCTTCCACAACTTTCTATAGTGTCTTTGCACTGATAAATGTGTCTTGTTAGTACATTGGAGGGTATATATGTTTGTCTTTTAGTGTGCATCTACTCTGGGGTTGGGAATAGAGGAGTTATAGCTCGGGTGTTGATGAAGGGGGTGGCGCACACTCATCCAAGTTGCATGCATGAACACATTGAGACACACACACATGCACACAAACTCTCTGTGAAACTTCTACTTGAAGTGATTTAGTGTCTTGTAGTTTCCATGGTTACATCCTGGGAGTGATTCAAGAAGGAGGTCGAGCATAACAAAGAGAACACTGCCCCCCCACGACTGGAGAGAGGAGGAAAACAGGAGGACAAAAACAAAAAAAGGGAAGAAGAAACCCAAGTTGTGGAAGTACAGTAAAAAAAGTTCTTGAATGAGTTAAGGAGCTGAATCTGGGACAGTCCAGCCTGCCGCTGGATATATTTCCATCTTATCTTGTAGATTATCTTATATTATCTTATCTTATCTTATCTTATCTTATATCTTATCTATCTCAGTAGAGACTCTGGACTATATAACTAAGTGTCACTCTTTTGTCCTGAGCTGGCATTGTGAACAATCACATTGTCAGTACCAGAATCAATTCCTTGGCAGCAGGGATACTCATGAACTCCTATTGCTTAGTGGAAAATCTCTCCTCTCAGTTCCCCAGGGCATGTCTAGCCTTACTGCTTTGATCTTCTAACTGCTGCCACAGGCAAGGGACCAATCAATGCGTCCTTTGTAAACCACACTTGTATTTCTGTTCTCTGTTTTGTGCAATCAAAACTATTAAAAGGTAAACAATTAGAAAAGACAGATGGGGTCATAGCACAAGTATTTATTGTTTTTTTGGAGACAAACAAAAAAGGTATTGACTGTAGGTATGAAAGGTGAATATATTTAGAACAAAATAGAGATAAATTAAACATGAAACATCATCATAAAAATGAAGCCCTTTAAATAAATTGATATCATACATCACATACATTTATAACATTGATACATGGTGAGAAAGTTGTTAATAATTCAAAAAAGACACATCACAACAGAGTAACACTCAAGCACAACAACAGCAGATGGACATCTATATAGTCTGAATATAAAACACACCTCTGAAAAATATATTCTGTTGGTCTTCCAATCTAAGTCAGCCACATTTTAGAGTAACACCTCTGAATGAGTGTGAAAACAAGATGATGTTGTTAGTGAAAGAACATATAGTTTGTTTCACCTGTTACTTAGACATGCGAAACTGCTAACCATCTTTCACTTGACTTACATTCACGCTCATTTCCATTCAGATGACAGTAATATGTTCTGTGATATTTTTGATACTGGGTGCCAGTAGTTTACTAGTGTTTTTGGCTCTGAGTACGAGCATTGCAATCTATTTTGGCAAAAAAATATATATATACATTAAACTGTGCAAAGAAATGTTCAGTTAATTATTTTAGATGAAAGCTGTAATTCTTATATTATAACAACAGACAAAAAGATGTAATCAGTCAGAGATGTAAGAATAGTGTAGTTTTTTTTCAATTCTGTAGACTGTATGCGTTTTAGCTGCACAGTGTTACTGTTGATAGCACTGCACCACCAAGGCTGTGTGTCTGCATGTTTGTTTGCATGCATGTTTGTCCGATGAGTGTTGTTGCCCTGGCGACCTGTCCAGGGAGTACCCTGCCTTTCGCCCAATGATTGCTGGACATATGCACCAACCCTGGACTGAAAGTCACAGAAGGTTAAACTGTGTAACATCTAATTTCTAGTCCAGGCATTCCTTCCTTGATTTCCTGAAATATATTTGACATGTGCCTATTCTGGTATATTATGATGAAAAAAGCTTTAGCTTCATTCCCTTTTTGACCCCCCTTTGCCTTTCAAATTATGTTAATTATTTTTGACATAGATTCATGGTTTGGTAACATTACTCAGAAATCTTGTTTCACATTAATAAGAAACCTTCACAGAGTTGCTGTAGATTTTTTTTCTATTAACTAATAAATTCCCATTTGTTTCATGTTTTGAATTTCATTTGAAAATACAGTAAGTTGTTTAGATGCCTGACGTAAAATGCAGTGAGTTACTGCCGTGTGGTTTGCTGAGTCACTATGTGTTTTGACAAGCAACTGAACAAGTGGGTTCAGAGAGATGACTGATACATTGGTTGTTTATGGCAAACCCTACCCCGTGTAATCTGGGCTCATCATTGGGACATCCTTATCTAAGGAAGAGCTATCTGACAGTAATTGACAGTAGAAAGTAAGTACACAGTCAATGTGTGGTCAAATTTTAATATTCTTGCTTCTTAATATGCATTTAGCAAACTGCTATACTTCATACTGTTTTAAAAATACAAAGTTTACAGCTTGAGCTCACTTTAGCAAATACTATCGAAAAAGAACTTTGGGTTACAATTTATTTTGCTTCAGGATACCTGGTTTTCAGGTTTTAGAGGTATCTCTGTGTTAAAAAAAAAAAAAAATCTCCTTTCTCTCCTTGTGAGTTTCTACCTCACATTCATATGCTTGCCAACACACCCATACATGAACTGATCTTTGACATAAACCCACGAGCAATATTGCAAAATCACCTAATTGAAGTGGACAAGAGAAAAGCAAAATCTGTCGCTGCTAATTGAGACAAATGAAGCTGGCTGTGATCAAGGGATAAGCGGCCAGTTTCAATGTCACACCAATAGAGAAGAAGAGGTGAAAGAGAGTTATCAGGAGCACAGTACATGTGACTCACACAATCTCAGTGTCATGACATAATTTACAGCCACACACAGAATTATTTGCTCATCTGAAAGAATAACCTTTTACTACCACATCGGCTTTACCATAATTCTGCCATAAGATCTAATGTCTTGGAAGTATATGTTTATCAAAATTGTCTAGTTTGATCAAAAGGTTTTTTGGTAATTTTTTGAATTTGGGGGCAAGAAACATGCACAAACATTACACATAAAGGTTTTGTTGTGCAAACATCTCTAAAATGAAAGAAGAGGAACCATATCCTTGAAGTCTGGAAGATTTTGCACGGCTAAAATTTAAAAAAATATATATACAGTACAGACCAAAAGTTTGGACACACCTTCTCATTCAAAGAGTTGTCTTTATTTTGATGACTATGAATATTGTAGCTTCACACTGAAGGCATCAAAACTATGAATTAACACATGTGGAATTATATACTGAACAAAAAAGTGTGAAACAACTGGAAATATGTCTTGTATTCTAGGTTCTTCAAAGTAGCCACCTTTTGCTTTGATTACTGCTCCTCACACTCTTGGCATTCTGTTGATGAGCTTCAAGAGGTAGTCACCTGAAATGGTTTTCACTTCACAAGTGTGCCCTGTCAGGTTTAATAAGTGGGATGTCAAGCCTTATAAATGGGGTTGGGACCATCAGTTGTGTTGTGCAGGAGGTGGATACAGTACACGGCTGATAGTCCTACTGAATAGACTGTTAGAATTTGAATTATGGCAAGAAAAAAGCAGCTAAGTAAAGAAAAACGAGTGGCCATCATTACTTTAAGAAATGAAGGTCAGTCAGTCCGAACAATTGGGAAAACTTTGAAAGTGTCCCCAAGTGCAGTCGCAAAAACCATCAAGCGCAACAAAGAAACTGGCTCGCATGAGGACCGTGCCAGGAAAGGAAGGCCAAGAGTCACCTCTGCTGCGGGCGATAAGTTCATCCGAGTCACCAGCCTCAGAAATCGCAGGTTAACAGCAGCTCAGATTAGAGAACAGGTCAATGCCACACAGAGTCCTAGCAGCAGACACATCTCTAGAACAACTGTTAAGAGGAGACTGTGTGAATCAGGCCTTCATGGTAAAATAGCTGCTAGGAAACTACTGCTGAGGACAGGAAACAAGCAGAAGAGACTTGTTTGGGCTAAAGAACACAAGGAATGGACATTAGACCAGTGGAAATCTGTGCTTTGGTCTGATGAGTCCAAGTTTGAGATCTGTGGTTCCAACAACCGTGTCTTTGTGCGGCGCAGAAGAGGTGAACGGATGGACTCTACATGCCTGGTTCCCACCGTGAAGCATGGAGGAGGAGGTGTGATAGTGTGGGGGTGCTTTGCTGGTGACACTGTTAGGGATTTAATCAAAATTGAAGGCATACTGAACCAGCATGGCTACCACAGCATCTTGCATCGGCATGCTATTCCATCCGGTTTGCATTTAGTTGGACCATCATTTATTTTTCAACAGGACAATGACCCCAAACACACCTCCAGGATGTGTAAGGTCTATTTGACCAAGAAGGATAGTGATGGGGTGCTGCGCCAGATGACCTAGCCTCCACAGTCACCGGACCTGAACCCAATCGAGATGGTTTGGGGTGAGCTGGACCACAGAGTGAAAGCAAAAGGCCCAACAAGTGCTAAGCATCTCTGGGAACTCCTTCAAGACTGTTGGAAAACCATTTCAGGTGACTACCTCTTGAAGCTCATCAACAGAATGCCAAGAGTGTGCGGAGCAGTAATCAAAGCAAAAGGTGGCTACTTTGAAGAACCTAGAATACAAGACATATTTCCAGTTGTTTCACACTTTTTTGTTCAGTATATAATTCCACATGTGTTAATTCATAGTTTTGATGCCTTCAGTGTGAAGCTACAATATTCATAGTCATCAAAATAAAGACAACTCTTTGAATGAGAAGGTGTGTCCAAACTTTTGGTCTGTACTCTATATATTTGGTATATATTTGAAATCTCTATCCCTAACTAACTATTCATTCAGTTTCAACCCTGAGGGAGTCATTAGCTCTACTGAACAATCAGCCTTATCCACCAAACTGCTCTGTCTTTAGAGGTGGGATGCAAGTGAGGCTTTTAACAACACAATAGCTGATGCATTTTACCCCACTAGTCAATATCCGTATGTTAGACTGATGTCAGTGGGAGGCTCCAATTAGGCTGCAGCATAATCCCAACAGACCGTGTAGAAGTTTAACAGCTATCACTGACCATTTTCGCCATAAGCAACCACTGATATGAAAAATTAAGGTGTTGAGGGTAGGGGTATTTATAAAAAAAATCTAAAGAAGCAAACAAAAAAAATTGAAGACAGACCAAATCACGGAAAAAGATTGAACTGCAGTATCTTACTATGTTGTCTCATTTTTCCTTCCTTTTAATGTTCTTTCTCCACCCTTTGATGTGCAAGAGGAGATGTGTTTAACAACATTTTGTCATAATGTTTCGAACAGGTTTGACCCACATGCAGAAAGCAATTCAGGAGACAGAGTTTTAACGGTAGGAAGTTTATTAACAGTGTGTTGAAATGTGCAGGAGACTGGAACCCGGGACACCAACTGTAAAATAAACAGAACCATAAGTAAGGGGAAACTCTGAACCTATATTCTCAAATGATATTTCTGCCTTACTGATTTGAGGGAGAGATCTGCCAGAGGGGGGTTGAGAGACCAGGAGGTTGTTTACCCTTGGGACTGGAGACAGTGAACACTGGTGTGCCAGGATGATTGATGTTCCAAGAGTTTCTGTAGTTGGTGCAATGGAAGGAGGAGGGTGGACAGGGTTCACAGAGGGAGATCCATGGAACGAAGGAATGAGGAGACTGCCAGCTGGTTTGATCCAATGAGGAAACATGAGGCTTGAGTCTTGGTTCATGGAGCTGGATAGCTTCTTTCCAGAAGACGGTAATCCAGGCAGGGTTCGATGCTGAAGGCAAAGTCAGGTTCAGGTGACCTGCAGGGCAACAAATCCAAAATTACAAAAGAGCAGAGCAAGGTCAAGGCAAAGGCAAAGTAAATGTGACTTGAGCTGTACCACAAAGGGCAACACTCTGGCAGAGAGTTGCTGGCAGCCTCCTCCTTAAATACTCCTCAGCAGATCATCAAGGAGATAGAGAACACCTGTCACCTCTCCTCCGGTTCAAAACGCCATCTAGATGCTAAGAACAGAAATAGCACCAAACAGACAGACATGGCACAGATCCTGACACATTTTGCATTATTTGCTGTTATTTCAGCTTTTAACTTTGTTCTATCTTGTCGCTTCCTAGAAGCTACACCTGGCCTGGCTCTGTGTCTACATGTGACACCTTTCTGGAGAGGGGAATTGTCCGAGCCTCTGCTGGCAACAACTTAATGCTCACCCTCTACCGATGATCCACATGGCCCTGTCTTTTAGGGTTTAACACTTTCTCTCTCCTAGACATGGCGATTGACTGAGCTTAACTGTAACTAACTGTATGTGCTCTCTTTCAGACTCTAACCTTGAAAACTGGCTCAGAGTTTATCTGTTCTTTCTTTCTAGATGAAACAACTAAAGGAGCTACATCCATTAACATTTACTTTTCCTTCCCATAGAATGTACTCCTGGATCAGTGCTTCTTTGTTCTCTTTGTGTCTCTGCTCTGTTCTCTCAAACCCCCAGTTAGTCGTGGCAGATGGCCGCTCACACTGAGCCTGGTTCTGCTGGAGGTTTCTTCCTGTTAAAAGGGAGTTTTTCCTCCCCACTGTCCCTACATGCATGTTCAGTATCAGGGATTGCTGCAAAGTCAACGCCAGTGACTGTCCACTGTCTCTACATGGTCATCCAGGAGGAGTGAATGCTGCAAGTCATTGACTGGATGAAATCTGCTGGGTTTCCTTAGACAGAAATACTTTTTATCCAATTTGAATAAATAACTAACTGACTGCACTGTTCAATGGTTAGGATTAATTGAAATGTATGAACCTGACTGTTGTAAAGTGCCTTGAGACAACGTGTTGTGAATTGGCGCTATATAAATAAAACTGAATTGAATTGAACATTGGATCAACAGTGAACTCTAGCTCCCTCATCTTGTCAGATGATAATTTAATCCATAGACAGGTTTAATAAAGAGAGATGAATAGAATTCAGAATGTAGTTTACAATAGCTCTGAGAGTATGTGGTTGTGTGGGTAAGTGGTTGCGAGTATTAATGTTTAAAATATATATTTAGAACATTTCTTTGCAAAACCAAAGTAGTGTTAAAACTACATTAAGAGTATGTCTTTTGCGACATATTTGACTTAAGCTGTTTGCATGCATCTGTCTTTATTCAAAGTGTGTTTTTCTTGCACTTTTTTGTGTGTTTTCAATGACCAAAAATGTGTGTATGTATTCATGTGTGTGCTCATTTATTATCTCCACTGTCACCCACTCCTTTTTAAAAATAGCAGCTTCTTGGCTGAGGCTGTCAGCTGCTGTGAAAAAACAAGGAGTTCCATTCTGGTGGTAGCACCCTTCATATTACAATAAGCATATGGTAGCTGAGAGAATGCACAGAAATACACAGGCCCACTTTGTTACATCAAATGGACATAGTTTTAAGTGTGGGTTAATTATATTTAGATTGTCTTTTTTTATTAATAAACTATATGTTCTAGACAGTGTCATTAATGATTTTTTATGTAATTTTCCCCATTCTGATTATGAATGAAGCAGTCTACAGTAACATAATTTTGGTATTTACTGTAAATTAAGTTTTTTGTTAAAAGAAAATAGATATTTTTTTGGATGTATCAGGTCTTCAACTCACTCCATTTTTACAACCATTAGAAAGGCTTTTTAATTTAAATTATTAATTATTATTAATTATTATTTAAAATTTTAAGTATGTATTATTTTTAGACCACTACTACACTAATTTAGCTAATTTATAAAATGATCTGTTTACACAGTTAGAAAAAAATATCATTGTCTAAATAAAAATGAAGAGAACCCAAAAATGTCTGAATACTGAGTACCTATACAGGTGATAACATTACTGTGACTGGTTGTCATCAAGAAAGAGTGACATTATTCTGAACATATTTAATAATGTGTCCAAAACAACTACAGATTCAGATTTAGCATTTTCTTTTAGTATTTAACTTTTCAAACAATTTTATTGGCTTTAAGGCCACCACAAAACCCACAAGGTGTAGACAACCTCTTAAAACCAGCTCTGTTGCAGATATGATTCTTAGCACATGCTCAGTACACAAAGCATTAGTGGGCAAGCACAAAGTAGGAATGTCACTCTTCTCTTTGTTTTTACGTCAGTCTTTGGACCATCGGCTTTACTGTTGAACAAAGCACATGACAGCAACTTAAATATATCTAGCACAAGGCAAAGCTCCAGAGAGATGGGTAAATTAGAACATTCTACATGGTACTTTTGGCCCTGGGGCTTTCTCCTTTACCTATTGAGTTTATGTTAGACTTGTAAAGTTTGCTTTTTCAAAACATTCGCTTTAATATTGTTACAAATTATATTGTTTATTGTTTATTCTTTCTATATGTTTAAACCATAACAAAAATTGTAGCTGACTCCCATTCTTTATCTGTGCAATTATTGCAACATAAGCAAAGGGACACTTCTATATGTATATACCTGCTTTTGAGCAACAACTTCCTTCATGCAAAGACACCTAATATTTTTCCGTTTCTAAGTTCTCCTTGATATTTTTTGAAAGTAGTGATTTTTGCATTTCTGTATATGTAGACTGCTTTGCATTCTGTAATTTCCAATTTGTGACAAAATTGTTACTTTAAATTGCTAAAATATTTAGAAAATTTAACAGGTCTTCCAAAAAGTTTTTTTTAACTACACGCTCTAGGGATGTCATCCCACCTGATGTGGTCCATGCCCCCCCTTGGTGCGGTTTGTTTCTTTAGACGTGAACACAGCAATTGTTCTGGGGTGCAGACCAAAACAACTGCACTGGTATTGTTTCTAACAAACTACAGAGCCAGGTATCTGTTGCATTGTGGAATGGTATAAAGTAAACAAACTAATAAACAAAGGCAGCACATGTTTTTAGTAAAGCATAAAGCCCTATGGAATGTCTTTTTTAAAATCCATTGGTATACTTCTCCAATAATATGATTAAATTCTCCACGTTTCTGACTAGCTTGGAACGCAACATACACTTCTTGTATTTACATTTTATACTACCGCCCCAAAAACATCAGATCAATAAACAGAATGAAGTTCTCGCATGGTTTGTTGTGACAGATTTTGGTTCGCTTAGACTATGTATGAGAAGAAACGGAACCACCGGAAAAGTTACAAGTGAACAAACTCATCAAATGATTTTGATCAAAGTAAATAAACTAAAGGTGTTGCAAGTAAATTGATGCCATCAGCCCCTAAACCAACAAGCCCAAATCTTAAAAAAGATAATTGTACTATTCGACATAACCTTTTGTGTTGCCTTTTTAAAAGCTTGTATTATGTTTTTCCACTATACAATTTTGCTCTACTCTGTATTAGTTTTCACAAAAGTTTTGTGGTTGTAACATAACATGAGAGTATGTTCAAAGGTTGTGAATACATTTGCAGGGGAAAGCAAATTATTTGCAACCCACCTGGACAGTAAACCTTTACTTATGAAAATACTAGAACATTCAAACATAGCCAGAGCCAGTGCAAGAGAAGGCAAGCCACTCTCATACCTGTTGATATAAAAATGTGGGTCATAATTGTTCATCCCTCTACAATTAGCTAATAAGCTGTGGAGCAAATTAATTCAAGTGCTACTCTTGTAAATCTATAGGGTTTTAGGCAAACAGGATAAGAAGTACATGAGGGTCAGTTTTTTACCCCCAGAAAAGGCAATAAGTCTGATTAGGGCCATTGATAAGGTGTAAAAATAAATTTTCCTGAATGTACATTCTCAGCCACCTATGTATTAACATAATAGTCAGCAGACAAAGTGTGCAGAGAACGCTTTAAAACATTACTCTGAGGTTCTTTTTAGACAGGACAAGGTTATATAGAGCTCAGAATTGCCTTTACTTTGTTAAAGTAACTATGTTAAAGGAACATAGCCATTTCTCTTCTTGCTTTTATTCAATAAGTGGAACAAAAAAGTAATGGAGGGAAGGCTCTGTGTTTTGTTTACTAGCTCATTCCAGTTTGATAGCAGAACAACATTTCCCTAAATTTGATTTTTTTCTGCAATATTTTATTACTCAATTGTACCTGGTATATTAGGTAACCATTGTCTATATAGGGCAAAGTTTATCTTTTGGTAGTATAACTCAAAGTTGTCCCCATTCATATCAGCAAGTAAACACTATGTATGTGTGTGCTGTATTACATTACCTCCATACACTCTTTCGGTTCTCTGTTTTGTCCCCAATCTGACCTATTCCTTCATTCTCCCTCAATCCTCCTTTCCATATTCTCTTCTTTATTCTCTTATTAATGTCACAGCTTCATCCTTGTTCAGTCATCCCGCTTTCCTTCTCCGCCACCTTCTCCACTCACTTGTTCCATCATCTTTGCCTCCCATTCATAGCAGAGGCATCACCAGTCAAATTGATTTTCCCGCTGTGCTGTGGAGGCCCATCAACTCAGATTGGGTTTCCCACTTTACCTACTCCCTCTGGCGCCCTGTATGTCCCTTTTTCAGTGTTTCAGTATTTTGAGTTTTCCCACATATCCTTTGAATCTTTCTCTCATTTGCCATCTATTTTTGCTCTTATTGTGTAGAGCTTTGTTTGTTTGGTGTAATAATGATGCAAAACATTACTTTTTAATCCAAGCCAAAAGTTATATTTCTTGTTTACAAAAATGCACAAATATATTATTATTCTTAGATGTACAATAAGACATATAACACATCCTGTCTCCTAATTATAATGGACATTTTCGCGTTATCAAATTCCATCTTGTGTGTTAGTATCCAAACCTCTGCCATTAGGGAGAGTGTCAAGGGCAACACTTGTCACGCCTGTATCCTGTCTCCTTCTCCTAAAAAATACCTAAGATGGCCTCAGTGACTTCTCCGGTGTTACATTATACAGTCGCTGCAGCGAACATTGGCCGAAACTTGGAATTATATTTTAGATTAATCTTTAACTTTTCTTGTGATTTTCCTTTTAGATACATGTATCATCAATCTGGTGAGCTTCATGGACCCTCATTTGACCATCTTGCCTCCACAGCTGTCCACAGCCATCAGCCAGTGCATCCAAACCTTACCTGCCTACCCATTCTGCACCAGTGACCCCTCTTCCCCCTCCCAGAGACCTGTATTCCACATTGCATTATCCCCCACAACTTTATAGCAAGGGTAAAGTCAGCCTAGAAAATATTCTCATAAACACAGCAAAAAAACCTTACCTTTGGGAGCTAACCTCTCTTTCATTTCCCAGAAAATGCATTATGCCTCTGAGTTCTTCATTCATCCCTTCATATATGGATCTACTAGTTAAACACTGCTCGTTTATGTGATATTTTAGTCCAAATACTGCTGAACATTGAGATAAACTTGAAGAAAACCTTTAAAGCTGCAAACTCTAATTGTGCCACAAAACCATTTATTTTACTGCATAATTTAGCAAATTTTCGCTATCATCTCTATGATCCCACTGCTAGCAGCAGGTTTGTCCTTGCTTACTTATCACTGTTTATGTAGACTGCACAATATGAGGAAGAAATGTAAATACGAACGGGGGACAGAGACAGAGGGGGCGGTCACTGGACCAGCGTCACCGCCTCAGCTTTTCTCCTATTGGCTGAGCTCAAGCATATAAATAAAACATAGTGACATTTATAGAAACTGAACTCTTAATCAGGACAGAAATCATACTTGAATGACAGTTTACTTTAAAAAGGTTGATATGTTAAATAATATTGGCGATATTTACTATGATTCATTGTTGAAAAATGTATATCTTAAAATTATTCATAAAGTACCATTGTAAATGTTTAAAGATGCTATTTTAACGTTGAAGTTCTTGTAGTATGTTTCCCCTAGTTTGTGATAAGTCCATCCCTGAGTGATTCTTTTATTTTGAAAGCATGTCTGAAAACGTGACTTCCTCTTACTACTTTGGCAAACTGGAGAGAAGCTGAGGTGGTGAAGCTGGTCCGAAGACTGCCTCTTCTGTCTCATTCTTGACCCATTCTAATTTACATTTCTTTCTCATGTTGAGGAGGATAAGACAATACAGCCAGCAAGTAATGTAAAAAAGAAAGATGGAAATAAATGGGCTCAGGGAAATCTGTTGGGTAAAAAAACTACAACAGGGGTATATTACAGGGGAAAATATACCAGTGCTTAAGAAATAAAAAGTCAGAAAAATAATTTGAAAAATAATATATTTTTTAAGGAAAAACATGTTTTAAATGTATTTGAGTGGTAATACATTTGAAAGAAATAAAAGGGGTAGGAAAAATTAAACAGCGAGAATCCACTTGTATAAAATAAACAAAGGAAAAATATATAGTGGTCTATCAGGAATCTCTTCTTTTTATTATTTTGTTGCATTTAATGGTGCACTATTTTATATTTCTAGCTACTTTTTGGCCCAGTAATTATTTTATTGAGTCATATATTTATTTGTGTATTCATTCTTAATTATGGCAGGATCGGTCTTCCATAGCACGATGACGCTGTATTTAGGACAAATGGGATAAATGGGACAAAGCCTGTTCCGTATTAATTTACAACGTGGCATACAATTTAATCATCACGTACAGGACAATTCTTCATTTTAAGGGATTTTTGGCAACTCTGTATTAGAGGTCATATTTCTAGTCTATACTAGTTGTATTTTGATCTTTAAAATTCCTTAGACTTGGGTATCTGTAAATTTGGTATCTATTTTTTAAACCAACATCAGTAGAGAAACACGGAATACTGTTGGATATTCCTAAGTTATTTAGTTTTTTCTCTGAACATGACATGAAGCCTTAAGACACTGGACCCATATTAAGACAATAAAGTAAATCTAAATAAATGTTAAAACATGTTTCTCCTTCAATACTTTTGCTGCCATTATCTTACAATAAAGCAGGAAGTAACACTAGAAGTACAACACTTCAGTGGAGGCTTTGGCTGATGTCTGCTTAGGTGGGCGTCTGTGGGCATGTTTGCAACAAGGCTTCCTATTAATAGTCTGGTGAACAGATGTGGTTCGTAAACAGATCATAGCACATGATCCACAGTGATGAATTGCTCTCTAGGAAAATAATCCTTAAGCAAGTGAACAGCTTGCTCTGATCTCTTTTTACTGTTGCCCCATGCACATGTTTTTTGTGGATCACCAAGTAATGGAGAGCTTTTTAATACCACTCTATTTGGGATTTTGATGATGAGGCACACAGGGTCACAAAATGCTGAGAATTATGATAAATCAGAACTGTCAGCTATCACATATTGGTACCAGCTGGCTAGTTGCTCATTCAAACCTGCTGTCTGCTGCTCCAATTGACATTCATTAGATTCAACAATATTCTAAATAATAAAATACAATTGCCTAATTAGAGTTTCATGCAATAAATTACAAGCTTATGTGTGTGTATTTGCGTGTGTGTTAATGGAAACCAAGAAGTTTGTAAACTGTCTGACACAAACTTTTATTTGTTTTATATGTATAAGTTGCAAAGTAGAATAATTCTAGCAGCTTTGTTAAACATAAAATATGTCAGAGGACTGTCAATCAGTGAGTGGGTTGATGGCTTCCAACTAGTCACAGCATATTTTAATAACTAAATAATCAACCGTTACATCATTGTATGCTGGGTTTGACTACTATATCAGGGTAGCATTAGGTAGCTTTAGCTTACCCTCGCACGTCATCTAGCTCGTACCCTTCAGTTTGACAGAGGTTCACACAAAACAATGGTTTTCAAAGAGTCCGCAGTCTGAACAGTCATATTGCATTTCATCCAGCTTTTACACAATTATCTGGGATTATTATCCTGACCTGCTGTTGTAAGTTGGGGGTGTATGATGAGGTTTTCAGAAAAGTTCTAAATTTGGGACTTGCAGTGATATTAATTCCAATATGTCCCTCAACTGGAACAGTTTCTAGTTTAAATCAGCCTTATTTAGTTCTTCCCAGGCCCTTTGCTTCTTCAGCTCTTTTCTCTTTGCCTCAACCATATCAGGATTGGGTTCGTTGGGGCATGTGGTAGCAATATGGTTGTCTTCACCACAGGTAAAGCAATACCAGGGCGTGGCTTCCTACCACTCTTGCTTAAATTTCCACCTTCTGATGTATAGGTGAGTGCTAAAGTCTCTTGTAGCTAACCTTTCTTTGACTGTGGGGCTTTCGGCTGTGACCTTTTAGCAGCAGGCTTACCTATGGAAGCTTTGAGGGATGTGAGTTGATTCTGAAGTTGAGCTATCTGCTTTTGTAAATTCTTTGTAATCACCATGTCTGTGTTATCTTCAGGGCTATCTGTCATGTCACTGTCTGGGTACACAGTGAGGGGATTGGACTGCACCTTTAATTTTGAAAGTCCAAGGTGTTGCTTCATGCGGCTTGATTTTGCAGCTTGTTTTTCCTCCTGTGCTCTTAGCCACCACATTAGACCGACACCTTCTGCGTCAGTTCTGCCCTGGGTGTTGGGATGATGCCTTACTAGCAGAGCTCCAGCTTGAAAAAAAAAAAGATAAACCACCTTCATTCGCTGAGCTGCTGTTGCAGTTAAGAGTTGAAGAAGACAAGCATATTGCGAAGGAGAGTAGAATGAAAAAACACTTCGCTGCTGCGGGACCAAAAGTAGCCTCCCACGCCATTACTGAGACCTCTGACCTCTCTGAACCCACCGCGCAAGACAATCTTACTGAGATGCGAACCCAGATAACTCAGATGCAGAGTCAGCTGACGAGATTGAAACCCCAAAAGGTAGTTCAACCTGTGGTTCCCCAAAGTGATCTGGTCACAGAACTAAAAGCACAAATTACTGAGCTCCAGAGCCATCTGGCCAAACTAAAACCACCGAACTCCACTAAGAAAAGGGTTAGTGCACCTAAAGCTAGGGCACAAATTAAGCTTAAGGCACCTGGACAAACCGCGACAGTCCAAACTGTAAAGAGTAGGCCGAAGCCTTGGTATTGCTTTCGATGCGGCGAGGATGGCCATATCGTTTCAGCTTGCTCCAATGAATCAAATTCATCCCTTGTTGCTGAGAAGAGAAAACCTTTAAAAGCAAAGCAGTTACTTTGGGACAAAAAGAACAATCAAACACAGTCTTTAAACTAGAGGAAGCCCTCATTGCGGGACAAATGGGTGCTGTTAATGAAACCAGTCCCACTAAACATTTAAGAAAGAACAGAAAATGGTTCCTTCACAACAAATCAGCCAGGGTAAAGTTACCCAAAGGCCTAGTTGGAGCCAAGTACACTGCTGAAATACTAATTAATGGACAAGCGTGTAATTGTCTTCTCGATACCGGGTCACAAGTGACGACCGTATCACAGTCGTTTTATGACATCTCTCACATTTGGAGATCCATTGTATACATGACCTTCTTGAAGTTGAAGCCGCAAATGGTCAAAATATTCCATATTCAGGCTATATATGTGTTGATATCACTTTCCCAAAGAACGGGTTTGGACATAAACTTACTGTGTCTTCACTTGCGCTGGTTGTCCCAAACACGCGCTCCAGTGTCCAATCTTCTCTATTAATTGGCACTAATACCCTTGATCTTCTCTTTGAAAGTTTTTCTCTCACTAACACAGATTCCAGTGCCCTTCCGTATAGTTACAGAGTGGTGCTGAGCGTGTTACAAAAGAGACACAGGCAGAAAGAGACCAGCAGTCTTGGTCTTATCAGACTGTCAGGAAATGAGCCTGAAATCATTCCTGCGGGCCAGAGTAAAGTCTTTGAGGGCTCAGTTCATCGGAATGTTGACACTCCAGATAAGTGGGTTGTAGCTGAGTCCCCCAATACATCTTCCTTACCAGGTGGTGTTTTGGTCACTAACTGTTTACTTACCCATCCTGAGAAACGATCGCAAAAGCTTCCAGTTGTCCTGCGAAATGAAAGTAAACATGATATAGTTATTCCTGGAAACAGTGTCATTACTGAAATCTATGCCATGCAGCATATTTTGTCACATCCTCATATCTCTGATAAGTCAAAGCAAACTTCTAGTTCACAGCCTGCTGAGCTTAATTTAAACTTTGCAGATTCTCTGGTCCCCGCTGAATGGAAAGAGTGAATTATGCAGACGTTGAATGCTAGGCCAGAAGTTTTTGCGCAGCATGATACTGATTTTGGGTGTACTACTAAAGTGAAGCATCAGATTAAACTGAGCGATGAGACCGCTTTCAAACATAGGCCTTTGTCCTGTACGACCGTAAGACGTTGACGCTGTACGTCAGCATTTGCAGGAACTGTTAGAGGCAGGGGTAATCCGCGAATCCGAGTCAGCCTTTTCCTCACCCATTGTGGTGGTAAGGAAGAAAAATGGAGATGTACGACTTTGCGTCGATTATCGGAAGCTAAACCAGAACATGATCAAAGACGCTTACGCACTTCCTAATCTGGAAGAAACTTTTTCAGCCCTTACAGGGTCGAAATGGTTTTCGGTTCTTGACCTCAAAAGTGGTTACTACCAGGTTGAAGTCGAGGAGGCAGATCAGCACAAGACAGCTTTTGTATGCCCACTGGGATTTTTCGAGTTCAACCGTATACCGCAGGGTGTAACTAACACCCCCAGCACGTTTCAACGGCTGATGGAGAGATGTATTGGCGATATAAACCTTAAGGAAGTCTTGGTTTTTCTGGACGACCTTATAGTTTTTTCTGAAACCCTCGAACAACATGAAACACGTCTCCTCCATGTGCTCAGTCGTCTCCAAGAATACGGTCTAAAACTATCACTCGAGAAGTGTAAGTTTTTTCAGACATCTGTGAAGTACTTGGGGCACATAGTCTCTCAGCATGGCGTCGAAACAGACCCCGAAAAGGTTGCTGCCTTAACAAATTGGCCAAGCCCTAAAAACTTGACTTTTTGACGATCGAACCAGATTGCAGTAATACTAAAGATGTCCTTGTCATCACTGATTTATTTACAAAGTATGCTGTAGCAATTCCTACACCGAACCAAAAGGCTCGTACTGTAGCCAAAGCCCTGTGGGAAAACTTTATCATCCACTATGGCTTCCCAGAAAAGTTGCACAGCGATCAGGGTGCAGACTTTAAATCAAAAACTATCAAAGAGCTGTGTAGCCTAGCTGGGATACAGAAAGTCAGAACATCGCCCTACCACCCCAGGGGAAACCCAGTAGAGAGGTTTAATAGAACCTTATTAAATATGCTGGGTACACTCACTGACGAGAAATAAAAAAAACATTGGCGTGACTTTGTGAAGCCCCTCGTACACACGTACAACTGTACCAAACATGAAAGTACTGGGTGTAAGTCTGGCCTTCTTAGTCCAAAAACTTCAGTTATGAATGGTTCGTTGTCCAACGAGAGAGAATGAATGAAACTCTTCACAGAGTTCTTCTCTTAAAGTGGTGCGCTTCAATCACCAGATCGGTTTCCAGCGGAAGGCGTCTTTTCAAACATGAGCGCCTCCTATATAGCATCCTGTGACGTCAGACTGGGGACGCCCAGTCATATCAGTCGCAATGCTCGATGGGATATGTAGGAGCGGGCTGTCCTGGGTACAAAATGGCCGATGCCATTGGAGGGGCACAGTGACGTCCAACACGTGCAGATAATCCAATACTCAGCAAACAAGTGGTCCAACAAAACCAAGCCAAAAATCTTAACCTATCCTAGATTAGGGAATCCCCTTGTCAGTGTAGTGCAATCTCTGTTCCAGAGTTTAACTGAAGCTGTCACAGGTTCTATTAACATCCCTGAGAGCCAGTTAGTCTAACTTGGTTATTACGCAAGGGACTTGCATAGATTTAATTGGGGAGGGTGCAACCCAGGTTTAAATAGCCTTCACTAAATATAAGCCTTTTCATAAAAATAGCTATAAAATGGATAAATAGGAAATATATAGATAGGAAGATAAATAGAGAATAAATAAGTCTTAAAATAGTTAAAGACAATGATATAAAAAAGTAATAATTACAAACATTTAAAACACTGTATTTCATGTCATGATATTTTATTTGGAAAAAAACAAACTGTATAAAACAGAGTTTTATTTTGTCAGCAGCTAGAACAGTCAAGTGTGAAAAATCTCTTATTCTGAAGGGTCACATTGATTTGTAGCCATGTGACTAACTCCAGCCAACTGGGTTGCTACGTTCATCTGGCGCTGGAAGAAGAAGCAGAGAGAACGAAGAAGCTAAAAGAGTGTGCTCTGAAAGAGAGAAAGATAAGAGAAAGTTGATGATTGAAAGTCTACCTACTGTCTGGGAATTATTTCCATTTTCTGGAGGAGTTTTCCGTATTTTTGTGTGTGTGTTATATGCTACAGAACTGGACTTGGCCTTTTTAAGGTTTTGCTGGAAATTGGATCGAGAAATTCCGAGTGGATTGCGGAGTTGGATTCCGCTAGCAAGAAACAAGATGGCGAGCCGTAACCCAGGAACCCTGTAACCGGCGTTTAGCAGGAGCTACACATCTGCTGGACATTTCAAATCATCCAAACTGGTATGATCTGCCCATGTTTTCCTAAAGGGAAAGAACGTTGGATTCGGAGGAAAGGGATTAACTCTCAGGAGTATCAGAGAGGAAAGACATTGAATTGAAGTACAAGTTATTCAGTTGTGTGATTGTTTTCTGTTTTGTCGTATTGTTTTACTTTCTTCTTGAACAATATCCAATATCGATTGTTAGTATGTGGAATGTAAAATTGTCTATTTGGGTAAAATAGGTACAAGGAATGGTTAAAACAGGAAACAGAAAAGCCCTTAACTTCTTTGAAAGGAACACTAAAGAAAAATAGATTTGAACAGATTAAACATACTAACTGTAAATCAAAAAGATTAACAGTATCAACTTGAGCTTAAATAGAGTTATAACCTAGGTTTGAATAAATAGTATCCCTTTAATACCTGACGTCAGGTTTAAAATCAGTTAGGTTTAAAATCAGTCAGGTTTAAAATCAGACAGGTATTGAATAAGGTATCCCAAAAAAAGGGAAGAAATAGGAAATTATTTTGGATTGAATTTTGTGTCATTGTACGTCCATTGTTGTAATATTATTTTCTGAACAAATAAGAAGCTGGCAGTTCAACCTTATTTTTGGGTCTGTGGTCATTAATACACTTACGCATCTTTCTACTCCCGTAGTCGAGCCTAGCACAGGTCCTAGTGTCTGTTCCATTAACTGTAACACATCGTGAGTGTTACACTTAGACTGGCTTTAGAGACGTGGAATGTCACCTCGCTTGGGGGGAAGGAGCCTGAGCTTGTGTGAGAGGTCGAGAGATATTGACCAGAAATAGTCGGGCTCACCTCCACGCACAGTGTGGGCTCTGGAACCCATCTCCTCGAGAGAGGCTGGACTCTCTTCTGCTCTGGAGTGACCAGCGGGGAGAGGCAGCAAGCTGGGGTGGGTTTGCTTGTTGCCCCCCAGCACAGCTGTCTTGTGTTGGGGTTTATCCCAGTGGATGAGAGGGTCACATCCCTGCGCCTTCGATTTGGGGACAGGTCTCTGACTGTCGTTTCGGCTACGGACCAAGCGGTAGGGCGGAGTACCCTGCCTTCTTGGCATCCCTGTTGGGGATGCTGCATAGTGACCTTCCCGGGGACTCCATTATTCTGCTTCTGGACTTCAACGCCCACATGGGAAACGACATTGACAACTGAAGAGGCATGGCTGGGGGGAATGGCCTCCCCGATCTGAATCCGAGTGGTGTTTCATTATTGGACTTCTATACTAGTCCCGGATTGTCTATAATGAACACCATGTTCAAGCATAAGTCATCAGTGCACTTTGGCCAGAGCTTTGACCAGATTCCGGGGGAGGTTGGAGACATACAGTCCAAGTGGACCATGTTCTCCACATCTATTGTCACTGCTGCTGCCCGTAGCTGCGGTCGTAAGGTCTGCGGTGCCTGTTGCAGCAGTAATTGGTGGACACCGGCAGTAAGGGATGCTGTCAAGATGAGTCCTTTCGGCTGTGGGTGGCTTGTGGGACTCCTGAAATGTGCCGCAGCCCAGGCTGTGGCAGAAACAAAAACCCGGGCCTGGGAGGAGTTCGGTAAGGCCATGGAGAAGGACTACCGGTTGGCCTCGAAGCGATTCTGGCAAGCCATCCGGTGCCTCAGGAGGGGGAAGCAGTGCTTCACCAACACTGTTTACAGTGGAGGTGGAGAGCTGCTGACCTCGACTGCGCACATTTTCGGGCAGTGGAAGGAGTACTTCGAGGAGAGCTGAGCCGTAAAGCGAAGCTCTCTATTTACCTGGTCAGTCTACGTTCCTGCCCTCACCTATGGCCATGAACTTTGGGTCATGACCAAAAGAACAAGATCCCGGATACAAGCAGCTGAATTGAGCTTCCTCCGTAGGGTGACTGTGCACTCCCTTAGAGATAAGGTGAGGAGCTCACCCACCTAGGAGGAGCTCAGAGTAGAGCCGCTGCGCAGGAGGCATCTATACCGGATGCCTCCTGGACGCCTTCCTCGGGAGGTGTTCCAGGCACGTTCTACCGGGAAGAGGCCCAGGGGACGGCTCAGGACACGCTTTGGGGACTATGTCTCTCTCGGGCTCCCCCCAGAGGAGCTGGAGGAGTTGTCTGGGGAGAAGGACGTCTAGGTTTCTCTTCTGAGATCTTTCAGCAGTAGGGACTAGAAAAATGGTCTGTGTCAAAGGTAAGATGGATGGTGCTAAATACAGGGACATTCCTGAGCAAAACCTGTGTCAGTCTGCCTGTGATTTGAGACAGGGAGGTAAATGTTCCAGCAGGTCAGTGACCTGAAGCATACTGCTAAAGCAACACTCCAATGGTATAAGGGGAAACATTTCAGTGTGTTGGAATGGCCTAGTCAAAGTCCAGACCTCAATCGAATTGAGAACCTGTAGTTAGACTTGAAGATTGCTGTTCACAAGCAAAAACCATTTAATGTGAAGTTTTGCTTTGAATTGGAAAAAATCCCAGTAGCAAAATGTGGCAAGCTCGGAGAGACTAATCTCGGGGGTTGAACAGTTATGCACACTAAAGTTTTCTGTTATTTTGTTATTTCTCTGAAAACTGCAGAGGCCCTGACGGCTTGCCACCACCGTTTCACTTGTTCCTCATCTTTGTAAGTGTTGCATTTCTGTTGATCTCAATTTTTTTAATCTGTCTGTTGCCTACATTACTGCATTTTGGTCCTTAAAACAAAACTTAGGACCTTGTGATCTGTTTACATTACACATACACATTTTTCCTAACTTATGGACCACCAAATAATTATAGGAGTTATATGAGATTTTCACTAAACAGAATTTTTCAGTTAGATTTGCAGTCATTCAGTGTGATAATAAATAAAAAATTTTACTAAAAGTCTGCATGAAAATTAGGAGGATTAAAAAAGGCTGTAACACACAGAGCTGCCTTTGACAAATGACTATGAGTTTTATAAAGGCCAGAAAACAACTGAAATTGCACATCAACAGCTTCAGAGTTTTAGATAAAGATGTGATTTACTAATCAATATTAGTACACTACTGCAGGAGACAGGAGAGAGAACAAAGCTGAGATTATTTTATGAAGAAACAAAGAACAAAAAGGACGTTTAAGTTTTTTGGGTCTTGGTAGTTTACTAAACAGACCCATAGATTTTTACAGCTAGCTTGGCCAACTGCTTTAAAAATTTTTTTTGGAGTCAGATTCTGCAAAGATAGTTTCAGTAATAGTTCTCTTTAATAGTAGCAGACAGATGTCATATTGCATTGGATTTCTGGAAAACTAATTAAATCCTAAGGGAGGTGGAAGGCTAACAGCTTATCAGACAGACTTTTTTTAAACAAATTTTAGCAAATAAGAACTATACAAACATAAAATGTTTATATCTGTGGGATAGAATGCTATATAAACAAAGTTTAAATTTTTACAAGAAACCATTATTCATTTTACCACCATTTCCAAGTCAGACAGTCTTAATATTACTATGCTACAGTTATGCTGGTGGAGGCTTACTGTATCAGTCCCCCTCATCAACTGTGACTCATCAATCAGCTTTTTTTCTGCTAATCGATGAAGGAACTTTTGTGCTTTTAGGTGTTATTTGTGCAACAGGATCAAAGATATGTTCCTGGTTTTGGCTTACTTTGTTGTTAAATTATAAGAAACAAATATGCCTATTGGCACTGTATGTTTGGTTGAAGCCATGGTTTACTCCACACCTCAGGAATCTGCGCAGGGAAAAGGAAGAAGCTCACAGCAGTGGAGATTGGGCACGGTACAGGCAGGCCAGGAACAAACTAACAAAAGAGATCAAAGCAGCTAAGAAAAGCTACAGTGAGAAGCTGAAGAACAGCCTTTCTACTGGTGACACTTCAGCTGTATGGACTGGTCTGAGAAACCTGACTGCCTACAAGAGCCCCTCCACCCATCCTGAACAGAGTCGTCTCCTGGCCAACCATCTGAATGGCTTCTACAGCAGACATGACAAGAAGCCATTCACACCTCAAATCATCCCCTCTACATCCCATTCAGGAACAAATTCCTCCCATAAAGCAACCAACCCCCCACCATCAGATCTTCTGCCTGCACTAAAGATCTCCGAGGAAGAGGTAAACAGGCTCTTTCAGCGCATGAAAACAAAGAAAGCTGGAGGACCTGATAACGTCTCCCCATCATGCCTGAAAGCCTGCGCACATCAACTCGCTCCGATCTTCACAAGGATCTTCAACAAGTCACTGGAGAAATGTGAAGTCCCCTCCTGCCTCAAACGATCCACCATCATCCCGGTTCCCAATAAACCCACCATCGTAGGATTAAATGACTACAGGCCTGTAGTCCTGACGTCTGTGATCATTAAGTTCTTTGAGCGGCTGGTGTTGAAGCACCTGAAAGACATCACAGGCCCCCTGCTGGACTCCCTGCAATTTGCTTACCGAGCAAACAGGTCGGCAGATGATGCTGTTAACTTAGGTCTACACGTCATCCTGCAACACCTCGACCACCCAGGGACGTACGCCAGGATCCTGTTTGTAGACTTCAGCTCGGCCTTCAACACTATCATACCAGACATCCTCCACCAGAAGCTCACACAGTTCAACGTCCCAGCCTCCACCTGTCAGTGGATCAACAGCTTCCTGACAGACCGACAGCAGCAGGTGAGACTGGGGAGCATCTTCTCCTGATCCAGATCAATAAGTACTGGTGCCCCCCAGGGGTGTGTTATATCCCCACTCCTCTTCTCTCTGTACACAAATGACTGCACCTCATCGGACTTGTCCGTGAAACTCCTTAAGTTTGCAGATGACACCACTGTCATTGGACTGATCCAGGACGGTGATGAGTCTGCATACAGACAGCAGGTGGATCGGCTGGTACACTGGTGCGGTCAGAACTACCTTGAACTGAACCCACTCAAGACTGTGGAAATGGTGGTGGACTTTCAGAGAACACCACCCCCATCCACCCCCCTCACCATCCTCAACAACACTGTATCGGCCGTGGACCACTTCAGGTTCTTAGGAACCACCATCTCTGAGGACCTGAAATGGTCTTCACACATAGACACTGTTCGAAAGAAGGCCCAGCAGAGACTGTACTTCCTGAGGCAACTCAAGAAGTTCAACCTTCAACAGGGGCTGTTGGTCATCTTCTACACTGCCATCATTCAGTCTGTCCTGTCTTCATCCATCTCAGTGTGGTTTGGCTCATCCACAAAACAGGACAGGTCCAGACTGCAACGAATAATCAGGACTGCAGAGAGAATAATCAGAGCTGACCTTCCCTCCATCCAGGACTTATACAGGTCTAGGGTAAAGAAAAGAGCTGCCAAAATCTCTGCCGACCCCACACACCCTGCACATAAACTGTTTAGAGTTTTACCTTCAGGTCGCCGCTACAGAGCACTGTTTACTAAAACCAGCCGCCACAGAGACAGTTTCTTCCCCCAGGCTGTTTCTCTGATGAACATTCAATAGAGTACAGAACAACAGCATACAGATGTTGCAAATGCACCTTTTTTATTAGATATGTGTATATTGTACATTGTAAATTGTAAATTTGTATATTCTGTAATGCAGAATATTGCATTGTACATTGTATATTGTACATTGTAAATTTTAAATTTGTATATTCTGTAATGCAAAAACAGAACAAAAGAGCAAAGTGTACCGGAGGCAAATTCCTTGTTTGTATGTACGAACTTGGCAATAAAGCTGATTCTGATATGTTTGATTTTAACTCAGAATTGTAAATATCAAAGTTTAAGATGGAAAAAAAATGACAGCACAGTCTGTAGGAGACATATTTCTGACTATAATTGTCCAATATGCCAGGATATATGGCTGCCTTGCCTCTAAAATTTACGGGTAGCTGAAATAAGAAAAGTTGTTTTAACGTAATTCTCATGATAATTTCATCATTAAATCTTTCAGTTATGTGTTACTGTGCAACCTCCTTTTGTGAACATGATATTGCAGTGTTTAAACTGAAAAATGTAGAGATGTTCTTTTGCGTTAGCTTGCAATAGGTATCCTGTTCTTTGAGCATATTGACTAGTAAATCAAATAAAATTTTTTATTCTGGAACTAGAACATGGTTTAGTGAGGTTTAATGCCATTCTCAGATCCATGTTTAAACTTTAGAGGTAAATGAAACACATCGTAGGAACCCACCTGCTCTGTGTCCTGGTTCACTGTTGCCATAATAAATTCAGACTGAGTTTTAAATATTTGAGAGATTCTAATGCACAAAAGATAATCTTGTTGCCTGTTGGTGCTTATAAGGTCCTCATTTCAATTATGGGTTTGGATTCATGTAGCAAATAATGCATTCAGTTCTTCTGAGTAACACTACCCAAGTACTGCCACTGGTACCTGAGCCTCAGTCTGAGAACATAGCACTAATGCCACATATCCCAAGGGTATAAAAAAATCAATGAGTTTTTTTTTTTTAAATGACTATGATGAGATGAGCAAAGGACTTCCTTCCAATAAAGCTAAATTCCTGACTCACACATTGGTAAACCTGTGTCTGTTCTTGATCTATTATGTTTTCTTATAATATATTTAGAGTGACATCCAAAGGGCAAACTAAACAAACAAGAAAAGTGTACCTGATGTCTACCTGCAAGGTAAGTTATGGACCTGTATCTGACATAGTTAATCATCATTAACAGAAAGGTGCAAACACAAGTAAATTAAAGGAATAACAAAAGGAGAATACATGAATTCAAAGTACCCGACAAAAATATTTATTAGACAGAACATAATTTTACACTCTTCTTTAATTACATTTTTACAAGCAATTGTCCTACAATGGTTTTAATCACCTCCACCTGTTTAATAGGTAGTGTTATATAACAGCCATATGGTGTTTCCCTACTTTTTACACTCTAATTGCATAGAAAACGTATTATACATCATTTTAGATACTTGAGATTGACAGTTTTTCTTTCTCTTTCTTTCTTTCTTTCTTTCTTTTTTCTTTCATGCTTGTCAACCTATCCCACCTGCTGTCCTCTGCTCAATAATCACTTCTGAGTGCCAGTGACATTTTACAGGCTCATTCACCACACATGAAGGCAAGGGACTGAACAGAAAGCAGAGGCAAACAGACAAAAATAAACTGAAAAAGGGAAACTATTGTGTGGCATCCAAACACGGCAAGTGACCTTTTACTGCAACGTCTGACTCTTAGATCAGTTCCTTGTGAGAGGATTGAGACAGTGTTTGATCTTTTAAACACTTAGATGTCGCAGACAGCGGTGTAATTACGAAGCAGCTGAAGAACAGGAAGGGGCCATCGATCAAGGGAAAGGTATAAAAAAAAAAAACATTTTTTAAATGACACAAATTCGCCTAGACGCATAGATTGGCTACAAAAAGCGTGTGCACGTATAAATGGACATTTTAATAAGGCAATCCCTAAATATGATTTTCAATACCTGCTTGCTATTATGGAACATCTAAATAAAAGTTGGATGCTTAAGTATATGACATAAATCTATTGAATTGTAAATTCATAAGGCATTTATACACTGAACTTTTTCAAATGTTTTTTACACATTTCAATCACAATCATCAGTATATTTTATTTAGGTTTTATGCAAGTGACTAACATAAAGTAGTGCATCATTTTGAAGTCAAAGAAAATGAAACATGTTTTTTGGATTTTCGAAGCTTGGGAATCAAAGATGGCAGCACAGTCAGATCCAGGCTGGGCCTCATTGACATACATTTTAAAACTTTATTGCATAAATAGGATCTGGTGATAACTTGGTTAAGTCATTTGTACTTTTGTGATTTCTTAAACCTTACATACAAGGAAATTACTATTAATGGCAACAAGATGTTCTGTGATTGCCCAAAGAATCAAGTTTAAATTTGATTTTACCATCAATCTCACAAGCTAAACAATTTAAATTGCTAGCTCTATTTTATTATTGTGGTAGGTTGTTACAGACCCCCTTCAGCAAATAATGAAGCTCTGCTCTCATTCACCAAACTTTTTTAGATGTAAATGAGATTTTATTAGTTGGTGATTTTAACTGGTGCTGGTTTTTCTTCTCTCTAAACCACCTTGTGATTCTTTTAATTTCACTCATCTGATTAATGGTCCAACGCATTCAAATCCAAAGTTCCCTGACAGTTTAATTAAATGGACATAGTTTTAACAAATACCACTACTAAATATGCACAAATTGGAATTTTTGCAAATGATTTGAGTGACTGTTGTGCTATGGCAACAGTCAGATGAGGTAAGCTCACAAAGGAAAGACCATTCATCGTTTTCAAATATGATCAGAAGCCTTTTTGTGGTCAGGCCTTTCGTCATGATCTCTGGGAATATAACTGGAACAAATCTTTTCTTATTGATGATGTAAAATTGGCCTGGAATATTTTTTATTTTTAACTCCCTAATCCTTGCTACAGATAAACATGCAACAATTGACAAATAGAAATTGAAAGGAGGAACAAATCCCTATTTCTCATGAAAATAATCTGCCCTAAAACATGAAAGGGATGCTGCAAGGGTCTCGGCAAGGGATTTGCAATCTCTGAAGTCTGTTGGCAGTCACAATTAGGTTTGAATGACCACACATAAAAAATTTGGATTTCAATGAAAAATCAGAATGAACATCTACAACTTCATTGGGAATATAGCCTAACATCTTAATTCTTGACCCACTTTTATTAATTTGTTATGTTAATGATGTCTGTCAAGACTTATGACAAGCGATGCATAATTTTAATGCAGATGATGTTATAATTTCCAATTCTCTTTAGCAAACTATTAAATCTTTTCAGTGGGCTTTTAATCAGGTACATATATATGACCCAGCTCAAACTACTTTTAGAAAAATAAAAAACTTGGCTCATAATGTTTTCAGGAGGCAAATCACTACCATTTATTATTACTACAATTAAAACTGCAAATGGGACAGAAATTGAGATGGTCAATTCTTATAAGTAAGTACCCTTTTCCACAGGCTCGATTTGGCCAGCCCGGAACAGCTCTGCATGGCTCTGCACGTTGTGTGTTGCATTTCCATAGACCCGCTTTTGCTCCGCTGAAGGGAACACCTCCTGGAGGCACGGCTTTAAAGCATCATGTGTCGTGCTGCATAACCGCAAATGAAGCACTGCCGCAATGTGCGGTAAAAACCTTGGCTGGCCATTTGATCGGCTACATCAGCAAACACCTTTTCATTCCTTGTCGCCCCATCCAGCTGCCACTGAATATTGCACTCTTCTATGATCGCCAGAAAAGCTTGCACCTAGTCGATGCCCCAAGGGGTGACTTTTCCAGATGACTGTCCGGACTCCATGATATGTTTCTCTCACTCGCTTGAATGCACGTTTGAAAATCGGGGTTGTTTTTCTTACGGTGGTCGACTCCTACGGCTGGCCGCACCCACAGCCAGTCAGTGAACAGCCGTTTGTTCACATCACGTACAGTACCAACTCGGCCTCGCTTAGCCCTGCTGAGAAGGAGGTACCAAAAACGTAGGTACCGGTACTGAAATTACAGTAATGGAAATGCTCGCGAAGCGAGCTGAGTGGAGCTGAGTCGGACCAAATCGTACCAGTGGGAAAGGGGCATTAGTGGGATCACAGAAAATAAACCTTCGTCAAAGGAGCATATCAACAATTACCTCTAAATTAAATTCTTACATGGATTTATTTTACAGAAACAAGGGCTGTTTCTCTAAACAGGTCTGACATTACTTAATCTTAGAAACATTTTTCCTCTTCTGGACTAATGTGTTGCTTAAAAAAAACATAAACTTGTAGTTTATGAATTCACCTGAGCAAAATCTCAAGAAACTGGACTTTGTGTATCATTGCGCTCTGCATTTTATCACTGGTTGTGGATATTGTGTTGACCATTGTCATCTGTATGCAGCTTCTGGTCATCTTTCCTTTCGAAGACACATTTTCCTTATTGTGTATAAATTGTATACTGGAACTACTTGCCCTTACCTGACTGTGTGCACAACTACACCCCACACCTGGTATGGACTGCACTCCCAGGTTTTTTGTTCAGAGTTAAAACAAAACTGGGTAAGAGAGAGTTCAAAAACACTGCCCCTCAACTTGGAATGATTTTAAGCAAGAGTCCTAACTGACAGAGCTAATGACACTTGGTAAGCTAAAAGCGCCACTGAAAGACCACAAAGACGAAAGAATTATAAATTAAATTGCCTTTCAGTCATCATGTTTATTAGTTTATTTAATTTGTATTTGCTTTTAAAACTATATGAATGTATGCCATGGTATCAATCTAACTGTTGACACTTGCTGCTGCCTTGCCAGGTCACTTTCAGAAAACATATTTTAAATCTCTATGAGGTTTTATCTGGATAAATAAAGATTTGCACATTTGGATAAATAAACCTTTTGCCCATTTTTTGTAAAAATCCACAAGCTCAATCAGAGTGGATGGAAAATGTCTATGAACATTAATTTTCAATTCTTCCCAAAAAATGTCAATTATTTTGCTTGAATATGCTTTTTATCTAAACGCAGGGTTTAAAACTCCAGTCTTCAAAGACAAGTGTTCTGCGACTTTTAAATATGTCGCTTTTCCAACACACATGAAACAAATGGCTCAATTAAATATTCAGCATGATTTTGATGTGTTAAGGTAGAGACAGATCTCAAAGTAGCAGGACAAGTTTGACATCAGTGAAAATTATTGTCAGTTAGTCACTGTGGCAGTGGCAATTTAAATGTTAGCCATCAGGTTTAAAAATTGTCAAACTAGTGTCATAAAAGTTGAAAACGTATAAGGCATCAGTACAGCTTCCATATTTTCCAATCCTTTTCAGACTATGAAGAAGGATGTCTCAATGCAAAGGCATACTCTCCATTACATATATTTACTGTATGGTTGCCTTTTACTACTTTTCACTCCTCCCGTTTTGGATAATGAATTCAGCAGTATTCAATAAGAAGTTCTAAGCTTGGGTCATTGTTTAACAATGTAAATATGTCTGTTTCATAATTATGTTTTTCTGTAATGTTCTGTAAAAAACCTCTGAAGCTTTAACTGAACAGCTAAGGGACTCTATTAAAGAATTAAATGACTTCTGAGGGGAACAGATTGCACTGGAATTTATTGAAGAGTATCATAGTAAAGGGAACTGAATACCATTACACACCACTTTTTCAGATTTTAATTTGTAAAATAATTTTTTTTTCTGTTTGAGTTACAAATATTTAAAATGTGAAAAACCTGAAGGACAAAGCACTTCTAGATCAATGTACATTACAATACTTAAAAATACATTTAAATTGAAATATAGCATCACAGTAAACCAGCTAAAAGGAGAGAGACCATAGTGACTCATGCACTAGACACATCTGTCAGAAAGACAATAAAAAGGCCAAAGCTCAGAATCCATATATTAGCAACAGAGCTACACCACTAAAACTAGTGTGGTGAAGTTAGGCTGACTAAAAGAATAATCAAAAACAATCAGAGGAAAAGGAAGGTATCTAAGCATCTTTGGAGTTTGCTTCTGAGACATGCAGATGACCTCTCAAACATGTAGAAAGCTTAAATAACATTAACTGAAAAAGAACTGAATTCAAGATGGCGGCAGCTGCAGTTAGCTGTGAAACATTGCTGCAGAATAACGTCTAATATTGGTCCTAAAAGCGTCTGCAGGTCTGTTCTTTACCAGAATCACTGCAGCTATAGTGTTGCTAATGTTTCGCATACTATAGTGCCATAAGGCATGGGACAATCACCATATCTGGACAGTAACATATCAGAAATGCCTGATTGTGCTCATATTAACGGCTATAGCACAACTCGAATGTGGCGTAAATCATCTCTTTGCCATCGGGACTGCCGGCCCAGCGCACGAGATGCAGTGGCTGTGTCGTCGCGTGAGTGGGGCTGTGATGAGTACACCCTGTCACTGGACCCAGCATCAGCTTGAACCTACCATGTTAGGAGAACAAGCTCTGTTTTTGTTTGACAAGACATGTGTTACACAAACACTGGAATGCTTACCCTGCTACGTATGGATTAAGGACTTCAGAAGTGTGTTCCCTCATCTTGGCATCATCCCCCAACCTGATCGTTCAGTTATCTCAGATCATCCCTTAGCAAAAAGTAGTATACTTGAAGATAATTTTATTAAGTACACTTGAGTTTAAGTGTAGAAAGTACTCCTGGATCAGTGCTTCTGTATTCTTTGTGTGTCTCTGCTCTGTTCTCTCAAACACCCGGGCGGTCATAACAGATGGCCGCTCACACTGAGCCTGGTTCTGTTGGAGGTTTCTTCCTGTTAAAAGGGAGTTTTTCCTCTCCACTGTCGCTACATGAATGCTCAGTATGAGGGATTGTTGCAAAGTCAATGCCAGTGACTGTCCACTGTCGCTCATCCAGGAGGAGTGAATGCTACAAATCTCTGACTCGATGCAATCTGCTGGGTTTCCTTAGATAGAAAAACTTTTTATCCAATTTGAATAAATAACTGAATCTGACTGCACTGTTCAGTGGTTACGATTAATTGGAATGTATGTACCTGACTTTTGTGAAGTGCCTTGAGACAACATGTGTTGTGAATTGGCGCTATATAGATAAGCTGAATTGAATTGATTTGAATCATATTGCTATCTTCCACTGGTGGGTAAATCATTTCAATTTTAAAGCTACTGGCAAGAGAGAACCTACTTTAACTAGTCGAAGGCAATGCTCAGGACATTTGCTCAGTTTTTTTTTTTTTACTTATTGGAAACATTTAACTTAATCCTGGCCTGGGAAAAATTGCTTTTATGTCTGTCTTCCTATACTTCCTGAGATTTTATATTCATATTTTAAACAACAGTCTGGGCCTGGGTCTAGACTCAGGCACTCTACATGCTGAACTTTTTCAAACTGCAGTTTAGTCAGCAGTCTGTATTACAGCTTCCTGAGGCTATTCCTTCTCCTGTCATTTCAGGTTTAAATTATAAATCTGTGAAAATGCATAAAATATCACCATGTCCAAAGAAAAATCCAGTCATGTTGATCCAACTTGGAAAATTTAGAGGTTTAAAAAAAATTTAATCTAAATATGGGGAGCCTTGTACCCAAACTGGATGAACTTATAATTATGGTTGTCCAAACTAAAGGTCATGTCATGGCAATATCTAAATCATGGCAAATAAAACGACTGAGGATTGCTCCCCAGTGAGTGATTGAATAAGCGCTATAAAAAATAGGTTAAGGCGAGAAGATAGAGCTCATGGTGTTAAACTAAATCAGAAATCTGTTGTAAGGTACCTGAAACTAACTGTGTGAGTGTGTTGTGTGTGTATGGAGGACTAAGCATTTGAATAGAATCAGAATCAGAAAAGCTTTATTGCCAAGTACGTTTTTGGACATACAAGGAATTTGTTTTGGCGTAGTCGGTGCAATACAGTACAAATTAAACAGTATAAACATATCTACAATATAATATAAATATATGTGCACAGTTTTAAGTGAGTGAATCATTGTAGGAATCTGCTAGCCCTGTGTTTTCTTTTGCCCAGATTAAAACTACGTACTGGTGACTTTGGAGATTAAGGTCGGGTTTCATTCCAGAAAATTAACACCGCTCCGAATTAGTCGCAGTAGAAGGGCGTGTTAATGTCCTCTCCATAAGTCTCATGCCAGTGACCTTTTATCTGGGACATTCATACTGTAATTAAACTAACACAAAACATAATGGGGAAAGAACAAAGTAAACAGAAAAATAATTTGGAGGGAGATGTCAAATTTATGGAGAATTATGTGGAAGGAGCAGGCATGATCTGCCATAGATGGAACAAAAAACATGGGTTTTTGGGCAAACTAGTCACAAAGGATGTTTTAAAATTACAAGGGGATCTAAAATTAGAAATAATGAAAACCAAAAAGACACAAAAGAAAGAACAAAGGAAGGTTGAATATAAACTCTCAGAAAAATGGTTGGAACAGAGTAAGCTGAGAGACATACAGAGACAGGATAAGAGGGAGAAGCGAAAAGAAAGCAGTTTTGGTGTGGCCAGAGGAGGAGATTACGGCTGCCTTCAGACAGCAAAGGCAGCAGCCTCCAGGAGCGCAGCCGCCTGCTACACAGGCAGTGGTGCAGCGTGAGGAGGAGGAAGAAGGCGCAGCCGCTGCTCCTCCTCAAACCCCCTAGAGAAAGCCAGAAAAATCAAGCAACCCTTTTAAAACAGAAGAACAGAGCTCCTAGTCTCTTAATTTCTGGGGGAGCACAGGCGTACGAACTAGGAGTAAATAAATGAAAACCACTACTGACCCCGGCTTACACCCAAATGATGCCCTACTGGCTTGCGAACGGAAATATTACCCATCCGAGAAAAATATAGAGGAAGACACATTTCCTCTTGTTGAAGTAGCAAATCCAAACATAGGTAACGCTAATAATCCACAGCCACAAACCATTCTAGTGTATAGGTCATGGACACAGGAAGACAGAACTGCCGCTTTAAAAGGTATTCCACCCATAAGGTGTTCAGGAGTTTTTATCAGCCATCACAGAACTCAGAGGGAGTTTCCATCTTAATGGCAGAGAAATGCTCCAGTGTTTTGCTCAGCTGTTCGGCCATCGCTGGTGTAGAGTAGCCGGAGATTTCACTGGAAATGATGCCCAGGGGAATTAAATGGCGCACAATTCAGCTGGTTTAACAGATGCCTTACGCATCCTTTACGACAGGATCAGAACAGAATACACACAAACAGCAGATTACGGCAAAATCTCACAATGTAAACAGAAAGATGAGGAAGACCCACAAGATTTTTTGAATAGAATGAGACGCGTTTTCAGAGCAAACTCTGCTATACTATACAATGAGGTAGAAGGCGGGGCATATCAACAACAGCTGAAGAGAGCATTTGTGCAGGGATTAAAACCTGAGCTCAGGTTTTAATAGGTTTTAATCCCAGCAGCAACACAGGAAAACAGACACATTCACAATGCAAGATGGCTTAATAGCATTGCAACAAGTGGCACCACACTCATCAAGGGGGAGAATCAGAATCAGCTTTATTGCCAAGTTCGTACATACAAACAAGGAATTTGACTCCGGTACACTTTGCTCCTTGGTTTTGTTTTTGTATTACAGAATATACATATTTACAATGTACAATATACACATATATAATAAAATGGAGCATTTGCAACATCTGTATGCTGTTGTTTTGTACTCTATTTAATGTTCAACAGAGAAACAGCCTGAGGGAAGAAACTGTCTCTGTGGCGGCTGGTCTTAGTGAACAGTGCTCTGTAGCGGCGGCCTGAAGGTAAAGCTCTGAACAGTTTGTGTGCAGGGTGTGTGGGGTCTGCAGAGATTTTTGCAGCTCTTTTCCTGACCCTAGACCTGTATAAGTCCTGGATGGAGGGAAGGTCAGCCCTGATTATTCTTTCTGCATTCCTGATTATTCGTTGAAGTCTGGACCTGTCCTGTTTTGTGGATGAGCCAAACCACACTGAGATGGATGAAGACAGGACAGATTGAATGATGGCAGTGCAGAAGATGACCAGCAGCTCCTGTGGAAGGTTGAACTTCTTGAGTTGCCTCAGGAAGTACAGTCTCTGCTGGGCCTTCTTTCGAACAGTGTCTATGTGTGAAGACCATTTCAGATCCTCAGAGATGGTGGTCCTAAGAACCTGAAGTGGTCCACGGCCGATACAGTGTTGTTGAGGATGGTGAGGGGGGTGTATGGGGGTGGTGTTCTCCGAAAGTCCACCACCATTTCCACAGTCTTGAGTGGGTTCAGTTCAAGGTAGTTCTGACCGCACCAGTGTACCATCCGATCCACCTGCTGTCTGTATGCAGACTCATCACCGTCCTGGATCAGTCCAATGACAGTGGTGTCATCTGCAAACTTAAGGAGTTTCACGGACAAGTCCGATGAGGTGCAGTCATTTGTGTACAGGGAGAAGAGGAGTGGGGATAGAACACACCCCTGGGGGGCACCAGTACTGGGGGGAAGATTTAGAGGCCGTGGGAGCAGAGGAGGGGGAGGATTCAGAAACACACAAAGCAATGCGTGTCTCAGGTGTGGCAAATTACGGCATTACGCAAGAGAATGCAGAACAAACTTACAAAGCTCCAGAGCAAGGGATGAGAACTGTTGGCTTTGCAACAAGCAAGGACATTTCACAAGAGACTGTCAGGAGAAACCAGTATACAACCCCAACTCCAACCAAAATTGACAATTACAGCCTCAGCCCCCTGCAGGGGAAGAAGATAACTCTGATATAGAGGAAGTTGACATACAAGCAGCCTTAGAACTGATAGCGTTAAGCAAGACACAAGACTTACCCTACAACAACATAATAATAAATGAAAAAGTGTACAACTGCTTGTGTGACACGGGGGCATGTAGGACAGTATTAACTGAACCCCCACCTGGAGTTAAATATTCTAACACTGCAGTACATGTTAGATCTGCAGACGGTACATCAGAGGTCCATTATCTAAGCACACCGGTGACCATAAAAGAGCCTGTTAGGTATTAATTAGTCAACTCAGAGGAAAGAAGAAATCGACACAGAGTCTCTGTTTTTTCTTGCGCAAGAGGTAGCTCACACTCTGCAGTGCAAACCTACAAAGTGTTGGCACCCTCTCTCTTTGCCATTTTAGTTCATTTGTTGTTAATTGGGTTCTTAGGTTATTTTTGTGTTTTGTTACAGCTGGATATTATTATTTATACTTGTAATTTTCTGCTACAATTCTTCCCTTTGTCTCTCTCTGTTAGATCCTGTTTCTCTTTCTTTCTTCAACTCTCTCCCTATTCATTGGTCTCAGCTGCTTCTCATTCTCACCTGAGTGCTTTCACCTGCTCTCCATGCCTTTTTTCCACTCTTGACCCAGTCTACATACTCTCTGTTTCTCTTTGTTCCTCGCTGGTTTCTTTCGTTATTCTTTTCCATTTCTCTGCATCCTGTCTGTTCCATGTCCTGTTTGTAAGTTTTGGCTTTATTATTAATGCTAACCCAAAAGCCTGGCCAGAATATCACTTTGGGAATATATATATATTTCTTTTTTCTAATTTTGGGAGTTTGTGCAAATTGTACTGCAAAAACTAAAATCAATAAATGGTTACAGAACACCAGGTACAGTACAGTAGCTTACATTAACAAACTGAAGTATTTAGAATGAACTATTTAAGGAAACAATCATTGGTTGCTGGTTAGTCAACAGGAAAACAAGAGGTAAAGCTTCAATAACAGGACATTTTAAGAGTAAATAAATTAACACTATTAGAAAACAAGTAGCACACATAATGTAATATCTAGCAATTTTTAAGTAGTTTAAAACATTATTCATTAGCAGCTAAATGTTAGCTAAAATTGGACAGGCTGTAAGGTGCTGATATCAGTGTAAAACATGTTGGCAGGCATTAAACCACCCTTGTAAAGTGCAAAACTCATTATGACATGCTTTGGTCCCTGCTGATCAAAGAATCAGCATTTCTTCCATTTAGAGGGAAAAAACATATAAAACAGTAGTAACACTTTTCTATCTGTAAGTCCCAGAAAGGTTTGGTTGCCTTGGACCCATGTGCTGAGGGAGATAAAGCCAAGAGGGGTTAGTAACGCAGAACAGCTATTGAAGAGGCTGTAATGATATTCATTAATTTAGGTTCATTTCAACTTCCATCTGGAGAGACAGAAAAGAGAGGGTGCTGCAAACAAGATTTAGAAGACAAGAATGTGGAGCTTGTAGTTTGGGTTAGAAAGTAAGGCTAGAGTCACAAAACTCAGATCAAGAATAATATTTACCAATTGCACAGGTTTTACAACATATTATGTTTTCTCTTTATTATTTAAGATGTACATTATTAGTTAATTATAGATTTGGAAGGGGAGCTGCTGTAGGCAAACATGAATAGTTTTTTAAATGCATTTACCAGAAAGCTAAATTTCTACATTCAGCTATTCAGACTGCATTGCCTATATGAATCTAAACTGCAAAAGGAAGGTAAAGATATTAGGTATGACTGTGTGCACTTGCCACATTGTGCCACTCTTTAGAGTCTTTAGAGAGGTGTGTCATTTCACAGCAAAGTGTAGAAAATCAATATGTTAAAGCAATTAGCCACCCTTTCAGTAAAAGCTTCTTAGGCCCCAGCTCACAAAATGCAGGCATGCATTCATGCAGTCACACAGAACTATACTACATTAAAATTGCAACACTCAATTTATGTCCATTTGGGGGCAGCAGAAATTATGAACTTATATTCTATTGGACTTGTCTTACTGGGCCTGTGGTGAATCTAAGTTCAATATTCTCTCTACTTGTAACTTCTTTTTTTCCTGGTCTGAATGAACCCTGGAGGGGTTTGACTCCTCAGCTGCTAAATATTCCACCATGTTCACTCACTGTTCTTTGACCTTGTCAGTCAGTTAAGGCCTGCTGGATAAATGGAGAATGTAAAGCACACACACCATATATATATATATATATATATATATATATATATATATATATATATATATATATATATATATGGGCATCTTGTAGACATAGGGAAGATAACTTGCTGAAGTTTAAGCCAATTATCAACATAGGTAATTTAAGTGATGTTGAATCTGGCATACTTTTTGATGCCAGATTGGCTAGTCTGAGTATTTCTGAAACTGCTGATTTGTGGGAATTTTCATGCACAACCATCTCTCTGGTTTACAGACAATGTTGTGAAAAACAAAACATATCAAGTAAGTGGCAGTTGTGTGGATGAAAATGGCAGAATTACAAGTAAAGAAACATGGACCCATCTTTTCCTGTATCGGTTGTTCAGGCTGGTGGTGGAGGGTGATGAATATTTTCTTATCATACTTTGGACCCGATTACAGAGTATTTTTGCCTGAGCTGGCCCTAGCCAGTTGGGCACCCTGGGCAAAATTATGTGTGGTGCCCCCTTACCGACCCCTGCCCCCCAAACTAAGCATGTTAGAGAAACCTCAGTATATTATACAGTACAGACCAAAGGTTTGGATACACCTTCTCATTCAAAGAGTTTTCTTTATTTTCATGACTATGAATATTGTAGCTTCACACTGAAGGCATCAAAACTATGAATTAACACATGTGGAATTATATACTGAACAAAAAAGTGTGAAACAACTGGAAATATGTCTTATATTCTAGGTTCTTCAAAGTAGCCAACTTTTGCGTTGATTACTGTTCCACACGCTCTTGGCATTCTGTTGATGAGCTTCAAGAGGTAGTCACCTGAAATGGTTTTCACTTCACAGGTGTGCCCTGTCAGGTTTAATAAGTGGGATTTCAAGCCTTATAAATGGGGTTGGGACCATCAGTTGTGTTGTACAGGAGGTGGATACAGTACACAGCTGATAGTCCTACTGAATAGACTGTTAGAATTTGTACTATGGCAAGACAAAAGCAGCTAAGTAAAGAAAAACGAGTGGCCATCATTACTTTAAGAAATGAAGGTCAGTCAGTCCGAACAATTGGGAAAACTTTGAAAGTGTCCCCAAGTGCAGTTGCAAAAACCATCAAGCGCTACAAAGAAACTGGCTCACATGAGGACTGCCCCAGGAAAGGAAGACCAAGAGTCACCTCTGCTGCGGACGATAAGTTCATCCAAGTCACCAGCCTCAGAAATCGCAGCTTAACAGTGCTCAGATTAGAGAACCGGTCAATGCCACGCAGAGTTCTAGCAGCAGACACATCTCTAGAACAACTGTTAAGAGGAGACTGTGTGAATCAGGCCTTCATGGTAAAATAGCTGCTAGGAAACCACTGCTGAGGACAGGCAACAAGCAGAAGAGACTTGTTTTAGGCTAAAGAACACAAGGAATGGACATTAGACCAGTGGAAATCTGTGCTTTGGTCTGATGAGTCCAAGTTTGAGATCTTTGGTTCCAACCACGTGTCTTTGTGCGGCGCAGAAGAGGTGAACGGATGGACTGTACATGCCTGGTTCCCACCGTGAAGCATGGAGGAGGAGGTGTGATGGTGTGGGGGTGCTTTGCTGGTGACACTGTTGGGGATTTATTCAAAATTGAAGGCATACTGAACTAGCATGACCACCACAGCATCTTGTAGCGGCATGCTATTACATCCAGTTTGCGTTTAGTTGCACCATAATTTATTTTTCAACAGGACAATGACCTCAAACACACCTCCAGGCTGTGTAAGGGCTATTTGACCAAGGAGAGTGATGGGGTGCTGCGCCAAATGACCTGGCCTCCAATCACCGGACCTGAACCCAATCGAGATGGTTTGGGGTGAGCTGGACCGCAGAGTGAATGTAAAAGGGCCAACAAGTGCTAAGCATCTCTGGGAACTCCTTCAAGACTGTTGGAAAACCATTTCAGGTGACTACCTCTTGAAGCTCATCAACAAAATGCCAAGAGTGTGCAGAGCAGTAATCAAAGCACACTTTTTTGTTCAGTATATAATTCCACATGTGTTAATTCATAGTTGTGATGCCTTCAGTGTGAAGCTACAATATTCATAGTCATGAAAATAAAGAAAACTCTTTGAATGAGACGGTGTGTCCAAACCTTTGGTCTGTACTGTACATATATAAATGGAGCTCCATGTTAGATGCAACAAAATACCAAAAAATTATTTATTACAAAAATTAAAACACAGTTTTAACAAAGTGGCACATTTCAACATCAATCAAACTGCACTTTATTTCACACTTAGTTACCAAACAAAAAAAATATCAAGGCTATAACAATCAAACTATAAATGCTACAAAATATAACACAAATATGCACTTGTAAAATTTACACAAAATTAACCCCAATATAATAATAAAGTCCAAAAACGTGACTGTTAGGTCAATTGGTCTCTCTAAATTGCCCCTAGGTGTGAATGAGTGTGTTTATGGTTGTTTGTCCTGTTGTGATTATTAATCTGAGAATATTATTTAATATTTAATATTAATATTTTAATATATTAATCAAATAATATTTCGGTCTGTTAAGTGTTGTCCTGTGAATACCAGCCCAGTAAGGTGATGGTATTAGGACAAAATAGAAAGGTGTGAGACGAGCTCTGACATTATTGAACAGCATAAACTCTGCACACACATGGAATGAATTCACACAATTTCTTAAAATACAAGAATTTATTAACAAAAATAAATTAACTCAAAGTCAAACATATTTCAATTAACTAACTCTTTACTGTGCTAAAACAATCCAACTAACTACCAAGCAGAATTAAAGAATAGGAAAGACTAATAGGCAATGTACCATATAAACAAATTGATTAAAGATGATTGGAAATCATGTCCAAAAAGAGTGATGCAACATTACCATGCAATGTTGTTTATGTTTTAGAACCAAGGATTATCTTGAAGAATCTGGAAGTGAAGTTAAGTTAGTCTTGGAACCAACTTAAGCAATAATCAGCAAACGTTTAGACAACTCTTCACATTGCAAGATCAGATAAAATATTATTTTAATAAAATAATGTTTTAAATAATGATCTGCTGAAAAAATCAACCTTCTGGATGACTAATTCTCAACAGTGTCTAATTAGCTGGCTTTATGTATTGAAATAATATTTGAAGAAATACTATTAAGGGAATATTTTGGAAAGAGCCAAATCTTTCTGGAGAAATGGGGCTTAATGGTGTTTACTTAGTTATCACATCTAGTAAATGATTTTTAGGGACTATTATTTGCTGGATTGAAGACTAAACCATTCTGGGTAAATATAATTTATCACCAGAATCAAACACACACCTTTAAAAATACCGTTAATAAAAGGGTTAAAATGCATAAGCGCGGACGGCGCGTTATGAACAATTTTCTGTGTTTAAAATCACCCTTCAAGTAAAGTTTAACTTAACTTAAAAACACACAAACACAGAAGACAAACAGTGCTGCAGATAGCCTGCTAGCACTAAGATAGCCGAGTTTCACACAAACAAAACCAAACTTCATAGAATGAAAACGTTCAGATCATTTCATCCTAACTGTTAATCTGACCAAACCTAACCTCTGACCATGGTGAGAAAATGTTGTCCAAGGGGCGAAGTTTGAAGAAACGTCCACAGTCAACAAGCGGTTAGCTCGGTAGCTTCACGGAGGGGTTGAAGGTGCGTTCACTCTGTGAACAAAAGGGTTAGCTTCGGAGCTGTAGCTGGGCGGCTCATCCTGTCCGCTGACCACACGGGTTAATACGATGATGCGGTCTCTGGTGTCTTCCTTCCAGACTGGGAGACCGCATCTTTGCAGGGGCTTCTCTCGAACACCGTTTGCTTCTGCAGGGCTCGGAGAGAAAGTCAGCAATGCTTATACCTTAATTTCCCCTCTTTATGAATGAAATCACCAGGTACACAAACAGTGCTTCACTCATACTTGTGCATATGATTGCGTGATCTTATGACACTCTTGGATCCAGTTTGAAGAGTTTGTCTTTTTCCCAGCAGAAGACATTAGCGCGCTTTGTCCCCCTCCTATCCCGATGAACACCGGTGTGGAAGAGAGCGGATGTAGCAACAGCTGTGCTTTTATTTGGATAGTGGCGTTACAGGAAGTTCGCAGTTATCCTGTTTCCTGGCTGTGCCGGAAGAAGGTTAATGCACTTTATTTTGAATTGTTCCAGAAGAGTTTGTACCGGAGTTTAATGTTGAAATCCATGGCTGGGTCCCAACAGTCCTGAATGTCTCCATGTTGCCCTGCAAAGGACTGGCGACCTCGAATCTACAGCCTCACTCGTCTTGCCTTTTTTGCAGGAAGGTCAACTATAACATCATCATAAGACAGCAGTTTTGAGACTACGTGACTTATAATGGAAAGTCCGCTGAGACGTTCGTGCACCATAGTAGTTCTTATGTAGGTTTTAATGAGTTTGAGCTTTGAGAAGCGTCTTTCAGCAGCAGCTACTGTAACTGGTAGAGTGGCAGGGATTCACAGAGCTACCCACACATTTGGGTACATTTCTGTGAGCTTCTTGCCTTTTAAGATGGTCAAGAGTTGCATTGTGTTTGTCAGGTTTGATGGTACATTTGGAAAACTGAAGTAGCAATTGTGGTACCTGAGGCCATAACCTGAGGCATTTGGGTTAGAGGGGACATGACCATTTGTTAAATCTCTGGAGTCTGAGGTAGAGCTGTCTGCAAGTGGCCTGGGTTTTGAAGATGCAGGTCTTAGATATTTAAAAAGTGCATCTGAAAACAGTTGAATAGATATAAGTATTACTGATAATAAACCACATTAAACCCTGTAAACCCTGTATCAGTCTAAAAACAAACAGCATGAGTAGATGGGAGTAAATTGTGACAACTCAAATTGCATTTTATTGTAAAAATATTGTGACGTAGCATAGTGTTGTCTTTCACTGGTTTAAAGGCTACATTAGACTAACGTAAAGTGGTATCATATTCTGTACTTGCCAGACTGCCCAAGTAGGTTTATTCATATTAGCAACCTTATCCGCTATTATATCCACATTACTGATAAAGATTTATCAGAAATTCTATTATGTAAATATGTTGCAAAATCAACTTTAACTTGGCAACGAAACTCTGGCTTTACTATTTTTTATTTATATCATAGTCTTGTTTCAATAACATGATGATGACAGGCTACTTCATCCTCAGCCTCATATGAGATATGATTATGGATCATCACCCAGTTCTAGTCTAATGCTGGATGTCTACTGGTCGATAAAAATGTAACAGTATACCTGGTGGTGGTCTATCCAGTAGGACATAGGAGAAAAAATGTCAGCTATTTCTACACCTGAATTCTTTTAAAGTTCCTCTATGGTAGGAGTCACTGATGGTAACTCTTGCTATTATTTTTTTAAATACCAATGTTTACTCTGGTGTCCTCCAACGTAAACTACCTTTAACTAATCGTTCACTTGCTGCATGCAACGTTATGCTCACCCCACCTTCTGCTAGCAAGAGGACGTTATGTATTGATTTTCAACAGACATCAATTACCTGTGTTATCAATTACCTGTGTTTTTCTTGTTTTGCCTCCTTTTCTCTTTTTTTCTTTCTTGCCTGAGCACCCGGGAGCTTTGGCCTTTGTGACATGTTAGTTTAACTTGTTCACTGTAAATATGCCGTGGAGTGATGACCGTGGCCTCCTGGTTGGTGTGTGGTTAGTGTCGGCAGCATCACTGTCTGTTGGGCTGGGTACTTGTTTAATTGCTGTGCACTCTGAGAGCTGTCTGGCCAGAAGAAGACTGCACACTGCTGAAGGAGTATTTTTGACTAATATGCTTCATATAAGTTGTAGTGGGTTTTGGTAATGTCACGAAATAGTATATCAAGTAGCATCCTGTTAATATGGAGAGAGAGAGAAAAAAAACCTCAACCCTCAATGCACCACTATAGATTCATGACGCCCATAGCATTTGCCTATACTGCCTATAGTCAGGGCTGGCCCTGATTGTTACTTACTACAGCTGCAGGATAACAAGAAAACATGCAATAATCTTGATGAATGTCTAAGACATGTCTATGACTTGAGATAAATAAACAAATACTTAACAGTTGTAATGGAAATTATTTTATTAAGTGCTCTAAAGTGTATGACCTTTAGGTTACCTCACTCCTCAGAACATCTGTGTTAGAGGAGGAAGCTGTAAAGCCATTATCAGAAGTTTAATGGTTAAAACCCATGCTTTAGGGTGATGTCTCAGGAAGAGCAGATGGGTATGTTCGTAGATAACTTTGTCACCTCTGAACCCGAGAAGGGTCTAGGCCATAAAACGCAGACTCTTTGAAGTTGAGATAACACTGTCATGTTTGGTATAAATACTATGTGTAAATGTTGATCGGGGCTCAGCTTCACTGACTAACCTCAGTGACAGGGTCTTCAAACGCTGAATGCCTTTGAATAAAACTTATAAAGACAATGTCTGGATTTTCTCTTGTTGTGAGTCAACTTCTCTCCACTTTGATAAGAAAATTCCACAACAATTTTAGCGTCACGAACAGGATCTAACGTGCCAGAGGAATCCGCAGGAGGGGACACGGACGCCTGGCCAGCCTGAGACGTTGTCCTCAGTCCACCTTCATTTTACGGAGGGGAGTCCTATAGTGCCCGCTTGCGGCTTCTGGCCGATTGGATCCGAACTATTTGTCTACAAATATATCTGGGTGAGAAGTTGCTCTGTATGATATAATGTATATTATTTTTTATTACACATTAACCATCATCTCCTAACTAATTAATTAGGTTCCGGAGTTGTGAGAGGGAGGACATCAGCTGAGGGCCAGGTCACCCTGTAAAGGATACAGGGAGGTACTTATTGGTAACAATAAGATAAAGCAAAACACAGGGTTTTGCGGGTGGTTTTTTGCAATTTTCTACCCTGTAGAACTACCAGTTCTGCCTGCCACTGCCACAAATTGAGCTCGGCCCTGCTGCAATTCAATCAATTTCTTGGCACGTTTGCAATGTAATGCAATGCAGACGTGCACAGCGCCCCCTACCAAACAAGATGGGTAGCTCGGTCAGCAGGGAGCTGAGGAAAAGCGGCTGCTGACGTCACTCTTCTGCGCCCGCCGCTCGGAATGCTTTTTCGTTTTCGAGTTCTGGGCAGTACTTTGCGGGCAGACCACAAAAACGAAAAAGCAATGTCTGCTATGTTTTGTTTTTGATTATGGCATAAAATGTGCAGTCTTGAAGAAGAAAATGCAAATGCAAATAGGATGATTGATTACTAATTTTATTTATGGGTCAAATAATGCAGCCACATTCTTAAAATGAAAAAGCATTTCTGGAAATGCTTTTTCATTTTCAAATTTTACATTTCAAATTGAATTTTGGTATCTATTTGCTGGGGCATATTTTGAAAAATAAATCTCAAATGTCTTTTTCATTTTAATTTAGTGAAGGAATGAGCAGTCTTGAAGAAGAAAATGCAAATGCAAATAGGATGATTGATTACTAATTTCATTTATGAGTCAAACAATGCAGCCACATTCTTAAAATGAAAAAGCATTTCTGAAAATGCTTTTTCATTTGAAACATGGTAACAATTTGCTTCCATACCCAAGGGATTATAGTGCCCTTGTAAGAACAGTGTTTTTCAACCACCTCTTCAATCACTCGTCAGTGATCAGCTTACAGTTCTTTGTCTTGTGGTGGTCCGCTGTCCTCACACCTTTCAGGCCGTGGATGATCCAGTTGGAAGATGACTTGTGTCCTGGAAGCCAGATGAAGCTGGAGCTTTCCTGCAGCTTTCCTGGGTGACTAGTAGGATCTGATATGGGCCATTCCAGCGCCTGGACTTCCAGTGTTTTGTCCTAGATTCTCTGACCAGAATCCAGTCGCCAGGAATAAAGGACTGGAGGGTGGAAGTGACTGTTTCTGGTAACGCAGCCTTCACCGTCTGTGAAACTTAAGAAAACACAGTGGACAGGTTTTGACAGTAAAACAACATCCTATCTTCACACAAAGATGTGGAAGAAAATGATCATGGCAATATCCCCATGCCCAAATTAGGAAACCTGCCACACAGCACTTCAAAAGGACTGAGATTTGCCTGTGTCCTTTGTCTCAATCTCATATAAGTGAGAACAGGGCCTTCACAACGCTTGGCTAATTTTCAATTCAAAGTCCCATTCTCAAGCCTAAGTGCTTAACTACATGAACTTAATCAAAACATCCAACAAAATCAAAATAATTGATCTTCTGACTTCACCTGGTGTACTAGCAGTGACCATCAGCTAAATATTCTGAATATCAAAAGGGTGACAAGATGTTTATGGAAGGTCTGATTACATAAAATTTCACAAAAGAATCAACAGCCTACTTTCAGAGAGGTTTTCAGAATGTGTTCTTAGGGAGCTATGCACCATTTATATAAACAAAGCACAACGTCTCTCTCGCATTGTCACTGAGTCCTTACTGGAGGTCTGAGCTACCCTTTCTCCATGAGTGATAAAACTTTTGGAACCCCATGTTACTTTATTCTGACATTCCCCTCTTCTGGCGCAGGTTCCAACCCATGCGACAATCCAGCAAAAACTTTGTACAAAAATGGTCTTGTAACCAAGATCACATTACATAGAACCAAAGAAATGAATTCTGACATAACTGTGTCACTATGAATTTAACAAAAGCAACTTAAAGAAAATCCAGATGTTTTTAACTGCAATTCAGTTCCATTGACAACAAAACACAAACTTTAGTTATTCAGTTCATCAATGTCTCACTTATAAATTAGTCACATATCATCCTGATTTGTCTTGTTTAAAGATGAGTATTAGATTAATGGACATCTAATGTAATACATAAACCCTACAAATTGAATCTAATAAATAATTCCCACCAAGTATGAAGTCATGACTCAGATTCTTTATCAAAAATATATTCCTTACTTTTGGCATATCTTGAACTGTCAGCTAGCTTAATGGCACCAGGGAAAACTTTCAATCTAATAAATCACCAATGATTCTGCATTCAAAACAAATTCTTCAAACTAGTTTAAACTATTTCATTAACCTTTTAATAGTAAAACACATAAATCCAAAAGTCATCCTACATCCAAAAAAAAAAAAAACATGTTATTAAGGACACAATCACTACAAGCATTTTGATTCTATTGTCTCTTAAACAGTGTTAAAACTCAGGAAGGGAGGTGCTGAGCGTTACCATGAAAGCAAAGGCATGAACCAACCTGGTAGGTGAGCAGAGTCAGGCAGAACTAACCTTTGATTGGCAGCCTATGGGCGGACCCACAGTTTCTTCATTCCAACCCATCTTAGTGAACCTTAAACTGCAAAACTGTTAACATGCACCTACCTCAGAAACAAGCTGCTTCTTAACTCTCCTGAAAACTCAAAGTTTTAATCAATCTGGGACTTAGAAACATTATTCTAAACATGGATTATTGTATCATGCAACATATAAACAAACATTAATTCCAATAAACAAAGACAAAACATCAAAGACAGACAAATTACCAAATTTGAAGCTTCAAGAATTCAAAGACATTTTTAACAATCTCTTTTCAGAATATGTTTTCTCAGCCATCTCTTTTAATGCTATAATTTATCACTTTTGTTTATGACAATTGTTAGGGTTTTTATGACTTTTTGTATTGTTTATCACTCATCTAAGTGCTTTTCCCTCCTTACATGTTGCAGGAAGGGAGATGGTCACAAGAATGAGTTATGCTTTTATTCTTTTATTATTTTATTATTTTACTAGCAGCATCTGGGGGCTATACACCAGGTGCCCACTTCCCACTTCCTCTGTTTGTTTATAATCAAGACAAATGAACCCTAACCTTTCTGACCCCACACACACACACACACACACACACACACACCCTGAATGTTTGTTGAACTGTGTGTGACCAAGCATGTATAAATAAAGAGAGATGGGTGCCAACATGAACTCCATGTTCAGCTCAAAAACTGGTCTATCTCACCCCTTCACTGAGCCTATAATATTATCGACATCTGTTGCTTCTTGATAATTCAAGACTATTTACACCCATTGATTTAGAAAGATCTCAATGCATATAGTATGTACATATTTCTTTACATAATTAGATATGTAAAAAAAGGACTTCACATTCAGTAAACATTCTTCTCTAAAGGTAGTTTCCCTTATATAATCTGTCATTTTCCTCTGCCATCATGTATACATAAACATGTAGTTTTGCACTGCAGAGTGTGACCTACCCTTGCCGCAAGTATAACTGACTGTGTCATTTCCTTACCTCTGAGTTGACTAAATAATACCTATCAACAATCGTCAGGATCCTTTTTAAGATAAGTGCACATAGTCCAAAGAGATCTCAAACTATTTAGAAGCACAGCAACAGTTTTCTCTTAAATGAATCCAAATTCACTGATGCCGAAACCTTTTGCCAATTCTTTGTACTGTAACTCTGTAATAATAATAACTACAACCCTGAGAGTTATTGTTATAGTTCTCTTTTTGTTTTGCTCAATTTAATCCCAGCTGCATTCAAGAATTTCTCTGCTCAGGTTAAATGCAAAGAAGTATTTTAAGCCGGCGTTGACATTTTTATGGTATACCCAAACAAAACAAAAACTGCAGTGTTTGACTTAATCAGAAATTAAGATAAGAAGCTTGACTCCAAACTGGACGTTTTTCCACATAGTGTTTCAAAAAGAACAAACATCATTTTCTTTAATTTGGGCTATTTAAATTTTGAGAGTTGGGGAGAAAATTATTACTAGAACCCCTCTTTAATAATCCAAATGCTGATAAATGTTCCAATATTTTATCTCTTAGTAATCTGAAATTACCTTGTGTACCTTTGTACTTCTAGTTATTCTTTTATTCTTTAAACCCTAAGAAATCAAACAAGGAGACTGGAGTTTAAGCCGACCATTCTCTTTAGTATTGAGAGAGCCTTTATTTCTTTTATTTTCCTAAAATGAAGGATTTTACTTGTCTTGCTTCCGTTATAAAAATCCTAACCTTGGTTCCAAAACAAAACTCTTCAACCCCAATCTGTGTTCCCCAGAGTAGAAATTTTGAGTATTATTGCATTTCAAAGCCATTAAATGACTGGAACCCATCATTGGCTTAGATCTGTTTTAATAGGTAATCGGTCTACCTTTAATTAAGTATTATAATTTTATGGACCAAAAATCTATGGCTCACGGGCTTCAGGAGTCCAGGAACCACAGGTTGAGTACTACTGCATTGAACAATGATGTTAACTTTCTGCAGATTGAAGATAGGATTGGCTAAATATCCCCAAACCTATTAGTGTATTATTTCTGCTTGGACAATAATCAGATTTAAAATTATTAGTTCACAACTCTTAATTTACCTCAGATCATATTTGTTCCTAACCCAGTTCATAAGAAGCTTCAGACAAACATTATGCTAAAAAGCCAAAAACAAAACAAAAACACAGATCTTTTTTAAAATAAAGGAAAAGCATGCTTAAAAAACTTGGTACTGTGGTGAAAAATAACTCCACGGTTCTGAAGGCCTTTTCTATGCAGAGTCTTTTAAGAAACATGAGGTTTGTTTTACCAAGGAAAATGTGTTTAACAAAACCAATTACTCTCAAAAGTTTTAAAAGTTTTAGCTGGTGATATCTTAGAAAACAACAAGTGTTTTAAGACTCCTATGCAACACAGAACTGATTAGGTTTCCTTTCCTTCTCCAAAGGGAGAAAAAAGAAACTGCAGAACCAAGCCTTTCATAGTTTTTGTCAGGACTTGATATAAGGTACAGTGTAAATAAACATGCTGCATGAATCAGAAGAGGGAAAAACAAAAACCTAATATAACCTCTTCCCAGCAGCTGCTGTGAAAAACAATGAATTTGTACTTTCCACAAGCATCAGTTAGCATTTGCAGACAAAAACTGCACCCCACTGTAAGTACTGTGTCAGAGACTGTATGAAGACCATCTGCAGTAGAACTAAGCCTGTTTTAATGAGGTCTCTAACCTTTAGATTTATGGGATACAAACTCAGGCCAGCATGTCACATGAGCAGCGGTTAATAAGTGTTCTTCGTTGCAGAAAATAGGAAAAGATTTATGCAAATGTGTGTGTGTTTGTACGTTACCTCCAACAGTTTCTTAATCGCTCCAGAGTCAGACTGTCATGGCACACAGTCCTCTATCAGTCCAAAAAAACAACCCAGGCCCTTCCCAGGTCTGTTGGTGGGACATTCAATCCTTCCTTGTCCACTTTATCTTCTCCAGGAGGGAGAGAGAACTTTGCTCTGGCCTGTTTCTCTTCTGCCCGCATAAGATGTGCTTTCAATATAAATCCAGTGCATCGCTCTTCTGGCTCTGGCAAACAGCATGGATCGTTGTCCATCTCAGTGGGTATGGGGCCAGACTTCTTCTGAGTTTCGTTCTGGTGGAAACTCACACTGTCATTTGCAGCAGGCAGGCAGGCAGACCATGTCTCTTTCAGGCCATGCTGAAGAAGCATCTCTGGCGGAGTACCCATGGGAAGGGCAGGTTTCTAAAGTCCACACTCAAAAACACAGATGTTGCACTCAAATCCCATACATGTGTGTGTGAGACAGGCAGAAGAAAAAGTTTAGTATAGGTTCAGATTTTGCACACAGAAATATTATCAGTCAGTCAGTCAGTTGTCCACCTCAACATGCACTATACTCCTTTCTAAAACAACTTTGCTTTCCCATCTCTAATGTCCCTTTTCACTTTTACCTTCTTTTCCGACTGATCGCAATATTTAAGACAAACGAAACTTCCTTCAGGAAAGTTTTAACTCTTTAACACCTTAATTGATGCACTCTGTGCTTTTTAATCTTTTTCTTATGTTTTTTTTTATTTTTCCATCTCCATCCATCAACTGTTTTACTTTAAACTATTTAAACAATTTCTTTTTTGTAACTATTTAACTTATTTACACTCAAACTTCCACGCTGTGAAAAACCAAACTTATCTTCCAAATTAAAGCACATTTAACACAATCAACCCCACTTTTTCCTTTCATTATTTTATAAATCACAGAGTCTGGAGAAGGAGGCACCCCTGATGCCTTAAGATTCCGGAACCATTTTTTTTTCCTTTTTACCCGTTCAGCCATCTGGCTTTTCTCCTTTATGAGGTGTGGAAAATTGCAAAAAACCACCCGCAAAACCCTGTGTTTTGCTTTATCTTATTGTTACCAATAAGAACCTCCCTGTATCCTTTAGAGGGTGACCTGGCCCTCAGCTGATGTCCTCCCTCTCACAACTCCGGAACCTAATTAATTAGTTAGGAGATGATGGTTAATGTGTAATAAAAAATAATATACATTATATCATACAGAGCAACTTCTCACCCAGATATATTTGTAGACAAATAGTTCGGATCCAATCGGCCAGAAGCCGCAAGCGGGCACTATAGGACTCCCCTCCGTAAAATGGAGGTGGACTGAGGACAACGTCTCAGGCTGGCCAGGCGTCCGTGTCCCCTCCTGCGGATTCCTCTGGCACGTTAGATCCTGTTCGTGACGCTAAAATTGTTGTGGAATTTTCTTATCAAAGTGGAGAGAAGTTGACTCACAACAAGAGAAAATCCAGACATTGTCTTTATAAGTTTTATTCAAAGACATTCAGCGTTTGAAGACCCTGTCACTGAGGTTAGTCAGTGAAGCTGAGCCCCGATCAACATTTACACACAGTATTTATACCAAACATGACAGTGTTATCTCAACTTCAAAGAGTCTGCGTTTTATGGCCTAGACCCTTCTCGGGTTCAGAGGTGACAAAGTTATCTACGAACATACCCATCTGCTCTTCCTGAGACATCACCCTAAAGCATGGGTTTTAACCATTGAACTTCTGATAATGGCTTTACAGCTTCCTCCTCTAACACAGATGTTCTGAGGAGTGAGGTAACCTAAAGGTCATACACTTTAGAGCACTTAATAAAATAATTTCCATTACAACTCCTTTCTTCTGATTAGAAGATAATCACAACTAAAGGAAAATTCTTTAAAACCATCACCCCTCTCAGCTAACAGATAATCCAAAGCCATTCTATTTTGCAAACTCATCGTTCTAAGAGCTTGCTGCTCCTTGGTCAGAACAGTGAAACCTTCCTCTCTAATAATGGGCTGATTGAATTATAAGTCGTAACTGTAGGTAGTAAGTGAGCTAGATAACATATTCCAGACCAATTAGCAGGCAGATACAGATATGATCTATTTCCACACATCCAAACCATGTTCTTAGGACACGAGTACCCATCTCTACTAGGAAAAGTAACAAGAACCCTGGTTAATTTACCTGCCTGGTCATACAACTTATTTCCATTTGGTACGGTTGTAAGATTAAGAGTTAACACAAAGGGAACTGGGACCAAAGATCCTGAAATAGTATAAGCAGCAGTTCTGATAGGACATGACTCAAATTTATGTCTGTTGATTAAAGCACATACAACAGATATAATAGCTTTGCAACCTTCTGTCTTCCCAAGAAAATAAGGTGTGTTTCCCTCCTGTGCAATACAAATATCTGTACCTATATCTGAATATCTTACTGATTCCTATTACCCCAAAATTTATAAGAATTCCTATAGTAGCACATATCAAATTAGGCTCACTAGAAAATCTACTAACATTTCTGCTTTGCCTTACAATATAATTTCTCACCCAAGGAAAAACAACCTCCACCAGCTGGTTATGTTGCCCATCTGGAAAGAAAGTAGTATCAATAGGAACAGGCACTAAAAATAGTTGATCATTAATAGCACGTGGAATCAAACAACAAACATAGTAACTGTCATTTCTTATCTTCCTCACAGTTTGATGCATCGTTGCCACCAGACATTATCAGCATGATCATGGTAGTCAGAAAAGTGACGAATCTCTCTTCGAATCAGCTGATGAGTATTATTGGCGTAATTACTCAGATTGGCCACACATTGTCTTTGCTGTACCTTTCCCCGAATGAACACAAAAATAATAAAATACTTGCAATACCAATCATTAGCATCAGAACAGACCATCTTCCATATAGCTGCATCGTGACCTTGAAGTGGAATGTCCTTTCTTCTGGTACTGAAAGCAAACAGTTTTGTTTTTTTCAAAGAAAACAAATTATAAGCAAAACTCAAAAATCCTGCTGCCTCTCCTGAGTGGCTTCTGCGCTTCAAGCTGCCCTGTTACCAGTCTGGTACAGGTGGGCGGTCGTAGGAAGCTCCTCTAGAAATATGTTTAGAAACAGGAACTCTAACCTGCTGGAAGTTAAGCTTCCATAGTCCAACTAAACAACGGTGGAAATGAACACATTCCACTACACAGTGTTAATATTTTCTTTCTGCCTTGGATTCATGGCAAACATAGACATCATGCAATTTCTTAATTCAATTCAATTAAATGCAAATATACTTTATTGATTCTCGAGGGGAAATTAGAATTCCAGTACAACCCGTCCAAACATACATCATGACACAAGACAAGGGGGGGACGGGTCACCGAGGCTTTGCTGCCCACTCACAGGTGCTGCCCTTGCTAGATGAGAAAAGAGGCCACATTAGGTAAGTAGAGGAAAAAAAATCATATTTCACACTTTATCCTTAGCAGGATACAGTTTGAGATTGAAAAAAAACCTCAGCACAAAGAAGCAACAAGTTTACAAAACAACATCATGCCGGGAACGGTGAAGGTGGTGTGAGGTGTGCATATGTTTATCTTGAGCATGTGTGTGTGTGCATGTGAGTGTGTGTAAGTAAGTCCATGAAGCACTGTCCCAGAGGCCATTGTCCTTGATGGTACGTTGGAATGTTCATCAACCGGCCACAAAGTTCTGAGCAGGTCCACAGATGTCCTCAGGGAAGGGAGGGAGCAGAGCGTCATGTTTACATAACTTCCAGGAGAAGTTGAAGATAGCCAGCCATCAAGGCCATGCAGGGGAGCCAGATTCAGAAAAACAATAATTATTTGGGATAGGCTGACTCTTAATTTTCCGTCAGCCTTGAGAGTCTCGCTGGTGCTTCTCAAAGGCGAATCCAAACAGCCAAATTCCTGGTCTTTCGCCAGATCCGAGCGAACAACTTTCTCCAAGATTTATCCCATTTCACCCCTGAGTCTAGGAACCGCAACCTGCCTGCGATCCTGTGTAAGGATCACATCCAATCTGCGATTCAGCTCACGTAACATCTCAGTCTGAGTGTTGATCGCTCTTAAGATCCCATCACACATGCCAGGCAGCCTCACAATTGCCAGAACAGCTGCTGACATTCTCCGAATTTCTTGATATGCCAGGTAATCAATAATTCCAAAAAGCAGAAATCCTGATATCAAACATCTAATTATATACACATCTTCCACATCCTTGACTGACATTATCGCCAGACACACAATCCTCCACTTCTGCCAGGAGTCCAATGTGTATCCAGAGAAAAACGTCCCGTCCGGGCAAGTGGGCTCTCCCAACCCCTGTCTTCTTGTCGAGAAAATTTGATCAATTGCATTGAGAGACCAGCTGACCAAATCCATATTTTGGAAGAATTTGGAAGATATGCAAAAATAGGCTCCAAAAAAAGACAAGGCACAGAGCTGAAGCAGGGCAGATATGGGAGGGCTGCGGGAGACAGAGAAAAAGCGTCCTCCTCCACCGAGAGCAGAAAAAGAGACCCTCTAACACCTTTTCCATAACCACCACCTTACCCACTAAACCATTTCATTTTTATTAAGCTTTTCTTTGCCATATTAATATTGCATATAGTGATACTGTGGTAACTATATTATATTATGCAGCCTTATTTCTGACCATGTCTGTTACTTTATAAACATAGCATTCTTATCTTCTGATGGATGCTTTCAGCAAGATAAGACACCATGTCACTAAGCACACATCATATCACACTGTTATTTTGAACATGACAATAAGTTCACTGTGCTCAAATTGCCTTCTCAAAAGATTTAAATCCATAGAGCAGCTTTAGAATGTAATAAAACTCAGGATTAACATCATGAATATGCAGTTGCCAAATTTGCAGAAACCACGTGATGATATCAAGTTAATGTGGATCAAAATCTCTGAGGGATGTTTCAGACACCTTGTTGAATCTATACTATGATGACTTGAGGCAGATCAGAAGGAGCTGCTCCAAAACCCAGTCCCGTTAACATCTGAATGCCAGCTTACTATGGCGAGACTGCCACTGACAAGAGAAGACAGTGTGTGCTCTGTAAGGAGCAGGGCAGAGCAACAAAGACTGCAGTGTGCTGTTGCAGGTGTAATGTTGCACTGTTTCTGTTACACAGGCAACAGAAACAGTTTCAAAGATTATCATTGCAGGGTGTAGGGTGTGCTTTTTTATTTTTTTTATTTTGTGACTTCTTGTACATAGTTTTATTGTATTTTCTTTCTTGCACGTTTATCCCATAGTTTTCTTTTGATAATTGTTTTTTGCTCATTTGCTTATAGTTTTTATTGATAATTGTTCTTACACAATTGATTACATTGTTTTTCATTGCATTTTGTTTTTCAATAAAGTTCCTCTAGTTGGAGACAAAATTACACAATTTAGTGTGATTTCTTGTCATTATATTGATTTTATGCTTTGCACAATTCTACATTTTAATGATGCACATGGTAAATGTCATGATCAAAGGCTATGTCACCCAGACGGACTCCTAAAATAGAAATTGATTTGACCACATTCCCTTTTATGAGTGAAAAAATACATACAGCACAGTTTTGGCACATTTGGCTAATTTGTGCCAAAATCCCAGCTCCGCCTGGTACATTACCCACTAAAACCTTTGTGGAACAAATATGCTTTAACTGATTCAGGTCAGATTTGCTGCAGTTATAGTCAAGATGTTGATGAATAACACCTGGGGCTTGCATGTTGACCTTATTGACCTTAGTTATGTAACTTCAGGTGGAAATTACTCTAAAACCCCTTATGACTTAACAGGTTGACAACAAACTAATGGAGTACATGTGAGGCTGATTTGTCATATTAAATGAATTTGAGTATATGAGCTGATAATTATACCTTTTTTGTAAGAAGTTTGTAGGTTGCACTCATAAATTAACCTATTTGTATGAGTGAGGCACCATACTGTTTTTTTCATTTTTATAAGTCATTTCGAAGCTGCATTCTGTTTACTTCATCTATGACCCTAAAATTCTACAAACCACAGTTGGCTAAAATTCGTACAGTGGTGTTGCAAAAAGTTGAGAGCCTCCACAGATGTCACATTCACTGTAAACTAAAGTTGGGCTATGCCATGAATACCCCCAGGATGGCATTGGTGTAAATGTTAATTTGAAAAAAGCAAAATACAGGTCAATACTGGAAAACAGACTAGAGAAGAGGTTCACCCTCCAGCAGAATACAACATTAAACACAAAGCCAGAGCTACAATGGAGTGGTTAAAAGTGTTATAATTGCCTGGTCAAAGTCCAGATTTAAATGAGAATCTGTGCCAAGACTTATTTATAGACTCTCTCTAGCCAATCTGGGGTTGAGCAATTTTTCAAACAATATGTGCTTTCTAATTTGTTTGAAATGTGCAGTCCTTTTTAAAAAACTGTAAGTACATCTTATTACTAAACATGTAAATCTCTAGATAAGCTGGAAAGACTTGCAGCTGTAACCGTAAGGTGCTTTATATGTATGTATCATTAAAGATTATTACTACTTTTTAAAGTATTGACATTCATCTCTGTACTTGAAATATCCTCTTTAATGTTTTGTGTTTAAACAAGGTATTTTTGGGCTGCACGGTGGTGCAGTTGGTAGCACTGTTGCCTTGCAGCAAGAAGGTCCAGGGTTCAATTCCCAGCCTGGGGTCTTTCTGCATGGAGTTTGCATGTTCTCCCTGTGCATGCGTGGGTTCTCACTGGGTACTCCAGCTTCCTCCCACAGTCCAAAGACATGCCTGTTAGGTTAATTGGTAACTCTAAATTGCCCTTAGGTGTATGAATGAGTGTGTGTGTGGTTGTTTGTGTGTTGCCCTGCGACGGACTGGCGACCTGTCCAGGGTGTACCCCGCCTCTCGCCCATAGATTGCTGGAGATAGGAACCAGCTCCCCCATGACCCACTATGGAATAAGCAGTAGAAAATGACTGACAAGGTATTTTTTACCTAACAGGATAACACTCTAGTTCAACATAAAAGTCAGGTTGTAAGTATGTTATTTGACAACGGCAACTGTGTAATTTGTCAATGCATTTCAAAATAAAGATTTTTTTCTGTTTAGTGTCACTGTAATTACATTGACTGAAAAGTGTTGGAGATCTGCCATCTCTCCCCAGATGGGACATATGTATGGCTAACCTCTATGACTAAATTAACAGTAAAGGATTTTTATTAATTTTATTTGTAAGAGTTTTATTATTTTGTAAGTGTCAGAAAGGATCTGACATTTTGGTGACAAATCCAAGCTATTTAATATTTGATGTCAGTATTCACACTTTTATTCAAACATAGGGCTCCCTTCATCCTTAAGACCAGTTGATAGATTAGCTGTGGACCAATATACTTATTATCTGTTTGGTGGAATTTTCTTTACTTTTTTGTATTGTAAAAAGATTACTTCCACTGTATAAATAAATGCAAAATAAGCAAAAGGCAAAATACAATAGGTAACCACCAACACACCACAGATCTGCAAGTAGTAGTAAGAGTAACTTTATTCTTGGGCTAGATATCACTCACTATTATTAAAAATATAGGTGATTATGCATGGTTTATATCAGGGGCCCCCACTAAAATAGCAGGAGATCCACTACCTCCAACGCTTTGGGGTCCGAACATTTCTTTAATTTTTATTTAACATTTAATTTAAACTAGAGTTTTTGATCAAGTATTTGCATGCCCATGAAATCATCTGCTGAACAGAAAAGTGGAATCCAATTTAAGTAACAATTTTAAACGCACTTTGAATGGTACCGTTGAGCTGGGTCAGTACATCTTGGTATAACAATTCTGCTCTCGTTGTGTTTGTGGCAGGCATCACAATTTGCTTAACTTTTTCCTTGAGTTGTTGTCCTTTCCATTTAAAATTGTTTCTTCCAAAGTGTCCATGCACTCTTTGATCATGTCCCAGTCAGTGAAAGGCTTTTGTGTTTTCCTAAAAATCCACCGTACTCGCAGTGAACACTCGTATGCTCGCTGTTGTGCTGTAAGAGACTGTGATATCAGTCAGGCAGCTCACTCATGGTGTCCCCTCAGTTCATTTATTCTCCTTGTCCTACAGTCAGACCCAGGTGGATAGCTTTGGTTGAAGATTTTTTGTTTGGTTTTATAAAGTCTCTTTAGATTTCCACTCTTTATAAGTCCAACTGATTCAAAAGGCAGACTGGCCTTACACCCTACAAAGGTTAAAAGGAAAGCGTATGCTTCTGTCCATTCATCATTAAATGTGCGATTAACATTATCCACTGTACGTATTTTTGACAAAGCCATCTTATTTCACTCATTCATCTGTGCACCACCAAGTCAATGTACTGTCAGCAAGCGTGAGCTCCTGAGCTAGAAACTTAGCAGCTATTAACACAAACGTTAATAGCAGCACAGCGCACTACACTGACAGCTGTATGCAGAACTTCAGCTGCCATAGCTCCAGCCATCAGTGGGTCAGTGGAAACACAACTGGTACCCTACTGAGTAGAGCAAAACCGAGTGGAGCGGAGCCGCACTACCTAAAACGAGCCAGTGGAAAAGGGGCATTAGCAACTCGCGTTCAAGGACCCCGCATGGCTTCTTCTTCTTTGCCATTGTCTGGTGGTTGCCATACAACAATTTGGTGCTTTACTGCCACCAGCTGGCTTAAAGTGTGGACCAGAATGTTGCCGATCTGCAAAGCTGCCCATCACGCCTGTTTAAAAGTCAGATTCGGCAGAAATAAAATGTCTATCTACATAGTAAATGAGAGTCCAGGGTTCGGGGACCCCTGATTTATATATTAAGCCTGTTTTCTTTCTCTGACAGCCTCATATTGTGCAGTCTTCTCGGAAACTTTCTGTTGCTAACAAATAGAGCATCAGTTTCCAAAGCAAATATACAGTATATTCATACATGTTTCAATAAACAACAATATTCCTTCTCCAAAACTGCCTAAGCACAGCTTAGTTCTTAAATCAGTTGGAGACAATTTCTGTCAATTTGTAATTTTAGGCCTTGAAAATAAAGTGTTACTAGCTACCATACTTATCTCATAAAAGTCATCTTATGAGAAAGTCAGGGTCATAAGCAATACATGGTTTCAACAATTTCAAGAATATTATCTGAAAGGATTCCAGCTCCATATAATATGGTGAAGGCCTTCTGCAAAAGAGGTTTCTGAGGGTTCAGCTAATAGTGCCACAAAACTAATTATATGACCTTAGTCTAGGTAAAACAAAAGTTGTAAACCACAGCTTTAATAAACTGCAACAAGCTTTTCCACTCCAACACAATTTTTTTGTCACCTAGACACTTTTTTCCCCCTACGTTTAAGTTTAAGGAAACTAAAACTTTTTGAGTTTTCGTCGTCTAAAACTGCACTAAAACTATCAGATATAGACATGACTATAATGTGACTAAAACTAATAAGCATTTTCGTCCCAAAGACTAAGAATAAATCTAAGATGGATGCCAAAAACAATGCTGTAAACTGTGTGTTTGTATCGTCATAAATTTCAACTATTTAAACCACTTTTGTGATCTTATTCTTTACATGAATCTGCTTGTTCTGGCCACATGTTTTCTTTGTGCAGCTTTGATTCCCTTCTTCTCTGTGGTCCAAAAGCAGTCGTACTGCAATTATTGATGAAGCTCCCTTATCAATAATTCAACCATACATGTGATTAGCCAATAGCCCTGAATCCTCACACATCAATCCCCTACTTTGCCCAGGGCTGTTGTTATCTCTCCCACCCTGTCTTCTTGCCTCTGCTGTCTTTGTCTTTGTCATACTGTCAGTTACTACATATCTCTCTTTCTCTACTTTTGTTCTCATTAGAATACAGCAGAGCTTTACTCAGTATATTTCCCCCTGCAGTAATTCCCCTGATATCCATTAAATCTGTTCCATTAGATTAATTTATCTACAACTTCTTTTTTTTTTTTTTTACGTTACTGGCTGCAGCTTTACCCCTGAAGAGTTAACAAATGTGACATGAGAAAAAGATTGAAAAGTCAAGAATAGATAAGAAGAAAAGTTTTTATTGTATGTATTTGTGTAAAGGAGGATCACTATGACAACATACTGTGGAAAAACAAGGCAGATTTAAAATAAACAATATTCAGAGGACCTGAGAGCTTTATTCACACAGCAGTAGTATGAACATTCACTGCTCATGTCACAGCACACATGAGAACAGTTGAGTCCTAAGGAGAAAGGTTTGCATACATTTGTGCATGACTGCAGTCCTATCTCCATCCTCTGTGTGCACTTGTGTCTCTCTATACAGTAGCATGCTAGCATCAGTGAAGGGAGGTAAGAGAACTTGCCAGCAAAAAGCCAGAGTGTTAATTACTTATTGATCCAATTTGGTAGATGACTCCCTAAACAGGTGGTGGGAAGCTTTGCGCTCTGCTCAAAGGGAACAAGAAGAGACAATCTACTGCTCAGAAGTCTCTAAGACTTTCATCTCCACCATAGCACTGTTTATTACCAATCCCCATTCTTTGAGCTATACTGGGCTTCAATGTTTACCACCATTTTATCAAACTTCTTATTTGTTTCTCACTTTGAATACATTGCCTTAATCTTACCTTTCATTTTCTCTGTCACTCTCTCTAGTCTCTGGTACTTACTAAATAAGTGACATTCATTATTTCATCCATGGTATCTGGACTGAATTTATAGTGAACTTTTCCAGTCATAGCACTTCAAGCGCTTTAGAGCCACATTCACGATACACAGATTGGTAGGCAACTTAAGTATAATTGCCTTTCCCAGGGGCACGTCATCAAATGGCAAGAGGAAGCTGGAATTATACCAACAACATTTGAATTCCAAGAAGACTACACTTCCCACTGAGGTACAGACACCTGTATTAGTGTTCTGTATGCTGTAGGGAACATTTTGGGTTTTTTGCCTTGTTTTTTGACTCTTGTTGCATTCTCACATTGCTCTTGCTTTTCCCCAGTCACTGTTCTCTGTTAAATATCTTGTTCTGCTTCACTCCCTCTAAAAACAAATCTCATGCATGCAAGAAAGATAACTTATTATAACTATAAATGCTGGATAGACCAACACTCTGCTGTGGACATTTAAATGTCTCTCTAGTTTTAAGAAAAGTAAAATTTTTTCAGCCAGGTAATTTAACAGTAGAAATCTGGCTCTACACACATGGCTCAAGAGCAGTGGTTTTTGAAGATCATTTATTGATTTCTGCATTATTTTGCTTAAATTAAATCTTAGAGATTTTAAATCAAGTCCATTTTAGCTTTTAACCAACACATTTCCAGCGACCACGACTTTTCAATTTGATCTCTGCGTCATTATCAATTGTAGCTCTTACCAAATCTCAGGCAGCACATGGTTGACGAGGCTCCACTATTACCTATGTGCTAATGTTGAACTCTCCACACACTGTGAGTCCACAAGTGCAGACACACCCACCCCTTTGTGCGGTAGGGGGTGGAGAAATACTATATATTACAGCAGACCATGGAATACCAATATTTTTAACCCTGACCCGACACCTAAACTTGAAGCGCTAAACATATCCCTGATACGCGGTAGTTTACCGAATACCGCCTCAAACGGGCAACAGCCATTTCTTTTAACCCTTAAAGCCTTGACACACAACCCCCTAGGAACACACAACGCCCATTTTATGTTTGGTCTTCGATGAGGATGGAACACACAGAATCCGGAAGGCATCATCAAGATAAATTTCGGAAATCACTCCAATCAGGCAGAGTCAGACAAGGGGAGGATAAAGATAGATTACAACACCTTAAAACCCATAGAAATTATCCAGATGGCCACGGGATATACTGAAGATAACCTCTGGCTCCAATGGATAGCTCAGACTGCCAAAGAACAAAGTAAATCAGATTGTGTGGCCTGCACGGCTGCAAGACCACATTTAACTACTGATCCTGCTCCTCTGTATCCAGAGGACCAGTGGGGTTATAGCTGTATGCTATAGATTTCTCTGCCATATTGTGATCAGCAAAGGAAGTCTCTTGCAAAGCTCACCTTGTGACGTGGACGGAGGATTCCTGTCAAAGAAATGTTCTATCAAACCAAACCGCTTCAGTGCCCACTGCCAGGAGGCTGTCCTTTGACTTAACCAAAGTTAAAAATGTTTGCCAAATGTAGGTACATTTATAACGTGGTAGGTGAATCTGATCAACCCACAAGCCACAGTGGCAGATTAGCAATATGAACAAGAGACAATGTTACACATCTACTATGGGGGAAGGTTTGGACATGAGCCATTGCTTAACTGCTGCTAATGCCATCATCAGTAGAAGATAACCCAAAGTACAATGTGGTGTTACACCCAAAACCCGAAATTTTAACAAGAGGAGCAACAAAATTAACCTAAAGGTTTTTGGTTTATTTTTTTAAAATAAGAAATCAAAGAGAACTGACCATGACGAGGTTCCTGACTGGCTAGTTTTTGTTGAGAGCAACCATGTCTTTTGTTCTCAATCATCGCAGTGGATGCGTTTGCAGTTTTGGTGTTTTTGTATATGACTTTTGCCAATTCAATTCAGTTTATTTATATAACACCAATTCACATCACATGTTGTCTCAAGGTACTTCACGGAAGTCAGGTACATACATTCCAATTAATCCTAACCATTGAACAGTGCAGTTGTTTATTCAAATTGGATAAAACATTTTTCTATCTAAGGAAACCCAGCAGATTGCATCGAGTCAGAGATTTGTAGCATTCACTCCTCATGGACGAGCATGTAGCAACAGTGGACAGTCACTGGCATTGACTTTGCAGCAATCCCTCATACTGAGCATGCATGTAGCAACAGTGGAGAGGAACAACTCCCTTTTAACAGGAAGAAACCTCCAGTAGAACCAGGCTCAGTGTGAGTGGCCATCTGCCACGACCGACAGGGGGTTTGAGAGAACAGAGCAGAGACACACAAAGAATACAGAAGCACTGATCCAGGAGTACTTTCAATGGGAAGGAAAAGTAAATATTAGTGGATGTAGCTCCTTTAGTCGTTTCATCTAGAAGAACAGATAAACTTTGAGCCAGTTTTCAATCATAGAGTCTGAAAGAGAGCACATATAATTACAGTAAAAGCTCAGTCAATTGCTATATCTAGGAGAGAGAAAGCTTTAAACACTGAAAGACAGGGCCCAGTGGATCATCTGTAGAAGGTGAGCATTAAGTTGTTGCCAGCAGAAGCTTGGACAATGCCCCTCTCCAGAAAGATGTCACAGGTAGACACAGTCAGGCCAGGTGTAGCTTCTAGGAAGAGAAAAGAGAGAACAAGGTTAAAAGCTGAAATAACAACAAATAATGCAAAATTGGAGAGTAGTGTGAGAATGTAGCGAAGAGGGTGAAACTGGTCGTTATGTCCTCCAGCAGCCTAAGCCTATAGCAGCATAACTACAGAGATAATTTCAGTTTATTTATTTATATAGCGCTTATTTACAACAATGTGATCTCAAGGCACCCCTCAAAGGGTCCGGAACGGCGCGGGGCTGCCGGGGGAGGCCAGACCAACCACCAACCACCGAGTGCCAGAGCCCGGCCACCCCAGAACGGGCAACGTGTAGGGGCACTAACTAAAATAATAAACTGATAAAGTTTGTCCATCTAGAGCCCACTGATGGCCAATGTTATACTAAAAACCACAAGGATCGGGATACCTCTCTCTGTCTGACTGATTATAACCATTGGAAAAGAGAAGGAGTCATACAGGTAGCAGAAATGGAGGGTGTGCCAACACTTCATTTCAAGACAAAACTGTCAAGTAAAAGTAGTCATGGATCACATTTTTCTACATTTATTAAAATGGAAAAACGTTTTGTTTATTTTTTTGTTTTTATCTGCTCCGTGATAAACTAAATGCACATACACAAATTACGGGTAATTTACGGCAGATTTTATATATAGTGAAAACACTATATATAGTGTTATATAGAGATCATGTTTTTCTTTTTTAGAACACAAAGAATATTCCAAAAAACTGTACTTCACATGAATAGGTTATTTAGCATAACTTAAATAAATTAACGTTGTCCAAAACTGCACAGTCCAGCTCTGGTGCACCGAGTACATGGAAGTCAGGTTGTCCCTGATACACCCAGTGTATCGCTGGTGTGCATGAGAGGGATCGGTGTATGAGAGGATGCACGGTGAGAAGCCCTGTATTCATGGTATCAATGATTCTTCTTTATCTATTCAGTGAAAACAGCCCGGTATATCAGTCTTAAGTGTTTCTTTTACATTCTGACAATATTTAAGAAATTGGTACCATTCATGTTTGTGTGGAATTTTACATTCCATTACATTCTTTTGATTTTGAATAGTTCTGCATGGAAAAATATCTAATCACTTCTTGATATTCAAAAGTAATTCTGAATGTGATTTTTCTCTGATATAGAGATGTGTTTTTCTTTCAGTTCTGTGGAGTGTCTTGGTTTTCTCAGGACCTGAAGTTCGCTAAGCAGAAATATTTGTGTCTTTGTCTTTTTCACTCTTTAATCTGTTGTTTTAGATGCGGAAACATAATTTCAATTCATATTGAGATATATTGCTGCCAGACATGGGAGTGTCTTGGCAGTTTTAAAAAGAAGGACCATCTCTGGCAATTTTATATAAAAGATCTAGTCTTTATGATATGATAAAGTCTATGATTTTCAGGATCTGTGTGTTTTGTTGTTGTTGCACTGTGCTTGTCCTCTAGGTGGCTCTGGGTTCATGAGGAGTGGTGGCAGGTGTCCCTTATTCCCTAATCATCCCTGGAGGGTACTTAAGATGGAGGCCACCAGCAGTTCAGCAGCAGAGTGTTGCCCTCAGTGGTATTGACTCAAGCCATAGTTTGCCTAAGCTTGTCTTTGTCCTTTTGGGTAATTTTGTATTTGCTCTTTGCAGACTGGATTCCTATGCCTGACCTTGTCTTCGAAGAATCCTCATCGACTTGGATGTTTTTGTCACTGGAGAGGGATTTCCTAGCCATGCGGATTATACCTAGATTGCCAACACTTTGCTTCCTAAGTTACTGGCTGGCGGCTATTCCGACGGTGCATTTCCTGGAACAACTACGGACCACCACAAGCGAACCACACAATAACATCATCAGCCGAACCTCAGAGTACCTCAAAGTGAGTCCAAGTACCTACCAGCTCAGTTCATCTCAGTGTGCAGTTCCATTGTTGTCTCACCCCCTCCCGGCAGATCAAAGTCGACTTCCTAGTAAGACAGATTTTGTTATTTTGTTACATTCATCATCTTGGACTTTATATATTCTTACCGTGTCTACTTGCAGTTGTCTTCCGGTTACAGCTCCACTTCCCTTTATCTGCTCACTGTCAAATAAAACCTCTTATAAAACTTCATCGGCTTCCTGATTGCTTTCTGCATGTGGGTCAAAACAATCTGTAAAACTATGACAATGATAGAAAATTGATATTTTGAAATACATCATTTAAAAAGGTGTATTTTCTTTTTGCCATGACTGTAATTAGACCGATCTACTCTGTTAATAGAGTATAACAACAAAGCAAACAGTTAAGCAAAACATGGTGCTAATAGCCGACCTTGCTGGCCTCAGTCAGACTTTAGTCAGTCGGTCATTTGCTACCGCTTTTTCAATAGTGGGTTGTGGGGAAGCTGGTGCCTATCTCCAGCAGTCTATGTGCAGGAGGCGGGGTACATCCTGGACAGGTCGCCAGTCCATCGTAGGGAAACACAGACACAAACATGACAAACAATAACGCACACTCTCAATTTAGAGAAACCAATTAACCTATTAGTCATGTTTTTGGACTGTGGGAGGAAGCCGGAGTACCGAGAGAGAACCCAGGCATGCACGGGGAAAACATGCAAACTCCTTGCAGAAAGACCCCTGGCCCTGGCCGGAAGTGGAACCCAGGATATTCTTGCTGCAAGGCAGTGCCGCCAACTGCGCCACCGTGAAGCCCAGTCAGACTTATTTTCTACAAATTTTATAAATGCATTTATCTAAAAAAGCGTTGTACATGGTTCCATGTTAAGTATGATTTTATGATTATGATTGTATCATACTAAACGCAAAAATGAGATACTCATCTTGATGTCTAAACCAATTACCTATACATTTGGATAATTGCAAAAGGAGCACAAGTTATTTTCCACAGTTTCTACCTAATTGGATTTAGATGCACAAAAAGGACCAATGTACCAGCCAAAGAAAGAATTATGATGTTTTGGAAAACAGTGAAACTCACACTCTAATGATGATGGGATTTTGTAAAATAATGTTTTCATATAGCATCCACTAATTGTATCTGTAAAAACTGCAACACAGGCCTCAGAGAATTGTCGAAGACACAGAAATGATTTTCTGCAGACTAATAGAGAATGGAATTTGTTTTTGTTTCTTTTTTGTTTTTTTTAGCTGTTTTTTAGACATCAACACAAATGGATATGAATGTAACACATATTTGTATGAATGATAACCTGATCACTTTAAAATATATATTAAAAATATATATTATTGAACATGTCTTAGCAACCTCAAGCAGACATAAAAAATCAAAACAGCAAATAAACCAAACCTACCCCTGTGTGAAAATATAATTGCCACACTCATTAAATTGGGCAAGTAACCGCAAACTTGAGTTTCATTTCACTAGCCACAGAATTAGGGAATCCCTTAAAAAAACCTGACTGACAACATGAAGTATCCATCCATCCATACATACACACATACATACATACATAAATACATAAATGGACAAAGCTTAGAACAGCAATGAACTTTCTCAGCAGATGCTGGCCTGCCATTTAACTCTATGAGCACACCAACAACTTATTCAGGAAATCCTCAAAAAGTCCTCAGAACATCTAAAGACATTGACATACCTCTCCATGTCCATGCACACATAGTATTCTTCATAGTATTTTAGCTCAGCTGAACAACCACAGCCTCCTAGTGCTCTGGTTTAAACACTGTTTACTCAGAAAAGAAAAGGAAGAAATGAACCAAAGATATGTAATAAAGTGATTTCTCACCAGAATATCAATATTGTTTTTGTATCCTTGCCCCGTAGAGATAGTTTATCCACACTGAGAAAATAACAGATCCCTTTCTGCTGTATTTGTTTAAAACAAGCTTTGCTGTTGTTTATTTATATGTTGTTTTTGTTATCTGCTATGTGTTTGGTGCCAACGCCCTGACTGGGACTCTTTATGTCCCTGGTGGCATGTACAGCCAATATGGTTACAAAAATCTTGGCTGCATGTGGATATCCAAAGAGAGTCCTAGGAGATGCAGGAGGGGGGGTCCAGATGATGAGGTTTTGTCAAACAGGCCTTGCAGTCAAGTGGACAGTAAAGCAGACTAGGTGGTGTGAATAAGGCTAAAAGAACTGCAGACCACACCTGCCTCAATTATGGTCGTTGTGCAATAAGAAAAAGACTTGGCAAAAATTCCATCCACTAGAAAGCTCAGACGCCAAACCCACAGCTAACCTAAAAGACCACAAAAACCTGTCTCAAAACTTTTGGAAGGTGTATATGGCATCTGGTGTAAAACTGATAGCAATGAAAACATATGGTTATGGTAGTGCGCCTAATCTGCTTGGCTTTTATGAAACCTGATTGATGTGATAACATTGAAATCTGCTCTCAAGCAGAAAATCCTGAAGGGAATGTCCAATCATCATTTTGTGACCTTAAACACAAACATACCTAAGATTTGAAGCAGGACAATACTCTGAAGCACAGGTCAACAACTGAAGATGTCAAAAACAAAACATGAAATTTTTGGAGAGGCCCAATGAACGTATGGACATAAATCCAATTTAGTTGCTGTGGCATGACATTAAAAAAGGGTGTTTATACTTGAAAAGAATCTGGCTGAATTAAAACAATTCTGCAAACAAGATCTCCATTGTGTTGCCATACTGTACTTCCACCAGTGAACACACTGCACTCTTTCCTGATTTTCTCTTCACTTTCATTCCCCAGTGTAGTCATAAGTGTTAGTAACAAATTGCTGTAATAACAAAAAAAATTATTAAAGATTGCTCCATGTTCAAAAATATAGTACTGAGTTATTTTTCCAGGTGATACGTTGTTCTGTTCCCTTTGGCTTCTCCCTCTTTCTTTGTCTTACCAGTGGCATTCTTCCTATTACTTCCCTCAATTTCTTATTGCCATTACAGCAGTTATGGGTCTGAATGTTGATGACAGCTGGGGATGAGGCAGCTCGCCAAGAGCAGGGTGGGATGGAGAGATGAAGAAGTGGAGGAAAAATATTGGGAGAGCAAGGGAGGCAGGGTGGATGTTGAAAGGGACAGGTATTTGCAAACAAATTTAATAACTAGCCTGTAGAATGGAATGACTTTGCTAGCTTTAGAATTGCTCAACTCCCTGAAAGAGAGCAAGGAGGAGGGAGCGAGATATTGAATAGAGCAAGGGTGGAGACTAGGTGGGCAGATGCTATATTAAAGGATGGAAGAAAATTTGAAACATGTCACATCAATTTCAGCCACTGTAATTATTGGGGCATTCGCTTTTACACCCTAATAATTGGGTGTAAAGGATATAAAAGGCAGGACAGAAGGGGGGACTGAAAGTGAGAATTAGGCAGTTTCGAAAAATATAGCATACAGGACAAAGGAAGCAGTATTTTTCGATTAGGACAGAGGTCTACGCCTGAAGATAAAATCAGATTAGGGAGTTCCTTTACCCTCCTTTACAAAAGAGCATGTAACTTCAGAAACATCAAATTGAAACATTATCACATTGATTTAAAATTGAGAATTTGAATAAGATAAGATAAGATTTTTCTTAAAACAAGAAAGGCTAATCAGCCACTGTCTTGTGAAAATTAATTCTAAAGTTTTATTAGGGATCAGTGAGTAAAAAGTCATTTGATAGTCATTCATTGTCATAGTTTGCCAACAACTCACTGATACTTTGTTGTGGCTGCAATGAATAGATTTGTGATTTATATAAATTGGGACAAATTTAACAGTTTTATTGTTTTCTGTGTTGCCAAATAGTCACATAAAGCATATGTTGTCATCATGATCTACATATGTTCTTTACATCTTGAGGTGAACTCAAAGGTTAAGTCTACCCAATATTGACCCAGCTCAGGGTTGAAGTAAAAAAAAAACCATAACCACTATAAACTGTAAGGGGAATATGGGATTACTGAACAAGTGCAACATAGTGATAAGAAACAAGACCTCAGCAGCTCCAAATGTAGTCCACAGAGCATAACCACTGCATGATCTTCGAGTGTCTGTCTAATATGAGAAACAGCCTGACTACAAGAAACTGATGCAGATACGACGTTGAGGGGGTTTGCTTGTATGTAAATCAATAAATGTATTTAGATAGCCTGTAGACACAACTGCAACTTATGATATTTATTTCAGACCATTCTCCTGACAGATTGTTGTCAGTGAAAATCACAAAATCAACAGTTTCAGAAACACTCAAACCACCCCGTCTGGCACCAATAACCATCCCACATTCAAAATTACTTAAATTTAGTTTCTTCCTTATTCTGATGCTGGGTTTCAACTTTAGGAAGTCTTCATTTCCATGTCTAAATGCATTGAGTTGCTGTCCTATATATATATATATATATATATATATATATATATATATATATATATATATATATATATATATAATCTCATCAATTATTGAATAAATCTCTTTTCTTTATTGTTTTGTTGCATATAATGGCACACTAATTTACATTTCTAGCTACTTTCTAGCTACTTTTTGGCCCAGTAATTATTTATTTATTTTTGTATTTATTCTTAATTATGGCAGGATTGGTTCTCCATAAGGCCCTGACTTGGGAATTTCGATTGAAATCACAAGCTGTATTAGTAATTGTCTTTGGCATTCATCATGACAGATTAAGCAGAAATATTTCAGTACACTGAGACTGTTGGAACATGAAAACTAATTATTTTGATGCATGTCAATTTGTGTCAAATAATGCTCTGACATGTAATGATCTGTTTGAGCTAGTTCAAAACTCAGTAAGGTTTTATTTATATATTTGTTAAGGATTGTCAGCAGCAGTTGCATTAGACTTTTGCTTCCAGCTAATGGTACATATTTTCAAGTATTCTGGATGTTTTTCTTCTCTGAAATTTAAATTTAAAATGGTGGGTTTTAAAAAAAAATAGTTAAATCTATTTATTACCTAGTATTTAATGCAATGTTACAAACACTTATTGAAACTCCTCCCTGATCAGCACCTGATGATATCACAATAGTGTCATGTCTTGTGGTTGTAGTGGAATCTTCTTATCAAAGTGGGAGAGAAATTAACTCGAACTAAAGAGAAAATCCGGTCTTTGTCTTTATAAGTTTTATTCAAAGGCATTCAGCGTTTGAATGACTCTGTCACTGAGCAAGTCAGTAAAGCAGAGCCCCGAACACCATTTACACACAGTATTTATACCAAACATGACAGTGTTATCTCAACTTCAAAGAGTCTGTGTTTTATGGCCCTAGACCCTCCTCGTGTCAGAGGTAACAAAGTTATCTATGAGCAGACCATCTGCTCTTCCTGAGGCATCACCCTAAATGATGGGTTTTAACCAGTAAACCTCTGATAATGGCTTTTACAGCTTCCAACACAGATGTTCTGAGGTAAGAGTTAACCTAAAGGTCATACACTTTGGAACACTTAATGCAAGAATTTCCATCACACTCCCCCTTTGTGATTACAAGACAATCATATATAAAACAAATTCTAGAAAACCATCAACCAGAAAAATAATCAAAATAAAAGAAAAAGAAAAGAATATATAACAAACACGTGTTATGTTCATGGCCTTCAACACTTCAAAAGAATAAACCACCAAAGCTCTATGTATGCCACTAAAATGCTGAACATCAGTTTAGAGTCATCACATCATTATAGCATCTTAAGCCACATAAAATCCATTGTTATCCATACCATCTGTTATCTCAAATGCAGAATCATCACAGTTATTACAAACAGAAATTAAGTCTACATCCTTATCAACTTTTAACATGTAAAAATGTATCAGTCTCATTACCATCCCTTTAACCATTGGAATAATGCAACATAAAAGAAACATCAAAATCAAACATAAAAATTAAATAATTACTCCAATCTTTATTAACCAAGATGTACATCCACCAGTAATGAACCAAGTCCAAGGATTCCAAGAGGAACTCATATTTTCCTTCTGTTGGGTCATCAGCAATTCCTCAAATTTATCATGGATACTTGTCATGTTATTAGACACATCAGGAATAAAAGTGCAACATTGTTCTCAAATTAAATGACAAACACCACCCCTCTCAGCTAACAGGTAATCCAAAGCCATTCTATTTAGCAAACTCATCGTTCTAATGGTGCGTTCACACCAAACGCGATTTCTGCGAATTTGTCGCCTCATTTGTGTGCTTTTGCCCGCTTCACATTCTGCGTGAACTCCGCGTTGGCATTTGGCAACAAGCGGCAACACTTTGCCGCGTCATCAAATAGGAGGAGCTTCCATCTGCTGCTTGCTGGTTTCAACTGAACACGGCGGATATGGATTTCACGGATAATCACGGTGTTTTACCTGTGGAGAGCCGAAAAACGCTGCCGACGTCAACGTCCCTGGGTTCACCAGATTCTTCAGGGACGGGAACAGTTCGGAGAGTACCACCACCTATTCCAGGAGCTGCGTCTGGATGACGGTCGATTTCAGCGGTACTTCCGTCTATCCAGGACCCAGTTCGACTATCTGCTGCCCCATGTTGGGAGACGAATTGGCCTCCTGGACGCCAACTACCGGCGACCGCAGTGAAGCCAGCCCGAAGCCGGATACCGGACACTCAAGCTCCGCGGAGCCAGTGGCATCCAGCCCACAGCCGATCCGAGTCAGGCACCCAGATTTTGGCTAGCTGCTCTCTGTTGCTCTCTCTTCTGATGCGCGGTGGTTTCCGAACCAAACAATTGTGGAAAATCTGAGTGCCTGAATCGGATCAACCGTGAGCTAGATGCCGCTAACTCCACGGAGCTTGAACATCCAACTTCAAACTAACTTCACCGCGGTTTACCGGCACTGTATCCCCGCTGCTGAATGCTTGTCCATCTGTCTTCGGTGAGTAAATAAATCTCAGCTCAGTAAAAAAACTGCCGATTTTTAATGTCCACATCTAAATATAAGATATTTGTGCCTAAACATAACCAGGTCCTTTCTGTACTTGTCTCAGTAAAAGTAATTAGTTGAGTCATACAACTCTGGCTTGCCGCACACCGCCACTATGATCTGGTCCTCCATCTTCACTGACAACCGCTTCTTCTCCGCTTTGGTCCTTCACCCTACGTCACAGCCACATCCAGTCCCTGATTGGTTGACGCGATGCGAATTTAGGAAAAGTTCAGATTTTTCAACTCGTCCATCGCGCCGCTCCGCTCCCGCTTCGCTTGCCGCGCCTTCTGCGCCGCGCCCTCCGCGTCCTTCGCACCGCGCCGCTCCGCTCCTGAACGCGCCTCTACATAGGGATAACATGTAAATTGGTCACTCCTTTCGCAGAAATCGCGTTTGGTGTGAACACACCTTAATAGCCTGCTGCTCCTTGGTCAGAACAATGAAACCTTCCTCAGTTGAAGCAGTAAGATTTTCCAACTCAACTGACAACTCACTAATTCAATGGGTGGCGTTAGTAGCACCATAACTAGGAATAAGTGTACCCAAAATCCCTTTCCAATGTGGAATCCTAGCTCTGTTTTGCCGTTTGAGCATTGTCTTCCTCTCTAATAATGGGCTGATTGAATTATAAGTTGTGACTGTAGGTAGTAGATGAGCTAAATAACATACTCCAGACCAATTAGCAAGCAGATACAGATTTGATCTATTTCCACACATCCAAACCATGTTCTTAGGACATGAGTACCCATCTCTGCTAGGAAAAGTAACAAGAACCCTGGTTAATTTACCTGCCCGGCCATACAATTTACTTTCATGCGGTAAGGCTGTAAGATTAAGAGTTAACACAAAAGGCTCTGGAGCCAAAGATTCTGAAATGGTATAAGGATCAGTTCCGATAGGACAAGGTCCAGATGTATTTCTGTGGGTCAAGGCACATGAAACTGGTATAATAGTTTTGCAACCCTCTGTCTTTCCAAGGAAATAAGGTGTGATGTCTTCCTGAGCAATACAAATATCTGGATCTTCAATCGGATTTCTACTACCCCAAAATCTATAAAGAGTTCCTGTATTAGCACATGTTAAATTAGTCTCACTAGAAAATCTACTAACATTTCTGCTTTCCCTTACAGTATAATTCCTCACCCAAGGAAAAATGACCTCCACCAACCGGTTATCTGGAAAGAAAGTAGCTAAGAGTATAAGCAGTATCAACAGGAACAGGTACCTGAAATGGTTGATAATTAATAGCATGTGGAATCAAACAACAAACATCGCAACTATCATTTCTTATCTTCCTCACAGTTTGATACATCAGTTGCCACCAGACATTATCAGTATGATCATGGTAGTCAGAAAAGTGATGAATCTCTCTTCGAATCCGCTGATGAGTATTATTAGCATAATTAGATTAGCCACACATTGTCTTTGCTGTACCTTTCCCCAAATGAACACAGGAGTAATAAAAATACTTGCAATACCAATCATCAGCATCTGAACAGACCATCTTCCATTTAACTGCATCGTGACCTTGAAGTGGAATGTCCTTTCTTCTGGTACTGAAAGCAAACAGTTTTTGTTTCTTCAAAGGAAAACAAATCATAAACAAAACTTACAAATCCAGCTGCCTCTCCTGAGTGGCTTCTGCGCTTCAAGCTGCCCTGTTACCATGCTGGTACAGGTGGGCGGTCATCGGAAGCTCCTCTAGGTAGGAGGTTCAGAACCAGGATGCTGCTCAGGGGGTGTTCCAGTGAACACCTTGCAGTGCGTAAAATGGACCCAGGTGTCACATCCCTGGACCTTCACGGCAGGGTGAGTCACCAGCAGAATTTGAAATGGACCTGTCCACCGTTTGTCTCTCCAGTGACGTCTCCTGGTATGTCTAATCAGCACCACTGTCCTGGCTGGAACTGGTGCAGGGGTCTGCCAGCTACTGGGGTAAAGCAGCTTTCACCGTCTGATGGGAGAGAGAGAACGTGACAGAACCTTACAATATTCCAACATGGAATGTTAAAAATGAGCAGTTGTTAGTGTGCTTAGGTTAGTACTCGGTCTTCCCCATGTATTTGCAGGTCTCCCAAAAAGCATTTCAAAAGGACTTGTAGTGGAATTTTCTTATCAAAGTGAAGAGAAGTTGACTCACAACAAGAGAAAATCCGGACTTTGTCTTTATAAGTTTTATTCAAAGGCATTCAGCGTTTGAAGACCCTGTCACTAAGGTTAGTCAGTGAAGCAGAGCCCCGATCAACATTTACACACAGTATTTATACCAAACATGACAGTGTTATCTCAACTTCAAAGAGTCTGTGTTTTATGGCCCTAGACCCTCCTCGTGTCAGAGATAACAAAGTTATCTAGGAACAGACCCATCTGCTCTTCCTGAGACATCACCCTAAATGATGGGTTTTAACCGTTAAACTTTTGATAATGGCTTTACAGCTTCCTCCTCTAACACAGATGTTCTGAGGAGTGAGGTAACCTACAGGACATACACTTTGGAGCACTTAATAAAATAATTTCCATTACAGACTCAAATTAGCTCTGGATCTATGTCTTATCTGCATATACATCAGAACCAGAGGGAGAGCTTTGGGCCAGGACAACACTGTTTCTTCACAGCATTTAGCCAACTTATTCTTTATTGTTCCATTCTCTCGTTCTACTGCTCCACCTGATTGTGGGTGGTAAGCACAATGTGTCTTCAACTGAAAACCTAAAAGCTTACTAATTTCCTGCAAAGCTTTGTTTACAAAATGTGTCCCGTTATCAATGGAAATCACCTCTGGAACCCCCCAACGGGGAAGAATCTCTGTCAACAAAGACTTCGCCACAGCACTGCTGTCTGCGTGTTTTGTTGGAAACGCTTCAACATATTTAGAAAACATGTCCACGACCACCAAACAATATTTCTTCCCTTTGGCAGGTGTCAACTCAATGAAATCCATCATCAAATGCTGAAATGGGAACTGTGGAGGCCGATGTGCTGCTTGTGATTGTGCAGGAACCCTCGAGGGGTTGTGAGAAGCACAGATCAAACATCTTTTACAATAATTTTCAGCTACCACTGAAAACCCATTTGTACACCAATATTTTTTAACCATATCCAGCATTCCCCCTTTGGACATATGATCCAATCGGTGCGTCCATTTAGCAAACCAGGGAAAAAAATGTTTAGGCAGGCATGGTCTACCATCAGAGAAATGCCAGCCAGAACTGCTGTTAAAGATACAGCTAGCTTTTCGCCATTTTTCCTTTTCCTGTGGAGTAGCAAAATATCGCATTTCAGGAACAGTGACAGCATGTGGATCAGTCAGAGAAAGAAAAGTTTCATCTGAGGGGAAAGGCCTCAAAGCCGCGGTTTTTGCTGCCGAGTCCGTGGCTGCATTACCCCTAGAAACAGAATCAGACTGTCCTGTGTGCGCAGCACACTTAACCACAGCCAAACGTGCAGGTAACAAAATAGCATCCAAAAGATCAGACCCTTGTCTAGCATTCAAAATAGGTTTTCCATCCGATTTCAAAAAGGAGCGATGTTTCCACAAGGCCCCAAAATCATGCACCACTCCAAAACAATATCTTGAATCTGTATAAATCGTCACAGTCTTTCCTTCTGCCAACTTGCAAACTTCAGTTAGAGCAATTAATTCAGCTGTTTGTGCAGAGTAGTGCGCTGGCAAAGGACCTGAGCGCAAAACAGCTGAGTCAGAGCACACTGCAAACCCTACTTGTTTCAGACCCACAGCAGAACGGGAGGAAGACCCATCTACATACAAAACAAGATCAGGGTTAGTCAAAGGGGTGTCTTACAAGTCACGACAAGGGGTACAAACAACATTTAAGACAGCTGCGCAGTCATGACTTTCACCATCCTCCTCAGTAGGCAGAAGTGTGGCTGGGTTTAAATTGTTACAACGTTTAATTGTAATGTTAGGCATGTCCAATAATATTGAAGAATACCTCAGCCACCTTCCTGCTGATAGGTGAGACATCTTTTGTTCCAGGAGGATGATGGAAACAGAATGTGGAACAAAAACTGTCAGTGGATTACATCCAACAATGTCACGTGATGCTAACACTGCTTTATCAGCTGCAGCAGTAGCTCGCAAACAACCAGGCAACCCAGCTGCAACTGGATCAAGCTTACTGGAATAATAAGCCACAAGTCGCAATTTATCACCATGGGATTGCAACAACACAGATGACATGAAACCAGATTTTTCATCAACCATTTGAATAAATGGCTTGTCAGAGTTTGGTAAAGCCAATGCAGGCACAGAAGACAGGGCTGTTTTTAAATCAAAGAAAGCCAGTTCTGCCTCATCTATCCATTTAATTTTGTCTGCAGCTGCCAAGCTCCTCCCATATATTAAACTGGCCAAAGGCGCTTCCAGCTCAGAGTAATTCAGAATGTGAGCTCTGCAATAGCCTGTCATACCCAAAAATGACATCATTTGTTTCTTGGTGACAGGTTTTGGGATTTTTAGAACTGCTTCAATGCGCTGAGGGGAATGTTTTCTGCTTTTATGTGAGAGAACATGACCAAGAAATGTCACTTCTTCCTGCACAAACTGCATGTTAGATTTTGACCCTTTTTATGAAGATATTGAAGCAGTTTTAAGGCATCTTTCCTACATTGATCCGCTGATCCTGCTGATAATAATAAATCATCAACATATTGTGTAAGGACAGTTCCAGGAGACAGAGTCAAATCAGCTAAAGAGTCCTTCAGAGCTGTGTTAAAAATAGTTGGACTCTCAGTGTAGCCCTGACAAAGACGGGTAAAACAATATGGCTTCCCATCAAAGTCAAAAGCAAACCAATACTGACTGTCCTTGTGTACCGAGACAGAAGAAAATGCATTTGCCAGGTCTATCACTGAAAAATATTTAGCTTCTGGTGGAATTTGTGACAGAATCGTAGAAGGATTTGGAACTGATGGTGCATGGGCCAAAACAGACTGGTTGACAGCCTGAAGGTCCATGACAAATCTCCGTTCGTCAGGCTCTCCAGGGGACCTAATTTTTTTTACAGGGAACAACGGTGTTCTCACAGGTGAATTTGGACAGGGTACAATTACCCCAGGTTTAAGGAGGGAATCAAAAACAGGACAAATCCCCTCCAAAGCTTCCTTTTTTAATAAGTATTGTTTCTGACATGGCCTGTAGTTTGATTTAGGAGTAATAACAACTGGCTCACAATCTGTAATAAGACCAACATCATATTTGTGAGCAGCCCACAATGAATCAGGCAGCTCTGCAAGATCTGCATCCGCAGAAGAAGCAGTAGCTAAAAACAGATGTGAATGTGAAATCAGTTGCACTGTACGATTACAGGCAACAACAGTGGGACAATGTCTTTTAAAAGCCTTTTGAGAAGGAGACACAAACACATATGGGACATCTGTCTCCCTCCAATCTGTGGCAAGGAGACAAAAAACCCCACATCCTTCCATTCCATATTTTCCGACTTGGCCAACGATACATGCGGCACCGAACCAGAAACTTGAAAAAAAAATGCAGCTGTTCAGAGGTCAAAGTCATAGATAAAGCTGCCGTGTGATCATTCCAGTAAATGGCAGAGAGGTGCACTCTCTCATTTGTAATTTTGTACCAACTGTCCTCATAATCAAAATCAGGTCCTTCATATACATGTGAAGTACAATGCAGATTATCTGCATCCATTATCTCACTGTCAAGTGTCACAGCATTTACTGCCAATGTGACAAAATGTTGAGGTACAGGACCAACTGGAAGCTTCCACTGATATGCATATAAGTATTGATCTGGGGCTCAATGTACTGCAGTGTAGTCATAGTCAAAGTCCTTCTGAGTGTGAACTATCAGTCCATCAGGGTTTGAAATAATAGCAATATTTAATCTGCACATCAAATCTCTACCCATCAAATTTAAAGGACACAAAGGAGACACCAAAAAAGAATGTTTTAACTGCACTCCCTGTGGGGTGCAACACTTTAGAGGAACATAAAAACTTTCCCTAACTGTTTCACCTGAAGCAGAGACAGAATGAACATAACGACCACTCAGTTTTGGCTGCTCTTTGATACATTTAGTTGATAAAACCGAGTGTGTCGCTCCTGAATCTACAACAAAAGAAATTTCTTCATCCATCACCATCATAGAAAACATAGGCATTCTTTTAAAAGCAGGGTTCTGTGTATGGAGATGCGTGCCTGGTAAAACTACGGAGGCACCTTCTAAGTGTAATATGGCCTCTGTAAGCAACCTATGTGAATCAGTATTTTCATGCAACTGTGTGTGTGTTTGTGAAACCTCACTCTCCTTAAGAGACCCCTCCTCAATGTGAGTGACAGCCAGATCCAGGGTCCTGTCCTCCCCCCGTCAGTTACCGCTGTCAGGCCGCTGCAGTTTCTCTGGACATTCATTCCTCCAGTGTCCCAACATTCCACAGTTATGGCAAGCATCGGAGCGGGACCACTGTCCCCTTCCCCGACCTCAGCTCCGGCATCCCTGGCCTCGTCCTCGAGGAAACGAACCACGTTGATTTGTACTGCAGTACAGGGTCAAGGCAGCGTTATGCAAATCAGTCTCTCTTTTGTCCACTTTTTTCTTCTTCCTGTCGTTGATGACATCATCGCTGTGTAAAGCATGTCTTTTCAGCTCCTCAAAACGCACCCAATGTCTCCAACCAACATAAAGAGTCTTAGTTTATGCTGCAATCTCAGGGAGAAGTCCTTCCATAATATATCCACACAGCATCTTTGTCAGGTTCAAACAACCTAAAATACTTATAACATCACAAAAAGAAGAGAAAGACAAATAATTAGTTATTTCACTCGCTGCGAGGAGAACGGACAGGGATGTGCTTTCAGTCACAAATCTCCTACCGCTCTGAAAACCATCTGTCCGCACCTCTTTTTATTATCTTTGGGGGATCCCTAGCTACAATGAATGTCGCTCTCTAAGGATGGGAAAAACAGCTGCATCGTAAACAGGTCATAAACACCATTATCTTGTAACAACACACTTCCACAGTCTTCATCATCTTAATATCAGTGTGTCCTCTGTTCAGCACAATCAGCCTTCATCTTTATGACACCCTCATCTGTGACTGCTTCCTTTCCAGCTCCACCTTTGATCCTTGCCTGCAGACAAACTCATCACATCCTTACTCACACATACATCATGAAAGGTTATAAAGATCAAATAGTCAAGTTAAAGAAAAGGAAAATATATAAGATAAATCTATATTCAATTATTCTAACAATCTTTTCCCAGGAGCCCAAAACAGTAAAGTCAGCGGGGCGTTCCATACCTGAATGTTTATTGAACGCTTCTTCCATCCGGTAAAGAAAATCAGCGACAGTCTCATCAGGACGTTGTTTGACTTGTTGAAGCATGGCAACAAGTCAGTGCACAAATGTTCTATGGCATTATACCATGGCCCATTACGATGATTTAAATCACCATTTTCACCACCGGTTGTCACGACAAGGCGCACTGCAGAATCTGGCAATCTCAGACCAACTAAATCTCCAGGTTTAATTTTTGCTGCAAGGAGCCGGCGAATTTCTATGCCGGTAGGTCTCATTTCATGGCATAAAGCTTTCAATTCCGTAGCAAACTTTCTTCCGTCTTCTACGGGATCCGGAAGTAACGTTTGGATGTCTGCTGCTGTCCACGGTCAAAACACCAACTGAGGCTCATTCGTTCCAGCTACTTCCAACACAGGGCATTGATACTCTTTTTCCTCTTTTTATCTTCTCCTCGTTGTCTCCCACTTCGTAGCCATGTAAACTCATGAAAGCTAACAGGAGAGGAGAGGAAAAGTATTTTCTGGTCCTTTGATGTTCCCGGTCACTGCTTATCTGTAGGCTGGTGCATGATCACACCTTCCGCTCCAATGGGGCTGCTGTGCTCAGTGAGGTCAGCCTGCACTACAGCTGGATGTGTGGATTGACTCACGGGCTGATGCTGAAGCGGACTGGCAAGTTGTCTTGGCTGACTTGCAGGCAGATTTGCTGGTTGACCCGCTGCTGGAGGAGGACGGGAGTCTAGATCGAGGTCTGCGATCTGGAGGGCCCGCAACTCCCTCTGTAAAGATGGATATAGACAGGAGGGTGAAGCATCACTAGGTCTATATGGTGGTGGAAACGTGGGGTCATCAACGGCATGACGAGCATTTTCATACCTGTTTCCCACGTCCCCGGACAAATCTTTTCCCCCTGCCATCTGTTTCAATTCGGACTTTCTTTCCCTACGCATAGCCTCCGTAATCCATTCATTCCAACACTTTACCCATATCTCTCTCTGATCTAAATCTTGTTTTTTAATCCTTTTTTTATTTTTAATTTTCTCCCAAACACCATCCATCAACTGTTTTATTTTATTCAACTGATTTACACTCAAACTTCCATCTTGTGGAAAACCAAACTTATCCTCCCAAATTAAAGCACATTTAACACAATCATCCCCACCTTTTTCTTTCCTTATTTTATAAATCGCAGAGTCTGGAGAAGGAGGCACCCCTGATGCCTTTGAGGTTCCGGGACCCTTTTTTTTTTTTTTTTTCTTCCTATACCCGTTCAGCAGCACATCTGCCATCTGGCTTTTCTCCTTTATGAGGTGTAGAAAATTGCAAAAAACCACCCGCAAAACCCTGTGTTTTGCTTTATCTTATTGTTACCAATAAGAACCTCCCTGTATCCTAACAGGGTGACCTGGCCCTCAGCTGATGTCCTCCCTCTCGCAACTCCGGAACCTAATTAATTAGTTAGGAGATGATGGTTAATGTGTAATAAAAAATAATATACATTATATCATACAGAGCACCTTCTCACCCAGATATATTTGAAGACAAATAGTCCGGATCCAATCGGCCAGAAGCCGCAGGTGGGCATGAGGACTTCCCTCCGTAAAATGGAAGTGGACTGAGGACAATGTCTCCAGGCGGGACAGGCGTCCGTGTCCCCTCCTGCGGTTTCCTCTGGCACGTTAGATTCTGTTCGTGACGCTAAAATTGTAGTGGAATCTTCTTATCAAAGTGGGAGAGAAATTAACTTATTAAAAGAGAAAATCCAGACTTTGTCTTTATAAGTTTTATTCAAAGGCATTCAGCGTTTGAATTACTCTGTCACTGAGCAAGTCAGTTAAGCAGAGCCCCGAACACCATTTACACACAGTATTTATACCAAACATGACATTATTATCTCAACTTCAAAGAGTCTGTGTTTTATGGCCCTAGACCCTTCTCGGGTCAGAGGTAACAAAGTTATCTACAAGCAGACCATCTGCTCTTCCTGAGGCATCACCCTAAATGATGGGTTTTAACCATTAAATCTCTGATAATGGCTTTTACAGCTTCTGAGATGAGAGGTAACCTAAAAGTCATACACTTTGGAACACTTAATGCAAGAATTTCCATCACATGGTACATTTCTCAACCACAAACTCCTAGGAGACAAGAATCAAAGTTTAACAGTTAATTGAAAAAGGTGAATAATGTGGAAGACTGGTCTGGAAGATTCCGGTACTTGCGACTATTGATTTCTGTGAGCAGAAGGGGGAGTGGGGATATGGTTGATGAGAGAACCATGTTGTAACAGAAAGAAGGAATGCATCTCACTGGTTTAAAGTTGTTAGCGAGGCCACAGGGAAAAGAGCAAGGTGCAGAGTGGCGGTTAGATTATTGCCGGAAAGTAGCTGGTGAGTGTTGGAGGGCGGACAGGTTGGCTTCAAGATTCAGGTGGTTGGAGGAGTTCTGCTGATTGTGGAGGCAATAGTCTGTGTGTTTATGTAATGAGGAATACTGAGGCATGGATCTGGATGATCTCTCAGGGATGCTTCTCTATGGGAGGGATTGGGAGGCCATCTTGCAGAAGAGTAACACAGAGAGGTTAGCGTAAACCAGGGAAAACACTAGAGGATTTGCATAGAAAAATCACAGAAAGCTAGATGTACCACATGGGTTGACACTCAAGCAAAGAATGATCAGCAGCAGCTCCTCGTAAGCTCCAACAAACGAGGTGAATTAGGACCAGGTATGTTGGAGCACACTGTTCAACCCCGCTTTCCAGAAAAACAGCAGTTCTGAGTTGGTTATGGAACTGATGCATTTGCAGTGGTGGATGTGATGTTGGACAGAGGAGATTGAGATGCCCCTTTCTTCGGGGGGGGCAGAGTGGAGATTGATAACCAAAGGATGCTTTGAAGGGTGAAAAACCTGTGGCATTGTAGGTGTGAGAGTTATGAGCATATTCAATCCATGGAAGGAAAGTATTCCAGTTAGAGGGGTTGGAAGTGGTCTCGTGTCTGAAGGCTGCTTTGAGTTCCTGGTTCAAGCATTCAGTCTGTCCATTGGATTGAAGATGGAAACCGGAGGAGAGGCAAACCTTGACATCAAACTCAGAACAGAATTGTCTCCAGACATGGGAGATGAATTGTGGTCCACGATTTGATAATATTTCTCAGGAGATGCTATGTAAGTGAAAGACGTGTTTAATGAGGAGTTGTGCTGTTTGTGGGCAACTTTTTCAATGGAATAAGATGGCAAAAGGTTGATGACTGTTAGTATGGTGGTCATGCCTTCAGATACTGGAAGTCAGGTGATAAAGATCCTATTGTCTCCACCCTGGCCATCACAAATGCAAATGTCTGCTCTTTATCCTAAGAAGAATAGACTGTAGTGGAAATGTGCTCCATTCTAAAGCCATTTGAAGAGGTCACTGTTGAACTCAGTGCAGAAAGGTATTTTGCATGTACGTAAAAAGAGGAAAGAGAAGCGAGTGCTGCATAAGAATCTGTTGTTTGGAATTTCTTTAAGAGCAAGTAAGTATATAGTGTATATACAGTACAAATGCATGTATTAGTTGCTATTTAAATGTAATAATAATCTCATTAATAAATTGTCTTCAGGTTGCAGGAAAAGTGACCACCATGCGATCATGGAGGTGAGGGCATTCTTGGAGGAGCCTCTACTTTCAAAAGATGAAGAACATCTTAAGTGGTGGCAAAGTCAGGCCCTTGTGTACCCTTTTAGACATTATATGCCATAAATATGTCTAGCGCATTTATCTTTTCCACATTGTACACATAACATGCGCTTCTCCAGATACTATGGACTCTTTACCTACCTCTCTGAGAATCTGGTATTTCTGTGCAACTATCCACAATGTTCTGTTCATGCTGTGATATTCATCATTTAATTATATCAATTCTCTGTGATATTTTTTGTGTAAGTCTCATAATAAAATGATGCCAAGAACTTATGTTAAATAAATTTAATTAGCCCTCATAAAAGTGTCAAACCATTGCACACTTACACCCTTAAAAGGGTATGTTGTGGGATCATGACTCTCACCGTGAAAAAGAAGAATCCTTCTCGCTATGTGTGTGTGAATGTATATATATATATATATATATATATATATATATATATATTTCAGAATCAGCTTTATTGCCAAGTTTGTACATGCAACAAACAAGGAATTTGACTCCGGTACACTTTGCTCTCTCGTTGCAGTCCGGACCTGTCCTGTTTGTTGGATGTACCAAACCACACTGAGATGGATGAAGACAGGACAGGCTGTATGATGGGAGTGAAGAAGATGACCAATAGCTCCTGTGGAAGGTTGAACTTCTTGAGTTGCCTCAGGAAGTACAGTCTCTGCTGCGCCTTCTTCCGAACATTGTCTATGTGTGAGGACCATCTCAGGTCCTCAGAGATGGTGGTTCCTAGGAACCTGAAGTGGTCCACAGCTGACACAGTGTTGGTAAGGGGGGTGTATGGGGTTGGTGTTCTCCGAAAGTCCACCACCATTTCTACAGTCTTGAGTGGGTTGAGTTCCAGGTAGTTCTGACAACACCAGTGTACCAGCCGATCCACCTGCTGTCTGTATGCAGACTCATCACCGTCCTGGATCAGTCCAATGACAGTGGTGTCGTCTGCAAACTTCAGGAGTTTCACGGACGAGTCCGATGAGGTGCAGTCATTTCTATAGAGGGAGAAGAGGAGTGGGGATAGAACACACCACTAGGGGGCACCAGTACTTATTGATATGCTGTGGGAGAAGATGCTCCCCAGTCTCACCTGCTGCTGTCTGTCCGTCAGGAAGCTGTTGATCCACTGACAGGTGGAGGCCAGAATGTTGAGTTGGCTGAGCTTCTGGTGCAGGATATCTGGTACGATGGTGTAGAAGGCCGAGCTGAAGTCTACAAACAGGGTCCTGGCGTATGTCCCCTGATGGTCAAGGTGTTGCAGGATGAGGTGTAGACCTAAGTTGACAGCATCATCTGCCGACCTGTTTGCTCGATAAGCAAACTGCAGGGGTTCCAGCAGGCGGCCTGTGATGTCTTTCAGGTGCTTCGACACCAGCCACTCAAAGGATTTCATGACCACATACGTCAGGGCTACAGGCCTGTAGTCATTTAATCCTAGGATGGTGGATCGTTTGAAGCAGGAGGGGACCTCACACGTCTCCAGTGACTTGCTGAAGATCCGGGTGAAGATCGGGGCGAGTTGATGTGCACAGGCTTTCAGACATGATGGGGAGACGTTATGAGGTCCTCCAGCTTTCTTTGTTTTCATTCGCTGAAAGAGCCTATTTACATCTTCGTCAGAGATCTTTATTGCAGGCAGAGGATCTGAAGGTAGGGGGTTGGTTATTTTATGAGAGGAATTTGTTCCCGAATGGGATGTGGAGGAGATGGTTTGAGGTGTGAACGGCTTCCTGTCATGTCTGCAGTAGAAGCCATTCAGACGATTAGCCAGGCAAAGATTCTGTTCAGGATGGGTGGGGGGGGGGCTCCTATAGGCAGTCAGGTTTCTCAGACCAGTCCATACAGCCGAAGCATCGCCAGCAGAAAGGCTGTTCTTAAGCTTTTCACTGTAACGTCTCTTGGCTGTTTTGATCTCCTTTGTTAGTTTGTTCCTGGCCTGCCTGTACCACGCCCAATCTCCACTGCTGTGAGCTTCTTCCTTGTCCCTGCGCAGGTTCCTGAGATGTGGAGTAAACAATGGCTTGTTATTCCTGAAGTTGCAGAATGTCTTGGTCTGCACACACATGTCCTCACAGAAATTGATGTATGATGTCACCACATCAGTTAGTTGGTTTAAGTCAGTGGCTGAAGTTTCAAAAGCAGTCCTGTCCGTGCATTAAAAGCAGGCCTGTAGCATCTGCTCTGATTCCTCAGTCCACTTATTAACAGTGTGAACCACGGGTTTGGAAGCTCTTAGTTTCTGCCTGTAGGCTGGGATGAGGTGGATAAGACAATGATCTGAAAAAACCCAGAGCAGCCCTGGTAACAGCATGGTATGAGTCCTTTAAAGTTATGTAACAATGGTCCAGTGTGTCTTTTTCTCTGGTGGGACACTTAATATGCTGTTTGTATTTGGGGAGTTCATTGGAAAGGTTTGCTCTGTTAAAATCTCCCAGTATTATGATGAAAGAGTCAGGGAATTGTTTCTCCACGTTTGTAATCAGCTCAGCAAGATGTTTTTCCGTGGCAGAAGTGCAGCCATGCGGTGGAAAATATGAGCTAATTATTATAAACAAGGAAAACTCTCTCGGTGAATAAAACGGTTTGCAATTTATGGAAAATGTGTCCAGATCAGGACTGCATGTTTTCCCCAGCACTTTTATGTCTCTGCACCAACCTTTGTTTATATAAAAGCAGATTCCGCTTCTTCGCCTCTTCCCTGATAGCTCCGCGCCACAATCCGCTCTGAACAGCTGGAAGTCCGGCAACAGCAATGCGCAGTCCGGGATGTTTTCACTCAGCCATGTCTTGGTAAAGCAGAGAACCGCTGATCCGCGGAGGTCCTTGTTTTTACAGGTGTGAAGAAGCAGCTCGTCCATCTTGTTACTTAGAGAGCGGACATTTGCCAGATGGATTGAAGGCAGTGGTGTTCGTAGTCCTCTTTGGCGGAGCTTTACCAGCGCGCCAGCACGCTTTCCCCATCGACGCTTTCGGCGGACTATCCCGCAGAGTGCCGCGGCTCTGCTCGTCAGGAGTTCGGTGAAGTTCGGATGGATGAATGATTGTAAAAAATTCCCGAGAGAGGACTCTCTGATGTCGAGAAGTTCCTCTCTGTTTTATGAGCCAACAGAATTGTGGCCGGAGACCACAGTACTGTGGCTCGAAAAACATAAAAACACACAAAATACACAAAGAAAGAGAGAGCGAAGCTCCGAGGCATCCATCATCAGCGCCATCTTGGTTGACACACATATACATACATATATATATATATATATATATATATATATACATACATATATATACATATGTATATATATGTATATATATATATATGTATATATATTTCATCTAGGAAGAAAAAAAAACGATAAACTCTGAACCCGTTTTCAAGTTTACAGAATGAGAGAGAGCACGTACAGTTAGTCACAGTAAATGCTCAGTAAGTAGCTATGTCTAGAAAACAAAAAGGGTTAAACACTGAAAGACAAGGCCAAGTGTATCATCGGTAGAAGGTGAGTATTAAGTTGTTGGCAGCAGAAGCTTGGACGATGCCCCCCTCCAGGAAGGTGTCACAGGTAGATACAGAGTCAGGGCAGGTGTAACTTGTAGGAAAATAGAAGAGAGAAAACATAAAGTTAAAAGCTGAAATAACAGCAAATAATGCAATTTTGGAGAGTAGTATGAGAATATAGCAGAGAGAGTGAAAGTGGCCGTTATGTCCTCCAGCAGCCTAAGCCTATAGCAGCATAACTACAGAGATAGCTCAGGATAACCTAACCCACTCTAACTACAAGCTTTATCAAAAAGGACAATTTTAAGCCACGCCTTCAAAGGAGACAAGGTGTCTGCCTCACGGATTAAAACTGGGAGCTGGTTCCACAGGAGAGGAGCCTGATAACTAAATGATCTGCCTCCCATTCTACTTCTAGAAACTGTAGGAACCACCAGTAAACCTGCAGTCTGAGAGCGAAATGCTCCATTAGGAATATATAGAACAATTAGATCTCTGATGTATGATGGAGCTAGATCATTAAGGGCTTTATATGTGAGGAGGAGAATTTTAAATTCTATTCTGGATTTAACAGGGAGCCAATGAAGGGAAGCTAAAATAGGATACATATTATCTCTCTTTTTAATTTTCATCACTCTTGCTGCACCATTTTGAATCAGCTGAAGGTTTTTAACTGCACTTTGTGGACATCCTGGTAGTAAGGAATTACAATAGACCAGCCTTAAAGTAACAAATGCATGGAATAGTTTTTCAGTGTCACTCTTGGATTGGATATTTCTAATTTTGGCAATAGCCTGGAGGGAAAGCAGGAAATCCTAGAAACCTGTTTAATATGGGATTTAAATGACATGTCCTGGTCAAAAATAATACCAAGGTTTTTACTTTATTACCGTAGGTCAATTTAATGCCATCCAGGTTAAGTGATTGACTAAGCAGTTTCTTTTTCAGAGATTCCGGTCCAAAGGCAACAACTTCTGTCTTGTCTGAATTTAGAGGGAGAAAAGTCATCCAAGTCTTTAAGACATGCTTGTAGTCTATGTAACTGGTTGGGCCCATCAGAATTTATGGATAAGTAAAGCTAACTATCATCAGTGTAACAGTGAAAATTTGTCAAACGCTGCCTGATAATTTTACCTATTTGAAGCATATATATATATATAGTGAAGAGAATTGGCCCAAGTACTGAACCCTGTGGTACTCCACAATTAACCCTGGAGTTTCAAGATGATTTATCATTTACATGAACAAACTGGAATCTTTCAGACAAATAAGATTTAAACCAGCTTAGTGCTGTTTTCCTGATCCCTACAGCATATATCAAATGCAGCACTGAGATCTAACAGGACAATACATACACAAGTCGATTATCTGAGGCTAGGAGAATCTCATTAGTGACTTTCAGCAGAGCTGTTTCAGTGCTATGATGAGCTCTGAAACCTGAAATAAACTCTTCAAACATGTTTGCTGTGTAAATGCTCACATATTTGATTAGCAACTATTTTCTCAAGAATTTTATATAAGAATGGAAAATTGGATTTAGGTGTGTAATTTATTAAATCATCTTGATCAAGCGAAGGTTTCTTACGTAAAGGTGTAATTACAGCTACCTTAAAAGCTGTGGTACATATCCATTTACTAAGGATAGATGATAGATTAATCATATCTAAAATGGGGCTGGTAATCAGAGGGAACACTTCCTTAAATAATTTGGTTGGGATTGGGTTTAACAAGTTGAAGGTTTAGATGAAGCTAATATTTTTGATAACTCAGGAAGCTCCACAAGATCAAAACAGTCAAAACACCGATCAGGTTCTACAGTTACTTCCAATGTTGTCTCGCTTGCTGAGGATGAAGATCATCTTCGAGAGTATGCCAATGATTTTGTTTTTAATAGAATCAATTTTAAAAAGAATCCCATAAATTCATGACTGCTGAGAGCTAAGGGAATGGATGGCTCATCACAGCTATGACTCTGTGTAAGTTTAGCAATTGTACTAAAGAGAATTATTCTTGTTCTCTTCTATTAATGATGAGAAATAAGCTGTTCTGGCTTGGCGAAGTGTCTTTTTATATAACAGTAGACTATTTTCCAGATTAAGTAGGAATCCTCTAGGTGTGTAAAGTGCCATTTTCTCTTCAATTTTCTAACATTGTTCTTTAAAGTACCCAGGTCTATATTAAACCAGGGAGCCAGCCTCCTACAAATAATTACTTTCTTTTTCAAGGGGGCTGCATTGTCTAATGCACCACACAATGAGGAAGTAACACTATGAACAAGAGAATCAATTTGTGAAGGGAAAGAAACACAATTATTGCCCTCCACTGTGTTTTTCTGTGATAATGAGGAAATTAAAAGTGGAACAGATTCTTTAAAGGTTGTTATAGCATTGTCTGATAATGATCTACTATAATGACATTTTCTTTCAGGTGTGGAGTATTCGGTTCAATTAAACTCAAAGGTTATTAAAAAATGGTCAGACAGGACAGAGTTATGAGATAATATTGTTATTTCTTTACTCTCAATGCCATTTGTCAGCACAAGGTCCAGAGAATTAAGACAAAGGTGGGTAGGTTTGCTAATGTTTTGAGCAAAGCCAATTGAGTCTAAGATAGCCTAAATACAGCCTTTAATGCTATCACTTTCAGTGTTAACATGAATGTCAAAATCACCCACTAAAATAACTTAGCACTAAATCAAATTAAAAAGTCTGAAAACTGATCTAAACATTGAGAGTAAAGGCCTGGTGGACGGTACGAAACAAAAACAGAAGTGGTTTTAGTGCTTTGCAATTTGGATGAGGAAAACAAAAAATTAAAAAGATTCAAGAGTTGTAGCTATTAATTGGTCTGGGACTAATCAATAAATCGGACTGAAAGATGGTTGCTACTCCTCCTCCTCGCCCAGTATTTCGAGGTATGTGAAAATTTAAATAATTAGTAGGAGTTGACTCATTTATAGTGACAAAATCCTCTTGCTGCTGCCAGGTTTCTGTGAGACAAAATAAACCAATCTAATTGTCACGAATCAAGTAATTAACTAGCAAAGTCTTTGAAAGGAGATGTTACGTTCAGTAAGCCACATTTAATTGTTTTATTTTTATTTTCAGTCTGAGTTGTTTATTTTTATGAGATTTTCATGATTTCTTTTTTTTTAAATTAGTTTTTAATCTATTCAATTTTGGTTGTGGGCGAGACACTGTCTTAATAGGGTAATGGGTTGGTACCAGTACAGAAGCTGCAGAGAGGAGTGTTAAATTATGACCCTGCTTCCTGGTCTGAACCTATGGTTGTCAGTTTTGGAGAACTAATCAATTTGGCCTGATTCCTAGAAAGAAGAGCTGCTCTGCGGATCAGACCAGGTTTTCCCAAAAATGTTGGGCAATTATCAATGTAGCCCACATCATTTTCTGGACACCACATAGATAGTCAGTGGTTGAATGACAGCATGCGGCTAAACATGTCGTCACTGCTCAGATCAGGGAGGGGACCAGAGAAAATTACTGAGTTCAACATTGTTTTGGCAACACTAACTTTGGTGACTGTTGGAAAATTGTATATAAGTTATCATTGTTTAGTTTAAATCATGTTTATGTCTGAAGTTCTACAATAGTTAAGACAATTCCTATGATTGCTTTTTAGTGTGAAAACGTGTTTGTGGAAGGTTAAGGAATGCTGTTTGGAGTGGATCACTCTCTGGACATGATAAGCTTATACCATATATGGGAATGACTACACTTGATTGATATCTCTGTAAGAATTGGCTGAAACAATCCCCCCTTTTTGCTTGCAGGAATGTGAGTTGTAAATAAAAGGATTGTGCAAGGATAGTTCCCTTTGTGAGAAGGAAGTCACTGTTCTGGCAGAGGACTGTCTCACCCTTGCAAGTCAAACTTACTTGGTTCACCTTGTGTCTTCTCTTACACTTCTCTGTGTTCATCAGCTTTCTAACATTTTCTTTGGTCCTTCAAGCTAGAGGGTGTGAAATCTGCTGCCTGGGGCCGTCCTTCTCAAAATATTAGCATATTGTGATAAAGTTTATTATTTTCCATAATGTCATGATGAAAATTTAACATTCATATATTTTAGATTCATTGCAGACTAACTGAAATATTTCAGGTCTTTTATTGTCTTAATACGGATGATTTTGGCATACAGCTCATGAATAGCAAAATTAACAAAATTAGCATATCATTAAAAGGGTCTCTAAACGAGCTATGAACCTAATCATCTGAATCAAGGAGTTAACTCTAAACACCTGCAAAAGATTCCTGAGGCCTTTAAAACTCCCAGCCTGGTTCATCACTCAAAACCCCAATCATGGGTAAGACTGCTGACCTGACTGCTGTCCAGAAGGCCACTACTGTCACCCTCAAGCAAGAGGGTAAGACACAGAAATAAATTTCTGAACGAATAGGCTGTTCCCAGAGTGCTGTATCAAGGCACCTCAGAGAGAAGTCTATGGGAAGGAAAAAGTGTGGCAGAAAACGCTGCACAACGAGAAGAGGTGACCGGACCCTGAGGAAGATTGTGGAGAAGGGCCGATTCCAGACCTTGGGGGACCTGCGGAAGCAGTGGACTGAGTCTGGAGTAGAAACATCCAGAGCCACCGTGCACAGGCGTGTGCAGGAAATGGGCTACAGGTGCCGCATTCCCCAGGTCAAGCCATTTTTTAACCAGAAACAGCGGCAGAAGCGCCTGACCTGGGCTACAGAGAAGCAGCACTGGACTGTTGCTCAGTGGTCCAAAGTACTTTTTTCGGATGAAAGCAAATTCTGCATGTCATCCGGAAATCAAGGTGCCAGAGTCTGGAGGAAGACTGGGGAGAAGGAAATGCCAAAATGCCAGAAGTCCAGTGTCAAGTACCCACAGTCAGTGATGGTCTGGGGTGCCGTGTCAGCTGCTGGTGTTGGTCCACTCTGTTTTATCAAGGGCAGGGTTAATGCAGCTAGCTATCAGGAGATTTTGGAGCACTTCATGCTTCCATCTGCTGAAAAGCTTTATGGAGATGAAGATTTCATTTTTCAGCACGACCTGGCACCTACTCACAGTGCCAAAACCACCGGTAAATGGTTTACTGACCATGGTATCACTGTGCTCAATTGGCCTGCCAACTCTCCTGACCTGAACCCCATAGAGAATCTGTGGGATATTGTGAAGACAATCTTGAGAGACTCAAGACCCAACACTCTGGATGAGCTAAAGGCCGCTATCAAAGCATCCTGGGCCTCCATAAGACCTCAGCAGTGCCACAGGCTGATTGCCTCCATGCCACGCCGCATTGAAGCAGTCATTTCTGCAAAAGGATTCCCGACCAAGTATTGAGTGCATAACTGTACATGATTATTTGAAGGTTGACGTTTTTTGTATTAAAAACACTTTTCTTTTATTGGTCGGTAAATATGCTAATTCTGTGAGATAGGAATTTTGGGTTTTCATGAGCTGTATGCCAAAATCAAGACAATAAAAGACCTGAAATATTTCAGTTAGTGTGCAATGAATCTAAAATATATGAATGTTAAATTTTCATCATGATATTATGGAAAATAATGAACTTTATCACAATATGCTAATATTTTGAGAAGGACCTGTATTTAGATGTATCTATTTTTTTTTCTTTAATGCAGTAGGTCCTCATTATAATTGAGAATGAGGTCACTATTTTTGTTAGTTGCTATTATTTTAATAATGCTTGGTTTAGTTTAGGTTTCATTAGTTCTGAAAAAAAACCTCACTTCTCATCAGTTTAGAATGCTTAATAAAATTGATGAACACAAAAATGAAGAGCATGTTTTGTCTTATAATCTTAGTTTGTCTTACCCAGTTTTATAAACATAACGTACAGTTTGAGTCAGCTATAGTTCTTCCCTTTTAATTACACGTTGTATTTATTTCAAGTAACTAAAGTTTGTTTCAATTAACTCAAGTTTTCTCCATTTCAGTCCAGTCCAGTAATTCTGTTAAGGTACATTTCATCTTGTGTTAAATTTGAGTGTAATTTGATCATTCTGAACCTGACTGGAAAAAGTCCAAACATCTGTTAAAATCCTTTTGTTTTACCATAAAGAACTGACCTAATATTATTATGGTACTGTTGAAGATCAGACCTGCTCTTGTAATCTTTAATTATTATCGTGCACATATACCCTAATTTTTACATAACATGAAACAGACAGTCATTTCACAAAACAGACAAAACACAAAACAGGTCTGTGAGCTTTCTTATGTTTATCAGTATTTCAATACAGGTAGAACCTTTGCTATCTTTATATGATTTTGGAAATATTCTGGAAATCTTATTGAGATAGAAGTTTGGCAATGATCATCAGAACATCAGACCTTTATTAGCGCTTTTAAGGTCCCTCAAAGATGCTCTATAATGAAATCAGTCATTCCCATTTACACACATTCCCACACTGACAACTGTTCCCCCATGACTGTCATGAATATCCGCTTGATGGTTTTTAGGATTTTGTGTTTTTATAATATAAAGCACTTTGAATTGCCCTGCCGCTAAAATGTGCTATACAAATAAATTTTTACTTTCTTACTTACTTCTCTGTCAGAGCAATTTCATTTGCAAAAATTTGAATATAATTTTCTTATATATTCTTAAAATGCACATTATTTCCTCATAACCTTTTGTTTCCACTAGGTCCATTTTGAATGCTTCAATTCTTTTTTATCCACCAATAAGGTGGCCTTAGTGGGGTCCACCTTGAAGGTGTTGATCTGTTGGGTCCATCCAGTATGGAGAAGTGTCATGTTATCATTGTCAGGTCAGTGAGGTTCATAAGTCAGTCAGAACCTTGGTCTTTTGGTCTTGGGTCGTTTGGTCATTTGGTCTGTGCACATAATGTTTCATAGATCCAGCCTATGATTAGTCAACAAACCTTCCACACAGTGTGATGTTATTTCTGTGACTTCCGCCTTTAGGAGAAAATGTATTGTTAATAATTGAATTGCATTTCCTAGGAACACTGCATCCCACTGTCTTCTTCCTGGATCACCTGTTATACTGTCATCATTGTATTATTCTGCTGTTTCACATATTCACTCAGATCTTTATATTATACAAGTAGGTGAAGTTGTTAGTATCTTATATAGACTGACATATACTGTTGCACTTGGAGAGCATCTCAGCTTATCCATGTATGCTACTGCAATGTCTATCATTTCTTCATCTTCATCAGGAGTATTATTTTAGTGTCCCCTCTATCATCTAGTCATGGTTGACTGGGGTGCCCATTTGGAGAGTTTCTAGCCCCATGACCATGCTGTCCACAAGCCCAGCATGCATCATCTCTTCTGTCATCTCCCCCTCTCACTTGCCTCCGTCCATGCCCCCTAAGGCCTCCTCTTCCTCTGAAAATGCATCTCATTCTACCCCTCCCCCCACTTACTGGTCCTGCATAGAATATGTCATCTACAGCATAGAAGGTATCAGTAGGGGGTTGTTTTTTCTTTCCACTGACCACCTTTTCAACATACATTGCCCAGTTCTGCCAACTGCTAACCAAGCGGGTGGGTAGATCAATATTTTGAATATTTATCCTGTAAAGCTAGATTAGAATAGATCATTCAGAGCCGTTATAATCTTGCTCATGAATACCACAAAAAAATTGTATTGTTGGGACCCAGCCATGGATTTCACTGTAAGACAAGAAGACAAGAAAATTCAATACTCAACAAAAATTGTTACTTTTTAAAAGCAAATAAAAACTAAAACATATGACAGCAAAATAACCATGGGTTACAATGACATTATGGAGGAGGAGTCACTAAACTTAACAATAATTCAATGTTTAGTGAAGTGTTTGCATAAAGCCTTTTGGAACTGTATACATGGATGTGATATTAAACTAACCAATAATAAGCAGGAGGGAATTGTTGGGAAAAATGTATATAACTTGTCATTGTTTAGTTTAAATCATGTTTATGTCCGAAGTTCTACTATAGTTAAGATGATTCCTATGATTGCTTTTTTAGTGTGAAAAAGTGTTTGTGGAAGGTTAAGGAATGTGGTCTGGAGTGGATCACTCTCTGGACATGACAAGCTTACACCATATATAGGAATGACTACACTTTTAGGTTGAGATCTCTGTAAGAATTGGCTGAACCAGTTCCCACTTTTTGCTTGTAGGAATATGAGTTGTAAATAAAAGGCTGGTGCAAGGATATTTCCCTTTGTGAGAAGGAAGTCACTGTTCTGGCAGAGGACTGTCTCACCTTTGCAAGTCAAACTTACTTGGTTCACCTTGTGTTTTTTTTTTTTACACTTGTCTGTGTTTATCAGCTTTCTAACTCTAACAGTGACCTTTGATTGGTGTAACCAGGTGTCATTACTGCCAGCGTCAATAACAATCTTACTGTATTTACATTTATCCTTAGCCAGCAGTTTCAGGTAGGATTTGATGTTGCCAGTTCTGGCCTCTGGCAAAAATTTGACTGTGGTAGCTAGTGCCATATTTCTGACTATGGAGTTGTTGATTTCCAGAGTCTGCTTTTCAGCAGGTATGTCGTTGAGCGGGGAAAATCTGTTAAAAATGCAGACGGGTTGGTGGTAACCTGTGGGCTGGGATCTAGGACTATGCTTTCTACGTACCGTCACCCAGCCGGCCTGAGGCCACAGCTGCGCAGGCACTGCTGAAGGACCGCTACAGGGAGCTACCCTCTCTGGCTCTGCGCTGGCTAAGGCTTTGGCTGTCTGCTGGTTTTTCAACAGCCCAGAGCCGGCTCTCCAATGCCGACACCCTCGCCTCCAAAGATACAAAAATACTACATTCATTACGTGTACCATTATCACTAAAGGAGGCAGAGGAGTAACTGAACATCTGACACAGAGAGCAGGAGAGAGGGGGAGACTTAGAGAGAGAAACAGCAGAACGGGTAGCCATGGTGGAGCTAACGCTAATCTAGCAACCCCTTACCACTACGAGAAAAACAGTGTAAGACACCGGAGTGTTCTAAAACATCAAATGCAGCAACAGAAAATATGTGTTTTAAAGTGGTTATGTATTAGAACAAGTCAGAGATATCACAGTAAAGAGAAATCAGATCAATCGAGAGAGACTTCACACACCAAACAATCCACCAAGTGCAACATTGAAAACAGGAAGGGACTAATACGCCTTACCATCCATCTCTTGGTAAATTAGGGGATTGAATGAGCACAAAGATTTCAACCATATAGGGCAGGGTTGAAAGATCTGACTGGGCTGGTCTGGTCTGGTTTCTAGCCCAAACACAGTGTAAAAACCTGGCCATCTGAATAAAAACCTGCCCAAATCTCAACCTCTCTAAATCTCATATTAAAGCGTAAATGTATTACAAGAATAATAAAGAACGTGGCCCCCCATGTTATTTTAAACCATGAAGTTGCGCACATATTTCTGTATTATAATACTTGCAACAAGCTTTGGAGTATGCTCTGGGACAGGGGCAATCTACAATTTTAGCTCTGGTGAGTGCAAAGACACATTTTATTGAAACGTGTAATATTTTACTTTTCTGCCACATGACAACTATTTTGATAGATTTTTTTTATGAATACTTTCTAAAACCCTTACCTAATTCTAATTCAAATCCACAACTGTGCGTCTCTACAAGCAATTCCTTGTCAATATGTGTAATACGTCCTCGTGCATATTGTTACTGTGAGATGAGGAATGCATGAAGCTATGCACTAATGAAACCTTGTGCATTACAACTGGACATTTGTGAAAGGACAATTGACCATGGTATTTTAATATTTCCCTAACACACAATTACTCAAATGGTTGAAGGTCACACAAACACTATAACATCAATGTGGCCTGCCTACTCTGATGCTGGATTGAGTTCAGAATTAAAAACACAATTAGGATACTGTCTTGAGATATCCTTTTTGTAGAGCAAAACGTCCCTGGCACATGTAGACAACCAAGTGCTCCATATGGTATCCCTGAAATGCCGCGAACGGGACACATAAAAAAAAATGGTGCAACAGAACACAATGTGGTGAAGCAAACAGATGCGCAGTGGTATGTTTTTAATAGTGACTCATAAAATAGAAAGACCAGTTCTCAAATAGATGACCTTGGTATTAATCATGTCCTCAAAAGCATGAGTATAAATGGTAGAAGAGCCCTCATAAGTGAAGAGGCTTAGCAAGGGTCCTCTACTTAGTTCAGAGAGGCATAGCCAGTGAGCTGTCCGTTGCCCAGCGACTTGAAACCGCTATTAAGGTGTGTGCCAAAGTATTGGTCATTGTTTGATGGTGTAGTGTGTTCAATGAGTCATATGTGCCAGGACAAAATTAAACCACACAGACATGGCTCATAAAGAATTCAAAGACATGAGCTAATGCAAGGCAATGGCATATGCACATACACACACACACATTTACACACACATGGTAAAAATTCATACACAGACATTCTGAACTATAAACAGTCCCATAGCTTGAGGCTGGCATGGAAGGGTTATTAAATACATTCTCATAGAAGTATTTTATCTTATTTAATTTGGGTGGTCAGAGAGCAGACACAGTTTAATTTGGTTTTGGAAAAGAGTACAAAAGTGAGGACGTGACAGTGAACAGTTTAAGACTGTGACTTCCTCCTGGTCTCAGCCTGGGCTTATCATATTTTTCCCTGAGAAAAAAAAGAAAACTTTTGTTCATATTTCAGAAAGAGAAAGATTCTACTACATGGCCATCTAACTTAATGGACAGGCCAAACATGGAAAGCATCTATTAGAAAATGGAAAAAAGTTATTTTAGGTGAGGCAAGTCCATCACCTGAAACATAACGTTTGTTTGAAAACCTTTATGGGAGATTATACAGGTCTTACCAAAACGAAATCTATACATTTTTCAATAAAAATGTGCTTGAAACCTCTATTCTACATCACTGCATAGGCGTTATAGTGTTACAAAAATGTAAACCTTCTCCTTCTCCAAATTGTTATCTAAAGAGCTTCAGTTCCTAGCTGCATAAGAGTTTGTGGTATATTGAGAACAGAATCTAGTATATCCAAGTCAGATTTTACACAGCCTATGTTGAAGCATTTTGGCCATTCATATACCTGGCTCTATAAAACGAGTTTGGGAAACCTAAAATCTGCTAGAATTCTGTAAGGGCAAACAGTATCACTATAAGAGCACTTTTCATGATAAATTATTATAATTAACTATTAAGTATCTCTGTTAGTATCAGTGGGGATAGGCATGTACTATTCCTGTCACTGATTGACATAACTAGTGATGCATCTATTGGCTTTTAGTCTGCATTGTTGACCTATCGTTATACTTTCTATTAAGCAAACTGATGCTGTTCCTTGAGGCTAGAATTTGAACACGGCAATGACATATTTCAGACATGTAAACTTGTTCTCATAATTTGTTAAACTGTAAAATGAATAAGCTTGTAAAATTACAGAAGGAAGTGGCATTTTTACACAAGCTCTGGAGTCCTGACATTTGCAGAGATGTTCCACAGCATTTGCATATGAAAACATGAACGTCTGCAGCATTAACTCCACTGAGATTTTCCACTCTCCTCAAACATAAATCTTTGGATGATCATGGAGTGAGATAATTTGTAAACGTAGCAGTTATGGAGTGAGCACCAAGTACTTGATAGTAAGTATTTATTTTCACTGTGATGCAAAAAGTCAGCACAATCCCCTATTGGCTCCTCATGTATGAGGAAAAGGCTATCATCGATGTGAGAGAAGATGTATGTATTTGTGCGCATGTGTGTGGGGGGCGAGCATATGTGTAGAAATAGGTGTGTTTGTGCTAAGTGGGAGTGAGTTGGAAATGTACATCTGTGAGTGTGAGTTGGAAATTAACATCTGGAAATGTACATTTGTAAGTGTGGCAAGAACGGTAGAATGCCCGCAATGCACAGCACCTAAAGAGCTATAAAGGGCATCTAGACCCAGCTCTGGAAGGCAGCAGCAATCCCAGGCCCACACCCAGGTCAGACATGCACCCAGCATGGAAGTAGGTCACCAGCAAGGCACACCCAGCTGTGCAGGCTTAGTCCGGGAACCGGTTCCCCCAGCGGCCCGCACCAACTCCTGGCAGCAAAACTCCCTGGCACTTGTTAATGGACAAAAACAAGCACCTTAATAAACTTGACAAGGAGGACAGTGAGATTTAAAGTTGCACTTTTATTAAATCTTGCAAGAATTAAGAACGGACAGAGGATACAACTAAACCAGTGTCTCAGTCTGCCCATCCTGCTGTAAACAGGAAAACACAGACTTTTTACAGCTCATCCGCGCTTATGCATTTTAACCCTTTTACTGACGGTATTTTTAAAGGTGTGTGTTTTATTCTGGTGCTAAGCTATCAGCCTCCTTTGTTAGCTTCAACTGCTAACATGTAAGGGTACGTGCTTGCTGCCAAATAATATTTACCCAGAAAGGTTTAGTTTTCAATCCAGTAAATAATGTGTCCGCAACATCATTTTACTAAATTTGATAACTAAGTAAACACCATTCAGCCCCATTTCTCCAGAAAGATTTGGCTCTTTTCCAAAATACGTCTTTAAATGTTGTACCTGTTGGGGCCCACAGCCATGGATACAACATTAAACTCCGGTACGGACTTTTCTGGAACTTTCAAAATAAAGTGCATTAATCTTCTTCCGGCACAGCCAGGAAATGGGATAACTGTGGACTTCCTTTGACGCCACTACCCAAATAAAAGCACAACTGTTGCTACATCCGCCCTCTTCCACACGGCCTTCGAAAGGGATCGGATAGGGGAGACAAGTGTGCTGATGTCTCTTTGTTGGCAAACAGACATAAACTCTTCAATTGGATCCAAGGATGTCATAAGATCATCGATCATATACAAAGATAACTACGAATGAAATACTGTCTGTGTATCCGGTATTTTCATTCATGAACAGGGAAATTAAGGTGTAAGAGTTGCTTACTTTTTCTCTGAGGCCTGCAGAAACAAATTGTCCCAGAGAAGTTCTCTACAGAGAAGCGGTCTCTATGAAGCCGAGCGGAGCGGTCTCCCAGTCTGGAAGGAAGACAGCAGAGACCGCACCACCGTGTTAACGTACAGTGTGGTTGGCGGACACAACGAACCGTTTTTCATCCACAGCTGGAGGTTAGCGGGAAGCTAATCCTTGGTTCACAGAGCATCTTCAACCCCCAAAGCTAAGGAGGTTAACTGTAGCTAACCATTATTCACTGTGGATACCTTCTTCAAACTTCATCGTCGCTTGGACAACATTCCTCACCACAGTTCATGAGGTTAAATGTTTTGGGCAGAACAATAATAGAAAGATTTTAATTGAAATTATCTAAACGTTTTTTATTTTATGAAGTTTGGTTTGTTTGTGTTGAACTCAGCTGTCTTGGTGCTAGCAGAATATCTGCAGCACACGTGCTCAAGTTGTGTTCTTTGTTTGTGTGTTTTTAAAGTTAAGACAAACTTTACTTGAAGGGTGATTTTAAACAGAAGAGTGATCATAACGCGCCGTCCGTGCTTATGCATTTTAACCCTTTTATTGACCCTGGTATTTTAAATGTATGTGCTTGATTCTGGTGCTAAAGAATATTTAACAGAAAGGTTGTTAGTTTCAAGCTAGTGAATAATAGTCCCTAAACATTATTTCACTACATCTGATAACTAAGTAAACACCATTAAGCCCCATTTTTCCAGAAAGATTTGGCTCTTTCCAAAATATTCCCTTAATAATATTTCTTCAAATATTATTTCAATAAATAAAGGCAGCTAATGAGACACCGTTGAGAATTCATCCAGAAGGTTGGTTTTATTCAGCAGATCATCCTTAAAACATTATTTTATTAAAATAATATTTTACCTGATCTTGCATTGTGAATGGTTGTCTAAATGTATGCTGATTATTGCTTAAGTTGGTTCCAAGACTACCTTGACTCCACTTCCAGATTCTTCTAGATAATCCTTGGTTCTCAAACATAAATAACATTGCATGGTAATGTTGTATCATTCTTTTTGGTCATGATTTCCAATCATCTTTAATCAACTTGTTTATATTATACATAGTCTATTAGTCTTCCCTATTCTTTAATTCTGCTTGGTAGTTAGTTGGATTATTTTAGCATAGTAAAGAGTTTGTTGATTGAAATATGTTTGACTTTGAGTTGACTTATTTTTGTTAATAAATTCTTGTATTTTAAGAAATTGTTTGAATTCATTCTGTGTATGTGCAGAGTTTTGCTGTTCAGTAAGGTCAGAGCTTGTCTCACACCTTTTTATATTGTCCTAATACCATCGCCTTACTGGGTTGATATTCACAGGACAACCCTTAACAGACCAAAATATTATTTGATAAAATATTAATATTAAAAAAATATTCTTAGATTCATAATCAAAATAGTCCTCTCACACAGCTCCTATCTTAGCCTCAAAATTCTTGGCAAGAGTGATTCAGTTCGCTGTTGAGAGCAGGTCTGACTTATGAGACTACAGATATTCCTATCTTAATGAGAAGGTGTAGTTGACCCCATTGCTAGGTGTGATGCTGTCTTCTAAGAACTATGATTGGCTGATGCAAAGAAAAAAGAACGCTCTCCTAGTAATCAATAGAGAGAAATTATCCAATGATAGAATTTAGATTGGATTCAGAAATGTGTAAATCATGATGATAAAACTTAACAAGATAAAGTTGTCACACAGCATCAAAAGATTTGGAACTGGCATCACTGTGTGAACAGGAATTGCCGCACAATTAATGCGTCTTTCCCTCTGCTTTCACGCACAAGCCTTGAATGCGAGCAGCACTGGTACCTGCTGCAATCAGAAGCTAGAGAGGAGATTCCAGCACACAATCTCACAGGCGGGGAGCGTTTAGATGACCATTTACGCTAAGACTAAATAATTCTGTACTGTATTGTTTACAGTTTTGTTCACTTTTTATTCATTATTGTTTCTATTTATTTATCCTTTCTAATATTACTTTAATCTCCTGCTGAAACTATTTAATTTCGCCCTAGGGGGATGTTAAAATGAATCTTATATCTATAGTAATAACTGTATGATTGTTATAGAAGTGTATTTGCTCATATACTCTACTATCAAGAGGGTGGATCCCTGTGCAGTCAAGCTGGTAGCATTTTATTAATTTTCTTTTATTCATTGTTCGCAGAATATCTCTCCTTTCTCTTGGTCTTTCCGTCATCTTCTCTGCTTAAGACACTCTTAAGCTCACTGAAAGTTCTCTTCACTCTTAACATTTCCTCACGTTAGGAGCTCTCAAGGGCTAAGATGCCTCGTGAATTTTATCTTACCAAGAGAAAATTCTAAGAAAATTCTTAAAATTCAAAGATTTTTCTTAGAATGATGTCATTAGAAGTTACTTTAGCCTTACGATTCTTTGTGAATACGGGCCCAGATTTTGTTTTATACGTGTCCTGTTGCAGCATTTCCGAATTGCCATATGAAGAAGTTGGTTGCCTGCAGGTGCACAGGCAGATTTGCTCTACAGAAAGCATATCTCAAGACGGAATCCTAATTGCGTGACTGATTTTGTTAAATCAAGACTGGATTCTGCATCAAAGTAGGCAGGCCACACTGATGTAATAGTAACCTGTGTTTGTATGACCTTTAACCATTTGAATTATTTGTGTGTCAGTGAATGTGTGCATGCATGCATGTAAGGGTGTGGGGTGGGGTGGACTTGTTTGGTTGGTTGTTAGGTGGGTGAGTGTATATGTAGAAAAAAGTGTGTTTGTGTTGAATTGGTGTATGTGACACAGCACCCAAGAGCAGCAAAGGACTGAATATTAAACAATTATAAATAATGCATGTATTATATAAAAAAAGACGAGGACAAAATGAAAGGTCAGTTAAGACTTAATTTTACACAGTAATTTATTTTTTAAGAAGACAGAAGTGGATTGCAATGATAAACCTGACCTCCGTTACTGTGTCTCCCCATCTTCCAGCTGCTTAAGTCTATCAACCTCTGGAGTCTACATATTGTGTTAATTTGCAAGATTTGAAAAAATAAAGACAAAGACTTGTGAAAGAGGTCAGAAAACTGTCAGTTTTTTCCTTAGGAAAGTGTTTTTCTGTTTGCATATATATTTACATATTAAGATATATCTTATTCCCCTAACACTTACTTAAATAAGAGCATAGACAATTATACTGAGAAAATGGTGTCCGAGGATTGTGAGTAAATTTATGCATTAGCAAATTAAATCCTGTTCGCAATAAACTTAACTTATGGCTTCTATTTCTGACAAATATATTTAATGGTGATTTAACTAAGTCCTTAAAGTAAGAAATTCATAAATCCAAATGGTTAAACTCAGATTATTGTATGACTTTTCCTTCAGAATTTTTATTGAGGGTAAACTGCTAACAGTTGAATATACAGTATATGCTGTTGTAGGCATGGAAACATCAGTGTGACATAGTATCACTATATGCAAACTAACAACAACTTGTTAATAGGAAAATATTTCTCCTAACTGACCGTTTGATATTTGGGGTTGTCACATTCTGCTGGTCCGAGTATGCTTTCAAAGTACAGTTTGTCAAATGAAATTGATGCTACAAATGATACAGTAGTCGCAGAAGCCTGATTGGCCTCCTGCAGCATTTATAGCATTGCATGTAACCTGTAAAACCTAAAACATGTCTCAAAAATGCCAGTATATAACAGCAGGCAGAGCAGTCGGATGCAAATCAGACTGTCATGATACATTGGGTCAAGTTTTCTTTCTGCTCTCGGTGGAGGAGGACGCCTTTTCTCTGTCTCCCGCACCCCTCTCATATCTGCCCTGCTTCAGCTCTGTGCCTTGTCTTCTTTTTGGAGCCTCTATTTGCATATCTTCCAAATTCTGAGTTATGGATTTGATCAGCTGGTCTCTCAATGCAATTGATCAAATTTTCTCGACGAAAAGACAGGGTGAAGGAGAACCCAACTTGTCCGGACGGGACGTTTTTCTCTGGATACACAATGGACTCCTGGCAGAAGTGGAGGATTGTGTGTTTGTCAATAATGTTAGTCAAGGATGTGGAAGATATGTATATAATTAGATGTTTGATATCAAGATTTCTGCTTTTTGGAGTCAGCGGTTACCTGCCATATCGAGAAATTCGGAGAATGTCAGCAGCTGTTCTGGCAATTGTGAGGCTGCCTGGCATGTGTGATAGGATCTTCAGGGCGATCTGCACTCAGACTGAGATGTTACGCGAGCTGAATCGCAGACTGGATGTGATCCTTACACAGGATCGCAGGCAGGTTGCGGTTCCTGGACTCAGGGGTGAAATGGGATAAATCTTGGAGAAAGTTGTTCGCTCGGATCTGGCGAAAGACCAGGAATTTGGCTGTTTGGATTCGCCTTTGAGAAGCACCAGCGAGACTCTCAAGGCTGACGGAAAATTAAGAGTCAGCCTAACCCAAAAATTGTTTTTCTGAATCTGGCTCCCCTGCACAGCCTTGATGGATGGCTATCTTCAACCTCTCCTGGAAGTTATGTAAACATTACGCTCTGCTCCCTCTGCCCCCTCCCTTCCCTGAGGACATCTGTGGACCTGCTCAGAACTTTGTGGCCGGTTGATGAACATTCCAACGTACCATCAAGGACAATGGCCTGACATTGCTTCATGGACTTACTTGCACACACTCACATGCGCACACACATACTCAAGATAAACATATGCACCCCTCACACCACCTTCAACGTTCCCGGCATGATGTTGTTTTGTAAACTTGTTGCTTCTTTGTGCTGAGATTTTTTGCAATCTCAAACTGTATCCTGCTAAGGATAAAGTGTGAAATATGATTTTTTCCCTCTACTTACCTAATGTGGCCTCTTTTCTCATCTAGCAAGGGCAGCGCCTGTGAGTGGGCAGCAAAGCCTCGGTGACCTGTCTCCCCTTTGTCTTGTGTCATGATGTATGTTTGGATGGGTTGTACTGGAATTCTAATTTCCCCTCGGGGATCAATAAAGTATCTTTGAATCTTTGAATTGAATTGTTTGTCATTTACCACCTTTGAAACTCAATGGTCTTGCTAAAGATCAGTGTAGATCATTGGAATTTAGTATGAATGTTTTAGCAGAAGTAACAGTGCCTCAATAGAACTGCTTCCTAAAAGATCCCTGGGTGCCATGCCTTTGAACATTGGTTGCTGACCTGACATCGCCAATAGAGCAGATGTACTGACAAATTTAATGATTAGCATAAGTGTCCAAACTGCTCTGAAAAGATTCAATGGACACTAGGTATTAAACTAAGTTGTAAACTGGCAATTTAGCACTGCTTGCATATTGGCACACAGTGGTGAGGATTTATGTTCTATTGCTTTATTATTCAGTTAATTTGTTAAATGATTTGTTTGGTGCTTTATATATTTATTTATTTTGCAGCACTAGCGGCCTTTAATTTTTAGTAAGTAGGCAGACAGGAAGTAGGCTGAAGAAAGGGGGAAGACATGCAACTTGAAAGAGGGACAGCTGCGGACTGAAGCCTCCGTATAGGAGTTATGTGCTCTACCACTACGTCACGTGTCGCACATCTTGTTTGTTGCTTTTGATGTGGCCTTTTATGAAAGATTGTGGCAATGAACAATATATACAGGTCCTTCTCAAAATATTAGCATATTGTGATAAAGTTCATTATTTTCTATAATGTAATGATAAAAATTTAACATTCATGTATTTTGGATTCATTGCACACTAACTGAAATATTTCAGGTCTTTTATTGTCTTAATATGGATGATTTTGGCATACAGCTCATGAAAACCCAAAATTCCTATCTCACAAAATTAGCATATTTCATCCGACCAATAAAAGAAAAGTGTTTTTAATACAAAAAAACGTCAACCTTCAAATAATCATGTACAGTTATGCACTCAATACTTGGTCGGGAATCCTTTTGCAGAAATGACTGCTTCAATGCGGCGTGGCATGGAGGCAATCAGCCTGTGGCACTGAGGTCTTATGGAAGCCCAGGATGCTTCGATAGCGGCCTTTAGCTCATCCAGAGTGTTGGGTCTTGAGTCTCTCAACGTTCTCTTCACAATATCCCACAGATTCTCTATGGGGTTCAGGTCAGGGGAGTTGGCAGGCCAATTGAGCACAGTGATACCATGGTCAGTAAACCATTTACCAGTGGTTTTGGCACTGTGAGCAGGTGCCAGGTCGTGCTGAAAAATGAAATCTTATTCTCCATAAAGCTTTTCAGCAGATGGAAGCATGAAGTGCTCCAAAATCTCCTGATAGCTAGCTGCATTGACCCTGCCCTTGATAAAACACAGTGGACCAACACCAGCAGCTGACTGTGGGTACTTGACACTGGACTTCTGGCATTTTGGCATTTCCTTCTCCCCAGTCTTCCTCCCGACTCTGGCACCTTGATTTCCGAATGACATGCAGAATTTGCTTTCATCCGAAAAAAGTACTTTGGACCACTGAGCAACAGTCCAGTGCTGCTTCTCTGTAGCCCAGGACTGGGGAATGCGGCACCTGTAGCCCATTTCCTGCACATGCCTGTGCACGGTGGCTCTGGATGTTTCTACTCCAGACTCAGTCCACTGCTTCCGCAGGTCCCTCAAGGTCTGGAATCGGCCCTTCTCCACAATCTTCCTCAGGGTCCGGTCACCTCTTCTCATTGTACAGCGTTTTCTGCCACACTTTTTCCTTCCCACAGACTTCCCACTGAGGTGCCTTGATACAGCACTTTGGGAACAGCCTATTCGTTCAGAAATTTCTTTCTGTGTCTTACCCTCTTGCTTGAGAGTGTCAATAGTGGCCTTCTGGACAGCAGTCAGGTCGGCAGTCTTACCCATGATTGGGGTTAGGAGTGATGAACCAGGCTGGGAGTTTTAAAGGCCCCAGGAATCTTTTGCAGGTGTTTAGAGTTAACTCGTTGATTCAGATGATGAGGTTCATAGCTCGTTTAGAGAGCCTTTTAATGATATGCTAATTTTGTGAGATAGGAATTATGGGTTTTCATGAGCTGTATGCCAAAATCATCCGTATTAAGACAATAAAAGACCTGAAATATTTCCGTTAGTGTGCAATGAATCTAAAATATATGAATGTTAAATTTTCATCATGACATTATGGAAAATAATGAACTTTATCACAATATGCTAATTTTTTGAGAAGGACCTGTATATGTTTTTTAATAGACAGTATATTCTTTCTTCGTTATGTTCAAACGGAGGATGTGCATCAACCCTACCATCTTTAATAGTTTGACGGCCCTTGCTCTAGGCATTATAAATTAGACATATTTTAAGTTAAACGTGTGTTTTTTTTTTTTGTTAAAATTTTCTACATTGCACCTTCAGTTAAACTTCGGAATAGAGGGTGACACAGGAATGGATTTTCTCTCCATCCCGCTCCCACAGAAAAATGTCTAGTCCCATTCCACTCCCAGGCCAGCATAAAAAAAAAAAATCCTGTTCAATCCCATTCCTGGTAAACTGACTCCCACTCCCATCCCGCTCCCATTTAGAACAACTCCCACTCCTGTGCCACTCCCATTTTTGTTTTCTTCATTTAGTCTTTTGGCAATTTCTTTGTTTGAAGGACCAGCTAGGTCCCTGTTTTTAGCTGTAGTAAAGGCCAGTTAAAGTAAAAAGAATAATAATGAAGAAATAATAAAATATCAAACAAGGAAACAGACCATGCCTATCTTAGTTGAATAAACAAAATGTACATAGTTGTATTTTACTCATTTATTAAGTGCTTGTTTCATTTGAACAATGACATTACTTTTATGTTTCAAATTGCTTAAACGAAAGAAAAATGCACCTAGCAAAAGTACTTGGTGAACAAAAGGGAAAAAAGGCATTACCTTCACAATTCAGAAACTGTACCCCAATGGTTCATAGCCCTGGTCCTCAGGGACCCCTTTCCTGCAAGTTTTAGATGTGTGTCTGCTCCAGCACACCCGATCCAAATTCTGACATGACCTCCTACAAAGGCATCAAGAATGGAGGGTCAAACTGGACAAAATTAATACAATAAAATCATCTTTAAATATATAAATGTTGTGAATGTCCCATAAGTGAAGTAAATGTAACATGAAAGAAATGTATCATTAAATGTGCCATTAAATTAAAAGTACCATTTATTTATTTAATACATCGGCACAACATTTACTTTTCCTTCCCATAGAAAGTGCTCCTGGATCAGTGCTTCTTTGTTCTCTTTGTGTCTCTGCTCTGTTCTCTCAAACCCCCAGTCAGTCGTGGCAGATGGCCGCTCACACTGAGTCTGGTTCTGCTGGAGGTTTCTTCCTGTTAAAAGGGAGTTTTTCTTCTCCACTGTCACTACATGCATGCTCAGTATGAGGGATTGCTGCAAAGTCAACGCCAGTGACTGTCCACTGTCTCTACATGCTCATTCAGGATGAGTGATTGCTGCAAGTCACTCACTGGATGCAATCTGCTGGGTTTCCTTAGATAGAAAAACTTTTTATCCAATTTGAATAAATAACTGAATCTGACTGCACTGTTCAATTTTGATTAGGATTAATTGGAATGTATGTACCTGACTTTTGTGAAGTGCCTTGAGACAACATGTGTTGTGAATTGGCACTATATAAATAAACTGAATTGAATCATTAGAAACAATAAATGTACCATTATATCATGAAATGGACTATTATGCAATTAAATGTGCCACTGAATAATTAAGCATAATTTTAAAGACGACATGACTTAATTAGTGGTACACTTAATATTTAATGATGTATTAAAATAAATTGTACATTTAATGGTACATTCAATTTTTTTCTATTTCACCACGTATTTATTTAATATCTTCCCTTGATGAAGCCTTTCTATACGGAGCCCGCGAGGGGACATGGGGGAATTTTTTTCTTTTGCGTTCGCTCGCAATACTTTTGTGTGCTCTTAAATCTTTAGTGCACATGCGAGCAATTTTTTTGGTCAGATGAGTCTTGACACGTGATGGTACTTTTGCTTTGACGAATAAAGAGATGCAGGGCTTATTCAATCCAGAATTTGCCTTACAAGTGTCCCTTAATCAATGGTGTACTTGATTATGACTAAACATGTTTTACAAGCAGCATACTGCGTGTTAACACCGCTACATTCAACTCTCCAAGTTTTTTTTTCTTAAAGTTTAAAACAAAGTCTCAGTTGTACATTTCCAAAGACAATTGATCCTAGTTTATTTTCCCTCCTATTGGTTAGCTCCTGCTCCCGTTCATTTTTTATCCTGTACCATCCAAATCACGTGATCTTTACTGATGCTGTCTCCCATCCCGCGGGATTCCCGTGGGAATCCCGTGACCCGTGGGATTCCTGAAAAAATGTCAGCCTCTACTTCGGAACTCTAAATATATACAGCACGGCTTGAATAATAAAGCATGTTAAATTGCAGGTTTATATTAAATTATTAATAATTAATAATAATTAATCATAATGAATTATATTTTCAATCTTCATACATCAAATCAGGTTCCGGTTTTGATATCCATCAAATTACATTAATTGGGAAGGGAAGAAAAGTCACTTGAGACACTTTTAATTCTGGGAAATTGTGTTCAATTCATTTTGGACTCCAGATTATAGATCCAATTTCCAGTATAAATAACACATGCATTGTATTAATTTCACCAATAACTGTGAAAGGCAAAGAGTTAAATATGTGGCTCCTCCTCCTGAATTTTATTTAGTGTGATTGTTTTAAGAATGAGAATAAGAATCTTCTCTTACAAATCCTGCCATGTTTATCCATCATATCAAGCTCTGAATCAACCCCACCTTTAAATTAGAACATTTATTATACAAGTGAAATTCAGCTGACAGTATAGGACTATAAACCTGCTATGTATGGACATAATTTTACACTTGATATATGTCCTTGTCCTAACAGGGCAATGAAGAAAATTCCTATATTTATCACTATTAAGTATAAAGTAGTGCATGGCAGACGTATCAGCAGTAATGAAGACTCAGATAAATGTGCTTCTAATGCTCTCTAGTTCTCTCTCTGCAGCCACATGAATAAGTGGTTGGAGAAGCTGGTTTTATTGAGTAATTATTATGTAAATATCATTGCCATTAACAAGGCAGAATGGTATGAATGTCTATTTCTATGCATTCCTTATGTGTGCCTTCACCTTACTCTTTAAAATGTTACACATACAGGACTACGGTGGCCAGGAGGTGCAAACCAACATTACAAAATCCGAAACACTTTTGCAAAGCTTGAGGCAAATTCACATTTCAGAAAACAATTTAACAAAACATGAAACACTTTTATAAGTCCCATAATAAATTTACATTTAAAAAAAGCACATTTACATTAAAAAAATTACATTAACAACACACAAAACACTTTTACATGTCCCAAAACATATTTACAAATGACAAAATCTAATGGAAAGGGAATGTACCAACTCTGGGGCTGACTTGGAAGTGATAACAGGAGCGCTTATGGTGATCCAGGATGGACAGCAATCAAGTGGCATTTGCCCTGACAATAATAAAGACTGTTTGAAAAGGCATTGATCAAGTTCCTACTTCAGGCCTTGTCACATCAGTTCTGTTGTTCAATCTGACAATTTCTATTCTGCCTCTCTAACCTCATGCACAAAGTAGACTTTTCAGTGATATTGACTGTTTAGAAGATGGTAGAATGGAAAAATAACTAGGCTATATAGAAATATATAGCCTTTACACAAATGCAAACACATAAACTGTACATAAATCCAGTTAATACGGTTATGTCTCGAAATGTTACCTTCGTCTTTGTCGTCTTCCGCTTATCCGGGGCCGGGTCGCGGGGGCAGCAGACTCAGCAGAGACGCCCAGATGTCCCTCTCCCCAGACACCTCCTTTAGCTCCTCCTGGGGGAGCCCCAGGTGTTCCCAGGCCAGCCGAGAGACATAGTCCCTCCAGCGTGTCCTAGGCCGTCCCATGGGCCTCCTACCGGTGAGACTTGCCTGGAACACCTCCCAAGGAAGGCATCCAGGAGGCATCCGATATAGATGCCCGAGCCACCTCAACTGGCTCCTCTCGATGTGGAGGAGCAGCGGCTCTAATCCGAGCCCCTCCCAAATGGCCGAGCTCCTCACCCTATCTCTAAGGGAGTGCCAGGCAACCCTACAGAGGGTTTCAGCCACTTGTATCCGGGATCTTGTTCTTTCGGTCATGACCCAAAGTTCATGGCCGTAGGTGAGGGTAAATCATAAGCAACTCCAACTATGAGTGTTGTCAAAAACTAAAGTTTTAAAGCAAGCCTTTAAAGTAGACAGGTTGCCTGCCTCATGGACTAAATCTGGGAGCTGATTCCACAGGAGAGGAGCCTGATAACTAAAAGATTTGCCTCTCATTGTACTTTTAGAAACTAGGAATAAAAAATAAACCTGCATTATGGGAGCGAAGTGCTCTGTTAGAATCATAGGGAACAATTAGATATCTGATGTATGATGGAACTTTTTGTAAAGGGCTTTATATGTGAGTAGAATAAATGTTTTCTGAACTTAACAAGGAGCCATGAAGGGAAACTAAAATAGGATAAATATGACCTTTCTTTTTCATTTTCATTGAAACTCTTGCTGCAGTGTTTTCGATAAGCTGAAGGCTTTTAACTGCATTTTGTGGACTTCCTGATATTAAAGAGTCACAATAGTACAGCTTTGAAGTAGCAAATGAATGGACTAGTTTTTCAGTATCACTCCTTGGCAGGATATTTGTAAGTTTGGCAATAGTCCAGACATAAAAAAGGAAATTCTAGAAACCTGTTTTATATGGGATTAAAATGGCATGTCCTGGTCAAAAATAACACCAAGGTTCTTTACTTCAGACCAATTTAATGCCATGCAGATTAAATCACTGATGATGCAGTTTTAGCAGTTTTAATATAAAAAATAACAGTGAACAAGTAAATATGTAAGCATCTTTAAATAAACTTTGCATTATCAAAAGAAAACCCATATGCTTAACACATTGTTGCCATGGTGCACCCAGCACAATACGTATTGGCATTTAAGGATCCAGAAACATGTTGCAATCAACAAGCCTATGATTACTATTGATTGCTATGTTTCAACGTAACAGAAGTATTAGCTAAAGGCTTTACTGTTGTTTTTTTTATACACAACTTTAATCAAAACTCCTGTAGTGTGTCATAAAATTGAGGCTGTTCAAAAACGCTTTCCTCCAACATGTTTATTTAGCCAGAATTTAAAAGATTAAAAATTGTAATAGGTATTTTTTGTAAAAGCCTGTAAAAGTTAACTTTTATCAGTTAGAAGTAAACAGCGAACAAAAGAAAAGAAACTACAAGTGTTGGCAAACTGATTTGATTGTGCCTCCTATTTCCACGTAACTAAATCAAGTACAATCACCCATTTCTAAAAGCATCAAATTAATACATTGGCCATTTGGTGATTGAATTCAATTATATTGCATTGGATCAACATATGCACTTCCCATTGAACGCAAATGTTTTATTTAAGTACATAGAGCTTAAGTTGTTTTAACTCATCCTACACCACTTAAGAACTTCAGGACAGGGGGCTTAATATCAAAGAATCATTAAAAATGACAAAGAAAGTTTGTCACATTTATAAATTAATGAAAATATTTTTGTATAGCTAATTGTCAGTTAAAGTATTTAACCAGTTTTTTATTTCTGCATTTATTGTTGCTTTTGGTCCTCCACTGCTAGCAACATGGCTTTGCCTTTAAAACAACCCAGCAAAAAGAGGAAATAAATTAAAGAATAGACTTAAAAAGGTGGCAGTGCAGTTACACTTTACATTTCCTTAACACATACAAACCACATATAAACACAGTGCTGATGAACCTGGCAATTCATGACAAAGCATTATACTATGTGTGTGAATTAGTTCTTACTACAAGTAACAATAAAATAACAGAAGAACCCAAGCCTTATTATTGATCCATTCAACTCAAGACAATAAAAACATAAAAATCCCATCTGCAGTGCTGTATACAAGGTCAAGTGACAAACAGAGAACAAACAAAAAAAAAGAATTGTATAGTAAATGTATTTTTGGAAATTAAAAAAGGAAGGCAAAAGAAAGGTGAAAATTGATTTTTGCAAGGGAAATCACCATTGCACCAATGAATGGTCTGTATCAGATTCTTTCAAGTGCACTCACCCTATAAGTTTGTTTTTCGGAAACTGTGCCTTTTGAAGATTTAGAAGTATCTTCTGGAAGACCTCAAAAGTGCATTTCAGTTCTGGTTCAGGCTCAGGTTCAAACAGTAAATGAGTCCAAACACCAGAGCACATGCCTGTGCAATGTTACCCAAACCAGAAGGAGCATCTGCACCCTCAATTAGGACACCAATGCCCTCTGGGTCATCTTCAGGTTCAGCACCTTCCTTACTGATGACATACACCCCCATCACAGTTTGCTCCATGCAGCTGTTTGCCTCACTTTCTGTATTCTAAATGAAGAAATACAAGATGACAAAGTTAGATTTAAGAGATTTAAACACCTTTTGCTTAAAGCTGCAGTAGGCAACCTTTGGAAAAAAAAAAAGTTTTACAAGCTTCTTTGGCTTCTCCCAGTGGTCCTGCTGTTTGCAGATCCTCTCCCACATCAGAGCCTGCTGTGAAAGAGAAGGCTAGTAAGCTGGGCCACTGACAACTGTGGACAAACAGCTATGGTACATTCACTAGTAGGTTTTTTCTCCCCCATTAACATAGCTGCAGCACATCAGCAATCTGGAGCTTTTGTGGGGTGGGTGGGATCCATAAACCCCTCTGATTGGTGTACGTGAACTGCATTGGCTCTGATTGGTTGAGTCAAACCAGTGTATTTCTTGCAAGAAGTTATCTACTGCAGCTTTAAACCGTTGTTTTTATGTTTATCAGGAAATTACACACATTTAAACTTTGTTATTACACCTGCTTCAACAAAACTCACTGTCATCTGGACAAAGCCAGCAGCACTGTGAGGATCATGTTCTTTGATTTCTCCAGTGCATTTAATACAATCCAACCTGATTTGCTTTGTCAGAAACTCCAAAAGACTCAGGTGGAGGCCTCAACAATCTCCTGGATCAAAGACTACCTGACAAACAGACCACAGTTTGTGAGACTGAAGGGTTGTGAGTCTAACCAGGTAGTCAGCAGCACAGGAGCACCACAGGGGACTGTACTCTCACCATTCCTTTTCACTCTGTACACCTCAGACTTCCAGTACAAGACAGACTCCTGTCATCTGCAGAAATACTCGGATGATTCTGCAGTCGTGGGGTGGATCAGAGATGGACAAGATGATGACTACAGGAAAGTGGTGGACCGCTTTGTGGCATGGTGTGGAAACAATCATCTCATTTTGAACGTGACTATAACAAAGGAGATGATTGTAGATTTTAAGGGAAACAGGAATAAGTCAAAAACTATTTCTATCATGGGAGAAGAAGTGGAGGTGGTGGAGGAGTATAAATACCTCGGTGTTCACCTGGACAACAGACTAGAGTGGAGATGTAACTGTGAAGCCATCTACAAGAAGGGACAGAGCAGACTGTACTTCTTGAGGAAGCTTAGGTCCTTTGGTGTTTGCAGCAAGATGCTGCATATCTTCTATAAGTCTGTTGTGGAGAGTGTGATCTCTTCTACCATCATCTGCTGGGGAAGCAGCATCAGAGCCAGGGACTTAAAAAAGCTCAACAAGTTGATAATGAAGGCTGGCTCTGTTCTGGGGACTCCTCTGGAACCTCTGGAGATCATTGTGGAAAGACGGATTCTTCATAAAATGAAGAACATTATGGAGAACCATGAGCATCCTCTTCATGAGACTGTCCTACAACAACAGAGTGTCTTCAGTCAGAGGCTTCTTCAGATCTGCTGTAAGACGGAGCGCTACAGGAGATCCTTCCTGCCCACAGCCATCAGCATCTACAACGGCTCTTTGAAGAAACCTGCATAATATGAGATATAACAACATTTAATTTCCCTTTGGGATTAATAAAGTATTTTTGAATTGAATTGAATTAGGTACTTTAATCCATAAATCGAATAGACATCTCAAGTCAATACAATTTCAAGTATCCCTTAAATAAGCACAAAACCACAAAATAAAAGAGTTACCATATTTCAGGTGCTAAAATGAAAATTGTATTGAAGTATTAGTACTAACGGCCTCTAAAAAAGTTTTTCAGCATTTATACTTAGAAATGCTTATGACCAGGGTGGTCTGAGTTGAAGATTTTATGGTTTAATCTTAGCACAGATTCAAAAGTATTAAGTGCCTTGATGTACATTTGATGCATTTGTGTGTTTGTGGATCAAACTTAACTGTGAATACACTTCTTCCTTTTAATACCAAATCCATAAATTCTTTTTTTTTGCCAGGACTAATACAATTTTGGCATTCAAAACAAATCTCCCTTAATATCAGGTTTCCGATTACAATTCTACTATTTGCATTTAAGGCTATGTCACAATTTGTATAAAAATTTGAGAGTAAAAATGTTACAATGACTCACCAAGTATTCCTTTATCAATTTCTTGCAGTCTTCATATAGGTACGTGCACAAGGATTGCAAGATGCATGCTCGCCTGGTATGTATGGTGTCATGCTGGAAAGGAGGAGGAGATTTAATGAGCCAAAACCTTGCCCTTTTGAGGCTAGGGTAATCAGTTAAACATGCAAAAATCAAGTTAGGTTAAAAATTAGCCTATTGATGTATCATTTGTTAAGAAACAGACAAAATAGCAAACTTGATATTACAATTATTTTGCTGGCCATTATACTGATTTCCATTTATGAAAAAGCCTACTGAAGCCTACTACTGCCACATACACGTCATACAAGAAAAAAATACAAAAACAACAATCATTAAGTTTTTTTATTGGCCCACTATGCATTTCAGTTAAACAATAGAACCATCATAAACAATTCTGCTTGTAAACACCAGGTATTAAAGGGGAGGTTCAGACAAAGGGTTTGTCTTTTGGGGTGTTACTATGGTAGAAAAACAGACAAAACCATTTTACAAAAATAATTCAACAATAAAAATCATTCTTCAAAAATAATTCAAATTTTGTTGCAAATGTATGTCAGTAATGACCTCATAGGTTATACAAATCAACTGAATTTAGGCTTGTATTCAGAACTGATGAGGCATACGCAAATCTTTATGCTGAGCAACTGGTTATTATAGTTATTGATTGTAATGTTTTAAGAACAACAAAAATGTAAAGGGGAGGTAACCAATACCTAAATACAACTACCAGAGAGAAACTAAACACAGAGAACTATACTAACATAATCGGGGAGGACAAATACATATAAAGAACTAAACGGGAGGAAACTCTACTAAAAGCAAGGCTGGAGAGAACAACTAATCTAAAGGGAAACAAACTTCTGAGTAAATAATAGCAAAAGGGGATCTAAGAACAAGGGAGGACGAACCACTAGAACCAAACCAAACACCAGGATAACAGAAGGAATAGCTAAACATAGGAAAACTACTCGACACAAGGTACCAACACTTATCAGGAAAATAAAACAAGACAAAGCCCGAACTGGCAGATCCTGACACCCTGATGTAGTTGTGAATGAAGGAATTGTATGCACATTTGTTGTGGGCTGCTATACTGCTAACAAAGTAGAACATCCAGGTGTGTTGACCAAAAACCAGCTTCATCTTTATAGGACATTTATAATTAATTCATATTAACTGATTTACAAATAAAAAGCATGAACCGATTATGTATGCCATTTCCAGATGTTTTTGCTCAGAAACCTTTCATCAAAGCCAAGTGATAACGTGTAAATGGCATTTGGATGTTTGCTATGAAAAGGTAAACTGACATGAAAGTACAGTGCTTTGGACAAGCAGGGAGAGCTGGCATGGGAGGCTCAGTTAACAGACGACACACAGAGGAATGTGAGTGTGTTAAGATGTGTGTTTGTTTGTTGTCTGTTCTAATAACAGCGCATTTGTCTTTTACTAATACCTACTTTACTAAAAAGTGCCTTACACACAGAAAGAGACTTTAACAAAAGTACACCTCCAATAATGAATATGAAAGCAAACTTTGGATTTAAGTGTAATTTTTCACCCACTCTCATGCAAGTAGGGCTCTGCTCATCATGGCAGTCTCATCTATCTTCTCAGTATTTCTTATTATTTGGTCTGCGGGTCACAGACCCTGCAGATTTCACGGATCTCTGCTCCTTATCAAGATCAATTCAATTCAACTTCATAGGAGCTGGGGCCTCTTATTACATAATTGAATTTGTGTTGATAATGAGAGCAGAGCAGATTTTCAGCACTTGTGATCTGAAGAGACAACGAGTGGACCACCTGCTGCAGCTGCTAAGATATAAAAATTAGAACAGAGAGGTACTCTCAAATTAACTTCAGTTCTAAAAGGGGTGACACACCATATATACTCTTACTCTTACTGCAGACAAAAATGTTTACAGTGTCTGAGAAAATGTGCAACTGCTCTTCAGTTATCGTCTTGCTTCATTGCGCTGTTGACATCAAACGTTCATACAACAGACAAGTTTTTGAGACATGTTCTACAAAACCCTTTCAATTTTTTATTTTTTTTTCTATTTATTGAATGCTAAGGGCAATGACTTAAAAGTACATCATTACATTTCAGCTCACATACATAACTTAGGAGTTGCCAATTATTGATTCCAAAATCTGACATGAACATAGACATTCAAACAGTAGCTGAGCATTTTGTTGGGCTTTCATGAGTTCCATATCATTTGAACAAGAAAAAATCGGAAACTCTCCAGGTTTTCCAAGAAAGGTCGTCAAACAATAAAAAGGCTTATATAGGAGGGCAGTTAGGCAAGCTCATGTACATATGTATTGAACATGCTCTGATACTTCTCTGACTAAATAATTCACTCCCAAGCTTTATCTGGCATCTTTGTTGTTGAAGAAGAAAGTAGAAAAAATAGAAGCAGTTTGTTAAAAACATAAAAACACACACACACATACACAATATCTGCATTATTCACATTATGGCATATGCCTTTAGACAGGCAGCAAAGGTCAAGAGGCCGGGACTAAAACCCGTGACATCTGCATCGAGGACTGAAGCCTCCATACATGGGTCGTGCACTTTAGCCCTGCGCCACGGCCATGCCTTGGATGGAAGCTGTTTTTGAATCTGCTTGTCCTTGCTTTTATAGATCTACAGTGTCTGCCAAAACAAACAGAGCATGACCCAGGTGGGAAGTGTCCTTTATTATGTCATAAGCTTTTGGAGGCAGTGGGAACTGTGAAGAAGTGTGGGGAGAGGGCAGCCAATTATCTTTTGGGCCGCAAACGACCCTCTGGAGCTGTTATATTAGAACCGATCTTCCTGACCCACATGCAGAATCACTCTAGGACACAGGTAAGTTTCAAAAGTTTAATTATCTCAAGAGGCAAAACTGTCCTTTTAATTCTCCCAAAGGATGCGTTCTCTGGTCGTCTAGTCCAAACTCTCGGGCTTGGTATCTCTAGGTAAATGATCTAAAAGGGGGGTTCTTGGGCCACAATCCGTAGGCAGCGATCCGGAGGGTCAGAAGGTGTGCTTCCAGTAAAGTTGGAGAGCGGGCAGGCTGAAGGATAGTTGGAGCTTGCAGAGGCAGCTGATAGCTGGGTTCCAGGGTTTTTCTTGGAGACATGAGTTACCACTCAAGGCGAAGAATGCTTGTCCTGCAGCTCCTTAAAAATGCTCCAGCCAAAATTGGATACAGGTGTGCAGATGCAGTCTGCACACCACGCCCTCCAGCAAAGCCTCTCCGGGAAGACAGTAAGACACACACACACAGTAGCACAACACAGATTGTGACAATACCCCCCTCTTAAAGACCGCCTCCTGGCGGTCTGGATGACCCAGGCTGATGAGAAGCCTCAAACTCTCTAATAAGAGAGTCATCCAAAATAAAAGACCGCGGGATCCAAGATCAATCCTCGGCGCCATAACCCACCCAATCAACCAAATACTGAAAACCTCTACCCTGACGTCGAGCGTCCAAAATCTTACGCACAGCATAGACAGGTTGACCATCCCCAGCCAGGGTGGGAGGTGAGGGCTCGGAAGGAGGGAAGTCAGGGTTAGTAATGACTGGTTTCAATAAGGAAACATGAAAGACTGGATGGATCTTTAAACTGGGAGGAATGTTCAGAAGGACAGAGGTGGGACCGAGTACAGATTTTACCGTGTAGGGACCAATGAACCTGGGAGAAAGTTTCTTAGTAGAACCTTTAAGGTTGATGTCCCGAGTGGACAACCATACCTGCTGACCCGGGGTGTAAGTGGGTGCAGGAACACGGTGCCGGTTGGCCAGCCTCTGATTTCTAGCACAAGTGTGATTGAGAGCAGCCACCGTCCGCCACCACACCCCTTTACATCTGCGAATGTGGTGACGTACAGAGGGAATGACAATAGTCAGTTCGTCCCTATGCAAGAGAGTTGGCTGGTAACCCAAAGAGACCTCGAATGGAGATAAACCTGTAGCAGCAGATACATGACTATTGTGTGCATACTCAACCCAGGGCAAATGTGAGGACCAGGAGGAGGGATTGGATGAACACATACAATCTCAAGAGGCAAAACTGTCCTTTTAATTCTCCCAAAGGATGCGTTCTCTGGTTGTCTAGTCCAGACTCTCGGGCTTGTGATCTCCACGTAGATTATCTAAATGGGGGGTTCTTGGGGCACAATCCGTAGGCAGCAATCCGAGGGTCAGAAGGTGTGCTTCCAGTAAAGTTGGAGAGCGGGCAGGCTGGAGGATAGTTGGAGCTTGCAGAAGCAGCTAGTAGCTGGGTTCCAGGATTTTTCTGTCCGAAGGTGAAGGAAGTGAATCCGGAGTTGTGATCCACACGACCTGAGAGCAGCAAAAAACACGAGCTTAGGTTACTGCAATGTTTGCACAAAGACTTATTCAACCATGAACTTGGAAACTGGTATCCCGGAGGCATGAGTTACTACTCAACGTGGAGCATCAGGCGAAGAATGCTTGTCCTGCAGCTCCTTAAAAATGCTCCAGCCAAAATTGGATACAGGTCTGCACACCGCGCCCACCACCAAAGCCTTTCCGGGAAGACAGGAAGACACACACACACACACACACAATAGCACAACGCAGATTATGACAGGAGCACTTTCCTCTGAATGAGCTGGGGTACCACACACACATGCACTAGGTCATTATGCTCTTAATGGAGCACAGATAAAGCAGGAGTGTACATACTCCAGGTCACATCCTACTCGATGTGGACTTGCAGCAAGCAGAAGACAGCCACCCTCTCCACACCGTCCCTGCTGATGATCAGCAGTTAAAATGTCCGTTCTCGTTTTCCGACAATCATTTATTATCATCTCGGGGATAGTTGGTCTCTATGCACCAGCCACTCTACCTCTTCCCCACAGTCATTCTCAACACCACCCCCATACACCCCCCTCACCATCCTCAACAACACTGTATCGGCCGTGGACCACTTCAGGTTCTTAGGAACCACCATCTCTGAGGACCTGAGATGGTCTTCACACATAGACACTGTTCGAAAGAAGGCCCAGCAGAGACTGTACTTCCAGAGGCAACTCAAGAAGTTCAACCTTCCACAGGAGCTGCCAGTCATCTTCTACACTGCCATTATTCAATCTGTCATGTCTTCATCCATCTCAGTGTGGTTTGGCTCATCCAAAAAACAGGACAGGTGCAGACTGCAACGAATAATCAGGAATGCAGAGAGAATAATCAGGGCTGACCTTCCCTCCATCCAGGACTTATACTGGTCTACGGTCAGGAAAAGAGCTGCTAAAATCTCTGCAGACCCCACACACCCTGCACATAAACTGTTCAGATCTTTACCTTCAGGCCGCCAGAGCACTGTTCGCTAAAACCAGCCGCCATAGAGACAGTTTCTTCCCCCAGGCTCTTTATCTGTTGAACACTCAATAGAGTACAAAACAACAGCATACAGATGTTGCAAATGCACCTTTGTATTTATATATGTGTATATTGTACATTGTAAATATGTATATTATGTAATGCAAAAACAAAACCAAAGAGTCAAATTCCTTGTTTGTATGTACGAACTTGGCAATAAAGCTGATTCTGATGCTAGTAGCATCAGTAAAAGCATGGTGTTATAATTGTAACCTGCAATACGTTGAGTGAATGTGTTACATAAGAAGGCGCTTGTGTAAAACCGAACTGCAGAGCTAAATGTGCAGCTAAGTTTGGCATCGGGCTAGGACAATGGAGCGCATGTAGTTCCGGTTCTTGTGCTAGCTCAGTCAGTAGCCTGTGAGTAAAGCCTGTATTCCCCACACCGCTATTTTTGGTTTAAAGCTGTACTATATTTTCTGTATATATTTTCTAATTATCAGAGGATATGTAAAATACGTTCTTTTGATTTCATTAAGGTGAAATATAATAGGAATATGCTATGCTTACATGTTCATGTAATAACATACATTTTGGTGAACTTAGTCAGTTAATGAAAGTGGGATAAAACTGCAGATATGTGCACACGGTAATCTAAGTGGTCATACTAAGAACCTTTTTACTACTGTTTGAGTTCTACAGTGCAGATACATTGTACTACCATATCTGTTTAGCAGAACAAGTTGGCCAGTGTTTGATAAAGCAGTTCAGAGAGAACGCACCGAGCAGATCTGGTAACCTGCTGTACTTTTCTGTTTTGCAGTTTTTGCAAAATAAATATGTTGCACTGGAGATGAGTGGGCCCATCATTTTCAAAAGTGTAACATATGGATGGATGGATGATTTAGTTGTCCAATCTTTTAAACATGACAAATGTACAGTCACAATGGCTTTTCTTTAGCACATCTACAAGCACATGAAAAAGGCTATGTGTAAGGCTAAGTTCACACAGCACGCAAATGCGGCACAAATCTAACTTTTTTGCCCATCTGCGACCCGTCTCTGAGTTTTTCATGGCAGTCAGCCAAATTCCTATTTTTTTCACCTCCAAAAAAATCAGAATTGTGTCACTTTCATATGTGGTACTAGATCGGACACTTATTGGATGGTTTTGAAAGTGTTGGGGTCACACCCGGCATTTTGGTCAAATAAACGACTACTCCGCAGCTCAGCATGCGTTGCAGCAACGGACATCACAGCTCAACAGGCGTTGCAGCTCTGACGCCACCAGAGTCTATAAAGACCTGAGGAAACAAACTTTTAATATGCCATTTTCAGCTGTAGCCCACAAGACTACGTTCGGACGTACAGTACTGTGCAAATGATTTAGGCAGGTGTGAAAAAATGCTGTAAACAAGAATGCTTTCAGAATTGGAATTGTTAATCATTTATTTTCACCAATCAAAAAAATGCAGTGAATGAAAAAAAGAGAAATTTAAATCAAATCAATATTTGTTGTGACCATTCTTTGCCTTCCAAACAGCATCTTTTTTTCTAGGCACAGTTGCACACAGTTTTTGAGGGAACTTGGGTAGTGGGTCATTTCAAACATTTTGGAGAACTAACCACATATCTTCTGTGGATGTAGGCTTTCTCACATCCTGCTGCCTCTTCATGTAATCCCAGACACACTCGATGATGTTGAGATCAGGGCTCTGTGGGGCCATACCATCACTTCCAGAAAGTCTTGTTCTTCTTTAAGCTGAAGATAGTTCTTAATGACTTTGGCTGTATGTTTGGGTTCGCTCACTTAATATTTTGTAAATTGATAAAAATAAACAATCATCATTTATATTCCTGAAAGCATTCTTTGTTTGCAGCATTTTTTCACACCTACCTAAAACGTTTGCACAGTACTGTATCTCTGGAGAAAAAGAAGCTCACTGGCAGGTTTATTTTTCCTCTACACTGGCCATTCCCGGAAGAGCTTGAAAGCTGGAAATCTATTTGATACAAGAAGATCCATGTTTCAAGACTGTCAAATGCAACCCAGACGCAGGTAAAACCCACAGAGGATTTGTTTCCAAGAAGACGAGTTCCTTTCTTGTTTTTCAGTCAACTGCAACAGTTCCTCATATGTTTCCTGTTTTGAACAGAGGAGACGTTTACCGTTTTGAGGTTATCACGGACGCGTGACACTTTGGTTTCCGTCTTTTTTTTCTTCAGATCCACGACCCATCCTCAAGCCGGCAACGAAAAGTGATCGACATCAAAGTAATTTATTTCTTTTTATATTAAATCAGATAGGTGTATTTAGAGGCCGGGGCAGGGTGAGGCATAGTTGAGGTGAATTAGATCACCACTAGTTAATCCAAGGTATCAATGTGTTGCATGTAATATTGATTGAAGTGTTTATGCTGCACTGTTTTGGTTTGGTTTTAGAATACTGTGGAAGCGCGACGAGCAATTACGCTCAAGTTTGGGTGTGTTCGTCCTGCTGATCGCCAATCAGCCAGAAGTTAAAACTGAACTTTGGAAGTTTTTCATTCGAAACAGACTGCAGTCTGGACCTCGTGGCCTGACTACTCTCTTGTTTGTTCCATAATTTTTCTTACCCTTGGTGTTTTTTCCACCGAGCTCTCGCCTCAGAGTTTTACAACCCTTTGTTCAAGATTTGGGGCTATCAGCTGTTATTGGCTAAGGGGCTGGCTGCTAGATGTTCTGGGACGTGGCCCTACCGTTCTAATGGCTGATAGTCACTGTCGAGACGCACCCACAGAGAAAGGCATCACCGTGTAGTAGTTTTGTTCATCTTTCCAACGTAATCCAAATTGTTGTGTTATTCTCATTTGTCCATAAACTGCTGGTTTGATCTCCATCTACACTCAGCGCACATCCTTATTTTTGATTATTAATGTACCACTTTTGTATGATAGTTCATGCTGAATTAGGTGGAAGTTGTAGAGGAACTATTGGTTTAACACTAGAACTCCCAGGGCCATCAATTTGACAGTTTTGAAAGTTTGACATGCCATAACTCTGGTTTATTAAAACTCTTACGTTCCTGGCATCCTGACTTTTTCTAAACCTGTCTTGTGTATTCCTATGTCTCTATTTTAAAAAAGTAACAAAGTAAATAAAAGATCTAAGTATTTATACCTCTAACTACCACAGCCGTTATTTTGACGGCCCTATTATTTACATTGATATTTTTTTCCCGCGGCTGAGTATACACGCGAGCTTTGCCTAGCAACCACCGCTCTACAACGCAGTCTGAGAAGGAGATTGTTGGCATCCTACAATTGGCTTCCAGAAGAATATTTTCTGCTCAAGAGGCATTGCAAATGCTTAAAAAAATACATGATTGTGATTCTGGGGTCAAGAGGGATTCTAATGGCTCTTGGTCAGCATTACGTTCCAGTGACAGCGGGTCAGAGAGTGAGCCTCCCCCGGCTAGAAAACCCGAGTTGTCCTGTTAGCAGGAGGTTGTCGTGCATTATTTCAAGGAAGTAAAAGCCTAGTCTATGTAACGATTTTATCATTTTAGGCTAGTTTATAGATTAGTAAACTAATAATCTATAAACTATAGCAACAGTGCCACAATCAGCGCAGGTTCAGAGACAGGGAGAGAGCCTGGTACCCAGTGCCCAGCTATAAACCCAGCGAACCAGCTCACAGGCAGGAGAGAAACTAAAAAACAAAGTACTAATAATGGAAAAAGAAATTAACAATAAGTTAGGTCATAGATATACTGTAGTAGCCCAGTAACAACAATCTATTCTGCGCTTTACTGCGTTTTCATCGCAAGACGAGCGCACACCTGGGAAGGAGGAGGAGATGGGAAAGGATGGCACTGTGTGGACAGTGGTAGTGGAGGAAGAAAGTAGAGAGAGCCGTCAGAGCCAGAATGCGTTGACAGAGCGCCAGATCCAAGATACCCAGACCGCGTTCCTCTGCTTGGTGGATGCCGAAATGCTCATCCACGTTCAGGGCTGCGCCGTGGCTGAGGGCCGCAGAGTTTTAGGAGATGATTCCTCCTCAGACATGAGTCTGGATGAGCTGAAGGCATTTTTAGCACTAGTTTATGTTTGCGGATTGAAAAGGGGGCGTAACATGGAGCTGTCCAGCTTTTGGTCAGATTAATAAAGCGTTTTTTTTAAATGTACCCACTACTCTGTATTATTTTTCAGTACTATTTATAAATAATAATAACAAGTAATAGGTTTTGATCAAATACTATTATTAATTCTTGTCAAAACCATAATTTTATAGCGTGCAAGAAAACCTTTAGTATTCTGACCAATGTAATGCGATGACGTCATCACCGCCTCGCATCTAGAATGCTCGCCATCAAATTGACAAGTTTGTGAGTTCTAGTAAAGTTAGAATTCTGGGAGTTCTAGTGTTAATACATTTTCACATAGATAAAGAGACAGTTTTTGTGTATATCATATTTTGTGTTAGAGTGATTATCTCTCACAAAAAGGTTAGTGTTCCCCATCATTGGGTGAAAAGGTTGATAACACAGTGACATTTGGCATGGTTTTGGTTAATAAGTATAAATTATTAATGATAAATGACTAATTGTAATTATTAGGTTCTGTGAGCCCAATAATAATAGCACCAGAGTGTATCTCTTATCTTTATTCATAAGAAATTATTTTTGGTTAGAATTTATTTCTTCTAAATAATAATTTTGAATTATAATTTTTGATAAATATTTATAATCAATAATCATAATCCTTACAAGTGTCCACAATCTGAACGGTCATGCTGCATTTAATTCATCCTTGCTCCAATTTCACATCCACATAGACTTTTCTTTAGAGATAACAGTCATTTTTCAACAAAATGCAATTTTCTTGTGCTCTCTTTTTTCTTATCTTTCTTCATCTTTTTATGATGCAGTCATAACATTGCCGGCTCCCATTGCTCAACAAATAAGAACACGTCACAGACATCCTTTTTTACTTACATAAACAGTGTGCTGTTGTTTGACGCCAATATTCTTCTTTTATGCATGCAGGTCGCCTAGAGGTCCCAAAGTGTTCAAACTAAAGTTGAATGGTGGTCGTAATTAAATAGTAGTGTGAACCACCACGCAAAAAAAAAAACTTATTTTAGCAAAAAATTGGAAATGAGCATCAAGGCCTGGAGGGCTGAGGACGCGACTTGGTTTAAGCTTCCAGACGAAGGTGACAGCCTGCTCTGTCCAAGTCCAAGACAGAGTGACCTCCTGCTCTGTCCAAGTCATATCTTAAGTCTTAAGAGTGTAAGTTAAGGTCAAGTTTGAATTTTTTGTTTCTGAAACTTAAGTGCAACTTAAGTCTACTTCGCAGAGTTCCCATCTCAGTATGAAAATAAAGATGCAATGAAACTAAATCTCCAGTCAGCTCTATACTTTCCACTTCTTTTATGTTTTCAGAAAATAATAAAACAAGTTAATTTCAGAAATCAAGAAAAAATAATGTGTTTACTGCTAACCAAAGTAAAACAAAATCACATTATGTATTCATTTTTCTTGAGTGGTGTGCCAAAGTGTACCAAAAACAGAATTTAAAATTACGTTAAAACCAAGATATATACCAAACCGTGATATTTGTGTATTGTTACACCTCCAGTGTATATGTCTAAAAAGGGCTTTTCCCAGAGTCCATTTGGCATTTTCTCTAGTCATTTGCAACTATGGTTCAGCTGCAAAAGTGTAATGCAATGTATCCCCACTATGTAACTTCATTTTAAATAAAATAAAAAAAAAACACATGCATTAATTAAAATTGTTTTACAAAATCAAATGATGCAAGTATTGGATTGAAGTCTTGAATAAAAGATGGCTTAACATTGTCATTCTTATAACTTTCGGCCTGTGTGCATTTAAGAATGATATAACACATGCAGGTGAGAAATAGCAAATCCAAGTTTCCAAGACAGGTGTATAAAGAAATAATTTACATATAGTAATACATCCTGAACTCGTACCCACTTCCTTTCATTTGGTGTCTTGCTCACTCTGCTCTCTAAGTTCAAGTATGAAAACAGGCGTCCTTTGCGTATTAGCACTGAATTTGACACTAGACTGTCTGTTTATAGTAGTATATGTTAATCGATGTATTGTAAGAGGAATGTAAAATTCCAGAACAGGGGAATACATAGATGCATATTTGTGGAGAAAAACTATTGGATGAAGTGTACCAAAAACAGAATTTAAAATTACGTTAAAACCAAGATATATACCAAACCGTGATATTTGTGTATTGTTACACCTCCAGTGTATATGTCTAAAAAGGGCTTTTCCCAGAGTCCATTTGGCATTTTCTCTAGTCATTTGCAACTATGGTTCAGCTGCAAAAGTGTAATGCAATGTATCCCCACTATGTAACTTCATTTTAAATAAAATAAAAAAAAAACACATGCATTAATTAAAATTGTTTTACAAAATCAAATGATGCAAGTATTGGATTGAAGTCTTGAATAAAAGATGGCTTAACATTGTCATTCTTATAACTTTCGGCCTGTGTGCATTTAAGAATGATATAACACATGCAGGTGAGAAATAGCAAATCCAAGTTTCCAAGACAGGTGTATAAAGAAATAATTTACATATAGTAATACATCCTGAACTCGTACCCACTTCCTTTCATTTGGTGTCTTGCTCACTCTGCTCTCTAAGTTCAAGTATGAAAACAGGCGTCCTTTGCGTATTAGCACTGAATTTGACACTAGACTGTCTGTTTATAGTAGTATATGTTAATCGATGTATTGTAAGAGGAATGTAAAATTCCAGAACAGGGGAATACATAGATGCATATTTGTGGAGAAAAACTATTGGATGAGAGTGATACAGTCAAGTTTTCATTGTAGGCTTTAAACTGAATCTGAGTAAGGATGCAAGTGAATGTATTAATCTTGTTTTACACTTTGGAACAGCAGAAAGCATTCTCATTTTGGCTTTTCATACTTTTCATACATCATTTTTGGTTGAGAAAATAAGCCACTATACAATGCATAATTTCCCACTCAGTGTTCTGCAATCAGGATGCTTATATTATTTAATATTTAATTAAATAACCATTCGGTCGGTCAAGTGTGGTGCTGGGAATACCAGCCCAATATGGCGGGAGTATTAGGACAATAGATAAGAGTAATTTAAGTACTGGGATCATCAAATAAGGAAACCAATAAATTTGATGCAATGATATCACAGTTCAATGTGGAATTATGTTTAAGAACCAAGATTTATCTTAAGGAACATGGAAGTGGAACTCGGACTCTTTTAACTAACTAGATAACTTGTGAAATCAACTATTTGTAGTAGGTTTTTTTTTAGAGATATCAAAGTTGAATACAAATACAATATTTTTTATTTGTAAAAAAATTAAACAAAACTGATAGGTATTATTTAGTCAACTCAGAGGTAAGGAACGACACAGAGTCAGTTATACTTGCGGCAAGGGTAGCTGTGCAACACAAACTACGAAGTATTAGCACTCCTCCCTCTTTATTTATACATGCTTGGTCACACACAGTTCAAACATCATTCAGGGTGGGTGTATGTGTGTGTGTGGGGTCAGAAAGGTTAGGGTTAATTTGTCTTGATTATAAACAAATAGAGGAAGTGGGAAGTGGGGACCTGGTGAATAGCCCCCAGATGCTGCTAGTAAAATAATAAAAGAATAAAAGAATAAAAGCATAACTCATTCTTGTGACCATCTCCCTTCCTGTAACATGTAAGGAGGGAAAAGCACTTAGATGAGTGATAAACAATACAAAAAGTCATAAAAACCATAACAGTTCCCCCCTGTTTTATCACGAATAAGTCATGAGTAAATACATGTAAAATGAAACACTCTGTGTGAGCACAAACCCACAGGACGGAAAACAGATTATTTTGTGGGAAACACTTACACGGTTCCTCCGCCCCTAGGCAACCACCAATCATGGCAGAGTGAAACAATAAAACAAAGAAACAAACTGTAATAATAAAAAATAAAATAATTAAAACAAGCCTTGTTCATATCATCATTGCACTTTTTCTCATTTCACTTAAACAGCAACTTCTTTCGATTTTCTGCTATAAGGTCATTTTATGAAGTACAATTATGAATACACTCAGGCATTGAAGATATATTCATTTACAACATGTCATCATAATCATCTGCTTTTTGGGTCCAGTGTCCATCTTGTCCATCTCTTCTCGTGTGATGTTGCATCCTGTGGATCCTGTCTTAAACAGAGAAAAAGCCCTGCTACCAGGATTAAGCTCAGGCTTATCAGTCCTGTCCACACGTTACAAAAAACCATGCTAAATTGGGCACAGGTCAGTTGTTTTCTTCGCCGGTTTGAGATGTTGGACCATATGGGTTTCCAACCCCTTTGTACCCGGTCTTTCCCCTGTTACCCCATCGGTTGGTTTGGCTCCTGTAACGGCAATATTAGCTTACAGTGGCTCTTGTGGATCCAGGATGGTCTCTTTGCGATTTTTAGAGCTGTTGGTGTGGTCAGGAGAACACGATATGGCCCTTTCCAGCAGAGGTTGCTCCAGTCCTTTCTGTGGAATGTCTTAATCAGGACCAAGTCTCCAGGCCTCAGGTTCTATGAAATTGGAGCAGAATTTACTGGCAGACTACTGGACAACTGTACTTCTTTTTTTTGTAACATCTTATTCATCCATTCAGCTAATGATGTTTCCTGCTGTGCTTTTCCTATGTCATCCATATCTGATGGCAATGGAAAAGGTCTGCCATGTACTATTTCAAATGGAGTGAGACCAGTTTGATTTGGAGTTATTCTCATCCATAATTTAACCAGAGATAGACATTCAGGCCATGGCCTCCCTGTTTCTTCCATTGTTTTCCTTAATCTATTTTTTATTGTTCCATTTGTTCGTTCAACCAGCCCAGCAGATTGTGGGTGGTAAGAACAATGGTTTTTTAACTGAAACCCTAATGCTTTAGAGCACAGTTCTATTACATTATTTACAAAATGAGTCCCATTATCTGATCTTATGATTTGTGGGATACCATATGTAGGGAAGAAATGTGTCACTAAACTCTTCGCCACTGTGAGCGGATCACAGTGTTTGGCAGGGTACATCTCAACCCACTTTGAAAATGCATCTATGACCACTAAACAATATTTCTTTCCCCCTGACCATGATAACTCTATGAAATCCATGTGTATCGTGTGAAAAGGATGTATAGCTGCTGGGAACTGGCCTCTTTTGGGTCTCATGTTCCCCTGTGGATTATGTTTGCAGCAGATAATACATGATCTACAAAAGTTTTTTGCATAGTCAGAAAAGTTTATTGTATGGAAATGTAGATTTACTAAGTGTATCATTCCCCCTCTCAACACATGGGAAACCCCGTGTGTCGCATGGGCCGCCGTCTTGTATAAATTATTTGGTAATATTGGCTTATTTCCCAAATGATAAATGTCATCTTTCTTTATGGCCCCTCTATTCAGCCAAGATTTAACTTCTGCAGCTGGTGCAGATTGTTGTGAATCTTTCAGAACATCTGTATCTATAAATAGGAGATCTGACATTTTCAAGGTGAGGGGAAGCCTCGAAGCTATTTTAGCAGAAATATCAGCAAAGGTGTTCCCCTTCGTTTCCATGGTTTCATCAGATTCATGCGCTTTACATTTACAAAGTGCTATCCTTGCAGCTAGCTGGATAGCTAACAGCAGTCGTTTTAACAGATTAAAATGTGTCAATTATGTTCCAGCTGATGTTTTGAACCCTCTATTTTCCCATATTTTAGCAAAATGGAGAACAGAACTGAATACATATTGGCTGTCTGTATAAATGGTTAGGATTTTTCCTTCATATATTTCACACGCTCTGATAACAGCATACAGCTCTGCAGTCTGTGCTGAGTATGTATGGGGCAGGGCCTGTAATTCTATAATTTTAGTTTCAGTGGTTACTGCATAACCAACTCTGTTTTTTCCATATTCATCTTTTGATGCTGATTCAATTCAATTCAGTTTTATTTATATAGCGCCAATTCACAACACATGTTGTCTCAAGGCACTTCACAACAGTCAGGTACATACATTCCAATTGATCCTAACAATTGAACAGTGCAGTCGGAGTTAGCTTTTTATTCAAATTGGATAAAACGTTTTTCTATCTAAGGAAACCCAGCAGATTGCATCCAGTCAATGACTTGCAGCATTCCCTCCTCCCGGATGAGCATGTAGAGACAGTGGACAGTCACTGGCGTTGACTTTGCAGCAATCCCTCATACTGAGCATGCATGTAGCGACAGCGGAGAGGAAAAACTCCCTTTTAACAGGAAGAAACCTCCAGCAAAACCAGGCTCAGTGTGAGCGGCCATCTGCCACGACCGACTGGGGGTTTGAGAGAACAGAGCAGAGACACAAAAAGAACACAGAAGCACTGATCCAGAAGTACTTTCTATGGGAAGGAAAAGTAAATGTTAATGGATGTAGCTCCTTTAGTCGTTTCACCTAGAAAGAAAGAACAGATAAACTCTGAGCCAGTTTTAAAGGTTAGAGTCTGAAAGAGAGCACATATAATTAGTTACAGTAAAAGCTCAGTCAATTTCCATGTCTAGGAGAGAGAAAGGGTTAAACACTAAAAGACAGGGCTATGTGGATCATCGGTAGAGGGTGAGCATTAAGTTGTTGCCAGCAGAAGCTCGGACAATTCCCCTCTCCAGAAAGTGGTCACAGGCAGACACAGAGCCAGGCCAGGTGTAGCTTCTAGGAAGAGAAAAGAGAGAACAAGGTTAAAAGCTGAAATAACAGCAAACAATGCAAAATTGGAGAGTAGTGTGAGAATGTAGCGAAGAGGGTGAAAGTGGTCGTTATGTCCTCCAGCAGCCTAAGCCTATAGCAGCATAACTACACAGATAGTTTCAGTTCAGATTATTTAGTTAAACGGCGCTTATTTACAACAATGTCGTCTCAAGGCACCTCACAAAGGGTCCCACTGATGGTCATTGTTATACTAAAAACCACAATGATTGGGATACTTCCCTCTGTCAGACTGATTATAACCATTGGAAAAGAGACGGGGTCATACAGGTAGCAGAAATGGAGGGTGTGTTTGCACCTCAACCATAACTGAGCCGGTTTAGGCTAAACCTGACTTCTCCTTACTCCAACCAACAGGGAGGGAAGAAGACGGAGGTAAAAAATGAGGAAGATAGCTCAGGATAAACTAAGCCACTCTAACTATAAGCTTTGTCAAAAAGGAAAGTTTTAAGCCTAGCCTTAAAAGTAGACAGGGTGTCTGCCTCACGGACTAAAGCTGAGAGCTGGTTCCACAGGAGAGGAGCCTGATAACTAAAGGATCTGCCTCCCATTCTACTTCTAGAGACTCTAGGAACCACCAGTAAACCGGCAGTCTGAGAACGAAGTGCTCTGTTAGGTACATATGGAACAATCAGATCTCTGATGTATGATGGAGCTATATCATTAAGGGCTTTATATGTGAGGAGGAGAATTTTAAATTCTATTCTGGACTTAACAGGGAGCCAATGAAGGGAAGCTAAAATAGGAGAAATATGATATCTCTTTTTAATTTTCATCAGAACTCTTGCTGCAGCATTTTCAATCAGCTGAAGGCTTTTAACTGCATTTTGTGGACATCCTGATAGTAACAAATTACAATAGGCCCGCCTTGAAGTAACAAATGCATGGACTAGTTTTTCAGCGTCACTCCTAGATAGGATATTTCTAATTTTGGCAATGTTCCGGAGATGAAAGAAGAAAATCCTAGTAACCTGTTTAATATGGGCTTCAAATGACATGTCCTGGTCAAAAATAACACCAAGGTTTTTTACTTTATTATCAGAGGTCAATTTAATGCCATCCAGGTTAAGTGATTGACTAAGCAGTTTCTTTTTTAAAGACTCCGGTCCAAAGACAACAACTTCTGTTTTGTCTGAATTTAGAAGCAAAAGATTTAACGTCATCCAAGTTTTTATATCTTCAAGACATGCTTGTAGTCTATCTAACTGGTTGGGCTCATCAGGATTTATGGATAAGTAAAGCTGAGTATCGTCAGCGTAACAGTGAAAGTTTATCCCATGCTGCCTAATAATTTGACCTATTGGAAGCATATATATAGTAAAGAGAATTGGCCTAAGTACTGAGCCCTGTGGTACTCCACAATTAACCCTGGAGTTTAAAGATGATTTATCATTTACATGAACAAACTGGAATCTGTCAGACAGATAAGATTTAAACCAGCCTAGCAATGTTCCCCTGATCCCTACAGCATATTCCAGCCTTTCTAAGAGAATTTTGTGATCAACTGTATCAAATGCAGCACTGAGATCTAACAGAACCAGAACACACACAAGTCGATTATCTGAGGCCATAAGAATATCATTAGTGACTTTCAGCAGAGCTGTTTCAGTGCTATGATGAGCTCTGAAACCTGACTGAAACTCTTCAAACAGGTCATTGCTGTATAAATGCTCACACATTTGATTAGCAACAATTTTCTCAAGAATTTTAGATAAGAATGGAAGATTAGATATAGGTCTGTAATTTTTCAAGTCATCTCGATCAAGCGAAGGTTTCTTAAGTAAAGGTTTAATTACAGCTAACTTAAAAGCCTGTGGTACATATCCATTTACTAAAGATATATTAATCATATCTAAAATGGGGCTGGTAATCAGAGGGAACACTTCATTAAATAATTTGGTTGGGATTGGGTCTAACATACAAGTTGAAGGTTTAGATGAAGCTAATATTTCTGATAACTCAGGAAGCTTCACAGGATCAAAACAGTCCAAACACAAATCAGGTTCTGCAGTTATTTCCAATGTTGTCTCATTTGCTGAGGATGAAGTAATCATCTTCGGGAGTATGTCAAAGATTTTCTTTTTAATAGAATCAATTTTATTTAAGAAGAATCCCATAAACTCATGGCTGCTAAGAGCTAAGGGAATGGATGGCTCAACAGAGCTATGACTCTGTGTAAGTTTAGCAACTGTACTAAAGAGAAACCTAGGATTATTCTCATTCTATTAATGATGTGCAATAAGCTGTTCTAGCTTGGCGAAGTGTCTTTTTATACAACAGTAGACTATTTTTCCAGACTAAATAGGGCCATTTTCTCTCCAATTTTCTAACATTGTGCTTTAAAGTACGCAGATCTAAATTAAACCAAGGTGCCTGCCTCCTGTGAATAATTACCTTCTTTTACAAGGGGGCTGCATTGTCTAATGCACCACGCAATGATGAAGTAACACTATGAATAAGAGAATCAATTTGTGAATGGGCAGAAAAAAAATGATTGCCCTCCACTGTGCTTTTCTGTGATAATGAGGAAATTAAAAGTGGAACAGATTCTTTAAAGGTTGTTACAGCATCGCCTGATAATGATCTACTATAATGAAATTGTCTTTCAGGTGTGGAGTACTTGGTTAAATTAAACTCAAGTTATTAAGAAATGGTCAGACAGGACAGGGATATGAGAGAATATTGTTATGTCTTTACACTCAATGCCATATGTCAGCACAAGGTCCAGAGAATGAAGACAAAGGTGGGTAGGTTTGTTAATGTTTTGATCGAAGCAAATTGAGTCTAAGATAGCATTAAACGCTATATTTAGGCTATCACTTTCAGCGTCTACATGAATGTTAAAATCCCCCACTATAATAACTTTATCTGTATTTAACATTAAATCAGATAAAAGGTCTGAAAACTAATCTAAAAATTGAGAGTAAGGGCCTGGTGGATGGTACAAAACAACAAACAGAAGAGGTTTTAGTGCTTTGCAATTTGGATGAGGAAAACTAAGGATTAAATATTCAAAAGAGTTGTAGCTATTGATTGGTCTGGGGCTAATCAATAAATCAGACTGAAAGATGGTTGCTACTCCTCCTCCTCGCCCAGTAATTCGAGGAATGTGAAAATTTAAATAATTAGTAGGAGTTGACTCATTTATAGTAACATGATCCTCTTGCTGCAGCCAGAATTCTGTGAGGTGTTGGACCACTTGTTTGCTGAGTATTGGATTATCTGCCCGTTGTTGGACGTCACTGTGCCCCTCCAATGGCATCGGCCATTTTGTACCCAGGACAGCCCGCTCCTACATATCCCATCAAGCATTGCGACTGATATGACTGGGCGTCCCCAGTCTGACGTCACAGGATGCTATATAGGAGGCGCTCATGTTTGAAAAGCTGCCTTCTGCTGGAAACCAGATCCAGGATCGAAGAGCGTCACTTTAAGAGAAGAACTCTGTGAAGAGTTTCATTCATTCTCTCTCGTTGGACAACGAACTATTCATAACTGAAGTTTTTGGACTAAGAAGGCCAGAGATTTCACTTTTGCCGATCGAAGACGTGAGTTAACACGTAACTGGAGACACGGAGTTTCGGAGAGACGAACCGCTACCGTGTTTCATTTTCAAGTCGACTTTGATGGTCAGATCATATTTTTCCTTTTTGTCAAGAAGACCGAAGGACAAAGACTGACCGTTCCCCTGAAGTTAATTGTGGACGCACAATTAACTCAACCCCACGTTTCCTCGCTCGAATTCCCTCGCTCAGGAAGAAGACGACACAAGTAAAACCCATTTCTTTTTTTTTTCTTTTTTTATTCAAGTCCTGGGCAGGGTCAGAGGTTGTAGAAGCGATCAGAATCGCTGGTTAGGATCTCATGTGTTCTGAATAATATGTGCATGTAACCTTGCTTGTTGAAACTTTGATGTGTTATGTAATATCGGGATCCGCCGTGTTCCCCAGAGCTGTCTGTGTTTACTATCTGAACGCAGGTGCGTTGCAAAACTGGACTGTTAAAACGACCTCATGGTAAAATTCTCCATTTTACCTTTGTCTTCAATCTCACTGTGCTAGCTTGCCGCCAAAAGTTATCAATCCTTTGTTTCAGGAGTAAAGGGGGGAAGTTTTATGATCAGAAGATCATAAAAGACACTCTAAGCTGCGCTCCAACCCCCCACCAGTCATCACCACACCCCCCTTTTCATATCCTCTCCTTTCCTCTGTTGTGCCATAAGCTGCTGACTCAATACATACCCACTACCGTTTGTTGATTTTGCTTATTTAGATGTGTTTACCCCTGTGTATGTAGAATTTTGCATGTTGAGTAGGTGAAAATTAATAAATATTCACATAGATAAAGAGAGAGCGTTTGGTGTTTCATTGTGTGCAAAAAGTGATGTGTCAGTCGAAATAAGGTTCAAGTTCCACACGTTTCGGTAGAAACGGTCGATTAAACAGTGACATCTCCGGCAATAGTTATTAACTATTACGGAGTATTTAACGGTTGTAATTGTCAGAGGCGTTGAGCCACAATTACAACACCAGAAACATCTCTGGTCTCGATTCGTAAATGAGGATTTATGGTTAAGAAATTGATTTTGTCAGATTATGATTTGTAATTATAATTATTGATCAAGATTATTCAATCAATAATCATACTCCCAACTGAGGCAAAGTAAATCAATCTGATTGTCACAAATCAGGTCACTAACTAGCAATGTATTTGAAGAGAGAGATCTTATGTTCAGTAAGCCACATTTAATTGTTTTATTTTTATTTTCGGTCTGAGTTGTGTTTATTTTTATTAGATTTTCCTGATTTCCTCCTTTTAGATTATTTTTTAATCTATTAAATTGTGGCCGTGGGCGAGACACTGTCTTAATAGGGTAATGGGTGGGTAGCAGTACAGAAGCTGCAGAGAGGAGTGTTAAACTACGACCCTGCTTCCTGGTCTGAACCCTGGGTTGTCAGAGTTTTAGAGAACTAATAAATTCGGCCAGATTCCTAGAAAGAAGAGCAGCTCCATCCAAAGTGGGATGGATGCCATCTCTCCAGATCAGACCGGGTTTTCCCCAAAATGTTCGCCAGTTATCAATGTAACCCACATTGTTTTCTGGACACCACCTAGACAGCCAGCGGTTGAATGACAGCATGCGGCTAAACATGTCGTCACTGGTGAGATCAGGGAAGGGACCAGAGAAAATTACGGAGTCCGACATTGTTTTGGCAAACTTACACACCGAAGCAACACTAACTTTAGTGAGCTCCGATTGACGTAACCGGGTGTCATTACGGCCAGCGTGAATAACAATCTTGCTGTATTTACGCTTATCCTCAGCCAGCAGTTTCAGGTAGGATTTGATGTCACCCGTTCTGGCCCCTGGCAGACATTTGACTATGGTCGCTGGTGTCTCTAGTGCCACGTTTCTGACTATGGAGCTGCCAATTACCAGAGTTGGCTTCTCAGCGGGTGTGTCACTGAGCGGGGAAAATCTGTTAGAAACGCAGACGGGTTGGTGGTGACCTGTGGGCTGGGATCTAGGACTATGCTTTCTACGTACTGTCACCTAGCCGGCCTGAAGCCCCGGCTGCACGGGCTCTGCTGGAGGACTGCTACGGGGAACTACCCTCGGTGGCTCCGCGCTGGCTAAGGGGCCTCGGCTATCTGCTGGTTTTTCAACAGCACGGAGCCGGGCCTCCAATTCCGACATCCTCGCCTCCAAAGCTACAAAAATGCTACATTTATCATTATCACTAAGACTCAGAGAGAGAAACAGTAGAACGGGTAGCCATGGTGGAACTTACCACTACTAGAAAAACCGTGTAAACACGGAGAGTCCCCAAACGTTAAAAGTAGCAACAGAAAGTAAGTGTTTTAACGTGCTTATGTATTAGAACAAGTAAGAGATATCACAGTAGAGATAAATCAGATCAAACGAGAGAGCTTCACACATCTACAAAGATTATTTGTGAGTTTTCCAGAGGTGTCTGAGAGATATCTTGCCTAGGTTTTGTATCTTCCTCAACCTTTGTTTTGCAAGAATGTGGTTTCCCATCTTCTGCTGTTGGAATTAATGTGCTAGGGTTCAGTGGACCACATCTTTGCAGAGTTATATTTGGTTGTGAGAGTAGCAATGAGGTCAACATAATATGCCTTGCATGAGTCAAGAAAGGAAGTGAAGTTTGTAGCAATACAAGTGACACTTAATGAGGAACTTTCAGTGTGAGCGGGTGGCACAGCACAATTTCAGCTGTCTGTTTCACAGCTTCTACTGCTGCGATGCAGCTCTGCAAACAATTTGGAAATCCAGATGCCACCGAATCCAATTTTTTAGAATAAAATGCTAAAGATCTGTTTTTGGAGACAAATGTTTGGGTTAATACAGCTTTCATATAACCCTTACATGCATCTACACAAAGTGTGAAAGGCTGGCTATAATCCGGCAGAGCTAAGGTGACTGTTGTTTGATGCGGATTTCTTAGCTCAGTGAATGCTACTTCTCCTTCCTTAGTCCATATGATTTTGTCTTTTAAAGTCATGTCTTTGCCATAGATCATAGATTGCAAGGGTTGTACAATGGCTGCATAGTCTGGTAGCCATTCTCTGCAAAAATCACACAGTCCCAGAAAGGACATCATTTGTTGTTTAGTTCGTGGTTTTGGGGCTTCCTGTATAGCTGTTTTTCTACTACTTAGGAGGGAACGATCATGTTGTAATAACATATGTCCCAAATAAATCACTTTCTCCTTGCAAAACTGCAGTTTATCCCTAGAGGCTTTGTGCCCCATCTGGTAGAGATGTTTCAGAACTGTTATGGTAGCTTCCTCACAGTGTTGTTGAGTGTCTGAAGCTATGAGAATATCATCTACATACAACAGGACTTGACTATGTTCAGGCACCTCACAGGTGCTCATAGAGTATCTTAAGGCTTGTGTATATACATGTGGACTTTCACTAAAGCCTTGTGGTAGTCTGGTGTAAGTGTATTTTTTCCCTTTAAACTGAAAGCCAAATAAATGTTGTGACTCTTCATGCAGTGGTACTGTAAAGAAAGCATTGCTAAGATCTACCACTGAGAAATATTTTTTATCTGGAGTTAATGTATGCAGTAATGTATGTGGATTCGGGATGTCCGGAATCGCATGTCACACTATTTTATTTATCAGTCTAAGATCCTGAACCATCCTCCACTTTCCTGTGCTGGCTTTCTGCACTGGAAAGATAGGTGTGTTGCATGAAGCATCAGGTGCTTCCCTTAATATTCCTGACTTCAACATATCTTGTATTACTGGCTTAATACCCTCTTCAGCTTCTGGCCTCAAGGGGTACTGGCGAACTACTGGCCGTTCTTCAGATATTAATTTAACCTTATATGGTGGAAACCCCTTTATAAGTCCTACATCAGTCGACGATTGGGACCACGGTTCAGGTGGGACAGCAGCTAAGGCAGGGTAGGGTGCCTGTTGCTCTCTTTGCTTTCAGCTAGGCCCTGTATCTGTCACTTTGCCTCATCCAAATGTGTCTTTGGATGAACTTTGACTGTCCACCCTAGAGTGAGTTTCCAGAGTCCTGTGTTAGGATCTACTTTCCAGTCAGAGCTTGTTAATGCCTCATATCTCCCTCTAAATTTATTTCAGATGGATGAAATTTCTGTTCGTGAGCCATTAAGGCTTCGCCTGGGTACATGCTAGGAATTGTTTTCTTATCTTTACTCCTAGTTCGCACTTCTGTACCCCCCCCCCCCCCCCCAGTAATTAGGAGACCAGGGCTCACTAGAAGAGCTCTGTTCTTCTGTTTTAAAAGCATTGCTTATTTTTTCTTGCTTACTTATAGGAGTTTTAGGAACTGCTACAGCTCCTTCTATCTCTCCTCCAATTTGTTGTGCTCCAGCCTCCTGTCCTGCTTCCTGCACGGCAGGGGGCCGAACACCTCACTGTCTGGATGCGACCACTGTTTCCTCATGTGGGCGCACCAAGACCACAGCTGTCAGCTTCTCCTTTCGCCTCTCTTCCTTATTTCGCCTCTGAATGTTTCTTAACTTACTTTGTTCCAGCCATTTGTTTGAGAATTTATACTAGACCTTTCTCTGTTCCTTTTTAGTTGGTTTCTTGGTATTCATTATTTCTAATTTTAAATCCCTTTGCAATTTTAAGATATTGTTAATATTTAGTTTACCCAAGAAACCATGTTTTTTATTCCATCTATGACAGATCATACCTGCTCCTTTTACATAATTCTCCATACATTTTACATCCCCTTCCAAGTTAATTAGTTTACTTTGTTTCTTCCCCATGATGTTTAATTTTAGTTTACAATACTATAAATGTCCCAAATAAAAATTCATTGGCATGAGATTCAAGGAGAGGACATTAACACGCCCTTCTACTGCGACTAATTCGCAGCGGTGTTAATTTTCTGGGATTAAACCCGACCTTTATCTCCAAGAATCACCAATACGTCTTTCTATTCTGGGCAAAAGAAAACACAAGACCAGCAGAATCCTACTAAGATTCTTCCAAAATTCTTAGTCTTCCAAACACACAAAACAACACTCACAGAGTTAGTATTTTAACATATTTATGTCCCTTCAGCAATATGTATGGTCGACCTAGCTTAGTTTATGAGCTCTCTTTATTATTGAACACTTAATTTCATTCCCTTCCGGCGGAATGTTACCAACCAAATTATCCAGTTTCACTTTACGGCGCCTAGTCGTTTTTGATCTCTTTACGGCGAGATCCTACCTAAATTTATCACTATTTCCTTGTGGCGAAATAAAACCTTTCCAATGCAGTGTCCTTATGGCGACACACTACCAAACGACTTTTAAGTACTTTTCTTCTTTCATTTATATAGCGCTTACTCTTATCTCATGTACTGTATTTTAAAACTGTCTCACCTCGGAGTTGACTTCTAGGTGACTCTGTCGGATCTCCAGAGTCACCCTGGCATCGAGCAAGACAATAATCCACCAGACAGATGCGAACGTCACACACCGGGACTTTCAGCCACCAGGCCTAGATGCGGCTGTGCGGCAGCGCTTAACTCGACGTCAGGCTGTTCCCGGAGATCCGCCAGTCACTGCAAAGAAAGATAAAATCAGTTTAGTTCTTATAATATCCGGCTCGAAGGACCAAATTAATGATAGGTATTATTTAATCAACTCAGAGGTCAGGAACGACACAGAGTCAGTTATACGTGCGGCAAGGGTAGCTGTGCAACACAAACTACGAAGTATTAGCACTCCTCCCTCTTTATTTATACATGCTTGGTCACACACAGTTCAAACATCATTCAGGGTGGGTGTGTGTGTGTGTGTGGGGTCAGAAAGGTTAGGGTTAATTTGTCTTGATTATAAACAAATAGAGGAAGTGGGAAGTGGGGACCTGGTGAATAGCCCCCAGATGCTGCTAGTAAAATAATAAAATAATAAAAGAATAAAAGCATAACTCATTCTTGTGACCATCTCCCTTCCTGTAACATGTAAGGAGGGAAAAGCACTTAGATGAGTGATAAACAATACAAAAAGTCATAAAAACCATAACAAAAACATTTGTTAGGGTTTTTAACATTTATGCACTACTTTCTATGAGTTTGTCACATAAAATCCCAATACAAATATAAAAGTTTGTGGCTGTAATATGACAAAATGTCTAAAAGTTCAGTCAGTCAGTCATTTTCTACCGCTTATTCCATAGTGGGTCGCGGGGGAGCTGGTGCCTATCTCCAGCAGTCTATGGGCGAGAGGCAGGGTACACCCTGGACAGATCGCCAGTCCATCGCCGGGCAACACACAAAAAACCATGCACACACTTATTCATACACCTAAGGTCAATTTAGAGTGACCAATTAACCTAACAGGCATTTCTTTGGACTGTGGGAGGAAGCCAGAGTACCTGGTGAGAACCCACGCATGCACAGGGAGAACATGCAAACTCCATGCAGAAAGACCCCAGGCCAGGAATTGAACCCAGGACCTTCTTGCTGCAAGGCAACAGTGCTACCAACTGCACCACTGTGCAGCCCTCTAAAAGTTCAATGGGTATGAATAGTTTTGAAAGGTACTGTACAGTACATTCACTGTGTGCAACCATCACTTAGAGACCAAGGAAATACATTGGTACTGTCTGGACAAAGAGAGATGAAAAACAACAAAGATATGAAAGCCCTTTGAACAAAGATGCCATCACAGAATAACAACCAACAAACATAAAGAAAAACTAAGATTTGGTTGTAGGTATGTTTAAATTTGACAGCATATCTAAGTAATATCTACAGCAATACAACATATCCAAGACTAGCCATTCATTATGGAAAAAAGCAGGGATATATAATGCAAGCTTAGCTGACACAACATTGTGTAAATGTCTTGGTGTTGAGTGAATTTTTCAAGCAAGCTTCTCTTCTTGTCTTGGGGTTTATTAAAAATTGGAAATCACATTTTAAGTATGTTTGTCTCCTCCTGTGGGAGCCCCTGTTTAATTTTGCATGCCCGCAGAGAGTGTCATCACACATTCACATCACAAAGCTTACAGGGTCAGGATGCCAGAGAAGAACTCCTTCAATGTGTTGGATTTTCAGAATTTAAAAACAGTTCCAAAGATATACTCAAGTTACTAGATTTTGTGTCCACTATCTTGCTCATGTGTATATCAGTTTTTCCTTATACTTGTACAGTCTCTTTCTTTCTTGACAAACATCTTTTATACCATAGGACTTGGTTGAGCTGACAAATTAACCTCAAGTAACACTATAATATCAGAGTGTAGTGCCTGTGGCCTGTGATAATAAAGTAACCAGACAAGACACAAAAGATTGAAAAAGTTTCCTCCATTGGTTAAAGGCCAACCAACAGCCAACATTTCCCATTTAAGGTGAAACACTGCTTTTTTTTGTGCAAATTTTTAAAATCTTTAATATAGAGATTTTTTTGAGGCACCTTGATTTGACTTATTTTTTGTTTACTCAGAAGTTGCCAAAAGTTTGCATAGAGTTGTAGAATATCAGGCAATCAGATAATGACAAATGTAATAAAACATGTTCTAAAACAATATCCTAAAATTCATTGTAGGGCTCCTGATTTCCCACACAACGCTTTTCATATCTGAAAATGCCTAATTTTGAAATATCTGTGTGAATGCTGCCCTATGATGGATCAGTGGTCTGTCCAGGGTGTACAACACTTCCCTCTATGAGAGCTGAAGATAGGCACCTGGGTACAGCATCGGCAGCTTGTGATAAAATGGTTTGGGAGGGGACTACTAGAGGTCAGGGATTACACAACGGTAAAATCTACTTGAGGGTGAATTCATCCATGGTCACTTGCCTGCTGCTGGATTTTTAAGTCTGGTCTGTCTGGTCCAGATTCATTTTTCTGCTTTTTTCCTCTAGCAAAAGCCTTGTGACTTTTTCATTTTGTAAATTAATGACAGAACTTTATTTTGCTCTTACTATTGTATCCTATCATGTCGATGTTGTAGTCTGACTATTCTCTTTGCATCTGTATGTTTGAGTGACATCTGCGCCGCATGTCTAAGCTGCGAGGGGTGGGACTTTGATTGACAATTATCATAAATGAATCAGACTGGATGAAGAATGACACAAAAAAACACTGATTCACCACATGCACAAAGCTGTGCCTTGAGGAGAATCTTTAAGTAACCAATTAGACACCAGCATGAGGTCATATGGAGGCCAAAAGGTTCAGAACATATACACCCTTTTGGCCAGCCTCGCTCACAAATGGATTGTATGCATTTAGGCCTACACACAAAAATAAACCCAAAATAGAATGGGAAAGCTGAAAAATGAAAGGTCAGACTTATTTTACAAGTGACCAAATGTGATAAATACTTTTTATTTCATAATTTATTTTTACTGGGTCTATACGTTTTCCTACAATTTTGATGGGGGCAGCACCCTAGCGTCGCTGGGGTTTATACAACGGCCTCATTTTTCTGTTCTTTGCTGACAGGAGTGGCACCCGGTGTGACCTTTTTCTTCCCCACTTCTAAATGCCTATATGCATTGAGTTGCTGGTAAGTGATTGGTTAATTCAGTATTTGTATTAATAAGCAATTGAGTAGGTGTAACTAATGAAGCTTCATGTGAGTGTACATACTCATGTAAGAATATTAACATAACTTTGGTAGTTATTTTAAATGGAACCTAAAATAAGTACTGTCAAGAATAATGCCTGTCCCCAATTCTACTAATGATGTTCATCAAAAGTATCTCTAGGTGCTGTCATGTAATGGAGGGTGCTTGATTGGGAACCTTTAGGTCTCATTTTTTCTTTTGCAAATGATAAGGGTTCTGTCTTCAGGCCATGACCTCTGCACTGGAGTGGTCAGCAGCTGCAGTGCACATATACAGGGGTTGGACAATGAAACTGAAACACCTGGATTTAGACCACAATAATTTATTAGTATGGTGTAGGGCCTCCTTTTGCGGCCAATACAGCGTCAATTCATCTTGGGAATGACATATACAAGTCCTGCACAGTGGTCAGAGGGATTTTAAGCCATTCTTCTGGCAGGATAGTGGCCAGGTCACTACGTGATACTGGTGGAGGAAAACGTTTCCTGACTCGCTCCTCCAAAGTGGCTCAATGATATTTAGATCTGGTGACTGTGCAGGCCATGGGAGATGTTCAATTTCACTTTCATGTTGATCAAACAAATCTTTCACCAGTCTTGCTGTGTGTATTGGTGCATTGTCCATGTGGAGGGGGTCTGGAAGGAGGGCAAAACCTGGATGACCTTACAGGTTTGACCTTGGAGACATGGAAAGTGGGGTGCACACGTAATGAAGAAGGTAGACTGAGACGCACAGCTAGTGGGTTAATGACCTTGGCAATAGGAAAAGGACCCACAAAACGGGGTGCCAACTTGCGATTCTCTACCTTGATGGGTAAATCCTTAGTGGATAACCAGACCTTCTGACCCACCAGGTATCTTGGAGCTTGGGATCTGTGATGGTTGGCATTACGGGCATAGACAGCTGAGGTCTTGCAGAGAGATGCTCTGGCCTTTCTCCAGACTCTGAGACAATGACGTGCTGTTAAATGGGCAGCAGGAACCTAGGTAACCCCTTCCTGAACAGAGAGAATAGGCGGTTGATAGCCATAAACAACATGAAATGGTGACAGACCTGTGGCACTTGATGGCAATCCATTGATGGCGTACTCCACCCATGGTAAATTCTGTGACCAGCGACTGGGAGCATCCATGCATAGGATGCGTAATTTGGTCTCAACTTCCTGATTCATCCTTTCTGTCTGGCCGTCCGTCTGAGGATGGAAACCTGAAGAAAGGCTGACGTCAATGCCAAGAAGGGTGCAAAACTCACCCCAGAAACAGGAAATGAACTGAGGTCCTCTATCTGAAACGACGTTACGGGGAATGCCATGAAGTCTAAACACCTCTCGGGTTATTACATCTGCGAGTACAGGAGCTGAGGGTAACTTGCGGAAAGGAATGAGGTGGGTCATCTTGGAAAATCTGTCAACCACAGTGAGGAGTACAGTGTTACCATGAGAAGGAGGTAGGCCGGTGACAAAATCCAGAGATGTGGGACCATGGTCGGTGTGGAATAGGAAGAGGCCTTAGTAGACCAGCTGGAGGGCGTCTTGAGGGCTTAACTCTGGAGCAGGTGGTACATGCTGACACAAACTCTCGCGTGTCCTTTCTGAGTGTGGGCCACCAGAAACCTGACTGGACCACTGCCAGGGTCCTAGTAATACCTGGGTGACAGAAAAGTTTAGAGCCATGACAGAACTGAAGGACTTTAGACACCATTTCCTCAGGAACATACAGAAGTCCCTTAGGACACTGAACAGGAGGTGGTTCTCTCTGATGATACTGGTAAGAGCTAGCCTGGTCTTGGGGGAAAGGATGTAGTCGTGATCAACAGAATCAGAAGGACAGACAGAAAACTGATGAAGTCTAGAAAGTGCATCAGGCTTGATGTTCTTGCTGCCAGGTCGATAGGCTAGGGTGAAGTTAAATCTACTAAAAAATAATGACCATCTAGCCTGGCGTGGGTTAAGTCTCTTGGCAGATTTGAGATATTCCAGGTTCTTATGGTCTGTCCACACAGTAAAAGGATGTGTGGATCCCTCAAGCCAGTGCCTCCATTCCTCTAACGTTAGTTTGATAGCCAATAGTTCTCTGTTCCCAACATCATAGTTTCTCTCGGAGGTCGAAAGCCGGCGAGCAAAAAAAAAGCACAAGGATGTAACCTAGCATCGTCTGAAAACTTTTGCGACAGGACAGCGCCAACCCCAGTCTCCGAGGCATCAACCTCCACAACAAAAGGGTTCGATGAATCTGGAAAACGCAGAATAGGAGCTGAGGTAAAGAGATGTTTTAGTTTGTCAAAGGCCTGTTTGGCTTCTGAGGACCATTTGAACTGAGTCTTTATAGAAGTGAGTTGATAAAAAGGGGCGGCCACAGAACTATAACCCTTGATAAAACGGCGGTAAAAATTGGCAAACCCAAGAAAACGTTGAAGTTCCTTCAAACTGGATGGGTCAGGCCACTCCAGGACTGCAGCCACCTTTGAGGGGTCCATGTGAATTCTGCCAGGAGCTATGACAAAGCCCAGAAAGGATACAGATGATTGATGGAATGAACATTTCTCGGCCTTAACAAATAGTTTATTTTGGAGAAGCCTGAGAAGAACCTCACGAACATGTTTGATATGGGTAGAAAGATCCTTTGAAAAAATTAAGATGTCATCAAGGTATACAAAAACAAATCTGTTTAGCATGTCCCTTAAAACATCATTAATCAATGCCTGGAAGACGGCTGGGGCATTGGTGAGCCCGAAAGGCATGACCAAGTATTCATAATGACCTGAAGGGGTGTTAAAAGCTGTCTTCCATTCGTCTCCTTCTCTTATGCGGACCAGTTGGTAGGCATTACGCAGATCCAGTTTGGTGAAGACAGTACTACCTTGAAGGAGCTCAAAAGCAGAAGTCATGAGAAGTAGAGGGTATCTGTTCTTAACTGTAATTTCGTTTAGACCTCGATAATCGATGCATGGTCTAAGTGAACCATCCTTCTTGCCAACAAAGAAGAATCCTGCAGGAGAAGAAGACTTTCTGATAAGTCCTGCCTTGAGGGCGTCAGAAATGTATTCCTCCATTGCCTCTCTCTCAGGACCTGTAATGGAATAGATTCTGCCTCGAGGAGGGGTAGTACCAGGGAGAAGGTCAATGGCACAGTCATACTCTCTATGGGGTGGTAGAGAAGTGGCCTTAGATTTGTTAAATACCTCACACAAATCATGATAAATCTTAGGGACCTTAGACAAGTCTGGATAAACAAGGTTGATCTCACGGGGAGATGTCATGATAGGGGCTTCCCTCAAACAATTAGTAGAGCATGATGGCCCCCAAGGCTGAACCTCACCAGTGAGCCAGTTGATGACTTGACTGTGTTTGATGAGCCAGGGCGTCCCAGAATCACAGGAATCTCTGGAGACCTGATTAGCAGAAACATGATCCTGTCGTGGTGGTTTCATGAAATGAATACAGAAACAGGCTTAGTGCAGCGAGTTACTTGATCAATGAGATGCCCATCAATAGCAAAAATCTCACGTGGTCTCTCTAGAAGTTCCAACTCCAGTGCAAGCTTATGAGCTAGGCTGACATCAATAAAGTTAGCATCAGCCCCAGAGTCAATGAAAACAGGTACCTCCTTATTTTCAGGAGAGTCGGGAAATCTGATGGTGCACCGATTATGGGGAGGGTTCTGAGACCTGAGGATAGGGCTCAGCAAAGACCTCCCGAACTTTACTGAGCCTGCCCTTTTAACGGACAGTTAAAGGCCCGATGATTCCTCTCTCCACAATAAAAACATAGTTGATTCCTGAATCTCCTATCCCTCTCTTCAGTGGAGAGTCTGGTCCTGCCCAGTTGCATGGGCTCCTCAGTGTTAACAGGAGGAGTGAAGACTTGGGGCATAGTGCTTGAACTGACCTGGACGGTTGAGACTCGTCTTTGATAGTTAGATGATGACCTCTGCCTCTTACGTTCACGAAGGCGTTGGTCAATCCGTGTGGCCAGCCTTTCTAAGGCCTCGAGGGTCTTGGGAGGGTCACGAGTAGCAATCCTTGATATCATCTGACAGACCCTGGTAAAAAACGTCAAATAGTGCTTCATTATTCCAAAAACAACTAGACTTCAAGGCATGGAAATTGATAATTTAGTCAGTAACAGGTCAAGAGCCCTGTCTGAGAGAGAACAGTCTCCTGGCAGCCTCTCTCTCAGGTCGAATAGGATCAAAAACCCTCTTCATCTCATCAGAAAACTCTATAAATGAATCACAGCAGTCAGCATCATTCTCCCACTCAGAAGTTCCCCAAAGCTTAGCTTTACCAGACAGTAGAGAGATTGTATAGGCCACCTTGGCCCGTTCCGAAGGAAAGACAGTGGGCTGGAGTTCAAATAGCAGGGAACACTGGGTCAAAAAAGGTCTGCATTGTTCGGAATCCCCATTAAAACGCTCAGGGGGGGGAAGCTTAGGCTCGTTGTTTGCGTTAGCCGTCGGAGTAACAGTAGAGGGGAGTGGTTGAGCAACTGAGGAACTAGCTTGGACCTGGGTGATTTTAAGAGAAGAAAGCCCCCGTAAAAGCTCCTGGACATTTCTTTCTAGGCCAGTAATAGCCCCCTCTACTTTAGAACACCAATCGGGATTCGGCTGTGGGTTCATACTGGCGAGATCGTACTGTAACGATGATGCAACTCAACCAGAACCCAAAACGCAGCCAGACAAGAGAATGGTTAACAAAAAGTTTTAATATAAAAAATAATAATAATAATTGGGTAGAAGAGGTTCCACTGAAGCGGTCAGACAGGAAGGACAGGAATGGAGGTTTATCAGGGAATTGAAATCCAGCCGGGGAGGAAGGGGAAGTGGACAACAGGAGGTCTTGGGGGTTCCAGGAACAAACAGGAGACAGAGAATATTTCCACCAACCAGATGCAGAAGCAGGAGACAATCCAAGGTAAAGCACTGGAGGGTTTCAGGCAGGGATAGTCCAGTAATCCAGAGACAAAGTCAGAGACAGGCAGGTTTCAGCAACGTGAGGTCAGGACTTTTCGAACAGCAGAAGGACAAGGCAGAAATCTGTGGTCAAAAAACAGGCAGCATCAGATAACCAGAAAAAACTCTTGAAACATGAATCAAGGCTTGAAAGCTGTGACAGAGGCAACAGACGATCTCGCACTGAGCTGGTGACGAGCAGCTGATTAAATAGGAGCAGCCCGGTGCAGGTGAAGGCAATGAGTAATCAGCACAGTCAAGGTGAGCTGAAGGGCTGGAATCATGACATTTTTGGATACAATTCGGGTTAGCACCCGAACATCCCTTTCAGACAGCTTCCTCTTGCGTCCACAGTTAATCCTGTTGAATGTGGTTTGTCCTTCTTGGTGGTATGCTGACATTATCCTGGATACCGTGGCTCTTGATACATCACAAAGACTTGCTGTCTTGGTCACAGATGCGCCAGCAAGACGTGCACCAACAATTTTTCCACTTTTGAACTCTGGTATGTCACCCATAATGTTGTGTGCATTTCAATATTTTGAGCAAAACTGTGCTCTTACCCTGCTAATTGAACCTTCACACTCTGCTCTTACTGGTGCAATGCGCAATCAATGAAGACTGGCTACCAGGCTGGTCCAATTTAGCCATGAAACCTCCCACACTAAAATGACAGGTGTTTCAGTTTCATTGCCCAACTCCTGTATGTATATTAACATATAGGCATAGTGTAAAGTAGCAGAGATAAGAGTCCTTTGTCTCAAGAAGAGACAATTTAACTGGGCAGTGCTCCAGTGTGTCACAATAAGGAGAAGCTAAACCACAAAGCAAGTCTTTTGATTTACCAGTATGTCTACATTACAACGTTCACCTATACCCATTAGCTATAATTCAGGCTGGAAAGAACATACTTCTGGACACAAGCGGCTAAGCTGAGGTTCTATCCAGACAGAGCTGCTCCTCCTCCACATCAAAAGGAGTTAGTGGAGAGGTTTGGCAATCAGATCAGGGTGCCTCCTGGGTGCTTCCCTTTGCAGATTCTGGTACTAAAACTTTTCATAGTGTTGTAAAGAACATTGTGCGAACATTCAAACATCAGCCAAATTCAGTTTAATTCATAAAAGCAAGGTACCCACTGCACTCTATGTAAAGAAATCTAAATACACATAGTTTTAGTGCTGAGAAAACAGTTGAGTATGCACAACTCACACACAATGGTCTTGCTTGAGGACAAAGCATAATCATTTAGAAACATGCAATAACACCAGTGAAAATGCTTACTTTAAAAGCCTTGCTCCGTCCATTAATATACTGATTCATAGTTCGCTTAATTCGTGGTCGATACTGCACACATACTATTTACATGCAGGCTTGCATTTGGTGCATGCATTCCAAGCCACTGACTGGAATATGCTGTGCGACCCTTATGGAGATGATATTGACAGCCTGACTGATTGTATCACGGATTACATTAATTTCTGTGTGGACAGTATCATTGTGACCCGGAAAATAAGGCGTTTTTCCAACAACCACCCTTGGGTGACCCCTGAGCTTAAAACCCATCTTAACCAAAAGAAGTGGGCTTTTAAATCAGGGGACAGGGATGAACAAAGGAGAATACAACATGAACTCAAATGGAAGATAAGGAAATCCAAAAAGTAATATGGAAAATAAATAGATGAACAATTGACGCAAAATAAGGCTTGTGATGCATGGGGAAGACTTAGGGCCATCACTGGCTTTGGACAAAATGTAAGTAGAACAGCAGATGGTGACCAGGACTGGGCTAATAAATTAAACTGCTACTTTGATAGGTTCAGTTCTCCCCCCACTGACAATACCACCCCCCCGACACATCCACTCTGCACATCCCCAACGGCTTCAACAATAAGTGCTCCCCCCCTACACCCTTCACTGTTGAAACCAGTCTATCACTTACATTACCCTCATCCACAACAAGATTCAATGACAACCGGACTGGACAGAATCAGCCCTAAATTGTTGAGGTCATGTGCTGACTAGCTCTGTAATGTCCTCAACCTGAGTCTCAGAAGTCCCTTGCTTATGGAAAACATCTTGCTTAGTTCCAGTTCCCAAATCAACACATGCAAAAGAACCAGCCCATTACAGACCAGTTGCCTTAACCTTGCACCGGATGAAAACCATGGAGAGGCGTATCCTCACTCACTTCAGAACTGTGGTGAGCCCCAAGTTCGACCCACTGCAGTTTTCCTACTCATCCAACGTAGGAGTAGAGGACGTGGTCACCTACCTGCTGCAGAGAGCGCTCACCCACCTAGAAACAGCAGGCAACACTGCAGGTAACGCTGCATAGAATTTATGCACATTCTACGTCAAAGAGCATAAAATCACTAGGATTAATGATCCTCACGTTACTGTTTGCTTAGAGATAGACAGGTTAACTTTGTTTTTTATCATTTTATTCTGTTTTTTTTTCATTATCTTCTTGTTGATATTCTACACCTCTTTTTAGCTGTGCATAGTTTACTTTGTGCATGTCTTGGGGCACAATCATGGTTTAAATTTTCCTCATGCAGACAACTACCAAGATTCATAAAAATAGTATTAAATAAATTATGTGCTCATTGACCTTGTGGAAAATTCTAATTAATGCTCTGACCTTCCCTTTACCTCTCTCACCTATGACCTCTGTGTTTTGTTACTTAGAGCAGATGGGCTCTAAATTCATTATCAGGAGTTTTATGGTTAACCCTCCCTGAAGTGTTATATCTCAAGGGATGGTAGATGGGTGCCCTCATAAATAACATTGTTACCTCTGACCTGGGGTGGGGTCTAGGGGCTATATTTCCAAACTCTTTTAAGTTGAGATAACACCCATCAATCTGGTATAAATACTGTTTGTAAATTTTGTTCGGGGCTCTGCTTCACTGACTTGCTCAGTGACAGGGTCTTCAGAAGCTGTGTGCCTTTGAATAAACTTATAAAGACAAAGTCCGGTCTTTCTCTTGTTAATGAGTCGTCTTCTCTCCCACTTTGATAAGAAAATCCACAACAATCCACACATCTCTAGAACAACTGTTAAGAGGAGACTGTGTGAATCAGGCCTTCATGGTAAAATAGCTTCTAGGAAACCACTGCTGAGGACAGGCAACAAGATGAAGAGACGTGTTTGGGCTAAGGAACACAAGGAATGAACATTAGACCAGTGGAAATCTGTGCTTTGGTCTGAAGAGTCCAAGTTTGAGATCTTTGGTTCCAACCACCTTGTCTTTGTGTGGCGCAGAAGAGGTGAACGGATGGACTCTACATGCCTGGTTCCCACCGTGAAGCATGGAGGAGGAGATGTGATGGTGTGCGGGTGCTTTGCTGGTGACACTGTTGGGGATGTGTTTGTATGACCTTCACCTATTTCAGGCTTCTGTAAAATCATCACCATTGTCCCTATCCCTAAAAAATGCAAAAGGAAGCTGCTAGTGACTTTAAAGCTTTGGTGCTAATCCCTATTTCAGCAGTTGATGATACTGTGATACTGGACATTATTTGCCACATAAAAGTACAAGGAGCTGAATTCATGTTTTTATATTTTAATATTGACACTAGAACTCCCAGGGCCGTCAATTTGACGGTTTTGAAAGTTTGACATGTCATATCTCTGGTTTATTAAAACTCTTATATTCCTGGCATCCTGACTTGTTCTAAACCTGTGTCTTGTGTATTCCTATGTCTCTATTTAAAAAAAAGAACAAAGTAAATAAAAGATCTAAGTATTTCTACCTCTAACTACCACAGCCGTTATTTTGACGGCCCTATTATTTACATTTATATTTTTTTCCCGCGGCTGAGTATACGCGCGAGCATTGCCTAGCAACCGCCACTCTAGAACGCAGTCTAAGAAGGAGATTGTTGGCATCCTACAAATGGCTTCCAGAAGGATATTTTCTGCTCAAGAGCCATTGGAAATGCTTCAAAAATTATATGATCGTGATTCTGGGGTCAAGAGGGATTCTGACAGCTCTTGGTCAGCATTCAGTTCCAATGACAGCAGGTCAGAGAGTGAACCTCCCCCGACTAAAAAACACGAGTCGTCCCATTAGCAGGAGGTTGTGGTGCATTATTTCAAGGTAGTAAAAGCCTAGCCTATGTAATGATTTTATCATTTTAGGCTATAGTTTATAGATTAGTAAACTAATAATATATAAACTACAGCAACAGTGCCACAATCAGCGCAGGTTCAGAGACAGGGAGACGAGCCTGGTGCCCAGTGCCCAGCTATAAACCCAGCAATCCAGCTCCTTGGCAGGAGACAAACTAAAAAACAAGGTACTAATAATGGAAAAAGAAATAAACAATAAGTTGGGTCATAGATATAGTAGCCCAGTAACAACAATCTATTCTGCGCTGTACAACGTTTTTATCGCAAGACGAGCACACACCTGGGAAGGAGGAGGAGATGGGAAAGGATGGCACTGTGTGGACAGTGGTAGGGGAGGAAGAAAGTAGAGGGAGGCGTCAGAGCCAGAATGCGTTGACAGAGCGCCAGATCCAAGATGCCCAAACCGTGTTTCTCTGCTTGGTGGATGCCGAAATGCTCATCCACGTTCAGGGCTGAAGGGTGGCGGAGGCCCACAGAGTTTTAGGAGATGATTCCTCCTCGGACATGAGTGTGGATGAGCTGAAGGCATTTTTAGCACTAGTTTATGCCTGCGAAGTGAAAGGGGGACGTAAAATGGAGCTGTCCAGCTTTTGGTCAGATTAGTAAAGCTTTTTTTTTAAATGTACCCCTACTCTGTATTATTTTTTCAGTACCATTTATAAATAATAATAAAACATAATAGGCTTTGATCCAATATTATTATTAATTCTTGTCAAAACCATAATTTTATAGCGTGCAAGAAAACCTTTAGCATTCCGACCAATGTAATGCGATGACATCATCACCACCTCGCTTCCAGAATGCTCGCCGTCAAATTGACTGGCTTGGGAGTTCTAGTAGTATTAGAATTCTGGGAGTCCTAGTGTTAAAAAAGTGTCAAAAGCATATACCATTTTCTGTCATTTACTTCACAATTCTGTACTACTAATGAATTGTTTTGCCATGCACCCTATGTGTTGTTGGGATAATCAGTCTGCTATACCAGATATAGCCTCAGAACAAAATTTCACTATTAATAATAAAATCACTCAGATGTGCTAAACACACAATAAATCCATACCACACGTCTATGAAAGAGAGATATATCTACGTTGAAAGGCACTGCAGTCAGTAAATCTCATGCAAGTGTAGCTGGAGATAGGGAGAAAACCTCCATATTGAGCCTATTTTTCAGCAAAAGCATAGACAGAAAATAAACAGAAATTAACAAAGCCATTTCAAATCCAATCAAACCACGTAATAATGTGCCACTCTACCACAGAGCGCTTTATTAATGCTTTGCAACCCATGTTATCACAAACAAGCACACATGCATATGGTGACATACAGGGATCCTTTGGAAAATGTGTACCTTCAAAGCATTTACTGTCCATTTTACAGGTCAGATTGGATTATTCAAAACCACTTTGGTCTGCTGGCAGAGGCAATCAACATAGCATGAAAAGCATACTTGACAAATGTTGGTTTTGCACTTTAAAAACACATACATTTGAAAAAACTAAAGCAATCTCTTAGACAGAAAGGTGTGTTATTAAATTAGATGGAGGAGCATGTGCATAGTGCCTAAAAGACAAGAGGCTTTCTTTTTTTCACCTAATCTCAACAAAGGGATGCTTATGCCTTTGTTCTACACTCCCTCTCGTCTCATTTCGGACAAGGAAGGAGGGATTTGGTAAAAGGAGGAGTTCTTGCCAAAAAATTTTTCCCGTTCTTTGTTTGTTTGGTTTTTCAGTGTAGCTAATCTCTACACTGCTGATTAGCGGGTCACACAGTACCCGGTCATCTTGTCCTCGAGGAAATAAAAAAGAGGGAAAAATTAAGACAAACAACTACTTCCATCTCCAATCATCTCAGATGTAGGTTTGTGCCCCACACAAACTGACACTTGTGTAGAAGTACAAATAATAGAAGAAAAGTCAATAAAAACTTTTCCAAACAACACCTTATTATTTTGATTAGGTTTGCACATTTAATTAGCCTCATAAAGGATCTGTCAATAAAAATGATAGTGAAAGTAGGACATTTCCCAAAACAGCAAAATCTGAAAACCAATTAATGCAACTCTTATCTGTAAGTCAGGTGACACTCATGTCTTATATAAAGGAATAAAAGGATAAAGCATAATGCACACAGAAATGGGACAAGAGGCAGATGCAAAAGAAAAAGTGAGTCGAAATTTTGAAGAATTAATGAGGGCTGGTAATAAACCTTATGGGCATGAGGGAAAGCAAACTGCCAGGTTAGGGAAAAATCCCATCATACTACTTATCAATACTTATATAAACTCTGTTAGAAAAGTAAAAAATTTAAATGGGCTGTCATTGTTCAACCTAGGCATCCTCACTGTGGCCTTGTAAATAAACATATTCTAACCAGTCAGCAAACTAAATGGCGTCCAGCTTCACTTTCTTCTCTTATAGGCATTCTGTAGTATGCATAAGACTGGTCCTCAGTGATGCAGCTTAATAATACATTTTACATATCCCTGTTTAATGTCTGAAAGATCAAACCTCTAAGTGGTCGCGCATGGCTCCTTTTGACTGGGGACTGGCTGTGAAGGACTAGGGTCGGGAGGAAATACTTTTTCTTGTGTCTCATCTTATTCCTAGTGTGAATGCTATCTCGAGGAATCAATGTGGGAAAACATCTTTTCTCAGTACATTACATTTCCTTCTTGATCTGTGAAGCACACGTTTCATGGGGAGGTGATGTCATTGTTAAAATAATAGCTTTTAAAGTTACTGACTTTTAAGCAAAGCTGCATAAAGGTGTTTAACAGCCCTGTCAGCGTTTTGCATTTCAATGAAAGGCATTTTATTTTTGAGGCAATTTGTCATTTGCCAGGAATCCAGCGAACATTAACTGGAAGAATATTGGAACAACATATTAGACAGGCTTTTTGTATGTGTGGATTCATAAAAATATTGATTGAAACCATTTTTGTATTTCTATATCAGCTGCTTCTTCAGTCTGTGTGTTAAACATAATAGGCAGGTGGAAATATATTTCCTTGTATGTTCCCTCACTTTCTTATTGGGTTTCTTTTGCCAGAGGCATTCACCTAGCAGTTAACTGCTAAGGGGTATCTTCCTGATGTACTCCTGAGTCTTTGTTGTTTTGTACTATATAGCAAGTCTAGTGGTCAACAGCCTTGGGCCTCATTTCTTCTCAGTGTCTCGGGGCTAGATTTGGGGTCAAACTTCTCATGTATTGCAAGGAACTCCTTGTTCCTGAGGTCAAATTTATTTCTAGGCATCCATAACACTCTTTGTCGTGCCTTTGTCATACCTGGTAGTTCACCCCTACGATTGTGACTGTCATACTCCTCCTTAATATATTTGAATTTCTAGTCTAAATTACATTTTAATAATTTCCTATATGTCTCTAGGAGGTGTAACATTATGGCAGTAGCCTCCTACATGAAATAGCTCTGCCATACAGCCACAAAGATGATCACCTTCTAAGCAGTGTCTGGTTGTTCATAAATCACCATTAAAGCCGGGTATGTACAGTACACAAGAGCCTTCAGAAATCAAGCTAGTGAACTATGATGTGGTGTGGAAGTCAGCAGGGTCGAAATCCACTTTATATGTACAACCCATGATGGTTTGATTGAATTAGGTTCTCCTTCTTCTAGCCCAACATTCTTACATGTATACAAACAGTCTTGCAGGACAAATATGGATTAAAACATTTGAGAATAATGTTTTTTAACACTTTCAATGAGAAAAAGCGAGAAAGATGCACATTCATCCTTTGAAGACTGAGCTGAATCACTAAGAGCAAAATACTTGTGTATATGATTACTTTTTAATTCAGTTTTATCATTTTATCAGTTTTTTACTAGGTTGTCATGCACTGATAAATCATTACCTTCCATAAGAGGACATACCTTGGTTAACCTTGAAAATTATAATTATAACTGAACTGCTTTCAGCAGGTTTCACCAGCTCCAAGCCCTAGCTGTAAGTGTTATTTGAGACAGGATATGTTCTCATATGATGAACATATTGCCATCTGCATTATTGTAATTATGAATATTAATATATTATTTAATATTAATATTTTAATATTTATTAAATAATATTTCGGTCTGTTAAGGGTTGTCCTGTGAATACCAGCCCAGTAAGGCGGTGGTATCATGAGAAAATAGAAAGGTGTGAGCTGAGCTCTGACATTATTGAACAGCCAAACTCTGCACACACATGGAATGAATTCACACAATTTCTTAAAATACAAGAATTTATTAACAAAAATACGTCAACTCAAAGTCAAACATATTCCAATCAACAAACTCTTTACTATGCTAAAACAATCCAAATAAACTACTAAGCAGAATTAAAGGATAACGAAGACTAATGGGTTATGTACAATATAAACAAGTTGATCAAAGATGGTTAAACACCCTGACCGGAAGAGTGATGCAACATTACCATGCACGGCATGTTATGGCCAATCTTCTGTTTAAAATCACCCTTTAAATAAAGTTTGTCTTAACTTTAAATAAAAACACAAACACAGAACACACAAACTGAGCACATGTGCTGAGCAGATAATCTGCTAGCACTAAGATAGCTAAGTTTCAACACAAACAAAACCAAACCTCATAAAACAAAATTTGTTTTAGATTATTTCATTCTAAATTACTTCTCTCTCTCTGCCCAAACCTAACCTCTCAGGTGAACCGTGCTGAGGAAAAGTTGTCCGGGTGATGAAGTTTGAAGAAAGTTTCTACAGTGAACAAAGGGTTAGCTGAAGCTAACCTCCGTAGCTGTGGTTGGAAGGGCGGCTCGCTCTGTTGGCCGGCCAAACTGCACGTTACTGTTGTAACCACGGTGATGCGGTCCCGTTGTCCTTCCTTCAGACCGGGAAAACTGCTCCACTCGGCGTTGTAGAGACAGGGTCTCTGCTGGGAACCCTCTATAACACAGTTTGATTCTGTAGACCTCAGAGAGAAAAGTCAACCCACGCTTGTACCTTAATTACCCCTGTTCAGTAATGAATACTGGATACACAAACAGCAAATCATTCCTACTTAACTTAGTGCATATGACCGCGTGATCATATGACACTCTTGGATCCAGGTTGAAGAGTTATGTCTGTTTGCCAGCAAAGACACACTGTGTCTCCCTGTCCGGATCCCCTGGGGAACCCGCGTAGAAGAGACAGGATGTCTGCAAAAACGGGGTTTTATTTGGACAGTGACGTCACGGGAAGTCTGCTTTTACCCCTTTTCCTGGCTGTGCTGGTAGTAGGTTAATGCCATTTATTTTGAAAGTTCCAGAAAAATTTGTACCGGACTTTCATGTTGTAACCATCGCTGTGGTCCCAACAGCATAAAGGAGACACCTGATGTGTATTCCACTCTGGAACCAGTGTACATAGCCAAAATAGGGGCAGATCTACAAGGTGGCAGGGGGTGGGGTGTGTGGGGGGGTTGGGGGGGGCAACTGCCTCCCTGCTGTAGAGTCTTGCCACCCCCCCTAGCTGTCCCCATACTTTTATGTTCTTAAAATACTTAGTAATTGCTAATCGTGTGTTTGTCCAAAAGTAACTTACAGCCTTCAAATTAAACATTAATTTACTAAAAATGTAGAGTTATAGCTATAATCTGAGGTCCCTTAAAAACTTAGTTTTGAAAAACTACGGCCCTGCATCAAATGCCGTCTGTGTTACAGGCGCATTAAAGAGGCAGTCAGCCTGCAGCCCAGCAGAGTGAAGGAACTGAGCTGTCCAAATTTGTGCAGTAAGTCAGTTTGTCCAGGTGATGTTTTAACACACAACAATAAAGGTAGCTTAGGTTTGCAATGAATGAAATGTCTGCTGAAGTGAGCGGCATTCATGGTGTAGCCTAATATGTTTGTCGTTTGACGACAGTGACTCACTTGCGTGTGATTTGTAAGAGCTTTAGCATATTTCCCTTGTTCGTTTAGCTTACAATAAACACAATTACAGTAAATGAAAAGTTTAGCTATGAAAAAAAATTTGAGCTTGCTTTTTTTGCTGCAGTTTCATTGATGGCTCTATATGATCAATATCACAGCAAAGAGGCACAATCAAACCACGTTACATCCTTTTGGTCACATTGGTTAAATAATAAATTGGCTACCATGAGAATAATATGTCTAAATATAACTGCTTGCGTGACCTGTGTCAATGGGATAATTTCTGGTTTTATATTGTTATAGACGTCTTGTGGTACTAAACGGGCTTTCAAAATTTGATGCTTGCACATTGCTGATCACAATGAGAAAGGAAATTTAAGAATGGAGACATTTCTAGTTTATTTGGCAAAAAAGGTGAGGGATGGAAAGGAAGAAGAGACAGTGATATTTGAGGAAGGAAGAATGATAGAGAGACCAGTAGGGTTACAGGTGAAGGAGGCCACTGAAAGAGCAACAGGTGAAGAAATGAATGAAGTTGAGAAAAATGATGTTAGCGTGAGCAGTGAATATGAGAAGATTTCAGAGTCAGAGACAGAGAAAGAAGACAGTACAGAATAAACTAATGAAGGAGGAGAAGGAAGGCAAAGTCAGGAAATCCAGCCTGTCCAGCTGGACCACCTGGTATGGATTTAGTCTTGGTATAAATTCCAGTGCAGAGATATTAGATGTTTAAATGAATAACATCTGCACAAGTCTACATATTTGTTATAAAGTTAGATAGTCCAGGCTTTATGGATGTAGTTATGTATGTTATAATAAAAGCAAATCCTCCAGCACAGAAACGCAGTGAAAACTATTAGATAATTTTAATAGTGACTATGTATTTTCTTAGTTTAATGAACCTCAATGAATAGGTCCAGCATCCACACTGCTTAGACATTTTGTGTCTCCTTTGCCCCCCGCATGTAAAGTTTTCTAGATCCGCCACTGAGCCAAAATATTGTTTCATCTGGGGTAGGGCCATTTCTAGCCCTTAGGCTGCACATCCCTATGTTTTGTACATTGAACAAAATCCATGTCCATGTCTCTGGCACATAGCCATAAGCTTTGGCTCCTCCTGGTATTCTCAGGTTGGAAAATTGTGAATTTTAAAATTGGAATGGCTTTTAATACATAACAGGGGAGTAGACGATGCAATATTTTAACCATTGAGTCTTAATAAGACAAAAGTAAGATTCCTTTTGTTCTTAAGATATTTTTTGTGCTTTGTGGAGTGCAATTTGAGGTACAGACCTTAAGGCTTGTTTAAAAATCAGTCTTGTAGACTTGTCAAGTTAACTGTTTCATCCTTTTTCTCCCAGTTGTACAACAATAAAGCATAGCTTCAAACACCCTGGGACTCCCACACTGTAAGAAATCTATTTAGATATGGAGTGAAAGATCAAAACAAGGCTATGTAAAACCACCAACACAAACAAAGAATTAAGAGTGAAGGCCTGCAGTCAGTTATACTTCAACGACTGTTAGAATGGCCCTTGGCAGCTGATTAAGGCAAGAGGCTTGAGGCAGAGAAAAGGTGCAGACCCACTGGGTGTTTATTCACCAACATTGAAGACATACAGGTACGAAACCCTGTTACACAAGTCACACATGGTCACAGCTACAGTCACATTCAGTTTGTTAACCGGCAGCCTTTTATAGCCCCTCCCATTAACAGACCTACCATGACAGGTGAAACAAACGTATACACTAACATACATACAAGATAGCTAAAAGATCACTTTATTTAACAAACATTATTACTAAACATCTCTAAAACAAGTCTGTACCTAGGCTTAAGTCTTTAAAACTAAAGACTAAAATGCACACAGTTTACTCCTCCCCTTCAATTTATAATGGTCTCTTGCGGAACCTTTAAAAGGTGCTCAGGCCCTCGGGGAATCTTTTAGCCCAAACACCCTACAGAGGAAGAGACAGAGGTACAGGTCCTTCTCAAAATATTAGCATATTGTGATAAAGTTCATTATTTTCCATAATTTCATGATGAAAATTTAACATTCATATATTTTAGATTCATTGCACACTAACTGAAATATTTCAGGTCTTTTATTGTCTTAATACGGATGATTTTGGCATACAGCTCATGAAAACCCAAAATTCTTATCTCACAAAATTAGCATATCATTAAAAGGGTCTCTAAACGAGCTATGAACCTAATCATCTGAATCAACGGGTTAACTCTAAACACCTGCAAAAGATTCCTGAGGCCTTTAAAACTCCCAGCCTGGTTCATCACTCAAAACCCCAATCATGGGTAAGACTGCCAACCTGACTGCTGTCCAGAAGGCCACTATTGACACCCTCAAGCAAGAGGTTAAGACACAGAAAGAAATTTCTGAACGAATAGGCTGTTCCCAGAGTGCTGTATCAAGGCACCTCAATGGGAAGTCTGTGGGAAGGAAAAAGTGTGGCAGAAAACGCTGCACAATGAGAAGAGGTGACCGGACCCTGAGGAAGATTGTGGAGAAGGGCCGATTCCAGACCTTGGGGGACCTGCGGAAGCAGTGGACTGAGTCTGGAGTAGAAACATCCAGAGCCACCGTGCACAGGCGTGTGCAGGAAATGGGCTACAGGTGCCGCATTCCCCAGGTCAAGCCACTTTTGAACCAGAAACAGCGGCAGAAGCGCCTGACCTGGGCTACAGAGAAGCAGCACTGGACTGTTGCTCAATGGTCCAAAGTACTTTTTTCGGATGAAAGCAAATTCTGCATGTCATTTGGAAATCAAGGTGCCAGAGTCTGGAGGAAGACTGGGGAGAAGGAAATGCCAAAATGCCAGAAGTCCAGTGTCAAGTACCCACAGTCAGTGATGGTCTGGGGTGCCGTGTCAGCTGCTGGTGTTGGTCCACTGTGTCTTATCAAGGGCAGGGTCAATGCAGCTAGCTATCAGGAGATTTTGGAGCACTTCATGCTTCCATCTGCTGAAAAGCTTTATGGAGATGAAGATTTCATGTTTCAGCACCACCTGGCACCTGCTCACAGTGCCAAAACCACTGGTAAATGGTTTACTGACCATGGTATCACTGTGCTCATTGGCCTGCCAACTCTCCTGACCTGATCCCCATAGAGAATCTGTGGGATATCGTGAAGAGAACGTTGAGAGACTCAAGACCCAACACTCTGGATGAGCTAAAGGCCGCTATCGAAGCATCCTGGGCCTCCATAAGACCTCAGCAGTGCCACAGGCTGATTGCCTCCATGCCACGCCGCATTGAAGCAGTCATTTCTGCAAAAGGATTCCCAACAAGTATTGAGTGCATAACTGTACATGATTATTTGAAGGTTGACGTTTTTTGTATTAAAAACACTTTTATTTTATTGGTCGGATGAAATATGCTAATTTTGTGAGATAGGAATTTTGGGTTTTCATGAGCTGTATGCCAAAATCATCCGTATTAAGACAATAAAAGACCTGAAATATTTCAGTTAGTGTGCAATGAATCTAAAATATATGAATGTTAAATTTTCATCATGACATTATGGAAAATAATGAACTTTATCACAATATGCTAATTTTTTGAGAAGGACCTGTAAGTCATTTGTTTAACAATACACTGGAAAACAATTCATTCCAAAGATTAGTCACAATACTTTTATTTTATCCATTTGTTATGTTTGTTTACCAGGACAGGTCATCATCAGTACCAGCTGAGAAGAAGCTGCCTAAAACACCCACAAACTAAGAATAAAATACCCCAATCTCATTCACAGTGTAATTTGTTCTTTCAACAATATTCAAAACAGCATTTTAAGTGTACCAGCATACGTAATGAAGCTCTTCATTACAACGACCTATACTTGATTTGGCCACCTGAGGTTTATGAGGGTAAAGAAGGGACAAATGTGTTCCACAGAGATACTCGCTCCACGTGCTTCTCAAAGATTAGTAACAATGTTAGAAAGTTGAAGGAGCTTGTAAGAAAAAAAAAGTCTGTTTAAACTTTCAGCGTCTTCCATTCAGTTACAAAGTAGACATTAATGAAATAGGTTTAACTTTTGTTATTAAATGTGAAAATGTAGTCAAATATTCAACTGAACTTAATATAACTTTCGCTATGTGGAAAGTGGACCTCATTAAAACGATGATTAATCCAAGTCTCTTGGACCCTTAATGTCATCAGGACTTTCTGTCAGCCTCTGCAAATGTCAGCCAGATTTAATGAAGGGCAACATCTGTGTATTTAGTGCATGAGTGTAACATGTATAAAAACCTGTTATAAGAGTCAGTGCGCTTATGTGGAGCCACATGCTAATGTGATGCCAAGCTTTCATCTGTTAATGTAAGAGAATTACAAATTAGCACAAAGCTGCAGTTAATGCTATTAATATTTTTGTTCTCTAGTAAATCTAGTTCACCAATTTCATAACAGGAAGTTGTTATACTACAATATAGCATTGTAGTATATTTTTCTTAGGAAATCATGGTTTGCAAATATGCTCATAGGAAGTAATAGGTACCAGTAAATTACTCTTTACATTCATTCATTGTTTTAATGCATGGTTTTTACAAAACAGGTTTTGAAATTTCCAGTTTTTGTTATTCTAAATTTGCAGTTAATGGGATTATATAGTTTTTCTTGCACTGAGGCTTTGCTAAGAAGTTTTGACCATTTTATTCTGTCCCCTCTCAACTCAAATACATCCCCTTATTTTTGGCCCACTGACACCATGCCCAGTCAAGGATTGATTTATTGGAAGAGAAAGGAGCAGCAAAATTGCCATTTCTATATTTAACAGATTTATTTTAATGTTTGGAGAATATGAAACAAACTGCTTTAATACCACATCACTGATAGGTAATGTGCCTATTACACATTTAACACAAGTATTCACCCAATAACCCCTCCTTGAACCGCCACCTTAACGTGGTGGAGGGGTTTGAGTGCTCGAATGATCCTAGAGGCTATGTTGTCTGGGGCTTAAATGCCCCTGGTAGGGTCTCCCATGGCAAACAGGCTCTAGGTGACAGGCCAGACAAAGAGCGGTTCAAAAACCCCTCATGACTACTACGGAACCGAGGCACGTGACGTCGCCCGGTACGGCGGAGCCGGGGTCCCACCGTGGAGCCAGACCTGGGGTCGGGACTCGTCGGAGAGCGCCTGGTGGCTGGGTTGCTCCTCGCGGGACCCGGCCGGGCCAAGCCCGAACGAGAGATGCAAGACAACCCCCCAGTGGGCCCACCACTTGCAGGGGTAACCGTGAGGGACCGGTGCAAAGAGGTTTGGGCGGCGGACGAAGGTGGAGACCTCAGCGGCCTGATCCCCAGATGCTTAGGCTGGCTGTAGGGACGTGGAATGTCACCTCGCTGGGGGGGAAGGAGCCTGAGCTTGTGCGGGAGGTCGAGAGATATCGACTAGAAATAGTCGGGCCCGCCTCTACGCACAGCGTGGGCTCTTGAACCCATCTCCTCGAGAGGGGCTGGACTCTCTTCTACTCTGGAGTAGAGGGTGACACGGGAGTGGATTTTCTCTCCTGTCCCATCCCGCTCCCACAGAAAAATGTCTTGTCCCATCCCAATCCCAGGCCAGCATAATGAAAAAAATCCTGTCCCGTCCCACTCCTGGTAAATTGACTCCCACTCCCGTCCCGCTCCCATTCAGAACGACTCCCACTCCTGTGCCACTCCCATTTTTGTTTTCTTCATTTAGTCTTTTGGCAATTTCTTTCTTTGAAGGACCAGTTAGGTCCCTGTTTTTAGCTGTAGTAAAGGCCAGTTAAAGTAAAAAGAATAATGAAGAAATAATAAAATATCAAACAAGGAAACAGACCATGCCTATCTTAGTTGAATGAACAAAATGTACATAGTTGTATTTTACTTATTTATTAAGTGACTGTTTCCTTTGAACAATGACATCACTTTAATGTTTCAAGTTGCTGAAACGAAAGAAAAATGCACCTAGTAAGAGAACTGTACTTGTTGAACAAAAGGCATTACCTTCACAATTTAGAAACTGTACCTCAATGGTTCACAGCCCTGGTCCTCAGGGACCCCTTCTCTGCAAGTTTTAGATGTGTGTATGCTCCAGAACACCTGATTCAAATTCTAACATGACCTCCTATACAGGCATCAAGAATGGAGGGTCAAACTGGACAAAATTAATACAATAAAATCATCATTAAATAAATAAATGTTGTGAATGTCCCATAAGTGAAGTAAATGTAACATGAAAGAAATGTAACATTAAATGTGCCATTAAATTAAAGGTACCATTTATTTATTTAATACATCATTAGAAACAATAAATGTACCATTATATCATGAAATGGACTACAGGTCCTTCTCAAAATATTAGCATATTGTGATAAAGTTCATTATTTTCCATAATGTCATGATGAAAATTTAACATTCATATATTTTAGATTCATTGCACACTAACTGAAATATTTCAGGTCTTTTATTGTCTTAATACGGATGATTTTGGCATACAGCTCATGAAAACCCAAAATTCTTATCTCACAAAATTAGCATATCATTAAAAGGGTCTCTAAACGAGCTATGAACCTAATCATCTGAATCAACGGGTTAACTCTAAACACCTGCAAAAGATTCCTGAGGCCTTTAAAACTCCCAGCCTGGTTCATCACTCAAAACCCCAATCATGGGTAAGACTGCCAACCTGACTGCTGTCCAGAAGGCCACTATTGACACCCTCAAGCAAGAGGGTAAGACTCAGAAAGAAATTTCTGAACGAATAGGCTGTTCCCAGAGTGCTGTATCAAGGCACCTCAGTGGGAAGTCTGTGGGAAGGAAAAAGTGTGACAGAAAACGCTGCACAATGAGAAGAGGTGACCGGACCCTGAGGAAGATTTTGGAGAAGGGCTGATTCCAGACCTTGGGGGACCTGCGGAAGCAGTGGACTGAGTCTGGACTAGAAACATCCAGAGCCACCGTGCACAGGCGTGTGCAGGAAATGGGCTACAGGTGCCGCATTCCCCAGACCTGGGCTACAGAGAAGCAGCACTGGACTGTTGCTCAGTGGTCCAAAGTACTTTTTTCGGATGAAAGCAAATTATGCATGTCATTCGGAAATCAAGGTGCCAGAGTCTGGAGGAAGACTGGGGAGAAGGAAATGCCAAAATGCCAGAAGTCCAGTGTCAAGTACCCACAGTCAGTGATGGTCTGGGGTGCCGTGTCAGCTGCTGGTGTTGGTCCACTGTGTTTTATCAAGGGCTGGGTCAATGCAGCTAGCTATTAGGAGATTTTGGAGCACTTCATGCTTCCATCTGCTGAAAAGCTTTATGGAGATGAAGATTTCATTTTTCAGCACGACCTGGCACCTGCTCACAGTGCCACAACCACTGGTAAATGGTTTACTGACCATGGTATCACTGTGCTCAATTGGCCTGCCAACTCTCCTGACCTGAACCCCATAGAGAATCTGTGGGATATTGTGAAGAGAACGTTGAGAGACTCAAGACCCAACACTCTGGATGAGCTAAAGGCCGCTATCGAAGCATCCTGGGCCTCCATAAGACCTCAGCAGTGCCACAGGCTGATTGCCTCCATGCCACGCCGCATTGAAGCAGTAATTTCTGCAAAAGGATTTCTGACCAAGTATTGAGTGCATAACTGTACATGATTATTTGAAGGTTTACGTTTTTTGTATTAAAAACACTTTTATTTTATTGGTCGGATGAAATATGCTAATTTTGTGAGATAGGAATTTTGGGTTTTCATGAGCTGTATGCCAAAATCATCCGTATTAAGACAATAAAAGACCTGAAATATTTCAGTTAGTGTGCAATGAGTCAAAATATATGAATGTTAAATTTTCATCATTACATTATGGAAAATAATGAACTTTATCACAATATGCTAATATTTTGAGAAGGACCTGTATATACATAATATAAATATGCTTTATGAATATGATATGATTTCATTCAATTAAATTGAGCACCTGCCCATTCTTTGTTTGGGACAGAAAAATATAGATAGTGAAAAAAATAATAATTAACGTGTGTTGAGGAAAAACACGATACACGAAGCGTCATCACAAATCTGCTTTATACAAGCTAAGAATTGTAAAGAGCTATTCTCAAAGCTGCTGGAAAATGTTCCAAAAATCAATGTGTTTGATTTGGAGGCCAAATGGGAAAAACACAACCAGAATAAAGGCAACAAAAACAAACTCTAAAATACAATGGAAACCTGCAGCACAAAACATATTTTAGGATAACAGCATACTTGGAGCTGTAAGATGATAATAGTTGATGGATCATTGTTACTGGCGAAGTTTCTCTGCTGTGTGCTTACAATAAAATCACCCTTTTGCCTCCAGTCCCCATTTCTGAAAATAAAATAAACTAATCTTATTTTTTCACTCTTTTTTTAATAGTCCACTCAGGGAAACACAGGCACTGTTTTACAGTTTACATTTCTATATTATTGTTCCTCTTGTTTGTCATAATATTTTAGTGTTTGCAGTGTGAGTGAGTGTTTGAGTGGTACAATAAACATTTGCCATTTTTTTCAATGCTTTTCCTTGGGAGCACTATTATGCCATTCCCCTTTCTTTATCCGGTTTCACATTGAACCACATTATTGCAACATATATGATTAACTATCCACTTTATTGCAGTATCCTACTGATCTGCCTCAATTTCATTGAACTTATAGCATTTTTTATATATCGTATACTGCCCTCAGGGTGGGGTTTTTACTGACATCTTTGGTCTTCTGTGACCAGTGTAATCATTACAGCCATTTGTCAGTCAACACTTGTGTCAAGTTTGGTGCAGCGGAGGACCCCAGAATGCAGATAAGCAGAGAGCATCGGTGGTGAGTAAACTGATTTAATTAATAAATTTCACCTCAGAAGGTGGCAGCAAAAATAGGTATGGACAGGCAAGCAACACAGGTTTGGCATGAACGAAGGACATGACATGAAGAGACGTAATCCAAAATGTTTCCATGAGGAATGAACAGAATGAAGGTGTATAGACTCACCAGCCACTTTCTTAGATCAACCTTGCTAGTACCGGATTGGACCCCCTTTTGCCTTCAGAACTGCCTTAATCCTTCATGGCATAGATTCAACAAGGTAATGGAAACATTCCTCTGAGAGTCTGGTCCATGTTGACAAGAAAACATCACACAGATGCTGCAGATTTGTCGGCTGCACATCCATGAGGCGAATCTCCCATTCCACCACATCCCAAAGGTGTTCTATTGGATTGAGATCTGGTGACTGTGGAGGCCATTTGAGTACAGTGAACTCATTGTCATGTTCAAGAAACCAGTCTGAGACGATTCATGCTTTATGACATGGTCCATTATCCTGCTGGAAGTACCCATAAGAAGATGGGTACACTGTGGTCATAAAGGGATGGACATGGTCGACAATACTCAGGTAGGCTGTGGCATTGACACGATGCTTAATTGGTACTAAGGGGCCCAAAGTGTACCAAGAAAATATCCCCCACACCATTACACCACCACCACCAGCCTGAACCGTTGACACAAAGCAGGATGGATCCATGCGTTCATGTTGTCAACGCCAAATTCTGACCCTACCATCCGAATGCCGCAGCAGAAATCGAGACTCATCAGACCAGGCAATGTTTTTCCAATCTTCTATTGTCCAATTTTGGTGAGCCTGTGCGAATTGTAGCCTCAGTTTCCTGTTCTTAGCTGACAGGAGTGGCACCTGGTGTGGTCTTCTGCTGCTGTAGCCCATCCGCCTCAAGGTTTGACGTATTGTGCATTCAGAAATGCTCTTCTGCATGCCTTTGTTGTAACGAGTTGTTATTTGAGTTACTGTTGCCTTTCTATCAGCTCGAACCAGTCTGGCCATTCTTCTCTGACCTCTGGCATCAACAAGGCATTTGCGCCCACAGAACTGCCGCTCACTGGACTTTCTCTTTTTCGGACCATTCTCTGTAAACCCTAGAGATGGTAGTGCGTGAAAATCCCATTATATCAGCAGTTTCTGAAATACTCAGTCCAGCCTGTCTGGCACCAACAACTATGCCACGTTCAAAGTCACTTAAATCACCTTTCATCCCCATTCCGATGCTTGGTTTGAACTGCAGCAGATCGTCTTGACCATGTCTACATTCCTAAATGCATTGAGTTGCTGCCATGTGATTGGCTGATTAGAAATTTGCGTTAACTAGCAGTTGGACAGGTGTACCTAATAAAGTGGCCGGTGAGTGTAAATGGAGCATGGTACAGGTGGAAAACAAAACTGATTAACATGTTACAGGTGGACCAAATGAGGCTAATTGCAAACAGACAGGAGAGAACTAAACGTGACTGGAGCAAAACAGAAATTCAAGGATACAAACTAATCAGGAAAACATAACGTACAGAATATGAACTAGAACACAGGAAACTAAAGTACAGCTAGGAAAATAATAAACAACAACAAGATCCAAAACGTAAACTGAAAACAAGAATAACTAGAACCCAAACAAAAACCCAAACACCCTCAAGTACTGACAACTTGCTCTATCCTTTGCTGCTATCTCTTATTTTTATTCCTGTTATTTCATGTGAATTAACCAGGCTGACTCTACATATGGGAATGTGGGGATATGTTTAACTTACTGTCCAACTGCAAGACATTTCTCAATATGACTGAGTGTTTTGGGGGTTGTCAATGTAAGTGTGTGATTTTGTTTTTCTTTCTTCCTCTCTAAACCCAACATTTTTAACACCCCCAATTCCATTGAAATTTGGACGTTGTATAAAACGTAAATAAAAACAGAATACAATGATTTGCAAATCCTGTTCAGGCTATGTACAATTGAATACCCTACAAAGACTCGTACTCGTCGGCTTCCGCTTATCCGGGACCGGGTCGCGGGGGCAGCAGACTCAGCAGAGACACTCAGACGTCCCTCTCCCCAGACACCTCCTCCAGCTCCTCCGGGTGAAGCCCAAGACATTCCTAGGCCAGCCGAGAGACATAGTCCCTCCAGCGTGTCCTGGGCTGTCCCCTGGGCCTCCCCCCGGTGGGACGTGCCTGGAACACCTCCCGAGGAAGGCGTCCAGGAGGCATCCGGTATAGATGCCCGAGCCACCTCAACTGGCTCCTCTTGGGGTGGAGGAGCAGCGGCTCTACTCCAAGCCCCTTCCGGATGGCCGAGCTCCTCACCCTATCTCTGAGGGACTGCCCGGCCATGCTACGCAGGAAGCTCTTTTCAGCCGCTTGTATCCGGGATCTCGTTCTTTTGGTTATGACCAAAAGTTCATGGCCATAGGTGAGGGTAGGAACGTAGACCGACCGGTAAATCGAGAGCTTCGCTTTTTGGCTCAGCTCTCTCTTCATCACAACGGACCGGCACAGTGCCCCCATTACTGTGGCAGCTGCACCAATCCATCTGTCGATCTCCCGCTCCATTTTTCCGTCACTCTTGAACAAGACCCCGAGATACTTGAACTCCTCCACTTGAGGCAGGAACTCCCCTCCAACCTGAAGAGGACAAGCCACCCTTTTCCGATCGAGTACCATGGCCTTGGACATGGAGGAGCTGATCTTCATCCCAGCCGCTTCACACTCGGCTGCGAATCTCCCCAGCGCATGCTGTAGGTCTGGGTTAGAGGGGGCCAGCAGGACTACGTCATCTGCAAAAGGAAGAGACAAAATCCTCTGGTCCCGATACCAGACCCCCTCCGGCCCTTGGCTGCGCCTAGAAATCCTGTCCATAAAAGTTATGAACAGGACCGATGACAAAGGGCAGCCCTGCCGGAGTCCAACATGCACCGGGAACAGGTCCGACTTAGTGCCGGCAATGTAACCAAACTCCTGCTCTGCTTGTACAGGGACTCGATTCCATACTCCTGGAGCACCCCCACACAGGGCATCATGAGGGACACAGTTGAATGCTTTCTCCAGGTCCACAAAACACATGTGGACCGGTTGGGCAAACTCCCATGAACCCTCAAGTACCCTGTAGAGGGTATAGAGCTGGTCTAGTGTTCTACGGCCGGGACGAAAACCACACTGCTCCTCCTGAAGCCGAGGTTCGACTGTCGGCCGGACTCTCCTCTCCAATACCCTGGCGTGGGCCTTACCAGGGAGGCTGAGGTGTGTGATCCCCGGCCTCAGTTGGAACACACCTTCCGGTCACCCTTCTTATGAAGGGGGACCACCACCCTAGTCTGCCAGTCCAGAGGCACTGTCCCCGACCGCCACGCAATGTTGAAGAGGTGTGTCAACCATGACAGCCCACAACATCCAGAGACTTGAGGTACTCAGGGTGGATCTCATCCACCCCCGAAGCCCTGCCACTACAAAGATTTTTAACCACCTCGGTGAGTTCAGCCTGGGTGATGAAAGAGTCCAACCCCGAGTCCCCAACCTCTATTTCCACCAGGGAATGCGTGATGGCAGGATTGAGGAGATCCTCGAAGTACTTCTTCCACCGCCCGATAATGTCCTCAGTCGAGGTCAGTAGCCTTCCACCCCCACTGTACACAGTGTTGGCAAAGCACTGCGTTCCCCTCCTGAGGCGCCGGACGGTTTGCCAGAATCGTTTCGAGGCCAACCGGTAGTCCTTTTCCATGGCCTCACCGAACTCCTCCTAGGCCCGAGTTTTTGCCTCTGCCACAGTCCGGGCTGCGGCACGCTTGGCCTCACGGTAACCGTCAGCCGCCTCAGGAGTCCCACAAGCCAACCACAGCCGATAGGACTCCTTCTTCAGCTCGACAGCGTCCCTTACTGCCAGTGTCCTCCACCAGGTTTGGGGATTGCCGCAGACCTTACCGCCGCAGTTACAGGCGGCAGCATCAACAACAGATGTGGAGAACACGGTCCACTCGGACTCTATGTCTCCAACATCCACCGGAATCTGGTCAAAGCTCTCCCGGAGGTGGGAGTTGAATACATCCCTGGCCGAGGACTCCGCCAGACGTTTCCAGCAGACTCTCACTTGAGCCTGCCAAGTCTGTCCTGCTTTCTCCTCCTCCAGCGGCTCCAACTCACTACCAGGTGGTGATCAGTGGACAGCTGTCCACCCTACAAAGACAATATATTTAATTTTCAAAATGATACACAGTATACACAGTTTTTTGCAAATATTAGCTAGTTTTGAATTCAGTCTTTGCAACATGTTCCAACAAAGCTGGGACAGGGGCATGTCTGTCACGTCTTACCTCATCTTTCCTTCTAACAACACTCAATAAGCGTTTGGGAGCTGAGGACACTAATTGTTGAAGCTTTGTAGGTGGAATTATTTTCCATTCTTGCTTGATGAACAGCTACAGAACAGTCCGGGATCTCTGTTGTCTTTTTTAGCACTTCATAATACAACACACACGGGCAGTTTAGACGGGTCTAAACTGCAGACCAGCCAGTCTAGTACCCACACTCTTTTACTATGAAGCCACACCATTGGAACACTTGCAGAATGTGGCTTGACAGATCTAAGCCAATGAGGGTTTTCCAGTCATTTGGTGGTTTTGAAATGCAATAATACTCAAAATTTCTACTCTGGGGGACACAGATTGGGGTTGAAGAGTTTTGTTTTGGAACCAAGGTTAGGATTTTTTTAACAGAATAAAGATAAGTAAAATCCTTCATTTTAGGAAAAGAACAGAAATAAAGGCTCTCTCAATACTAAAGAGGATGGTCGTGACTCCAGATTTCTTAGGGTTTAAAGATTGAAAGAATACCTAGGAGTACAAAGTTACACAAGGTAATTTCAGATTACTAAATCATAAAATATTGGAACATTTATCAGCATTTGGATTATTAAAGAGGGGTCCTAGTAATAATTTTCTCCCCAACTTTCGAAATTTAAATAGCCTAATTAAGGAAAATTATGTGTCTTCCCTTTGAAACACTATGTGGAAAAAGTCCAGTTTGGAGTCAAGCTTATTATTTTAATTTCTGATTAAGTCAAACACTGCAGTATTTGTTTTGTTTGGGTATACCATAAAAAAATGTCAACGCCGGCTTAAAATACTTCTTTGCATTTAACCTGAGCAGAGAAATTCTTGAATGCAGCTGCGATCAAATTGAGTAAAACAAAAAGAGAATTATAAAAATAACTCTCAGGATTGTAGTTATTATTATTACAGAGTTACGGTACAAAGAATTGGCAAAAGGTTTCAGCATCAGTGAATTTGGATTCATTTAAGAGAAAACTGTTGCTGTGCTTCTAAATACTTTGAGATCTCGTTGGATTATGTGCACTCATCTTAAAAAGGATCCCGAAGATTGTCATAACAAAATTGATCAATTACAGCATTAAAAGATATGGCTGAGAAAACATATTCTGAAAAGAGATTGTTAAACATTTCTTTGAATTCTTGAAGTTTCAAATTTGGCCATTTGTCTGTCTTTGATGTTTTGTGTTTGTTTTGTTGGAATGAATGTTTGTTTATATGTTGCATGACACAATAATTACATATTTGGCTCAGATTGTGTGCATTCTTGATTTTTCCTCTTTGATAGAAGTTACATTTCAGCTCTGTGAAACGACCTTGACACAGAGATGCAGCTGTCTGAAAACAAAGATAACACTTCTGCAAACAGCAGAAGCATGTCTCTGCTGAGAGATGAAGATTGTAACTCTACCCTGCATGTGTCAAACTCAAGGTCCGCGGGCCAAAACCGGCCCCCAGAAGTTTAGTGATTCTCTAGAAGTAGAGCCTTTGATATGGTGATTGTGTGCTTGAATGTTATTTTGTCAACCAATAAGCAGTTTTGTCATTGTAATGCATCTTTGAGGGACCTTAAAAGCGTTAATAAAGGTCTGATGTTCTGATGATCTTTGCCAAACTTATATCTTAATAGGGTTTCCAGAATCTTTTCCAAAAAATCATATAAAGATAGCAAAGGTTCTACCTGTATTGAAAATACTGATAACCATAAGAAAGTTCATAGATCTGTCTTCAATTTTTCACAATTCTTTTACAAACAGGGTATTTAAACTTTCATGTGGCCAAATGTCTGTGTTTGACTATCTGTTATTGTGAAATAAATGTCTGTTTCATGTTATGTAAAAATTAGAGTCCATAACAGTACCATAATAATATTAGGTCAGTTCTCCATGGTAAAACAAAAAGATTTTAACAGACGTTTAGACTTTGTCCAGTCAGGTTCAAAATGATCGAATTAGACTCAAACTTAACACAAGATGAAATGAACCTTAACAGAATTACTGGACTGGACTGAAATAGAGAAAACTTGAGTTAATTGAAACAAACTTTATTTACCTGAACTAAATACAAAGCTGACTGAAACTGTACGGTGTATCTATAAAACTGGGTAAGACAAACTAAGATATAATATGCCCTTCATTTTTTGTGTTCATCAGTGAGTGAGTTTTTATTTTTTAATAAGAACTAAACCAGCACTATTTAAATTAATAGCAGCTACCAAAAATAGTGATCTCATTTTTAAATGTAATAAGGACTTACTTTATAAAAAAATAAAATAAAGTCCCCAATAAAATAAAATATGATAAAAAAGAATAATAAGAATTTGGAAAAACAGAGGCTTAAAACCTCTGCAGGAACAGCACTGACACTGTTGAAAGTAGAGGAAATAACCTTGCGTATGTTTCCGCAAAAGGCTGCATCTAAACTTCCCCTCACACTGAACATGTCAGATCTGTTATTTATAGATGTGGACGTGACAGCAGCAACAGAAGTTAAAACTTGGCTGAACAGTGGACCTGTTAAACAGAATGATATCTATCATTTAGAAGAAAAACCAATACTACTACAAATGTATACAAAAGTGGGAAGAACATTTGATTCACCATTTACATACAGCTCAGGAGGCAGAGAAAAAGAAAAGAGGAGAAAGAGCAGCTACAGAATCAGCTCCTTAAATTGCAGCTGCAAGAGGCAAAAGAGAAATTAAATAAGAAAAAAAATGATATAACTGAATATGTAATGTTAGCGGCAGCTCAACCTGTTCCTCCAGCTGCGTCTGCACCTCCAGCAGCACACACCCCTATGACTATGACTGATTAGTGGCAAGGAGGGGGGTTACTCCCTCCTGCACCCTATCCATTTTAATAATTACAGGTAGAGTGTCCCCAGTCGTGGAGGCGGATGGCATGTTGGTGGTCAGCTGGTCGAGGTGGATGGTGTGGAGCACCCAGAGGAAGGGGTGGAGCCAGCAGGGCACTGGGAGATGTGTGCTACAACTGCGGTCAGTCTGGACATTGGGCATGCACCTGGGGGTAACAGCAGGGAGTAACGGTCCCTCCTAATGCAGGTATGGCACCTCTACCACCCCAGCAGGGCCAGTATCCACAGATGGGTGGACACCCATCTTATAGCCCATAGTGACACCCCTGAGGAGGACCAAGGCAGCGTTGGCACAGCAGATCCCATGTTGCCTGAACACAGCAACCTCCTAAACCACTGCTCTCCTTTTTGGCATGTGGACAAATGCTTCAGCATGAACAATATTTTTACAGCCAGTTGTAGAGGCATATGTTGACATCTACTGGGGACTGCTGACCGAACCTCCAAGCAGCATCTTCTCTGTGTATCAGCTGTGGAAACCCTGGATTCAAAGTCTCTGCCCCTACACTTCTCCGCCTGACCCGCCCCATGTCACTCTGTTCTACGACCGTTGTCACACAGAATGGTACCAGATTTGTTTAATGAAAAAGTAGAAGGTAGGACAGGGTTTATTTTATCCAAAAATATTTATGTGGCTCTTGAGGGTGTGGCTACAACAGTTGATTTAACACCTGACCAAGCAGAACGGTATTTACTGTCAGATGAAGCTGTTCCTCATGTTTCTCTTTCTTTGCATCCTGAGTATCAAGCTAAGGAATTGGGAGGAGTGGTAAAGAGCTCTCTGGCAGCTGGGGACTGGCAGGACACCTCAGTCACCAACTTAAGTTTGGCTACAGAGTTCTCAAAACAGATTCCAGAGAAACTAACCGAGGGACCACAGCAAACCACGTCCGACGCTGAGTGGGTCCTGCTGAAGGTGATCAAAAGGAAGTGGTCAGAACCCAGGTGGAACGGTCCATTCCAGGTCACGGAAAGAACCTCACATGCGGTGAGACTCAAGGGTAAAGGCGACACCTGGTACCACTGGAGTCAGTGTACAGCGACAGACGCTCTGCAGAGATCCCTCGCTGAGGTCCAGGAAAACCTGAGAGAGAACACAACAACAGAAGAGCTGCCTTCTCACCCTACAGAAGGGGCAGAATAATCCCCTAGGGGTGAGGATAAGTCATCCTACCCATAGGTTAGTCTACACCTTGGGTTCAACAATCTGCAAAAGTATTTATACCCACATAGGGGCAGAATAATCCCCGGGTATGAATCCCAGGCTCCATGTCAGTCTACACCTGTGAGTTGAAGACTAGGACAGCATACAGCAGAAGAGGCGGTAGTGATTGAGCTTCCCTCTCACAGGGTGGTTGTAGCTGCTCTCCCACCCAGAACAGAACTGAACTAAAAAACTTTCTATTTTTCTATTTACAAGGTTTGTTCGCTCATTGTATATTCCAGGACTTGTAGTAAGTATTTTGATGAAAGTATGAGCCAAAAGGCAAAAACCCTACCCCATAGGGGTTGGATTTTGGTAGGTTCATGCATTATTTCCTTTTTTATTGTTACATTGATTTTAAAAATAACCTGTGGGGCATTTTAGGGTGAAGTCATTATTAAGACTACAAAAGGGGGAAATTGTTGGAAAATATTCATGCTATGCTTATAGGATTGTTATGGCTATGCTTAAGTATGTTTAATAATGTGTGAAATAAAATGTATTGTGTAATTTAGAGGAGGTCTGCTAACAGGCTCCTGTGTGTGTTTGACTTAGATAACTTCTGCCCAGTGATAACAAGATATTTCTGTATGTAAGACTTACTTTTGCCCAGTGACAAGATATTTTTATATGCAAGACTTCTGCCCAGTGACAACAGATATTTTTATATTTCTACCTATGTAAATAAAGGTCAAAAGTAGAAAAACAGGAAGTGTCAAAAAGTCAGCTGAATGGGTGTCAGACAGCTCCAGATATGAAATCAGACAGTCGATTAAAATGTATGTTTTTTTTCATGTACAAGTATACGCCTGGCTTTTGAATAAAGACTGCTGTTCTTGGGGAAGTAATCAGAAGTTTCGGAAGTTTCAGAAGGATTCAGACGATCTTCTCCCTGTACAGGCATCTAAAGACTGCAGTCTCCGTGTTTCTTTTATTACTTTGTGTTTTATTAATAACAGTATAGGAGGTCTTAGCTTTACCAAACAATTGAGCATGCAGGAGTTTAGGGATAACTCCAACACCTTTCAGCATTAATTGTGCCTTCACAGATGTCCAAGGTACCCATGCCATGGGCACTAACTCACCCCCATACCTTCACAGATGCTGGCTTTTGAACTTTGAGTTGATGACAATCCAGATACTCCTTTTCCTCTTTGGCCCGGAGGACACAATGACCATGATTTTCAAAAAGAATGTGGACTTGTACAGCATCCCTTTCCACTTTGCATCAGTCCACCTCAGATGAGCTCGAGCCCAGAGAAGCCAGCTGCGTTTCTGACTGTTGTTGATATACGGCTTTTGCTTTGCATGGTAGAGTTTTAACTTGCACTTGTAGATGTAGCTACGAACTGTGTTAACTGACAATGGTTTTCTGAAGCATTCCTGAACCCAAGTGGTAATATCCGTTTCAGAATGATGTTGGTGTTTAATGCAGTGCCTCCTGAGGGATTAAAGGTCAAGAGCATTCAGTTTTGGCCTTCCTGCTTATCTCCAGATTTTCTGAGTCTTTTAAACATATTATGCAGTTGTACGTTTAACAATGTTCTTAACTGTTGAACTATTGGCTTACACAGTTATTCACAAAGTGGTGAAACTCGCCCCATCCTTGCTTATGAACGACTGAGCCTTTGAGGGATGCTTCTTTTATACCCAATCATAAAACTCACCTGTTTAAATGTAACCTGTTCACATGTAGAATGTTCCAAACAGGTGTTTTTTGAGCATTCCTCAACGTTCCCAGTATTCTGTTGCCGCTGTTCAGCTTTTTTTGGAATGTGTTAGAAGCATAAAATTCAAAATGATTGAATATTTGCAAACAAATTAAGTTTATCAGTTGGCTATGTACTGTGTTGCATTCAGGTTGAACAGGATTTGCAAATCACAGTATTCTGGTTTTATTTATATTTTACAAAACTTTACAACTTCACAACTTTATGACTGCAGTGCAATTGGGATTGTAATATGTCCAATTGTGTCTGTTTATTGGTTAATAATGAAAAACGGCATGATAATTTTCTAAACCTGCCCTGACACTCTTACCATTTTAGCCAAGCCACAATTACATCCAAAGTTTCAAGTTCACTGTAGTACTTTAAAGTTAAGTTTAACAATGCTCAGACTTTGCATTGACTCTGAACTAAACACCAATTTCTTGGTTTTTACAAAAATGTGATACTAGTCTATTTTCCTTCTCTATTTTCAATCAGCCCATTCAATTCATACTACAACACCACAGGGCTGAAGCAGCCAAGCTGTCACAATGAATTTGTGTTCTCTAAACAAGATTAACTACTGCTATTTGTATTTCCAATTCTCTGAGAGGATAATCAATGCAGGTGGTCTCGCTTGCTAATTTTCACCATTCTGACCACTTACAAAAGCCCATCACAGCAAAAAGTTTGGTTTCAACACTACAAATAAATGTGCTTTTGGACATGCGCATGTGTGCATATCGAATTAATATTTGAAATTGAAAAACTGCAGCACTACCTTAGTCACGATCCTGGTGGGTTTGAGTATGAATGTGAATGTGAGTGGTAATCCTGTTTTTTAGAGGATCTCTGCTGGGGATGGGGCAGACAAGTTGCAGTATGCTCACCTGTCAGCAGATACACTCATCTGACTGCTGGATTTATGAAGAGCTGCAGGATGACCATTCTTTGCATGATGCTCTGCCTTCTTGATAGACTTCAAGTCAACATTGTATTCCTAGAAAAAGTTTTAAGTATTTATGCTGCCTTCCTTTGAAAGTCGGAAAAGGATGTCGGAGTTTAGATCATCTCCGAGTTGTAGCGTTCCAGTTTCCTTCTTATTTTCGTTTGTATTGCTAGCAACTGTAACAGCAGCCTTACAACAATAACAATGATAATAAAACAGTTCTACGCGGTATTATGTTCATATAAACAGGGTTGAAACATCCCGTCTGATAAACACTAAAAAGTAGTATGTGCATGATGGACTAAATGTTACATAAATGATAAAAAAAACTGCTAAAAACAGTCACAGTAAGAACATTTTATTACTCTCAATGTGAGTAGCAACCATCTTGAGTGCAGAAATTAGGTATGGTTGTGTTGCCTAATCCTTTGTGTCTTCCATGCTTCCAGGTTGAAACCCTGTTTGCTTCAGTGCTAAAGCTGCACCAATCACGCAAGACATCCAGTGTCAGAACCTTTTGGAACTTATTTCATGGTCGTCCCCTGCAACTTTGGTGTTCTTAGCAGTCACCTACCTGCCTGCTCTCCAACTGCCACAACCCAAAAACTGCTCATTCCTCTGGCTTCAACACGCTCTCTCCATATTGGGTCCTACTCGTTAATTCACACTCAGGCCACGTCTCCATCACCCCTGTATCCTGACTTACCCCCAAAAAAGATCCTCATCCATAACACAGTGAGTTAGCCACTTCCTCCAGAAGCTGCCAAAGCCATTAAGCATGAGTCTTACAGTATTATTTTTGTAAATAAATTGTTTTACTTAAGATTGATTCTGCATATGGGTCAGAAAGCTTCCTAGAGTCATGACAGAAGAACGAGGCCAGAGTGACCCAGCAGAATCACTCCAGAGCTCTGTTTCAGAGCATGATTCACTCATTGCTAAAGTTGATGCTATGCTACAGTCCTTATGTGAACAGCAAGGCTATGGTTCACAGCATTTAGAGCAATTAACTGGACTAGTTTATGAAATCAATTTCCCGACCCCAGCTCAACCTTTTGTTGCAGCTAGCACATTCACCATTCTTCCACCAGCTCTATCCGTGTTTCCTACTTCTGTAAAGCAATTTCACCTACCCCAGAGAAATTCTCTGGAGAAATCAGCAAGTGTGAGGGATTCCTTATCTAATGTTCCCTGGTCTTCAATCGTTCTCCTCTCTCTTATCCCGATGACGCCTCTCAGGTATCTTGTGTTATCTGTCTTCTTCAGAATAAAGCATTGAGGTGGGCTGAAGCTAAATCAAACCATCAAAAGATCCCCCAGTGTTATTTTTACAGTTTAATTTCTGAGTTTAAACAAACCTTTGGATAATTTGAGAGAAACTGAGATAACTTGCATAACAATTAATTTTCCTGTGCTTAGTTTTGTGTTTTTCATGCCTTACTTTGCATTTAGTTTTCTAGTTTATTCTTGTGTTCTTTATACTCTTAAATATTATTGTTAGTATTCTTTGTTAGAATATTTCCTGTATCTTTGTTTAGTTGTAATCATGTTTTTGCGTTCAGTCTCTGCCACCATCCCTGTAATCAACTTCAGTTGGTCCACCAGTTTCATGCTAATCAGTCTCACTGCTTTCTCCCATGCCATGCTCTACATATACCCTTTTGTTCTGTTTATTCCTTGGTGAAGAATACTGCTTGCCTTGCCTTGCCTATTGATGACTGTGTTGTCATCAATATTGATGACTGTTTTGTCATCTTTAGAGCTGGGACTGAATAAACAAACAAATTGTGATTCATTGAAAATTCTTACAGCTCAAAACACAGCAGATGCATATTTTGCAGTTAAAAATTGTAATGCATTACATTGGACATGAATAAGTGTATTATTAAATGTTAATGTAGGATATGATAAAAGGTCAATAAAATGAACATTCCAATATGAAGGTGTATATTTCCTGGGACCAGCTGTTTGAATTTGAATTCATCTTGGCTAAGATATAAAAATGCATGATCTGTTGGACTACATCTAAGACAATATCTTTGTCCTACAGTTCTGAAATGTGTAGGTAATCTTTTCAGCTTCAACAATGTTTACTTTGTTAAAAGAAGTTTGCAAAACAATAACAATTTAAATAACAAATTCAAATCAAATTAAATCAATTTTCATCGTACAACCTCTACATTGTTACTTTCCCTTTGAGCCAGTGAGCAGTAAATTATCATCTATCTTTAAATGCAGCATTTACTGACAAACAGAATGGTAGTGCATATTCCAGACACAGGGCTACACCATAACTTCTATTTTTAGCTCTACCTTTTCAACTGCGATTCCCCATCAGTGTTTCTTTTTTTCAAGATGCTTTCATTTTTACTCAGCTGGTAGCTGGAAATGTAGATATCAAAACATAGGTGGAGAAAAGACAGAGGAGCTCTCAGATATACGTCCCTCCACCATCCTCTTTGAAGCTGTCACTCTGGTGAACTCCTTACCATCACAGCCTTTGTGAGACTGAGAGGCAGAGAAGTAAAGAAACTGAGCTTGACGACGGGAGAGACGAGGCAAATTGAGACCCTCTTAAGCACTGCACTTTATAAGGCTGAAATCTCTCACTGACAGCCAGCACTTATTTTGGAGACCATAGACTGGTTACCTGATGAGAGTGAGGGAGGCAGAGGGATGAAAGAGCAGTCCAATTAGCAAGACTGAAATGTCTATAACAACTCAGCTCAGAGCTGCAACCAGTCAGTTTTTGGAAGTCAAATGATTATTATGCTGGTGCCTTGTTGCTCATCAAATCTTCAAAATGAATTCTGATGAGTTTCTGTGCTACAAACGTATTCTCTGTAACAAGTGTGAGGTTAGCTTATCTAATTATACCGAAGCACCACCACAAATCTGCTGCAACGCAGAAATAAATCACAGTCTCCCTGAGCTATTGTAAAAAATATCACATTTCTGCAGGTTCTCCTATCTGAGAAAGCAGAAACATGGATGTGTTAAGTATTGGCACAACCTTTGGCGACTGTGGCTCAGGTGGTAGGAGTCTGTCCTTTCACCGGTAGCTTGCCGGATCGTACTCCCACTCCATCTATCTCAGTCGTTGTGCCATTGGGCAACACACTTCACCTGCCTTGCCTGCTGATGGTGCTCAGAGGCCCAGTGGCAGTGATTGTATGGCAGCCTCGCTTCTGTCAGTCTGCCCCAGGGCAGCTATGGCTACAATGTAGTCTATCACTGTCAGTCTGTGAATGGGTGGATGACTGATTGTAGTGTAAAGCGTTTTGGGGTCCTTGGAATAGATAAAGGCCTATACAAGTACAGACCATTTACCAATTACAAAAAATTGTCTTTAATTAATTTTTAGAGCCCGGAATTCTTTGTCCCAAAACTCCTCGAAGAACTGTAATTTCTAGAAATCCAGACTGGCTGCTTTAAGCTTCCTAATGGAGACATGTCACCTCCAGCATCTTACAGTAATATCATGAAGTAAAAACAGACACACTAACAGAAAACCTACCAACATCTAGATTAAAAGAAACCTGAGACAAGGAGACAAGTAGATTATCAATTGTATTGAGATTTCTGACAAACTGACAAGCACCATAAGGAGATTCAACAGGAGGTGGTGTAGGAATCTGTGCAACCCCAGCAAAACCAAAGTGGCTTGAATTGTAGCTAGACCCAAGGCCTTACTTATTACATTGCCTCCAAACTGGAACATTGCTGGCTGACATTTGTTCTGGACAAAGGTAACCTACAGTGCCAAGATTAACCCAGAGTGCAAATACCAACCATGGCCAGTCCTCTCCAACTGCTATGCAGCACTGTCAGGTGATGACCTAGCACATGAGGATTCCTCCTTCCAGAAATTGATTCCCCACTTAAACAAAGAGAGATGTATCACGCACCATCATCCAGCATCAGAGGCATTCTCCCTCTTCTATCACAAGCTTCTAAAGGCTGCGGTCGCTGTGAGATATGCTTGGGGCTTCAGGTGCCCTAAGATTGCTCAGAGCATCAGCAAGAACAGTGCTGCCAACCCCATCACAGTGGTCTCCATAGGTGACAGTTCATCTCCTGTCCAGTGGCCCTTCATCTCCAGCTACATCTGAGAGACACATCAAATCAGGCATCCCATTTCAATCACCTCGTTCCTCCATCACCGTTTATCACTGGTGACTCCGACATGAATAACATGGATATGATGGGAACATTAGCATTCCCTGGAGCCACAGTTCTAGAAATTAGGAACTGACAGTCCTGACATCGTGACTGCTGTAATTGAATATTTTAAATTTACTTTGTTTAACCAGAGAAAATCCATTCATTGTGTATGGGACCGCCTGATTGTAAGCCTGATTGTTTTTATTGTTGCAAAAGGGATCTTGGGTTATGGGGAAGTCACAATAGCACATTTTCCAGAAAAACGTTTTTAGTAAAAAACAGATACTCCGTCTAGAAGTACGAGGAATTGATTCCTTGACTGTCTAATCATAAGCAAACATTTATATAAAGTAGAAGATGCGTAAACACTGGAGTAGGTGATGGCAGGACACAAGGGTGAAGAGAATCATGAAGCTTCTGGGAAACTGCATCCAAAAATTAAACCGGGTCTCTCCTCCTGCAAAGCTGTCTGCATAAAACTATGAAAAATTAAAAATAATAAAGAGTTCACACTCCATTACATCAGGTTTACATGAAGAGACAATCTTAGGGAAAATTTTAATTGCTCTGATCATCGGTACTGCATTAAAATATATTTTTTACAGAACTGTGGCAAAACTGTTTATAATCAATGCTAACATTAACTTAAAATATAAAAAATTCCAGCAAAAATTATTACATTTGATATCCTGATATTCTGGTACTTGCAGTTATTCACCACAAACCTACTAAACGCTTTATACTGACTTTCAGCCACCATAAGCAGATAGCAGATAAGCAGAGGTCTGCTGTTCTGAAACATCTGAAAGACTATTTCAACGTAGGCCTATTCCTGATGAACTGGCGGCACATATGAAGTTTTACTGTCTACTTTCTCCCTTAGCAACATCTTAAAACTATTTTTTATGAAAAATGAATGGTATAAAAACAATATATTTGTACGCTTAACTTGCAGCATTACTGCAGCTGATGCTGCCATGCCTAGCAGCACACAGTCCCGCCACTTTAACAATTCTGGGGAAATCTGGAAAGACCTACTCCAGACCAGGACCTCTTACCCGTGAAAGTAAAGCCCTGGAAAATTTTAATTACTCAGATAAATTTGTATAGAAACAGGCCCTGTGCTTTCAAAAGCCTGGGGCTTTATTACAAGCAATGGAAAATGGGCTAATGTTCCAGACTGGTTTTCAATCTCTCTGCTTTTTGATGAGCTGCTGTTTGTAAGACTGTCCTTGTGACAAAACTGCTGCATGTCCAATAACAAGAAGAGGCAGACTCCCGTAAACAGCTGTTCTCTTTAATGACTGTGTGAGCCCTGTTGGTTAGAACAATTTTCACACTCTGTATGTGACTGTCTTCACTTGCACAAGTTCATTAAACAGTCATATTTCATTCAAGCTTAGCATATTAAAAAAGAATATTGCATATTAAAAAAGAACATTGTCCAGTCCAATTCAGAGACTTTAGTTCACACTTTTACAGCTTACAAAATAGATTATTGTAATGTTCTTCTTTCTGGTCTTCCTAAAATGACTAACAGCTCCTTCAGGACTAAGCCGCCAGAAGGGAGACACATTTATTAAAGTCTCTGCATTGGCTACCTTTTAATTTTGGAATTGATTTTAACCCTATTCATCAGACTTGCTTTTGTCATAAAGCTCATTCAGGCCCCTCAGGTCTTTTGGAATGGGTCTTCTGAGCCACTGATCCAGGAGTACTTTCCGTGTTGAAGAAAAGTAAAAGGTTAATGGCAGTAGTAGCTCCTTTAGTGGCTTCTGCTAGGAGGGAAACACAGCTAAGCATATAAGCTCTGAGCCAGTTTTCATGTCTACACAATGAAACAGAGCATGGTTTGGTCAATAGCTATGTCTAGAAAAGAGACAGGGTTAAAATTTGAAAGACAGGGTGTATCAATCATAAAAGGACAACGTGAAATTCTTAGCAGCAAAAGTCCAGCCAATGCCCTCTTCCGGGAAGGTGTCACAGCTAAACAGAGCACCATTTTCTATTAAGTGAAAAAACAGAGAGAACATAAAATTAAAAGTTAAAATAACAGCAAATTATGGTATGCAGTGGGATAATGTAGCAGTGAGGGAAAGTGGCCATTATGTGCTGCAGTCTGAGAGGGAAGGATTTTGTTTGGGACATATAGAACAATCAGGTCTCTGATGTATGTTGGAGCTTGATTATTAAAGCCTTTAGTTGTAAGGAACGTTTTAAATTATATTCTGGATTTATCAGGGAGCCAACGAAGGACAGTTAAAAAAAATATGAGAAATATTATGTCTCATTTTAATTTTCATCAGAACTCTTGCTGTGTAAAGAATTGCCACAGTCCAGCCTTGAAGTAAAACATGCAAGGAATAGTTTTTCAGTGACAGTCCTGGACTGCATATTTCTAACAATATTCTGGAGGTAAAAGTAGGAACTAGTAGAAACTCATTATTCGAGATTGATTGAATAATGAATATTGGCTTTAAAATGTGTGGTTTGGGAATACTGGACTTTCACCCCATGTACCACATATTGGCAGTTTTATCTCTTGGATAAATGCATCTTTGTTTTAGGTTGTGACAACTGCAAATGTCTGCATCTGCATTTGCTTGTGAAATGTTCAAGGTACACATGTAAATTGTAGTCAAAGCACCAATACTTGCAGCACAGTGAAATACAAATTCAATTAAAAACATTTCTTGTCAAACCAAGATTGAGAGGTTGTGTTTGATAGTTGTCAAAGCACCTGACAGCTGATTATGATAGCTGGTTATTTACCCACTCTCTCAGATACTAACATCTTTGCTCCTTAGTTAATGGATATTGTGGTTATCAGCATTGGCATAAATTTAGGAAACTGATTTCTAAGGCTATGCTTTTTACTTTCCATCCGGGCCTGCAGTTATTCTCAATGAAGCTTACATATTATCCCCATGCATGTGCAATTTAATGCTCCCCATTTTAGACCTCTCCATTTATTCCTACTGCTTCTTCCTCCATGGCCCAGTGATCTACAGCATCAAGCAGCTTCCATATCCTAAACATCCCAAAGGTCAACAAATCTCCCTTGTTCTTTAAAATCAGGTCACTTCCATTCCATTTTTCCCTGTATTTAAAGAGTCGACAGAGTGTGGCTCGAGTGCAGCATTCGGACAGCTTCAAGGAAGAAGCTGTTCCTGAGCCTGGTGGTCTTGCTCTGAATGCTCCTCAGCCACCTGCCTGAGGGGAGGGGCTGAAACAGTCTGTGTGTGGGATGGGTGGCGTCCTTCAAAATGCGGAAGGCCCTCCCCCTGCATCCTGATGTGTAGAAGTCTAAGGTGGTGGAAAGACTGCTCCCCACAGTCCTCTGTGCAGCCTTTACCACCCTCTGCAGAGCCTGCCTCTCAGCAGCAGTGCAGCTGCCGTGCCATACGGTGATGCAGGTGCATAGGACGCTCTCCACCGCAAAGTGGTAGAGTCCAGCATTCCTCAGTTTCCTGAGGAAGTAGAAATGCTGGTGAGCCTTCCTGACCAGACGGGAAGTGTTGGATTTCCAGGCGAAGTCAATGTTTATGTGCTCAGGTTACTGTCCTGGTGGTGTTGACATCATCAGCACACTTGGAGATGAAACCTAGGACGAAGGAGGTGTACTCCTCCAAGTCCACCTCTCCCTCATGCGTAGCTGCCTCTCTCATATATCTATTTCCTTAAAACTCATCAGCAGCTCAGCATTTGGTGTAGCGGTAGAGTGTGTGAACCATATTAGTAGAACATGAATATAATATGAAATTAGCACCACTGTGTTTACATAAAATTTAATTGGAAAATGACTCATGTCCAAAAAAAAAGTCTATAATTACGTATGGATCCACACAGTTTGCTCAATAAGGTATTACCCTTGAAATGTTTGTTCCTAAATATTTTTTAGTTGAATGCTTTTTAAACACAAATATCCGGTTGGTGTTTTAGGTAATCTAAACCCTGCAGCAGAGCAGAGGGAGTGACATCATCTGAAACCTTGGAAATGCAGACTTCTAGCATTCTAGGAAAAAAAAAAAACTGTTGACTGACCTTTACAATGAATGTTCAATTAACCGTGAAGTTTGTAAGAAGGAGTGCTGCTCATTCATTTCAAAGACAGGTGGCAGTCCTTCAAAACAATACTATTTGTGGACAACAATTTTAATTACCAATCCAACATTAGTAAGGTAACACAAAAACCACAAAACAGCCTCACACATCTTCACAGAAAAGTATACACTAAGGCATTGATGGTTATATCAATTCAAATCATTTTAATCCTTTATTGTCATTGTCAAAATAAATGTGACCATAAAATGTTGTTCAGAAACTTAATACACTTCATGGCCAAAGTTGTAAAACCCTTCTCCAGGTCCCATAAAACACCACTAAAGTGCAGTATATACAATAATATGCAATATTCAGTGCAGGCACAAGCGTAATAAACAGTAACAGCAATAGTCACATTGCAGTAAATACAGGTTGTAACAACACTGAGATAGGACAAACTGAAATTATTTGACTGAAGTTTTCATTATTAAAAAGTACAGATGACAGCTATTGTAATAGTGAGGTGTGATGAATGTCTCTGGATAGGGCAGAGAGAGAAGGGGGTCAACTGTTTAGCAGCCTCATTGCCTGAGGGTACAGGATATGATGTTGTTAATGACATTGACCTGTGCTAGCATTGGCTTTACTGTCATGTCTGAATATGCATGGCACATATGTAGACAGCAGTAAACTCCATTGGGAGATAAAACGGACTGCACTTCAGCAGCATGATTTCCACGTCTGGACTGCACAACTTATTCATGACATCCGTGCACCAGGGTATATTAATTTAGATGCATAATTCCCACTGGTTTACTCACCTGAGTCCACAGTCTTGTCAGCTTGGCAGGCAGTGCACCCTGCTTGCTCAATCACTGGGTCTGGAGTGGCGCTGTCCAGCAGGGTCTCTGAGAAAATCATGCAGCAACAGTTGTAAATATTGAGTGGTCATATTTCGTCCATGTTGTTGTGAATCAACAAGGCATTTGAGGAAGATGGTAGGAAGCGGAGGTTTGAAAGGGTTAGCCTTTAGCCTGCTCCAGACACCCGTCTGCCTTCCTCTCTTCTGTCTCTGCTCACAGCAACTCCTCCTGCGGCCTGCTGTTGCTGCAGGAGTCCTGGGAGATGGTCTTGTGATCTCCGGAGGAATGAGATATTTTGGTGACCAATAAACAAAGTTAAATAAACTCCTGTGTTGAGATGAAGGGGTTCAGTTTGACTGTACTGTAGTGCTACATTTCAACAGTGTGAGATAATACACAGCATCACCAAAAGAGTGCGGAAACTACGCCGGTTGAAAGAGCACAGAGCCCCTGCATCTATGCATCTATTTTTGTCATATTGGTGTGTGTATGTGTAAGTGAGTGTTGTGGTGAGAACTCTGCTGCTCTGGAGGAGATCCACTGGTGGGCGTGGCAACCAGCTGATGCAGCGCACCTGCTGGCTTTTGTGGTGGAGTGTTTATAAGGAGCTGTGAGACAACTACTCTTCACCTGATGGTCCACTACTGTGTGGTAACTCAAGCCTCTGAGCCCTAGTCTGCTACTCTGTTTTTGTTGTGAAGTTCTTATTTGTGTTTTCTAAAGTTCGCCTGTTGCTCCACAGATCCAAGTTTGCCAAACCCCGGAAACCACCTACCAAGCTTCTAATGACAGTAACCCTACACTGGATAAACCACTGCCAAGTTGCCTCGCCTCCCGCACAAGCTCTGAACCTGCCTACCTGTTCTCCAACGCTCTACGGATCCCAGACTCCAACCTTGTCACCGTCGAACTCACCACACGGACCACTCCCCTCAAGCCAAAGCAAGACACCACGATGACAAACCGTAAGCTCAAACCAAGATCTCAAACAATTCCATGCAGACTACCTGAAATAACCAAAGCCTCCTCTTACAGAACACCTGACTCCCGTTTCCAGATCGACTGATTTTCCTGTCATTTTTTAATAAACCTTGTTTGAAAACTTCTTTCTGCGGTCTCTGACTGAGTTTATTCATGTGTGTCAGAAAGCTACCGCATGTCACAACCATCAGGCAAGTTGAACCCAGCAGAACCCCCGTCGGAGCCAAGGCAGAACCCACACAAATAATACAGGGGTTGAACAATGACACTGAAACACCTGTCATTTTAGTGTGGGAGGTTTTATGGCTAAATTGGACCAGCCTGGTAGCCAGTCTTCATTGATTGCACATTGCACCAGTAAGAGCAGAGTGTGAAGGTTCAATTAGCAGGGTAAGAGCACAGTTTTGCTCAAAATATTGAAATGCACACAACATTATGGGTGACATACCAGAGTTCAAAAGAAGACAAATTGTTGGTGCACGTCTTGCTGGCGAATCTGTGACCAAGACAGCAAGTCTTTGTGATGTATCAAGAGCCACGGTATCCTGGGTAATGTCAGCATACCACCAAGAAGGACGAACCACATCCAACAGGATTAACTGTGGACACAAGAGGAAGCTGTCTGAAAGGGATGTTGGGGTGCTAACCCGGATTGTATCCAAAAAAACATAAAACCACGGCTGCCCAAATCACGGCAGAATTAAATGTGCATCTCAACTCTCCTGGTTCCACCAGAACTGTCCGTCGGGAGCTCCACAGGGTCAATATACATGGCCGGGCTGCTATAGCCAAACCATTGGTCACTTATGCCAATGCCAAACGTCGGTTTCAATGGTGCAAGGAGCGCAAATCTTGGGCTGTGGACAATGTGAAACATGTATTGTTCTCTGATAAGTCCACCTTTACTGTTTTCCCCACATCCGGGAGAGTTACGGTGTGGAGAAGCCCCAAAGAAGCGTACCACCGAGACTGTTGCATGCCCAGAGTGAAGCATGGGGGTGGATCAGTGATGGTTTGGGCTGCCATATCATGGCATTCCCTTGGCCCAATACTTGTGCTAGATGGGCGCGTCACTGCCAAGGACTTCCGAACCATTCTTGAGGACCATGTGCATCCAATGGTTCAAACATTGTATCCTGAAGGCGGTGCCGTGTATGAGGATGACAATGCACCAATACACACAGCAAGACTGGTGAAAGATTGGTTTGATGAACATGAAAGTGAAGTTGAACATCTCCCATGGCCTGCACAGTCACCAGATCTAAATATTATTGAGGTACTTTGGGGTGTTTTGGAGGAGCGAGTCAGGAAACGTTTTCCTCCACCAGTATCACGTAGTGACCTGGCCACTATCCTGCAAGAAGAATGGCTTAAAATCCCTCTGACCACTGTGCAGGACTTGTATGTGTCATTCCCAAGACGAATTGACACTGTATTGGCCGCAAAAGGAGGCCCTACACCATACTAATAAATTATTGTGGTCTAAAACCAGGTGTTTCAGTTTCATTGTCCAACCCCTGTATATCAGCATGATTCCCTCCTCAGATCCCTTTTTGAGCAACAAAACTATGCCACGCAGTGACTCGATCTATTCACAGCCAACATCCAGGAAATAACTAACCGACTTACCTCCGCAGCTCAGCCTCCTCCTACAGCCAGCCTCGCAGCCGTCCTGGCAATCACTCCTCCCACGCCTTCGTGGCTAAGAGAAATCTCCCCGCCCACTCCTGAGCATTATTCCGGTGAGGTGGGTAAATGTGGAGGTTTCTTACTGCAGTGTTCACTTGAGTTCAGCAGATCACCTCATTCCTTCCCCAATGACGCCTCCAAAATTTCCTACATGGTGGGGCTCCTTCAAGGAAAAGCACTAAGGTGGGCAGAAGCTAAGTTTAACTCACAGACTTTATTGAATCAATCCTTTGACCATTTCATGTCTGACTATTCAGAGTCTGAATGTGAAATTACAAGAAGATTATGGAGCCAAAAACAGAGGAATAGGTCTGTGGCTGACTTTGCCATAGATTTTTACAATTCGGCAGCCTCTTCTTGCTGGAATAATCAAGTCCACAAGGGAGCTTTTCACCAGGCCCTAAATGATCAACTGAAGGATGAACTAGCATGCCGAGATGAACCTCAGAATGTAGAGGAGTTAATTTATCTTACAATTAGAATTGATAACAGGCTCCGAGAGATAAATCAAGAAAGGGAGGGTCATAGCACAGGGATTTCCAGATATGCCACTCCTGCTTCATCCACGCACACAAAACCTCACTCTGACCCAGTCACAGAAGAACCTATGCAGACAGTAAGAGCATGTCTAACCCCTGAAGAAAGACAGCATTGTATGAAGAATCAAACTTGTTTATATTTTGGTCAAGCAGGACAGTTTGTTGCTCAGTGTCCTGTTCGGCCAAAAGAGAGAGCTCGCCATTAGTTACGGGAGTTTTGGTGGGCAAGGCCAAGAAAGATGTCTCCCGTCTAACCCTGCCAGTATCTCTTTTAATGGGTCAAAGCTCATTACAAACCCAGGCTTTAGTGTATTCAGGGTGTGAGCAGAACCTTCTGGATGAGCTTTTGGTGCGACAGCACTTATATTTATATTATATTGTAGATATGTTTGTACTGTTTAATTTGTACTGTATTGCACCGACTACGCCAAAACAAATTCCTTGTATGTCCAAAAACGTACTTGGCAATAAAGCTTTTCTGATTCTGATTCTGATTCTGAAGAAATCCCTACCTCAGCCCTACCTGCACCCATCCGAGTTTCGGCTGTTGACGGTAACTCCCTGTCTCTGATTACCCACACTATAGAACCCATTGAACTTGTAATATTTGGCAACCATTGTGTGAAATAATTTTTTAGGTCTTTCTGTCCCCTCAGTCTCCTGTGGTCTTGGAGTATCCCTGGCTCCGCCTTCATAATCCTCAGCTGGACCGGATTCATGGTCGTGTTTTGTCCTGGAGCTCCCACTGTATGTCTACCTGCCTGCAGGCTGCCCCCTGTACTCCCCAAGCCCAAGGAGAGTAACAGAAAGGTATCAATTTCTGACTTGCCAAATGTCCCCATAGAGTATCATGATCTCAAGGAAGTATTTAGTAAACCTAAGCCACATTCATTACCACCCCACTGCACTTATGACTGTGCAATAGATCTATTCCCAGGGTCTCCCCTTCCCTCCAGTAGACTCTTTAACATCTCTAACCCTGAACATGAGTGCATGGAGAAGTACATTAATGAGTCATTGGTTCCTTGAATAATCAGACCATCAACTTCTCCCCTATGTGCAGGGTTTTTCTTTGTGGCTAAAAAAGATGGCGGGCTGCGGCTCTCCATAGAATACAGAGCTCTTAACCAGATCACCATTAAAAATAAACACCCTTTGCCATTATTAACCTCAGCTTTTGAACCCATACAGGGTTCAACCATCTTCACTAAGCTCGACCTTCAAAACGCTTACCACTTGGTCAGAATCAGGAAGGGTGACGAATGGAAGACGGCCTTCAAGACACCCATTGGACATTTTGAATACCTAGTAATGCCTTTTGGGTTAACTAATGCCCCTGCAGTGTTTCAGTCTCTGATCAATGACATTCTGTGGGACTTCCTAAACCAGTTTATTTTCGTCTTGGTGACAATTTAATCTTCTCTAAGACCATCGAAGAATACAGGAAATGCGTAAAGTTAGTTCTACAGAGGTTATTAGAAAATCGTCTGTATGTGAAGGCAGAAAATGTGAGTTCCATGCATCATCGGTCACCTTTCAGGGGTTTATCCTTGAGAGCGGGCTGGTTAAATCGGACCCAGAAAAAGTCCGGGCTGTGTTGGACTGGCCTGTCCCCCCAACTCGAAAGCAGTTACAACGCTTCCTTGGTTTCACTAATTTCTACCACCGTTTCATCAGAAACTTCAGCCAGACTGAAGCCCCACTCACTAACCTGACTTCCACTAAGATACCTTTTATCTGGTCACCCAAAGCCAACAAGGCTTTCACAGAGATTAAAGACAGATTTGGTAATGTTCCTATTCTCTCCCAACCAGACCCATCCAAGCAATTTATTGTGGAAGTAGATGCCTCTGATGTGGGAGCCATCCTCTCTCAAAGGTTCGGTGTTGATACTAAGACTCATCCTTGTGCCTTTTCTTTTGCCGTCTTAATCCCCCGGAAAGGAACTATGATGTTGGAGATAGAGAGCTATTGGTCGTAAATCTGGCGTTTGAAGAATGGCGTCACTGGTTGGAGGGAGCTGTTCATCCCATAATAGTTTGGACTGACCATAAGAACTTGCCTTACCTTCAAGAGGCTAAACGCCTGAATCTGAGGCAGTCATGACGGTCCCTGTTTTTCACCCGTTTCAACTACATCATCTCCTACAGACCTGGCTCAAAGAATAGCAAACCCGATGAACCACCTATCGACACTATCTTTCCACCCTCATGTGCAGTAGGTGCTCTAACGTGGGACATTAAAGACCAGATTCTTCGTGAACAAGACATAGAACCCAACCCGGGTACTGGCCCTCTTAATAAGACCTTTTTACCCAGCACAATTCGGTCCCGGCTCATTCACTGGGCGCATTCTGCAAGGTTTTCTTGCCACCCTGGTGTGGGTCGGACCGCCACACTCCTCAGGCGGTCGTTTTGGTGGCCATCCCTCTTTGAAGATGTCAGAGCATACATTCAGGCTTGTATGGTTTGTATGGTATGTGCTCGAAATAAGGCCCAAAATCAACCATCTGCAGGGTTAATACGACTGCTGCCTGTCCCTAAGTGTCCTTGTGCAAATGTAGCATTGGACTTTGTCACAGGTCTGCCACCCTCTAAGCGTTTTACGGTCATCCTAACCATCATTAATCGCTTTTCCACGGCCTGCCATCTAGTCCCTCTGCAAACTGCCCACCTCTCTAGAAACTGCCCAGCTCTTGAAACACGCTTTTCGTCTACATGGTATACCCTTAGAAATCTTGTCAGATTGTGGTCCCCAGTTCATCTCCCGGGTCTGGAGGGAGTTCTGTGCCGTGTTGGGCGCTATAATCGCTCTTACCTCAGGTTTTCATCCACAAACTAACAGACAAGTTGAATGCATAAACTAGGAACTGGAAGCTACGCTCTGCTGCCTCTGTTCCTCCAATTCGTCCTCCTAGAGTTTCCATCTGCCATGGGTTGAATATGCCTACAATGTCCACATCTCTGCTGCCACCGGTGTGTCACCTTTTGAAGCCTGTTTTGCCTACCTGCCACCGCTCTTCCCCAGTGATGAACCACTAAGATCTGTTCCCTCTGTTCATCAGCATGTCCGCAGGTGCCGGCAGATCTGGAGGAATACCATCTGTGCTTTAAACCACACATGTGCGCAGAACAAACGCCTGGCTGACAGAAAGCGAGTTCCTGCACCTACCTACCTCCCTGGACAGGAGGTATGGTTGTCCACTCATGACATTAACTTCAAGGGTGTTTCCAAGAAACTTTCCCCCAGATTTATAGGGCCCTACTCTATAACTGCTGTCCTGAACCCCTCCTCTGTTCACTTGGACATCCCTCCCAGTCTCAGGATTCATCCAGTGTTTCATGATTCCCTGCTCAAGCTTGTCCTCGCTGATCCTAGTTGCTCTCCTTCCGAGCTCCACCTCCACCCGCCCGGGTCATTTACGGTCACCCTACGTACTCGGTGTGCAGGATTCTGGATGTCCGTCGCCGGGGCAGGGGTCATCAGTATTTAGTAGACTGTGTGGGTTATGGTCCTGAGGACCGCTCCTGGATTTCCCGTTCGTTCATTTTTGATGAGTCCCTTATCAGAGACTTTGAGGCGTCCCGCCGACCTGGACCTTCCAGTGTGCCTGGTGGCATTTTTTTGAGGGGAGGGTACTGGCCGAAATATAGTTACCCTTGGTATCAGATCTGGGTGGGTCTATTTATACCCCTCCAAAGTGGTTACAGTCAGCAGGTATTGTTGAAAATGTCCTTTTTATTCTAAGTACATTGTTCCTAAACTTTGGTGTTACCCTTAGTGTTATTAAGATTGCCTTTAGTGGCATTCAAAAAAGTTGCTGGTTTTCAGCCATTTGGTAACACACAGCGAACTGAACTACTTGGCAGAAGAAGCCAAAAAACTTTTTTATGAAAAATAGAAAGTGTCACTCTCAAGAACACCCAGTTTAAACTAAAGAAGATCGCAAGTAAACAGGCACAAGTACTGTTGGCAACTTGTTTATCTCTGCATTCAGAATGTGCATCTTGGAATGACATAAAATACAAAAGAACCTGATTATTCCCCCTACATGATAGAAATCCAGTTGAAAGCTTGCAATACTAGTCAGTAACAGTGTGTTTAATCAAATTTTAGGTATTTTTGTCATGCCAGTCAGTGTCTGAGTGTTTGAGTTTGTGTTTTTGTTTATTTACCTGATCTGGTCCTTTGTTTATCCTATGTATACCATCTGCCTGTTAACACACCTGTTTCTAGTTTTCCCTCATTGTCTGGTCTCATTGCTCATTAGGTTCCCCTGCTGTACACTCTGTATTTAGGCTCCTTTGTTTATTATTTCCCTGCTCGTTCCTTATGTCCCTGTGAGTGTAAACCCTGTTGTGGTATCCTGGTTGTATCAGTCCTGCCTTGTTTGGTTGGAGTATGCTATACTCCTACTCTGTTTTCAGTGAGTAAGGATATTAAAGGCCTTCTTACCTTTATCCCCGTGTCCTGGCAAACTTCTCTGCACTTTGATCCTACCACAAACCCCATTTTATGACAATTTTAAATGCTAAAGAAATAACTACACGCATGATGGATTTGATACATCATTTTTTTAAGCAGTTTTTTACTGTGGGCTATTATTATCCTGATTGGTTTTGGCTCGGTTTTGACTTCAGGATACTTTGTATTTTTCCAACTTGAAATATGGAAATGATGACTTATGCAAACAAAAGAAAGAATGTAGACTGAAACCATGTCCTCCAACCAAACACAACACAGATAAATGGCATTTTATGATATACTACTACAGAGGATGATGGCTGCATGGCTGAGACGGACTAGTGGCCATGTAAGAATATTTGTAATGCGGTCTGCTGGACACAAAGACTAGGCAGCAGAACTAGTTGAGCACACCAACAGCTTTCCTTGCACGGAACTACACCACTGCCTTTTGTGATTTATTTACATCTGCAAGTAGACACGCAACATGAAAACCTGCAAATAAAACGCTGTGTTCTTTTTTTTTACCTGTTTCCATAGCAATGTGTCTGAACCCGCCTAGACATACAGTATTAGTTTCAGATCTTTTTATGACGATGACAATGGATGAAGTATTTAATGCAGTAATTAATGTAATGGAGTTTGTTATCTCGGAAATTGAATATAAACTGTTGTACAGAGATATTGATCCCTATAAAGTCACACCATATTTCAATTCAATTCAATTCAAAGATACTTTATTGATCCCCGAGGGGAAATTAGAATTCCAGTACAACCCATCCAAAGATACATCATGACACAAGACAAGGGGGAGACGGGTCACCGAGGCTTTGCTGCCCACTCACAGGCGCTGCCCTTGCTAGATGAGAAAAGAGGCCATATTAGGTAAGTAGAGGAAAAAAATCATATTTCACACTTTATCCTTAGCAGGATACAGTTTGAGATTGCAAAAAACCTTAGCACAAAGAAGCAACAAGTTTACAAAACAACATCATGCCAGAAATGGTGAAGGCGATGTGAGGGGGTGCATATGTTTATCTTGAGCATGTGTGTGTGTGTGCAAGTGAGTGTGTGCAAGTAAGTCCATGAAGCACTGTCACAGAGGCCATTGTCCTTGATGGTACGTTGGAATGTTCATCAACCGGCCACAAAGTTCTGAGCAGGTCCACAGATGTCCTCAGGGAAGGGAGGGGGCAGAGGGAGCAGAGCGTCATGTTTACATAACTTCCAGGAGAGGTTGAAGATAGCCAGCCATCAAGGCCATGCAGGGGAGCCAGATTCAGAAAAACAACAATTATTTGGGTTAGGCTGACTCTTAATTTTCCGTCAGCCATGAGAGTCTCGCTGGTGCTTCTCAAAGGCGAATCCAAACAGCCAAATTCCTGGTCTTTCGCCAGATCCGAGCGAACAACTTTCTCCAAGATTTATCCCATTTCACCCGAGTCCAGGAACCGCAACCTGCCTGCGATCCTGTGTAAGGATCACATCCAGTCTGCGAATCAGCTCACGTAACATCTCAGTCTGAGTGTTGATCGCCCTGAAGATCCCATCATACATGCCAGGCAGCCTCACAATTGCCACAACAGCTGCTGACATTCTCCGAATTTCTCGATATGCCAGGTAACCGCTGACTCCAAAAAGCAGAAATCCTGATATCAAACATCCAATTATATACATATCTTCAACATCCTCGACTGACATTATCGACAAACACACAGTCCTCCACTTCTGCCAGGAGTCCATTGTGTATCCAGAGAAAAACGTCCAGCCCGGACAAGTTGGGCTCTCCTTCACCCTGTCTTCTCATTGAGAAAATTTGATAAATTGCATTGAGAGACCAGCTGACCAAATCCTTAACACAGAATTTGGAAGATATGCAAAAAGAGGCTCCAAAAAGAAGACAAGACAGAGCTGAAGCGTCCTCCTCCACCGAGAGCAGAAAGAAAAAGTCCACCTGCTGCCTGGGTTTCAAGAAATGTGACAGATGCCTGCTTCCCTACCAAATGGTGTTTCATCTCCTACATCTGAAGAAAGGTTCAAGTTCACCCATATCCTACACACAAGAGAAATGTCATTTTGTTTTATTTTTTAAATTAAATTACAATAAATTGCTTGTTTCTTGTTAGTTCTTTGGTTACCTATTCAAGAACGGAAGCGATGTAAGTCATTGGGTAGTAGTTTCTAGATTGTTAATAGAATTAGAGTTTATTTCTCTGCTGTACTGCATGCAGATTAAACAACATAGAATAAGGTTGCTTGAAATACAAACAACAACTTTAAAAAACCTTTGTGAATAAATTGTTGTATTAAAAAAAAAAAAAACTCAAGCCTCTTTAGTGAATTATCATATATAATTTCTTTCTTGTGATTAATTTCAAATCATATCAGTAATAACAATTAAAGAAAATAGGATACAGAATAATTTAAATGTATAAAGAAAACTTAAATTATTATTACAACAGTTTGGACAATATGAGATCAAGTATGAGCCACTGAGCCATTGTCCTAAACTACATTAAAAAGGATTTAGAACAAAATCAGTTTATTGACCTATTATTCATCAGTATTTTCCACTTCTTTCATCCATTTATGATTTTAATGTGTCATTTGTCAAACTATTATTTCAGTTCAGAATAGAGTACAGTCAGTCTGACCTGGAAAAGGATTAATACGCAGGCTTTACTCTTGGGGTTTGCAGAGAATTGCGTCTTCTGATTCAGATGAAGGCTGAAAATTAGTTCAGTCCATGGTCTTCGACCTATGATTGATCCCATTACATGCCATTTTGAACACAAAACTGAGTAATCAGAAATTGCATTACTGCTGCCAAAAGTCTGAGGCAGTGAAAATGGCATGGAAGAGAAACAGACAAAACTTGGGTTGAAAGAGCATAAAATAGCATTATAGCTGAACAAAGGGAATGGTAAACTCTCTTAACAGAAACACCATGTTGCAAACTGTTTCTGTAACCAGAAATCAGGGAACCAGCATACACTCATATTCAATAAATTATTTTAGTAACTCAATTCACTAAGTGAAGCACATTATATGGATTAATTACACACATGTTTTTTCAAGCCTTTATTTCTTTTAATTATGATTTGCTGAAAACAGGACATTTAATTTCTTAGAAGTTTAGAATATCAAATTAGACCGTTTAAAAAAAACATTTTGTTACAGAAATGTGTGCTTATTGAGGGGGTATGTTTAATATCTGCTTAAAGGTTGTTTATTTCAAAAGGTCATTTAATATGACAAATGAGCCTCGTAAAAACACATAATTCTAATTTACTCAACATAGTTACATACCATATAATTCATACACTTGGCAGATTTAGTTTTAAAGTGTTATTTTAATTTACCAACATGGGTTTCCTGACCGGAAGTAAGATTAACATTTTGGACTGGCCCAGCCAGAGTCCTGAATTGAAGTTTATAAGAGGATCTGTGGAGGGAACTAAATATTACGGTAATGGCAGGAGGCCTTCCAACCTCAACGATTTGAAGATTTCCAGTGGAAGCATCTAGAAAAGTAAACGTAATTTTTAACATGCATTTTTAAAACAGTTGTAAATGAAAAACAACCAAATTAATAGATTTCAAAACCAATACTCCAAGATGTTTGTCTCCTTTCGGATTCAAACAAGGACATTGTCATGATCCTGGTGGGTTTGAGTGTGAATGTGAGTGTGAGTGGTAATCCTATCTACTGTCAGAGTATCTCGGCTGGGGGCATGGCTGACCAGTTGGCAGGCTGCACACCTGTCAGCATTAACATTCATCTGACTACTGGAGTTGAGTTATAAAAAGCTGCAGGGCGACCATTCTTCTCCTGATGCTCAGCCTTCTTGATAGACCTCAAGCTATCAGTGTATTTCTAAAGAGTTCTAAGTATTTATGTTCTTTTACCTACCTTCCTTCGAGCTGATCCCTTGAGTCTTCCATCCTTCCAGGTTGAAATTTTTTATGTGAGATTATGTGAGAAGGCTTCCTAGAGTCATTAAAGAAACAACCCTTTTGGAAATTAATTTTGAAATTAAATTAGCAAGGGGTGTGAATAATTTTGGCCTTAATTCTAGGCAATAGAAGCAGCTGTCTAATTTTTCTAAAAGTAACAAGAGGATACTACATGACGTTACGACCATGTTTCCCCTTTCTGAGTTGCCAAATGGTTTTCCAGAACCTTTTGAGGCCAAACAAAAGTCACTCGCCATAGCCTCTCTAAATTCCTCCCATGCCCGGGTTTTCAATTCTGCAACAACGAAAGCCACAGTCCTTCTGGCCACTGGGTACCTTTCACCCTTCTTTTCAGTAACAGTCACAAACATTGCATTCATGAAGCCTGTAATTGTCTTGATCTGCTAACCGATGTTTTGTGTGACAGCAAACAAACCTTCCAAGACACGGTTCAGAGAGGAATCTGTAGAACCGTTTATATTAGCTGGAAAAAACATACTCCCCCAATAAACATACTTCGTGTGTAGTTATCTAAGACAGTGGTGTCGAACTCCAGTCCTCAAGGGCCAGTGTCTTGCAACGTTTAGATGTGTCTCTGTCAACAAACCTGAATTACATAATTAGATCATTAGCAGAACTTGAGTGAATGAGGAGGTTATTTAATCATTTTGTTCAGGTGTTCTGGACATGGGACACATCAAAAGGTTGCAGGACACTGGCCTTCAAGGACTAGAGTTTGACATCAGTGATCTACTGTACACCATTTCTGCTTTTGTTGAAATTGTTTAATGTGGTTTTGCTCTTTTTACCTGAAATCCCAGCAGATGTTGAGACAAAGACTGTTAACAAAATTGCTCAAGAGATGTCAATATGCTGATATAAAAATATGTAATGCAGTACAGATCTTTTGTATTATTACAACTTTATAGAAATACATTGGTTGTGGTTGACACAGAGTAGTACAGATTTATTTTTATTTCACACGTGTTTCGATTTCTGGCTTCTTGAGTCGGAAATTCAACATTATCAATCCTTGGAACAGATGAAACAAAATTGAAGCTTTAGAAAAGAAAAAAAAAGACCAACATACCTACTTTAAATTGTGTACGAACTGAACTGGGAAAGAAAACATTCGGATTTCCATTGGTGTAGATTAACAATCTTAAGTTCTTACATAGAAGATAACTGGACATACATTGAACATAACAGAGCCAGTGACTCACTTGGCCTAATTGCCCTATTAGACTTTAATGGCTGTATTAGTGTGGTTGACTATGACTTTTAAACATGTTACATCGAACTATTTTCAGAACTTAGGAAACCCTTATGAATGAGAAGTGAAACATCTTTAAGAAACAAGACAAGAACTTCAATTACCTGCTACTTTGGGTATACAAAGCTGGGGAAGAGTTTAGGCAAACTGTATGGCAGTGTATCTACACTGAACAAAAATATAAACGCCCCATGTCAAATATAAGAATTTTATTAACATTTGGGTTAAGCAATATAGACTAACTCAAAATTATATTTTCAGTAATTACTGATCTTCATTTCGGCATTGATAACATCGTGGTATGTTCATTGGTAGCAGATTGACAGTCCTTTGAACATGATAGGGGTCAGGTTGAGGAATTTGATTTTTCAGTATCTTGTGTGTCCGCCAGCTGTGTCTCTCAGAGCTACGCATCTTCTCCGCATGGAGTTGATCAGATTGTCTATGGTAGCCTGCGGGATCTTATTCCATTCCTCCTGTAGTGCCACACGAAGCTGACCCACATTGCCTGGAACTGGAACACAGTCCCAGACACGCCTATCCAGAACATCCCGAAGATGCTCTATTGGGGACATGTCTGGCGAATATGCAGGCCAGTCCAGAACTTCGATGTCCTCTGTTTGAAGGAATTCCATACAGATGCAAGCAACATGAGGTTGGGATTGTCATGTTTAAAGGTGATGTCATGCTGGCGCACAGACGGCACAACAAATGGGGTAAGAATCTCGTCCCAATATCTTTGTGCATTAAGGTTCCCTTCAATGAAGTGCAATGGTGTCCTTTGCCTGTATGTGATGCCTGACCACACCATAATGCCACCACCTCCATGGGCAGCCCTGGGCATAACATTTGCATCTGCAAACCATCCACCCACGCTGGCTTCCATCTAGAACCTGGATTCATCGTGGAAACATCACTCTTCTCCAGCGTGCCAAGGGCCATTGGATACGTGCATTCGCCCATGCAAGTCGGTTCTTACGCCGTCAGCAGTGAGAGCCAGACCACAGTGAGGGCGCAGAGCATGCAAGTTGGCTTCTTGTAGGCGGTTACGGACAGTATGAGGGGTGGTGCGTATGTTGTGCAGAGCAATAATCTCATCACCTGTGTGTGTCGCTGGTCTTAGCAAATTCCGCAGGTGGACGAGCCGGATGTGGTGATCTTGTGCTGGAGTGGTCACACGTGGCCGACAAGGATGAGGTCGATTTGCAGTAGTGCCAGTCTGTTGGAAACGAACTATTAAACGGCCTATGGTCCAATAATGGACATTGAGCCGTGCAGCTACTGCTCTGGTGGACATCCCTGTACGATCCCGCATAACTTGCGACATCTGAGGCATTATGACTTGTGGAAAAATTTGACATTTTGGGGTGGCCTTTTATTGTCCCCAGTCCAAGGATTGTCCAGCTGTTGCTCATTTTGTCTGATCACCCATTGGACATCCCCCACCCATACACTGAGTTGACAGCAAGTTGGATTAAAAAATATACTCAGATCAAGATAAATATTACTTTTGTACAATAAAATGTCAGCAAATGCTTATTTACAGTTGTTAACTCCACATGGCAACAATATTTGACTTGGGGCATTTATATTTTTGTTCAGTGTAGTTATGTTTTTATTTAATTCCTTACTCAGTGATTGGAAGTATATGGCAAGATCTCAAAACTATGCTTTGGAGTGTATGCAATCTATCATTTGATCAACATTATAAAGTATATGTAAAGCTTTTATACACTATAATAGTATTTGTCTCTATTGTATTATTAACGCACAAGGCAATCCAAGTGCTTTACAGAGAGAGAGAGAGAAAGGCATTCATACATAAGCACCCAAATAACATAAATTCAAAAACCAAAAACACATTAAACATAGGCAAGATTCAACAGCTCAGTTTTAAGAATACTCTTAAAAGCAAAGAAAGTAACAGCCTCTTGCAGTAAAATTTGGAATCTAATTCCACAGAAAAAATAAAGAAATCCTGGTAGCTAAAGGCTCTACCTCTAAACCTGGATTTCTCAATCCTGGGAAGAATAGGTAAGCTTTTGTTCTGGAATCATAGAACAATATTAATAGGAAGTAATTAAATCTTCAGCAGTTGGTGATGGATGGCTCTAAAGTTGAGGAGCCAGATTTTAAATTTAACAGGTAGATGATGACAGGAAGAGAACACTGCTAAATGTGAGCTCTTCTTGCAACACCAGTCAGCACTCACGCGGCACCAGCTGTAACCGTATTACTTTTTAAGGAACAACATCCAAGTACAAAAGTGCTAAACTTTCATCACTCAAATCCACTTCCCCTGAAAGCTTTCTTTCTTTCTTTCTGTCTTGATTTATGAACGGTGACGGAACATGTTTGTCTCTATCTTTAACGTTTTAGCACTGTTTCAGCCAGTATTAACCACATTATATGAGCAAGTAAGCACACCTTAAAGCATATATTTTTCAGCTATTTTAACACTTCTTATAAATTTTTAATATACCTAAGTAAACACATCTACACCATCCTGAATGACTTTAATTTTCATGAGTGTACTACTTTTAAATACGAAGCATATTTCTTTTTACTGACCCTTGCTTAGGGCCACTGTCTCAGAAATTGCCATTTCATGTGCATAAGCACAGTTTCAAATGTAGTACAATTACCATTTCCAATTACAGACATGCAAGAACAAGTGGATATCTTTTTTGCATTAGAAAAAAATTATTAAATGGCTTTATTAAACCATCTAAGTCATATCCCTTATGCAATCATTTGCCAATTAATAGTATAAATTAATTCATCATTCTTGCAGCAAGAGACATAGAGGGTGTTTAAAGGTACAGCAGCATGGTAGGAAAAGAAATAAGGGAGAGAAAGAGAAAGATTTTTAGAGAGATGGCAGCTAAATGAAGCCATCGAATATGGAGCAAATGGAGAATGGCTTCAGACACAAGGTAATTATTTCCTTGCTGGTGGAATAGAAAGAGCAAAGGCTCCTTCATTAACTGGCTGTTCATTACTGATGGATAGAGGAATGTGCACACATACGCTGGAGTTCACATGCATGAGCGCTCATGACTTGCACACACATCATCTGATACACAATTCCAGCGTTCATGCACCTCATGTAGATTTACAACACCTAAATCAACCTTAAAATATTGTTTAAAAATTACCAGTAAGACTGAATGGTGATTAGGCGCTCCAGACAGGAAAAATATGAAGAATATGTCATTTTCTTCTTCCACTAATTAAGATGAATATCTTCTGAGGTCAGATTTAAGGTAATGTAATTAAAACAAAATTGAGTAAGGTGAGAATTTGTGTCTTCTTTTTCAGCTTAAAAGGTATATGCAATAATTTAGGATCCTGAGTTTGTCTTCATTGCTGAGGCTGAATAAAACTATGAAAGAAAACCTGAGGCCACCACAAACAGCTGAATTTATTAGGGCCCAGTTATACTACACTGCAGATAGGCACATGGAGAATTGGGTTTCATATTAGCAATTTGCATCTCATGCAGTGGATATAAAAAGTTTACAGGCTCTTGTTAAAATGCCAGGTTTTAGTGATCTAAAGAAAGGAGACCAAGATAAATGATTTCAGAACTTTATCCAGCGTTATTGTTACATATAACCTGAGCAACTTAGTTGACAAAGAAACTCAAATTATTTTGTGGGAAAAATAAAGATATTCATTATTGTGATTGCAAAAGCGTGAAGACCCTCTTAAAACTAGGAATGTGGCTGTGTTTTAACCATATTCAGGAGGGCTTTTCAAGTAGGCTTTTCTTGACTTATTTTTTCTCATCTTACAGGAAAATGCATGCTCTGAAAGCTTCCAAAGCATCAGAAGGATGCATTGTCAAAAGGTATCTTTTATATCCAGCCAGTGTCTGTGTTTTGAGTTTGTGTTTTTCTCCTGGTCTGTTCCTTAATTTACCATTAGTTCTGTGTTTTTGTCTTGTTAATTGATTTAACTCTCTGCAGTCTGACCCACACCTGTTCCTTCTTCCCCATGATTATTCTATCCCTCTGCTCATTGGTTCCCCTTGCTGTTCTGCATGTATATAGGTTCCTTAGTGGCCTTCGTTCCCCCCTGCTTTCTTGTGTGTTGTCTTCCATGTCGTTCAGTCGTGTCTGGTTCTATAACTGTAAAATATTCTGATGTCTGGAATTGTGTACTCTGGTCTGGTTGGAGCATGTCATACTCCTGGTTGCCTACCTTGTCATGTAAATAAGGATAATTAAATCTCTATTAACCTTCCGTCTGCTGGCTTCGGGAACCTTCTCTGTCCTTTGGTCTTACCACAAACCCGAACCATGACAGTATCGGTCATGAGTGATGTACAAAAGCTTTGAGTAGTCCGTATGCATAGAAAAGTACAATAAAAATTCAGGCCATTTAAGATTAGATCATTTTTGTCTATAATTCCAAAAGGTTTGTTTAGCATTAAAAAAGTACACTGCACATCACCAGAACACTATACCCTAAGTAAAGCTTGGTGATGATAATGATATAAGATGATTTTTCTACAGTTGAAGCTTTAGTCAAGGTTGAAGGAATTATGAACAGTTCCATATACCAATCAATTTTAGATAAAACCTTCAAGCTTCTGCTAGAAGGCTTCCTTCAAATTCAGAGGTTTACAAAAATGTACTTACTATTTGGTAAAACTGGTTTTTAAAATGTCTGACCTGGGCCAAAAGTTTTAGGTATCCTTGTTTAATTTTCTCATAAAGGTTATCTGAAATTTTGGTATAACTGTGTCAAGTTTGTAGGCCACCTCGCTCACACACACGTTTTCAGCTCAACCTACATGTTTTCTACCAGACTGAGATCAAGACTTTGTGACATCCTCTCCAAAACATTGACTTTGCTGTCCTTAAGCCACTTTGTAGCTGATTTGACTTTATGCTTATGGTAATTGTCCTGTTGGAAGATCCATTTGTAACAAAGCTTTAACTTTCTGGTTGATGTCTTAAGATGTGGTTTCAATATGTCCAAATAACATTTTTTCTCATGATGTCATCTATTTATTAATTTCTGCAGCAAAACACCCACATGACATGGTACTGGTCAATACAGTTCTTCAGAGTTTGGAACCACCTTTTTCCTTTAAATGTAATGTTTATTATAGCTAAGCACTTCTAATTTAGTTTCTAAAGAACAAGATAAATTTATCCAATAATTAAGTTATTTTTTGCTGATTTGATTTGCAAACTATGCCAGCTAATTACCAGTTTCAGTGAGCATCTTCACAAGGTCCTGTGTTTTGTGGTTTATACCTAAATTTCACACCAAAACATATTCATCTCTAGGACATAGAGCAGGAATGGTATGATTGCTGGACATTCCCATTATATTTATACCTGTGTATAACTGTTTGCACAGACAAATGTGGCATGTTCAGTCATCTGAAAATTGGACCCAAAGATTAACCAGACTTGTACAGACCCCAGAGTACTTGATATTGAGGCTGATTTTTTCAGATTTTCCTTGAAATTGCATAAGGAGCCAATAGCCGGGTTTCAGTCACGTGATTTTGATGACGCGCGAAGAGGGCGCGATTTCAGAAGGAGGGCAGGAAGTAAATTGTCAAAGGAGGCAACCGTTGCAGAGAGTCCGTATTGTAGGGATTTAGATCCAGTTTCCAGGCGAAGATACAAACAGTTAATTCACAGATATGTTGGGTGTGACCCTTATCTCATCAAGATGAGTGAGTTTTCGAGAGAACCTCAAGATTTGCCTTTAATCGAGGCTGTTAATATCACGAACTATCTGGCACTTCAAAACGTCTTACTACACTAAACAGCAGATGAAAGCCTACAAAAGTCTGGAGGCATATAACTTTTTTGTCAGCGGGTGGATCTAGAACCTCGGAACCAAACGGCTCCGCGATAATTATCGTTTGGTCTTTGCCAAGGTGAGTGTTGGTTCATATGTTCATATATTAGTGGAGATGTTAGCAGTTAGCAGAGGTGGCTAAAACAAACATACAATGTCTCTCTACGGCTACATTAACTTAACAATCATTACTACATAAATAGGCATTTCACGACAAACTAATGGTAAACAGAACCACAAAAAAAGAAGTTGGACTGCTACTTACCGCTGACGAAGTGGTCGCTACAGACACTCGCATTAGCAGACTCTGCTCCTCCCGACCGCAGATGTAGATTTGTAATCCACTTTTTAAGTCGTTTTTCGGTTACTTTTTTACATCTTTCACCTTTATGAATGACAACCTTTGGCACTCGATAATAATGCTTTTCCTTTTTTCTGCTGGAGCGATTGGAGCAGCCGTAAACAGCACAAAACATGTGCGTGTTTACAGATGGCTAATCCTCGGCTACTTCACTTCCTGCCCTCCATCTGCATTCCGCGCTCTCGCGGTATAGCTATGTGACATCTCGTGAAAGCTAGCTATTATTGAGGTGAATTCACTAATCAGACGCTTACATAGCTATGACATCATTATATGGGCTGTCCCAAATTATTTAGAGGCATAGTAATCTTAGTGTAGGTAAACTTCTTAATATGAAGAAAGCAATAAAAACATATCTCCCTCATTAATATGACATTTAGGAAATACAAAGATTTTTGGTAATTCTAAATTACCTAAAATAGGAAAGTGTATGCTGATTTAGTGAAACAAAACGTTAAGTCTTTTTATACTGTGTGTAATTATCTGGTTTGTTATAAACTGATATCAAAGAAAAAATGGATTCACCAAAAGAAAAAAAAAATTGGAATGGCCCAGCCAGAGTTGTGAGGTAATTGAAGAGGGCCGTGCACAGAAGATCATCACAATCTGAGAGATTTGGGGTGTTTTTGCAAAGAACGGTGGTCAAATATTCCCAAGTCACATTTTTTGCTATGCTGATAGAGCTCTTCCCAAAAAGGGTGAGTGCATTATTTAAATTAAGTATTACCACAAGAACAATCCAGTGTGAAAGTTGGTACTAAGTGAACAACATTCAAAGTTAGCTACTTTCACAATCAGGGAGGTGTTAAAAGTGAAGTCAGCCATGTATATTATAGCTATTATATATTATAATAGGACAACACGGTTTATATTACATGTTGACACATGTCTGCAATTCATTCAGGGTGCAAGAGAAAACAAAGTAAATAGCAGAAAGGTTGAACATATCACAGCAAAGTTGCTGCATTTGGTCATTTTGAACATTTATCACTTTGAACCTCTGTCATGTAACATGCTGGATTTGAAAATGCTGGCAGCCTTTTGGAAATCTCAGAATCACACTAAGGACCTACATTCTCTAGAATAGGGGTCTCCAACTCCAGTCCTCGAGAGATACTGCCCTACAACTTTTCGATGCATCCCTGGGCCAACGAACCTGAAATCAAATCAATAAATCTTATCTGGCCTCTGCCAAACTTGATACAATGCCTAAGAGGTAATTCAATTATTTAATCCAGCTGTGTTGGAGCAGGGATGCATGAGAAAGTTGCAGATAGTAGCTCTCTAGAACTGGAGTTTGAGCATTCACATGTACTGAGTTTGTAATGCTAACTAGTGGCATTAGCCCAATTAGCAACACATCTTCCTAATAAGATGCTAAAGCCAGTTCAAAGTTCATCGACATTGTCTATGTTCAGCAAAACCACTGGCTGTTCTCTCACAGAGCAGCACACCATCCCTGCTCCTAATATACAGGTCCTTCTCAAAATATTAGCATATTGTGATAAAGTTCATTATTTTCCATAATGTAATGATGAAAATGTTACATTCACATATTTTAGACTCATTGCACACTAACTGAAATATTTCAGGTCTTTTATTGTCTTAATACGGATGATTTTGGCATACAGCTCATGAAAACCCAAATTTCCTATCTCACAAAATTAGCATATTTCATCCGACCAATAAAAGAAAAGTGTTTTTAATACAAAAAACGTCAACCTTCAAATAATCATGTACAGTTATGCACTCAATACTTGGTCAGAAATCCTTTTGCAGAAATTACTGCTTCAATGCGGCGTGGCATGGAGGCAATCAGCCTGTGGCACTGCTGAGGTCTTATGGAGGCCCAGGATGCTTCGATAGCGGCCTTTAGCTCATCCAGAGTGTTGGGTCTTGAGTCTCTCAACGTTCTCTTCACAATATCCCACAGATTCTCTATGGGGTTCAGGTTAGGAGAGTTGGCAGGCCAATTGAGCACAGTGATACCATGGTCAGTAAACCATTTACCAGTGGTTTTGGCACTGTGAGCAGGTGCCAGGTCGTGCTGAAAAATGAAATCTTCATCTCCATAAAGCTTTTCAGCAGATGGAAGCATGAAGTGCTCCAAAATCTCCTGATAGCTAGCTGCATTGACCCTGCCCTTGATAAAACACAGTGGACCAACACCAGCAGCTGACACGGCACCCCAGACCATCACTGACTGTGGGTACTTGACACTGGACTTCTGGCATTTTGGCATTTCCTTCTCCAGTCTTCCTCCAGACTCTGGCACCTTGATTTCCGAATGACATGCAGAATTTGCTTTCATCCGAAAAAAGTACTTTGGACCACTGAGCAACAGTCTAGTGCTGCTTCTCTGTAGCCCAGGTCAGGCGCTTCTGCCGCTGTTTCTGGTTCAAAAGTGGCTTGACCTGGGGAATGCGGCATCTGTAGCCCATTTCCTGCACACGTCTGTGCACGGTGGCTCTGGATGTTTCTACTCCAGACTCAGTCCACTGCTTCCGCAGGTCCCCCAAGGTCTGGAATCGGCCCTTCTCCACAATCTTCCTCAGGGTCCGGTCACCTCTTCTCGTTTTGCAGCGTTTTCTGCCACACTTTTTCCTTCCCACAGACTTCCCATTGAGGTACCTTGATACAGCACTCTGGGAACAGCCTATTCGTTCAGAAATTTCTTTCTGTGTCTTACCCTCTTGCTTGAGGGTGTCAATAGTGGCCTTCTGGACAGCAGTCAGGTCAGCAGTCTTACCCATGATTGGGGTTTTGAGTGATGAACCAGGCTGGGAGTTTTAAAGGCCTCAGGAATCTTTTGCAGGTGTTTAGAGTTAACTCGTTGATTCAGATGATTAGGTTCATAGCTCGTTTAGAGACCCTTTTAATGATATGCTAATTTTGTGAGATGGGAATTTTGGGTTTTCATGAGCTGTATGCCAAAATCATCCGTATTAAGACAATAAAAGACCTGAAATATTTCAGTTAGTGTGCAATGAATCTCAAATATATGAATGTTAAATTTTCATCATGACATTATGGAAAATAATGAACTTTATCACAATATGCTAATATTTTGAGAAGGACTTGTATTTAATTAAAGACTACTGACAGCAGGAAAACTGGAGAAAAAAACATATTTTCAATCTATCCTTAGATTTTCTAACTCCTAACCCTTCATTATTGTTCTTAAAGAAAAGCTGGAATTGGCTAAAACTGGTGCTAGAATGAAACAATCTGTCTCTCCAAGGTTAGGGTTGATTCAGTTACTTTAATAAAATATGTAGCACCTCTAGCAATTTTATGCGAGAAAACTAAAATGAAGGGTGCTTGGGTTTGATATCAATCCGGTACCCCAATCGGTGTGCGGCACCAATGACCTAGTTCATGACAAATACCACCCAGAGAAACATTAGAATTTTAGGGAAAATGATTCAGCCTGACTTTATTAAACTGAAATGACAGAGAACCTGTTATTTTGGCACCAATGTAACTCTAAAGTTGAACGACCCTTCAATACGATTTAAACAACATAAACCTCTTTGCATAAGACCGGTTAAATAAAATATTAATGGCCACCTTTTCCTTTCACCAAACCAGAACAAAACAAGGAATGTCCAATTATGTCAATATACTGTCCTAAGCAAATGTAACCCAGTCAGTTTGTTACTCACGACCTCCAGGAGAGTGTGAAAACGTTGCAGGCCTGTTAGATGAATAGGAGTTGAAACTCCATAGGAAAACATTGAGAGCGTTCCAATTCACTCGTCCACTCCCCGACCTCCATTAAACGCAGCCGAACCCGTGAGCCCGAAGCGGCTAGCTCACTTAGCTCAGCTCAAAGCTCGTCATGACTACTTGCGTCTGTCTCCTCTGGTCCCGCCCCTCTCGCGGCAACCAAGCTCCTCTAACTTCTTCCGAATTTTGTCCTCTCCCGTGCTTTTGTCTCGTCTTCTCTTCCTCGAGTCTGTTTTTTTCCCTCCCTTCCTGTCCGCTCGTCTTCCTCTCCGTTTTCTCTCTTGAGCCCTCCTCTCTTTCCTCTTCTCCTTCTTACAATCTTGAGTCACGCCCTTGACGGACTGTCTCAGTGACCAATAAAAGGGCAAAACCAAATAAAATACCCAGGGCATCTTACGTCACACCAAAACTTTTCAATAGCACTATTTACATAAAATAATACTCTTAGTTGATTTACCAATAATACAGTATTAATTACTAAGTAAGACAATTACTTAATAGCTTACCTTTACCCTTTATATTATTTAAATATTAAAGTAAAGGAAAATACTGGTGTATCACTTTCAGAAACAAGAATATGAAATCCAAAGTTATCACCAATGTTATGCATTAGTAAATGAACATTTACTTTTAATATATTTGAGTCTTGTCTTGACCTATGTAAGATTTCTATTAACCTCAACATAGTCATTACAGTAACCTCGGTGTAACACTGGGCTACAAATAAATAAATATACAGTCAGTCAGTCAGTCATTTATTATTCCATAGTGGGTCGCAGGGGAGCTGGTGCCTATCTCCAGCAGTCTATGGGCGAGAGGCGGGGTACCCCCTGGACAGGTTGCCAGTCCACCGCAAGGCAACACACAAACAACCACGCACACACTCATTCATACACCTAAGTTCAATTTAGAGTTACCAATTAACCTAACGGGCATATACAATAAATATAAAAACCTAGTTAAAATAATTTGATGCATTTAAAAAGTTATGAAATATACTGAATATCAAGGACAAAGGTTGTTGCTATTAGCAGCAATGGGTGGGTTCTTTGGATAATCTCCTTACACCCCTTACCAGTGAAATATAGGAGAACCCTCTAAGAGATGTCCTATGGACTCAAAGGTAAATGTACAAAGCCTTATCAGCAAGAGTGGAAAAAGGCTGTCCTGTGATCATTTTGTAACTTTAAGACCAGATTATTTTTACTTTATATACACAGTTAGAAAGTATGTCCCCTCATGACAACCTGTAGTGTAAAATATTCCTAAAAGCCTTCATAAGCACCCCATGAGGAAATTATTTGTACAATTGCATAGAAATCACACATAATATTCCTGCCCAACACAAACAGGAAGTGCATGCAACATGATTAATCTTAAGCATGTGCAAAATAGGACAGGTGGAGGCTTAGAAAAGCATTAGCTTCATCAATTTAAGAATAAATTGTAAGCTTCAAGTTAAAAAGACAAAAAGAGTTAGGAGTGGTCAAAACAGCCCTGTTTATGCCTGTCAAGGGCTTGTCAACTCTGTCAGCCCGGAGAAGAAAAACCAATTTGCAGACTGACACCTTGTGATGTGTGTGTATGTGTACACACATGTGTGTGTGTATGTGGGGGGGGGGGGCGCACACTTTTTCACAACCATATACCCACCACCAAGACGTCCCAAACAAAGGTATGCTCATTAGGTGCAAAAGAAACACGTGGATTCTGTACACATTGCACAAGATATGAGCAAAAAACTTGATGATAAACACATACACACAAGCACACTTAGACAAACAAGTTGTGAATTTCAATGCAAATGAGTGTCTGGGGGGAAAGTTACTGCAGGCTGACCATTAAGCAGAGTCATCACCCTGTTTCCGTCAATGACACCCGGAGATACCACAGTCACTTCTCATCTGGCTCAGACACCTGAAGACACATGATGATGCAGGTGGAGGAAATGACAAATAAATTCCTGAAATTGAAGAAAATGGAAGGAAAATAAATACACAGCTTATCTTATCTGTTGTATTTTTTTATGCTTTCATTTTAGTACATTTCCATTGCTTTTTACAGAACACAAATGGCACGAGTGATAGATCATCTTATTAACATGCCTACAGTAGCGTTAGATTACTTAGTTGCAATAGTTTTACTTTGTTGGAAAGAAACTGTAAAACAAAAGCTTATCCAATGATTGTTTCAAGCCATTTTTTTCACACTACTTTGATTAAAGCGTTTAAAGCTTGATACAGATGGTTTTGTGCTTTAGAAATATATTTATAAGGATCAGATTGTAATTATATAAAATAAACCAGGATTCCCATGAGTGATTTCAGTGTAAGAAAGAGTGAAATTGCACAGACAAGAAAAAACCGACATTGGCATTGTCATACGGCACTGTCACTGAGGCATGGTAAGTGGAACGGGTGTCAAAGGCATCACTTACAGTGGAGCCTACACCCCAGCAGAAGATCAGTGCATTGTTTTGCTAGCAGATGATGACTCACACCAGACACGGCTAATAAATTACACCTCCTTATACCCTTGAGGATCAATTAGAACTCATTAATTTAGCAGTCACACTGTGACAGCAAATAAATTGGACATTTCTCAAACCTCAAAATCGAAAATTCCAAGTGCCACTTTGTTCATTAAGTCTGAGTGTTGTGCTTATTGCACAGTTACGACAACAACCAAAACAATTATGAGAGTGAGATGGTGTGTGCTACTATTACACTCCATGTACAAAATTGTGTTTTGTAGTGTGAAAGTGTCTTTGTCCCTTGTTTATCCCATCATATTGTAACCAAATGTAATTGCTACAAAAATTAGATACAGTAATACCATAACATTTACTAAGACAGTAATCAAAAACCATTTACTATTGCATAGCACTTGGGTACATTCAACGACTGTCTTATTAATCAGTCTACATCGTTGTTTGAATTATATATAAATAGTTTTTCAGTTTCTATTATTATCATAAAGTGGGTTTTTGATGGACCAAAATGCAGGGAAGAACTCCTAAAGCTTGAGGTTTTCAGGTAAGCTGAGTCTTTATTATCCATGGCAGGACACAAACAGGGTAGCCAATACACGAGATCGCACATACACATAACATAAGGAACAAGCGGGGAACAACGGAGACAAACGGGCTTAAATACAAAACTGAAAAGCAGGGGGAACCAATAACAAACGTGACAAGACAATCAGGGGAAAACACAGAACAGGTATGGGCTTGGGGTGCAGGGAGACAGAAAACAAAGGACTAGACCAGGTAACATAACAAAAACACAAGCAGGTATGACATAGCCCCTCCCTTTAAGGGCAGATCCCAGACTCCCACAAAACAAAAAAACATCTGACCAGGGTGGACCTCGGGGGCCTCGGAAGGAGGGCAAGAACCAAAACAAAACAACCCAACCAGGGTGGATGGAGGGGGCCTCGGAAGGAGGGCAAGAGTTCTGCCGGGGAGGCCGGGGATCAGCAGGCCGGCGACGTAGGGGCAGGCGATCAGCAGGCCGGCAACATAGGAGTTGGGCAGGCCGGTGACATAGGAGCCGATGATATAACGGCCGGCGACGGGACCGGGAGAACCCACGGTGGAGCTCAGAAGTGCGGTGCGGAGACCGCTGGGACCTTCGGCGAGGCCGTGGAGATCTATTTAATATTTAATATTAATATTTTAATATTTTATCAAATAATATTTTGGTCTGTTAAGGGTTGTCCTGTGAATACCAGCCCAGTAAGGCGGTGGTATTAGGACAAAATAGAAAGGTGTGAGCGAAGCTCTGACATTATTGAACAGCCAATCTCTGTACACACATGGTATGAATTCGCACAATTTCTTAAAATACAAAAATAAGTCAACTCAAAGTCAGACATATTTCAATCAACAAACTATGCTAAAACAATCCAACTAAACTACTGTTGAGGTAAAATAATGCAATCAATGATATCCTTGCGGCCTCAACCTCACCCAGTCCGGATGTTGTGAGAAAGAACGGATGAAGAGCAGGAAATTAAGATTAACACAAGTTTAATTCGGAAGATAGTAAGTCCAATGATTTCCTATGCAAAATGAATACATACAGAATAACACAAAGAAAGAAAATTACGTAAGGCCTTACGAAGAGATCGCAGGTTTCAGCAAAGCATGGCTGTCTCTACCCAGATGTCTACCTCATCACAGTTGCCAGAACATCTTTATACCATCGACTTCAAAGCTTACTGACTGTGCCTCCCCCTTATGCAGACTGGCGCTGTAAGTCAGCCAAGCTCCCTTGTGGGTAGTTTATTATCTATACCATGCCCAAAACTCAACATTTATTGCTTTATTGTCCATACAGCCAGCATTTACTGCTTGCAGTTGTTGCTTTATTATCCATACAGCCAGCATTTACTGCTTGCACTTGTTGAGAACTTCCTAACCTCTGTTTCACCCTTGTTCCATCCTGACTCCTGCTGTGATCTGTGATTCCTCTTCAAGGCTCACTCATGTTAAATCTCAGTTTAATGTTCCCACATGCAAACTAAACTAATAGCATGAAAGTACATGATTTTAATTCTCAACACTACCAAGCAGAATTAAAAAATAACAAAGACTAATGGGCTATGTACATTATAAACAAGTTGATGCAACATTACCATGCAATGTTCATGTTTGAGAAGGAAGGATTATCTTGAAGAATCTGGAAACAGAGTTAAGTTAGTCTAGGAACCAACTTAGGCAATAATCGGTACACCTTTAGACAACCATTCAAAATGCACGATCAGATAAAATATAAATTTAATAAAATAATGTTTTAAAGAATGATCTGCTGAATAAAACCAACCTTCTGGATTACTAAATATCAACAGTGTCTTATTAGATGCCTTTATTTATTAAAATAATATTCAAAGAAATATTATTAAGGAAGTGGTAAAATATTCAAGGAAATATTTTGGAAAAGAGCCAAATCTTTCTGGGGAAATGGGGCTTACAAGTTTGGTAAAATAATGTTTAGGGAACTATTATTTACTGGATTGAAAACTAACAACCTTTCTGGGTAAATATTCTTTAGCAGGCAAGCACGTGTTCTAAGCTGTTAGCAGTTCAAGCTAACAAAAGAAGCCGATAGCTTAGCACCAGAATCAAACAGACACCTTTAAAATACCGTCAATAAAAGGGTTAAAATGCATAAGCGCGGATGGCGCATTATGATCAATCTTCTGTGTTTAAAATCGCCCTTTTAAATAAAGTTTGTCTTAACTTTAAAAACAAACAAACACAGAACACAAAACTGGGCACTTGTGCTGCAAATAGCCTGCTAGCACCAAAATAGCAGAGTTCAACACAAACAAAACCAAACTTCATAAAATGAAAAATGTTTAGATCATTTCATCCTAAATATATTTCTATTACTCTGCCCAAACACCTAACCTCGTATGAACTGTGCTGAGGAGTTGTCCGGGCGACGACAAAGTTTGAAGAAAGCTCTGTGAACAAAAGGGTTAGCTTCCAAAACCCAAAACGGAACAGCAGGGGAAACCAATGACAAACATGACAAGACAATCAGGGGAAAACACAGAACGGGTGTGGGCTAGGTGTGAAGAGAGACAGAAAACAAAGGACTAGATCAGGTAATATAACAAAAACACAAGCAGATATGACAATTATAAAATGTTTGACATGTTTTTAGTGTTGTTTATTCATCTGAAAGATGCAAGGCAGAGTTTATGTTAATGAATCACTTCAATTACCGCAGAGTACCAGTTGAGTGCTGTTATGCTAAATTGTCCAGTATGATTCAAATGCCACAGGCTAAAAATGCTAATACATTTATTATCATTCACAACACAGTCTTTTTTATTTTCTTGTCATAGACCTTTTTCAGCATCAACACAATTTAATTTTGTCAAATGTAGCCTTTTATGTTAAATCTACCCCATTATGCTGTATTAAGTTCCATGTTAAAAATTGGAATAGATGTATTATGAGTTATATAATATTTCCTTTTAATAAATTACTGTTCATCACCTTGCAGCTATATGTCCATTTGTTGTGTGTTCTATAATAAAACCATTCCTCAAATTCATACCAGTACTCCACACATGCCATACCTGTAATTGCATGTACAACAATTACATTTGGAAAAAATAATATTTAAATAATTGAAAGCTGTGACAAAGTTTAAAAGAGTGAACAAGAATAAACAATCTAAGATGCCATCCTAGGTTTTGAATGAATGAGTTTCAGCATTTCGAACATTAAAGGAATAGCACAAGAAAAGAAAAAGAAAAAAAAAGAAAATTAAAAAAATGAATGGTTGTAAATATATGTACACAACAATAATAAAATAATCTATTCAATTTGTAATGTAGATGGTTATCCTATAAGAAAATCCATTACTGTTAGTCAGAAACCTCACACAGGTTCCTATGCAGTCCTGAAAAGTCTGAAAACTATCAAATAACTATAAAATATAATTTTTAAACTTTCCTGGTCTGAATGAGTGTGAAAAAAAGTCGGGGATCCACGAAGGACTTGTCCTGAGAAACGTGGAACGTGGGGTGAATCCTCATGGAGTTGGATAATCTCAGTCGTACAGCGACAGGGTTGATGATCTTGGAGATTGGGAAAGGTCCAACAAATCGGGGTGCCAATTCCTACCCTTAATTGGAGGTCCTTGGCGGAGAGCCAAACTTTCTGCCCCAGCTGGTACTTAGGGGCAGGGATCCATCTCTGGTTGGCCATTCTTGACTCAACCAGTGATATTCTGATCATGGCCTTTCTCCATATTATTTGGCACCTTAGGGCAGCTGCTCGGGCGGACAGAACATTAGCTTCTCTCTCCTGAACTGAAAACCTGGGTGGCTGGAAACCAAACACGACATGAAAAGGAGACAAACCAGTGGCACTTGATTGCATAGAGTTCATGGTATATTCATCCCAGGGCAAATTTTGTGACCACTTGGTCAAGTCAGACTCACATAATATACGAAGTTTGGTTTCAACTTCTTGGTTGGCTCTCTCGGTTTGGCCATCAGACTGAGGATGAAACCCTGAGGAAAGACTAACCGAAATTCCCAACAACGAACAAAACTCCTTTCAGAAACGTGACACAAATTGGGGTCCTCTATCGGAAACAATGTCATTTGGAATTCCATGGAGCCTGAAAACGTCTCGGGTCAATATCTCACCCATGTCCTTAGCAGATGGAAGCTACTCCAAGGGCACCAGATGAACCATTTTTGAAAATCCGTCAATTATGGTTAGTAGTACAGAGTGACCATTAGAAACCGGTAGACCTGTCACAAAATCCATCGCAATATGTGACCATGGGCGAGGGGGAATTGGCAAAGGGTGCAACAACCCCGCAGGGGGGCGACGAGAAGGCTTGGCTCGACAACATTGAGTGCATTCAGCAACAAAGTCTTTGACATCCTTGACCAGCGATGGCCACCAAAACTGAGTTCGAACTGTCTGAATGGTTCTGCTGATTCCTGGAGGACAAACTAAATGAGAGCAATGACAAGACTCCAGTACCTTAGGCACAAGGCGTTCAGGGACAAAACAGCGGTCAGGTGGACATGATGGTGGGATAGGCAGATCTCTAATGGCTTCCTGGACCTCCCTTTCCACCTCCACTCGGGACACAGACATCCTGACGGTTTCAGGAAGGATAAACTCCTCTTCACCCGCAGACTGAGATTCTTCAGGCTCTTGAATCCGGGATAGGGCGTCAGGTTTGCCATTTTTACTCCCTGGCCTATAAGATAGGGAGAAATTAAAACGGCCAAAAAACAAAGCCCACCTAGCCTGTCTGGGGTTTAGCCGTTTTGCTGATTTCAGGTACTCCAAGTTCTTATGGTCAGTCCACACCATAAACGGCTCCTTCGTCCCCTCCAACCAATGTCTCCACTCTGTCAACTCCAACTTGACAGCCAATAACTCTCTGTCTCCCACGTCGTAATTCCGCTCAGCCTGTGACAGAGTCCTTGAAAAGAAGGCACATGGGTGAACACGATCATACTCACCTCTTTGGCTTAATACAGCTCCGACCCTAGTGCTTGAGGCATCCACCTCCACGATAAACTGTCTCTCTGGGTCAGGAGACCGTAACACTGGAGCTGACGTGAAGAGTTCATTTAACCTATTGAAGGCCTTCTCTGCATCCTTATTCCACACAAATTTCACCTTGGATGAGGTAAGAGTGTTTAGGGGAGTAGCAACCAGGCTGTAATTTCTAATAAACCTCCTATAGAAGTTTGCAAAGCCTAGAAATCTTTGAAGATGCTTGCGATCAGTTGGAGCAGGCCATTCCAATACGGCCTTAACCTTGGAGGGGTCGACAAGCACTTGATCTGGGGAAATGATGAACCCCAAAAAGGAAGTGGTAGTTATGTGGAACTCACATTTATCTGCCTTGACGAACAACTGGTTTTGGAGAAGACTCAGGAGAACAGATGCAGAGACAGCTCTGACATGTTTTTTGTGGGTTTCCAGATCTTGAGAATAAATCAGTATGTCATCATGATAAACAAATACGAATTGACCCACCATGTCTCTTAGAACGTCATTGACCAATGACTGAAAAACTGCAGGAGCGTTAGTAAGTCCAAATGGCATGACCTTGTATTCATAATGGCCCGTAGGTGTGTTGAAAGCCGTTTTCCACTCATCTCCTTCTCTGATTCGGACCAGATGATATGCATTCCTTAGATCCAGCTTAGAAAATATCTTGGCTCCCTGGATCTGATCAAAAGCTGTGTTCATGAGTGGTAAGGGATATCTATTTTTAACTGTTATCTCATTAAGGCCTCTATAATCAATGCATGGTCTCAATGAACCATCCTTCTTCCCAACAAAAAAGAAACCAGCACCTGCAGGAGAGGAAGAGGGTTGAATGTGCCCTGCCTTTAATGCCTCATCAACATAACTCTTCATGGCCCTGTGCTCTGGACATCCTTCGAAAAATAACGAAATGTCATTCCACATGTTTGGGCTTTATTCCACTTTATATTGGACCTGTGGTAGTCCTTTTACAGCAAGACGGTCCCGGATTCAAACACCAGCCTTAGTTCTTTATTCATAGAGTTTGTATTTTTCCAGAGCAGTTCCACAGTAGTTCCATAAAACAGCCATGCAGATAAGCCCTACTCTAATCTGTCTCTGAACTTTCAGAAATCACTTACAAAGCCAGCTGTCTTCTGTGAACTTTAATAAGTCTTCATCATGGAACAAATGAAGGTGTTGAGTGGAACTCAGCATAGTTATTCCTTTAGAACACATTATTCCTTTAGAATATGAGACATTTGATTCAGATGTCTCCTACTTCAAAGGATAAAACACATGCGTGGCATGTGATACCTTCTCAGTTTTGTTAATGTTTCAGGTGTAACTGCAAATGAAGTCCAGTGATTTGTTCTGCTCAATGCTGTTGATGGAAAAAAATGCATTACATTACTGCAGCGGCCCTGGTTTGTTTCGCTCAAAATCCTTCAGCCAGGTGTTCACACAGAGTATCTGTCATAAATATACAGTTCCTAGCAGTAAAGGGGTTTTACCGAGCTAAGTTGACTGTTACGAACCCAGGACCTTATTGCTGCACGGCAACAGTGCCACCAACTGTGCCACCGTGTAGCCCCACTAAATCCCTAATTTTATATTGTATGTTCTATATTTAAAAAGGAATTCTACTTCATCTACCAAACAAAATTTTGTTTTTTAACAGAAAATTAATTTATGCAGCAAGGGGTAAACACTCGCAAATATGTATATGCTTACCATGAAAAGAAAACCTTTTTACTGAATGCCTACAGTCAGTCACATGACTCATTCAGATCAAACTTTTCTGTGAACTGTCATGGTCTCTTTGGATTGAGTAGATTTGCTGATAATATATAATTACCATGCCCTTAAAACATAGACACCCACTTATCATTCTCCTTCTTATAGCATAAACTGTACTCAACACAAAAAACAACTTTATATGGCATGCAGGACTTATTGTCCGGTACAATAGGTGAAACACGAAACAAGTTAACATTAGAGACATTATTTGAAATCAAACATAAATCCAGGAGAACATCAGAAAGACGGCAAGCAAAGAGCTGCCAAGTGCATCTCGTAGGGTGTTCCGCATTAATTCCCACTTTGCCAGTTCGTTTCCACATTTTTTATTTTTCCTAACTTGTATCCATTTTATATCCATGTTCTTAACCTTAGTGTTTCAATTTATTTGTTATCGTAGTTATGTATTTTGATGAGTTGTACACATAACTAATCATTAAATGTCAAAATCATGTAATTCAATTGAAATGGCTGTTTTTGACAGACGATGTTCTATAATGCAATATTTCCACTGACTGTGGTTTCATATTTGTGTTTGGCCCAGCTCAGTCTCAATTAAAACAGGAGACTACAACCCCTGAAATAACTCAAAATAACCCCCCATGGGTGGATATGATTTATTGAAGACACAATCATATTTCCATTCAGTAGGCTTTGAGTATAATATAGAAAATTACTGATTTTCGATTCACAAACATCCCAAAAGGAGATTTAAAGGGATGGGTTGGAACAAAGTATGGCTTCTTTTAATACCCCACAAAAATGTAGAAAGAAATAACAAAAAGTGCAAATGTAGAAAAAAGCAAAGGGGTGAAATTGCTCATCTCAGGTTTCAGTAGCCAGAAAAACTAAAGTAAATTGTTTGTAAATCTTTACATTTGTGTACTGTGTGATATCTGCATATGCGCCAGAAATATTGACACTTGGAGATATTTTAAGTCATTGAATCTGGCCGAAACATTCAGAGAAAGCATCATTAGACCAAATGTAAACCCAAAGATGCACCTGTAACATTAACTTATCATTCCATTTTAAATATTGAGAATGACATTTATTGCATTGTGTAAAATCCCTCTCTGCAAAATTCAGCAACACTGTAGCTAGAATCTGGTGTTGTAGAAGAAACCCAGCCATAAGTCTGATCATATCCCAGCTTTCTGTCCCAGGATGTCTTTTTAGGACAAAATCCTATTTTGCAATTGCTTCATGCTTGCTTGTGTTGAACAAAGTGAATCCTTGTGCTTCAAGAAGCATGTTATAAGTGTACATGTGTCCATATTTACTGAGCTAGGCATGAGCAGTTACTAATTATTTTATACAGTGTACAAAAGGTTATGCTTTTGTGAGCAATTGCTGCTGTGAAGCAATCACTTGCAACAAAGATGTAGTGACTGACCCCCCCCCCAGACGCCCCCAACTTGTCATCTTTATTTTATTCATATCTTGCTACAGTATTCGCAAGAGAAACATTACATCCTTGTATTCTCACTGGGTAGAACATATTTGTTTACAACTTGCAAGTCTGATGGTGCTAAGATCCATCTATTTATCTGAGAGTTACATCGTTCGACATCATGCCTTAAATCTTTACAGATGTTAGAGATGTTTTAACTTTTTTATTTAATTCTGTTTTTTTAATAAATGCTCAGAGCAAAACAAAATGACTTAATATTGTAATATGTACTGCACAGTATAACAGATGTTGAGAGGCTGAACAAAAATTATTTTACATATGGTATTACATATTGTAGAGACTGACTATTCAGTCTATGACTTAGCCATAAATCACACCTACAGTTGAAATGAGATATTTACATACATTTTATAAAAAGTCACATAACCTTTTTTTTTTTTTGCTGTTTCACAAAGTCATACTAAACTTTAATTGTTTCAGGTCAATATATATATATAAATATACACTACCTGTCAAAAGATTAAGAGATACTCTTTCACTTAATGGGTCTCTTTATTTTAATGACTATTCACATTGTGGATTCTAACCAGAGGCAGCTAAATTGAATGAACACACATGGAGTTATGTAGTAAACAAAAAGTGTGAAATAATTCTAAACATTTTTATATTTTAGATTCTTCAAAATAGCAGCCCTTTGCTTTCTGATTACTACTTTGCTCTCTTAGCATTCTGTCCATGAGCTTCATGAGCTTGTTAATCACAGCAAATGGTGGCTACTTTAAGGAATCTAAAATATAAAACATATTTAAAGTTCTTTTACAATTTTTTGTTTGCTACATAATTGCGTATGTGTTCATTCACTCATTCATTTTGATGCCTTCTGTGAGAATCTATGTACAGCGTAAATAGTCATGAGAACTGCATTCTAAAACCTTTGACTGGTAGTGTGTGTGTGTGTGTATATATATATATTGTAAATTCCGGACTACAGAGTGCACCTGATTAAAAACTGCATGCTCTAATTTTAGAAAGAAAACCAATTTTGTACTCGTACAGGCCGCACCGGATATTAAGCCGCAAGTGTCCCACGTTGTAATACGATTTACACAGAAAGATATAACACGTGAGTAATTTTTAACTTTTAACTTAATTCGTATGGTAATATAAACAAATGCATATTCGTTCGTTCGTCGTCTTCCGCTTATCCAGGACCGGGTCGCGGGGGCAGCAGACTCAGCAGAGACGCCCAGACGTCCCTCTCTCCAGACACCTCCTTCAGCTCCTCCAGGGGGAGCCCAAGGCGTTCCCAGGCCAGCCGAAAGACATAGTCTCTCCAGCGTGTCCTGGGCCGTCCCCTGGGCCTCCTCCCGTTGGGACGTGCCTGGAACACCTCCCGAGGAAGGCGTCCAGGAGGCATCCGGTATAGATGCCCGAGCCACCTCAACTGGCTCCTCTCAATGTGGAGGAGCAGCGGCTCTACTCCGAGCCCCTCCCGGATGGCCGAGCTCCTCACCCTATCTCTAAGGGAGTGCCCGGCCACCCTACGGAGGAAGCTCATTTCAGCCGCTTGTATCCGTGATCTCGTTCTTTCGGTCATGACCCAAAGTTCATGGCCATAGGTGAGGGTAGGAACGTAGACCGACCAGTAAATTGAGAGCTTTGCTTTTCGGCTCAGCTCTCTCTTCACCACAATGGACCGGCACAGCACCCCCATTACTGTGGCAGCTGCACCGATCCGTCTGTCGATCTCCCGCTCCATTCTTCCCTCACTCGTGAACAAGACCCCGAGATACTTAAACTCCTCCACTTGAGGCAGGAACTCCCCTCCAACCTGAAGAGGACAAGCCACCCTTTTCCGGTCGAGTACCATGGCCTCGGACTTGGAGGAGCTGATCCTCATCCCAGCCGCTTCACACTCGGCTGCGAACCGCCACAGCGCATGCTGTAGGTCTTGGCTAGAGGGGGCCAGCAGGACCACGTCATCCGCAAAAAGAAGAGACGAAATCCACTGGTCCCCAAACCAGACCCCCTCCGGCCCTTGGCTGCGTCTAGAAATCCTGTCCATAAAAATTATGAACAGGACCAGCGACAAAGGGCAGCCCTGGCGGAGTCCAACATGCACTGGGAACAGGTCCGACTTAGTGCCGGCAATGCGGACCAAACTCCTGCTCCGCTCAAGACAGGGACCGGATGGCCCCTAATAAAGGGCCCCCAATTCCATACTCCTGGAGCACCCCCCACAGGGCATCACGAGGGACACAGTCGAATGCCTTCTCCAGGTCCACAAAACATATGTGAACCGGTTGGGCAAACTCCCATGAACCCTCGAGCACCCTGTAGAGGGTATAGAGCTGGTCCAGTGTTCCACGGCTGGGACGAAAACCACACTGTTCCTCCTGAAGCCGAGGTTCGACTATCGGTCGGACTGTCCTCTCCAATACCCTGGCGTAGGCCTTACCAGGGAGGCTGAGGAGTGTGATCCCCCTGTAGTTGGAACACACCCTCCGGTCCCCCTTCTTATAAAGGGGGACCACCACCCCCGTCTGCCAGTCCAGAGGCACCAGAGGCGTGTCAACCATGACAGCCCTACAACATCCAGAGACTTGAGGTACTCAGGGCGGATCTCATCCACCCACGAAGCCTTGCCACCGCGGAACTTTTTAACCACCTCGGTGACTTCAGCCTGGGTGATGAAAGAGTCCAACCCCGAGTCCCCAGCCTCTGTTTCCACCACGGAATGCGTGATGGCAGGATTGAGGAGATCCTCGAAGTACTCCTTCCACCGCCCGATAATGTCCTCAGTCGAGGTCAGCAGTCTCCCGCCCCCACTATAAACAGTGTTGGCGAAGCACTGCTTCCCCCTCCTGAGGCGCCGGACGGTTTGCCAGAATTGCTTCGAGGCCAACCGGTAGTCCTTCTCCATAGCCTCACCGAACTCTTCCCAGGCCCGAGTTTTTGCCTCTGCCACAGCCCGGGCCGCAGCACGCTTGGCCTCACGGTACCCGTCAGCCGCCTCAGGAGTCCCACAAGCCAACCACAGCCAATAGGACTCCTTCTTCAGCTTAACAGCATCCCTTACTGCCGGTGTCCACCACCGGGTTCTGGGATTGCCGCCACGACAGGCACCGCAGACCTTACGGCCACAGCTATGGGCAGCAGCATCGACAATAGATGCAGAGAACATGGTCCACTCGGACTCTATGTCTCCAACATCCCCCGGGATCTGGTCAAAGCTCTCCCGGAGGTGGGAGTTGAATACATCCCTGGCCGAGGGCTCCGCCAGGCGTTCCCAGCAGACCCTCACTATGCGCTTGGGCCTGCCGAGTCTGTCCGGCTTTCTCCTCCTCCAGCGGATCCAACTCACCACCAGGTGATGATCAGTGGACAGCTCAGCCCCTCTCTTCACCCGAGTGTCCAAAACATGTGGCCGAAGGTCTGATGATACGACAACAAAGTCGATCATCGACCTCCTGCCTAGGGTGTCCTGGTGCCAAGTGCACTGATGGACACCCTTATGTTTGAACATGGTGTTCGTTATGGACAATCCGTGACTAGCACAGAAGTCCAATAACAAAACACCACTCGGATTCAGATCGGGGAGGCCATTCCTCCCGATCACGCCTCTCCAGGTGTCACTGTCGTTCCCCACGTGGGCGTTGAAGTCCCCCAGCAGAATAATGGAGTCCCCGGGAGGGGCACTATCCAGCACCCCCGACAGGGACGCCAAAAAGGCAGGGTACTCTGCACTACCACTCGGCCCGTAGGCTGAAATGATAGTCAGAGACCTCTCCAGAACCCGAAGGCGCAGGGATACAACCCTCTCATCCACTGGGGTAAACCCCAACACGAGACGGCTGAGCTGGGGGGCAACAAGCAAACCCACACCAGCCCGCCGCCTCTCCCCGTGGGCCACTCCAGAGTAGAAGAGAGTCCAGCCCCTCTCAAGGAGATGGGTTCCAGAGCCCACGCTGTGCATGGAGGCGAGCCCGACTATTTCTAGTCGATATCTCTCGACCTCCCGCACAAGCTCAGACTCCTTCCCCCCCAGCGAGGTGACATTCCACGTCCCTAGAGCCAGCCTAAGCATCTGGGGATCGGGCCGTTGAGGTCTCCACCTTCGTCCGCCACCCAATCCTCTTTGCACCGGTCCCTCACGGTTCCCCCTGCAGGTGGTGGGCCCACTGGGGGATGGCCTCGCGTCTCTTGTTCGGGCTTGGCCCGGCCGGATCCCGCGAGGAGCAACCCGGCCACCAGACGCTCTCCGACGAGTCCCGACCCCAGGCCTGGCTCCAGGGTGGGACCCCGGCTCCGCCGTACCGGGCGACGTCACGTGCCTCGATATTGTGTTCTTCATGAGGGGTTCTTGAACCATTCTTTGTCTGACCCATCACCTAGAACCTGTTTGCCATGAGAGACCCTACCAGGGGCATTTAGGCCCCAGACAACATAGCCTCTAGGATCATTTGAGCACTCAAACCCCTCCACCACGTTAAGGTGACGGTTCAAATGCTTTTTTTCGAACAGTGGCTAAAACAGCTACCTTTAAATATACGTAGGTTATCAGTAACACAAATTTCGTTGCTAATGCCTTTTTACTGAACAGTGCACGAACAACATTCCAATATCTCCTAACGACTGATATACACTGCAGCCTACCAGGTCAAAAGACATTGATCGACTCCGTCATCTTCTTCCTGCGGACTGAAACCATCAAAGTCCTCTTCTTCAGTGTCCGAATTGAACAGCCTCAGGATCTTGTCACTCACTTCAGCCTCTTCGTTGACGCTCTCACTTGAGCGCACCCGGTCCCCTTAATCATGCAGCAGTCCAGCCTTTCAAAACCCATTGGTGATTTTTCATGTTCATGAGGTTGAATATAAATGTCTGATTTACAATACCGGTAATTGAACTGTGAAAGTGCTCTTGATTTATCGCGCAAGTTCATTGGACCTCTTTGAACTACTCATCAATGTGATTGGTCTACTGTTACCAGGCAAAATGTTTTGGCGGCATGAAAAAAAAACATGCAATAGCCGTACCGTTGTATAGGCCGCAGTTTTCAAAGTGTGGGAAAAAAGTAGTGGCTTATAATCCGGAATTTACAGTATATATATATATACAGGGATTGGACAATGAAACTAAAACACCTGGTTTTAGACCACAATAATTTATTAGTATGGTGTAGGGCCTCCTTTTGCGGCCAATACAGCGTCAATTCGTCTTGGGAATGTCATATACAAGTCCTGCACAGTGGTCAGAGGGATTTTAAGCCATTCTTCTTGCAGAATAGTGGCCAAGTCACTACGTGATACTGGTGGAGGAAAATGTATCATCCTGATACACGGTGCCTTCAGGATACAATGTTTGAACCATTGGATGCACATGGTCCTCAAGAATGGTTCGGTAGTCCTTGGCAGTGACGCGCCCATCTAACACAAGTATTGGGCCAAGGGAATGCCATGATATGGCAGCCCAAACCATCACTGATCCGCCCCCATGCTTCACTCTGGGCATGCAACAGTCTGGGTGGTACGCTTCTTTGGGGCTTCTCCACATCATAACTCTCCTGGATGTGGGGAAAACAGTAAAGGTGGACTCATCAGAGAACAATACATGTTTCACATTGTCCACAGCCCAAGATTTGCGCTCCTTGCACCATTGAAACCGACATTTGGCATTGGCAAGAGTGACCAAACGTTTGGCTATAGCAGCCCGGCCGTGTATATTGACCCTGTGGAGCTCCCGACGGACAGTTCTGGTGGAAACAGGAGAGTTGAGGTGCACATTTAATTCTGCCGTGATTTGGGCAGCCGTGGTTTTATGTTTCTTGGATACAATCCGGGTTAGCACCCCAACATCCCTTTCAGACAGCTTCCTCTTGTGTCCACAGTAAATCCTGTTGGATGTGGTTCGTCCTTCTTGGTGGTATGCTGACATTACCCTGGATACCATGGCTCTTGATACATCACAAAGACTTGCTGTCTTGGTCACAGATGCGCCAGCAAGACGTGCACCAACAATTTGTCCTCTTTTGAACTCTGGTATGTCACCCATAATGTTGTGTGCATTTCAATATTTTGAGCAAAACTGTGCTCTTACCCTGCTAATTGAACCTTCACACTCTCCTCTTACTGGTGCAATGTGCAATCAATGAAGACTGGCTACCAGGCTGGTCCAATTTAGCCATGAAACCTCCCACACTAAAATGACAGGTGTTTCACAACACATGTTGTCTCAAGGCACTTCCCAAAAGTCAGGTACATACAGCATATATATGGGCAATATATATATATATATATATATATATATATATATATATATATATATATATATATATATATATATATATATATATATATATATATATATATATATATATATATATATATATATATATATATATATATATTGTTAGGTATTATTTAATCAACTCAGAGGTAAGGAACGACACAGAGTCAGTTTTACTTGCGGTAAGGGTAGCTGTGCAATACAAACTACGAAGTATACGAAGTATTAACACTCCTCCCTCTTTATTTATACATGCTTGGTCACACACAGTTCAAACAACATTCAAGGTGTGTGTGTGTGTGTGTGTGTGTGTGTGTGTGGTCAGAAAGGTTAGGGTTCATTTGTCTTGATTATAAACAAACAGAGGAAGTGGGAAGTGGGGACCTGGTGAATAGCCCCCAGATGCTGCTAATAAAAGAATAATAGCATAAAAGAACAAAAGCATAAAAGAATAACTTATTCTTGTGATCATCTCCCTTCCTGTGGATCCTGCCTTAAACAGAGAAAGAGCCCTATCAGAGGTTAGTTCTGCCTGACTCCGCCCACCTACCAGGTTGGTTCATGCCCTTGCTGTCATGGGAACGCTCAGCACCTCCCTTCTTGAGTTTTAACACTGTTTAAGAGACAATCTAATTAAAATGCTTGTAGTGATTGTTGCCTTAATAAAATGTTTTTTTGGATGTAGCATGACTTTTAGATTTATGTGTTTTACTATTAAAAGGTTAGTGAAATAGTTTAAACTAGTTTGAAGAATTAGTTTTGCATGCAGAATCATTGGTAATTTATTAGATTGAAAGTTTTCCCTGGTGCCATTAAGCTAGCTGACAGTTCAAGATATGCCAAAAGTAAGGAATATATTTTTGATAAAGAATCAGAGTTATGATTTCATACTTGGTGGGAATTATTTATTAGATTCGAATTTGTAGGGTTTATGCATCTGAATTACATTAGATGTCTATTAATCTAATACTCATCTTCATACAAGGCAAATCAGGATGATATGTGACTAATTTCTAAGTGAGATATTGATGAACTGAATAACTGAAGTTTGTGTTTTGTTGTTAATGGAACTGAGTTACAGTTAAAAACATCTGGATTTTCTTTATGTTGTTTTCGTTAAATTCATAGAGACACGTAGTTATGTCAGAATTCATTTCTTTGGTTCTATGTAATGTGATCTTGGTTACTAGAACATTCTTGTTTAAACCTTTTGCTGGATTGTCGCATGGGTTGGACCCTGCATCAGAAGGGGGGGATGTCAGAATAAAGTGACATGGGGATATTTCGAAGATAAATGTTTTTCCACGTCTTTGTGTGAAGATAGGATGTTGTTTCACTGTCAAAACCTGTCCACTGTGTTTTCTCAAGTTTCAGAGATGGTGAAGGCTGCATTACAAGAAACAGCCACTTCCACCCTCCAGTCCTTTATTCCTGGTGACTGGATTCTGCTCAGAGAATCTAGGAGAAAACACTGGAAGCCATAGGCGCTGGAAAGGCCCATATCAGATCCTACTAGACACCCAGGAAAGCTGCAGGAAAGCTCCAGCTTCCCCAGCTTCATCTGACTTCCAGGACACAAGTCATCTTCCAACTGGATCATCCACGGCCTGAAAGGTGTGAGGACAGCGGACCACCACAAGACAAAGAACTGTAAGCTGATCACTGGCGAGTGATTGAAGAGGTGGTTGAAGAACACTGTTCTTACAAGGGCACAATAATCCCTTGGGCAGTGCAACGTTATTTCAGAATCTACTTAAGGCCATTGCATTGCCTGAAAGTTAGAAATCATAAGGTAATTTGCCTCACTGCACACACACCACAGTGAGAGACACATAGGAAACATACAGGAAAGACCTCTACACATTGCACATAACCTTTCTCTGGATGATGGACTGGCAACGTCTGCAACAGAGAGACTATCAAACATGCGCCATGATGCTTATTCTCCTTAATTTCTTAACATTTGGTGGCTACTAGGGGCTCCTTTGCCTGGACAGCAAGGGTCAGCCAAATTCTTTTCTCCCACTTTGACACCGAAACTGACTCTGAGGAGGAAATCTCGGATGCTTTTATCTAACTTTCATGTTTATTGCTTGATATCTATCATTATTACAGATTTGAATGTGTTCATTTCCACCGTTGTTTAGTTGGACTATGGAAGCCTAACTTCCAGCTGGTTAGAGTTCCTGTTTCTAAACATATTTCTAGAGGAGCTTCCTACGACAGCAGTACCAGACTGGTAACAGGGCCGCTTGAAGCGTAGAAGCCACTCAGGAGAGGCAGCAGGATTTATGTTTTGTTTTAAGTTGTGTTTATAATTTGTTTTCTTTGAGGAAAAAAAACTGTTTGCTTTCAGTATCAGAAGAAAGGAGTTGTAATGGAAATTATTTTATTAAGTGTTCCAAAGTGTATGACCTTTAGGTTACCTCACTCCTCAGAACATCTGTGTTAGAGGAGGAAGCTGTAAAAGCCATTATCAGAAGTTTAGTGGTTAAGACCCATCATTTAGGGTGATGCCTTTGAAAGAGCAGTTAGGTCTGTTCCTAGATAACTTTGTCACCTCTGAACCCAAGGAGGGTCTGGGCCATAAAACACAGACTATTTTAAGTGGAGATAACACCCATATACTCTTTAAATACTGTGTGTAAATGTTGACACCACACCAAACCCAAAGCAGATGACTATGCTGACACAGGAAAGGTATATATTACGGAGCTACAAAATAAAGACCACTACTCCTATGATGACATGTTGTAAATGAATATATCTTCAATTCCTGAGTGTATTCATAATTGTACTTCATAAAATGACCTTATAGCAGAAAATCGAAAGAAGTTGCTGTTTAAGTGAAATGAGAAAAAGTGCAATGATGATATGAACAAGACTTGTTTTAATTATTATTATTTTTTTTATTATTACATTTTGTTTCTTTGTTTTATTATATTGTTTCACTCTGCCATGATTGGTGGTTGCCTAGGGGCAGAGGAACTGTGTAAGTGTTTCCCACAAAATAATCTGTTTTCCGTCCTGTGGGTTTGTGTTCACACAGAGTGTTTCATTTTACATGTATTTACTCATGACTTATTCGTAATAAAAAATATATATATATATATATATATATATATATATATGTATGTTAGGGTTTTAAAACTCTTGTATTGTTTATCACTCATGTCTGCTCTAAGTGCTTTTCCCTCCTTACATGTTATAGGAAGGAAGATGGTCACAAGAATGAGTTATGCTTTTATTCTTTTAATATTTTATTAGCAGCATCTGGGGGCTATTCACCAGGTCCCCACTTCCCACTTCCTCTGTTTGTTTACAAATGTACCCTAACCTTTCTGACCCCACACACACACACACACACACACCCACCCTGAATGATGTTTGAACTGTGTGTGACCAAGTATGTATAAATAAAGAAGAGAGGGGGCTAATACTTCGTAGTCTGTAGTGCACAGCTACCCTTGCCGCAAGTAAAACTGACTCTGTGTCGTTCCTTACCTCTGAGTTGATTAAATAATACCTATCATTATGATTTGTGGGATACCATATGTAGGGAAGAAATGTGTCACTAAACTCTTCGCCACTGTGAGCGCATCACAGTGTTTGGCAGGGTGCATCTCTACCCACTTTGAAAATGCATCTATAACCACTAAACAATATTTCTTTCCCCCTGACCATGATAACTCTATGAAATCCATGTGTATCGTGTGAAAGGGATGAATTGCTGCTGGGAACTGGTCTCTTTTGGGTCTCATGTTCCCCTGTGGATTATGTTTGGAGCAGATAATACATGATCTACAAAAGTTTTTTGCATAGTCAGAAAAGTTTATGGTATGGAAATGCAGATTTACTAAGTGTATCATTCCCCCTCTCAACACATGGGAAACCCCATGTGTCGCATGGGCCGCCGTCTTCTATAAATTCTTTGGTAATATTGGCTTATTTTCCAAATTATAAATATCATCTTTCTTTATGGCCCCTCTATTCAGCCAAGATTTAACTTCTGCAGCTGGTGCAGATTGTTGTGAATCTTTCAGCACATCTGTATCTATAAATAGGAGATCTGACATTTTCAAAGTGAGGGGAAGCCTCGAAGCTATTTTAGCAGAAATATCAGCAAAGGTGTTTCCCTTTGTTTCCATGGTTTCATTAGATTGATGCGCTTTACATTTACAAAGTGCTATCTTTGCAGGTAGCTGGATAGCTAACAGCAGTCGTTTTAACAGATTAAAATGTGTCAATTCTGTTCCAGATGATGTTTTAAACCCTCTATTTTCCCATATTTTGACAAAATGGTGAACAGAACTGAATACATATTGGCTGTCTGTGTAGATGGTTAGGATTTTTCCTTCATATAGTTCACAAGCTCTGATAACAGCATACAGCTCTGCAGTCTGTGCTGAGCATGTATGGGGCAGGGCCTGTGATTCTATAATTTTAGTTTCAGTGGTTACTGCATAACCAACTCTGTTTTTTCCATATTCATCTTTTGATGCTGATCCATCTACAAAGATTATTTGTGAGTTTTCCAGAGGTGTCTGAGAGATATCTTGCCTAGGTTTTGTATCTTCCTCCACCTTTGTTTTACAAGAATGTGGTTTCCCATCTTCTGCTGTTGGAATTAGCGTGCTAGGGTTTAGTGGACCACATCTTTGCAGAGTTATATTTGGTTGCGAGAGTAGCAATGAGGTCAACGTAATATGCCTTGAATGAGTCAAGAAAGGAAGTGAAGTCTGTAGCAACATAAGTGACACTGAATGAGGAACTTTCAGTGTGAGCGGGTGGCACAGCACAATTTCAGCTGTCTGTTTCACAGCTTCTACTGCTGCTATGCAGCTCTGCAATCAATTTGGAAATCCACATGCCACACAGTCCAGTTTTTTAGAATAAAATGCTAAAGGTCTGTTTTTGAAGCCAAATGGTTGGGTTAATACAGCTTTCATATAACCCTTACATGCATCTACACAAAGTGTGAAAGGCTGGCTATAATCCGGCAGAGCTAAGGTGACTGCTGTTTGAAGCAGATTTTTTAGCTCAGTGAATGCTACTTCTCCTTCCTTAGTCCATGTGATTTTGTCTTTTAATGTCATGTCTTTGCCATGGATCATAGATTGCAAGGGTTGTACAATGGCTGCATAGTCTGGTAGCCATTCTCTGCAAAAATTACACAGTCCCAGAAAGGACATCATTTGTTGTTTAGTTCGTGGTTTTGGGGCTTCCTCTATAGCTGTTTTTCTACTACTTAGGAGGGAACGACCATGTTGTAATAACATATGTCCCAAATAAATTACTTTCTCCTGGCAAAACTGCAGTTTATCCCTAGAGGCTTTGTGCCCCGTCTGGTAGAGATGTTTCAGAACTGTTATAGTAGCTTCCTCACAGTGTTGTTGAGTGTCTGAAGCTATGAGAATATCATCTACATACAACAGGACTTGACTATGTTCAGGCACCTCACAGGTGCTCACAGAGTATCTTAAGGCTTGTGTATATACATGTGGACTTTCACTGAAGCCTTGTGGTAGTCTGGTGTAAGTGTATTTTTTTTTCCTTTAAACTGAAAGCCAAATAAATGCTGTGACTCTTCATGCAGTGGTACTGTAAAGAAACATTGCTAAGATCTACCACTGAGAAATATTTTTTATCTGGAGTTAATGAATGCAGTAATGTATGTGGATTTGGGACGTTTGGAACCATATGTTCCACAATTTTATTTATTGGTCTAAGATCCTGGACCATCCTCCACTTTCCTGTGCTGGCTTTCTGTACTGGAAAGATAGGTGTGTTGCATGTAGCATCAGGTGCTTCCCTTAATATTCCTGATTTCAGCATGTCCTGTATTACTGGCTTAATACCCTCTTCAGCTTCTGGCCTCAAGGGGTACTGGCGAACTACTGGCCATTCTTCAGATATTAATTTAACCTTATATGGTGGAAACCCCTTTATTAGTCCTACATCAGTCGGTGATTGGGACCACAGTTCAGGTGGGACAGCAGCTAAGGCAGGGTGTCTGTTGCTCTCTTTGCTTTCAGCTAGGCCCTGTATCTGTCATTTTGCCTCATCCAAATGTGTCTTTGGATGGACTTTGACTATCCACCCTAGAGTGAGTTTCCAGATTCCTGTGTTAGGATCCACTTTCCAGTCAGAGCTTGTTAATGCCTCATATCTCCCTCTTTCAGCACGCTGTATAAAGTTTTCTAATTCTTTCCACTGACACCCCACGGGTTTAGTTAATGACAGATGAGGTGTACTGCCTTTAAACTGTTGAAGCTGTCTTCCTGACAGTATGATTGAGGTGGCGGATTTCCCTGTTTTGGGGTCAACATACAGATGCTGTATGGTAACAGTCTGATTATTTTCTCTGTGAAAAACAGTATCATACTGATGATCTGGCCCTGCAGTATTTTTATATCTCATGGTTACATGGAGCTCAGTATCTGGCATGTACTGTGCCTCCTGGGAAATTTGTTTTTCTCTGGTTCTCCTCAGCAGTTCTCGAGCTGTTGGTGTGGGGCCTAGATCGAGGGACCAGTAATAATGCGGCTGTGAGAGTTCATTTAGGACTAGGGCATCTTCTTCTACTACAGCTTTCATACCTGTTTTTGTTGATACTATATTTATATGCAGCTTTTGCAAAAGATCTCTTCCCAACAGGTTTACTGGACATTTTTGACTTATCAGAACGGGAGCCTGACAAGTAAGTTTTGTCTCAGGTTCTGTTATTGTTACTGGTGCACTTAGGTAATGTACCTCTGATGTGCCAGCTGCTGATCTAACATGCACTGTGGTGTTAGAATATTTTACTCCGGGTGGAGGTTCAGTTAGCACAGTTCTACATGCCCCTGTATCACACAAACAGCTATATACTTTGCCATTTATTATTATGTTTTTATATGGCAAATCTTGTGTCCTACTTAGTGCTATAAGTTCCAATGCTGCTTGTATATCAACTTCCTCCATTTCAATACTGTTTTTCTCTGCTAGTGGGGGAGGAGGTGAGGGCTGTGGCTGTAATTGTCAATTCTGGGTAGTGTTGGGGTTATACACCCGCTTTTCATTACATTCTCTTACAAAATGTCCTGGCTCATTGCAAATCCAGCAGTTTTCATCTCTTGCGCCAGGGTTTTGTAAAATTGTCCTACATTCTCTAGCATAATGCCCTATTTTTCCACACCTCAGACACACATTGCTCTGTGTGTAACTGTGTCGTGGCCCTCCTCCTCCTCCTCTGTGACCTCTGAATCCCCTCCGTCCTCTTTGCCCGCTTGCCCCTGAGCTATGCAAAGCCATTAAACTGTCTTGCATTCCAAACGTATCTGTCTTCCTATCTTGTTGTGTTTTATGAGCGTGCTGTCCGTATTCTAAAGCTTGTGTAACAGTTCCTGTATTTTGATGAACCCAGTGTTTATCTATATACCGTCTGAGTTCAATTTTAAGGCCTTGCAAAAAGGCTCTCTTCAACTGTTGCTGATAGGCTCCTGCCTCTGCTTCATCATATGGTATAGCAGAGTTTGCTCTAAAAACACGTCTCATCCTAACCAAGAAATCTTGTGGGTCTTCTTCATCCTTCTGTTTGCATTGTGAGATTTTACCATAATCTGCTGTCTGTATATAAACTCTTCGAATTCTTTCAAAGAGTAAGCGTAAGGCGTCCCTTAAATCTGGTGAATTATGTGCTAATGTGTCACCATTGTCATCGCATCCAGTGAAACCTCCTGCTACTCTACACCAGCGGTGGCCAAACAGCTGGGTAAAACACTGGAGCATTTCTCTGCCATTAAGATGAAAGCTTCCTCTGAGTTCTGTAATAGCTGCTAAAAACTCCTCTACTCCTTCTTGTATCGGTGGGATACCTTTTAAAGCAGCAGTTCTGTCTTCCTGTGTCCATGGTCTATATACTAGAATAGTTGGCGGCTGTCGATGATTAGCGTCACCTACGTTTGGATTTGCAACCTCAACTAAAGGAAATGTGTCTTCCTCTAAATTCTTCCCAGATAGATGAAATTTCTGTTCGTGAGCCATTAAGGCTTTGCCTGGGTATATTCTTGGAGTAGTTTTCTTATCTTTACTCCTAGTTTGCACTTCTGTGTCCCCCCCCAAATTAGGAGACCATGACTCACTAGAAGAGCTCTGTTCTTCTGTTTTAAAAGGATTGCTTAATTTTTCTTGCTTACTTATAGGAGTTTTACGAACTGCTACAGCTCCTTCTATCTCTCCTCCAATTTGTTGTGCAGCAGCCTCCTGTCCTGCAGCTGTCTGCACGGCAGGGGACTTTCTGCCAACAGGCCTAGGTGTGGCTGTGCGGCAGCGCTTAACTCGACGTCAGGCTGTTCCCAGAAATCCGCCAGTCACTGCAAAGAAAAATAAAATCAGTTTAGTTCTTATAATATCCGGCTCGAAGGGCCAAATTAATGATTGGTATTATTTAATCAACTCAGAGGTAAGGAACGACACAGAGTCAGTTATACTTGCGGCAAGGGTAGCTGTGCAATACAAACTACGAAGTATTAACACTCCTCCCTCTTTATTTATACATGCTTGGTCACACACAGTTCAAACAACATTCAGGGTGGGTGTGTGTGTGGGTGTGTGTGTGGGGTCTGAAAAGTTAGGGTTCATTTGTCTTGATTATAAACAAACAGAGGAAGTGGGAAGTGAGGACCTGGTGAATAGCCCCCAGATGCTGCTAATAAAAAGAATAAAAGCATAAAACAATAAAAGCATAAAATCATAACTCATTCTTGTGACCATCTCCCTTCCTGTTACATGTGCAGACATGAGTGATAAACAATACAAGAGTTTTAAAACCCTAACATACATATACATATATATATATATACATATATATATATATATATATATATATATTACATTTTTCAGATTTCAGAGGTGCACATAGGTTACAATTACTACGCTCTATAACAATTTGGGAAAGTACAGACGATGGTTTTGTAAACTTCTGATTTTATTGAATTCACAACATTTCAGCTGAATAAAGGCACACGAGATTTATTTTGTGATATTATTGAAAAGATACAAGAAAATCAGACAGGAGATCAATAACAAAACTGTGGACCTCAGCAAGTATGGTTCATTCTTGAGTATAATTCCCAGATGCCTGAACATGCCACACTCATCTGTTCAACCAATTATAGTTAGTCAGTCATTTTCTACCGCTTCTTCCATCTCCATCTTCCATCTCCAGCAGTCAATGGGTGGGAGGCGGGGTACACCCTGGACAGGTTGCCAATCCATCGCAGGGCAACACAGACACACACAGGACAACCAACCATGCGCACACACTCATTCACAAGGGCAATTTGCCTAAGGGCAATTTAGAGAAACCTATTAACCTAACAGTTTTTGGATTATGGAAGGAAGCTGGAGTACCCAGAGAAAACTCACGCATGCAAACTCTGGGCAGAAAGACCTTCTTGCTGGGCAGGACCTTCTTGCTGCAAAGCAACAGTGCTACGGACTGCGCCATCGTGCAGCCCTCAAACAATTATTTGCAAATACAAACAGCATAGTGTCCAGACATCATTTTGTTCAGCAAGGAACATGTGCAAGGAAGGTGTAACATGTGTTATGATTTGGGGTTGTTTGGTGTTTGGTTGCGGGTTTTTCCTCTTATGTTTCTCACAGTTAAGGTTTTGAATCATGCTTCTGTTTATTATTTTCCTGGTCATGCTTTAGTTTTTGTCTTCTAGTTCATGTTTTGTTAAGTTAGGTTTTTGGATCATGTTTCTGGTGATGCTTTAATTTCATGGTTTACTAGTTGTGTTTCTCTTAGTTTGTATTCAAGAGTCTCTGTTCTGCCCCAGCCACGTTTTGTTCTCTCCTGTCTGTTTTCAATCATCTTCATTCGGTTCACCTGCACCTAGAAATTAGCCTCCTCGTTTCACCTTGTTCACCTTGCCTGTCTGTTCTTGCCATCACCCTCCGAAGTATGCAAGCCTGAGAACACCCTCCCAACAGTGACAGCATCATGTTGTATGTGTGTTTTTTTGTTGTTGTGGGGAGTACTTGAGTGGTGTACTTGGAAAAAAAAGATGGCATCATAAGAAAAGAACATTGGAATTCTTAAGGTGACATCCCAAAACCTCAGCCAGAAAGTTAAAACTTATACTGAATGATGCAAATGGACAGTGAACTTAAACACACTGCCAAAATAGGACTAAGGGTCATGGTATAGCACAGTGTGTATGGGATGTCTGTAATGTCCTTTGACAGTTTTCACCAGTAAGATTAGTTACCAGCAGCTTCCAAGTTTGTCTGTTTTTATGAAATACTACCATTGAAACAAGCATGCACAGTAAGGTTTTGAAAGGATTGCAGCTCTGACAGGTGATACTTATATTTTCTTGTTAAATGTTTTTTTTTTCACTAACCAATGATGTTCACAAACCAATGGAGAATTATTCGTTCATATAAATCTATTCATCATTGCTGCACCATCATAATGACCACATTGATATCTAAATGACTTTGGGTTGTTTCATGGGGAAATAAAAACTAAATTAACCTCCACTGTCTTAACATTTGGCTATTAAGATAGCATTATTACAAAATACATTTGGTTCTTCTCAATAAAAACATTTCCTGTTTAAATTTTCTAGAAATGTAACACTAACAGCTGTTGACTAGTTTTTACTAGTTTTCTTTAAACATAAAAGCATATTTAATTCTTAAATGGGGTAAATACTATGCCAAGTTAATTTTCTAAATAATTTATGGCAACTAACAGCATTTAATGTTTTGGAAAAGATAAAGACAAAGTTGTTAAATGTTCATGTAGTAAGCTAGCCTTGGTGATAATGATTCAAATACATAAACTACAGCAATTATGGATTAAAGACAGACTAGATAGCACATATGTTAAATTCACTCAAGCCTCAAAACTTGAGGCTTAACTTGACTTAACTTGTCTCTGACAAAATGTATACAATTGACCTTTTGTGTTCCTCCTCTGAACCTCCTGAGTGCTATTCTACAAGTTGTTTTTCCTTTTCTCTTCTACTCAGTTTTCTCTCTCTCTAGCCCAAAATCGTTTTCCCTCCCCTCTCCATTGAAAAATTTTCATTAGCATGATAAATCTCTTGACACCTCCCAAATATTCTACTTAGTTTTTAATAAGACACACACAAAGGCATGAGCACATGTGCATCAAAACAAATCTTGGGGCAGTGGTATCAAGAAGAAACCTTGTTTGGAGGAGGAATTATATTGCTTTAAAAAAAAAAGAGAGAGATTTCCCAAACATCTGTTCTTAAAACAAAAATTAGCACATGTTCTCAAAATGAATTTCTAAAACGGCAAAAAAAAAAAGAAAATGGTGTTTGCCAAGAGCAAGATGTTGGGCTTTAAAAAAAACAAAACATTCCCATGTTTTTTATGCATAAGTGGGGAATAATTAAACAATATATCTTATTACTGACACAGCAGGCACGTTTCACAGAGAGCCAGGCATTCTTAACACTTGTAAAAAGCTTTTACTATATATTTTTGTCAGTTAATAACTGTCCACATACGTTAGCTAATTACCTCAATTATTTATCAGTGCAAAATCATAAACTCTACATGCCTGGTTTATCCTGTCCTGATCTACAGGGGGCTGAGGCTGCGAGCCTAGCGAGTTGGGGCAGGAAGCCTGTTCATCAAAGATACAAATGAGACACCATGCATGCCTTTTCAAAACATTTGACCGTGCTCTTTTTAAAGAGTGGGAGAAAGATAGAGAGTGCAAAAAAGTCATACAAGCAGTGGTAGTTCTTCCAAGAATGGTGCCATTGGCAAACTAACCTTAAATACCTGTTCTGTCCAAGTTGTTTTATCCAAGTTGTGTGTGGTGGGTTAGGGGGGCTACCCCACCACACACAACTGAACTCACACCCATTTCTGACAAAGCCAATTCTACAAAAAACAGAATATGTTTGAAATTATGTAACCTATTGAACTAATAACATTTTTAAAATTAAATTAACTATGAGAATTATTAAATTGATTTAATAAAAAATAGTATTGTAATGACCTCTACTTAGTGTCCAATAGCCATGCCACCCTAAGCTCCGGGTTAAAAATTATTTACAGTATGATGCATAATGAAATCATTCAAATACAGCACAAAACTAAAGCACCTACAGTATGAAAGAAAAGACAGGGATTCCAAGAATGGCACAAAAAAAAAATGGTAACCATATACCAGTACTCATTGTTCTCTTGCTGGAATGCTCTACATTACTTTATCATTATAATCTAAATTGCAATAAACTCCAATCTCTCTCTCTCTCGCTCTCTCTCACACACACACACACACACACACACACACACACACACACACACATACATTTGGTAGTTACTACTGGTCCCAGTTAACTTTGCCTCCTCAAGCTGCTTATTGAAGATTCTTACAACCTTAGTATGTAAAGTGCCTTGCAAAAGAAATCTCACCTCTTGAACTTTTTCATATTTTGTTACATACAAACCAAAATCTTTAATGTATTTTACTTACATCTAAGGGAAAACAATACAGGGTTTTACTTTTACTTTTTTTTTTACTACTAAAAATCTTTTTAAAAAGTGTGATATATTGACCCCCCATCACTTTGTAGAGCTTAGATTTGTTGCAGTTATAGATACATGACTTTTGGTTAAGGTGTATTGCAGCTTTCCACATCGAGAGACTGAATGTTTGACAAATTCTTGTTTGCAAAATAGCTGAAACTCTGTCAGGTAGCATACACAGCATCTATGAACATCATTTAGAATCATAATCAGCTATTTTGGCCAAGATTGTGTGCACAAGTCTTCGCATTCATGCACTCACAGCATACAGACATTTAATAAAAATATATAAACTTTAGCGGAAATAAAATAAGATAAAGGTTCAGTATGTGCATGTATGTGTATTGTTGGAAACATTTAAAATACTTAATAGGGTCTGAATTGCTATGCTCAAGTTATGTTTAATAATGTGTGAAATAAAATGTATTGTGTAACTTAGTGGCCTGCTAACAGGCCTCTGTGTGGTTTGACTTGGATAACATTTGCCCGGCAACAGTGAAGATATGGAAACAGACAGTTCAACTGACATCTGATAAAGTGTATGTTTTTTCTTTGCATGTACACGCCTTGCTTTTAAATAAAAACTGCTGAAGCTGGGGAGGAAGTCAGAAGTGTTCGTGGTGATGCTGCAGAGCACTTCTCCCCCTAACCAGGCTGATTTTAAAACTGCGAAGTCTTTTGTGTTTTATTTTATCAAAGTATAGGATCGCTTTTTCTGAAACAAACCAATTCAGGGAGTTAAATAGAACTCCGACAGTGTGGTGTCTCCTCTCTGAATTCACATTGGTTTTAATAAACTTGTGGAAACGTACAACTGATCTCTGACTGAGGATTGTCCTTTGGGGTGCCAAATAAAAAGAGTCGATGAGAGGTGAGGAGTAATGTAAGAGTTAACGGACGGCCAGTAAAGTTTTCCTACCTCGACAGTATGTACAGCCATTTCTTAATATTTAAAGAAAAGAAAAAAAGAAAGGCAGGTTGTGGTAGTGCAAATATGCTTACTTTGTTTCACAGCAAAGTAGCTACTACACAGACTACTCAGACTGTAAAGTGTTCCTTGTGTTCATCAGAGAGACAACCTGGGAGAATAAGCTGTCTCTTTGGTGACTGGTTTTTGCAAATAGCGCTCTGTAGCGCTTACCTGAAGGTAAATGTCTAAACAGTTTGTGTCTGGAATGTGTGGGGTCTGCAGAGATGTTAGCCGCCATTTTCCTGACCCTAGGCTTGTATAACTCCAGGATGGAGGAAAGGTCAGGCCCGATGATCCTCTCTGCAGACCTAACTGTTCATTGCCATGTGGACCTATCTTATTTTGGGGATGGGCCAAACCACACAGTGATGGATGACAGAGGTCAGACTGAATGACGGCAGCGTAGAAGATGATCTGCAGTTCCTGTGTAAGGTTGTACATTTTCAGTTACCGCAGGACTTACAGTCTCTGTCGGGCTTTCTTCCGAATAGTACCTATGTGTGAGGACCATCTCAGGTCCCGATAAAGAGTGATTCCTGTGATTCACACAGGAGAAATTATTCACAATCGACACAGTGTTGTTGAGGATGGTGAGGGGAGGCAGTTTGAGGGGAGCTGGAGGTCCACCGTCATCTCCACAGTCTTGAATGGGTTAAGCTCCAGGTGGTTCTGACCGCACCATTTGACAAACCGATACACCCCCTGTCTATGTGCAAATGTCATTGTCCTGGATCAGTGGTGTCAGCTGCAAACTTCAGAAATTTCACGGACTGGTCAGCTGAGATGCAGTCATTTGTACAGTGAGAAGAAGAATGGGGAGATAAAACACACATGGGGGCACCCGTGCTGATGGTTCTTGTGCAGGTGAATATGCTCCCCTGTCTTACCTTCTGCTGCCAGTCAGTCAGGTAGCTTGTGGTTTATTGACAGGTAGAGGCCAGGACTACCTGTGTGAGTTTCTGGTGGAGGATATTTGGGTTGGTGGTGTTAAAGGCTGAGCTAAAGTCCACAAACATGTCCTGGCACATGTCCCTGGGTGGTCGAGGTGGTGCAGGATGAAGAATAGTCCCAAACTGACTGCATCATCTGCTGACCTGTTTGCCCAGTAAGCAAACTGCAGGTGGTCCATTAGGGGGGGCTATGATGTGCTTGAGATGTTTTAACACCAGTCGCTTAAAGGATTTCACGACCACAGACAAAAGGGCAACAGATCTGTAGATTTTTAATCCTGTGGTGGTGGAGCTTTCCTGGTCTTCTGACAATGAAAGAGCATTTTTGGATCGTCCTTCCTGCTCTTTAGTGCAGGCAGGAGTTCAGAGGGGAGGCGAAAGGGGGTTGTATAGTTGTTGGTAGGGGGTGTGTTCAAACGTACCGAAGAAGCTGTTGAGGTCATCAGCCAGTTGGGGGTAATCACAGCGTGGGGGGGTAGGCTCCTGTAGCTTGTAATGGTGGTCAAGCTCCTCCAAACTGCAGATGGGTTTTTCATGAAGAAGCTGCTTTTTACCATCTTGCTGTAGGTTCTCTTAGCTGCCCTGGTCGCTTTGGTCAGTTTGCATACCAAGTGTTGCAATAGATTCCCGATTAAATTAAGGTTTGAAGTTTGGTCAGCCATACTAACACAAGAATATGCTTCTATCTATTTTATCCAGAACTGTTAATCTCTGCTATTCCTCCAGATTTAGCACCGGCTTCATGACTGCTCTTCTTAATGCTGTCCTCACTGTTGTGAGATCAGGATTCCTATGTTATTTAATATTTAATTAAGTAACCATTCAGTCTGTCAAGTATTGATCTGGGAATACCAGCCAATATGGGAGTGGGAGGACAAAAGATGAAATAGTGAATTGAGCTCTGGCATTATTGAACAGCAAAAGTCTGCACACAGATGGAATGACTACACAATAATTTTCCTTAAAATATATGAATTTATTAAGAAAAAATAAAGCAACTTCGAGTTAAACATATTGTCAGGGTTTGGACATTTTGGACTTTCTTTTTGGTTTTCTTTACTGTTAGCTAGAGGTTTCTTGTTTATGGTTTTGTATTAGTGGTTCATTGTTTTCTGTTTCTCCTACAGTTCTGGTTTTCTTCTGCCACCCAGTGTGTTCTCCTCTCGTCATTAGTTTTCCTCTTTTAGTTGATTATTACTCGGTTTTAGTTCCCTTTATTCTCCAGTCCTTAGTTTTGTTCTTCCAGTTCATCTTTATTCTCCAGTCCCCCCTTTTAAAGGTTAGCTTAGTTATTGTTTACTTTTGTTCTACTCCTCCTTTTCCTCTGCTTCATTCTCACTTTGTTCTATCAGTGTTGGTTTAGGTTTGTTTACTTTTATAGTCAGGGCTTCTTAATGGGTTCTATTTTGCTAAGTTCTTAGGTTGTTGTGTTACCCCCCAGTTTCTCAGTTTACTTTAGTTCATGGTTATTCTAGTTTCTTATGCTTTATTTGATTATTTATTTTGTCTATTGGTTTGCTTGGTCTGTGTTTCTCTTTAACTGACTGTTGTGAAGTGCCTTGAGACTACATGTGTTGTGAATTGGCGCTATATAAATAAAACTGAATTGAATTGAATTATTTGTTAGTTAGTTCCTTCGCCATGTGTTAGTCTTGTTATTAGGTTCACCTGCTCCCTCTGCCTCACTGCCTCCTTGTCTCACCTGTTCTCAGTTCCTTTGATTACCTACCTTTGTTCTCCCTCAGTACATTAGTTGGTTTTGTTTCATTGGTCTTTGCTGGTTCCTTCGTTACAACTCCTCTACCGTCGTCCATGCCATAAGCTTCCATGTTCCTGCAGAGTCGGTTTTGTAAGTGTTTGGATCTCGACTCTGGTCAGTACCTGCAGTGTTTGTTACGTTTTTGTGAAACTTTGAATAAAGCTCTGGATCTATCAGAATGCACTTCCCAAGCTCTTGTCTGCGCTTCGGTCCACCCACAAACCCCACCGTGACACATATTTCAAGTTAGGCCAAAACAATTCAACCAAAACTACCAAGCAAAATAAAGGGTCAAAGAAAACTAAATAAGTATATACAAATGAAGGAAAGGAATCAATAAAAATGGTTAAAACCCAAAACCAATAAAATGCAATATTACCCTTCAGTGTTATCTATGTTTGAGAACCAAGGTTTATCTCGAGGAAGTTGGAAATGAGAACAAATCAGTTTTAGAACTTAGTTCTAAAAGTATTTTGTTCTAAAATCAGTCTTAGAACTAATTAAGAATAATGATTGGTGTGTCTTCAAACAACCAATCACAATGCTAAATCAAAAGAGTAGATAAAACATAATTTTAATAAAATAAGATTTTAAAGAATGATTTGCTGAAAAAAAACTACTTTCTGTATAATTAACTCTCAGTGTTGTTTAATAAGCTGTCCTTATTCAGTAAAATAATATTTAAGGACATATTATCTGGATTGGCAATCAAAAACCTTTCTGCATGACTGATTCTTAGTGGTGTTTAACTAACAAAGGAAAACTTATAGCTGGCTCACCACTTCTTTAAAGTCAAACATGTACCTTGAAATACTATTAAAACAAAGAATAATATGCAAATGAGTGTTGACGGCACGTTATGGCCAATCTTTGTTTAAAATCACCTATTAAATAAAGTTTCTCTTAACTTTCAAATCCAACAAAAAACAAATAACTAGCCTCAAGGGTTTTAAGACCTGTTCACATTAGCTGAGCAGATAGCTTCCTAGCAATTAAATTTGCTTAGCACCACAAACAAAGCAAAACATCATGAAACAAACAATATTTAGATAATTTCATCTTGAACTAATTTTAGCTGCCCAAACACCACCTCTTACATGAACCATTCTGAAGCAGGAGATCCAAAGGTTGCTGGTTTGGGAAGCGAAGTTGGTCTGGTCCAGCCATGTGGCAGGCACAAACAAAGAAACATTGCAGCTACTCAGTAGCAGCTGTGTGTTGGGCTGCATCAGCGTGCAGAACCGCGGTTCTGATGCCTTCTTCTCCGGGCCGTGGGGAAAGCTGCTTCTTTCGATGTGATTAGAGACAGGGTCTATGCTGGGAACTCTCTGGCACACAGGTTGGTTCTCTCTAGAGCCTCAGATAGGAAAGCACTAGATTATTTGGGCAGCAGAACATACTTATAAGAATAAAAATGTTTTTGTTTTTTTTTACTTAATCTGTCAAACATTATATTTCTAAAAGGAAAACAAAACATTTTTTAAATAGATTACTTTAAAAGAATAAGGAGAACCAAACGAGTTATGAAGAAAACTCTGAGATATTAGACCTCAGTCGTAGATAACTATGCTGAAAGTGTGTGTGAAGGGTACCCAAAGTTTTAGGGTTGACATTGTGACTAGCTTAGTTAAAGTTCAAATAGTGTGTGAGGTGTGTGTACGTATCCTTGCTCATCATGACAAGAGGGGCTTTGTATGTTTAAAATCTGAAGCATCTGTTCAAACTTTTTTTTTCATTTTTGCTTATACCTAACCTAAAAGGAAGGATGCATTCACATGCAGTCTGAGCCGTTTGGGGTAATTGAATTCTGAAAGAAACTGGGTAAAATATATTCAGTTGCTGGTGAAATGGAGACTGAGCGATGAAAGATAAGTATTTGGGTCAAGTATTCATGGAGGATTCTTACCTTAATGTAAGATCCTAAAACTTTTAATAGAATACAGTTTTTCACTTTCCACTGAATAGGCAATAAAAAAGGCAATAGTGAAAAATGTATAAACACAGAAAGGGAAGAGAGGGGCTCAGAATCTAATCAAAGCAGGGACACTTTGCTGATTGCTTCTTCAAAAACAATAGGGAGAAAATTGGTTTGGTTTGCTTCTGTCATGAAGGCAAGAGACAATTGATGCTAAAAATGGGTAAAATGTTGCAGGGCAGAAACAAAAGGAGCTTAATGTAAAATGAGTAAATTACTTGTTCATGGACCACAGTGGGGAAATGGGTAATGTGGGGCGTCAATCCTATTCCCCTTTCTAGTCTCTTGTGTCACTACTTTCCTCCATCTGGCAATTACAGAGCTTTTCAAGTTGATTCTTCTCATTTACTCTCTAGCTTCATCATTTTCTTGCTATACTTGTATTCATATAAAGAGACATAGATAAGAGAAAGTGGATTTTCCTTTAAATATGTCCTGATACACTGATTAATGAGGAGTATGCTTCACTCAGTTAGACCAGGGGTTCCCAAAAGTGGAAAGCCCCAGGAGGCTTGCGAGACAGCAAGTAGAGGAGTCGCGAGATGATTTTTAGAATCATCATGAAGCTGAGGGGTATGAAGGGCCAAATAGGACAAATTAAATAAATCAGTTTATCATGAAATGAATAAATGAGAATGTATTATGAAATAAATACATGTACCCTGAAATAAGGAATGTACCATGAAATTTGCCATTGAATAATAAAATAATATTTGATTAAATTAAATAATCAAATGTCATTAACAAAATATATCTAAAAATACATGTAAACATGTCCCCTTCCCTGGGCTGCCACTTTACCGTGGTGGAGGGGTTTGAGTGTTCTAATGATCCTAGGAGCTACGTTGTCAGGGGCTTGATGACCCTAGTAGGGTCACCTAAGGCACACAGGTCCTAGGTGAGGAATCAGACAAAGCGCAGCCCACAGACCCTTATGATGATTACCATAGATGGAAACAGTGTTCCCTCGCCTGGACGCGGCTTTCACCCATGGAGCCCGGCCGGGCACATCCTAAAGAGGAAACGTGGGTCCCCCTTCTGATGGGCTCACCATCCGTGGGAGAGGTCAAAGGGGTCAGGTGCAATGTGGTATGGGTGGTGGCGAAGGCAGAGACCTTGGCGTTCTGATCCTTGGCTGCAGAAGCTTGCTTTTGGGATGTGTAATGTCACCTCTCTGGTGGGGAAGGAGCCTGAGTTTGTGTGCGAGGTAGAGAGGTTCCTGCTAGAAATAGCTGGGCTCACCTCAACGCACGGCTCTGGCTCTGGAACCATTCTCCTTGAGAGGGGTTGGACACTCTTCTACTATGGAGTTGCCCTTGGTGAGAGGTGCCGAGCTGGGGTGGGCATACTTGTTGCCCTCCATACTGGCGGATTTAGGTTGGGGTTCACCCCGGTGAATGAGAGTGTAGCCTCACCACCAACACTGTTTACAGTGGGGAGGGTGTGCTGTTGACCTCAACTCGGGATGTTGGGCAGAGTACTTCAAAGACGACCTCAATCCCACTGGCACTTCTTCCACTGAGGAAGCGGAGCCTGGGGACCTTGGGGCAAGCTCTCCAATTTTTGGTGCTGAGGTCACTGAGGTCATTCAAAAGCTCCTTGGTGGTGCTTTGTGGACTTAGAGAAGGCATTCAACCGTGTCCCTTGGGGAATCCTGTGGGGGCTATTCCGGGATTATGGGTACCAAGCCCTTTGATACGGGCTGTTAGGTCCCTGTACGACTGGTGTCAGAGCGTGGTCCGCATTGCTGGTGGTAAATCGGACTCATTTGTGGTGAGGGTTGGACTCCGTCAAAGTTGCCCTTTGTCACCAATTCTGTTCATAACTTTTATGGACAGAATTTCTAGGTGAAGCCAAGGTGTTGAAGGGTTCTCCCTTAGAGATAGGGTGAGAAGCTCGGTCATCCGGGAGGGACTCAGAGTAGAGCCGCTGCTTCTCCACATCGAGAGGAGCCAGTTGAGGTGGCTCGGGCATCTGGTTTTGATGCCTCCTGGACGCCTCCCTGGTGAGGTGTTCCGGGCATGTACCACCGGGAGGATGCCCAGAGGAAGACCCAGGACATGCTGAAGGCACTATGTTTCTCGGCTGGCCTGGGAACACCTTGGGATTTCCCCGGATGAGCTGGCCCAAATGGCTGGGGAGAGGGAAGACCCCGGATAATCAGAAGACGATGGATGGATGGATGGAAATATGTCACCCTATATTTTATAAATAAATAGAGTGTAAAAATTATATCTATTTTTAGGAGGGTCGCCAGTCTCTGGTACTGCTATTTTGGGGTCACAGGCTGAAATGTTTGGGAACCCCTGCAATAGACAAACTGCATGCACAAAAATAACATTAATTTACATTTTTGAAGTTTAAACCTAATTCTTGGATTAAATGCCTGTGAACCTCAGTGGTGAAAAAGATAAAAGATGAATTTCATATTCGCCTGATGTTAGCTTTACTTTACAGTATATAGTTGTTTTGCAATGAGCTCGAGAACACCAAATTTCAAAGTTCAGGCTTTAATCCGAGCCTAGACCAAACAGTATATGGAACTGCACTTAGTCGATGCCTTTTTAATGTTAAAGCATACTTAGCGGTGCAGGAAAGACCTGAGCACAACGGTAAGTGCTGCTGTAACACTATTTCATTATTATTATAATGTTGAAAATAAACTGCTTAAACAACTCTTTAAGTTTCATACTCTAATAACTGGAACTGAGAAGAAAACATGTCATAACCCAGTTATCAACAAGTCATATCCAACACAGATGAAGCAAGCAGACATCAGGTTAGTCCTTCAGCAGACCTCCCCCTGTCTAAGGATTCTTAGCATTGCAAGATGCATATGTACTGAAGAGTGTTTGTAGATGTCTGTGGTGAGGCAGATAATGCTTCAGAAATAAAGGAGAAAGTACATGTATTTTAGATAAAGTGACTATACAAAGTTATAAAATCTTTCTCAAACTCAGTTAACAGCATCTTGGACAAAAGCAGTCCATTCAGAAAGGGGACAAAATACTGGTTATTGTGAAAAAAGAAAGGATCCATAACTTGATTATTGGTGAGCTAGTCAGGTAGAACACAATCATGACCGTGTAGAACTGATGGAAATCAGTGTGAATTTTGAATTTATATCTAAAAAGTTTTATGTTTTCGCAGATTTTTCTTTACTTTCATATGAACCATGTGTAGAAAAATACTTAATGACCCAACTTGCAGGTAGATTTTTAAAAGCTTGAGAAAAACATGAAAAATAATAAATCAGAAATATCTTTCTACTGAAACATTGACAATTAAAGTACAAGAAATACATAAAATAATAGTTCTCATAATAGTCAAAAACAGGAGAGGCTTAGTGTCACAAATATTGGAAGGCATAATGAGGCTTATTGTTTGCTTGTAAGTTTTAAGAAAATTTTGTGACAGATCTTTGCTCCTCATTATTATAATGTACCAAAACATGTCTTTGATATATATTTGAATGGTCAACCAATTAAGGTTGTCAGGTTCAGCTCATCAAACGAGGTTGCCTGTGTGTACTTAAGCCTTGATTGTAAACTGAGAGGCAATGAGGAGGATACTGATTGCCTCTTCAGTGTCCCATGTTCAGCCAAGTGCAACAATTCAGCAAACAACATCAGCCCCATTAGTTATAAGAGTAACTACCTACACCAGCATGGGTACAATGTCCTCAATGCAAAGGGTAGTGTCACCTGATTAGAACATAAGTAAATAGCAACTTAATAAGTTGTAATAATTGCTAATTGGCGAGTTGTTGTCAAATTATGACTAATTGGCTTGCATGGCTGAGATAATGAAAAAAAGTTTGATTACTTTATGCTAAGCGTGTTAGCCAGGTAGCAGGTGTTGTTTCATGGAGCTGCCATAAGCAATCCATTACCTCACATCTTAATCTCATCATCCAGCCTCCACAGAGAGGGAGAGGGCATGGCTTCTACAGCAGTGGGTCTCCTAAGCCTTTAATCATACAATGAGGTAAAGGTGCTGGCTTTGCTCTCCTTTTTTCCCAGATAAAACTATTTCCTGAGTGCAAAAAACTTGAGTGGAAGTGTTCATGACTTAGCAACCATGAAATGTTAATTTCTAAAATCTCTGACATTGATTTCAAGAGAATCAATTGTGAGGTTATTCTACAACAAAGCCTGCTTCTCGGTCAAGAAGTATCAAGCTTGGATATACAGGTTTCGCTGTCTTTGTAGTTTTGATCTGTCGAGGTTCATCCTGGGATTTAATTATCAAGACACTGTCTACTCTTCCCTTTTGATCTCCTTTCATCCTTTCGTTGCCTCTGAAAAAGCCCAAATCAGTTATCTTCAAGCCTTATCTATATGTCTGCCTATGATCCTACAGATTAATAATATTCAAAGTCTGTCACCATAGGGCTAGCAAAATGTTTTGTATTTAAACCTGATATTACCTTTAAGTCTTTTAATTTAGTGTTTCCTTCCTGTGTTCAAATGTAATCAATCAAATGCGGTAAGGATGTACTTAACTATTTAATGTTTAGAGTGGTGCACCTAAAAAATGCCACCAAATTGTTTTGGTTGTTTTAGAATTTTGAATTATTTTCATGGGTCATATGTTATATTTTTTTGCATAAAAAAAATAATATGAACAAACAGTATCTTGTTTATATTCTGCCATGTTCATCTGCGAACAAAGCATTTATAGTACTGTCCTGGGGTTGGTATGTGTGTCGAAGCAGAACCTTTAATTGGAGACCGTTGCTTCCGGGTTGGTTTTGGGATGGGTGCCTCAGACACAATCTGGTGCCCTGTCCCAATTCCCAAACTACACCCTATGCCCCTCTATGAAGTGTGTACTTTGTACAAGTGCACGTAGGGGTTGAGGTGCGCAGGTTACAAGCGTGTAAAATTGGAGAATTGGGACAGTAGGGGTTACGTCATCGAGTTGCACCTCTGCACCGTAACTGGAACATCAAAAAGGGCGGGAACCAGCGATGTTTTCACAGTCTTGCTGCTAAAAAAAACTATATAAAACGGCAACAAGCAATTGTTTTGGGGAGAATAAAGTGCAGAAAGCGAAGGAGGCTTATACACCAGACTCTCGCCGCGCCAGTGTTTGTTTGAAAGGTAACTTCAGTGTTATGGCCTACTGACTGCCCAGACTCACTCTGAACCCAGTGGTATCTTACAATGTTGAGCCTGGAAAACTAGTAAAAAACATATTTGTTGGCTTGCTGTCTAAAGTTTACGCAGTTCTTATTATTCTGATTCGATGGCTGATTACGTTGACGGTTGTGATTGGTTTTTGCTCAGAACGTCATCTGCAGCAGTGAATTGTGGGTAATATACTTAGGCGAAGTCCGCTTAGATGCGGGCTTCGCCGAAGGGCGGATTGAGGGCACAAAGGGGGCGGGGCTAAGGACCACTCTGGAGAATTGGGACATACTACGCACTCGAACCCATCAACAGGAACGCGCAATTAGGGACACAAGGGTGGAAGTGCGAGTATTGTGACAGGGCCTGGATGCTAAAGGCTATGTTTCGTTCGTCATCACTAAATCCTTCTTTAATTATCCATCAGGTCAGTACACGGTGACAACACACCAAAATTACCCTAAGATGTTTAGCTCTTACTTCCTCTCAAGATAGCGTTATGTTACGGTTTCTGTTATCCTTTTTGTCGGTACTTATATGTTTTATCAGCCAAGGGGTTGTATTGGTGGGGTGCTAGCTTGCGCTGGGAAAGTTCCGCAGGAAGGGGCTGAAGAGACGGTGCTACCTTATTAACTCAGGATGTTACGAGGTTATTTATTTTTTTGGTTAAAATAATAGTCAGAGTAAGTTTCTTGGTTTTTTGGTAAGTCTCGTTGTTCTATTGAGTTAAAACCAGAGTACATTGTTATGCTTGAGCCAGTTGATATGTACCTGAATGCAGTAAAGCTGAAACGTCTGATTTGTGCTGTGTAGTACACTGTCTTGTGTCATCTCCATCTAGGTGAAGACATAGTGATGGGTAATATTAATTATTAAGAAAAGTAAAAGTAAATTAGGTTTAATAAATAAAGATAATGTAAAGTATAGACATTGTACACTGTAAAAAAATTGGTGGTCAAATAAAGAGACGCAATATGGATGCTAAAGGCTGTGTTTCGTTCGTAATCACTAAATCCTTCTTTTATTATCCATCAGATTGTGCACATCACTTTTGCAGCAATCCTGACGCTCGGGACCTGTAACATCAGCATAAAGCTGGACAAAAAACGTAAATAAAAATACAGACTGAAAAAATATCTAAGACAAATTAAAATCTACCACTCTCCTGAAATAATATAAAAATTAATGAGTGAATAATTGAAACGTTCTAATATATTCATACTTGGCAGGGATAGGGTTGATCTGATTTGACATTTGAATCGGACCTGATACTGATGCCATTCTTGAATTGGAAATCAAGGAAAGGCCACCAATCCAAAAGCCATGGTGCTGTCTTGCTAGAGGTCTGTTGGGACCCAGCCATGGAAACGACATTAAAACTCCGGTACACACTTTTCTGGAACTTTCAAAATAAATTGCATTTAACTGACTTCCAGCAACTGAGGAAAGGGGGGTAGCAGCAGACTTCCCATGATGCCACTGCCTGAATAAGAGCACCCCCTCTCCAACATGCCGACCTCTTCCACTGTTCCTCTTTGTGGGACCAGGATCGGAGAGGCAGCGCGCTAATGTTTCTTTGCTGGCAAACAAACATAAACTCTTCAAGTGGATCCAAGGATGTCATACGATCATTGATCATATGCAAAGTTAAGTACGAATGAAATACTGTCTGTGTATCCGGTATTTTTATTCATGAACGGGGAAATTAAGGTGTAAGAATTGCTTACTTTCTCTCTGAGGCTTGCAGAAGCAAACTGTCCCAGAGAAGTTCCTCTACAGAGAAGCGGCCTCTACGAAGCCGAGCGGAGCGGTCTCCCAGTCTGGAAGGCAGCAGAGACTGCATCACCGTGGTTACGGTAACGTGCAGTGTGGTTGGCGGACAGAAGGGCCGTCTTTCATCCACAGCCACGGAGGTTAGCTAGAAGCTAACCGTTTGTTCACAGACCAGCTGACAGAACAGCCGCCACTCCCCACAGCTAAGGAAGTTAGCTGTAGCTAACCATTTAAAAACTGTGGACGTTTCTTCAAACTTCTCCGCCTTGGACAACGTTCCTCACCACAGTTCATGAGGTTAAGTGTTTAGGCAGAATAATATAGACAGATTTAGATTGAAATTATCTAAATGTTTTTCATTTTATGAAGTTTGGTTTTGTTGGTGTTGAACTTAGCTATCTTGGTGTTAACAGAATATCTGCAGCACACATGTTCAGTTTGTGTTCTGTGTGTGTTTTTAAAGTTAAGACGCACTTTATTAAAGGGTGATTTTAAACAGAAGATTGATCATAACGTGCCGTCTGCGCTTATGCATTTTAACCCTTTTATCAATGGTAATTTTAAAGGTGTGTGTTTGACTCTGGTGCTAAGCTATTAGCCTCCTTTTTTAGCTTAACTGCTAGCAGCTAAGGACACGTGCTTGCTGCTAAATAATATTTACCCAGGAAGGTTTAGTTTTCAATCCAGTAAATAATGTGTCCCTAACATCATTTTACTAAATTTGATAACTAAGTAAACACCATTAAGCCCCATTTCTCCAGAAAGATGTGGCTCTTTCCAAAATATTCCCTTAATAATATTTCTTCAAATATTATTTCAATAAATAAAGGCAGCTAATGACACCGTTGCGAATTAGTCATCCAGAAGGTTGGTTTCATTCAGCAGATCATTCTTAAAACATTATTTTAGTAAAATAATATTTTACCTGATCTTGTATTGTGAAGGGTTGTCCAATGGTATGCTGATTATTGCCTAAGTTAGTTCCAAGACTAACTTAACTTCACGTCCAGATTCTTCAAGATAAGCCTTGGTTCTCAAACATAAATAACATTGCATGGTAATGTTGCATCACTCTTTTGGTCATGATTTCCAATCATCTTTAATCAACTTGTTTATATTCTACATAGTCTTCGTTACTCTTTAATTCTGCTTGGTAGTTTAGTTGGATTGTTTTAGCATAGTAGAGAGTTTGTTGATTGAAATATGTTTGACTTTGAGTTGACTTATTTTTGTTAATAAATTCTTGTATTTTAAGAAATTGTGTGAATTCATTCCATGTGTGTGCAGAGTTTATGCTGTTCAATAATGTCAGAGCTCATCTCACACCTTTCTATTTTGTCCTAATATCATCGCCTTACTAGGCTAGTATTCACAGGACAACCCTTAAAAGACCGAAATATTATTTGATAAAATATTAAAGTATTAATATTAAATAATATTCTCAGATTCATAATCCCAACAGGTCATATGTGGCCTGATTTTACTCTTGAAGAATAACACAGGTACTATGGAATTGTCCATAGCACTTCTGCCAACAAAATCGGTGCAAACTCACACTATACATTAAATAATGTATGCATGTTGCATATCCATCTAACTGCAAAAGGGCCATCTAAATGATCAAAACAACATTTTGTACCTCAACAAGACCTAATTCTAACACTAAGCAGGTAAATGTAAAAAAAACTATACGTTAAAAACATATACCAGGAAAAACACACAGCAACGACACACAGCAACACAATCCAACCCACACATGCAAACTTTCAAAGCAAAAACCAAATTCTGCTTGTTCCAACGGCATGGGTATCACTGCTCTTCCTTCAAAACTCACTAACCCTGCAGCCGAAAAAGAGGGAAAATAAGGATGATTTAATGAATCCAAAAACATAAATAACATCTTACCTTTGCTGTTTCATGGTCATAATCTGTGTTAGACTATATATTTCCACTCCATTCCTGTATTCTATTATCCCTGTGCCACACTGCCATGATCCCTGACTGTTTTTAAGAAACACATTTGGCAATTGTGAAATAGGTATTAAAGATTTTTGATTAATCAGTGGGGTGACACAATCATTTTTGACCATGACTCATTTACATCTGTAAGGGGGGCTGTTCTTTTAATTATATGCAGCTCAAGTGGAAACAGTGTCTTAAAATTAGACAGTCAATGTTGGAAATGTTTGATACTGGTATCAAACCTTTCCAATATTATTATACATTTAAACCTTTCTTACCCACATGCAAATCTAAATATTGGAAGTGACTAATACGTTTTTTGACAAACAGACAGATTCCCGTCAAAATACCAAGATACTTTCTTCAACCCCATTTTCACAGATTTTTGCTCTGTTCATAACTAGATCCGTGGCGCTACCTAACACTAGAATACTCATTGCTCAAGACAAATTTCACTGATCTAATTGTTTATGACAAATGCTTTTCAAGACCAGGTCCACAGCAGCCATCATGGATCACCCTTGCCATAAGGATCGATTTTAAACCCTCCAGTGATGTTCGTAGGAACAAAGGCTACTGTAATATTAATTCTAGTTTAAATAAATCTCAAGTTTTTTGTAATCAAATCAAAGCCTTAATCTCTAATACGATGAATGATGAGTCTACACCATATTATATCTTTAAATGGGAGTTTATGAAATACAAAATCCTTCCACATTCTATTAAATTAGGAAAAGGTCAAAATAAGGCACCCAAATTTATCTAACAAAATACAATAAAAAATAAACTTCCAAAATGTAGCTACTCCATTTGATAATGATAAACAGAAGTTACAAACATTTTCAACTAAAATAAATCAGATTTTTCTTAAGAAAGCTGGGCTTCTGTAAGATCCAGGTCTAAATGGATAAAGAGAAGTTCATCCTACTTTGTTATCTGAAAAAAAGAGACAGAAAATAATTAAGAAGCTATTATTAAATGGACAAATTACAGTTAATCCCTCTGAGTATACAAAATAAACTTTCTCCTTTTATCCCAACCTACACTTTTCAACCTATTCTACTAATGACTCTAAAACCTTTGATTTAATACATCATCAAATCCCCCGCATTGACTGACTTCTCTCAGCTATGTGAAGCAGATATTACTATTAGTGAACTTTGCATAGCAGTAGAAAGTGTATGCTTAAAAAATCCCATGGCTGTGACGAGCTAACAGCCCTCTTTTATAAACATTTTGGGCATGCTCTAAGACAACCCTTTTATCTAATGATGGCAGAAGCTGTAAATAATCTTTCTTTCTTTACACAATTAAGACCTATCACATTGTTAAATAATGATTATAAAATTATTACTTTTGTTTTTTGCAAATAGATGACATATTTTGGTTTTGGGACTCGCTTTTGGAAAATCAAAGAATGTTAACATAAAAACGCAACTTCCTCACTGCCAGAAGGAACTCCCCCTCAGTTCAGTATAGAACGTAGAATTAAAATAGATGTCCTATCTCTTTCTTTCGTTTTAGGCGGTTGTGATTCTATTTTTATTTAAAGCTCTAATATCGCCCCTCTTAATATATTAGCAAAACAATTTGTCAAGTCAATAGGCCGATGATACCACTATTTTTATTAAAGATGTAAATGAGACCCCCAAAATTTTTCAAATCATCAATATTTTTTCTGAAGCCTCTGGTCTTAAATTCATTTTGAATAAATGTGACATGATGTCAATCCATCCTGCTCATCTGACTGAGGCTCCTAACATTTCAATCAAAAACTATTTCAAATATTTGCATATATTTATTTCTGAAAGTCCAGATGAAAGTGAACAACAAAATATGTGCAAAGTCACTGAGAAATGTCAATCCAGGCTCAATTTGTGGTTGTAAAGAGACATTAGTTTGTTTGGTAGAATTTATCAAACCAAAATGGAATCATTTTTAAATGTATTTATCCAAATTACTTCATATCTATCCCAAACAAGGCTATTCAAAAATCAATCAGATTAACTATAATTATATATGGAAGAAAAAGATACTCTACATTAAAACAAACATTCATTAATCCAACCATCCATCCATCAATCATCAGGTCGTGGGGGCAACAGGTCCAGGAAGGAAACCCAGACATCCATCATCCCAGCTTAATCCTCCAGTTCATTTTGGGGGATCCTTATGGTATAGCAATATGAGATACAATGTCCCTCCAGTGAGTTCTGGGTCTTCCCCAGGGTTATTCTCCTAGTGGGAGATGCCCGGAAAACCCCCAAAGGGAGGCATCTTGGAGGCATCCTAATTAGATACCTGAACCACCTCAGCAGACTCCTTTCGAAGCAAAGGAGCAGCGGCTCTACTTTGAGCTCCCCTCAGATGACAGAACTCCTCATCCTATCTCTAAGGCTGAGTCCAGTTGCCCTTCGGAGGAAGCTAATTTCAGCTGCTTGCATCTGGGATATCTTTCTTTCAGTCATGATCCACATTTCATGGCCATTGGCCATAGGTGAGGGATGGAAAGTAGAGACTGGTGAGAGCTTTGCTTTTTGGCTCAACTCTTTCTTGACCACAACAGACGAGCTGCGCCCACAATACTGCAAACAAAACGCCAATCCATCTGTCCATCTCCTGCTCTATGCCACCATCACACGTGAACTAGACACCAAGATAATTAAACTCCTCCTCTTAAGGCAAAACCATGGCTTCAGCCTTAGAGGGAGCTGACTCTCGTTCCAGCCACTTCACACTTGGCAGCAAACTGCTCAAGTACACACTGGAGGTCATGGCCTGTAGAAGCCAACAGAATCACATTGTCCACAAAAAGCAAGATGGGGTTTACAAATAAGACACTATCCTCATGAGAACTACACCTTGATATCCTGTACATAAACACCACAAACAAGATTGGTGACATGGAGCAGCCCTAGTGGAGTCCAACACGAACTGGATACAGGCCCAACTTTGTGCCAAGAATGCAGACACAGCACTTGCTTTGGGCATACAGAGATTGGATAGCTTTTAAAAGCCACCCAGCACCCCCACAAACTATCTCAGGGGACATGGTTGTAGGTTTTCTTGAGATCCACCAAACACTAGACCAGAGAAGCACACTCCTATGACCCCTTTGGAGGCTGAGAAGTGTGATCCCTCGATAATTTGAGCACACTCTCTGGTCCCCTTTCTTAAAAATTGGGACCACCACCCCAGTCTGCCACTCCAACGGTGTTGTTCCTTTCCTCCATATAACAATGAAGAGGGCTGTCAACGATTATAGCCCAACAATATCCAGAACCACTGGACACTAGGGCGAATCTCATCCACACCTGAAGCACTGCCACCAGGGAGCTTTTCAACTACCTTGGTGACCTCTACCACAGTAATGGAATTGCATTCTTCTGATACTTCAGGCTCCACCTTCTCCACGGAGGACATGGTAACCAGATTGGGAAGATCCTCAAACTGCTCCTTCCACTGCTGGACAAAGTCCTCACTCCATGTCTGCAACTCTCCTCTTAAAGCATACAATGCTTGGGATGTTCCCTATTTCCTTTTCTAAGCCGCTCAATGGTTTTCTAGAACTTCCTTGAGGCTAACTGAAAGTCACTCTCCGTAGGCTCTCCGAATTCCTCCCATGTTCAAATTTTTGTTTTTTCCACCACAGAAGCTGCAGTCCTTCTGATGACCTATTGTCTGTCAACTGCTTTAGGAATCCTTATTAACAATCAAGCCCTGAAGACTCCTTCTTCAGCTTGACAGCTTCCTTCACCACTGGTGTCCACCTGCGGGTTCTGTGGTTGCCACAATGAGAGGCGTAATAACCTTCAGGCCACAGCCCTTGAAAGCTGCATTTGCAAAAGAGGTCCTGAAAATTGTCCATTCTGATTCCATATCCCAAACTTTAATTGGGACGTGGGAGAAAATTTCTCGGAGGTGTGAACTGAACTTCACTCAGACTGGTTTCTCCTCAAGGCGTTCCCAGCTCACCCTCACCAGTTATTTGGGTTTGCCGGATCTGTCTGGCAGCTACTGGATCAAACTCACTACCAGTTAGTGATTGGTTGACAGCTCTGCCCCTATCTTCACCTGAGTATCTAAGATGCCACAGGTCTGATGATACGATTACAAAATTGATCATCGACCTTTGGCCCAAGGTAGCCAGGTACCAATCAACCTCACACAATAGCTCTGGCACCTTATCCCCCAGTGAGGTGACGTTTCATGTCCTTAAAGACAGATTTTGCCGCCTGGAATTAGCACACCAAGGCTCTCACCTTCATCTGCAACCCAATTTTCCTGGCAACCAATCCCGATGTTCTTATTTGCAGGTAGTGGGCCCACACAGGGCTTCCTGTAACTGTTTCAGGCTGAGGCAAAACTTGACCACCAAGCACTCGCCTGCAAGATTCCCCCAAGGCCTGGCTCCAGGACGGTTCCCCAGTCTCCCTAATGTGGGCAAGGTTCACCTTTTACTGTGGTCAGCCACATTATCCATTAATCACTCTTAGTCTGATGGCCTGAGGCCACTTTGCCGCAGGAGACCCTACCATGAGCTTAAGCCTTGGACGACATAGCCCTCAGGATCATTGGGGTACGCAAAGCCTCCACCATGTTAAGTTGGTGATTCAACAGAGGGAATTAAAAAAACAGATACAACATCATTTTTCTTGTAATACATCTTTTGGTGTGTAAATGGAACCTTTATTTTATTTATATGTACTCTATGTTAATTTTTTATGCACAGAGCGAAGAGATAAGTGTTTCTTGTGGTACTTCGACTCATATTTTGTTATATTTTGCATCTTGAGAGAATAATGGTGGGCATGAACAAGACATGTTTTAATGCTGAGGAGTTGCTTGATATTTTGGCAGGTGATAGTGGAGCCAGTCTGTATCTGGACTTATTGTATCCATATTGTCCATCCATTCATTCTTCCATGGTCTATATATGCTTGTCCATGCAGGGTTGCGGGGGAGTTGGTGCCCAGCTCCAGTAGTCATTGGGCAAGAGGCAGGAAATCCAGATTGTGATCCTGATTATGAAATTGCACCATCAGAAAAGTTTGGAATCATATCTGCTATGCCCTTGTTATTGATTGTGTATAAAAGTAGGTATATATCTACCTCATTATAATTAATTTGTAAATATAGTTTATGCTTAAACTTATTCAAGCTGTTTTGAATGTTGAGTTCACCAGTACACAGCCGTTTACTCAGGCATGTTGTCTGTTTTCCCTGCTTACTGTACATGCTTTTTCTGAATTAAGTAAGTGGATATATTTTTATAATATGTATTATCTTCATAGCTCTCTCTTCTTTCTTCAGGGGATTTTACAGCTATGGTGATTATTATGAAGAACCACAGGGATGCAGACTGCAGGTTTTTTGTTATTATGATAGATGTATTAGTATTATTTTGTTATTGCATTGTAAGCAAATCTACACCAGTTTTTACCTGTGTTCATAGCAAATTTTTATTTGGATTTTGCTTTTCTATAATTCTGTTTTAGATTTTATTGTTGATAAATATGCTTCTTTGGAGACAAATATTAATTCCTTTGTATTTTTTTCATACCTGTTTGATGGATTTTTCCAAACAACCCCCCCAAACAATTATTACATGGATGCATATCTATTTTTAGACATGATAAAAAAAATTTTATGTAAAATTGTAAAAAGTAAAAAAATATGACGTTAAAAAAACACCTGAGAAATAGCTGCACACTAATAAAATATACATAGTGGTCTAGGAATTATATATAAATATATGTTTCATATACAGGGGTTGGACAATAAAACTGAAACACCTCGTTTTAGACCACAATAATTTATTATTATGGTGTAGGGCCTCCTTTTGCGGCAAATACAGCGTCAATTCGTCTTGGGAATGACATATACAAGTCCTGCACAGTGGTCAGAGGGATTTTAAGCCATTCTTCTTGGAGGATAGTGGCCAGGTTACTACGTGATACTGGTGGAGGAAAACGTTTCCTGACTCGCTCCTCCAAAACACCCCAAAGTGGCTCAATAATATTTAGATCTGGTGACTGTGCAGGCCATGGGAGATGTTCAACTTCACTTTCATGTTCATCAAACCAATCTTTCACCAGTCTTGCTGTGTGTATTGGTGCATTGTCATCCTGATACACGGCACCGCCTTCAGGATACAATGTTTGTACCATTGGATGCACATGGTCCTCAAGAATGGTTCGGTAGTCCTTGGCAGTGACACGCCCATCTAGCACAAGTATTGGGCCACGGGAATGTCATGATATGGCAGCCCAAACCATCACTGATCCACCCCATGCTTCCCTCTGGGCATGCAACAGTCTGGGTGGTACGCTTCTTTGGGGCTTCTCCACACCGTAACTCTCCTGGATGTGGGGAAAACAGTAAAGGTGGACTCATCAGAGAACAATACATGTTTCACATTGTCCACAGCCCAAGATTTGTGCTCCTTGCACCATTGAAACCGACGTTTGTCATTGGCATGAGTGACCAAAGGTTTGGCTATAGCAGCCCGGCCGTGTATATTGACCCTGTGGAGCTCCCGACGGACAGTTCTGGTGGAAACAGGAGAGTTGAGGTGCACATTTAATTCTGCCGTGATTTGGGCAGCCGTGGTTTTATGTTTTTTGGATACAATCCGGGTTAGCACCCTCTTGCGTCCACAGTTAATCCTGTTGGATGTGGTTCGTCCTTCTTGGTGGTATGCTGACATTACACTGGATACCGTGGCTCTTGATACATCACAAAGACTTGCTGTCTTGGTCACAGATGCGCCAGCAAGACGTGCACCAACAATTTGTCCTCTTGAACTCACCCATAATGTTGTGTGCATTTCAATATTTTGAGCAAAACTGTGCTCTTACCCTGTTAATTGAACTCTGCTCTTACTGGTGCAATGTGCAATCAGTGAAGACTGGCTACCAGGCTGGTCCAATTTAGCCATGAAACCTCCCACACTAAAATGACAGGTGTTTCAGTTTCATTGTCCAACCCCTGTATATCAAAAAGGTTAGATCTGGGAAAATGCAGAGACGGTCACACATGCGCATGGTCAGTGGAAAGTACTTGTTGCAGAAAGTGCAGTCTGATGCTCAGCATTGCCCTCTATAGCGAGTGTTGAGAAGGATAATATACAAGGCATCTATTTGTTATCTGCTTTGTGAAAATATTTAGAACTGAGAAAGTAATGTCCAATTGTAACAGTAATATTAACTGGGGACAAGGGCGCAACTTTGGGTGTAGCATGGGGGGTTAAGCTCTCTGCCTGGATGTTTATTTATAAAATCCTTCCACCACTCAATTGAGGTCAGCAGCCTCCCACCCCCACTAAAAACAGTGTTGGCGAAGCACTGCTTACCCCTCCCAAGGTGCCAGACGGTTAGCCAGAATCGCTTCGAGGCCAACCGGTAGTCCTTGTCCATGGCCTCACCGGCCCCTCCCAGGCCCGAGTTTTTGCCTCTGCCATAGACCGGGCCGCGGCACGCTTGGCCTCACAGTACCCGTCAGCCGTCTTAGGAGCCCCACAAGCCAACCACAGCCGATAGGACTCCTTCTTCAGCTTGACAGCGTCCCTTACTGCCAATGTCCAGCACCGCTTTTGGGGATTGCCGCTGCAACAGGCACTGCAGACCTTACGGCCACAGCTACAGGCAGCAGCATCGACAATAGATGCGGAGAACATGGTCCACTCGGACTCTTTGTCTCCACCATACCCCGGAATCTGGTCAAAGCTCTCCCGGAGGTGGGAGTTAAATACATCCCTGGCCGAGGGCTCCGCCAGACATTCTCAGCAGATCCTCACTATGCGCTTGGGCCTGCCAAGTCTGTCCGGCTTTCTCCTCCTCCAGCGGTAACTCACCACCAGGTCGTGATCAATGGACAGCTCAGCCGCTCTCTTCACCCGAGTGTCCAAAACATGCGACCAAAGGTCTGATGATACAACAACAAAGTCGATCATTGACCTCCTGCCTAGGTTGTCCTGGTGCCAAGTGCACTGATGGACACCCATATGTTTGAACATGGTGTTCATTATGGACAACCCGTGACTAGCACAGGAGTCTAATGACAAAGCACCACTTGGATTCAGATCGGGGAGGCCATTCCTCCCAGTCAAGCCTCTCCAGGTGTCACTATCATTTCCCACGTGGGCATTGAAGTCCCCAGCAGAATAATGGAGTCCCCGGGAGGGGCACTATTCAGCACCCCCGACAGGGACGACAAGAGGGCCGGGTACTCCGCAGTACCGCTCGGCCCGTAGGCCGAAACAACAGTCAAAGACCTGTCCCCAACCCGAAAGCGCATGGATGCGACCCTCTCATCCACTGGGGTAAACCCCAACACGAGACGGCTGAGCTGGGGGGCAACAAGCAAACCCATGCCAGCCTGCCTCCTCTCCCCATGGGCCACTCCAGAGTAGAAGAGAGTCCCACCCCTCTCGAGGAGATGGGTTCCAGAGCCCATGCGGTGCGTGGAGGTGAGCTCGACTATTTCTAGTCGATATCTCTCAACCTCATCTCCCCCGACAGCGAGGTGACTATCTAAACCTATATATATACCCATATAATCAAGATTCATTCCATATATTCAGGTTTTATTCCACATATTCCACACATTAAGACTTTCATTCTATATATTCAGACTTTTGTATATATAAGTAATTTCCTGAAATGGTATGCTGTATATATATATATATATATATATATATATACAGGGGTTGGACAATGAAACTGAAACACCTGTCATTTTAGTGTGGGAGGTTTCATGGCTAAATTGGACCAGCCTGGTAGCCAGTCTTCATTGATTGCACATTGCACCAGTAAGAGCAGAATGTGAAGGTTCAATTAGCAGGGTAAGAGCACAGTTTTGCTCAAAATATTGAAATGCACACAACATTATGGGTGACATACCAGAGTTCAAAAGAGGACAAATTGTTGGTGCACGTCTTGCTGGCGCATCTGTGACCAAGACAGCAAGTCTTTGTGATGTATCAAGAGCCATGGTATCCAGGGTAATGTCAGCATACCACCAAGAAGGACGAACCACATCCAACAGGATTAACTGTGGACACAAGAGGAAGCTGTCTGAAAGGGATGTTGGGGTGCTAACCCGGATTGTATCCAAGAAACATAAAACCACGGCTGCCCAAATCACGGCAGAATTAAATGTGCACCTCAACTCTCCTGTTTCCACCAGAACTGTCCGTCGGGAGCTCCACAGGGTCAATATACACAGCCGGGCTGCTATAGCCAAACCTTTGGTCACTCATGCCAATGCCCAACGTCGGTTTCAATGGTGCAAGGAGCGCAAATCTTGGGCTGTGGACAATGTGAAACATGTATTGTTCTCTGATGAGTCCACCTTTACTGTTTTCCCCACATCCAGGAGAGTTACGGTGTGGATAATCTCCAAAGAAGCGTACCACCCAGACTGTTGCATGCCCAGAGTGAAGCATGGGTTGGATCAGTGATGGTTTGGGCTGCCATATCATGGCAATCCCTTGGCCCAATACTTGTGCTAGATGGGCGCGTCACAGCCAAGGACTACCGAACCATTCTTGAGGACCATGTGCATCCAATGGTCCAAACATTGTATCCTGAAGGCGGTGCCGTGTATCAGGATGACAATGCAGCAATACGCACAGCAAAACTGGTTAAAGATTGGTTTGATGAACATGAAAGTGAAGTTGAACATCTCCCATGGCCTGCACAGTCACCAGATCTAAATTTTATTGAGCCACTTTGGGGTGTTTTGGAGGAGCGAGTCAGGAAACGTTTTCCTCCACCAGTATCACGTAGTGACCTGGCCACTATCCTGCAAGAAGAATGGTTTAAAATCCCTCTGACCACTGTGCAGGACTTGTATATGTCATTCCCAATACGAATTGGCCGCAAAAGGAGATCCTACACTACACTAATAAATTATTGTGGTCTAAAATCAGGTGTTTCAGTTTCATTGTCCAACCCCTGTATATATATATATATATAATTACACATGAAATTACTCTATATATATATATATATATATATATATATATAACTTCTTGCAGGGGCTGCACGGTGGCACAGTTGGTAGCACTGTTGCCTTGCAGCAAGAAGGTCCAGAGTTCAATTCCCGACCGGGGGTCTTTCTGCATGGAGTTTGCATGTTCTCCCCGTGCATGCGTGGGTTCTCACCGTGTACTCCGGCTTCCTCCCACAGTCCAAAGACATGCCTGTTAGGTTAATTGGTCACTCTGAATTGCCCTTAGGTGTATGAATGAGTGTGCGCATGGTTGTTTGTGTGTTGCCCTGTGATGGACTGGCAACTTGTCCAGGGTGTACCCTGCCTCTCGCCCATAGACTGCTGGAGATAGGCACCAGCTCCCCCGCGACCCACTATGGAATAAGCGGTAGAAAATGACTGACTGACTATATATATATATATATATATACACGGACCAAGAAACTATGGTACAAAGCCAGGTAATGTTAAAGAGTTTATATACGCCTTAATGTCGTTAATATATGCTCTTGGTCCGTCATCTTGGCGCTAGTGCTGCTGCTGCTTCTTCTTCTTCTTCTCTTCTTCTGCTGGCGGTTCGCAACAAATTCATAGGTGCATACTGCCACCTACTGTACATCATTGTATAACTCCACCCACTATATTCTGAGCCTAGGAGCACGTGACACCAAGTCACTGATGTAAATTTGTATTCTCAAAGAAAATAAATCGTATTCACAAACTGTTTTAGCATATTGTATTCATAAAGAATAAACCACAAATGTAAACTTGAACTTTGTGTTTGTAATTTCTTGAAGCTATAACATTTTATTTTTTATTCTTAAAAAGAAAATATACAATACTTCTTTTGGATTTTACTTATGCATAACTATTGACTAATATGCACACATTTCTGTCTTTACATACACATTGTTTTTGACAGCGTTCTTACCCCATAGACAACTCTTAGAATGAGAAGGTGTGTCCAAACTGTTGGTCTGCACTAGAAGCAATGAAGTGCATGGTTGTGCACATTTACTGAAGGTGAACTTGTTGCCTACATATTGTGTATCAGCACTAACATTCAGACCTGTTAACCTGAGAAGGTGCAGCACATGAATTTACAAGCAGAGGCTGAAGATTCTTCATCAGCATTAATGAGATCGGTGGTGATGTTGTATCCCTGGTGGAATAATCGTGCTGCTGATAAGACTGATTATGGGTCTTCTCTTGAGCCTTGGGGAGGAATATGTAGTGCTTCTTATCGATGCTTCCATCAAAGCCAGGCTGCACACCGTTGATAAAGGCTACCTGAACTCTGATTTACAGATTGACTCAGATGTGTAAAGATTGTATAAATAAAAGATTTTTTAACCTTCAGATAGCAGATTGGAAAGATAACAGAAGCAAGTGTGAATTTCATGAATATGCAGTGCTAATGCAAAGTTTTTAAGCTCATAGAAACTTGAACAGCATACAGTATAAGCACACTTACATTACCTTGAAACTTTCATTGACTTGCAGATAATATAAACCTGATTATCTTGCTCCACTGCACTCACATTGCTCATATATTGTATGCTGTTGCATACTTTAGTCTCATTTCCTTTCTCATACTGCAAACATAATTTTACATTTGCCGTCCTCCAAAAAAAAGCAATAGAGGGGTGGAGAATAGAAAGCACTGTTAAGGGGAGAATTAAATGCAAAACTTGTGTGCAGAGACAGAGAAGAAGAAACTGAAAGACACCATTTTGATGGAAAGGAAATGTATGGCAAATTGTTAATTTTTTTCTGCTTTGCCCACGTTCTTGCCATCCTTCTCGTCCATCTTCCCTTGCTTGACTCTCCTCTTGGTTGGGTAATTGGATTTCAGTGGTGAGCTGGGGTTCTTCTCTCTTTGAACTTTCTGGAAGGTCATAGGTGGCAGGGCAACACTGTGTCACAGCTAATCTGCTCTAGGTAAGTTAAGAGAAATGGCACTGTATGAGTGTGTGCATGCGTGTGCATGTGCGTGTGTGTGTGTGTGTGTGTTTGTGTGTGTTTGTGACAAAATGAGTCAGGTAAGGTAAGGGTCATCCTCTCTCCACAAGCTTTGTATTGTTGAATGGCAGGAGGCAAGACAAGAAGATCGGGAGACCAGTAAGAAATGTATTACGAGGTTACCCTGAAGAAGTGTCTCTCCACAGACCTAACGAACCACTGAAGAGGAAACTTGCTTACACGGGCAAGCATCACTTACATTCTCCTTGCCCACTCATATTCTCGGTTAACAAGCAAACGTGTTAAAAGTCACTTAAGATTAAAACATGATATGAGAATCAAACCTAATTCTATTATTTGCCCTTTAGTGCTGTATATTTAATCTATAGGCTAGGTTTTATTTGAAATACAAAAAAAAAATGATTATCAAGTAGATTAGGTGTCTGGTCTGATTTCCTTCTGTCGTAATGAGGGACTGGCATGTGTAGAGAAAAAATAATGTATTAAACAACACAATAGGGGGAATGTTAACCATGCCCTTTGTGAAAATGAAACCAGCATGCAACATGCAGGGGGTCCACAACCATTCAGAATGAAAGCCATGGAACTTTTACTTTAAAGCAATAAAAAGCCAAATATTCTGGGAAAATGGGAGTCACGCAGCTACTTTATTTAATGTATGGTGCAGTTTTGTAGTTAACAAAAGATTAAAGCTATATATTTTTAGCTTTTGTGTTCCTGTGCTGAAAGAGCCCTTAGCCATTACTTATCCATTATTATTATTATTATTAATATTATTTTGCACACCTAATTTTAATTGTTCAGGATATCCTGATGAAGAAAAATGGTCCTGAACAAGAAAGGGTGGAGTTCAAAGTAAAAGGCTGTGGATAACATTCCAGTGGTCTCCGAGAATATGAATATAACTTGAACTTTTCTTTCATTTAATCAGGTTACAACCACAGTCTTTACTGTATTTGGGGGAATATGTGATAGACCAACACAAAGCAGGATATTATGAAGTGGACAGAAAATTAACATGGTTTCCAAAATGTTTTTACAAAACAAATCAGCTATTATAGGCATGTATTTGTTTTCAACCCCTTTACACTGATGATACTAAATAAATCCAGTGCAATGTGATGAGAGAGTCCACCTGTGTGAAATTTAATTTCTGTATAAAGCAAACTGAACACCATAGAAAGTGGTAGGAACCTCTCTGCATCAGTTTTTAACTTACACTTAGTTTAGCCCAGGAAGGAGGAGTCACAGCTGGAATCCCTGTGATATCATGCAGCCACTGAAACAAAAACACTTTGCTGGTTGAACCTCGTTCTCTTCCACCACTCGCAGCGGGATAGACAGGAGAGGCAATGCGTGTGAATGTACGACTTGCTGGCAAGCTGGACCAATTCTTCAAACTTGGATCCAGAGTTGACTTCACTTTGCGGTTGCACTCGATTGGCAGGTATTCAACCGTCAGATGATAGAGCTCAGTCCTTTTCCAAGAGTTGAAATTAGTCTTGTTGTGGAAAAATGAATTCCTTCAAACATTGTAAGATGATCACTCAGTCAGATTTATTAAATTAATATTTCGCAAGATGAGAGGAAAGCATCCGCTAGTGTCACAGTGCTGCTCTGACAACAAACTTCTTAGTAAGTTACTATGAGAACAGACTATTCTTATTGTTCTCCTCTGCAGCTGCAGAGCTCAGCGCTAGGAGATGGCCTCCAGTATTACAGAGCAGAGTATCATTGAGAGTCACATAAGCATAATAAAATAAAGACATAACATAACCATGGAAAGCAAAGTTTAATCCAGTCATAGAATTTTTGCAAGAAATCGTTTCCAGGGACCAAGCTGTGTGGAAGGGAGCCCAATTGCATGTATCTGATATTTATCAATCTTGCAAACCAACTATAGCTCCTTTACTGCTAGTTGCCAGGTAATATTACACTTCCTAAAAGCCGAAATATAATGGCAGGAATCAGTATGCCCATGCACTCCCCATTAACTGCCACCCAGCTTACACCGCATTAACCTTGACATCCCTGTACACAGCTGGTGGCTTCTTAAAGGCTGAAAGTGGTCAAGTGTCAGAAACCACGGCTGGACCACCACCAGCTAGTCACCCTCTCTGGAATGGCTACAGCAAGTTACCCTAGCTTTCTTTCAATGTTCGCCATTTTCTGTAATTTTATTGCAGTAAGATCTTTGAATCAGTCAGATAGGGTAATGCAGCTTAACCTAGAGCCAATTAGCCAAGTGAAACTTTGTCAGGGACCAAAGCCTTGGAAAAAACAACCCTTGAATTGTGAGGGTCCCTAAAACCCTTCACCAAATTAAAGTGATGATTTTTCAAAGAAAGAAGTAGATGTACAGTTCTGTGAAAATGCATTTCCCCTTACAGATTTCTTTTATTTTTGCTTTTTTGTCAACCCTAAATTTAACTACCAGATTTTGTTTTTTTTATATCAGAAAAAAATAACCTAAAATGACAAGAAATGCTGTTTTTAAATGATGACTCAATGTATTAAGGGACAACAAACTATCCAAACCAACATGCCAAGTGTGAAAATATACTTGACCCTCATTTAAAATTGAGTTTAAACACATTTTTTGGTTTAAGTTCAATAGCTATGCCCCAGTCAAATTACTGAATGTCCTTCAAAGTAATAATAAAAAATAAATAAATACAACATGAAGTAGATTACAAAACAATAGAGAAAAACTGAATCCTTTTGGAAGGTGTATGTTCTGTTACACCTGTTATAAATGTAACACTGCCATGATCCAGCTGTTTGTGCTTTGGATCTCACTTGAGTTTATCTTTAGGCCATTTTAGTGTTTATTGTCTCTCTATATTAGTTCAGTCCAGTGTATTGAGTTTCTTAGTTCTCTCTTGTGACCTTTTTCTGTGAACTTTGGTTTAGTCTTTTATGTAATTTGTCCTTAGCTTAGTTAATTAGATCATCTGTGTTTCAGTTCCCTGGTTAGCTCCCCACCTACTCAGCTCTTCTGCATTCTGGAGATGTTTATTGTACTCACCTGGTTTCCATGTTACTCATCACATCTCCACAATATTTAAGTCTCTCAGTCTTAGTCATTCTTCTCTGAATTGTACTGTTGCCAGTCTCCCCAGTTCCAGTGTGTTCTGTAAGTCCTTCTGTTTCATTAAATTCTGTGTCCATCATGCGTCTGCTCTGTCCTGTTGCTGCTTGGGTTTTCAACAAACCACTAATATGTCAAACACAGTATTTCAGAAACAAACATCATTCCTTCAACCAGGTGGTAGTTTGATGGTCTGGGCTGCTGTGCTAATAACTTAGACAACTTGCTGTAATTATATGACGATTAATTCTGCTCTCTACCAGAAATGCTGAAGGAGAATATTCGGCTATCGGTTCATGACCTTAAACTCAATCAGGGCAATGATCCAACCTGGATTGCAACAATCTTTCTGTATTACTCATTACAAATTAATATAGAGAAGGATGGAAGGTGGTAGTAAATTACCCTAAATGCACATGGTTGAGTAAATAGTCATTCTACATGTACAAACGTTATATACACTGTTCAGTAATTCAGTTTTTTGGCTTTTGACTTAAATGCATGCAACAATTGTGGTTAAACCTATTTGCCTCATGAATGTCACAGTAAAAGATTTAGTGCAATACGTGTTTGGGTAGTGTGTTAGTTTGTGTTCAGTGCATGTGCTATCCAGATTTATCCATGTGTTTAAAACATATGTCCTCCATCTGTTTTTAAGTGTATTTTTTAAATACAAATTAGAAATTGGCATCAAAATATGCTGTGCAAATTAATTAGGCACCAGCATCCTAAAGTAAATAATAAGTACCAGGGATGAATCGGGGACACAAACAGCCCTGATGAGCGAATACAGACAACAATCCACACCAAAGGAAGCTTAGATGAAGCGTCGCTGGACTTAGGTTTGATAAATTTAATTCCTACTGATGGGCTCTCTGGAAAAGTGCTCTATTCAAAAATCTGCATAATGAAGTAAAACTGCCTGTGCCAGTTTTCTCCCTTCCTGGCATTACTTGTATGTGTCTGTGTTTAGAAGTGAATCATTGCAGCTCTGTGTTCCTGCAGTGGAAAACTTTGCAGTATTTCTTTGTATTTTGTTATAAGTAACTTTTTTGTTGTGGTGCATATATGCTTCTTTTATAGTCCTGAGCAGAAATAGAATGCTATCTCTAGAATGCTAACTCTAAACCATACAACATTGCTGATCTCATGCATCTTTCTTTTCATTTTCACTGAATGAATGTAAACCTGACACTTTTCACCCATTCCAACCTGCTTGAACACTTTTTGTTACCTCTTTTACACACTCACCGTTGCTCTGGACTGTTGGGCCTAAATACTTAAAATCCTCCACCTTCTTTTCTGTTCCTTGCAACCTTATGCAACTTGGGGCCAACTTGGGGCACTGTTATTTTCACGCATGTCTTGCTATGGCAACCTGTGCATCACCCCAGCAAACACAAAGGGGCTCACATCCGATCCTTCATGCAGTCCCACTTCTACCTTGAACTCCTCTGTCACAACTACAGACCACCTCCCCACTGTCTTACAGCTTTCATACATGACCTGCACCACTCTAACATACTTTTCTGCTACTCTAGATTTCCTCATACAAAACCACAGCTGCTCTTTTGGCACCCTGTAATATGCCTTCTATAGATCTATAAAAACACAGTGTAGCTCCCTCTGACCTTCTGCGTACTTCTTTTTCAACATCGTCAAAACAAATACTGCACCTGTAGTGCTTTTTCTTGACATGAAACCATATTGCTGCTCACTTCATTCCTCACCGTGTCCCACTTCTTCGTAGCTGATCTTTTTTTTCCGTTCACACTCCTGTACTTCCTCATTCCACCACCAAGTGTCCTTTTTAACTTTCCTTCCAGAAGACATACCAAGTACTCTCCAACCTGTTTCCCATTAGCTGTAGTTGTCCAGTCATCTGGAAGTACCTCCTAGCAACTCAGAGCCTGTCTCAACCCCTCCCTGAAAGCCACACAACTTTCTTCCTTTTTCCGCTTTCACCACTTTTTCTTTGTGCTCTTCATTTTATTCATCATCCTACACAACAGCATCCTCTGCTGACTGGCAACATTCTTATCTACCACTACCTTGCACTCACTGAGTGTCTTCAGATTACATCATCAAAATGGTAAATGACCTGCACTTGTATAGCGTTTATCGAGTCAGAGGACTCCAAAGTGCTTTACACTACAATCACTCATTCATCCATTCACACACTGGCTACATTGTAGCCACAGCTTCCCAGGGGCATACTGACAGAAGTGAGACTGCCATACAATGTGCGCCATTGGGCCCTCTGACCACCAACAGCAGGCAGGGTGGGTGAAGTGTCTTGCCCAAGAACACAACGACTGAAATGGACAGAGTGGGTGTTTGAACCAGCAACCCACTGGTTACAGGACAAAACCCCTACCACCGACGCCCCACATTGTAATCTACCAGTGTGCTCCCGGTGTGCTCCTGTCTCATACATCTGTGTTCCTGCCTCATCATCACCACTCTCTCACCTCTGGGGATATTCTACATTACTTAATCTAACTCACTTCACAATTTATGAATTTCTTCTTCTACTCTAACTCACATCCTACATATGGGGCATCACCACTAACACTGAACAGCACACCTTCAATTTCCAGGGTCAGACTCATCACCCTATTTGACATAAATCTGACACTTTTAACCTCAAGAACAAACTCGTCCTTTAAGATAACTCCTACACTATTTGTCTTCCCATCCACACCGTGGTAGAACAGCTTGAACCCTGCTCCTAAGCTTCTAGCCTCACCACCTTTCCACCTGGCCTCCTGACCTGAACACACAGTATGTCCACCTTCCTTTTCTGCATTATGTCAGCAACTCTAGCTTTTCCTGTCATAGTTCCAACATTTAAAGACCCTACTTTCAGTCCTAAACTCTTACCTTTCCTCTATTCTCTCTGCCTCCTCTTCTTTTTTACTGACCAGCAGTGGCCCAATTTCCACTGAAAAGTTGACAGAAAAGGATACATGTGAGGAGAGAAGTTAGTTCTGTGTTAATTTTCTGCAACCCATATCATCTGAATGTAAGACAAAAAGTTAAACTTTGGGCTCACCTGAACAGAGCACCTTCTACCTCATGTTTGCTGCATCACACATAGCTGGTAAAAAGCTGCAAGTGGGATTTTTATGTGGCTTTGTTCTTGTTACTTTTTTACAAAGGTAATATGTGTGAAAATTCAAAGGGTGTTAATATTTTTGCATGACACAGAGGAAGGTATTACCAGTTCTGAGAGCTTGTTATTGTATTTTCAGCAATAACAAGCTCTCACCCTAACCCATTTTACGTCTGTGTTTCAAGTTGAAACAAACACACAGCAACTACAACTTCAAAATCCAATATGGTCTCTTGAACATAAAAATTAGAGACATCAAAGTACAGAGACACAATTTCTATGGCTTTTATGGCTAATAGTTGTCAGTCTGGTCATTGATACAAACATTTAGCAATTCTAACTGGTGTTCTTACCACTGCAATATACTTTTAAGTTTGCGGTATTCTAAAACATTTAAATTCACAAATTACATAGCCAAGCAAGTTGAGTTTCCTAAATGCTAACTACAAACTGCTTCTATGTCTATTTTACATAATTATTTATTGCTCTATGCATAGAGCAGATAGCTTTTTTTAATTGCGTTGTACTTGTGACAGTGACAATAAAGGCAATTCTATTCTACTCTGTTCTGTTCTGTTCTGTTCTATTCTATTCTATTTATTGTTAGCAAGTCTTGAATACTTTTATTATTGCATCACCTGGAATATTTACATTATTTCACCCTATAGCAGGTTTGGTACCAGATAAAATCGACCCGATTAGAAAACAAGTCAGAGCAAAAAGCTGTTTAGGCAAGAATCATTAAGATTAAAAGTAATTGAATCTGAGTTGCCAGGTTTCATAAGATGTGATGTTGGAACAGGACCAATGCATAAACAGAAACTTGGGAGCAATATAAAGATTTGTATGAAACCTGGGCAAAACGTAGAGGTAAGTTTGCAGGACATGGATCCAGGGCGAATGTAACGAATAAAACAGTCAGTTAACATTGGGAACCAAGGAGATAAATACTAGATGCAGAGCATCTGTGGGAGAATACAGAGCAAGGACGCTGTGTGAAGGAGACTAATTAACAAGTAGAGAGCTGAACTAAACACAAAAGATCTACAAACTGAAAGGAAAAAAGCCTAACACTGACATAAGAGTCCTAACCAAAATGCACAGTATAGAACACAAGTAGTAAAAAAGAAACTCATCACTAAGGAATGAACTTGAATGGCAATACATTAACAACAATAATAAATGACCCACAAATAAATAGAATGTAAGCCGAAACACAAACGCCAGTGGATCATGACATAAGGTCAGCCATTTTTAAAAATTTTGAGTCGAACACTATTCCGAGGATAAGAGACAGTAATAAGCAATCAAACTTAAAAGCCATTAACTGTTAACCAGACACAGAGTTATTAACAGCCACTAAGTCATACAAACTGGCCTTACTGAACATTTGATCTCTATCAGGAAAATCATTTTTAATCAATGACTTCATTACTGGCCATAATCTTGATGTTATGTTTTCAAGAGAAACATGGTGTCAGAGTTAGACACACTGATAAACTCAGAGAAGGTATGCAATGAAGACACAAGCGAATCAAAGTTATCTTTGGGTGGCCAGGGAGAGACAGACCATTCTCTCAGAGAAGCTGCCTTGGGTCACAGTCTTTTATTAAAGAAAGGAAAAAAAAACCTCATGTTACAGCATCGTGGCTGTGGCTACACACAGTTTCACAAATACACAAATGCTACTGGATAAAACTGGTTCTGGCCAGATACTGATACAGCACACACATCCACATCTGGCATTCAAGGACACGAAGATTGGCTGGGGTGCGAACACACTGCTCAAACTAAATAAATTAAAATGTATTTTAATGGTAAATCATAAGGATATAGAACCTTTTTAAACTAAGCGATGATAATTCATGTACAAATCTTCCAAAAATTCCCTCCTGTTTATTATTGATTAGTTTAAAACAAGTCATCCATGTTTACACTTCCTTTCGGCTTTATGCACACACTTCATTTAGTACTAAACTATTTCCGTGTCGTCATCAGGATTTGGATCCTCTCTCTCCAACAGCAGGTAATCCCGGGACAGCATTATTCCAACTATGCCTGCAACCATCTTGAAAATATTTACTCTGATGCAAGGAATGATACACATGGTGAAAAGGGAAAAAACAGCACTAATATTATGAGAAGAAGAATCATGATTTTCAATAGCAGTTGCCACCACAGTCCCTTGGGAAGCCATGAGAGCAGGCCTCCTTGTCCTGGGTGTGCATCCTGCTGCATACCTTTCCTTATCTGTTTGAGCTGAGCTAGCGCTTCACTCACAGTGTGACCATCTCCGGTTTCATCGGGATTTAGGTGCAACAGGTCTCATTCAGAAGAGCGCAAACTCTCCCAGACGGGGCCGTTACCAAATCCAACATCATCCTGTTTTGCAGTACCAATGTGCAGAGCGCTGTTATTTCCTTGGACATTCCTGTAAGAGCTTTATCAAAGGCCTTGATTCAGTTGCTCCAATTAAAGTGAAGGTCATTTCTGGTAAGAAAAAGTCTCCATGGAGAAGTGCTACACCACTCAAGGAAGTGTCGAAAAGCTGAACGCCGGTGGTGAAAGACTGGACTCCGGGTTCAGTATAAAATCTATATAGAGACTCCACAGATATAACTTACAACTGAAAAATGCAAGAGGATATTTTTTCTCCAAAATCATCAGCCAAAAATATTAATAATGCTCATGCCTTATTTGCCACGGTCGACAGGTTAAGAAACCCTCCTGTAAGTGTGGCATCTGAACTCCACTCTACCGGGACCTGCAAACAATTTGCTAACTTCTCCACTGAAAAAAAAAAAAAAAAAAAGATCAAAGGGGCAGTCTGCACATCCATATCAAGTCCAGTACTGACGTTGTCTCCAACTAGAACTGATTTTGACAAAATTTCCCAATTTCACCAAATAAACTACAAAAACGTAGAAGAAATTGTACAGCAACTAAACTCTTCTTCAAGATGTCTCCATGTTTTACCCACAGCTTTCCTTAAGAAAGCTTTGACTGTCATAACATCTGATTTAATTCAAATAAAAAACACATACATTTTTGTCAGATGTTTTCCCCCAGGCCCGAAAAACAGCAAATATCAAACTGCTATTGAAAAACAACAACTTGGACAAGCTGCTACTGCAGAACTACAGGCCTATCTCAAACCTCAGTAAGATTATTGAAAAAGCTATGTTTCAGCAATTAAACAACTTCCTCACAATTACCTGCCACTTTGATGTCTTCCATTCAGGTTTCCGTGCTCACCACAGTACAAAGACTGCCCTTGTCAAGGTGTTCAGTGACATCCGTATAAATGAAGACTGTTGAAGAACCACAGTGCTGGTATTCTTGGACCTTAGTGTTGATCACTCCATTTTATTAGAGTGCCTGGAAAACTGGGTTGGCCTTTCTGGAACAGCACTCAATTGGTTTAAATCCTATGTGAAGGACAGGTACTTTTTGTGTCAGTTGGTAACTTTAAATCAGAGACGACAAAAATCACATGTGGTGTTCCCCAAGGGTCCATCTTAGGGCCCCTCCTATTCAATATCTACATGCTCCCCTTAACTCAGATTTTAATAAACAACAACGTAAGTTATTATAACTATGCAAACGACACACAGCTATAAGTTACGATGTCACCAGGTGACTATGAACCCATCCAAGCACTGGGTAAATGGCTCAAATCTACTCTGCATACCCAGAACCAGAACCAAACATGGAGAAGCAGCTTTTAGTTCTTATGCTTCACTAATCTGGAATAAACTCTCATAATAAGTGCTGAAACCCTAAGTTGCTTTAAATCAAGATTAAAAACATTTTTATTTAGAGTGGCCTTTGACTGTGCTATCTAAACATTATTAATTTCAGTCCAAATTTCCTTTCATTTTCTTCATATTAATCTTTAGACCACATAATATAAAAACAACAAAAGTGTGAGCTTCTAACAATGTTTTGTCTAAGAGGAGCTAATGCATTTAAAATAGATTTACATAGAATTTTGAAAAAATTGACAAGTGCATCATTATCACTAAAGTTCAAATCAAATATGGCAGAAAAACTTTCAGGAGTATCTTGTTTAATTATGCTCTTTTGTAATGACACATGACAACAATGGGTCCTGATTAAGTAAGGTTAAAATAAATGCAGCTATGGTCACTTACATATACATCTGCAACACAAATATCATTAATACTCAATGCAGGAAAGAAGACCAGATCCAGTATGTGGCCCTTTATTTGTGTGGTGCAGTAATATGTTGTTTAAAGCCAAAAGAGCCTGTAATGTTGATGAGATCGTCAGATGTATTAGATGATGCATTATCAAATGAAGATTAAAATCTCCCAGTATTAAAACATTATCCAATTTAACAATAGATAAGAGAAAGTCATTAAATTCCGTTAAAAAGACTCCAGCAGCACCCGTGAGTCAATAAAAGACAATAAAGAAACAACCTTGGTCATCTGTAGATCAAACGAAGAAAAGGGATAAGAGTTGATCAGTCTACTTGCTAATCTATCCTGAAACACAGTAGAAAGTTCACCATCATGTCCTGAGAGATGCAGAGTCCCCACACTGAAAGAGCCAACCAGGCAGATTTCTTTATGAGTATAATCTAAACTATGGTGCTATTTTTCTTTCAGGAACATAAAAACAAGGGACTCCCTCAAATCAGCTCATTCAGGACAAAATATTTGTTTTTGACCAAACACCTATGGACAGGCGAACACCTATTTTGCCTGGCAGGTAATCCAGGCAATGCCAAAGACTTAACATCACCACCAGCAACAGCAAAACACAGGCGAGGGACAGATGTTTTGGATGTCGTCACTATGCCAAGGCAGACAAACTTCAGGCGCATCCCCGTCGAGAATAGGCCAAAGACAGACTGACTCTCCCCACTGCAAAGCAGCTAGCCACAATACCTTACAACTCCAATTTGGAAACCAGTCCTGGATCTCCTGGACAGAAAAACTACGAAATCAATGCATTGCAGAAAGCGCTTAGGTGAGGAAAACAAATGGATGGGGTACCATTTTTCCTATTGTTACAATGGCTCTTCTTTGAGTGTTTGATGTTTATTAGCATATCCCCATCATAGATTTGAGCAGTTGAGACAAACTGAATGTACAAAATTGAAAAAGCGACATTTAAAACAATAGCCTGTAATGAAACGTTACAGAAGCGGGCAGAGGCAAAACTAAACACTGGTACCATACTCCTCTGAATGTGAGACTTCAGGTGTTTAGTAATTTTGCGTTCACTTACATGTAAAGCTCTTTCTAGAGGAAGAATGGGTTTACCAGTTTGTGACACATATTGCTGAATGTAACAATATATCAGTGTCTCTGAAGGTTTTCTAAAAAGGAGTTAAGTAGAATGCTGTGTGTGATATATATATAGTTTTGAATAATATAGATTTATTTTAATTTTAATGTTGAGGCAACTTGCATTACTTAGTATTTATCTCACTTTGCACAAACAGAGGTAAAAAATAGCAGGAATTGTATTGATCTGGTATTGCTGAGTTAACTGTAGTAGTGCAAGTAATGCATGCTTTAAGGTATAAGTGGCATGAAATTCAGTAGTGGAAAACAAAGCTGTTGCTTAGCTCAGTCTGAAGACTGACAGCTCAGCCCCTTTCTTCAATGGAGTGTCCAAGACATGCGGCCTAAGGTCCGAAGACATTCAAAGACATACAAAGTCGATCATCAACCTTCTGCTTAGGGTGTCCAGGTGCCAAGTGCACTGATGAACTACCTTATGATTGAACATGGTGTTCATCATGGACAATCCGTGACTGGCACAGAAGTCCAATAACGAAAGACCACTCGGGTTCACATCAGGAAAATCATTCCTCCCAAACCCACTCCTCCAGGTGTCACTGTCATTTCACCACGTGGGCGTCAAAGTCCCCCAGCTAAATGACTGAATCCTCGAGAGGAGCACTGTTCGCCAAGAAGCCCGGGTACTCCACACCACTGCTCGGCCCGTAGGCCGAAACAACATTCAAAGACCTTTCCCCAACCCCAAGGTGCCGGGATGCAACCCTCTCATCCACCAGGCTAAACCCCAACGCGAGATGGCTGAACTGGGGGGTGACAAGCAAACCCACCCCAGCCAGCCACTCCAGAGTCCAACATCTCTCGAAGAGCTGGGTTTCTGAGCCAACACTGTGCGTGGAGAAGAGCCCGACTATTTCTAGCCAATATCTCTCGACCTCCCACACAAGCTCAGGCTCTTTCCCCGCAGGTGAAGTACCATTTCATGTCCCTCCACCATGTTAGGGTGGCGGTTCAAGGCAGGGTATATGAGAGAAAAAAATCAAACTACAAAGGTCAGACGGGCGACCAGGACGTTGTCCGGCGCAGGCACAAAGGTTAGGCGGGCGACAAGGATGTCGTCCCAAGCAGGCACAAAGGTCAGGCGGGTGACCAGGACGTCATCCCGAGCAGGCACAAAGTTCTGGAGGGCACCAGGACCTGCAACATAGAGTCCCAGGCGGTCGGCGGCGAAGGCGTGGAGACCGACCGAGGTGAAGAGACCGTGGGAGCTGGTTCAGAGGCTGGCGCCAAAAGAGCAGATGATCAGGAGGCCGGCCGAGCAGAGTACAGGACCCTCCAGGAACTCCGGAGGCTTGGAGTCAGGCTTGGCCCTCACGGTGCCTGGCGAACCCTCAGAGGGTGAAGCAGAGCCTGGCGAACCCTCAGAGGCTGAAGCAGAGCCAACAGGACCCTTGGAGGCATATGCAGCGCCGATAGGACCCTCTGAGACAGGAACAGAGCATGGCGAACCCTTGGAGGCTGAAGCAGCGCCAAGGGGACCCCCGGAGGCAGATGCAGAGTCTGGGGGACCCTCGGAGGTCAGAACGAGGACAAGCTGCTCCTTGAACCCCTCAGAGACTGGATCTGGAGGCGCTTCCTCCTCGAACCCCTCGTCTCTGGGTTCAGAGGCCAGGGCGAGGACGAGTTCCTTCTCGAACCGCTCAGGAACAGGCGCAGGCGGTGGTTTGTCCTCAAACCCTTCATCACAGGGTTCAGGAACCAGGACGAGGACCAGTCTCTCGCTGAACCCCTGGAAGGCCTTCAGACTAGGAGCAGAAGCTGAGGCATCGCGTTGACCCTCAGTAGCCTGCGCAAAAGCTGAAGCGTCGTGTCGACCCTCAGTGGCTGGCGCAGGAGCTGAGGCGTCACGTCGACCCTCATTGGCTTGCGCAGGAGCTGAGGTGTCGCCGAGATCCTCAGTGGCGTGGGCAGGAGCTGAGGCATCGTCGAGACCTTCAGTGGCTTGAGCAGGAGCCAAGGCATCGCTGGGACCCCTGATGACCTGAGCCGAGGCGTCGCCACGACCCCCGATGACTTGAGCCTAGGCGTAGCCGGGATCCCCGATGACTTGAGCCAAGGCGTCCCACTTCCGACGTCCTCTGCAGCGTGTGGAGGAGGTTGAGGCAGACTTGGGCTGTACAATGGCATCGTCCTGGAGACATGACGTGGACTGAGCTGCAGCGGCTCTCTGAAGACCTGGCGTGGGCTGCTCAGTAGCAGTTCCCTGGAGACCTGGCATGGACTGCTCAGTAGCAGCTCCCTGGAGACCTGGCTTGGACTGAGCTGCAGCACCGCTCTGGAGAGCTGACGAGGATGGAGGTGGGCGGCAGTAAAACTGCCTTATTGCTGTCTCATAATCCTCCATCTGGCTGATTCTCTCCCTAAGCTCAGGAGAATATACAGGAGACTGGTCCTCCTGAAGCTCTTGATTTGGTGAGCCAAAAACCTTAACCGCTCCTCCAGCTCGTCTGGTGTTGCCTTAGAACACCGGGCTGGAGCGAGCGAAGACGGCATGGGCGGAGCTGCAGCGAGCCTGGCAGATGAAGACGCGAGATTACGTCAGCTGGCAGGCAAACCACCGCTCCAGACGTCACAGCAGTGGCCATGGGAGACTCTTCCTCGCTGGCTGAAAGGCAGGGAAATGCTCCATGCCGAGGTTTTCTGCGGTGGGAGAAAGATGCCGGCTTCACTGCCGGATCAGGACGCACAACCAGGGAAGAAGGCGGAGAAAGGCGCTGAACTGCCTCACGCTCCATCTGCTCCAGCAGCAGTGGAGAGGGCAGAACCTCCAGATCGCCCGGCAGGTGTCTCATCGTCTCCTCCATCTGCTGCTGGACCCAGCAATTCCTGGCGCGCTCCTGCCTACCGTCGCATTGTTAGATGGAAACATTCTTTGACGGCTTGTGTAGCGGAGGACCCCGGAAAGGCAGCATGATGGTAAGCACAAGGTTTTAATCATAAGAAAATAAATAAACAGGCAGGCAAGACAGGCATAGCATGATCCGTAACTACTGCCTGAAAATAGGGTGATTTGATCCAAAATATTTTGGATCATTTCGGGGAATGAACAGAACAGAGGTGTATATGTGGAGCAAAACCAGGTGAAACGAGGAGACTGAATGCTAGGTGCAGGTGAACCGAATAAAGTTAATTGACAGACAGGAGAGAGCAAAACATGGCTGGAGCAAAACAGAGACTCTTGAATACAAACTTAAAACACAACTAGTAAACCATGAAACTAAAGCATAACCAGATCCAACAAACCTAACTTGACAAAACTAGAAAACAAAAACTAAAGCATGACCAGGAAAATAAAAGAAGCATGATTCAAAACCTATCATGAATAATAATAAGAACCCAAAAACACCCACAAATCATGACAGTATCATTAATAGGCAAGTATAAATATCCTATTTGCAAGGTCAAATGGAAGAACAAGACCTCTAATTTTTTTTTAAATGTTGAAAAATCCTTTACACATTATTAGTAAAATTGCAAAAACTATTGACATTTTTTTTCAATCAATATCTAACACACTTAGTGCCAAGATATCAAAAAATGTCCAAAATGTCCAGAACACATCTTCACCACTGCTAAATGTAATTTTCTTCAAATTAAAAAAAGAGTACATAGTGAAAGTTTCTGCTTATGTGAGAAGAGACTCAAAAAACATGAATACACACAGTGGGGACCCATTACACTTTTCAGGAGTTATCTAAAAACTTTAAAGGCTTTTTTATAAGCTCTGTTTGACGCTGACAATCCTCAAGGATTTACGGATCAAGACAGAGAGGATAGCAATAATATTCTTTCCTTATGCATGTGCACAAGTGTGTGTGTGTGTGTGTGTGTGTGTATGTATGTGTGTATGTATGTGCGCAAGAACACACAAAAACCTCAGCAGATGTTGATTCAGCATAATGTTTGATCTTGAAAACTCTTCTCCAGGCTTTATCATTTATTAGACATGGGTACCAGCTGCTGTAGAATCAGAAAACATAGTGCATCACACTTCTCAACCTGTCAATCATATATTGGTGATATCAGCACTCTCTTCTATTGAAGACAAGACAACCTGGCACACAAACGAAAAACAAAACAAACAAAAACAAGTATTGCTAACTTTAGACTTATATCTTTATTCCAGTGTATTTGTTTACTGCATGCAGTCGTGGTTCTAGCATGAATAGTCCCAGGACAAGTCCCTTGTTGTTTCACCTGATACCCTTTTTTGTTGTTTTCAGAGACAGATTGAGCTTTACACAAATTAATCTGCGCAGAGATTCTGTGTTCAGTGTAGTTTTTTTGGTTGGCAGCATATCGGGGTTTTCATTCTTTCATGAATATAATGCCTACAAAGCATTTAACATGCCCTTTTTGTGTTTTCACAAATATAAAAAAAGATTACATATTGTTCAAATTGTACTTTAAGATGAAAATCAAACTTTGCTGCTATTAACAATATAGAATTGCTACTTAATTATGGATGATCTTTGGAGTCAGCAGGCAAAATAAAAACAAACTAAAAATCTGTTCCCTCAGGTCAGGAAACTGTGCTGCACCTTTGGAATCTACTGTACGTTCCTAAGGTTTTGTGTAAAGTAACACCACACGAGGGAACTAAATTAATGATTTGAGGACTGTCAACACATTGCAGCATCCAGCAATAATATTCAGTAAGATCAAGTGTATTGACTGCAGTGTCACCAAAATTACATGAAACGTTTATGTCTCCCAGTAATGTAATAACAGAAGTAAACTTAGAAAAATGCATTTGTATATGCTTCATTCAGGTTGTGCATAACTGTACAACTATGTCCCAATCTGATATCAGGTATTGTCCTCAGCCAATACCTGATATCAGATTGGGACATTCATACCTGTAAAATCTTTTATATGGCCAACTGTGCTACTCAACTAGCTCTGCAATTGTGTGTTTTATTACAATTACATACATAGGTTATGTTATAGGGGAAAGAACAATCCAGGAGCAATGCATATAAAGAAATGAAAATGAAATAAAAGATTTCTCGTTAGTTCAGATATTTCTTCTGATATTTACCCTATCTATCTCCTAAGGCAGGAATGTCCAAAGAGCAGCCATGGGGCTATTTGCCATCCTTGAAATTATTTTGTGTGGCCCCCTGGAACACATTTCAAGAGTAATTTGGTTGATCGGCCCAGGATGTTAATGCAAATATAGTTTTAAAAAACATTTTGTGTAAGAGTTCCATTGACCCAGGACCTTTTAAAATAGATGCAGACATCTTTTATTAAGTGATGAGTTTTGAAAGAGGAGTCAGTCTTCTTGATGCTGAGAATGCACAAAAGATATCTATAGAAAGATAATAAAAAAAACACCAAGCACAAAATTTATGGGCACTATATATAATTTTTTTGTCATTACTAAGCAGGCGATTTTTTTTATGTTTTAGTACTATACTGATTGACACTCCCCTTTTTTAATTTTTGTGGTGCTAGTAGCCTTTATTTTGTAAGATGACCGAGGCGAAGACATGCAGCAATGGTCAACGGGCCAGGACTCAAACCTGTGATGGATGCTGCAAGGACTGTAGCCTCCGTACATGGGTCACGTGCTTTACCCCTGTCCACCTCAGAGGTAAAGTCAATGTTGGTTTATAATATGCAGAATTGTCTTACCACTCAGGGTGCCAATCCATCAGGGGACAGTGTTGTAAGAAAATATGGCAAGATGCTAATGATGCTAAAGTTAGTAGGACTATTTAACTTTTTTTGTAATCAACACTGCATTTGTTTGTTTCTTAGTTTTAAATCTAAAACATTTAAACAGGTCACCCGTGAACTGGGTTATTCATCACTGAAATGATACTAGCTTTGTAAAAGTGTAGCTCTTTATAACTGCAGAGAAGGTTTAGATTATTGTCATGAACCTACTCACAACTAGCTGACAGAGATGTGAGAAATTATTTTTTTCAAATCAGTCGGTATTAAAAAGGCATCAATATTTAGTAATATATTCATGTTCATGACATGGTTTGATATTGCTTTTAAAGAAGAAGAAAGGAGCAATTTGTAAGTTAATGAGGAGATGAAAATGAATTGAAGCAATTAGAAGTGTACAGTATAATAAAGTGTCAGCTTGAAGTGCTGGGTAATTGAAGACTTTCATTTCAACGGAGATAACCACTAGTAATGAAATGTGACACCTATTCTGACAAAGTAATTGCTAAAGATGAAATCCCAAAACAAATCAGCCACTATTTGAAGTTATTATCCATGATATATAATGGTGTTGTAGTGATATTTTCTGGATGCTTAAACTCGAGAGTTTAGCATTCATCATCTCCAATTAATGTGTTTTCAGCCACAAAAATTTTAACCACCCATCTTAAATTGTGGATTTAAGTAAACAATATTACATCAGGTCAAATTTTAAGATGATCTGCTTTGAGGAATTCAAGTTGTCATCGTTATCCTAATATTTCATTACATACTACTGATGAGTTGTTACAGACCTTTTTTACTATGTTAGTGACATCAAATTGTGGATGGCCCTTAATTTATTTATTTATTTGAATGAAAATAAAACCAAAATGATTCTTAACTGTTCCACCTGTTCACGCCATGCTCGTCTCTTCACCCTGACTCTTAATTTGATCTTCAACTAGCCCAAAGTGAAGCAGTGCAGTTTTTAACAGGTACACAGAAACAAGAGCACATCACTCTGGTGTTAGTCTCTTTTTCACTGGCTGATTATTTATTTCAGATCAATTTTAAAGTTATTTTATTTATTTTTAAATCTCTTAAATATGGTTGGGCCACCATATTTGTCCAACCTGCTGCACTCCTATGTCCCTTCAGCTCAAAGTTAGAAATGGCACAAAATTCATCATTACAACAAATAATATTAGGTTGTTACACTCTGCAGCCTTAGATCAAAATCACAAATTCCCTGTCTGTTTGACCATAATCCCTTTACCACAAATATACAGTTGAAACCATGTTTACATACACTATATAAAAAAGACTCAGAACCGTTTTCGTTAACGTCCCACATTGAACAAGACTAAGTCTTTTCTGCAATAGGTCAGTTATTATTTCCACTTGCTAAATTTCCGAATTTATTTTCTTATTTATCAAAAATCAGGTGGGCTGCATGGTGGCACAGTTGGTAGCATTGTTGCCCTGCAGCAAGAAGGTCCTCAGTTCAACTCCTGGCTGGGGATCTTTCTGCATGCAGTTTGCATGTTCTATGCGTGCATGCGTGGGTTCACTCCAGGTACTCAGGCTTCCTCCCACAGTCCAAAAACCTGACTGTTAGGTTATGAAAATATGTCTTATATTCTAGGTTCTTCAAAGTAGCCACCTTTTGCTTTGATTACTGCTCCGCACACCCTTGGCTTTCTGTTGATGAGGTTCAATAGGTAGTCACCTGAAATGGTTTTCCAAGAGTCTTGAGGAGTTCCCAGAGATGCTTAGCACTTGTTGGCCCTTTTGCCTTCACTCTGCGGTCCAGCTCACCCCAAACCATCTCGATTGTCAGGTCCAGTGACTGTGGAGGCCAGGTCATCTGGCGCAGCACCCCATCACTCTCCTTTTTGGTCAAATAGCCCTTACACAGCCTGGAGGTGTGTTTGGGGTCATTGTCCTGTTGCTTTTAGTTGGATAAATGATCCAACTAAACGCAAACCGGATGGAATAGCATGCCACTGCAAGATGCTGTGGTAGCCATGCTGGTTCAGTATGCCTTCAATTTTGAATAAATCCCCAACAGTGTCATCAGCAAAGCACCCTCACACCATCACACATCCTCCTCCATGCTTCATGGTGGGAACCAGGCATGTAGAGTCCATCTGTTCACCTCTTCTGCGCCACACAAAGACATGGTGGTTGGAACCAAAGATCTCAAACTTGGACTCATCAGACCAAAGCACAGATCTCCACTGGTCTAATGTCCTTTCCTTGTGTTCTTTAGCCCAAACAAGTCTCTTCTGCTTGTTGCCTGTCCTCAGCAGTGGATTCCTAGCAGCTATTTTACCATGAAGGCCTTATTCACACAGTCTCCTCTTAACAGTTGTTCTAGAGATGTGTCTGCTGCTAGAACTCTGTGTGACATTGACTTGTTCTCTAATCTGAGCTGCTGTTAACCTACGATTCCTGAGGCTGGTGACTCAGATTAACTTATCGTCCGTAGCAGAGGTGACTCATAGTCTTCCTTTCCTGGGGTGGTCCTCATGTGAGCCAGTTTCTTTGTAGCGCTTGGACACTTTGAACGTTTTCCCAATTGTTCAAACTGACTGACCTTCATTTCTTAAAGTAATGATAGCCACTCGTTTTTCTTTACTTGGCTGCTTTTTTCTTGCCATAATACAAATTCTAACAGTCTATTCAGTAGGACTATCAGCTGTGTACTGTATCCACCTCCTGCACAACACGACTGATGGTCCCAACTCCATTTATAAGGCTTGAAATCCCACTTATTAAACCTGACAGGGCACACCTGTGAAGTGAAAACCATTTCAGGTGACTACCTCTTGAAGCTCATCAACAGAATCCCAAGAGTGTGCGTAGCAGTAATCAAAGCAAAAGGTGGCTACTTTGAAGAACCTAGAATATAAGACCTATTTTCAGTTGTTTCACACTTTTTTGTTCAGTAAATAATTCCACATGTATTAATTCATAGTTTTGATGCCTTCAGTGTGAAGCTACAATATTCAGTCATGAAAATAAAGAACACTCTTTGGATGAGAAGGTGTGTCCAAACTTTTGGTCTGTACTGTATATATATATTTTTTATCATTATTGTTAGGTAATACATTTTGTCTTTAATAGAATAGTGCTTGTTAGTTAGGTGAAGGTTTTTGGACCAGAATAGTAATTATGTCAGGGCTATATGGTTTTAATAAATGTTCACATATATAAAGAGTGTTTGTGTTTATTTCGTGCAAGAGTGATTTATCTGTCAAAATAAGGTCAAAGTTCCCCCAACGTATTGGTGAAGCAGCTGAGTAAACTGTGACATTTAGCGTGGTTTTGGCTAATAATTATCAATTGTGATGGAAATTCTTGCAGTAAGCATTTCACAGTGTATAACCTTTATTACTCCTCAGAACATCTGTGTTAGAGGAAGAAGCTGTAAAAGCCATTATCAGAAGTTTAATGGTTCAGACCCATCTTTAGGAAAATGTCAGGAAGGGAAGTTAGGTCTGTTCCTAGATAACCTTGTCACTTTTGAACTTAAGAAGGGTTTGGGTCATAAAACACAGACTCTTTGCAGTTGAGATAACACTGTCATGTTCTGGTATAAATACTGTGTGTAAATGTTGATCGGGGCTCTGTTCAACTGACTTGCTTGGTGACAGAGTCATTCAAATGCTGATGCCTTTGAATAAAACTTATAAAGACAAAGTCCGGATTTTCTCTTTTTATGAGTCAACGTCTACCCACTTTGATGAGAAAATTCCACAACACAATCATTAATGATAAGTAACTAATTGTAATTATTAAGTGCTTTTAGCCCATAATCACAACACCAGAGGACATCTCTGATTTCAAGACACCCTTATGAGGACCACATAATCGAGGCACGTGACGTCGCTCGGTACGGTGGAGCCGGGGTCCCTCCACCCTGGAGCCAGGCCTGGGGTTGGAACTTGTCGGAGAGCGCCTGGTAACCAGGTTGCTCCTCGCAGGACCCAGCCGGGCCAAGCCCGTAGGAGAGACGCAAGGCCATCCCCCAGTGGGCCCACCACCTACAGGGGGAACCATGAGGGACCAGTGCAAAGAGGATCGGGCAGTGGACAAAGGTGGAGACCTCGGCAGCCCGATCTCTGGATGCTTAGGCTGGCTCTAGGGATATGGAATGTCACCTTGCTGGGGGGGAAAGGGGCCTGAGCTTGTGCGGTAGGTTGAGAGATATTAACTAGAAATAGTCAGGCTCAACTAAATGCATATTGTGGGCTCTGGATCCCAACTCCTCGAGAGAGGCTGAACTCTCTTCTACTCTGGAGTGGCTTGTGGGGAGAGGCGGCAACCTGGGGTGGGTTTACTTTTTGCCCCCCAGCTCAGCGTGTTGGGGCTTACCCCAGCTATAGGGGGATCACACTCCTCAGCCTCCCTGGTAAGGGCTACAGCAAGGTATTAGAGAGGAGAATCCGGTCGATAATCGAACCTTGGCTTCAGGAGAAGCAGCATGGTTTTCATCCTAGCCGTGGAACACTGGACCAGCTATACACCCTCTGCAGCATAACATAGGGTTCATTGGAGAAAGCATTGGAGAAGAGCCGGTTGGAAAAGGCATTCAATTGTGTCCCTCATGGTGCCCTGTGGGGGGTGCTCCAGGAGTACGGCGTTGGGGGCCCTTTATTAGGGGCCATCCAGTCTCTGTAAAAGCGGAGCAGGAGTTTGGTCTGCATTGCCAGCACTAAGGACCTGTTCCCGGTGCATGTTGGACTCTGGCAGGGCTACCCTTTGTCACCGGTCCTGTTCAGAACTTTTATGGACAGGATGGTGCAGCCAAGGGCCGGAGGGGGTCTGGTTTGGGGACCCATGGATTTCGTCTCTTCTTTTTGCATGTGACGTGGTCCTGCTGCCCCCCTCTAGACAGGGGTGGTTCGCAGCCAAGTGTGAAGCTGCTGGGATGAGGATCAACTCCTCCATGTCCGAGGCCATGGTTCTCGACCAGAAAAGGGTGGCTTGTCCTCTTCAGGTTAGAGGGGAGTTCAAGTATCTTGGGGTCTTGTTCACGAGTGAGGGGAGAATGGAGCCGGACATCGACAGACGAATTGGTGCCGCTGCAGCAGTAATGGGGATGCTGTGACCGGTCCATTGTGGTGAAGAAAGAGCAAAGCTATGGATTTACCAGTCGGTCTATGTTCTTATCCTCACCTATGGCCATGAACTTTGGGTCATGACTGAAAGAACGAGATACCGGATACAAGCGGCTGAAATGAGCTTCCTCCGTAGGGTGGCCAGGCACTCCCTTAGAGATAGGGTGAGGAGCTTGGCCATCCGGGAGGGGCTCGGAGTACAGCCCCTTCTCCTCCACCACACGAGTAGGCAGTCGAGGTGGCTTGGGCATCTATACCAGATGCCTCCTGGACACCTTCCTCAGGAGGTGTTCCAGGCACGTCCCGGGGCCCGAGGGATGGCCCAGGGCCCGCTGGAGGGACTATGTCTCTCGGCTGACCTGGGAACGCCTTAGACCCCCCCCGCCCCGGAGGAGCTGGAAGAGGTGTCTAGGAAGAGGGAAGTCTGGGTGTCTCTACTGAGTCTGCTGCCCCCAGGAACCAGTCCCGGATCAAGCGGAAGTCAACGGGTATGAGTACGAAAATGTTTTATTTATTTATTTATTTTAATTATGATTTTTAATTATAATTTTTGATAAATATTCAATAATCATAATCCTTACATTATTGGCGTTTCCTAAGATGGGTTTTGAAATGACAGACATCACTAGTGCACAAGCAACATAATTGTGATATCCTGGAAACTTATGAACTGTTGTGAGATTTGGTGAAGTTTTGCTAAAGCACTTGTAAGCTAGAGGATGTATCGTTCGTTCGTTCGTCGTCTTCCGCTTATCCAGGACCGGGTCGCGGGGGCAGCAGACTCAGCAGAGACGCCCAGACGTCCCTCTCTCCAGACACCTCCTCCAGTTCCTCCAGGGGGAGCCCAAGGCGTTCCCAGGCCAGCCGAGAGACATAGTCCCTCCAGCGTGTCCTGGGCCGTCCCCTGGGCCTCCTCCCGGTGGGACGTGCCTGGAACACCTCCCGAGGAAGGCGTCCAGGAGGCATCCGGTATAGATGCCCGAGCCACCTCAACTGGCTCCTCTCGATGTGGAGGAGCAGCGGCTCTACTCCGAGCCCCTCCCGGATGGCCGAGCTCCTCACCCTATCTCTAAGGGAGTGCCCGGCCACCCTACGGAGGAAGCTCATTTCAGCCGCTTGTATCCGTGATCTCGTTCTTTCGGTCATGACCCAAAGTTCATGGCCATAGGTGAGGGTAGGAACGTAGACCGACCAGTAAATTGAGAGCTTTGCTTTTCGGCTCAGCTCTCTCTTCACCACAATGGACCGGCACAGCGCCCCCATTACTGTGGCAGCTGCACCGATCCGTCTGTCGATCTCCCGCTCCATTCTTCCCTCACTCGTGAACAAGACCCCGAGATACTTAAACTCCTCCACTTGAGGCAGGAACTCCCCTCCAACCTGAAGAGGACAAGCCACCCTTTTCCGGTCGAGTACCATGGCCTCGGACTTGGAGGAGCTGATCCTCATCCCAGCCGCTTCACACTCGGCTGCGAACCGCCACAGCGCATGCTGTAGGTCTTGGCTAGAGGGGGCCAGCAGGACCACGTCATCCGCAAAAAGAAGAGACGAAATCCACTGGTCCCCAAACCAGACCCCCTCCGGCCCTTGGCTGCGTCTAGAAATCCTGTCCATAAAAGTTATGAACAGGACCGGCGACAAAGGGCAGCCCTGCCGGAGTCCAACATGCACTGGGAACAGGTCCGACTTAGTGCCGGCAATGCGGACCAAACTCCTGCTCCGCTCGTACAGGGACCGGATGGCCCCTAATAAAGGGCCCCCGATTCCATACTCCTGGAGCACCCCCCACAGGGCATCACGAGGGACACAGTCGAATGCCTTCTCCAGGTCCACAAAACACATGTGAACCGGTTGGGCAAACTCCCATGAACCCTCGAGCACCCCGTAGAGGGTATAGAGCTGGTCCAGTGTTCCACGGCTGGGACGAAAACCACACTGTTCCTCCTGAAGCCGAGGTTCGACTATCGGTCGGACTCTCCTCTCCAATACCCTGGCGTAGGCCTTACCAGGGAGGCTGAGGAGTGTGATCCCCCTGTAGTTGGAACACACCCTCCGGTCCCCCTTCTTATAAAGGGGGACCACCACCCCAGTCTGCCAGTCAAGAGGCACTGTCCCCGACCGCCACGCAATGTTGAAGAGGCGTGTCAACCATGACAGCCCTACAACATCCAGAGACTTGAGGTACTCAGGGCGGATCTCATCCACCCCCGAAGCCTTGCCACCGCGGAGCTTTTTAACCACCTCGGTGACTTCAGCCTGGGTGATGAAAGAGTCCAACCCCGAGTCCCCAGCCTCTGTTTCCACCACGGAATGCGTGATGGCAGGATTGAGGAGATCCTCGAAGTACTCCTTCCACCGCCCGATAATGTCCTCAGTCGAGGTCAGCAGTCTCCCGCCCCCACTATAAACAGTGTTGGCAGAGCACTGCTTCCCCCTCCCGAGGCGTCGGACGGTTTGCCAGAATCGCTTCGAGGCCAACCGGTAGTCCTTCTCCATGGCCTCACCGAACTCTTCCCAGGCCCGAGTTTTTGCCTCTGCCACAGCCCGGGCCGCAGCACGCTTGGCCTCACGGTACCCGTCAGCCGCCTCAGGAGTCCCACAAGCCAACCACAGCCGATAGGACTCCTTCTTCAGCTTAACAGCATCCCTTACTGCCGGTGTCCACCACCGGGTTCTGGGATTGCCGCCACGACAGGCACCGCAGACCTTACGGCCGCAGCTATGGGCAGCAGCATCGACAATAGATGCAGAGAACATGGTCCACTCTGAGTCTATGTCTCCAACATCCCCCGGGATCTGGTCGAAGCTCTCCCGGAGGTGGGAGTTGAATACATCCCTGGCCGAGGGCTCCGCCAGGCGTTCCCAGCAGACCCTCACTATGCGCTTGGGCCTGCCGAGTCTGTCCGGCTTTCTCCTCCAGCGGATCCAACTCACCACCAGGTGATGATCAGTGGACAGCTCAGCCCCTCTCTTCACCCGAGTGTCCAAAACATGCGGCCGAAGGTCTGATGATACGACAACAAAGTCGATCATCGACCTCCTGCCTAGGGTGTCCTGGTGCCAAGTGCACTGATGGACACCCTTATGTTTGAACATGGTGTTCGTTATGGACAATCCGTGACTAGCGCAGAAGTCCAATAACAAAACACCACTCGGATTCAGATCGGGGAGGCCATTCCTCCCGATCACGCCTCTCCAGGTGTCACTGTCGTTCCCCACGTGGGCGTTGAAGTCCCCCAGCAGAATAATGGAGTCCCCGGGAGGGGCACTATCCAGCACCCCCGACAGGGACGCCAAGAAGGCAGGGTACTCTGCACTACCACTCGGCCCGTAGGCTGAAATGATAGTCAGAGACCTCTCCCCAACCCGAAGGCGCAGGGATACAACCCTCTCATCCACTGGGGTAAACCCCAATACGAGACGGCTGAGCTGGGGGGCAACAAGCAAACCCACACCAGCCCGCCGCCTCTCCCCGTGGGCCACTCCAGAGTAGAAGAGAGTCCAACCCCTCTCAAGGAGATGGGTTCCAGAGCCCACGCTGTGCGTGGAGGCGAGCCCGACTATTTCTAGTCGATATCTCTCGACCTCCCGCACAAGCTCAGACTCCTTCCCCCCCAGCGAGGTGACATTCCACATCCCTAGAGCCAGCCTAAGCATCCGGGGATCGGGCCGTTGAGGTCTCCACCTTTGTCCGCCACCCAATCCTCTTTGCACCGGTCCCTCACGGTTCCCCCTGCAGGTGATAAATATTCAATAATCATAATCCTTACATTATTGGCGTTTCCTAAGATGGGTTTTGAAATGACAGACATCACTAGTGCACAAGCAACATAATTGTGATATCCTGGAAACTTATGAACTGTTGTGAGATTTGGTGAAGTTTTGCTAAAGCACTTGTAAGCTAGAGGATGTATCTTGACTAGTATTTGCTCAGTTCTACTGCAGAGGAGTAATAATATACTCCTGATGGTAATAATAATCTTTCTAAGGTGCTTTTGTGGATGCAAGGTGGAAGTTTGGTGTAGTTTATAGTGTGAAATTCAACTTAATTTTCCAGTTTGTCAAAGCAAGCTTTGCTGCGCTTAGAGCTGTAGCAAAATTAGCTTGTTACCATAGCAACCAAATTCCTGCCACAGTAGGAAGCATCCTATCCACCCCTGGTGTCGTTGGTGTAACTACAGCTGTAACTAACACTCTCCCAGTGAGGGAGGAAGAAACACCACCGTCTGGCCATTGAATGAAATTCAGTTGAATTTCAACAGGATTGTCTCCACTGCAGACTTAGAGGGTGACACAGGAGTGGATTTTCTCTCCTGTCCCATCCCGCTCCCACAGAAAAATGTCTTGTCCCATCCCAATCCCAGGCCAGCATAACGAAAAAAATCCTGTCCCGTCCCACTCCTGGTAAATTGACTCCCACTCCCGTCCCGCTCCCATTCAGAACGACTCCCACTCCTGTGCCACTCCCATTTTTGTTTTCTTCATTTAGTCTTTTGGCAATTTCTTTCTTTGAAGGACCAGTTAGGTCCCTGTTTTTAGCTGTAGTAAAGGCCAGTTAAAGTTAAAAGAATAATAATGAAGAAATAATAAAATATCAAACAAGGAAACAGACCATGCCTATCTTAGTTGAATAAACAAAATGTACATAGTTGTATTTTACTTATTTATTAAGTGACTGTTTCCTTTGAACAATGACATCACTTTTATGTTTCAAGTTGCTGAAACGAAAGAAAAATGCACCTAGTAAGAGAACTGTACTTGTTGAACAAAAGGCCAAAAAGGCCTTACCTTCACAATTTAGAAACTGTACCTCAATGGTTCACAGCCCTGGTCCTCAGGGACCCCTTCCCTGCAGGTTTTAGATGTGTGTCTGCTCCAGAACACCTGATTCAAATTCTGACATGACCTCCTATACAGGCATCAAGAATGGAGGGTCAAACTGGACAAAATTAATACAATAAAATCATCATTAAATAAATAAATGTTGTGAATGTCCCATAAGTGAAGTAAATGTAACATGAAAGAAATGTAACATTAAATGTGCCATTAAATTAAAGGTACCATTTATTTATTTAATACATCATTAGAAACAATAAATGTACCATTATATCATGAAATGGACTATAATGCAATTAAATATGCCACTGAATAATTAAGTATAATTTTAAAGACGACATGACGTAATTAGTGGTACACTTAATATTTAATGATGTATTAAATAAATTGTACATTTAATGGTACATTCAATTTTTTTCTATTTCACAACATATTTATTTAATATCTTCCCTTGATGAAGCCTTTCTACGAGGTCCGCGATGGGACATGGGGAATTTTTTCTCTTTTGTGTCCCCAAGCAATAGTCTTTGCGTTATTTCGCAATACTTTGTGGGATAGTTTCCAAACCAGATAACTGCAAAATTGAAACAAACACTACACCCGTTTTGAGATTTATTGAATTTTATTTTGAAATCAGCATTAAATAAAATGATCTTCAATCAGACTAAAAGACAGTTTTTACCCACAAGCTGTCAAACAAACTACTGAACTCTGGACCATAAAACTGCACAAAACCACATCTGTGACACTTTATTTCCTTATTACTGCTGCATGATGTGTACTTTGTTTTTGTACGCCATTAGTGTTTTTGTTTTTATCGTGATTTGAACGGTTCTTCTTATCCTAAGCATTTTATCGCATTGTTTACTGCGTGTTATCCTGCATATGACAAATAAACCATATCAATCACATATCAGTGTTTGTTTTATGAGCAGTTTATCATCTGTGCTGTTGCTCCAAAATGCCGAACGCAAAAGTATTGCGTGGAGACGCAAAATAAATACATTTCCCCATGTCCCCTCACGGGCTTCCGTACTGTACCTCTTAAATCTTTAGAGCACATGCAGCAATTTTGTTGGTCAGATGAGACTTGACACATGTTGGTACTTTTGGTTTGATAAATGAAGAGATGCAGAGCTGATTTAATCCAGAATCTGTTTTACAAGTGTCCCTTAATCACTGGTGAACTTGATTACGACTAAACATGTTTTACAAGCAGCAGACTGCATGTTAACACTGCTACATTCAACGCTCCTGAAGTTCGGTAATATTTGTGACTTTCCTGTCAGCTCTATGAGTTTAATAGATAAGTCCTTACTTCTGACTTTACGTTACAAATCCAATTTTACCACGTCCAGTTCTCCACCTGCGTTTGCTCCCTCCATTCTGAACGCAGGTGGAAGACACCGAGCAGAAGCACTGTTGGCTTGTGGGTCGTGTAGTTCGTTTGATTCACATTATAGTATAGGCTTCTTGGAAAAAAACTACACAATGGCGGCGTCGATCCAAGTTTTTTTTTCTTAAAGTTTATAACAAAGTCTCAGTTTTACATTTCCAAAGACAATTGATCCTAGTTTATTTCCCTCCTATTAGTTAGCTCCCGCTCCCGTCTGCTCCCGTTCATGTTTTATCCTGTACCGTCCCAATCACGGGATCTTTACTGATGCTGTCTCCCGTCCCGCGGGTTTCCCATGGGAATCCCGTGACCCGTGGGACTCCCGAAAAAATGTCAGCCTCTACTGCAGACAGGCGTTCGGTGCCATCTTGTGGTCACTAGTGAAAATCACAGTTGCAACCAGAGAAATTAACTAATTATATTAGTTTCCATTCACACAGGCAGATAATCCCATCACAGGGATCAAAGGACATAACTTGAGCTAAAATCAAGTTATTGATCATTCATTACCACTTCCGCTTTGAAACTTATATATTTTTGCTGGGTTTTCTTGTGTGTGAAGCATGTTTTGAACAGACTCGTATAATTAATTTTAGTTGTCTTGGTAGGTCCTGCTAGAAAGTAAATGACCCATAGTGTTCATCACTAACGTTCACTTAAAGCTAAGAACAGCATTAGAATGTTTTAGTTCACTTATCCCACTTTTACATTTTTGTTTTTCAAACAAAACAAACAAGTTTTTCTTTTTTTGTTCTGTGTTGCTGTTAATTGGGTTTAGAGGATGTTCATAGCTGAACAGCTTATTCTGCTTTGTGTTACTGCTAATTGATTTTAGCACTCTTTCGTACAGCTTGGTTTGTTTTGTGTTGTCTTTGTTTTGTCATTGTGCATTTTGGCTGATATGGATAAAACTTCCCGGGCTGCTGCAGGAGCTATGAGTCAGGAGGACTCCACAGGAATGCAGGCTTAATAATTGTAATCATTAAGTGCTTTGAGCCCATAGTCACAGCACCAGAGGACATCTCTGATTTGTAATTGTAAGCAATGATTTTTGGTTAAGAAAACTATTTTCCTTAATTATGATTTTTAATTATAATTTTTGATAAATATTCATTAATCAATAATCATAATCCTTACAATCCATAGAGGGTCGCGGAGAAGTGGGTCCAGCAGTCTATGGGCAGGGTACACCCTGGACAGGTCATCAGTCCATCACAGGGCAACATTCTAAATCATTTTGTCAAACAAAAACAAACAAATGTGAAGAGAAACAAGTTAACCCTATCTTAAAAAAAAACACAGAAAAAATTAATATGCTCCAGCAATCTATCGCAGTACACTCTGCAATATTACGCTTCTGGGAAGCTGGACACATCCTTGATTACCAGGCAGAGGTCAGATTATTCATTTTTATCTGAATAGACATTAGAATTTCTGTTTCTGCTCTGTATGTCAAACAGACATAAGGAAGCACAGATCGTCATTGAAAGGCAAAGAACCATGCAGAATGAACTGACTTCAAACATGAACTCTTCCTGCTGTGATGTACTCTGAATTCATGAAACAATGTGAGCCATACAAAGCACTCTTCAAGTCATTCATGAGCTTGACAAACATTTTCTACTTTTACATCTTATATGCCTCTATTGCAACCTTTCAGTACCTGTGTGTCTGCACCTTTTGTACTCGGATATGAAGATCAGCTTGTAGCATACTGCCAAAGTTGACTCTGCAGGAACATAGTAGTCATCGTTTAGACAAGGATAGGTGAACGAACCAAGGAGCCAGCGAAGAACAAACAAAAACAGAGAGCTTATGAACAGAGGGAAGTGGAGTATGGACCAATGAGATACTGAGGCAGGTAATCAGATGAGAATGGAAATCAGGTGTGGACCAGGCTATAGAGAACTGAGGGAATCTGGATGGTTGCTAAGGTGACCGAACTAGAATACAAAGGGAACATGAGGGAAGCTAGGCAATAACATAACAAAAGGGACCTGACTACAAAAACAAATCTATAAATAACAAAACTCAGGGAAACAGAACTAAGCAAAACTATAGACAAAGATAATAAACCAAAAGAGACTTAAGAACCTAGAATAACCATTAACTAAAGTAAATTGAGAAACTGGAGGGAATAGAAGAAACACCAAAACCTAATGATTAACAAATAACCCATAAAGAAACCCTGACCGTAAATAAACAAAACCTAAACCACAGAAAGGGAACCAGGATGAGGAGGAACAGAGAAAATGAACTAGCAAACAAAGAGCGCAGGTGAACAAATACCAAAACATAAATAAACACAGATATACTAAATGGGAAACTAAACTAGAAACTACAAGGAAGACAAAGGAGCTAGAATAACAACAAATATAATAATAGTCATAAGAAAACCATAACAAGTAATAGAAAAGAAACCACTAAAGGAACTTAAACAAAACCCAAACTAAATGAAAGGTCGAAAACACAAGAACACAACAAAGACCAAAGAGGTCGCTTCATGACACACACAAGCACCCTCGCTCATATTCACTCAATAGTCTTTATCAAAGAACTAATGGAATTACATAAGGACATTGAAAAGCCAGCACTTCATTAAGGGAGATAGAAAAACTTTTCTACACTCACAGATTCTTCAATACTTTTCGTGTGCCAGTCAATCTCTTGTTCTCCATCTGAAAAATTAGAGAAACAACAAAGTATTTATTTAAACAAAAGGTTTTGACACTGTAAAAAAGATTTAAATCTATAACCACTGAAAGAAATACATGAAAGTTACAAATGTTATCATATTTATAACATGATAGCTAATGATATTTATTAAGACTAGTTCAATTTATCAAGTTATTCTTTATTAAGACAGGTTATAGATGTATGTTCACTGCATGATTGCAGCTCAGCCTCTGTGTTACATGGTATGCATGGAATCATATATTGCTATAATTTCAGCCCATTTTTTTAAATTTTTGGAATACAAGGAAGAGTAAAAACCACTTAATGTAAAGGGATAGATGAATGCTGAGGGTTTTTTGTCCTTCTGTTTCGAATGTGAGTGAAGATGACGTCCCTTTGTATTGAAAGCCCTTTAACCATGTAACTGATTCCTCAGGTTCAGGTGCAGCTGCTTTGTCTTGCTGTGCCACTAAGCATCGTTCCTACTGAAGTGTCCTTGAACTTGTAAAGATCTTCTAACCATGACAGATAATGTTTTGTAAACCTGGATACTAAAATACATGGACTCCCAAAAAACTCCAAGAAGACAAAGGGAAAAGAATGATTGTATAAGGTTTAGAAATACACAGAAATTCAGCTAAATATTATGGGAACTTTGTCATGTCAAAGCCATTGTTATCCCCCTTTCTGCCTGTCATCATCAGCATATTTGATTGTATCACAATTGCTAACACTATCTCCAAGAGGCAGAAATGCAGGGTGTCAAAGATCATGAAGTGTTTTTTGATTGGCTCATGATATCCCTGTCATACAAATTTAGCTTTCCCTGCTCAACCCCACTGATGTCTCTTGCCCACTAACAGTGACATCTAACTTTGAACGTGATAACAGACCGCACAGATGAGTTCAGCTATGATAATTGTGTGAGACTAGGGCAAATAACTGTGCTGTCATCTTTTCCCAAGAAACATTAGCATTATATACAATCTTCGTGTTACAGAAAATGCTCTGCCTGCATTTTGAACTTATAATTTCCTTAAAAAGCTGAATCACCCCATATCTCCAAAAATACTTCAATAAATAAGAAGGGAATAGATGATTTACAAATAGTAGAAAGTTATTTTCCATAATTTTATATCATATATCATCATATTTAGGAACCAAAACATTTATAAATATTGAGCTTCTGAAACATTAATAAACCACCATTAGTCCATCACTTGCTTTTCAAAACAGATATGTAATTTTAAAACACACTTTCTTAAAACTAAGAGCCTTTTGAATCAGGTCAAATGTAAACCAAAAAACAATATAGATGATGATAGTTCATCCATGGTGGTTCCATCTTGAAGCTTGCCACTCTCTGTGGCTTCAGATAGATAACAGATTTTTCTTGATAAAAAATATGTTTAATGGTAACAACTTGAATGGATGTGCAACCGCTTGAGACAGAAAAAGGATATGGTCTGCACTTTTGCTACAATGATCATCAATGAAGGAAACAATGGTAAACTCCGTGGAAAACAGGAAGTGAGGGCAGATTTCTCATTAACCACAAAAACAGTCTCTGTTATGATCCATAGGTGTTTTGGTCCTCATTGTTTGTATTTGCATTTTGTGTAGTTCCTTTAGTGTTCTGGTTCAGCTTCATCTGTGTTCATTGTATGCTTATTTGTAACCTTCCCTCAGTTTCCCTGATCTGCATCTTCACCAACTACACTATATCCTCCTGATTAGTCACACCTGGTTGTCATGCCACTCATTAACTCTCCCAGTAGTTTAAATCCTGTCAGTTCCCTCATCTTCCTGCCATATTCTTTCCGATCATAGATGTTTATTCACAATCATCTGTTATTCATTAAACGTTTCCTCCATGATTCACTGTGCTCCTGTTGCTTCACTGTTTTCAGTCAGTTATTCTTCTGTCTACTTCTGCCCGGGAGGGGCACTATCCAGCACCCCCGACAGGGACACCAAGAAGGCCGGGTACTCCGCACTACTACTCGGCCCATAGGCCGAAACGACAGTCAAAGACCTGTCCCAACTCTAAGGTGCAGGGATTCAACCCTCTCATCCACTGGGGTAAACCCCAACACGAGATGGTTGAGCTGGGGGGCAACAAGCAAACCCACACCAGCCCGCTGCCTCTCCCCGTGGGCCACTCCAGAGTAGAAGAGAGTCCAACCCCTCTCAAGGAGATGGGTTCCAGAGCCCACGCTGTGCGTGGAAGTGAGCCCGACTATTTCTAGTTGATATCTCTCGACCTCCCGCACAAGCTCAGGCTCCTTCCCCCTAATCAAGGTAACATTCCACGTCCCTAGAGCCAGCCTAAGCATCCGGGGATCGGGCCTCTGAGGTCTCCACCTTCGTCCGCCACCCAATCCTCTTTGCACCGGTCCCTGACGGTTCCCTCTGCAGGTGGTGGGCCCACTGGGGGATGGCCTTGCGTCTCTCGTTCAGGCTTGGCCCGGCCGGGTCCCGCGAGGAGCAACCCGGCCACCAGGCGCTCTCCGGCGAGTCCCGACCCCAGGCCTGGCTCCAGGGTAGGACCCCGGCTCCGCCGTACCGGGCGACGTCACGTGCCTCGGTATATTAGTCCTCATGAAGGATTTTTGAACCGTTCTTTGTCTGACCCGTCACCTAGAGCCTGTTTGCCATGGGAGACCCCACCAGGGGCATTTAAGCCCCAGACAACATAGCCTCTAGGATCATTTGAGCACTCAAACCCCTCCACCACGTTAAGGTGGCAGTTCATTTGCTCTTCTATTTATCTTTACCATTTGACCTTTATAACCTTTCATGCTGTATGTGGAAGCAAACATGTGATGAGTTGTTTTGCAGATGAAGAGGAAACGCGTAATCGAGATGATGCAATCACAGTTGGGGTCTCATCACAAAGACAACAGTTGATTTTGTTGAGCAAAGATCACACATATCTTAAGATTATGGGGACTATGCAAGCGTGTTTTTACAAGATAATGGTGTGCATTACCTATGTCACATTGCTGCTGATTGTTTCCCCCACCCTTTAGAGCAGCAACGTTCATGTAACTAGGGACCGTCCTAAGGATAATAAAAGAGGTTTCGGCGGGATGTGTTTCAGAGCGGTAGCAGATTTGTAACTGAACCACATCTCTGTCCGTTCTCCTCGCTGCGAGTAAGAAACGTATTCTCTTGTCATTCTCTTCTTTTTTGTGATGTTATAGGTATTTTAGGTTGTTTGAACCTAACAGTGATATTAAACTAATCAATAATAAACAGGAGGGACTTGTTGGAAAAATGTATATAAGTTATCATTGTTCAGTTTAAATCATGTTTATGTCTGAAGTTCTACTATAGTTAAGATGATTCCTATGATTGCTCTTTTAGTGTGAAAAAGTGTTTGTGGAAGGTTAAGGAATGCGGTCTGGAGTGGATCACTCTGGACATGACAAGCTTATACCATATATGGGAATGTCTACACTTTTAGGTTGAAATCTCCGTAAGAATTGGCTGAACCAATTGCCACTTTTTGCTTGTAAGAATGTGAGTTGTAAATAAAAGGCTGGTGCAAGGATTTTCCCTTTGTGAGAAGGAAGTCACTGTTCTGGCAGAGGACTGTCTCACCCTTGCAAGTCAAACTTACTTGGTTAGCTTGTGTCTTATTTTACACTTGTCTGTGTTTATCAGCTTTCTAACTCTAACAGCAGATGTACAGTAAGCTAGTACACGTGTGTATTGTTTTTGTTTTTTTCAGTGAGTGATCCCTTCAGCTAGCAGAAACAAAAGCCTAACAGCTTTTGAGCTGTCATGGGTGGAAGCAATGTGCTAAAAACCATGGCAAACTCCTCACAGGAGTTTCAATAGCAGAACAATCAATATGGCGGGTTCAAACACAGAGAGCACAAGTATGGTAGCTCTGAGCTTTGTGTGTATGTGTGTGCACACAGCGAGACACAAATTGACTCAGAATTTCTCATAGTTATTGATTCAGTTCACTGCGAGAGCAGCAAGAAACTGAGCGGTGGAATCATTATCTTGACAGTTACAAACACAGTACACACACAATTACATACCAGAATGTACACAGAAAAAAATAACATAAACACTGTTCAGCATGGATTCTTCACAGTCCTTCCTGTAGAGTAGATGTACATTCTACTTGTGAAGAAGTGCACACCCCTGAAATCAAGAGCTGGGTTTATTACACACCCACACACATATACATTCACAGGCCAGAGTTCCTAACCTTGTTAAGGCCTGCTAGAGCAGCCATTTGATTGTGATCCCCATAAAGACAATGAGGATAAGAGGGTGGCAAAAGAAGAACTGAGAGAAACAGCATAAGTTTACAAACAGCTATGGTATGTGCTGAATCTTTCATCTCCTAAGCAAAAGGTAGTGTAAAGGCAGAAAGTTTTGATGTGCCTTTTGTTCATTCAATTGTATAATTTTTTGAAAAACCTAAGCAAGACCATCAGACTAATTAAATATATGTGTTTACATTGGCAGGTATCAATTTTTATAAATCAGATTTTCACCTGGTCATTGTCACTAATCAAAAGTATGCTGCTTGTTATGTTAATGCTCTACGGTTTGGGAATTCAAGCATATGGTGATCTTTGCAGGAGCCTTATGAACAGTGAGAGAACAATAATTAATCAACGATGTGAGGACACAACTAGGCCTACTAGGTATTTTTCATATTTCCCATAGTCCTGCCTTTCTGTTCTACCTCTCCACTTGGTTTGTTAATAAACCCAAGCTTCACAGTTATGTCAAAATCTATGCTTACTTATCTCTAAAGATATTTCTTGTATTTTATTTTCTATTATTTTATTTCCTTTTCAGCTATCTCAATTTCTAGGATGCATAGTCTAACTTGTCTGTTTTAACCTGTCTTTTTCCTGTATGTTTTATTTAAACCTTGGTTTGTCTTAAAGTGCTTTACAAATAAAGACGGTATGGTAAAGCTCCGCTTTATTTAAAAATAATAATACATAGGTATTGTGGCTAACTGAATGTTTTGTAAAATTAGATCAAATGGGTATTAACTACAAAAGCAGTTCCTGTAACCTGCTTAAGCAAAACTAAACTTCTACTGTCGTTTAAAAGACATTCATCACCACTGTACTTGTGACAGTACTACCTTGACTTCAGCATGTAGCTGTCACCATCTCAGATTTTTTGCAGCCAATGGTAATTTGTACTTGTCTTGTTATTACACAAGTAAGCATTTTAAATATTTAAAAACATGAAGAATGTCTGATTGGGTTCCAATGCAAGATCCATGAGTGAATTTCAAGCAACAAGTGGTTATGCAGGTTGTAAATAAACAAATATATGCAAAACAGTTTAAATTATTTGTTTTGCTCATCTACAATGTGTACCACTAACGTGAAAATAAATACAAAACACTGTATGTTCACTACAAATCCTGACTTTTTGTCTGGGATACCAGTTGTCTTTATGAATCCCAAAAAAGTCCCTTTGGGTCTCAGTTTTTATATTTGGAATCAGATAAGTTGTTTTCTTTTTTCTAAACACTCCACACAATCTCTTCCCTTTAAGGTAAATTTTTGTGTTTTCAACTCCTTTACATAATAGCAAGGGATTACATAGAGGAACATAAATCACTGGGCATGACCCAATTGTGAGAGATAGAAGACAGCAACATGTACAATTCATACATTTTAAATCTCAGAGATTGGCATTTGACATACACAAACAACCTGTAATTGAAATTCAGTTTTAAATCTTTTCATATTACTTTTATAAAGCTCCATCAACTGAGTTCTCATAGTGAAAAAAATTAGTGTTTGAACCTCCCACTACAATCTCGATACCGACTGTTGGATAACTTTGTAATTTTGTGAGCCTTGTAGTGACCCACATTTTGCAATAATCTTTTGCCTGTAGGTCATTGTAGCGTTATTGAATATCTTATCAAAACTACACAGTGGGTATGAATGACAGTGAAAATCTGGGAGGGATGTCAGCCATTGCAACAGAAAGTTATCTTGCTGATATCTCATTAAGTGACAAGCGGAGAAGGAAGAATATTGGACAAAAAAAAAAATAACATGGTTAAGGAAAGTCTAGTGAAAGATAAAAAGAACCAAAGCCAGAGTACAAATGGAAAATTATGAGTGAAAGTAGAGCAAATAAAAAAGTAGTTGTATTTCTCTGGCCTTATTACTTTGATGAGATGTCTTTCGATGGCAGAAAAGAAGACAAAACATATGGGTGGGTTCAATGCAAGTCCAAAGATAAAATGTAAGTAAGATAGCCATGTAACAAATTCAAAACTTTAAGATGTGTTTTTTTCTGCCTTTGTAAAGGGTGCTAAAACACTGTGGAGCTTTGGCATTACTGAAAATAGCATTGCAAAAGTCCTATTTAATAATGAATGGTTATAATAACTATTTAATAATGACTGAAGAAGGAGCCTTTAGAATCAGGCAAAGGTAGACCAGGTTAGGTGAGTTTGAGGCAAACGAGAAAAAGTCAAACTTAAAACATGAGAACTACTGCTTGAAAATGCTGCTGTATTATAATACAAAGAAGACACAGGAGAAAAAAAAGCAAAAATAGATATGTCCTTGAGCCACAAAACAAATGTGTCATCAAATTAGATAATCATTATCACAGTCATTAAATTGTGATTATTTTTAATATTAAAAGTAGAAGTATTGTCACAGAGATACCATTTAATCTATCTTCCTTCTCTTTAAACAGCAACGTATCCTGATCGTGTTGTACTTGGAGGGGAACCAATCAGATGACCCCAGGCAGCAAAAACTCTCAGACTTTAAAACTGTTAATGGCTCATAATCTATTAGTTGACTTCTCGTGACTGATGTTTAAAAATACCTTTTTAATGTGTGACAGTGACTTGCAAAAGTTAGACCCAAAAAAAGGCACTCACATGACTCATATGTTGGATAGTCTCATTAGAAGAGCAAACTTAACAAACAGCTAGAAAATGGCATTTTGGACATTAAAACAAGTTGGGTCACTCAGCTTAGAGTTTAGATTTGCTTGATTTGCTTGAATAAATATGTTCTGGGTAGAAGAATAGTATCAAATGCTTGAAGAAACAATGACAGGTTTTGGAAAATAGGCAAAAATAGACCAAAATTTTACTTTTTGGCCAAAAGCAAAACGTTATGTGTGGCAGAGAACTAACACAGCACATCACTCTGAATACACCATCCCCACTGTCATGTTTGGTGGTGGCAGCATCATGTTCTGGGGGTACTTCTCTTCAGCAGGGACAGGGAAGGTGGTCAGAGTTGATGGGAAGATGGATGGAGCCAAATACAGGGCAATCATGAAAGAAAACCTTTGACCGGGGCGGAGGTTCACCTTCCAGCAGGACGATGATCCTAAACATAAAACCAGGGCTACAATGGAATGGTTTAAAACAAAACACATTAATGTGTTAGAATGGTCCAGTCAAAGTCCAGACCTAAACCCAATTGTGAATCTTTGGTACGATCTGAAAACTGCTGTTCACAAATGCTCTTCATCTAATCTGACTGAGCTTGATCTGTTTTGCAAAGAAGAGTTATTTTAATAAATAACTGAATCTGACTGCACTGTTCAATGATTAGCATTAATTGGAATGTATGTACCTGACTGTTGTGAAGTGCCTTGAGATGACATGTGTTGTGAATTGGCGCTATATAAATAAACTTTATTGAATTGAATTGAATGGGTAAAAATCTCAGTCACTGGATGTGCAAAGCTGCACTGTACAGAGATTAGATTACACACAAGTGGACACTATTTAGTTATTAGCAATCATCAGGCAACTTCTGAAGGCAATTAGTTGCACTCAGAGTAAAGGGGGCTGAAGACTTACGCACATCGCACTTTTCATTTCATTTAACTTTGTTTTTATTTGTAAAAAAAAAAGAAATCAAGTACAATTCTCGTTCCACTTCACAATTATATACCATATTGTGTTGGTCTTTCACATACAATTGCAATAAAATGTATGTATGTATGTGGTTGGAATCTGACAATATGTGAAAAGGTTCAAAGGGTATGAATACTTTTACAAGCCACTGTAAAGATATGGCTTGTTATGGACAAGAAGCTGTAATGACCAACAATCAAAGAAGCAGTAAGTTGTCTTTGCTGATCGACTGAGGACTCAAGGAACACATTGTGCTTACATTTGAGGCTGTGCAGCAGATCCATCAGCCAAGTAGAGCTTACCAACATAAAACAAGTACAAGGTTGCTTTTTCCTGCCAATATTTGTTCATTGGATAACAGGATGGATCGTTAACAGCTCCAAGTACACATGCACACCAGCTAGTAAGATAATTAAGTGTTTTTGTCTTTAAAACCAGCTGGAAGTGCTAGCAGTGCTGACATCTTTTTGTCTTGATGGTAAAGCAGTGGGTTTGCTGCATAACCTAAAACTGAGCAAGAAGTGGATTCCATTTCAATCTATCGACCAGTAAGAGGGATCAAGACTTAAAAACTGGCCCTGATAGAGTCATTCAGTCTGAACTACCAAGATCACGAACCATGTGTGCCTTTAGATCATGCAACTGGGCTTGTGGAATGATGGGTGGCTTACAACCACCAGCATTCATCAGCATTCATCTGGTTAGGTTGTGTGGGATTTCCACTATGTGATTCCCCACACAGCACTGTGTTGTATGCTTCTGGGACGTTTTTACAGGTAAGGGGCGAGCCATTCAAATTTGCTAATTTAACATCAATTTAAAGCAGCTGATAGTAGCACAAAACTGAATATCCATTTTTTATACACACTTAATTGTTGTGGTGTCCCATTATGACAACATCCAACAGTTAATGAGCTAGCATCATAGTAAACCTTCATCGGTCTACAGGGAATAAAACCCCCTCAGATGAAAGTTTTACAACAAACATGGAACCAGGAACCCCCCATTATGATGTCTTGCAACCACCAGCATTCATCAGCATTTATCTGGGTTGGTTGTGTGGGATTTCCACTATGTGATTCCCCACACACATCACTGTATTCTATGCTGCAATCCTCATGCAGGTACACTGTCCAAATGCATTCATTACTTTAATTACGACGGTAGCTGTTGTGTGCCATCCTCAAGATGCAATTATCTCCATCAGATTCAGATTTTTTTTTTTTTCAGATCAGGCAAACACTGGAGGATCATATGCTGTCTCTGCTCTGTGCAAATTTGCAGACTGTGTCACTGCAGTTCCTGTATTTGTATTGTAGTATGTCACACTTGTTCGGCAATCCCATTTTAATACAGGTTTCTGACTACCTCCCTTGGTCGATCAGGGCATAATATTGGCAGGTCAACTTCAATCCCTCATTCCATGTCATGACCTTTTAGTTGATCGCGAGGCACACATATGCCACTTGAGACCAGTTAACCTAACATGCATGTCTTTGGACTGCAGGGGAAGGCTAGAGTATCCAGACAAAATCCACAAACACGTACTCCTTAAAATCCATACACAGAGGCCTCAGCAGGGATGCAAACCCAGGATGTCCTTGCCACAAGACAACCGTGCTAACAGTTGTGGCCCCATGGATTCTTCTTGTACATATTTATCATTGATAAAATCCAACAATATGCAACATATATGTACATGACATGAGTTAGTGTGTGTAAAAGGGACAGCCACATAAATAAGTGGTCAAATATTCTTTCCAGATGGACAAAACGGCCTTTTTAATGTATTGGTGGATCTGATGATTTTTATTTTGGTGAATGCAAGTATTTCTAAAAGTATTAAGACAAAATTGTCAATACTTTAATATTTATTGTCAGAAAAAATAAAACATGCAGCAGTTGTAGGATAGAATATTGCTTAAAGTCAAATTGAATTCAATACTTTTGTATATCTGCATGTTTTTGGTATTCTAGAGGTTGTCTGTCTATCAAATATGATAAGCGAAAGCAATCAGGGACTCCGTCTGTCAGAATAGCATCTTCTCCTCCTCCACTTACTGTCCTGCAACAATAGCATACTAAATGACTGTGACAAGCACTTATGGTGTGCAAAAATGTGCTTCCTTAAAACACAGGAGTTAAAGTCAGATCAGATTTTTAGGTTGAGTCCAAGGGAAGCTGCAGTGTAAAATGATCACTCTTTCCCCACCAGCAGTCACTGATTAGTTCCTGCATGAAAAACAGGTCCAGGTTTAGGCCCAATCTGCTGTGCTAAACAAATTATACTGCTAGCAAGATAAGGCTGTTATGCAACTCACAGCTTTCCTTTTCTGTTACTATGTACATTTCTCATACAGCTTTTTTATCCTTTTCCCCATTGCATACTTTATCTTAGTATGGCTGAGTTTCTCCATTATTGTATGTCCTTTTTTTTTCCTTCTACCTTTTCTTCCTTCTTCCTGTTTAGCAAAATGCCAGGTGTGGTACTAGTGCCATCTTTTGACAGAATGAAGGTTGTAAAAATACCCAAGGGAGCCAAGAGCAGTCTTCACATCTCAAGAGCAGATTTAAACAGGTCATGATGCGTATCTGCCTCCAGCTGTGTCATGTTTCTACCCATTTCCTCTTAGACTGGCTAATATATAAAGAAACACAATCTTTTTTACCTGGTTCCCTTTTGTTTTATATGGAGAAAGAGGGATTAAATGATTCAAGAGATTAAAGGTCCGGCTGCTTCTTCTGTTCTTCTCTCCCTTTTTTAGCTGCTTGCTCTGTCATAAAAAATATGTCTGTCTTTTATTTTGCTGTGACATTGACTTTTCTCCTTCAAAAGTTTCTGTGGTCTGCTTAACTACACATCAGGGGAGACAAGATCCATAACAAAACCCTTTTCCCTCAGTAATAATATCATTGTAATTCGACCTTGATCCAAGAAAAAGTATTGTGCAAAAAAAAGTCGAGACTCATGCACCTGTAGAAATAGAGCGGCACAAACGTAATTGCTTAACTGCATAGAAATATTTGCATAAATTCTACATTCATATCATACCAATCAGAGTGGGTAATTGAGATTGTTTTCAACTATTAGGTGAAATAAAAGTACTGCCGTTCGAGCTCAGTGATTTAAATGACAGGAAATGCTGAGATAACATCCATTTGCTTTCACAAGTGCAACCATTCATCTACTCCATTACATGCATAGTTCATTTTTATTTTTTATTTCTAAATATTTAGTTGTTTAAGCTCAAACAATCCACAGTAATATCTTTAAACCAATACTTACTTACTTACCTGTTAACTCATTGATTCACCTAAAACTAACTCATTTAGTTATTTAGTGATTCCTTCACCTGACAAAGATGAAACAAGTCCATGGAAAGTTTCTGTAATGATATTGCACAGCCTTTTTAGTTTTCCTGTGTCCTTCGCTTCACTTTATATATGTATAAATCAAAGGTTGCACACCGGCTTATTATGATTCCATGCACAAATTCAAGGATAGTACCACGATGATAATATGTCAATTCTTTCGTCATATTAAATAGTTTTCCTGAAAGATATACTGAACGGGAACACATACTATCTTTCTGCTTGCACCTGAAAAATGATCACATGTTAAGTACAGTGTGTCTGTCCCCCAAAAGTATTTATATGTTAATAACAAATATGTTATTTGTATCATATAGTGGACTGTGTGTATTTTAAAATGAAAATTATATGCAACAGTGACTTTTATATGACTTAAAATTAATGGCATCGCTCAGAGTAATCAATTAACAATAACTTGAAACGCAAGGTTGCAATGAAGCTGTCATGATGTGGGGTTGTTTGGTTTTTGGTTTCGGGTTTCTTATGTTTTCACAGTTAAGGTTTTGACTCGTTCTTTTGTTATTATTCTTCTTAGATTTTGAATCATGCTTCTGTTATTTTCCTGGTCATGCTTTAGTTTTGTCGTCTTGTTCATGTTTTGTCAAGTTTGGTTTTCGGATCTGGTTATGCTTTAGCTTCATGTTTTTCTAGTTTGTTTATTGGAGTCTCTGTTTTTGCCGCAGCCACGTTTTGTTCTGTCTGTCAATTAAGTTTATTCGGCTCACCTGTCTCGAGTTAATCTGTCTCCTTGCTCCACCTGGTTTTCACGCCATATATTCACACCTGTTCTGTTTAGTCTTTGCGGAGACATCTCTCATTCTCATGTCTTGTTCTCATGCTCAAGTCTTGTTTTTTTTTATCATGCCATGCCTGTCTTGCCTGCCCGTTTGTTTTGTTCCTGCCTCCTGTAGTGAGGGAGTTTTTTTTGTTATTAAATCTGTTGCACTTACCATCACGCTGCCTGCTCATCTGCATTCTGAGGTCCAATATTAAGTAAACCGTGACAGAAACCTCACTGACTTAAAAGCACACAGACACATATACACACACATGTAAAGTAAAAAGTGGAAAATTAGTATATAAATACGTTAATCAGCCATGGTTCATATTTTACCACTCTTCATCCTGAAGGTCAGTGGGTACACCTTTGTGTGTGTATACACCAGATCTCAACAAATATTGTCAGAAGCAAGTAAACATGTCCTTCGATCCTAATGATGTGAACAACAAGTACAGTCACATAAGCACAAACACACACCCATTCAAACATACATATTTATGGATGGACTGTTGTAGGTTTCCAGGTGGCAAATGGATTACTGGAAAAGCTGTGGGTGTATAAATATGTTATAGCTTGGTGAGATGTCAAAGTGGTGTTAAATTTTGAAGTTTTTATTTCTAATAGGTTTTGAAAGGACAGTCAAATAGCAGAAAAAAAAAAAAAAGAAGACAATTTGGGAAAAATTCTTCCTGAACATTGGATGTTTCCAGCTTTTTTGTGTGTTTTGTGCATTCAGGCAGGTGATGGCTTAGCGGTCAAAAACAGAAAACAGCAAAGACTGAGCTAACTGAAGCATTTAAGCCACAAAAGCTTCCAAATGCTAACTGGGTGCTTTTTACATTTTTCTTGGCAGGCCACTGCTCATTCAGTGCCCACCTGGTGACAGCACCAACTGAGTGGCTAGAAATAGGCTGTGGGCAGTAACAATAGCTGATATCCAATTTCACCTTGGCTGGGAGGAAAATCTGACACAATGTGTTTGTTGATGTGTCCCTGTTTGGACTGCTCTACAATCACTGTGCTAGTGATTGTAAGCCAAAGACTGTGTTCAATTTTTAAAAGTAAATGCACTCATTGTGTAGATAGAGGATAAATAGGAATAAATATGTTACTGTTGAGATGTAAAATGGGTTACAGGGGCATTTGCTGACCCATGATTGTCATCAGTCACCTATTGTGCTCTTAATGTCTGTCAGATCTGCAATTGGAAAACACTCTGCAATCACTACAGCACTTTGACATCATCTTCGGCATTTTTGCTGTGGACCTTGCATCATTTAGGCTGTGCTTTACCTAACAATGAAAAGCAAGGAGCGCGGCGCGTGGCATAGTGGTAGAGCCTGCGACCCATATACAGAGGCTTCAGTCCTCGATGCAGCTGTCCCTAGTTTGAGTCCCTAACCCAGTGACCTGTGCTGCATGTCCTCCCCCTCTCTTCACCCCACTTCCTATCTGCCTACTTTCAAATTACAAAATAAAAGGCCACTACAGCTGCCAAACAAATCATAAAAAACAAACAATAATGACTAAGCTTGTGGGCATGGGTCTTTAAACACCTCTAAAATTTCTGCCTCTTACTGTCAGGGATTCTGCCGACATATTAACATATGTTTATCACATTAGGAAAACAAATGAGAATTAATCTGAAAATATGAAGAAAGGTCCCATTCATTGGCCACTTTATCAGATACACCTTGCCAGTACAGGGTTGGACCCACTTTTATTTTGAGCTTTTCTAACTGAATGGAATAAAGTTGAAAAGATGCTTGAAAAGTTCATCAGAGATTTTGCTCCATATTATTACACAATTGCTGCATATTTGTTAGTTGCACATCCAGATGGAGCTCTGGTAACATTAAACGTCACTGGACTACAATGACCACACTGTCATATTAAACAAAGTTAGAAATTATTTTAGGTTGGCGACATGATGCTTTCTGGAACTAGGCATCAGAATACAGGCACACCATGGTTTCAAATTATTTCACATGATCAGCAACAATTTTCAGTTAGACTGTCGTGTTTAAATGATGGTCTGTACCAAGTGGCTAAAAGTTTGCCTAGAAAAAAGACCCTATACCATCACCACCAGCCTGAACTGATGAAACAAGGAAGGATGGACCCATGCTTTCATGCTGTTTTTGCCTTATCTAACACTACCATCAGAATGTAGCAAATAAAGTCAAGACTCATCAGAACAGACAATGTCTGCCAAGCTGGTTTTGTCTGATAGCTGATAGGAGATGCACCTCTTAAAGTCTTCTATTGAAGGGTTTGACATGTCTGCATTTAAAGAGCGTAGTCTACATATCTCAGTTGTAGCAAGTAGTTATTTGAGCTAGTGTTGCCTTTCTGTCATCTCAATTACATCTGCCCATTCTTCTCTAACCACTGATATCAACAAGCCATTTCTGTCTATACAACTGCTGCTCAATGGACATTTTCTCTTTTTTAGATCATTTTCTGTAAACCCAAGACATGGCCGTGTTTGCAAATCTAAGTAGTTCAGCATCTTTTGAAATACCCAGAATAGAAAATTAAACGACAACAAAAATGCCATGTTCAAAGTCTTAAATCCCCTCTATTTACCATTCAAGTCATCTTCACCACATCTAGATGGCTAAATGCACTGACTTGGTGTCATATCAATGTCTGAATCACTATTTATTTTAACAACTTAAGACGTGTAACTTAATAAAGGTGCCAGTGAGTGAATATAGAGTATATTAATGCTACAGGTTGTGGCAAAGATGCTTCAGGAAAAAAGTTCCAAGAAGAAAGAATTCATTAAGGCATAACAACAAAAATTACTGATATTTATTGTTTTTCCACAGTTATAGTAATCTTGCATTTATGACTTTTCAGTTACTTCCACTGACTTCAATTCATTTTCCTTGATTTTTAGTGCCTAATCCTGACCTTAAAACTAACCTAACCCTAACTATAACTCAATTCGTACCCTAGTCCTAAACCTAACCCCTGTGCCAAGAACGGAATTGGAAAAGTGAGGACCAGGAAAATGTCCTCACTTTGTCAAAATGTCCTCACTTTGCGATAAAAATACAAAAAATGGTTCTCACTCAGCAACAAGTACAAGAACACACACACACGCATGCATGCTGATGAACAAGCTGGGTATATGAAAATGGAACACTACTGGAGGGGGCAAAGTTCCCATTATCTCTGTTTTGACAAAACAAAAGCAACAGAAACCTGGAGCAAGCAGAACAAGAAGTGGTGACATAAAGTTAGCATTCCCTCAATAAACAAGATCAGTTTCATCCGTTTCACCCAGTCACTAGGACAAGCTGGTGAAAAATGCTCCCCTCAGGCTTAGAGTCTGAAGTGTAGCCACAGATAAGCATACCGCTTAACCTAAAGGAAGAAGAATGCTTTCACTTTTGGCCTCTTTTTCTCTAACTCCATGTCTTCTGCTATCACTCTCACTTGTGGGGAAGGGTGTAGAGACAGATCCTCTTTCATGTTCACTCTTTGGCTGAACCTTGTCTACCTGCGTTTGCCTCGACTTGTCTGCTTTTTGTTTCTGTCTCTCTTTGTCTCTGTTATGCTTCCTTCCCTCACCTCATCCTGCATTCCAGGGCAGAAGCAAAGCTTTCACAGACAATATTACCACAAAATCTATCTTATCTTTTTTTAATATTGCTCTAGTCTCTCTGAGTTTTGAATCTTCGGCTGGATTTTGGGAGGAATATTTGTCAGAATGTGTGTTATGCTTCATACTAGGCTGGATGCTGTCTCCTTTTGCTTTTAAACTTAACTGAGGCTGAAACACATCAGGCCTTACTTACTGTCACTCACACGAAGGTAAACAGTGGAGGCTGACACTTTTGCAACAGCAAGAGAGATAAATTGTCGCAGTCACATAAACAACGAGAAAAATAGCTGCAAAGAAAAATAAGTATGTATTCAGGTAAGTTCTGACTTGGACTTTCCAGGTTTGCCTATTTCAGTGTGCAACACACAGTCTCTCTCTTTCTCTCTCGCTCTCTCTCGTCCTGGTGCTTGGACCTTCATCATCATCCCTTTTCCATCCTCCAAGGGAGCAGCTATAACCGCTCAAGGAAAGCAGCCGTTGTACAACACGTCTCAGACAGACTGTTAATCAGGCTGCGGTGCATGATATTCTAGAGTGAGTTACATCTCAGTCCCTCTGAGAAGTAATCACCTAAAGCTCTTATGCTGATGTCTCACAGGGTCATATAGAAAGAGCTGCTTGCCTGAGTTAAACAGACATGCACAGGCAGAGAGAAAGAGGGCTTGCATCTGATAAGAGGAAAGGAAAACTAAAATAATAAACTTAGCAATAGTAAGTAAAGAACTCAAATGAAATAATTCCTGAACTATGTAAATCGTAACCAGTCTGGTGCAGTTACATAATCACAAACGTTGTCTGCAACAATTGATTATTTAAACTCCTTAATTTTTTTTTTCAAATGAGATAAAACATTATGCACCTGATTTGTTCTCCTCTTCAACATCAAAATCAAGGTAAAAGAGAAATGTTTTGCTAACCCCTGCTTTCCCTCCATGTTAATTGCAACAGACACCAGAAATACAGGTACATGAAATAAAATTAAAATATTGTGAAAAACTTTTTTGGTCTCTCATTGGTCAGATAGTGAAACTCATATATAGGCTCGTTACGCATAGAGTGAAATATTTAAATCCTTTATTTCTTGTAATTTCGATGATTATCATTTACAGATAATAAATACACTAACTTTAGTGTGTCCGAAAATTTGAATATTGGAAACTCATAGTGTCACATTCTAATTAGCTTATTAACTCAAAACATCTGCCACCTGTCCAGGGTGTACCCCGCCTCTCGCCCATAGACTGCTGGAGATAGGCATCAGCTCCCCTGTGACCCACTATGGAATAAGCAGTAGAAAATGACTGACTGACTGACTGACTGACAGACTGGTTGTTTGTGTGTTGCCTTGCTATGGACTGGCGACCTGTCCATGGTGTACCCCGCCTCCTGCCCATAGACTGCTGGAGATAGGCACCAACTTCCCCGCAACACACTATGGAAGAAACGGTATAGACAATGAATGATGACTGACTCAAAATAAGTGACAAAAAATATTTACTTCCAGTTACGGTGGCAACCTAAGCATATGCAATCTATACTGGACCTAGAAACAAGGTAGGGTGTGTTGGGGGAACATCTTATCATTCTGGTTCAGATGGTGTTACTCACACAGGCATTTACAGGTCCTTCTCAAAATATTAGCATATTGTGATAAAGTTCATTATTTTCCATAATGTCATGATGAAAATTTAACATTCATATATTTTAGATTCATTGCACACTAACTGAAATATTTCAGGTCTTTTATTGTTTTAATACGGATGATTTTGGCATACAGCTCATGAAAACCCAAAATTCCTATCTCACAAAATTAGCATATCATTAAAAGGGTCTCTAAACGAGCTATGAACCTAATCATCTGAATCAACGAGTTAACTCTAAACACCTGCAAAAGATTCCTGAGGCCTTTAAAACTCCCAGCCTGGTTCATCACTCAAAACCCCAATCATGGGTAAGACTGCCAACCTGACTGCTGTCCAGAAGGCCACTATTGACACCCTCAAGCAAGAGGGTAAGACACAGAAATAAATTTCTGAACGAATAGGCTGTTCCCAGAGTGCTGTATCAAGGCACCTCAGTGGGAAGTCTTAGGCAACCTAGATAAACAGAACTGTGGTAGATGGTCACAGGAAGCTGAAGAAGCCCTACACAGTTGCTTTGAGATTACAGTTTGAGATGCAGTGTGCAAGCCACAAGGAGAGGGCATCAATGTCATACCTGAGTGTGTGACTGACTATATACAGTTCCTTCTCAAAATATTAGCATATTGTGATAAAGTTCATTATTTTCCATAATGTCATGATGAAAATTTAACATTCATATATTTTAGATTCATTGCACACTAACTGAAATATGTCAGGTCTTTTATTGTCTTAATACGGATGATTTTGGCATACAGTTCATGAAAACCCAAAATTCCTATCTCACAAAATTAGCATATTTCATCCGACCAATAAAAGAAAAGTGTTTTTAATACAAAAAACGTCAACCTTCAAATAATCATGTACAGTTATGTACTCAATACTTGGTCGGGAATCCTTTGGCAGAAATGACTGCTTCCATGCGGCGTGGCATGGAGGCAATCAGCCTGTGGCACTGCTGAGGTCTTATGGAGGCCCAGGATGCTTCGATAGCGGCCTTTAGCTCATCCAGAGTGTTGGGTCTTGAGTCTCTCAACGTTCTCTTCACAATATCCCACAGATTCTCTATGGGGTTCAGGTCAGGAGAGTTGGCAGGCCAATTGAGCACAGTGATACCATGGTCAGTAAACCATTTACCAGTGGTTTTGGCACTGTGAGCAGGTGCCAGGTCGTGCTGAAAAATGAAATCTTCATCTCCATAAAGCTTTTCAGCAGATGGAAGCATGAAGTGCTCCAAAATCTCCTGATAGCTAGCTGCATTGACCCTGCCCTTGATAAAACACAGTGGACTAACACCAGCAGCTGACACGGCACCCCAGACCATCATGGACTGTGGGTACTTGACACTGGACTTCTGGCATTTCCTTCTCCCCAGTCTTCCTCCAGACTCTGACACCTTGATTTCCGAATGACATGCAGAATTTGCTTTCATCCAAAAAAAGTACTTTGGACCACTGAGCAACAGTCTAGTGCTGCTTCTCTGTAACCAAGGTCAGGCGCTTCTGCCACTGTTTCTGGTTTAAAAGTGGCTTGACCTGGGGAATGCGGCACTTGTAGCCCATTTCCTGCACACGCCTGTGCACGGTGGCTCTGGATGTTTCTACTCCAGACTCAGTCCACTGCTTCCGCAGGTCCCCCAAGGTCTGGAATCGGCCCTTCTCCACAATCTTCCTCAGTGTCCGGTCACCTCTTCTCGTTGTGCAGCGTTTTCTGCCACACTTTTTCCTTCCCACAGACTTCCCACTGAGGTGCCTTGATACAGCACTCTGGGAACAGCCTATTCGTTCAGAAATTTCTTTCTGTGTCTTACCCTCTTGCTTGAGGGTGTCAATAGTGGCCTTCTGGACAGCAGTCAGGTCGGCAGTCTTACCCATGATTGGGGTTTTGAGTGATGAACCAGGCTGGGAGTTTTAAAGGCCTCAGGAATCTTTTGCAGGTGTTTAGAGTTAACTCGTTGATTCAGATGATTAGGCTCATAGCTCGTTTAGAGCAGCTTTTAATGATATGCTAATTTTGTGAGATAGGAATTTTGGGTTTTCATGAGCTGTATGCCAAAATCATCCGTATTAAGACAATAAAAGACCTGAAATATTTCAGTTAGTGTGCAATGAATCTAAAATATATGAATGTTAAATTTTCATCATGACCTTATGGAAAATAATGAACTTTATCACAATATGCTAATATTTTGAGAAGGACCTGTATTTGACACAAAAGGATTGTGTGGCAATTTCTTTAGTTGAGGGATAATTATTTGAACAATTCCATATAAAAATCTTATTGGTCACCCTCTCCAGTCATTGCTTTATAGTGCGTTCACACCGAACGCGGATTCTGCAAATATTTCACGTCATTTGCGTGCTGTTGCTTGCTTCACATTCCGTGTGAACGCCACGTTGCCAAATGGCAACAAACGGCAACGCTTTGCCTCGTCATCAAATAGGAGGAGCTTCTATCTGCTGCTTGCTGGTTTCAACTGAACATGGCGGACATGGATTTCACGGACGTAATCACGGTGTTTTACCTGTGGAGAGCCGAAAAACGCCGCCGACGTCGACGTCCCTGGGTTCACCAGATTCTCCAGGGACGGGAACAGTTCGGAGAGTACCACCACCTACTCCAGGAGCTGCGTCTGGATGACGGTCAATTTTAGCGCTACTTCCGTCTATCCAGGACCCAGTTCGAAGATCTGCTGTCCCGCGTTGGGAGACGAATTGGCCTCTGGGACACCAGATACCGGCGCTGTATCCCCGCTGCTGAACGCCTGTCCATCTGTCTTCGGTGAGTAAATAAATCTCAGCTCAATAAAAAAACTGCTGATTTTTAATGTCCACATCTCCTAAATATAATATGCATAAACATAACCAGGCCAGGTCCTTTCTGTACTTGTCTCTGTAAAAGTAATTAGTTGAGTCATACAACTCTGGCTTGCCACACACCGCCACTATGATCTGGTTGTCCATCTTCACTGACAACCGCTTCTTCTCCGCTGCGGTCTTTCACCCTATGTCACAGCCACATCCAGTCCCTGATTAGTCCCTGATTAGAATTTAGGAAAAAGTTCAGATTTTTCAACTCGTCCATCGCTCTCGCTCCACTCCCGCTCCGCTCCCGCTTCGCTCGGCGCGCCTTCCACACCGCGTCCTTCGTCCTTCGCACCGCCTCGCGCCGCTCCTGAATGCGCGTCTACATAGGGATAACATGTAAATCGGCTGCTCCTATAGCATAATCCGCATTCAGTGTGAACGCACCACAATGAGTTCACACAGACGTGAACCTCTTGGAACGGCCAGTGGGCTGGGAGATATCTGTGTTTTCGATGGAACACTGGAGCACCACTGGACTGTTAACTGTGGGCTGTCTGTCACATGTCATTCTAACATGGGCTTGGCACTCTTTACAGAAGCCTATGATGTCTATATAGCTCTTTGTGACAGTTGGATAAACCTTTGCCCTTTGAAACACAAACATACATGTGCTTTTGACCTTTTTCCAAATCAGATCGCTAATTATAAGAGTCCAAGTGCGGGGTTTTAAAAGGAGCTGAATCTCGTCCCAGCTGCTTCACACTGCAGCAAACTGCTGAAGTGCACACTGGAGGTCATGGCCTGAAGAAGCCAACAGAATCACATTATCCCAAAAAGCAAGATGGGGTTTCCAAATAAGACACAATCCTCATGAGAACTACACCTCGATATCCTGTACATAAACACCACAAACAAGATTGGTGACATGGAGCAGCCCTAGTGGAGTCCAACACATACTGGAATCAGGCCCAACTTTGTGCCAACAATGCAGACACAGCACTTGCTTTGGGCATACAGGGATTGGATAGCTTTTAAAAGCCACCCGGCACCCCCACAAACTATCTCAGGGGACATGGTTGGAGGTTTTCTTGAGATCCACCAAACACTAGTCCAGAGAAGCACACTCCCATGACCCCGTTGGAGGCTGAGAAGTGTGATCCCTCGATAATTGGGACCACCACCCCAGTCTGCCACTCCAACGGTGTTGTTCCTTTCCTCCATATAACAATGAAGAGGGCTGTCAACGATTATAGCCCAACAATATCCAGAGCCACTGGACACTAGGACAAATCTCATCCACACCTGAAGCCCTGCCACCAGGGAGCTTTTCAACTACCTTGGTGACCTCTACCACAGTAATGGAATTGCATTCTTCTGATACTTCAGGCTCCACCTTATCCACGGAGGACATGGTAACCAGATTAGGAAGATCCTCAAAGTTGCAACAGTGTCTGCACACTTATAACCTACAATCTTCTAATCACAATTCAAAAATTTTGTTTAAGTTATCCTTCTCACTTTAATTGTTTGTTTTTTTGTTTTTTTTGTAAATTTTGAATTTTGTAAATTGTCCTTGTGTATCTTGAAAGAAGCTACAAAACAAAATGCATTTTATTACTACTTGTGAATTTGCACTTGAAAGTACCTGTTTAATTTTGAAAATGTTCCTTAGCCCTGTGGCGTCTACAGATCCTTCATAGCATCCATGACTGATTATGAATGTCAAAACTGCAAGATGGAACCTTACATGAATCTTTGTTTCAACATGTTTCAAAAGTCTGGACTTCAAACTATATACGTTGTGGATTTACTAAAATGCATAAGTTACATATCCATCATATATCCATGCATCCCTTTCTACTATACTGGGGCTGGATTGCAGTGGCAGCAAGTCAGTATTTTAACTAAAACCTCAACATTTTTACTTACCATGGTTAAAATCTAAATTAACAGAGGGTGGCAAAACTATCAAAGATATCCGTTTCTATTAAAAACTGTATTTTAATTCAAATTCAAAAATACTTTATTCATCCCAAAGGGAAATTAAATGTTGTTGTAGCTCAATTTAATGTAAAAGACTACTTTTAAGTGTTCTATTTACTCAAATAAAATTTATCAGTCTATCGCCAACAGTAAACACTGGAATTTAACTTCTATGATAACTTAGCAGAAAATTACGATAACTGCTGGTGAAATCCATAGATGATGGTGTTGATGGCCAGCGCAGACCAAAGATGTAATTCATTTAGGTGAAGTCATGTGATCACCTGAAAGTGAAACAGATATCGCAGAAACCATAGCAGCAGAAACGAAAATTTTAGGGGCACAAACCTGCACAAACTAAGCACTAAAAAAGTAGACCACTCTGGTTTGTTTTTCAACAAGCTGAGGTGACGATAACCTCTGGATGACCTAAAAAAATCTTCTTTAATATCTCAGAAACCGTAGCAGTGCAAACAAAAATTTTAATGGCACAAACCTGCACACACAAAGTACTAATCATTCTGTCTATTTGCTGGAATTTTTCATGTGGGTGGGGTGTCAGCTTCACTCAGCTCCAGATACATCGTGCAGTTGGGGCCTGCAAAAAAGTTGCTTCTGCCTTTTCTTACTTGTAGAAACAAAGAAGAGACCTGGCCATTGCACAAGATGAACTTAGTAACCAGCCAGGTGGCGATCATGTCAAAAAATGATTGAAAGAGTACTGCAGCAGGAGACAGCCTTTAGTCTGGTTCTCAAATCAGAGAAAAAATCAAGGCACCTGGTGCTTACCTGGCAGGGTGTGGATGTGCTGGACTCTGTCAACAAGGTGCTGATCCCACTCCAGGATTTCACAGATGCTCTGTCAGGAGAACACTATGTAAGCGTCTCCTATGTTAAGCCTGTATACCTGTTCAGTACAAGCATTCTTGCTGAGGAAGAGAGTGAAACCCAGCTGACCTTGAAGAGAAACATTCTAGCCTACCTAAATGACAAGTACTCACACCCTATCTTGGATGACCTCCTTGACATCGCATTTTCATTCATCTCTAGATCACTTGAAAAAATAAAGGCATTAAAGGATGAAGCCAACATGTCAACTGGTGCAACAACAGACCCTGTTCCTCCTTACGAGGAAAAAAGAAAAAAAAAACACTTTGGCCAGCTTTTTCAAAAAGCAGAGCACAAGCTCAAGCAGTGTTAGACTGTCTGGTGAGGAGAGCATTAAACTGGAGCTGAGAACCTACCTGCATATGGAGAGCCTTTTAATTCAAAATTAAATAAATAAATAAATACTGCTATTGATAAATTATTAATAAATATTCCATGAAATGAATAAATATCCCGATGAAATAAAAAAATAATTATGTTAAAATAAATTTTCATCTTATTTTATTTAATTCATTTCAAGATTTATTTAATTTGCTTAAAGATTTATTTAACTTACTTAAATATTTATTTATGTATTTATTTATTTTATAGTGCAGTTTTATTTTGTGACACTTTTATTTTGTAAAGCTACTTTACGTATTTCAGTGACTTTTACTTTTAACCCCGTTTTTCATTTTAAGCTCTTTTTATTTCATGTTCTTATATTCAAATGAGGGGGCAGAGTTTTATCTGTGGGGCGGCGCTGGGACAGCAGGGCCGAGCTCAATTCGTGGCAGTTGCTGGCAGAAGCAGGCCGCTGCCTGCCAGAAGACAGCATGCCGGAGGGAGCTTGGGGATTCTGCAAGGGATCCCCTGGCTCCCTTCCCTGGCTCCGGCCGTAAAAGCCTGCCACGGCGGTGCCGCTGTTTTTGTGGAAACCAATGCTGATTATCGGCAAACGGGATGTCGTTATTGTTATAGCCTGTTTCTTTTAAATGATGATGATTTTATTGGTTTTTATTTAATAAACAGCGTTAGACCCATAACATAAGGAGGCTGTATTTACCTGAAATGGGACCGGTTTTCCTTGCTCAGACGATGACACCGCTTCACTTCCACATGTCGCCACTTGGTGGCACTGTGAGCGACATGTCGTATTATCTTTGGTCATGCAAAGTTCTGGTCTGGCGAGAAGCATTTAAAGTTTGTGGGAAATACGACCTTCCAGATGGAAGCTGCAGTCACTTGTTTATTAGTGGGCGTGGCTAAAATTATGTCATCAGTTGAATGTGGCAACATGTTCAGCAATGATCAGTGATGATGTATACTACATTTGAACTGGATCCGATGATGTATGAGGGAGATAAAGCACTTGAAATGTCCTATAGGGGCGCTGTTGATTCAAATTGCAATGTAATCTAATAGAGCTGTTTGGGGGCTGACAAAGGTCAACCATATTTATTTCGGAGTGGCCATGCATATGTAATTTAGAGCCAAACGGATGGCCGTGGCGTGACATCGGAATTCGCCACACCGCCACACCCTCCAGCCAAACCAGTCAGTACTGCAGACTGTCTTAGACCATCATGTTATCTGTCACTTGGGACAGTTTCACATTGATTAGGTGAAGGACACCAAATATGGCCCATCAAAAAACATGGAAAACATGGCACTTCCTGTTCTCAGGGGGCGGGGCTTTGATTATGTCAGCATTTGATCAGTGAATATTGTTCAGGGTCAGAGGCAGATCAATCTGCCTCTGACCCTTGTAGGCGCTACATTAATTTCGTGTTTTATTGCAAGAAGTCATATTTTGAGGTTTGGCCATGCCCACACGCTTTCATGTATCAAAAAGCTTTTGATAACTTTTGATCCCCAGTGCCTTAAAAGTTGTAGAAGTTCGCTGAGATATGAAAGCTAGAAAGGGCAAAACCAGGGTCAAAATGGCAAATTCAATCCAAAATGGCCGACTTCCTGTTGGGTTTGGACCAATGCTCCAAAATATTTTTTTGTAGGTCCTGACAAGTTACATATGTGTACCAAATTTCACAATCCTCGATCAAAGCATGGCTTGGGGCTGATTTGTTTAATTTTTCTAGGGGGCGCTGTGGACAAATTAGGCCACGCCCACCATATATGTCATCAAATACCTGTTGGGGACTGGACTAGGATCAATTTGGTGTAGATCAGATGATCTCTGTGGAAATTAGAGCCAAATGTATGGCTATGTCATGATGTCCAACTTTGCCGCACCACCACGGCCACGCCCCTGTTATGAAAAGTCACTGCGCTTCAAACGAAGTTAGACCCCCTAGTTATCAGTCACTTGACACAGTTTAAAGCAGATTGAGTGTAGACAGCCAGATAGCGACCTTTCCCAGTAAAAAACGTGACTTCTTGTTCTCAGGGGGAGGGGCTTAGATGATGTCAGCATATGACCCCATAGGATCGTCGGGAACATGAGGGTCCTCCTTCATGCCAACTTTGGTGTGATATGGCATTTGTTTGGGAAAGTTATTGCATTTTTTTACTTTGGGCGCGAACATCAAGTTCGTGCCCCGGCCACGCCCCCTAAACATGGCCGAAAACTCACGATTTTGATAACTTTTAATTCCCCGTGCCTTAACTGCATATTGATCAAATATGAAGCCGATAGCTCAAAATCCCTAGGAGGAGTTTGTTGAAGTTCAAGGTGAGTAAAAGTGAAAAACGGCCAAAAATTTGCCTTTGATCCAAAATGGCCAACTTCCTGTGCATTTTAGGACATACCCCCAAGAGACTTTTTTTTCTTATTTTGAGGAGCTCTAGCAGTGTGCCAAAATTCAGATCTCTACGACTTACGGTTCGGCCTATCTCACGTTTGGGGTTGTGGCTAAGAGGTTTGGCCACGCCCACTGACGACGTCAATAAAGAAAAGAAATTTCACGCGGGGGACAATTTTGTGTTAAATCATACGCGTTTTGGTGCATGGCAAGTCCCCAAATTGCCCCGCAAAGAGGCACCGGAATAATAATAAGAAACCTTACGATTACAATAGGCCCTTGCAGGCTTCCTACTCGGGCCTAATAAAATGTTCCAAATTTACAACAGTCATGCCATGTGATTCCTTCATTAGTGATACTGCAATGAAAACTGTACCACTTCTAGAAAGCCTGTAATAATTTTGTTATGGACGTGACAGTGTACTAGCCACTTTACTGCCATTAGGCTTTTAAGTACAAGTACTGGTCATTTAATGTAGTAGTTTTCCTCTCAGTCTGTAAAAATGTGGTTAACACACACATGTATCAATGAAAAGAAAAAACACTGTGATAATTATTTTAGTTTTTTAACTCTAATCTTTTCAGCTCTCCAAAAATATAAGAATTATGCCACTTTCATATGTGGTACTAAATCACATACACTCACCTGCAACTTTATTAGGTATACCATGCTAGTACCGGGTTAGACCCTCTTTTGCCTTCGGGACTGCCTTAATCCTTCGTGGCATAGATTTAACAAGGTACTGGAAACATTCCTCAGAGAGATTGGTCCATATTGACATGATAGCATCAACAGATGCTGCAGATTTGTCGGCTGCACATCCATGATGCGAATCTCCTGTTCCACCACATCCCAAAGGTGCTCTATTGGATTGAGATCTGGTGACTGTGGAGGCCATTTGAGTACAGTAAACTCATTGTCATGTTCAAGAAACCAGTCTGAGATGATTCGTGCTTTATCACATGGCGCGTTATCCTGCTGGAAGTAACCATCAGAAGATGGATACACTGTGGTCATAAAGGGATGGACATGGTCAGCAACAATACTCAGGTAGGCTGTAGCGTTGACAAAATGCTCAATTGGTACTAAGGGGCCAAAAGTGTGCCAAGAAAATATCCCCCACACCATTACACCACCACCACCAGCCTGAACCAGAGATACAAGGCAGGATGGATCCATGCCTTCATGTTGTTGACGCTTTTACAATCTTCTTGTCCAATTTTGGTGAGCCTGTACGAATTGTAGCCTCAGTTTCCTGTTCTGAGCAGACAGTACAGGCACCTGGTGTGGTTTTCTGCTGCTGTAGCCCATCCGCCTCAAGGTTCGACATGTTGTGCATTCAGAGATGCTCTTCTGCATGCCTTGGTTGTAACAAGTGGTTATTTGAGTTACTGCTGCCTTTCTATCAGCTCAAACCAGTCTGGCCATTCTCTTCTGACCTCTGGCATCAACAAGTTATTTGCGCCCACATAACTGCCACTCACTGCATATTTTCTCTTTTTAGACCATTCTCTCTAAACCCTAGAGATGGTAGTGCGTGAAAATCCCAGTAGATCAGCAGTTTCTGAAATACTCAGTCCAGCCCATCTGGCACCAACAACCATGCCACATTCAAAGTAACTTAAATCACCTTTGTTCCCCATTCTGATGCTCGGTTTGAACTGCAGCAGATCATCTTGACCAAGCCTACATGCCTAAATGCATTGAGTTTCTGCCATGTAATTGGCTGATTAGAAATTTGTGTTAACGAGCAGTTGGACATGTGTACCTAATAAAGTGGCCGGTGAGTGTACGTATCCAATAGTCAGAATGTCCTCAGTCAGAACGGTCATGTGGCATTTCATCTGACTTTTATGTCATTGTCCTAACTCTGACTACGCATCCATACAGGCTCATCTACAGAAGTAGCAGTCATGGCTCCACAACAAGCCAGCTCTCATTGCAACTTAATAATAACACAAAGTCTGCAACATCCATTGTTTACTTCCGTAAACAGTGGGTTGCTGTTTGACATCAACATTGTACTTCTGTGCTTGTTCGTCGCTATGGGGTTCTGAACCATTCAGGCTGATTTCTGCAAAAAAATCCGAAATGAGCATCAAGACCTGCTGTGTTAGCACAGCCTTAATCTAACTCAGCATTGGGCATAACACCCTATTAGGGAAAATGTAAGAGAGTGTGCAATGTTGCATAAGATTGCCATTAAAAAAATAGGTGCTGCAATTTTTTAAGCCCGATTGTTTACATTTCAGAATAAGATGATCATAACAGCTTCATAAACATTGTCTGTTTGTGACAATCTTAGGAACAATGTTCGTGGAAAAATAAGAAATAAAATTCTAGCTCATTCTTACTGAAAGTCTTGATTAGAGTATGACGTCTGCAAAAGGATAACTTTCTGAGTCTTTTTAACTGTTACTGCTATGCCTCTTTTTATGTTTCAAAGTAGATTGAAGCAACACAGTAATATGGTGTTTTTACGCATTGTCTGCATGAACTGTCTAAAGTGGTTTTGGAGCTATGAATCATACCGACTTTACTTACATAACGGAACGTGCAGTTACTCATCTCTGACTTTTACACACCCAAAGCCAAGATTAAACACACACACACACACACACACACACATTAAAAAGTGATATGCTCATGTGCTTTTCAGAGCACAAGATCTTGAGAGACAGAGCAGCAGCAATTAACACCACTGACATTTGCTTTTCCAGCTGTGGTGGAAGGAATAAGGGAAAAAAAGAAATAAATGCAATCCATTCATGATAACCATACAAGGCTTCACTCCTCAGTGTTATATGTGTTTCCTTATTGCTTGTGTTTGAGTGTGCAAGTGTGCTCTAACTTTTCTCTAAGTGATCTAAGTGACCTTTGATGTTTCAACAATGTGTTACAAAAATACAGCACTCAGTTTGCAGTCTCAAAGCAGAAAACAGCTCCATTCGCTCACACAAAGCGCACTTTGCAAATAAAGACATGCATCACTCTGTGATAAATCAATTTCATTATGCATTACAAATTTCATTATGAATCATCATCACTGCAGTGGCAACACACCAGTTTGTCAATATGGTGCCTGTTTTGTGGGTACACAAAAAGGCCATGTTGCCTGGGCATTTGTTTGAGATGCCTCCAACACATTACATACAGACTTAAAAGACAAAAACAAGTTATGTTACTGTGATTTAATATCCATTACGTTTCACTCATAATTTGCAGTGCGGTATTACCATACATAAAAGACAACATTCCTTCATGGGTTAGTGCACTGATATTGTCTGAGGTTCAAGAGAAGGAGAAACTTCAGAGAGAAAATGTAGAGCATCATGAGGGGAGGAAGGCTGACAAACTATATGAAGGAAACAGAGGGTAAATGACAAGAAATAACCTTATAGTGGTTTACTCAGCCACTACACATTCCACTGTGTCTCTTCCCCTCAATGTCATGGCCCTCTGCCACTGACAAGATGCTAATGCACATGTCATCAGATAGACATTTCCTCTTCCACCATCCTAAGCATCCACTTTCAGCATTTCCTTTCTCTGTCATTTGCATATCTGTGATAATGACTTCAATCCCTCTTCCCTTCTTCAACTGCTTCCAGGATCCTTGTCTTGTCCACACTCTAATCTGACTCCTTTCTGCTGTCATTCACTGACCCTGAAGTTCCTCTCTCCATGTCCAATCTAAATGTCTTCTCAGTGAAGTTATGAATTGGGTCAGCGCATGTTTTGTTTTATCTCATCCCAACAATAAACACTCAATGGCTGGCATGTAAAAGTCAGAGGACATTTTGTTTGTAATTTATTCATTCCTAAAAACCCATATGCACATCACTGGAATTCACCATTACAGTTCCATTCTATGACCATTAATAACACATATTTTGGTGTACCTTCACACAAGAGCAAAGTTCATATTTAGAATCCTCGGTGCTATCAATTATGTAAGATTGCTACCAGTTCACCCCACTTACTCACCACATAAAGATACAAGTAGCCAGGACCTTGTGATCAGTCAGTCCTTAAAACTTCAGTTTCCAGAATGCTATGCAGTCTCATAGATCTCAAACATCAGAGTAGAAAAGTTTCTGTTGGCCTCTTGGCTGCTTTTCCGATTAATGTCTTGTTGCTCGATCTGTCGCTTTAGGTGGACAGCGATATCTTGGTAAGTTTACAGTTGTGCCATGCTCTTTCCATTTTCACAGATGTTCAAAGCTAGGAGTTACTGTCTCATAACCTAATTTACGTAACATTCTCCACCTTTATCCCTGACCTGTTTGGTGTGGTTCTTGGTCTTCATGATGTTGTTAGTTCAATAATGTTCTCTTAAAAACATCTGAGGCCTTGATACCACTGTTTTATTTATTCTGAGATTAAATTAAACAGACTTAAAATATAGACTTAAAATAGATTTAATTTCCTTATAAGGCAGTTGGTGACACTGGATTTTATTTAGGGGTATCAGATGGTGCACACTATGCATGTCACACTTTTCAGATTTGTATTGGGATACAAATATTAAATGACTGTTGGGACTACAGCCATGGTTACAACGTGAAAGACCAGTACAGACTTTCGTGGAACTTTCAAAATAAATTGCATTAACCTACTTCCAGCCCTGCCAGGAAACGGGGTAACTGTGGACTTCCTGTGATGTCACTGTCCAAATAAAAGCACCGCTCTTGCTACATCCTGCCTCTTCTACGCGGGTCAAACAGGGACCTGGACAGAGAGACCCAGTGCGCTAATGTCTCTTTGCTAGCAAACAGACATAACTCTTTAACTGGATCCAAGGGTGTCATATGATCGTCGATCATATGCATAAAGTTAAGTACGGATGAATTGCTGTATGTGTATCCGGTATTCATTCAAGAATGGGAATAATTAAGGTATAAGAATTGCCTGATTTTCTCTCTGAGGCCTGCAAAAGCAAACTGTGTTCCAGAGAATTCCCTTCAGAGACGCTGTCTCTACGAAGCCGAGTGGAGCAGTTTCCCAATCTCAAAGGACGACAACGGCACCGCATCACCGTGGTTACGGCAGTTAACGTGCAGTGTGGTCAGCGGATAGAGCGAGCCGCCCAGCCACTGCTCCACAGGTTAGCTGGAAGCTAACCCTTTGTTCACAGAGCTTTCTTCAAACTTCGTCGTCACCTGGACCACTCCTCCTCAGTACGGTTCATGAGGTTAGGTTTGGGCAGAGTGATAGAGAGATTTAGGATGAAATGATCTAAACGTTTTTCATTTTATGAAGTTTTGTTTGTGTGAAACTCAGCTATCTTAGTGCTAGCAGGCTATCTGCAGCACACGTGCTCAGTTTTGGGTTCTGTGTTTGTGTGTTTTTAAAGTTAAGACAAACTTTATTTAAAGGGTGATTTTAAACACAGAAGATTGATCATAACGTGCCATCCGCGCTTATGCATTTTAACCCTTTTATTAACGGTATTTTAAAGGTGTGTGTTTGATTCTTGTGCTAAGCTATCAGCTTCTATTGTTAGCTTTAACTGCTAACTGCTAAGAACTCGTGCTTGCATACTAAAGAGTATTAACCCAGAAAGGTTGTTAGTTTTCAATCCAGTAAATAATATTTCGCTAAAAACTTCATTTTATTAAACTTGACAACTAAGTAAACACCATTAAGCCCCATTTCTCCAGAAAGATTTGGCTCTTTTCCAAAATATTTCTTTGAATATTTTACTATTTCCTTAATATTTCTTTAAATATTATTTTAATAAATAAAGGCAGCTAATGAGACACCGTTGAGAATTAGTCATCCAGAAGGTTGGTTTTATTCAGCAGATCATTCTTTAAAACATTATTTGAATAAAATAATATTTTATCTGATCTTGCATTGTGAATGGTTGTCTAAAGGTATGCTGATTATTGCCTAAGTTGGTTCCAATACTAACTTAACTTCATTTCCAGTTTCTTCAAGATAATCCTTGGTTCTCAAACATAAACATTGCATGGTAATGTTGCATCACTCTTTCAGTCATGGTTTTCAGCCATCTTTAATCAACTTGTTTATATTGTACATAGCCCATTAGTCTTCGTTATTCTTTAATTCTGCTTGGTAGTTAGTTGGATTGTTTAGCATAGTAAAGAGTTTGCTGATTGAAATATGTTTGACTTTGAGTTGACTTTGTTAATAAGTTATTGTATTTTAAGAAATTGTGTGAATTAATTCCATGTGTGTGCAGAGTTTTGCTGTTCAATAATGTCAGAGCTCGTCTCACCCTTTTGATTTTGTCCTAGTACCACTGCCTTACTGGGCTGGTATTCACAGGACAACCCTTAACAGACCGAAATATTATTTGATAAATATTAATATTAAATATTAAATAATATTTTTAAATTCATAGTCACAACATGACCTACCCTTTTCCTTTAGCATCACAACCATGAATTGCTTCTATCTGGTTATGTTCAAAAAATATATTCAAACATTGCATTGAATTGAATCTTGTGGTCGTTACTTAGCCATATATAAAAACACAAATATCTTATTTTCATTTTACATGTATTTATTGGCCATAAAAGCTCTCTTCAAAGAGATGGCTTGGTGTTGTATTTCCAGTCTGGTATGAAGTGACACTTTAAAGAGAGTGACCTGTGCTTTTTATTTTTAATGTGAAGGTACAGTGTATCATGTTGGGAAGCTTATGGTGAACTTTGTATTGTACTTGTCAGAGCTTTTAAAAAAATGGTAACTCTAAATTAATATAACCAAAGACCACAGAGAAAGCAGAAAGAACAGTAGGAGGGGAGTTAGAGATTGTGAGGCTCTTTTAGTTTTTATTTTCTTGAGGTAGACTGAAATTTATACTACAATTGACCAATTTACAATTATTGATTGCATTTAACAGGTTATATTCAAAATAAGTTATAAAGGTTTTTGCCCTGCCTGAAGATTAGCTTATGTTATGACTGCCGCTCTCATGTTCTGAGGCGTGCATCTGAAGCGATTTGTTTCTGGCACCCAGTGTGCTTAGTTGGGCATGCATCACCCACATGGCATATCATGTGGAGGCAGACCTATTTTAGACCTGTAAGTGGGTTCGTGGGGATCCAGCATGCCAAAGAACTTGTGGAAGAAGACTGTTGTCATAATAGCAAACAGAATCAAATAGAAGCTGTTCAGTATGGCATAAGAATTATTTTAAAAAGCATAACAACTAGGTTTTCCATACTTTTTAAACAGTGAAGCTATAAATCAGTAATAGTGTAAAAGAAGTTTAGCACATCCAAAAAAATGCAGAAAAAAATTGTATGGTACTCAGTGTTCATGCACAGTGATCACAGTGAGTTACTGATATTTAATGATTAAGAAAAGACATCAGAAACAGCTTTATTCGCTTTATTTGTGCACACAAACAAGAAATTAGACTTTGGTTGCACTTTGCTCTCAATGAAGACATTTTTAAATAAAATAAATCTATAAAAAAGGGAAAATAAAATGTAAGGTTATAAAAAAATAACTGACTATGCCTTTGGCACTAGATGTCCTGTACTTTGCAATGACAAAACAATATAAAAAGTACATTGCAGTGGCATAATAAAAAAAAGTTAAAACAAAAAGGTTAAGCAAAGTAAAGAAAAATTAGGCTACAGACTGAAATTAATTAATTTTAATATTTTAGGGCTGAACAAGGTCCCTGATAGAAGATCTAATGTTGTGGTCGATTTGTTTCTTAACATAATATCAAACGTTTCTCCCAGGGGAGGAGGCAATTCCTTAGAACTTCTCTGGCTCACTAGGCATCTGGGTAGGGAGGGAAAATTCTTCTAAAAGTTGTCCATGTCTGGACCAAGAGACAGAGCCTTCTCAGCACTCTATAAACTCCACCCTAACTATTGTCAGGAGAGCCCAGCTCGGCCATGGCCCATCAGGGAGGGGTCTTCTGCAGTGAACTGCTTCTCACTGCATACATTACGGTCCGCCTCGCTCAATTCTAAGGTAGAAAATCCCAAATCACCTTTGGCCCGAGTAGAAAACTTTTTTATAATTTTAAATTAATCTGATTAGCAGGACCTTTTATAATTTTATAATTTTAAATATTTTATCAAGAATGATCAGTTGTCACTGTCTGCAGATAAAAATAAAAATATCAGAGTATTCTTTTAAATCTTTTTAAGTTTGTTTTTAAGTTTGATTTTAGGCCTTTGATTTTATATAGTTTTGAAAGTCTTTTCGAGCTATTAAGAAAATAATGCACTTGATGATTTTAGGCCCATATTTGCTTAAGAAAATTCCCTGGGGAAAGGGCAATTCTGTAGAACTGCTCTGACCCATTATGCGTCTCAATAATGGAGGAATATTCCTTTTAAAACTGATCCACACCTTTGAATGAAAACTTCCTGGTGCTCTGTACCTTCCTCCTAACATCTTTTAGGAGAGCCCAGCTCAGCCACAGTCTGTCACTGTGGACAACAAGTTCCTTTAAGTTGTCTGTTCCAAGGTGGAAAATGCTAATTAACACCAACCAACAGAAACGTTTACCAACATATTTTAGTTTATAGATTAAATAGAAGAATCAAAAGCAAATCTAAACATAAGGGTTCATAATCTTGATTTAAAAGAATTCAGGGATTCAGCACTTCGCAGTTTTATGGAAGTTTGTTCCAGATTAGTGGAGAATAAAAACTGAACGCTATTTCTCCATGTTTGACTCTGTCTATGGGGATACATAATAGTGAACCACAAGAAAAAACAGGACATGAGTATTATTAATGTTTCTGTTGATGGTTCCAGAAAAGAAAGAAACCTTGGGTTAATTGAAAGCTATATTTGTAACGTCTCTGTTGTCATAGTGAACCTTGAGTTCAGTCTTTCGACACCTCTGTTCGGCTTTTCGGCACTTCTTTTTTCACTTCTTACTGGTAGAGCATTTCTCCATGGAGATTTCTTCTTACCAGAGACAACCTTCACCTTAATGGGTGCAATGAAATCAATGAGGTCTAAAAGTTTAAAACAGAAGTTATCTAGCCGCTCATTTACAGAGTTGCAGGACAAAGTGGAAATGGTAGAGTAAACTTGGTTCAAGGTTTCAGTTGCACTGTCCTTAAAAAATTATTTTCTAATAGTATCTCTTTGGCTAATTGAGTCAATGGAAATTATGCTTTCTAAGATAACAGACAAGTGGTCAGTAGGGCAACCTTGGAAATGTTCAAACCCTTACTATTGACAAAGTCCAAAATATGTTCCCTTTTGTGTATTGGCTTTGAAACATGTTTGAGTTAAACCAATATTTTTATGTTGACACCAGCAGGGGGTCTGTGAAGTCCTTCAGATGCTTAAACACCAGGCCTGTGGTAATTTCACCTTGTGATAGTGACTTTCTTGGAGACCAGGATGATTATTGAACTCTTGAAGCAGGAGGGAACCTCACACAGCTCCAGAGACTTGTGGAAGATCCAAGTGAAGATGGGGACCAGTTGGCCATTGCAAGTTCTAAGGCATGAGGGGGAGACATTGTTGAGTCCTGGAACTTTCCTAGTCTTATAGTGCATTCAGAATGACTTTTAATGACGCGATACGGGCGAGTGATTTAGATGTTAACCCTACGTAGAGGCGCGTTCAGGAGCAATGCGAAGGATGGCATGCGAACGGAATGATTAGGGCGAAAAGAGCGAAGCAAGAGGTAAGTAAAACTTGCGATGGACATGAAGCAAATTTCGCTGGAGTTGAAAAATTTGAACTTTTCTGTCAATTCGCATCATGAATCAGTCAGTGCAGGCCCTGCAAAGAAATAAGGTTAAACAATACCTACAATCTGCAAACATCACATACATAAAAAAGACAGAAACATTCATGTACACAAAGGATGAAGGAAGGTTTGTTCTGAGAGTGTCCTGGAGGCTGATTCGTCCTCCAACATGGAGCAGCAGCAGGTCCTCAAACTGGGTCCTGGATACGCGAAAATGCCAATGAAAAGCGACATCAATAAGACACTTCTCCTGGAGTAGGTGGTGGTACTCTCCAAATTTGTTCCGTCTTTGGAGAATTTGGTGAACCCAGAGACATCGACGAAGGTGGCGTTGTTCGGCTTTCCATAAATAAAGCGCCGTAACTCGCTCCATAAAATACAGTTCCGCCATGTTGAGTTGAAAATTTGCTGAAATTGCGGTCAGTTTAAACGCACCATTATGATGCTGAGAGAGCCTATTTACATGTTCCTCTGAGATCATAAGTCCAAGCAGGTGTCTATATGGTTTTTGCACAGGGAGCTTTTCTGTCAGAGAGAAATGGGGATGAGTTGGTGAACAGGTGCTTTTCAAACCTGCAGTAGAAGCTGTTCAGTTTGTTTGCCATACTGGATTCTGCTTACTATGGGTGGGTGGGTCCTGTAGTTAGTAATGTTTTTCCGGCCATTCCAAGCTGATGCCGGGTCATCTGCTGGGAAGTTTTTTGTTTTTTTTACAGCTGCGTCTATGCCTATAAGGTCTGCGACACCACTATGGGCAGCCTCGTCGACAATAGAGGTAGAGAACATAGTACAATCTGAGTCAATGTCTCGAGCCTCCCCCAGAATCGGGGAAAAGCACTCTCAGAGGTGGGAGTTGAATAAATCCTTGACCAAGTGCTCCACCAGATGTCCCCAGCAGGGAGGCCATTCCTCCTAATCACACCCCTCCAGGTGTCACTACCATTGAAGTCCCCCAGCAGAATGACAAAGTCTCTGAGAGGGGTGCTATCCAGTACCCCACCAGGGACACCAAAAAGGCCAGGTACTCTGTGGCACTGCTGGGCCGTTAGGCTGAAACAACGGTCAAAGACCTCTCCCCGACCCAAAGGCACCAGGATGCAACCCTTTCATTCTCATCCAACATGAGATGACTGAGCTGACCAGGGACAAACAAATCCACCCCAGCCAGTTTGAACATCCAGGGGGTTGAGTCGCCAAGGTCTCTGCCTTCAACCTCCATCCGATCCTATTTGCATCGGTCCCCCGTGGTCCCCCCTGCAGGTGGTGAGCCCGCTTGGGAATGGTCTTGTGTCTCTTGTTGGTGCTTGGCCTGCCTGGGTCTCGCAAGAAGTAGCCCAGCCACCAGACGCTCAATGATGAGCCCGGAATGGCTTCAGGGTGGGGCCCAGCTCTGCTGCACTGGGCCAAGTCTCATGCCTTGTTTTTTTTTGTCATCATGAAGGGTTCTGAACAGCTCTTTGTCTGGCCCGTCATCCAGAGCCTGTTTGCCATGGGAAACCAGGGCCATTGAGCCCCAGATAGCATAGCCTCTGGGGTCAACTAAGCACTTAAACCCATCCACCACGTTATGTCATGACAATATACCCTACTTTTTCTTCAGGGTTTTTTTCACACATGGTCGACTCTTAGCAAAGTACAGCATTTGTTAATTTTTAAATTGAAAATTGGCTTGTTTAACCTCCGTTCAGCATTTCTTTAAAATACAAATAGTAGTTTGTAAAACAGTGAGTAAATCCATTAAAATCTTAAATTCTCATTAACTAAATTTTAACTGACTGATAACATCTTTCTGAAAGAGTCTCTTTGCCTGCTAAATTAATTTTTTCATACCTTAAGGTCACACTCAAAAACTGGGCTGCTATGAGCAAGTAACTGAGGATTTGAAGGAAATAGAGGCTATGAGGCTGTGAAAAGATAAAGCACCTCTTGCTTGTAATTTCCACGGTCTAACAAATCATCAAGACATGCCTGAGAAGGGAAATGTGAAAGTTAAGACGAGGTTCAAATAGACCGAGAAAAAAGTTTAGAATTGGCACAGTACTTTGAGAGACTCGGACTTCTCCTCAAGATCTGGTTTGAAGCCCAAAGATTTGATTACGTCAATATTAATTGTAGAATGTCTTTCTATGTCTTTTACCCATAAAAAATTAAACATAGGCTCTTTACAAAAGAGGTAATCTGGTTGGTCAGGGTGCATTCAGCAGTGTGAGAAAAATAATAAGTGAAAGAGTCATACAAAATTGGCAAAGCTGAACAGATTTTAGCTCTACTGTGTTTGTAAATGAATTAAGGGTTTGGGTTTGCAAAGAGCCATCTTGGGTTGGTAAAATAATCTATACCTGCCACTGTTCTTTTTTGTCTTTGGCTGTTGCCCTTTAACACATTAAAGATAATATTCGTATGTCTGTCTCCATTTGTTTACATATGATATTTCAGTTATATGCGGCAAATAGTAGACGTCATCCATGACACCATGTCTGAACTAAGGCCCATTTTTGTTCACTTATAATTCAGTCTCATTATATCAAAAATCAGAATACTCAGGGTTAGTAAATAAATAATTGATAATGCTAATAAATGATTTTTACTGTAAAATACTTTAAAAAACAAAATAAAATAGCTTTTAAATGCTCACATTACACTATCCCAGTTTTTGTTTTTTGTTTTTACAATATCACCTGCACTCAGTCATCATATCTATGGGGGTACCAGGATCATAAAAATTTACTTGACTTATTAAACCCTTGTTTGAAAATATTCAGAGGTCTGGGTCAGTTAAAACTGTACTTTTAGTTTATTTATCTCCTTTAGCCTAAAACATCTTTCAGTTTCCGCTAAAAACTAAAATAATCACCCTGCCACAGCAGCCTTGGACACTGGGAAGTATCTGAAATACAATCTCATGGATCTGTTTGTTGATGTGGTGCAACAGGGACCTCTACAGGACATTTAGGGGATCAATTATTTCAATAATCTGACAGGAGACTGAAAGCTGAATGCCTAAAGACGTTCCTCTCAGTCACTGTCACAGTTTCTCTCTGTCTGTGAGGAAGCTCATCGCCTGTCTAACAGCCTTCTGCATAAGACAGTGACACACCCACGTGCACATACTGACAAACACACCTCGTTAATAAACACATCACACAAACAGTAAGCCTCCTTATTCAGATGTACGGCGGGAGGGACAGAGTGCATTATAAATCAAAGGCCTAACGTTGCAGAGGAGGAAACTCAAAGAATAGTTGTCATGTGAGTTTTGTTCACTGCACCAAAGATCAGTAACCGACCTATTAAACTTAACATTCAGACTTTAAAACCAAAGTCAAAGTGCATTGAAGTTCTCATGGTCTTTTAGCGTTACCTATCAATTTTGTCCAAATTATAGGTGTTCTCAAGAAATCAAAAATATTTAATGAAGAGCGGACCTTTTATTTAAAAAGCTGTTTGCAGCCTTGAGGTTATGACCCCTAAGAGTTGGCAAGACAACTCTGAAAGGTGGTAAAATGATTAATGAGATAAGGAGACGAAAAACATGGTTTTGCCTCTCAACATTATGTTAATTCCAGAGTTTTTCGCATATTAAATTTTCTGTTTGGCTCTGTAAATTGTATTCAAATGAACTGATCTTTGACAGCAAATTGCTCTCAAGCTGCACTGCACACAACTATCGTGTGACAGGGTAAGCAATTGTCTCTTTTTTCAAAGAGTCACAAGAAGGGACGACTAAAACCTCTACCGTTAATGATGCGGTTAGCTTATAAACTCATCTGGCTTTGACAAATTACACCTACCACAAAGAGACTTTCACTATGCATGAGAGGAAAAGCTCAAAGATGGTGCAGTGTCTGGAGACGTCAAATTGGAAACTGTGCGAGAGTAGGCATTTTTCTTTGTCATCGATATGTAGGCGCTTTACTGCAAGTAAAGTCATTTTTTGGGTCCATGGAAAACACATGCATAGGGACTTACACTTAGCTTTCCATCATTATTTTTAACACTTATCTTTAACCTGTATTTACTTTGTCCTGCACATCTGCCTGTCAAGGGATTAACAGCTGCAATTTTCTCTACACTGTTTTTGAGCCATTTCTTTTAAGAGATATACCTTTAGTTCAAGTCAGCTTTAGCTGTGGATGTTTGCAGAGTGTCTAAGCATAACTAGGGAACTTGTACTGACAGATAACGTGATTTTCTTGGTTATACCTTTGTCTCAGTCATGTCAAGGACTGTTATGTCAAGTTTATTGATAATTGCTTTCTTAAAGGTATCAGGATATGTATTGTTTTACTTAATGTTTTAGTACAGAGAAAATAGCTTTTAAATACATTCCTGTTGGAGGGTCATTGTAAAATAGTTCTATGTCTAATTATCTCTAATTTCTCCTAGCCAAAATCACATTCATACAAGCCAAAAATAAAATCTAAAACATCTCAAACAAAATTCCTGCCATTAAAGTATATAACAATGGCCTGACTGATGATTCTTTAGGTTCCTGATTGCAGTCATGGTCATTTAGGAATAGCCATTTCCTAATATTGGTCTAATGTTTCATTAATATGAATTCCAGGTACAATATGTGCTTGAAAACACAGTAGCTTTAAAGTGCAGTTACAAAAAAAGAAATTTATGTAACTTATTGCTGTGCTTTCAGTAGTTTTGAATAACCAGATCTCTAATCCACATAATGCTGCAAAGACGCTTTGGAGGCAACATTTTGTCCTATGATGAATTTCTGCAGGACAGCCTTTGATACTAAAGATAAACCGGACTCGCCACAGCCACAATCTTTAATAAACTCACATCTTCCTCCTGCTCCGTGCTGTGCATGAGTGGAGCTTACTTGTACATTTAAAAAAACTTAATGAACAGTCGATTTTTTTGGCATGAAGAGGTTGATGTGAGCACAGCTCATCCTGATGTCATTTACAGGGGACATATGCCAAATCCACTTTTTTAGCCCTTAAATACATTTTGTTGTGCACTTGGAATCTGTTGGAGTGCAAAAAAGTTTAATTTAGTCTGTCCAGGTGAGGCGTAGATATTCTTTATATTCGGTCATATTTTTCAAGCTGGTCTGCTTTCTGTATTTCCTGCTACGTTTTTTGAACTGTTACAGTATTTGCTGTGGAACTGCCAAATAAGGTCATGGACTTCCAGCTCCCAATTTTGCCATTTTTCTTTCTTGGTGTGATTTTGTAGTCCAAGCTCAAATATGCCGAAGCTGCAAGAGAATAAGTCTAAATGTTTGGTTGTTGTGTGTATTTACCTACAAAATTAATTAGTGTCCCCCAACATCAGAACCTCTTAAATGTGTCAGGTTAAGTTTTATTTTTCATTGAAATCAGGAAGCAGGAACAGGCACCCTGTTTCAGCAGCTCCTACTCATTTTGTTTTCTCTTTAAATGTATTTTTTAGATGTGTGCATCTGTTTCTTCCATCTTGCTTGTTCACACAATGGAGCTGACTGTTTTGAGGACAACTTTGATTTTTTCTATTTTTTTATGGTACTTGTGTTTGGAGACCGCATGAATGGTCACAGTCCCATTGTTTACATCAGAGAACAGCTGTTAGCTCTCCGAAGGCCTGCGGTGCCGCATTCCACCAAATTATCATTATTCTTCACAAGACGATGGGGAAGAGATGTGGGACCCACGGGTGTCACAACCAGAGGAGAATGAACATACCCATCGTCCTGTCCATCAACATGGGTAATATGAGATACTATTCCAAAAACCTGGATGAATAGGCAGTGCTTGTCCAGCATCAGCAGGCATATTTATTTATTTAATTTATTAACTTGTTTGATAGGTGTATATTTATTACTTGACATATATTATAGCAATTTAGTCATAGCTAATTTGCAATGCTCATCCCTAGAAGGGCCTTTACAAACAATAATAAGCCACAATATTTACCCATAATTAAGACACACCTCACAAAAGGTATACAGACATTTCATAATAAATTACTTATGGTCACATGATTGACTTCTTTTTAAAACACGCTTAAGTTCATATCTGAAATGCCCCCAGTCTTTATCAAGTTTGAGTTCAGGTCTCAGGGAGTTCCACAGGTTAAAGCCATGAACAGAAAACACTGATTGTCCAAAATGTTTTGTTTTTTTCTCAGATTCACTTTTACGTTTTCACTGGAGACTACTTGTATGATGGAGCCCACTGCTCTGAGTTAACTGCAAGCTCACTGAGAAAAGGGTGAGTGCACAAACATTTATACATTTATTTTAAATGACAAAACTTTATAAAATTTTCAAAACTTAGTACATTTAACCTCTGCAGAACCCGATTGTACTGTGTTCAAATGGATATATTTTAAATAATTTTCAATGGTTTGATTGTTGTGGCTGTTGCTTGTGACCAGGGAGTTACACAATAACTCAACTGAGAGAAAATCATGGCATGCATAAAATCATTGGCAGAAGAAAATGGCACACAATATCTATTCTAAAACTATATAAATTTGCTTTTGCCTATTTTACAATCTTTTTAATATGACCTTTAAATGTGAGGTGTGTGTCCTAATGGAGACATGACTAACCATGTTAAATGTTTCCACCCAAGGATAGCGCCCAAATGCTCAGTCCACCTAGGGACAGCACTGCCCCAGTGCCAGCATCCCCATACCTCTCAGCCCCCGATACCAAGGCAACAAAGCCTATACCTCCTACGCCATTAAGTGATGTATTTAATTATTGATGGCAAGACAATTCACAAATTCAACTCCTTCTGTTGGTTTTTCAAACAAGGAGACACCATAGAAACAAAATCTTGTTATAAATTTTAAAAATAAATGACATTTAAACTTTGTTTATTCTTCAAATTCTTATGTAAATTCTAAGCTGAAAGTTGGCCTTCAGCTTATACAATTCTTATACAATTCAGTTTAGAAGTGTTTGAGCAAACTTTATTCCAAAAGTTAAAATCTATAAAGGTAGATAAATTAATGTCTTATTTACTGATAGGAAGTAAGATTATGAAATATACCTCTGAACTTTTTGTGTAAGGTTTTGAGAGTAACTTTGGGGGTTGAAGGTTGAGGGAGCTAGTTATTGTAAAAGTGGTGGACAGGTGAGGAAAAGGTAAACTCCTTATCTGATGAATGACAGAAGCACCAGGCATCACACAGACCAAAATCTTACATATACTGCTTTAGTGCATTAACTGAGTGCAAGTGATGAAGCCCAGAAGGAGGTGGTTAAAATCTCCTCCCATCACAAGAGCTGTGCCAGTCTGTGTTGAAAGGACAGAAAAAGGGACTGAAACATAAAAAATGGAGTCATCAAGTTTTAGACTGTATACATTAACGATACATCAGTCTTTGTTGTTTAGGTTTACAATTTCAATCCTGTAGAGACTCACAATAAAAAACACAAAATGCAATTAGAGAAGTTACACAATGGCTGACAGCTGTGAGATCCATGAATGGGAGACTTTAAATACAGTCTTGAAGGATCATTGGCTGAGAATTACTGTGGACTTGATGCTGATTGGATGGATTGGTGCTGATTACTCCATTACACATCTCCCTTCTGGATCGGAATTGCTGACTTTGCAAGCAAGCTATATTATTCTATTAATTAAAGTAGCTGCCCCTCCTTGTTTGGAATTATAGCTAGCTAAATAAAAATGAGGAAATTCTGATGTACCAGAATTTGTGGGTTTCCCAAAGTAAGACAATGTCTGCCTTCAATGTCTGCCTTAAGCTTTTCCAGTTGATCTGTGATTTTATTGTACTTTTATATTATTTCCAATTCCATGTACATTCCATATGACAAATCATATTGGATTAATATCAGTTACTAAGAATGAAGTCTAAACTAAGTTTTTATTGTAAGAGTCTTCCTATGTGTATGTGTCTGTGTTCATGTGTGTATAATAGAGAAAAAGGGAGAGATGGTGTGTTTCCCAGAACTGCTGTTCATGCACATAAAGCCTGTCAACCGTGACTACAGCAGGTATTTTCTTTGTGATGAGCTTCTTCCTCACAGAAAAAAGAGCCTGTTAGGGGTCAAGATTCTCCTTTGGAAATTGATCATTCATTCTGTAGTTTGCAGTTTTTGACTTGTTCTTTCTGTTTCAAATGTTGAAGTGGGTCTCGGCTGGCAGTTGTCAAGCTGTTTTGCTCCTAGACAATCGAAACGGTGGAATGTGATGGTCTTTGCGATCTGGATCTTAAGCTGTTGTTGGAGGAAATCTCACACAGTGGCCTCTGGGTCTTCTTCTGTGCGCTCAGCAATGACGAAAAAAACGACGTTGTCCCGCATGACCCTCGCTTGGATATCCAGTATGGTCTCCGTCAATTTCCTGTTGTCGGTGGAGATCTGCATCATCACTTCAGTGAGGCTTCTGGTTGATAGTCTGTGTAGCTCTTGTTTGGTGAGGTGATGGTACTGGTGGAGCATTCAGACTAGGTCTGCTTTTATGTTGCTGTGGTCACTCTGGTTTTACTATTACAATTCTGTGAAAATAATCATCAGTGTAGCTCTGCAGACTGTCAATTATTTCCTCATCCAGGTTGTTGTTGATGAGAAAAAGAACACAATAATTAGGATTTTAAATTGCATATGATATTTGGCTAGGTTTTGTTGGCTTGTTTTACCTGAGCTGGACAGTTGTATAGTTATGTGCCAAACACACGAGAACTCAGCACATCCCGTTGGATCCTGAATGCTATTTTTGATAACTGTGCAGTTTCAATGTCATACGCTGTAAATTTGCCCTTTTTTATATTTTTACCCTTGTGTGAATCTGCTTGCTTCCACTTTGCTTCTGATACACATGAATTTCCCCACTGAGGGACAAAAAGGTATACAGGTCCTTCTCAAAATATTAGCATATTGCGATAAAGTTCATTATTTTCCATAATGTCATGATGAAAATTTAACATTCATATATTTTAGATTCATTGCACACTAACTGAAATATTTCAGGTCTTTTATTGTCTTAATACGGATGATTTTGGCATACAGCTCATGAAAACCCAAAATTCCTATCTCACAAAATTAGCATATCATTAAAAGGGTCTCTAAACGAGCTATGAACCTAATCATCTGAATCAACGAGTTAACTCTAAACACCTGCAAAAGATTCCTGAGGCCTTTAAAACTCCCAGCCTGGTTCATCACTCAAAACCCCAATCATGGGTAAGACTGCCGACCTGACTGCTGTCCAGAAGGCCACTATTGACACCCTCAAGCAAGAGGGTAAGACACAGAAAGACATTTCTGAACGAATAGGCTGTTCCCAGAGTGCTGTATCAAGGCACCTCAGTGGGAAGTCTGTGGGAAGGAAAAAGTTTGGCAGAAAACGCTGCACAACGAGAAGAGGTGACCGGACCCTGAGGAAGATTGTGGAGAAGGTCCGATTCCAGACCTTGGGGGACCTGCGGAAGCAGTGGACTGAGTCTGGAGTAGAAACATCCAGAGCCACCGTGCACAGGCGTGTGCAGGAAATGGGCTACAGGTGCCGCATTCCCCAGACCTGGGCTACAGAGAAGCAGCACTGGACTGTTGCTCAGTGGTCCAAAGTACTTTTTTCGGATGAAAGCAAATTCTGCATGTCATTTGGAAATCAAGGTGCCAGAGTCTGGAGGAAGACTGGGGAGAAGGAAATGCCAAAATGCCAGAAGTCCAGTGTCAAGTACCCACAGTCAGTGATGGTCTGGGGTGCTGTGCCAGCTGCTGGTGTAGGTCCACTGTGTTTTATCAAGGGCAGGGTCAATGCAGCTAGCTATCAGGAGATTTTGGAGCACTTCATGCTTCCATCTGCTGAAAAGCTTTATGGAGATGAAGATTTCATTTTTCAGCACGACCTGGCACCTGCTCACAGTGCCAAAACCACTGGTAAATGGTTTACTGACCATGGTATCACTGTGCTCAATTGGCCTGCCAACTCTCCTGACCTGAACCCCATAGAGAATCTGTGGGATATTGTGAAGAGAACGTTGAGAGACTCAAGACCCAACACTCTGGATGAGCTAAAGGCCGCTATCGAAGCATCCTGGGCCTCCATAAGACCTCAGCAGTGCCACAGGCTGATTGCCTCCATGCCACGCCGCATTGAAGCAGTCATTTCTGCAAAAGGATTCCTGACCAAGTATTGAGTGCATAACTGTACCTGATTATTTGAAGGTTGACGTGTTTTGTATTAAAAACACTTTTTTTTTTATTGGTCGGATGAAATATGCTAATTTTGTGAGATAGGAATTTTGGGTTTTCATGAGCTGTATGCCAAAATCATCTGTATTAAGACAATAAAAGACCTGAAATATTTCAGTTAGTGTGCAATGAATCTAAAACATATGAATGTAAAATTTTCATCATTACATTATAGAAAATAATGAACTTTATCACAATATGCTAATTTTTTGAGAAGGACCTGAATTTATTTTCTATTCAATTCTAATAAAAACTGAAGGCTCATGCCCTAATCACCAAAGCTAACAGTCTAAGAAGAGTTTTTTTGTGGATATGTGTTTTTGTTTTGGCTTTTTGCATCTCGAATTTATCGATAATCGGCAGGAGATGCACCAAGTTAAGTCAAGTTTATTCATATGGCGCTTTTCAGCAACAAGGCACTCAAAGCGCTGTACACAAGGAAAAACATTACAATGATACACAAAATCAAACACAGAAAAACAAATCAAATTACATTAATAATCCTTGGGGGTTTACTGGTAAGAGCTGGTTCTAATCCAATCTTTCTAATAGAGGTAATTAGCTCATTATGTCCTGTGTGGTAAGGAATTCATCCTCTGCTAGAAGAAAAATTATAATATTAATCCGTGAGGTCGCTGGTATGAGGCAGCTGTGGTCCCATCATTCAAATAGTAACAGTCATGGGCACTCACTGAAGTCTAAGTAGAGAAGCTGGGTTACTGGTAGGTCCAAACTTTTTAAATACTAATATTGCTTGCCTTTCACTGGTATGAAATTGTTGTAATACAATCTTTCTAAGAAATCAAAAAAATCTATGAATCCTTCTAAGAAATCTAAGAATCTCTAGTCATTGGTGTGAAAACAGCTGTAGTCAAATTTTCAAATACTAATAATATTTGCTTTGGCTGGTAATCCTTCTAAGAAATCTGAAAATCTGTGAAAAGTAATGAAATCACACATTTAGGTAAAGTAAGATAGGAGGACAAAAAATCATATTTCAGATTGTATTGTGAGCAGAATACAGTCTGAAATAGTATAAAAAACCTCAGCAGGGGTAAGCAACACACACATAAGTAAATATTTAGCAAGGGTACAGTGGAATCTTGAGGATATGAATATATAAGTCTGAGTGTTTTTGCAAGAATTAGACTGTCAACACTGATAGAAGGGCCATTGTCCTTGAGAAGAGGGGTGGAGGTTTTATCAATCGGCCGCATAGTCCTATCAGCACACAGCTGGTAGAGGAGTGCTGGGGAAGAGCGTCGTGTTTATATAACATCTAGGAGATATTTTGTCGATAGCCAGTTAGCAGAAGTTGCCAAGGCCACATTGGGGTGACAGATTTAGAAAAACAATAAATGTTGTGGTTCAAGCAGTTGTGAATTTCCAACCACCTTAAGAGTTTTACTGGTATGTCTCAATTGTGGATCCAAATAGCCAAATTTCTGGTACTTTCCGCAGATCTTGAGTGTACAACTTCTCAAAGATTATATCCTTTAAGCTCTGAGTCCAACCGCTGCCAGGCTGCGATTCTTTTCAAGAATCGTGTCCAGCTTGCGATTCTGCTCTCTTAACATTTCAGTCTGAATGTTGATCGCTCTACAGTCTCCATCCAACATCGCAGGCAGCTTTGGAATGCTTTGAACAGCCGCCCACGTTTTGCGAATCACTCGATAAGCCAGGTAACCACCAACTCCAAAAAGCAGAAATCCTGTTATCAAAAGTCAAAATATGTACACATCTTCTACGTCCTCAACCGACATCGTAGTCAGGCACACAATCTTCCACTGCTGCCAAGAATCCATTGTGTATCCAGAGAAGAACGTCCCGTCTAGACAAGAGGGTTACCTGATGTGATAATTGTTGAATGGCATCAGTAGTGGCGGACATTGATTGGTGAATAGAAAAATTGACATCTACAATTCAGTTTAATTTTGCATGGTTAATTCCAATTGACTAATAGAAAGTAGGGTACTTTACTGAGCCACTAGACTACTATGCATACTACCATGCAGTACAAAGGTTTTGAATGTCTTACCCTCAACTCATAACTCTTGTTTTAATAGTAAAGTAGTGTCCACAAGGAATGTTTCTAGTTTTGCCCCTGGTTGCAAAAGAGCAAAATCTTCATGAAAGTTGGCTGATTAGACTACTCTTAAACAGGAGACAGGCAGAAAGGCCATGAGTGTGTTTTCTTTTTAATGAAAAGCTCACTTTGATGTTCGAAGCATATGTTGATACCATAATTAAAGCATGGTATTTGGATAACTTTGGGGAGTTTATTATGCCACAGCACTAGCTTGAGAAGCTTTTCCTTGACTCTGTGTGACATTTGCCTTCATAGTTCCTTCTGCTTCATTTTCATTTCTTTATTTTATGAAGAGGTGTCTTGATTAGCTTAAGGTAAACAGATAACAATCAGTTCTATATTTTTCTTTAGTTTTTAGATCCATCAAATCTGTAATGTATCTAAACTTCCCCCAGTCACTTTTATCATATTTTTTAATCTAAATTGACAGATACAGTGATACATTAGTGATGGTTTTGCAAAAATGAAGGAGAGATTTATTTGTTTTATTAATTATTAATTTGATTTTTATTATTAATTATTAATTTTTAAAATTTGTATGTGAGATTAGGATATCAGAATCTGACGGAAAGCTTTGCCTTTCTTTCAGACGAATACAATTAGGGAGGTATTTCCACAGATAACGCAACTTCTCATTTATCTTCTCTGAATAACCTGTTTTTTTTCTCTTTGACAGACAGACATAGTTAGTCTTGGGTCATAAACCTCAAAGTGAAAGCCAGTGACTTTAACTGACTTACCCTCTAAATGATGCAGACACTCTTAGTGCAGAGCTAGTGACACTGAAGCCTAAACAACTGTTTGTAATGAATAGACAATAAGTAATATTGGCATGTGTGTAGGATGAGGAACGGACTGATTGTAAAACTGATGGAGCAGTGGCAGTGTTGTTTAATGTGTGTTCAGATGCACTAAACAGATATTGACACATATCACTGCAGAAGCTGCAGCAATTTGCAAACATTTCCTATCTGGTGATCTTTAAGCTTGATGTTTTGCCGAAGATATGGACATAAGTGAATAATTTATAGGTCTGTGTGCTGCTGTGTGGGTGGATATCTACATTACATTGCCTTGCATCACTTTTTTGCCTTTGCAGTACCACAAAACACACCATCTGAGTTTGATTCAAACTTACATCTTTTTTTCCCTTTCTTGGAAATACGTTTCCCTTAGAGTGTCCTGAACTGCCTCATTTAAAGCACTTTCTCCTGCTCATTTTTTCTCTTTATCTCCCCAGAATCCCACTTGTCTTTGCTTCAGTCCTTACAAAAGATTATAATGGTCTTTTGTTGTCTTATTTACAAAAGTTAAAGATTAGTTCACAGTCACCAAAACTGTGGCAGTTACTTTGATTAGAATCTTCAGTTTGAAACCTGAATCTGCCTTGTGTCTCCGCCACCTTAAAAGAAGGTGAAACTACCAGCATCGCTCTGGTCACTCTCCATGTTTCAATATGTCAACTTCAGCTAGCTGTCATCCAGTGGCGGATGATGGTCTTTCAAGGAGGGGAAGCTCAATTTCAAGATCGCTGATTCGCTGATTTTGCTGTCAATCAAAAAGGGATTCAGCCTCAGACAGATCATCCAATCATCATGCAGAAGCTGAGCGTCCAGGCCAGCTGAGGCCAGCCCACTGCCCCATAGATCCCCAGAGACGCTGAGCGTCCGATGGGCGGGACAAAGCCCAGCATTTATCCAATGACTCGTCTCGTTTCGCTGCAGCTGAGGCTGCCCCATAGACCCCCAGGGACGCTGAGCGTCCGATGGGCAAGACAAAGCCCAGCATTTTTCCTTCGCTATTGAACTCACTGTTTGAAGCACTGTGACGCTGCGGGAATGAGTGAGAGGAAAGCCGCGTCGTTACCACTGATAAGAAGCTGATTCTGAACAAAGGTTTAGCATGTTGTAGCGCACATTTAGTCAGTGACATGTACACACAACAGTATATATTTGATCACTTATTTTTTGACATTTTAGGGGAAGCTGAGCTTCCCTTGTAGTCTTAGAGCAATCGCCACTGCTGTCATCCTGACCACATCCTTGTTAACCCCCTCCGCTCATCCTCACACTTGGCCGTGCCCCTCAGTGTCTCTTGGCACTGCCCACTTTGTTTTGTTTTTTTTTCTCAAAATTTGTCTGGGGGCAGTGTTATGCTTTTACATCAGGTCTAGTTAAATTTTAAAAATAGGCTCCATATCACTGAAAAATGGTACAGTTCCTTGCTAATTTTAATACCCCTTAAACTATCCCATCATAACTCTGAAGGAGCTGCAGAAATCCACGGCTCAGGTGTTGACAGAAAAACTATTAAATGTTCACACTGGCTTTCATAGAAGAGTGGCAAGAAGAAAGACAATGTTGAAAGAAAGCCAGAAATATCCCTATTTGCAGTGTACAACAAGTAATATAGAGAAAACAGCAAATATGTGGAAAAGGGTATTCTGATCAGATAACACCAAAATAAAAATATTTGGCCTGCTTGCAAAATAATGTTACACACGTTATGGTGCTGGGGTTGTTTTCCCCAGCAGGGACAGGGAAGCTAGGAGGATAGATGCAGGGCAATCCTGTAAATTAGAGGTTGCACAAAACTGAGATTACGGCCAAGGTTCAAGTTCCAGCACTGCAGTGCAATGCATTAAACAAGGTCAGTTGTTTCACATAGCAAAAGTTATTGTTACAAGTCTGATAAAACAAGTCAAACTTTATCTATGTTGAAACTATGCGGACGAAGCTGTGGTAACACCTTTTTTGTAGTTTCATAGTTTGTAGTTACATGCACAGACAGTATTACATGAGTTTAAGAGGAGTGTAACATCACAAGGCTCTTTGTACTTCTGCCACTGAAATATTGCATCAGGATTGCAATAAAAGCTCCACTTTAGTTTTATATGGCCTACAAAAACTAAGTAAGCCTTTAAGAGAACATTATAATAAAAATTATAAAAGTTAAACAGTTACTATTTGAGACAAACACTTCAAAAAATGTTAAAATAGGCCTAACACTATATTGATAGTGTTAGGTGAAGAGAATAAGGAGGCAGATGAATTAGCAAGAGACAGCAATGGAAAGCCAAAGGAAATCATGCAACAATACTGTATTAGCCCTGTAGATTGTGAGGGGTTAAATAGCTGCTCTTCACTTGTTCTTTGGTGTGTTGTTCTTGCTGTGCATGATTCCATTACTGACCTTGTTATGAATAGATTATGACCAGTTCTACACCTTTTTAGGCACTGTTTGGCAATCCTGAGCTGCAGCAATATGTAATTAAGTGCTCATTTAAACAGTTGGCAATTAGTACAACACAAAAAACAAAAATGTCAATGTTTTTTTCTGTTCAAATACTGTATTGCAACTTCTTTACAAAGTGCAAATAATTTTTAAGACCCCTGCAACAATAATGAAAAATATATTTCATACAACATCAATATGTTAATTGCTGTAGTGTTAACTAGCAAACATATAGAAGAAGCAAACTTTCTTGTTTTGTTTATAAATGTTTTATCTTTAAGTACCTTTTATGCTATGTTAGAGACTTTGAACTTGAGACTCAAGTACATAAACTCAAAACAAATGTAGTACACATACACACCTAACCTCAGATTTAACTTTTCACCAACCAGTACTGCTTTTCTCCAGGTTTCTACATCCTGTCCTTGCCGGACCATGGCTTTTGCCAAAATAACCGCTTATTCCACCCAGGCGATGTCCCAAGATCTTCAAAATACAAGAGGCATACTGTGTGACCTTGCCAGTGTCATAATGGAGTTTTCTTAGACTATGAGATTACACAACCATGAGGACAAAGACAGCGTTTTAACAGTTTATTGGGATACACGGATATTATAGGAGTTGAGCTCTTGGAAAGACCGGGGGAAAATAAGTCCTTTTTCCACAGTGGCTTGAGACTGACAGGCTGTGCACAGTTTTTAGAAGATAAATTGTTTGTTCCTTTGCTTGTGTTTCTTGTCTTCCAGGAAACTTATAAAAATGTCTTTGATTTTTTTTCCCCCATGTGTCCTTGGCATTTCAAGCATACCATCTGGAGAATCTGATTGCCTACATTTGCCAGGGCAATTTTGCTTTGCAAAGAGGATATCTCACAATGGTATACTAACTGCGTGATTTACTTTATTAAATCAAGACTGCATCTGGTATCAAAGTAGGCAGGCTACATTGATGGAACAGGTACCAGGGTTTGTATGAAGTTCAACCATTTGGATTATTTTCGTGTGTGTGTGTTTAAAGGTTGTTGACATTTTGGTGTCTTTCTGTGTTTCTGGATTACGGCAATTAAAACAGACAATTTGGCCCTCAGTAGGAGTTCCATAGGTCCACTCATACTGTAGCTTGATGAACTGATGGTTTGCAAGTGTTAAAGCAGCACAAAAAGGAACCACCCCACCCTCAAGGAGATCAGCTGCACAGGAAGAAGAGACCACAATCACCACCCCGGATCTCACTGTCTCAAACCAAATCACAATATATGATTCCATCTACCTGCATCTGTTTATCCGGGCACCCTGTTACGTGTCCCCAGCACTTTGTGCCCTTTTTAATCTAATTTCCAGCATCAAATATGGAAGCAGGCATTGAGGCAACAAATAGGTGCCACAACTTTTAGCAGTCAGTTTGCCCTATAATTATGCTCATCTTTGGTAGTTGTTTTAATTGTACTGGTACTCAATCTCGTTTCTTCTAAAACCCTACCACACCAAAGGGTCTCCTTTTTTCCAATTTATCTGAAAAAACAGATCACAAGTTAGAGCAGAGTAAAACTAAAATAAAAGTCCAATTTCTTATTTACTTTGTTTTTGTTGGCTTTCTGGGTGGAGCGCTCTACACAATACAGAGCAGACAATTAGCTTTGGCTCACTGCATTCCTACTGTTCTGAATATGTATAGAGCTGGCCTTGATACTTGTGATGCATAAGTCAATTTACGAATATACAATGCAATTCCAATGAAGTCTTAAAAACAAAACTTTAAATTTTGTGCCGAGTGTAGACCAAAAGTTGCTCTTTTAGTGATGCCTAATGAGTGTGAATGCAGGTGTGTCTGTGTGATGAATATCCATGCCAAGCTAAAACAGCAGCATCCACCTTGAAGTCCCACCACAGCAGCAGGGCTTTTAAAATGTATGAATATTTTAAGAAATCAGATCAAGCAACCAATATTCCAATAATGTCCTTATTTCCCTATGTACGAGCAGGTACGTGCTTAATGAGTGGCTGAGGTTGTAGCTTGTATGGAAAACAGAAAAATCAAAAAGACTGGGTCTCTGATTCCATCAGTATTTCTCTTTCTCTGAATTCAGTTATGCTCTTCCGGCCAGCATCATGCATTATAGATCAATATGCAATACAGCCAAGTGCAATTTAAGAATAGCCAGTTCTTTTACGACTGTTTTCTGTACACAGACTGAAACCAGGGGTTTCTATAGTAACGCATTAATCTTGTGAGAAAAAAAGATTTACGTTTGTTTAGAATGTGAATCCAAAAGCTTGAAATCAAAACTGTTATTTTTAAATTGAAATGTAAAAACTTCAAATCAAAAAAAGACAGGTGATAAGACAAGTTGCATTGTCATGTTGTTAAAACGAGACTCAAGCAAACAGCAATTACAATGGGTTTTTAGGTATAAGAGGGTTAAAGTTTAATGCAAAAGGTGTACAGCAGTGAGTTCTTCTTGATGAGTGAACTGGATTCCAGGTTGGCACTATGAGGAGAGGTAAGTGGTTAATATTTAACAGTTGGATGGACTGAAATAATGATCTTAGAAGGAATTGAATGTAGATCGTACTGGTTGTGTGACCACACAATGTTATGCACTGCACCACTGTGGATGTATTAGATACCAAGCTACTTTAAACTAGTAAACTAGTTTATCTTATTTAAAAAAAAAACAATTTTCAGTTCCATTAATTTATATACACAGTTCACAGGGAAAAGTCTTCTCAGTGCACAAAGGAAAAACAGATACAATTCAGATACAATTATAGGTGCATCTTAATAAATCAAGGATGCCTAGATGTTTTTTTTTTTCATGGTAGCCTTCAGCTCCTCTGCATTGTTGGATTTTTTGCCTCTCAACTTCTCTTTAATAAAGAGGATAAGATTAATAAATCTACCAAAACAATGTCGGACTCCGTAATTTTATCTGGTCTCCTCCCTTATCTGACCAGTGACGACGTGTTTAGCCGTATGCTGTCATTCAACTGCTGGCTGTCTAAGTGGTGTCCAGAAAACGATGTGGGCTACATTGATTTATTGACGAACATTTTGGAGAAAACCTGGTCTGATCCAGAGAGACGGCATCCATCCCACTTTAGATGGACAAGCTCTTCTTTCTTAGAATCTGGCCGAATTTATTAGTTCTCCAAAACTCTGACAACCCAGAGTTCACACCAGGAAGCAAGGTCGTATTTTAACACCTCTCTCTGCAGCTTCTGTACTGCTACCCACCCATTACCCTATTAAGACAGTGTCTCGCCCACGACCAAAATAGATTAAAAAACAATCTAAAAGGAGGAGGAGGAAATCATGAAAATCTCATAAAAATAAACACAACTCAGACTGAAAAGAAAAATAGAACAATTCAATTACTGAACATAAGATGTCTCTCTACAAAGACTTTGTTAGTTAATGACTTGATTTGTGACAATCAGATTAATTTATTTTGCCTCACAGAAACCTGATTGCAGCAAGAGAATTATGTTACCATAAATGAGTCAACTCCTACTAATTGTTTAAATTTTCACATATTTCGAAATACTGGGTGAAGAGGGGGAATAGCAACCATCTTTCAGTCTGATTTATTGATTAGTCCCAGACCAATTAATAGCTACAACTCTTTTTAATATTTATTCCTTAGTTTTCCTTATCCAAACTGAAAAGCACTAAAACCACTTCTGTTTGTTCTCAATTTTTTGATCAGTTTTAAGACTTTTTAACTGATTTAGTGTTAAATACAGATAAGGTTATTATAGTGGGGGACTTTGACATTCGTGTTGACACTGACACAAGTGATAGCCTAAATATAGCCTTTAATGCTACCTTAGACCCAATTGGCTTTGCTTAAAACATTAGCACACCTACCCACCTTTGTCTTCATTCTCTGGACCTTGAGCTGACATATGGCATTGAGTGTATAACATAATATTTCCTCATAACCCTGACCTGTCTGAACATTTTTTAATAACCTTTGAGTTTAATTTAGCAGAGTACTCCACACCTGAAATAAATTTTCATTGTAGTAGATCATTATTAGACAATTCTGTAACAACCTTTAAAGAATCTGTTCCATTTAATTTCCTCATTATCACAGAAAAACACAGTGGAGGGCAATAATTCTGTTTCTTCCCCTTCACAAATTGATTCTCTTGTTCATAGTGTTACTTCCTCACTGCGTGGTGCATTAGACAATGTAGCTCCCTTGAAAAAGAAGGTCATTATTTATAGGAGGCTGGCCCCCTGGTTTAATTCAGAGCTGCGTATTTTAAAGCACATTGTTAGAAAATTGGAGAGAAAATGGCCCTACTTAGTCTGGAAAAATAGTCTACTGTTGTATAAAAAGACACTTCGCCAAGCTAGAACAGCTTATTTTGCATCATTAATAGAAGAGAACAAGAATAATCCTAGGTTTCTCTTTAGTACAGTTGCTAAACTTACGCAGAATCATAGCTCTGTTGAGCCATCCATTCCCTTTGCTCTCAGCAGTCATGACATTATGGGATTTATTTTAAATAAAATTGATTCTATTAAAAACAAAATCATTGGCATACTCTCGAAGATGATCTTCATCCTCAGCAAGTGAGACAACATTGGAAGTAACTGTAGAACCTGATCTGTGTTTGGACTGTTTTGATCCTGTGGAGCTTCCCGAGTTATCAAAAATATTAGCTTCATCTAAACCTTCAACTTGTATGTTAGACCCAATCCCAACCAAATTATTTAAGGAAGTGTTCCCTCTGATTACCAGCCCCATTTTAGATATGATTAATCTATCCTTAGTAAATGGATATGTACCACAGGCTATTAAGGTAGCTGTAATTAAACCTTTACTTAAGAAACATTCGCTTGATCAAGATGACTTAATAAATTACAGACCTACATCCAATCTTCCGTTGTTATTGGTGTTGTTCAGTACTTGGGCCAATTCTCTTCACTATATATACCTTCCAATAGGTAAAATTATCATGCAGCAAGGGATACATTTTCACTGTTATGCTAATTATACTCAGCTTTACTTATCCATAAATCCTGATGAGCCCAACCAGTTAGACAGACTACAAGCATGTCTTGAAGACATAAAAACTTGGATGACTTTACATTTTCTGTTTCTAAATTCAGACAAAACAGAAGTTGTCATCTTTGGACCGGAGTCTTTGAAAAAGATACTGCTTAGTCAATCACTTAACCTGGATGGCATTAAATTGACCTCCGATAATAAAGTAAAAAACCTTGGTGGTATTTTTGACCAGGAAATGTCATGTAAATCCCATATTAAACAGGTTTAGGATTTCCTTCTTTCACCTCTGGAACATTGCCAACATTGGAAATATCCTATCCAGGAGTGACGCTGAAAAACTAGTCCATGCATTTGTTACTTCAAGGCTGGACTATTGTAATTCTTTACTATCAGGATGTCCACAAAATGCAGTTAAAAGCCTTCAGCTGATTCAAAATGCTGCAGCAAGAGTTCTAATGAAAAATAAAAAGAGAGATCATATTTCTCCGATTTTAGCTTCCATTCATTGGCTCCCTGTTAAATCCAGAATAGAACTGAAAATTGTCCTTCTCACATATAAAACTCTTAACCATCAAGCTCCATCATACATCAGAGATCTGATTGTTCCATGTATTCCTAACACAGCACTTTGTTCCCAGGCGGCAGGTTTACTGGTGGTTCCTAGAGTCTCTTTAAGTAGAATGGGAGGCAGATCCTTTAGTTATCAGGCTCCTCTCCTGTGGAAGCAGCTACCAGTTTTAGTCCGTGAGGCAGACACCCTGTCTACTTTTAAGGCTGGGCTTTCCTTTTTGACAAAGCTTATAGCTGGAGTTGCTTAGGTTATCCTGGGCTATCTCTGTAGTAATGTTGCTATAGGCTTAGGCTGCTGGAGGACATAATGACCACTTTCACTCTCTCTGCTTCATTGTCATGCTACTCTCCAATTTTGCATTATTTGCTGTTATTTTAGCTTTTAACTTTATGTTTTCTCTCTTTTCTCTTCCTAGAAGCTACACCAGGCCTGATTCTGTGTCTATCTGTGACAGCTTCCTGGAGGGGGCATCGTCCAAGCTTCTGCTGCAGACAGCCTAATGCTCACCTTCTACCGATTTTCTTTTTTTTTTTCTTTTTTTTTTTATCCAAGATGGCGCCGCAGATGGTCGCCTCGGCGTGTTGGTGCGCATTGTTTTGTTTTGTTTTGTTTTTTGCTTTAAAACGGTCTTCTGTGATGGTACCCGGAGCTCTCTCACCAGAGAAGAACTCATGAACATCAGGGCTACTACACCAGAGGAGTTATTTCCAACTTTTCTGCCTACTGCTCTGGAATTTTTGGACATTCTGGTCAAAGGTGCGCTCACCTTTGCTCACGCGGTGAAACGCCGGAAGAGAGGGAAACGGGCTGGGGTGCTGGTACGACTTCGCCAGCGTGGACTACGAACACCGTTACCTGGAATATTTCTCTCTAACGTGCGCTCACTTCCCAACAAAATTGAGGAACTACAACTGCTGTTGGGGAAAAACAGGGACTTTTATTCATCGGCAGTTTTGTGCTTCACGGAGACCTGGCTGTGTGGATTAATACCGGACACTGCGCTGCAGCTGGCAGGATTCCAGCTCTACAGAGCGGACAGAGACACGGAACTCTCCGGCAAAGCGAAAGGTGGAGGAATCTGTTTTTACCTCAACAGTGGTTGGTGCAACGACGTGACAGTGATTCAGCAGCACTGTTCTCCAGACCTGGAATCCTTCATCATAAACTGTAAGCCTTTCTATTCCCCCCGTGAGTTCGCTTCGTTCATCCTGGTCGGTGTTTACATCCCGCCGCAAGCTAACGTGCAGGTCGCACAGCGCATGCTCGCCGACCAGATACTGAGTGTGGAGTGGACCAACCCGGACTCCTTAGTAATCGTCGCTGGTGACTTTAACAAAGGTAATCTGACCCACGAACTCCCCAAATATAGACAGTTTATAAAATGTCCGACCAGAGAGGACAACATTCTGGATCACTGTTACACCACCATCAGAGACGCTTATCACGCCGTCCCACGTGCTGCACTGGGCCAATCCGACCACATCATGGTCCACCTGATTCCTGCATACAGGCAGAAACTAAAGCTCTGCAAACCTGTTGTGAGGACGCCAAGGAAGTGGAGCAGTGAGGCTGTGGAGAATCTCCAGGCGTGTTTAGGCTATACAGACTGGGATGTGTTCAGGACTACTACCAACAGTCTGGACGAGTACACAGAGGCTGTGACTTCCTACATCAGCTTCTGTGAGGACAGCTGTGTACCATCATGCACCAGGATGAGTTATAACAATGACAAACCCTGGTTCACAGCTAAACTCAGAAGGTTAAGACTGGATAAGGAAAAGGCCTTCAGGAGTGAGGACAAAGACATATACAGAGAGGCAAAGTACAAGTTTGGCAAGGCAGTGAAAGAGACCAAACGACTGTACTCTGAGAAGCTCCAAAACCATTTCTCAGCCAACGACTCTGCGTCTGTCTGGAAAGGACTCAAGCAAATCACCAACGACAAGCCGAAAGCCCCCCACTCCATCAACAACCGACGCCTCGCCAACAACCTGAACGAGTTCTACTGCCGCTTTGAAAGACAAAGGGACAGTCCTGCAACCATCCCCCACGACGCCCCCCAACAGCTGCAGCCACAATCCACCACCCCCATCTCTCCAACCTCAAGAGGGGCCTTGGCACCTCCAACCCCCACCCTGAAGTTCCCCCCCACCAGCCCCCTACTCACGCCGAGGATGGCTCTTTCCATCCAGGAGAGGGACGTAAACAAACTCTTCAGGAGACAGAACCCCCGGAAAGCTGCTGGTCCGGATTCTGTCTCAACAGCCAGCCTGAAGCACTGCGCTGATCAGCTGTCTCCAGTCTTCACAGACATTTTTAACACCTCACTGGAGACATGTCATGTGCCAGCCTGCTTCAAGTCCTCCACCATCGTCCCTGTTCCCAAGAAGCCAAGGACCACAGGGCTTAATGACTTCAGACCGTCGCCCTGACCTCTGTGGTGATGAAGTCCTTTGAGCGCCTTGTGCTCTCACACCTAAAAGACATCACCGACCCCCTCCTGGACCCCCTGCAGTTTGCCTACAGAGCCAACAGGTCTGTAGATGATGCAGTCAACCTAGCCCTTCACTTCATCCTCCGGCACCTGGACTCCACAGGAACCTACGCCAAGATCCTGTTTGTGGATTGCAGCTCTGCCTTCAACACCATCGTCCCAGCTCTGCTCCAGGAGAAGCTCTCCCAGCTGAGTGTGCCCAACTCCACCTGTAGGTGGATAACTGACTTCCTGTCTGACAGGAAGCAGCGTGTGAGGCTGGGGAAGCACGTCTCTGACTCCCTGACCATCAGCACCGGTTCCCCCCAAGGCTGTGTTCTCTCTCCTCTGCTCTTCTCCCTGTACACCAACAGCTGCACCTCCAGTCACCAGTCTGTCAAGCTTCTGAAGTTTGCGGACGACACCACCCTGATCGGACTCATCTCTGATGGTGACGAGTCCGCGTACAGATGGGAGGTGGACCATCTGTTGGACTGGTGCAGCCAGAACAACCTTGAGCTCAACGCTCTAAAGACAGTGGAGATGGTTGTGGACTTCAGGCAGAACCCAGCCCCACCTGCCCCCATCACCCTCTGTGACTCCACAATTGACACTGTGGAATCTTTCTGCTTCCTGGGAACCATCATCTCCCAGGATCTCAAGTGGGAGCCAAACATCAGCTCCCTCATCAAGAAAGCCCAGCAGAGGATGTTCTTCCTGCGGCAGCTGAAGAAATTCAACCTGCCAAAGACTATGATGGTGCACTTCTACACAGCCATCATTGAGTCCATCCTCACCTCCTCCATCACCATCTGGTACGCCGCTGCTACAGCCAAGGATAAGGGCAGGCTGCAGCGTGTCATTCGGTCTGCTGAGAAGGTGATTGGCTGCAGTCTACTGTCGCTCCAGGAACTGTACACCTCCAGGACCCTGAAGCGGGCAGGGAAGATTCTGGCTGATCCCTCCCACCCCGGTCACAGACTCTTTGAAACTCTCCCCTCTGGCAGGAGGCTGCGGTCCATCCGGACCAAAACCTCACGCCACAAGAACAGTTTTTTCCCATCTGCCACCAGCCTTGTTAACAAAGCCCGGAAACCACACTGACACAGATATGTTTATACTGTTTAATTTGTATTGTATTGCACCGACTATGCCAAAACAAATTCCTTGTATGTCCAAAAACGTACTTGGCAATAAAGCTTTTCTGATTCTGATTCTGATTCTGATTCTGATGATACACTTAGCCCTGTCTTTTAGCGTTTAACCCTATTTTTCTCCTAGACAGCTACTGACTGAGCTTTTACTGTGACTAACTGTATGTGCTCTCTTTCATACTCTAAACTCGAAAACTGGCTCAGAATTTATCTGTTTTTTCTTCCTAGATGAAGCCACTAAAGGAGCTACATCCGTTAACATTTTACTTTTCCTTCCCATAGAAAGTACTCCTGGATCAGTGCTTCTGTGTTCTTTTTCTGTCTCTGCTCTGTTCTCTCAAACCCCCAGTCGATCGTGGCAGATGGCCGCTCTCACTGAGTCTGCTTTCTTCCTGTTAAAAGGGAGTTTTTGCTCTCCACTGTCGCTACATGCATGCTCAGTATGAGGGATTGCTGCAAAGTCAACGCCAGTGACTGTCCACTGTCACTACATGCTCACCCAGGAGAAGTGACTGCTACTGTCACTGACTCGATGCATCTGCTGGGTTTCCCTAGATAGAAAAACATTTTAACCAATTTGAATAAATAACTGAATCTGACTGCACTGTTCGATAGTTAGGATTAATTGGAGTCCATGTATCTGACTTGAAATCTGTATGATTAGATTTAATTGACTTTGTGAAGTGCCTTGAGATGACATGTGTTGTGAATTGGCGCTATATAAATAAACTGAATTGAATTGAATGTAATATTTCACAGATTATGAATGTGGTTAAGGTAAGGCCGGTTCAACCCCAGAGATACCATGATCATTAACCTGAGTATGAGTATTTTCATCAGTGTAAACAGGTTGCTGGAAAATTAAATATTTTATAAAGATTGCATAAAGCATAACATATCCTGGTTGACAGCTGCAGTGACTTTGCACTTGATTACCCACAGTGGACCAACACCAGCAGATAACACAGCTTTCCAAATCATCACTGACTGTGGAAACTCCACACTCAAACTACTTGGATTGTGTACCTCTCCAGTCTGCTCCCAGACTATAGGACCTTGATATGCAAATGAAATGCAAAATGTTCTTTTTATCTGAAAAGACAATATTTAGGCTACAGAGGTAAAGTCCACTCTTTTTTTCTCTATTGGCAAGTTAAAATGCTTCTGACATTGTCTCTGTTTCAGGAGTGGGTCAAGAAAAGGAATATAACAGATGTAACCTGTGTGTGCTGAATACATCTGTTTGATGGCTCTTGAAGCATTTACTCAAGCTGCGGTCTATGGCTTGTGAATGTCCCCCAAACTATTGAATGGGTTTTGCTTGACAGTCCCTTCAAGGCTGTGGTTATCCTTGTTTCACAAGCAACAGGCATAACTTTAGCGACCCTGCTTGTAGGTGTCAATGACTGTCTGCTGGAGAGCGGTCCAGTCACTTCCCCATGTTTCTGTTTTCCACGGTCATAAGATATTTTTTCTGTATTGAAGTCCCTGTTTATTGGTGTTTTGTAATATTCTACTTTCCTGCAAAACTGAATTGTGGATTTTTATTAGCTGTAAGCCAAAATCATCAAATTCATCAGAAATAAATGCTTGAACTATATTGGTCTAAAAAATTCTATTTAATAGAGATTAATTTGTTGAACAGAATTACTGAAACAAATTTGCCTTTCAATGATATTCCAATTTATCAAGATAGACCTGTAATCAATCCAAATGTGTTCAGTTTAATCTATTTCATTTCAGTATAGTAGAAATTAAGTTTAAACAAAAATTCAACATGGAAGATTCATCACCCCCGCCACATCCAATCACTCCTCACTGGCTGCTCCAATCAACGGCAGGTTCGTACTCCTCCTCAGCCAATCATCTCCCAGGGCATCACTTTTAAAGACCCTCTACATGAAAAACACCACTCTTCTGCTGTGCTTCAACCCTCCTCCACCCCTTCTCCACCATGGGCTCCCAACTCCTTCCATACCAAGGCCTACACCACCACCAGGATCGGATCCCAAGGGGGGAAGACGTACCTAATCATAATCCTAAGATATTTATTCAAACTTACTTCATCCTCAGCGTTTACGTCTCCCTCAGGGGTCAGAGCGCCAAAGAAATAATCTTTCATTAATAAATTATTTAACCGTCTTCTTGTTGTTTCTCCTTTATGTGAGTCTTTCCAGGTTGAAATACAATTCAGTCAGATAGAATCACGTTTAGATTCAAATCCGGTTACATCTGGTCAGTTTCAATTCAGCTATAATTTTATGGGTTCAAAGAAATAAAGCAGGTTGCTTTTATACAGAAAGGTCCGCATAGCTTCAAGCACCAGAAAAATCTTGATTTGAAGTGATAGCTAACACAATTTATGAGTCCCCTGAGTTAAACTATATTTACTGACCTTTTCTTTCCAAAATTTGGACAGCAAACGTGACAAAATGCAAACATAAAAATTACCTGGTCCAAGGCATAAGTTTTCAGTTCAATTTAATGAACCTTTGTTATTGCATCATCTCTTTCTACCATCTCACATGTTCTGCATAGTCTTCCATCCAAGGCAAAACATCTGTCTTCCTCACCAACCGGTTTCGGTTCAGTTGTTGTTCTTGAGGGGTGATTTACACATGTCTTCCGTTTACCCTGAACTGGCTTAGGTTTTTTTAAACTCTTCACAAAGTCTCTCCATTGATTTCTGGTCTCTATGCCACATTGTATTCAATTAGATTTATGCCATTTCACTCTGCTCACAGTAATTCACCTAATCTTGCCATTTTTGCACCTGTGTTAAGGTTTTTTACTCTCAGTGCAGAATGCAAATGTCCAGATCATATTGACTACGTATTGTGTGGACTCTCCCTTACCAGTAATCCCAGCACCTAACAGAACACAATTTGCTTTTCTACAAATTATCACCATGTAGAATTGCATTTATCCAGCTCCATCCAATCATTGGTTTAATTAATGCTTGTGAGGACCACTCAAAGACGTACTACATGATAAGCTGTGGTCTTGGTTTAACCTTAAAAAACCCTTTTAAACAGATGAGAAGAAGTCACAGACCAGATTCAGAGGAAATTTAGACCACAGTATGGTATATGAAATAAATTGAAGTTTATTGCAACTGACCTAAAGGTGTTTTAAAGTCAGAATAGGTCATTTATATGCAGTTTACACACACCAAAACTCTACCGTGAATTGCTGGAAAACACGCTTACAACATGGCATAATCGTTCAATTCAATTCAGTTTCATTTATATAGTGCCAATTCACAACACATGTTGTCTCAAGGCACTTCACAACAGTCAGGTACATACATTTCAATTAGTCCTAACCTTTGAACAGTGCAGTCAGAGTTAGTTATTTATTTAATTTGGATAAAACATTTTTCTGTCTTAGGAAACCCAGCAGATTGCATCCAGTCAGTGACTTGCAGCATTCCCTCCTCCCGGATGAGCATGTAGAGACATGGGACAGTCACTGGCGTTGACTTTGCAGCAATCCCTCATACTGAGCATGCATGCAGCGACAGTGGAGAGGAAAACTCCCTTTTAACAGTAAGAAACCTACAGCAGAACCGGGCTCAGTGTGAGCGGCCATGTGCCACGAGCGACTGGGGGTTTGAGAGAAAGAACAGAGCAGAGACACAAAGAGAACAAAGAAGCACTGATCCAGGAGTCCTTTCTATGGGAAGGAAAAGTAAATGTTAATGGATGTAGCTCCTTTAGTCGTTTCACCTAGAAAGAAAGAACCGAAACTCTGAGCCAGTTTTCAAGGTTAGAGTCTGAAAAGAGCACATATAATTAGTTACAGTAAAGCTCAGTCAATCGCCATGTCTAGGAGAGAGAAAGAGTTAAACACTTAAAGACAGGGCCATGTGGATCATCGGTAGAGGGTGAGCATTAAGTTGTTGCCAGCAGAAGCTCGGACAATTCCCCTCTCCAGAAAGGTGTAACAGGTAGACACAGAGTCAGGCCAGGTGTAGCTTCTAGGAAGAGAAAAGAGAGAACAAAGTTAAAAGCTGAAATAACAGCAAATAATGCAAAATTGGAGAGTAGTGTGAGAATGTAGCGAAGAAGGTGAAAGTGGTCATTATGTTCTCCAGCAGCCTAAGCCTATAGCAGCATGACTACACAGATAGTTTCAGTTCAGATTATTTAGTTAAACGGTGCTTATTTACAACAATGTTGTCTCAAGGCACCCCACAAAGGGTCCCACTGATGGTCATTGTTATACTAAAAACAACAAGGATTGGGATACCTCCTTCTGTCAGACTGATTATAACCATTGGAAAAGAGAAGGGTGTCATACAGGTAACAGAAATGGAGCGTGTCTTTGCACCTAACCATAACTGAGCCGGTTTAGGCTAAACCTGACTCCCCCTTACTCCAACCAACAGGGAGGGAGGAAAGCTCCCTCCCTGATAAACTAAGCCACTCTAACTATAAGCTTTATCAAAAAGGAAAGTTTTAAGCCTAGGCTTAAAAGTAGACAGGATGTCTGCCTCATGGACTAAAACTGGAAGCTGGTTCCACAAGAGAGGGGCCTGATAACTAAAGGATCTGCCTCCCATTCTACTTCTAGAGACTCTAGGAACCACCAGTAAACTTGCAGTCTGAGAACGAAGTGCTCTGTTAAGAACATATGGAACAATCAGATCTCTGATGTATGATGGAGCTAGATCATTAAGGGCTTTATATGTGAGGAGGAGAATTTTAAATTCTATTCTGGATTTAACAGGGAGCCAATGAATGGAAGCTAAAATCGGAGAAATATGATCTCTCTTTTTATTTTTCATCAGAACTCTTGCTGCAGCATTTTGGATCAGCTGAAGGCTTTTAACTGCATTTTGTGGACATCCTGATAGTACGAATTACAATAGTCCAGCCTTGAAGTAACAAATGCATGGACTAGTTTTTCAGCGTCACTCCTGGATAGGATATTTCTAATTTTGGCAATGTTCCGGAGCTCTGATGCCTGAGCTCTGATGCCTGACTGAAACTCTTCAAACAGGTCATTGCTGTGTAAATGCTCACACATTTGATTAACAGCTATTTTCTCAAGAATGTTTTTGAGTTGTGTTTATTTTTATGAGATTTTCATGATTTCCTCCTTTTAGATTGTTTTTTAATCTATTCAATTTTGGCCTTGGGTGATACACTGTCTTAATAGGGTAATGGGTGGGTAACAGTACAGAAGCTGCAGAGAGGAGTATTAAACTACAACCCTGCTTCCTGGTCTGAACCCTGGGTAGTCAGAGTTTTGGAGAACTAATAAATTCGGCCAGATTCCTAGAAAGAAGAGCAGCTCCATCCAAAGTGGGGTGGATGCCGTCTCTCCAGATCAGACCAGGTTTTCCCCAAAATGTTCGCCAGTTATCAACATAAGCCACATCGTTTTCTGGACACCATCGTTGCGGGTCTTTCATGGATGGGTGTAATGATGGAGCTATTGCTGCTATTAGCATTGTGTACTTTCTCTGTTTTTTCACTCCTGGTGAAAATACTCCCGGCCAAGTTATTGTGTGGTTAGCTGTGTCTCTTTCTCAGTGTGTCAGAGTATTTTCTTTTGAAATGGACCCACATGCAGACTAGAGGCTGACATTTTTTCGGGAGTCCCACGGGTCACGGGATTCCCGTGGGAATCCCGCGGGACGGGAGACAGCATCAGTAAAGATCACGTGATTGGGACGGTACAAAATAAAAAATGAACGGGAGCAGACGGGAGCGGGAGCTAAGCAATAGGAGGGAAAACAAACTAGGATCAATTGTCTTTGGAAATGTACAACTGAGACTTTGTTATAAACTTTAAGAAAAAAAAAACTGGAATCGACGCCGCCATTGTGTAGTTTTTTTCCAAGAAGCCAAAACTATAATGCGAGTCAAACGAACTACACGACCCACAAGCCAACAGTGCTTCTGATCGATGTTTTCCACCTGCGTTCAGAATGGAGGGAGCAAACACAGGTGGAGAACTGGACGTGGTAAAATTGGATTTGTAACGTAAAGTCAGAAATAAGGACTTATCTATTAAACTCATAGAGCTGACAGGAAAGTCGCAAATATTACCGAACTTCAAGAGAGTTGAATGTAGCAGTGTTAACATGCAGCCTGCTGCTTGTAAAACGTGTTTAGTCGTAATCAAGTTCACCAGTGATTAAGAGACACTTGTAAGACAGATTCTGGATTGAATCAACCCTGCATCTCTTCATTCATCAAACCAAAAGTACCAACATGTGTCAAGTCTCATCTGACCAACAAAATTGCTGCAAGTGCACTAAAGATTTAAGAGGTACGGTACGGAAGCCCGTGAGGGGACATGGGGAAATGTATTTCTTTTGCGTCCCCACGCAATACTTTTGCGTTCGGCATTTTGGAGCAGCAGCACAGATGACAAACTGCTCATAAAACAAACAGCACTGATATGTCATTGATATGGTTTATTTGTCATATGCAGGTTAACACGCAGTAAACAATGCGATTAAATGCTTAGGATTAGAAGAACCGTTCAAATCACGATAAAAACATAAACACTAATGGCGTACAAACAAAAGTACACATCATGCAGCAGTAATAAGCAAACAAAGTGTCACAGATGTGGTTTCGTGCAGTATTATTGTTCAGTAGTTTGTTTGACAGCTTGTGGATAAAAACTGTCTTTTAGTCTGATTTGAAGATAATTTTACTTAAGGCTGATTTCAAAATAAAACTCAATAAATCTCAAAACGGGTGTAGTATTTGTTTCATTTTTGCAGTAATCTGGTTTGGAAACTATCCCACAAAGTATTGCGAAATAACGCAAAGACTATTGCGTGGGGACACAAAAAAGAAAAAAATCCCCCCTTGTCCCCTCACAGACCTCGTTGAAAAGCTTCATCAAGGGAAGATATTAAATAAATATGTTGTGAAATAGAAAAAAATTGAATGTACCATTAAATGTACGATTTATTTAATACATCATTAAATATTAAGTGTACCACTAATTACGTCATGTCGTCTTTAAAATTATACTTAATTATTCAGTGGCACATTTAATTGCATAATAGTCCATTTCATCATATAATGGTACATTTATTGTTTCTAATGATGTATTAAATAAATAAATGGTACCTTTAATTTAATGGCACATTTAATGTTACATTTCTTTCATGTTACATTTACTTCACTTATGGGACATTCACAACATTTATTTATTTAATGATGATTTTATTGTATTAATTTGGTCCAGTTTGACCCTCCATTCTTGATGCCTGTATAGGAGGTCATGTCAGAATTTGAATCAGGTGAGCTGGAGCAGACACACATCTAAAACCTGCAGGGAAGGGGTCCCTGAGGACCAGGGCTGTGAACCATTGAGGTACAGTTTCTAAATTGTGAAGATAATGCCTTTTTGGCCTTTTGTTCAACAAGTACAGTTCTCTTACTAGGTGCATTTTTCTTTCATTCCAGCAACTTGAAACATAAAAGTGATGTCATTGTTCAAAGGAAACAATCACTTAATAAATAAGTAAAATACAAGTAGGTACATTTTGTTTATTCAACTAAGATAGACATGGTCTGTTTCCTTGTTTGATATTTTATTATTTCTTCATTATTATTCTTTTTACTTTAACTGGCCTTTACTACAGCTAAAAACAGGGACCTAACTGGTCCTTCAAAGAAACAAATTGCCAAAAGACTAAATGAAGAAAACAAAAATGGGAGTGGCACAGGAGTGGGAGTCGTTCTGAATGGGAGCGGGATGGGAGTGGGAGTCAATTTACCAGGAGTGGGACGGGACAGGATTTTTTTCGTTATGCTGGCCTGGGATTGGGATGGGACAAGACATTTTTCTGTGGGAGCGGGATGGGACAGGAGAGAAAATCCACTCCCGTGTCACCCTCTAATGCAGACAGGCAGGAGCAGATAGGTGAAATAAAAAGGTTTAATACAAAATTAAAAAAAACTTACAGGCAGGCACGAGAGGGGCAGAACATGGAACCAAGGCTATGGAGTAGTAACAGCCTCTGACAGACCTGACAAGGGTGACAATGATATAATGATCCTCCAAGGACTGTACAGAGCAATATATATACAGGTGAATCTAGGCGACTGATTGGCAAAGTGCAGGTGCACCAAATAAAGCTGATTACATTGGATACCTGCTCATGGTGTTGAGGGAAATGCAGAGGCTGATACACTAGCAAAACAGGCCCTTAAGTTGGATGACATTAACAATAACATCCCGCTGAGCAAAACAATACTGGTTTATTTAAGTTTAGTTTATTATACTAAAAATAGACAAGTTCCTTCTGACTATCTTTGATGTCCACACTCCAATTTGGTAGATGGCAGAAATGCACCTTTAAACCGCCAGCCAAACTCTAAAAGAAGAAGCTGACTGCAAGCTGACTGTTGCAGGGAGCGGAAACAAGACCATGAATGGGCTGTACAGAGAAGCATAAAACAATCTAACCAAAGGGAACATAAACTAAAACGCATGACAAATAGAACACAAGAATAAATAAGGAACTAAAGTGCCACATAGAAAACACACACAATAATCAGAACAAGAAACAAGAAAGTAAATTAACCAAAGCACCACATGGAAAACAATCATGAACAAGATCCAAAACAAATCTCAAATACCCTTAGATCAATTTATAGAGCTATTGCTGCCATTAACTAGGTGTATTCTTTTTTTTTTTTTTCTGTAGTATTTTTTTCTTTCTTCATAAACAGAACAAGTAAGAAACTAAACCTAATGAACTAAAGCACCACCTGGAAAACAAACTGTCATGATTGAGGCAGGACACAAAACAAAACTCAACACCCACAAATCATGACAGGGGCAATATTTTTAGGAATACTTTTTAAATTAAGTTCCTCCTCCTTAAAACTTTATTCTTGTAGTGTTTGATAAAACATTTAGCAGTGAGAATGTGTCTTAGACACAAATAATATTTTGCAATACATGAAATGGCAGCTTTTTTGTGGACCTGATGTAACCACTAACTCGGCTATTTACAACTGAAAATGACTTTTTCATTGTTTTTTTCAGATTCTGGATTTCTCTCCTCTGTCTTCATTTCTGATTGTCGAAGAACAGACATTTCACCTCGTCTAAGCAACTTGACGTCCTCAAACATAAGGGATTTCCCTTCATTTGACTTAATTTGTCTCTTCTTTCCACCTGTGTTTGATATAGCATAAGCTGCATTTGTATTTTTTGTTTTCCACAGTCCTGTTTGTGATGTTTCATTAGTCAGTGTTCATTGAAAATTTATTTCCACTCAGTTTCTCATTCTCACAGCTGAGTGTCTCAATTTGTGTTCTCCTCCCTGGGGATTCATTTGTCAAGATGTTTTAGCCTTTTTACTTCAACAGTAAAGACCACATCAATAAAAGTGTTCTGAAGTGTCTCTTTATTGTTGCACACTGCAGGATTTTGGTAAACATTTGGTAAAAAGAACTTTTAGAGAAATACCTATTAAATACTTGAAAATGTATTTTTCAGGGTAGAGGGTAATTCTAACATAACTGTCTGATGCATGTTTGCCTTCTCCCAGCGAAATAAAAGAAAGAAACAGGCCAGGTTGCAAAGAGTGGGAGAAAGAGAGCAATGCTGAAAAATAGAGGAGGAGAAGTGGAATCGATATCAAACCTGAACAGAAGGCTAGTCTGTTCCTCTTGTAAAAGAACATCGTCTGTGATGTTACACACACAGCAGCCATCGAAAAGATCTTTGAGTGTATGTATGTGTCCGTTTAGTGTTGCATTGCACCTGATGGGAGGACCAGCTGGTCATCCTGATGTGTGGGAGACTGTATGCGAGCAGATGGATACAATTTGCATAGATTTCAAAGAGAGAGTTTTAAATGTATGGCGGACACTGTTCAGGTTCTTTTGTTTCTAAGGACAACAGGCTATCAAATTATTATCTATTTTTCAGCAGATTTTGTAAAAAAATATTAGAAATGCAGAGAATTTTGTGAGGTGACATAGCTTGGTATGGGCTAGTTACTGGTACTAATCTCTACGAAGGTTGTAAAAACGTGCTGTTTCAAAACTCCACAAATGTTCGGTGAGTCTCGTCAGCCCATGGAATAATTTTTCAAAGGTTGTGGGGATCATCCCTTTTTTTGGCACATGCATAACTAGCCTTTGTGTTCATTTTTGTCAGCAGTGGTTTTTGCCTTGGAAGTCCCCCATTGATGCCGTTTTTTGGTAATTTTGGTAGACTGGCCACTCCTAGGAGGTTTTCCAACTGTTTCCATTTGTTGATAAGGAGGGGAAATTAATTTATTATATAGGGCCAGGTTGGTTTGCGTTGTTTTTTTTTTTTCTTAATAAATGAAATCTTCACTTGAAAACACCTTTTTAATTGAAAAACATTGAACCTGTGATAAGGCGATTACCATGAGAATCCTATTTTGCCCATGTCCTTCTCACTATCATAGCGAAGGACAGGAAAAATTAGCAACTCTTTAAAATCTCCTGCACATTCTAGATTCAGCAACTTTTGTTTTTTGTTTGATTTAATATGTAACATGTTTGGATTTGGTGTTGTGAATTTCACCTTCATGTCACTTGGTTGTGAATATTTTCAGAGTCCTCATGAAAAGCCACAGAAAAACTGAGAGTCTATCTTCTCCAGTTAAATGGAGTTCACAGTACATTTTATACATACTCCCACTGCATCGTACAAATTAGAACCCAATCAGCCACATGCTATGATTTGACACTGTACTTTGCAAAAAAAAAAACTTACCAGGAACCTGAATAATGCATACTGTTTATTCACAATACTAAGCACACATAGATAATAAATAAAACATTTAGTTTCAAGTTTCAATAATCACGTTGAAATAATATTTAGCATGGCCCAATAATTAAAATCCAAGAATCAAATACTTGTATATACAGTTGTAAAACTAAAACAAAGCCAAATGCAAATACACAGATTGCAAGTTAATACATGAATTTCTATCTAGCTTGCTGGGGAAAGAAAAAGCACAAAACATTTGTCTTTTGTATCTATTTAGCTTAGTGTTTCTCTCTGAAGCATACAGCTGAGAATAACTGCAGGGCTTCCTTGTCTACTTTCAAACCATTGTTTGTTCTCGCTATAATAACTCATTAAACCTGATCAGACTCAGTCCAACTATCTTTTCCACTGTGTGTTTTTCCTCTTCCCCTTCTTGTTCTCACTGGTACACTTAGACACTAACAGATATGCAAAGATCACCCCCCCCCCCCACCCCCCCCCATACACACACACACACTCACACTGTTGCACACATGCATTTGTTTGCTCTCCCTCTTCATAATTCATAGATTCTGATCAGACAGAATGTTTAATAAGGTTTATGGTCTGGGTTTACCCTCACACAGAGGGAAACAACAAAAATAAACAGTCATAAATATATACATGCTAATACCCAACGGATCGTGTAGGAGGATAAGTTATTGTAATGATACAAGCAAAGAATGAGACACTGAGTTAAAAGAGGAAAAGGCAGCCACGATAATATGCCACTAAAGGTCTTCAATAGTGCATTTTCTCAGAGTGATTTCCAAGAAATCAATAAAAAGAATGAAGATAGGCTTTTGAATGCTGCACTAAAGGATTAAAAGTATTGTGTTGACTGCAGCAACAAATGTTGTACAACGGTTCCTAAGTGCCTTCTGCAATTTAAGATTTTGCATAAAATATTAAAGGGTGTGATTAGTTTTGATCAATATTTATATAGCAAGTAGAGCTATGTTAAGAAATGTAAAATTATTTTTAAAACACAAACATTTACAGTTATTCTCTGTTGTTAGGCTTTGAGCAATGGGACCCCAGAATGCAGACTAGCAGGCAGCATGACGGTAAGTGAAAAAAAAGGATTAAATGAATAAAAAACAAAAACTCACTCACGGAGGAGGCAGGAACAAAATAGAAACAATAAACGGGAAGGCAAGACAGGCAAAAGAAGACATGGGCAGAGTGGCAAGATAGGCTTGGCATGAAACACATGAGCATGATCCAGAAGACAAGACATGGTTTGAAAAATGTTTCCGCGATGAATAACTGAACAGGAGTGTATATATGGAGAGTAAACCAGGTGGAGCAAGGAGACAGATTAGCTTAGAGCAGGTGAACCAGATAAAGATAATTAACAGACAGAACACAACATGACAGGGGCAAAACAGAACTTCAAGGATACAAACAAATAGAAATCTAATTAGAAAAACATGAAACCAAAGCATAACCAGAAGCCCAATCCAAGTACACAACTAAGCAAAACATGAATACAAAAACTAAAGCATGACCAGGAAAACAAAGAGAAACATGATTCAAAATCTAAGAATCTTTTCTTTCTGCTCTCGGTGGAGGAGGACTCTTTTTCTTTCTCTCCCGCAGCCTCCCATATCTGCCCTGCTTCAGCTCTGTGTCTTGTCTTCTTTTTGGAGCCTCTTTTTGCATATCTTCCAAATTCTTAGTTATGGATTCGGTCAGCTGGTCTCTCAATGCAACTGATCAAATTTTCTCGACGAGAAGACAGGGTGAAGGAGAGCCCACTTGTCCGGACTGGACGTTTTTCTCTGGATACACAATGGACTCCTGGCACAAGTGGAGGATTGTGTGTTTGTCGATAATGTCAGTCGAGGATGTGGAAGAGGTGTATATAATTGGATGTTTAATATCAGGATTTCTGTTTTTTGGAGTCAGCGGTTACCTGGCATATCGAGAAATTCGGAGAATGTCAGCAGCTCTTCTGGCAATTGTGAGGCTGCCTGGCATGTGTGATGGGATCTTCAGGGCGATGAGCACTCAGACTGAGATGTTACGTGAGCTGAATCGTAGACTGGATGTGATCCTTAGGATCGCAGGCAGGTTGCGGTTCCTGGACTCAGGGGTGAAATGGATTAAATCTTGGAGAAAGTTGTTCGCTCGGATCTGGTGAAAGACCAGGAATTTGACTGTTTGGATTCACCTTTGAGAAGCACCGGCCAGACTCTCAAGGCAGACGGAAAATTAAGAGTCAGCCTAACCTAAATAATTGTTGTTTTTCTGAATCTGGCTCCCCTGCACGGCCTTGATGGCTGGTTATCTTCAACTTCTCCTGGAAGTTATGTAAACATGACGCTCTGCTCCCTCTGCCCCCTCCCTTCCCTGAGGACATCTGTGGACCTGCTCAGAACTTTGTGGTCGGTTGATGAACATTCCAACGTACCATCAAGGACAATGGCCTCTGTGACATTGCTTCATGGACTTGCACACACACACATGCTCAAGATAAACATATGCACCCCCTCACACCACCTTCACCGTTCTCGGCATGATGTTGTTTTGCATACGTGTTGCTTCTTTGTGCTGAGATTTTTTGCAATCTCAAACTGTATCCTGCTAAGGATAAAGTGTGAAATATGATTTTTTCCCTCTACTTACCTAATATTGCCTCTTTTCTCATCTAACAAGGTGACCCGTCCCCCCCTTGTCTTGTGTCATGATGTATGTTTGGATGGGTGGTACTGGAATTCTAATTTCCCCTCGGGGATCAATAAAGTATCTTTGAATTGAATTGAATAATAATAATAAACAAAAGAACGATTCAAAACCTTAACTGTGGAAAACATATAAAGAAAAAACCTGAAACCAAAAAAAACCCGAAATCATAGCAGTAGTTTAGGGAATGGTTACCAATAAAGGATAAAGCCAAATATAAAGAGGACATTTAAATCTGGACCCTTTTTACAGGACTTCTTAGTAAAATCCTGGCAAGTATCACAACTGTGGTAAATGCTTCCACAGTATGTACCCAGTCTTTTACATTTCAAAAAACATGTTTTAATCTATCCTCATATTTTAATGATGTTTGGATTTTCATTTTTCACGCTTTATAAAGATGTGATGTTTTCCTGGGATCTAGTGTTTCTTGGTATTTCTCCCTTCTTTAAAGTTGCTGTATTAATGTTTCTTTTCCTGCCACATACAACAATCATTCATACCATTGTGACCACTAATGTTCTAAATTAATAAATGATTTTCTCTTCACCTTGGCAGCTGTTAATCTCCTCAAAGTTAATGTGTGACAAGCAGGAAAAATTGTAAGTTTAAGGATTTTAGGCAGTCTGACAAGGGCCAAATTGTGATGGCTCAGTTAGAGCATCTTCAGCATTACCAGTCTTTTGGGTTGTTTCCAGTATTTAGTCAACATCTCTCTTAGCTGTTTTTTTTTTTTTTTTGTGTTAAGATGAAAAATGTAGGATTCAAGGTGTTTTACTGCCTCAGGAAGGGTTGCTTTTTGAATGATGCCACCATCTTGTGTTATTATTATGCTTTACATTTCAGAGAATCTACCGACCAATAGCTGATGAAAGTGCAATGTTCTATAAGTGACAACCAAAAGGGTAAAATACTTATTAAATGAGCTAATCAGAAAATATGTCACACTCTTGTAATATAGAGCCACTCATAACATGGTAAGAGTTTAAGTAATGTTGAGTCATTGCTGCGACAATCAAATTGCGCTTGCTTTGATTCTCTTGTGCATATGTATAAGGCATCCCAGAGTTGGTTATGATGAAGAATTTTTCTAGATGTGCAAATAATCCATCCCCTCCTTGAACCGTCACCTTAACGTGGTGGAGGGGTTTGAGTGCTCAAATGATCCTAGAGGCTATGTTGTCTGGGGCCTAAATGCCCCTGGTAGGGTCTCCCATGGCAAACAGGTTCTAGGTGATGGGTCAGACAAAGAATGGTTCAAGAACCCCTCATAAAGAACACAATATCGAGGCACGTGACGTCGCCCGGTACGGCGGAGCCGGGGTCCCACCCTGGAGCCAGGCCTGGGGTCGGGACTCGTCGGAGAGCGCCTGGTGGCCGGGTTGCTCCTCGCGGGACCCGGCCGGGCCAAGCCCGAACGAGAGACGCGAGGCCATCCTCCAGTGGGCCCACCACCTGCAGGGGGAACCGTGAGGGACCGGTGCAAAGAGGATTGGGTGGCGAACGAAGGTGGAGACCTCAACGGCCCGATCCCCGGATGCTTAGGCTGGCTCTAGGGACGTGGAATGTCACCTCGCTGGGGGGGAAGGAGTCTGAGCTTGTGCGGGAGGTCGAGAGATATCGACTAGAAATAGTCGGGCTCGCCTCCACGCACAGCGTGGGCTCTGGAACCCATCTCCTTGAGAGGGGTTGGACTCTCTTCTACTCTGGAGTGGCCCACGGGGAGAGGCGGCGGGCTGGTGTGGGTTTGCTTGTTGCCCCCCAGCTCAGCCGTCTCGTGTTGGGGTCTACCCCAGTGGATGAGAGGGTTGTATCCCTGCGCCTTCGGGTTGGGGAGAGGTCTCTGACTATCATTTCAGCCTACGGGCCGAGTGGTAGTGCAGAGTACCCTGCCTTCTTGGCGTCCCTGTCGGGGGTGCTGGATAGTGCCCCTCCCGGGGACTCCATTATTCTGCTGGGGGACTTCAACGCCCACGTGGGGAACGACAGTGACACCTGGAGAGGCGTGATCGGGAGGAATGGCCTCCCCGATCTGAATCCGAGTGGTGTTTTGTTATTGGACTTCTGCGCTAGTCACGGATTGTCCATAACGAACACCATGTTCAAACATAAGGGTGTCCATCAGTGCACTTGGCACCAGGACACAGGAGTAGAGCCGCTGCTCCTCCACATCGAGAGGAGCCAGTTGAGGTGGCTCGGGCATCTATACCGGATGCCTCCTGGACGCCTTCCTCGGGAGGTGTTCCAGGCACGTCCCACCGGGAGGAGGCCCAGGGGACGGCCCAGGACACGCTGGAGGGACTATGTCTCTCGGCTGGCCTGGGAACGCCTTGGGCTCCCCCTGGAGGAACTGGAGGAGGTGTCTGGAGAGAGGGACGTCTGGGCGTCTCTGCTGAGTCTGCTGCCCCCGCGACCCGGTCCTGGATAAGCAGAAGACGACGAACGAACGAACGAACGAACAAATAATCCATGGCAGCTTGGCTCAACTGGTTATCAAATTGAGTATGCAAAATTATGAGATGCATAAAAAATGGACGTTGGAGCATTACTTACCTCCCTATATTTCCATTATGTCAATGAAACACATGGCAGATATGCAGTGGTCTGACTAAGTATGAGTAAAAAGCCATTGAAATAAACAGAAATAGAAAGAATGATAATGTCATTCAAATGCTTAGGAAGTGCAGAGATTTTTTTCCTTAAAACTGTGAAACTCATTTTCTGACTATTTTTATGAGTCAGCATATGTAACAGAGCCGAAGTAATGCTGGGTTTTCTTGCTTGAGTAGTTTTTGTTTTCTTTGTGACCCTTTGCTTTTCATTCTTTTCTAATATTTATGCTTCTTCATCCTACACATTATCACTGTTATGGGTGTTCGTATTATTTTGTTTAAGCAAAACTTGAACCAATCATTGGTTGACCCAAGCACATAAACATTATTCTCATTATCACAAATTGTGATGTGTGTACATTTTTTTTCAGATACCTGCATGCAAGTCCATATACATTGGTTTGCATCATCCCATTACCCTTCTTTCTGCAGGTGATGCACGAGATGACAGACCAACAGAAGGACATACTATCTGTAAATCTAATTGAAAAACATTCGGGGCTAGGGAATGTGCTGTCCTTCAATCCTTTTTCTATGTTTTTCTATAGCCTTACTTTGTTTTCAAACAAATGTAGTTACACAAACAGCTAAGGTTACTGTGTTTCATCCACTCAGAAGTTAAAATTTACGTACTGACCTTTTTGTTGGAGCATTGAAGTTCATATATGAATGCAGAGCTTCATATACCAACATCACTAATAGATCTAAAATATTCCTCACCCATCTGCTTAAGCATGTGCAGACTTTTTCACCTACAACTGTGACAGTATGGATTGTTGCTGCCTTATTTATTGTAGCAAAAGCAGCAAGTAACAAGAATATGAAATAAAAACAAGAGCAACTGCAAGGTTAACATCCTGGAGTGGTTTTATATACATAAATCTTTTAGCCTCAGGAGCAAAGCTTGTAGCGAAGTCTCACAGCATGCAGTGGGGTAATGGTCTTATTATGGAAATAAATCCCATTTACATGTGCTGTCCCTGGTGGCATTATACTTCACATTAAGTCCAACAATGTTTAGACTAATTCCACACTTCACCGCTTGCTTTACCGCTCATATGACTGATGTGGCTTCCGAACATTGCAAGGTCTGATTTGTTTGCTGAGATTACTTGGCACCTATTTTTGACACATTAACAGCAGTTAGTCTAGAAGGGGGTCAAAAACCTATCTTCTTCCTTTGGCTCAGTTTTCTGTGATCTGCCAAATAAAACAACATGGAAACCCAACAAGAAGATGAACAGAGTAGAAATGCAAAAAGAGTGACAGTAATGTGCATGAATATGACATGAAGTGTGCAAGACTGAGATTGATGGGAGAAAAGCAAATCCATCCCAAAAATAAAGGCTAATCCAATATGAATCTGATGGATAAGTTGGTAAATTGAGTAAACAAACTCAAACCTCCCTTTATTATGAGGTGCCAGGAAAAATCTAGACGGTCAAAATGGAATCCCAAACAAGACAGCCTTGTCCAAAGGGGGGATAATGTTGGATAAACATAAGCATGTGTAAGTAGAAGTGACAGAGACACAGAACACAAATAAATCTTCTCAATAAATGGCAATTCCAGCACAGTTTGACAGACCTTGAACTACAGAAAAGACACTAGAGCATGAGAGGGTGGTGAGAAAGAAGCACCAAAACATGGGAAAGAGGGCAGTGTCAACCAGCCATAGTGACTTTTGTAAATGGAGTATTTTGCATTGGGCAAGGTGTTTAATTTAAAGAGGGAAAAAGGAAGTTAGATGTTAGGTAAGACCCCAAACCCACATTTCCTTATATGACATATAGCAAAGACCCACAGACTTCATAAATCACATTTCTGGATGGGGATATTCCACTTACTTTAAGGGTTCCGTAAAGTCACATATTTGTTACATTTTGACAGAATAAGTACATTTTCTTACTCTTCTTTTTTTGGTTATCACGTTATTTTATTACTCTGTGTGAGCTTTGGTATCTTGGTTACTGTCATCTAAATCAGGTGTGAGCATCAGCTTCATTGAGTCCATCTGACCAAACAAATGGATTGACATGCACACATTACTCAACCCAAGCAATCCTTTGTGACACTTATATTATGCATATAGATATTGTGACAATAGAAACAACATGATAACAATTTAATATATTGTTTTAATTAAGGCCAAGCTTGTCATATTTCATGATTTCCATGAATGGTTGTATTCTGTTGTGTAGACTCCATTGCTTGATTTTAGGATTTCATCTTAACCACAGCCTAAATCCAAAAGGTTTGATATGCTATATGTCAAACTAGATATGTTTAAACTTTAACTTTAGAGTGTTCAAATATGGTAAAGTTAGCATTTATCATATCACTATAATATGTTTTAACCAAAACAAAAACAGTTTTCAAATTAATCAAGCAGCCCTTCATAGTTTTTGTTATTGTGAGAAATATGTCACATGGGCTTTAAATTCTAATGTTACCGCAATTTCTTCCTAACTTGTTTGATATAAATTTTGTTGAAAACCTGTAAACATAAGTTAAATGTAATCTAGGAAATTTTGTAATTTTTGTAAATTTTTGTAAATTATAAATTTGAATAATGTGACTTAGTGACAAAAGCATCTTTTGAATAAGTTTTGGAAATTATGGCGGCACAACAGAACCTCACACAATATCACATTACCTCAAGGGGTAATAAACGTTTCACATTTCACTGAAATTGTTTGTGTGTCACTGTGGGTCCATATAGTAAGACACTAAGGAAAAGACAAACAATTAAGGTGTACTGTATCTAAATGTATTTTAAATACAGTGGTCACAATCTTCTTTGATTTTATCTCCACCTTATATTCAATTCAATTCAATTCAAATTCAAAGATATTTTATTGATCCCCAAAGGGAAATTAGAATTCCAGTACAACCCATCCAAACATACATCATGACACAAGACAATGGAGGGACGGGTCACCGAGGCTTTGCTGCCCACTCACATGCGCTGCCCTTGCTAGATGAGAAAAGAGGCCACATTAGGTAAGTAGAGGAAAAAATCATATTTCACACTTTATCCTTAGCAGGATACAGTTTGAGATTGCAAAAAACCTCAGCACAAAGAAGCAACAAGTTTACAAAACAACATCATGGTGGGAACGGTGAAGGTTGTGTGAGGGGGTGCATATGTTCATCTTGAGCATGTGTGTGTGTGCAAGTCCATGAAGCAATGTCACAGAGGCCATTGTCCTTGATGGTACGTTGGAATGTTCATCAACCGACCACAAAGTTCTGAGCAGGTCCACAGATGTCCTCAGGGAAGGGAGGGGGCAGAGGGAGCAGAGCGTCATGTTTACATAACTTCCAGGAGAAGTTGAAGATAGCCAGCCATCAAGGCCGTGCAGGGGAGCCAGATTCAGAAAAACAATAATTATTTGGGTTAGGCTGACTCTTAATTTTCCGTCAGCCTTGAGAGTCTCGCTGGTGCTTCTCAAAGGCGAATCCAAACAGCCAAATTCCTGGTCTTTCTGCCATATCCGAGCGAACAACTTTCTCCAAGATTTATCCCATTTTACCCCTGAGTCCAGGAACCGCAACCTGCCTGCGATCCTGTATAAGGATCACATCCAGTCTGCGATTCAGCTCACGTAACATCTCAGTCTGAGTGTTGATCGCTCTGAAGATCCCATCACACATGCCAGGCAGCCTTACAATGGCCAGAACAGCAGCTGACATTCTCCGAATTTCTCGATATGCCAGGTAACCGCTGACTCCAAAAAGCAGAAATCCTGATATCAAACATCCAATTATATACACATCTTCCACATCCTCGACTGACATTATCGACAAACACACAATCCTCCACTTCTGCCAGGAGTCCATTGTGTATCCGGAGAAAAATGTCCCGTCCGGGCAAGTGGGCTCTCCCGACCCCTGTCTTCTCGTCGAGAAAATTTGATCAATTGCATTGAGAGACCAGCTGACCAAATCCATATTTTGGAAGAATTTGGAAGATGTGCAAAAAGAAGCTCCAAAAAAAAAAAAAAAAAGACAAGACAGAGCTGAATATATATATTTATTGAACCAAGCAACATTGTTAGTGTCAACCTATTATTTGACATTTGATCTACTTTTCATAACAAAATGGAGTTTGCAACATTAAACAATGATTTTATGATACCGCAAGTAAAAACAATGGAAAAAACAAGGAAGAAATGGGTGAGGAAGACACACATTGAATGGGAGCTTTTCAGTTATTGTTCCAGAGCAAAAAACACTTTATGGTAACAGTAACTTGTCAACAGTAACTTTAACTCTGATTCTAAACATCTTCCACAAGGTTTAGGAGTGTGTTCATAGGTGGATGAGGAAACCAGAATTACAGCCTCCGCTCTAATTCATTCCAAATGTGCTCAGGAAGGTTGAGGTTAGGACTGCCTGCACATGACTAGCCTGCACATGACTGTGCAGGCTAGTCATGTTTCTTCACACCGAACTTTATACACCCCTAGCCATGTAAGTGATTGTAACACCAGAATTCACTGATTTAGTGGTCTTACCCAATACCCTTGGCAATATGCTGTATTTCTCTGCACATGTTGTAATGAATTTGCACATATCTGTTCGCATTTTGTTACAGCTTTTCCTATTTCACACATGCACAAATAGATCTAGTCAAACACATACACATTTTGCACAAACATTCCAAATGAAAAGGTTTTAACCGTTCAATATTAAGATATGCTTGCCAAAGATCATCTGTCATATGCAAATTAATTCCTTGCAAAAAACAACAAAGTAAAGAAAATGCATTTTTTTTTAAGCTGTTTTTACAGAAAAAACTATTTTAATTTCTGTATTTATTTTGAGATTGTTATTTTCCTGACTGCCTTGACTTTGAGGCAGAAATGCATTAGTGACAGAAAGATGAGGGAAAAAAAAAGTTTGTTGATTTTCCCATCATTTACAGTTTGTCCCTTTAAGGCAAAATCAAAAAGAATGGAGACATGTGGCTGTTGCAGAGGAGAACACATGGCATCTACTCTAGTGAAAAACCTTAATTTAGGGTAGAGTATTGGCACCCGTTGCCTGAATGGTAGTAGCATGCTCTCAGTCACCCTGCAGAAGACTAAGTGGAGCACATTTGCAAAACACCTGTCCTAAGAGACTTGCAACATTTCCCGTCCCACTGGCCATCAAGACTGGACCATGTTATAAGAAGCTCATATAAAAAATAAAAAGTCTCGATAAAGGGTCTGTATTAATTTTTGAGCCAGAGATCCCAACGCATTTACTTTTGGCAAGCTGAAGAATAAAAAGACTTACAATATCATGGGCAGCTTTGAAACACCTGCTCAACACTTAAGTATCTGCAGATATTTACCTCCTTTAATAATCTTAAAATACAGGTCCTTCTCAAAATATTAGCATATTGTGATGAAGTTCATTATTTTCCATAATGTAATGATGAAAATTTAACATTCATATATTTTAGATTCATTGCACACTAACTGAAATATTTCAGGTCTTTTATTGTCTTAATACGGATGATTTTGGCATACAGCTCATGAAAACCCAAAATTCCTATCTCACAAATCCGACCAATAAAAGAAAAGTGTTTTTAATACCAAACGTCAACCTTCAAATAATCATGTACAGTTATGCACTCAATACTTGGTCGGGAATCCTTTGGCAGAAATGACTGCTTCAATGCGGCGTGGCATGGAGGCAATCAGCCTGTGGCACTGCTGAGGTCTTATGGAGGCCCAGGATGCTTCGATAGCGGCCTTTAGCTCATCCAGAGTGTTGGGTCTTGAGTCTCTCAACGTTCTCTTCACAATATCCCACAGATTCTCTATGGGGTTCAGGTCAGGAGAGTTGGCAGGCCAATTGAGCACAGTGATAGCATGGTCAGTAAACCATTTACCAGTGGTTTTGGCACTGTGAGCAGGCGCCAGGTCGTGCTGAAAAATGAAATCTTCATCTCCATAAAGCTTTTCAGTAGATGGAAGCATGAAGTGCTCCAAAATCTCCTGATTGCTAGCTGCATTGACCCTGCCCTTGATAAAACACAGTGGACCAACACCAGCAGCTGACACGGCACCCCAGACCATCACTGACTGTGGGTACTTGACACTGGACTTCTGGCATTTTGGCATTTCCTTCTCCCCAGTCTTCCTCCAGACTCTGGCACCTTGATTTCCGAATGACATGCAGAATTTGCTTTCATCTGAAAAAAGTACTTTGGACCACTGAGCAACAGTCTAGTGCTGCTTCTCTGTAGCCAAGGTCAGGCGCTTCTGCCACTGTTTCTGGTTCAAAAGTGGCTTGACCTGGGGAATGCGGCACCTGTAGCCCATTTCCTGCACACGCCTGTGCACGGTGGCTCTGGATGTTTCTACTCCAGACTCAGTCCACTGCTTCCGCAGGTCCCCCAAGGTCTGGAATCGGCCCTTCTCCACAATCTTCCTCAGGGTCCGATCACCTCTTCTCGTTGTGCAGCGTTTTCTGCCACACTTTTTCCTTCCCACAGACTTCCCACTGAGGTGCCTTGATACAGCACTCTGGGAACAGCCTATTCGTTCAGAAATGTCTTTCTGTGTCTTACCCTCTTGCTTGAGGGTGTCAATAGTGGCCTTCTGGACAGCAGTCAGGTCGGCAGTCTTACCCATGATTGGGGTTTTGAGTGATGAACCAGGCTGGGAGTTTTAAAGGCCTCAGGAATCTTTTGCAGGTGTTTAGAGTTAACTCGTTGATTCAGATGATTAGGTTCATAGCTCGTTTAGAGACCCTTTTAATGATATGCTAATTTTGTGAGATAGGAATTTTGGGTTTTCATGAGCTGTATGCCAAAATCATCCGTATTAAGACAATAAAAGACCTGAAATATTTCAGTTAGTGTGCAATGAATCTAAAATATATGAATGTTAAATTTTCATCATGACATTATGGAAAATAATGAACTTTATCACAATATGCTAATATTTTGAGAAGGACCTGTAGATGGGGTGCACCAGAGTCATGTATTTGAGTGTCATGTCCATCACCCCCCAGCTGGTGATGCTTACATCACAAACTTCAGCCTGAAATAGTTTAATGAGGGAGAGCATGGCTCTACTCACCTCCTTGAACAAGACTGAGACCATCAGGTTGATATCTGATCCTGTTTTAAAATGGAAACTCAGTTTGACATGTCCTCCTATACTGGTGAGATAATATAGGTAACCTGTATGTTCACTTTGGTTCAGTTTACTTAAGAACCGTGGAGAAGTGGTTTGTTGTGTTTCTCCTGGAGAGGTCCCAAGGGGTTCTTGGAGTTTCCCAGGATTGTCTCCCCATCCGTGCAGGTAGACTCCGATGGCTGCGGAGAATGGGTCCACACCTAGTTGTGCTGGTGGGGGTTTTGGATCCGGTTTCACCGGATGGTCAGCTGCCTCTAATGATGGTGGAGGTTGGGCGCATGCCTGGCGCACTGCTTGTCAGAATCTTGCGGAAGGCAACCTCCATCTCTCTCCTCAGGTTCCATCCTGCATGTTGACTCCAACCTTTAACATCAGGCTTACTTTTGGGCCTCACGTGATGGTCAGGTCGTCTCTTCGACCGGAAGTGGTCTGGCAACTTTGACTGTGGCTGGTACTCAGTACCACCCCCCCTGGTCCAGCTGACCAAACATACGTTGTTCCCTTAACCTGTTGATAACATGGGTTCTGTTTAAAGGCATTTCTTGGCCTTCTAACGCACCACTGTCTTCTTCTGTGTGCACCTGTAAAACTCTAGCCTCACCTTCATTAGTAGGACGTGCACGTGTTTCCCACGCCATCTGAGCGCATTTACAGATCTCTTGCATGGTGAGGGTTTTTGTTCTACAGTACATAGTAACATCGTAACGTACACTTTCATGAAGGTTGTGGAGGAATAATGATTTAAAAGTATGTTCCTCCTTTATGCTGATAGCATTACCACCTTGGAAGTAAGCAGCTCTCAGGCACTGGTAATACTCTCTGGGTGCTTCGCTTTTATTTTGCTGGATAGTCAAAGCACCAAGTGTTGTGGAGGCCCGGTTCATGTACACAGACCATTCTTCCCTTAAAGCTTCACAGAGGGTTGAATAATGATCTTGGACTGCAGGGGGCGGGCTCTCCATGAAAATATGGACGCTCCTGGATGTTGTCTTCCAGATGAGCTTCAGCTTTTCCTGTGCTGTTGCAGCTTTCTTTGCAGTTATGTCTGCAAAAGGTTTCCCCTTTGTTTCCGTGCTAGAATCTGTTTGGTGAGCCTTACATTTACAGAATGCTATTTTACCAGGTAGCTGTATTGCCGATAATAATCTTTTCAAAAGATTAAAATGTGTTAATTCTGTTCCTGATGATGTTTTAAAACCTCTATTTTGCCAAATATTTGCATGGTGATGTACTGATCTGAAGACGTATTGGCTGTCCGTGTATATAGTAAGTATTTGTCCCTCATGAATTTCACATGCTCTCACTACAGCATATAATTCTGCAGTCTGGGCTGAGCATGTATTTGGTAGAGATTTAGCTTCTATTATCCAATCGATGGTTGACACTGCATAACCAACTCTATTCTTTCCATATTCATCTTTAGATGCTGAGCCATCTACAAAACACCATTTGTGAGTTTGATAATGGTGTTTGGGAAATATCTTGTCTAGGTTTTGTATCTTCTTCTACCTTTGTTTTACAGGAATGGGGTTTACCATCTTCTGCAGTAGGTATTAGAATACTTGGATTTAAGGGGCATATCTTTTAGAGTTATGTTTGGCTGTGATAATAATAGCGATGTCAGTGTGATATGCCTTGCATGTAGCGTCAGGTGCTTCTCTTAATATTCCTGACTTCAACATATCTTATATTACTGGCTTAGTACCTTCTTCAGCTTCTGGCTTGAAGGGGTATTGGTGGACTAATAGTCTTTTTTCAGATATTAGTTTTAACCTTGTATGGTGGGAAATCCTACATCAGTTGATGATTGGGACCACAGTTCAGGTGGGACAACAGCTAGGGCAGGGTGCATGTTGCTCTCTTTGCTCTCAGCTAAGCCCTGTATTTGTCCCTCTGCCTCATCTAAATGTGTCCTTGGATGGACTTTGACTGTCCACGCCAGAATGAGCTTCCAGATTCCTGTATTAGGATTTAGTTTCGACAGTGTCAGTGCTGTTCCTGCAGAGGTTTAAAGCCTCTGTTTTTCCAAATTCTTGTTATTCTTTTTTATCATATTTTATAAAGTAAGTCCTTATTACATTTAAAAATGAGATCACTATTTTTGGTAGTTGCTATTATTTTAAATAATGCTTGGTTTAGTTCATATTAAAAATAAAAAATAAAAACTCACTCACTGATGAACACAAAAAATGAAGGGCATATTATATCTTATAATCTTAGTTTATCTTACCCAGTTTTATAGATACTCCGTACAGTTTCAGTCAGCTTTGTATTTAGTTCAAGTAACCAAAGTTTGTTTCAATTAACTCAAGTTTTCTCTATTTCAGTCCAGTCCAGTAATTCTGTTAAGGTTCATTTCATCTTGTGTTAAGTTTGAGTCTAATTCGATCATTTTGAACCTGACTGGAAAAAGTCTAAACATCTGTTAAAATCTTTTTGTTTTACCATAGAGAACTGACCTAATATTATTATGGTACTGTTGAGGACTCTAATTTTTTACATAACATGAAACTGACATTTATTTCACAAAAACAGAAAGTCATATACAGACATTTGGCCACATGAAAGTTTAAATACCCTGTTTGTAAAAGAATTGTGAAAAATTGAAGACGGATCTATGAACTTTCTTATGGTTATCAGTATTTTCAATACAGGTAGAACCTTTGCTATCTTTATATGATTTTTTGGAAAAGATTCTGGAAACCTTATTAAGATATAAATTTGGCAAAGATCATCAGAACATCAGACCTTTATTAGCGCTTTTAAAGTCCCTCAAAGATGCATTACAATGAAATCAGTCATTCCCATTAACACACATTCACACACTACTTACTTATTTCTCTGTCAGAGTAATTTTATTTGCAAAACTTTGAACATAATTTGACTTCTATTATTCTTAAAATGCACATTGTTTCCTCATAACCCCTTTTGTTTCCACCAGGTCTGTTTTGAACGCTTCAATTCTTTTTTATTCACCAAGAATCAATAAGGTGGTCTTCGTGGGGTCCACCTTAAAGGTGTTATCTGTTGGGTGTCATGTTAGGTCAGGTCAGGTCAGTGAGGTTCATAAGTCAGTCAGAACCTTGGTCATTTGGTCTGTGCTCATAATGTTTCATAGATCCAGGCTATGATTAGTCAGCAAAACTTCCACCTATAGGAGAAAAATGTATTGTTAAGGAATGAGCTGCATTTCCTAGGAACACTGTCTTCCTCCTGGATGAGCATCACCTTTTGAAAAACTTTCATCATTGTTTGTTTCACATATTCAATCAGATCTTTATATTATATTAGTAGGTGAAGTTGTTAGTATCTCATGTAGACTGACATATACTGTTGCATTTGGAGAGGATCTCAGATTAAATAAACATAGTTAGAGCTTCAATCCAGGTTCATTTTGTGTCTGCAGACTTTAGCCAATTTTTCTTTCTTTTTTTTATACATAAAGAGCAAAATTCAAAACATTTTCAAAAGGCAGATTGCGGCAGAATGTAGACAAAACAACATTCAAGCACACAATCACCATATTAAAAGGCTCAACTTCTAGAGAATCACTAAACGTCTGGTGTCCGGTTTTGGCCCGCGGACCTTGAGTTTGACACATGCAGGGTAGAGTTACAATCTTTATCAGACGTTTCAGCAGAGACAAACTTCTGCTGTTTGCAGACGTTTTATCTTTGTTTTCAGGCAGCTGCATCTCTTTGTCAAGGTCGTTTCACAGAGCTGAAATTTAACTTCTCTTAAAGAGGAGAGAATCAAGAATGCACACAATCTGAGCCAAATATGAAATTATTTCCCTGTAAAATGAATCTTTTGCATTTTGTCATGGTATTGTTGGTAGTACAACACCATTATAATTTGAGGCTACCTTGGTATTCTAAACTGGGATTGGTGGCGGTCCGCCCCCCTTATTTGTTTTCAGTTAAGCTGAAAGTTTTTTCCCTGTGCTTTTCTTTAGGCCTCATTATTATGGCTTTGTCATTTAAAGGCTGCTCTTGTTGTTTTTTTTATTCATCTTTTTGTTTTAATCTGTTTATCAACTGTGTGCACTCAGGGACTGAAAGGTCCCCTTTGAAATTATAATCTGGCAAGGTTTTTTATTGTCTCTTGAATCTTTTGAATGCATAATCTCCAGTTTAAGATCCCCGTGTAGTTTTAGGATTTCAGTGATAATTAATTTACCTGAAAATCCTTTTTTTTTTGCCATTGTGTACATATTTCTGTTTTAAAAGGGTTGCTTGATTTATCTGGCTTTTTCTCGGGGGTTTGAGGAGGTGCTGCTGCTACGCCTTCTTCCTCCTCCTCACGCTGTACCACTGCTTGTGTAGCAGGCGGCTGCGCTCTTGGAGGCTGCCGCCTCTGCTGTCTGAAGGCAGCTGTAGTCTCCTCCTCTGGCCGCACCAAAACTGCGGTTGTTAACTTTTCTTTTCGCTTCTCCCTCTTATCCTGCCTCTGTATGTCTCTCAGCTTGCTCTGTTCCAACCATTTTTCTGAGAGTTTATATTCAACCTTCCTTTGTTCTTTCTTTTGTCTCTTTTTGGTTTTCATTATTTTTTTATTTTAAATCTCCTTGTAATTTTAAGACATCCTTTGTATCTAATTTGCCTGAAAACCCATGTTTTTTATTTCACCTACGGCAGATCATGTGAGATCTCTGCTGGCTGCTTCTGGCACTTCATTGTTCTCAGCTGCAACTCATCCAGCTAATGAGCTCATGGCTTTTTAAGACAGCTGCTGACACAGTCTGTTGCTGGAACATAGTCTCTGTTATGTGGACTTCTGTCAGCCTGCCTGATCGCTTGTTGTCCTGCCTTCCTGTCGATCTGCCCATCTGTCTGCCTGCCTGTCGCCATATGGAACTCTTCTTCAGGAAATTTGCACTGTAAATATTTCCACCGCCAGAACACTCTCTCTCTGCTCGGATCCTTGGGGCTTCCTCATCCTCTGGCTTCTAACAACTCTAATCAAGGTCTACCTAAGTTGGAACAATAAAACCTCATTTCAATCTAATTCTGTGCATCGAATCTGTGTCATCTTCTGATTTGGTTATATTTCGACAACTTGAGTAAATTAATGATAGTATGTTCCAGCCAGCAGACATGTCGAAAAACAAATCAGATGAAGATGAACAGACCTCCTGGAGGGAACGCCTCCAATCCACTGAGACCATGCTTCAACAGTTGCTACAACAACAAAGGACGACAGATGCCCATCTCACGGAACTTGGTGGTATGGTACATGCCTTAAGTGAAATATTAACCAAACTCTCACCCGCTCCTTCCAATCCTCCAGCTCGTTCTGAGAATCCTCAGCCACCCACAACCCACTCGTCCGGAATCCGAGAACCTGATTTCCGTCCGTCTGAACTTTTTGATGGCAACCCTAATAATTTTGGTGGGATTTCTCTCCAATGTGAGTTGGCTTTTAGTCGTTCCCCCTCTCTGTTTCCGACTGTTGCTTCCAAGATCACTTTTATTGTTACCTCCCTAAAAGGATCTGCTTTACGCTGGGCGCACGCTTTTCTCACAACTAACCCTATTGAGTCTCTGAGTTACGCTGTTTTTTTCAGTCACTTCAAGGAAGTCTTTGATCAACCACTCCAACAGGAGACAGCTGCTAAGAAGTTACTTACCCTCAAACAGGGAAAGAGGGCATTGGCGGAGTTCGCCATCGACTTCCGGGTGGCAGCATAGGAGGTGGGTTGGGATGAAGCGGCACTCAAGGGTATTTTTGTGAATTCCCTTACAGATCAGATAAAGGACCAGTTGGTTTTAAGAGATCAACCCGTGAGACTGGATGATTTAATCAAACTGTCAATCCGTATTGACAACCGCCTAAGAGAGAGACAAGCAGAGAGGAATCATAAGTCAGAGTGGCAGCACTTTATGGCACCTCGGACCGCTTACCTTGATACACCCACTTCCTCTTCGGAGGGATCTGTGGAACCTGAGCCTATGCAGGTTGGTCACACTCGTCTCTCTCCTGAAGAGCGACAACGTCGTTTTGGGGCTGGTCTTTGTTTGTATTGTGGACAAGGTGGACATTATGTTGCAAGATGCCCTAAGAAGGGAAAAGAGGTCAGGGGACTTTGATGAGCATGTCCCATTTTTCCCCTATATCTCGTCTGTGTTTTCCAGTCACTATTATTATTGGCCAAGAAAAGTGTCCAGTGGATGCTTTTATTGATTCTGGTGCGGAACAGAATCTTATTTCCTTGGATCTAGTTGACAAACTTAAGATACCTTCTCAGTCTCTCAACCACCCCCTTTCTGTTTTGGGCATCACTGGTCAAACCATATCTCAGGTGAAGTTTAAAGTGCCCCACCTTCACAACATTACCTCAGGTAACCACCATGAATGGGGTGAGTTCTTTGCTGTCTCCTCTATCTCCCCACAATTGGTTCTAGGATTTCCGGGGTTGCAGAGACATAATCCCGCGATTAATTGGGTGGAGGGCAGAGTAGAGAAGTGGAGTGATTACTGTCTCCAGAATTGTCTAAAGACTGCTGTCTCTCACTCTAGCAAACAAATTGAACCACCTGAGCCTGTTGATCTGTCTAAGATTCCTCCTGAATACCACAATCTTGCATCTGTTTTTAGTAAACAGGGGGCTCTTTCTTTACCCATGCATCGCCCCTATGACTGTGCTATTGATCTCCTCCCAGGTGCTCCGTTACCATCCAGCAGACTATACAATCTCTCTGGACCGGAGAGAAGAGTCATGAAGGAGTACATTGAGGATTCCTTAGCATCCGGGATCATTCGGCCATCTACCTCCCCCGTTGGCACCGGCTTCTTCTTTGTGGGGAAGAAAGACGGCACATTAAGACCCTGCATTGATTATAGGGGGTTGAATCAAATCACAATCAAAAATAAGTACCCCTTACCACTCATTGATTCTATACATGACCAATTACACTCTGCCAAGATTTTTACCAAGCTCGACCTGCGCAATGCGTATCATCTGGTTCGGATCCGAGAGGGTGACGAGTGGAAGACAGCTTTCAAGACTCCCCTGGGACATTTTGAATATTTGGTGATGCCTTTTGGATTGACTAACGCACCCGCTGTTTTTCAGGCTCTTATAAATGATGTTCTCCGTGATTTCCTCAACCTCTTTGTGTTTGTTTATCTGGATGATATTTTGATTTTCTCTCAGAACATTGATCAGCATCACCAGCATGTCAGGACCATACTCCAGAGGCTTTATGAAAACCAACTCTTTGTAAAAGCCGAAAAATGTGAATTCGGTGTTTCTTCTGTGACCTTCTTGGGTTTTATTTTTGAAGCAGGCAGGTACAGAACAGATCCTGAGAAGACCAAGGCAGTGGCAGATTGGCCTATTCCAACGGATCGCAGGCAACTCCAAAGGTTCTTAGGTTTTGCAAATTTTTATAGAAGGTTCATAAAGAACTACAGTCAGGTCACTGTGCCTCTCACTCAACTTACCTCCTCTCTGAAGACATTCCATTGGTCCCCTGAGGCAGAGAAAGCTTTTTGCAAATTGAAAACTTTATTTTCTTCTGCACCCATTCTGACTCATCCTGATCCTAGTGTGCAATTCGTTGTGGAGGTTGATGCTTCTGACATTGGAATAGGGGCCAACTTGTCTCAACGTTCTCCTATAGACAACAAGGTGCATCCTTGTGCTTATTTTTCTCGTCGTTTGTCGTCAGCAGAGCAGAATTACGATGTGGGAAATCGAGAGCTTCTGGCTATCAAGTTGGCGCTTGAGGAGTGGCGGCATTGGTTAGAGGGGGCGGAAGTCCCTTTTCTCATTTGGACTGACCATAAAAACCTCTCTTACATCCAAAATGCCAAGAGACTTAACTCCAGACAAGCCCGTTGGTCCCTGTTTTTTGCTCGTTTTAATTTTTCTATCTCTTACAGACCCGGCTCCAAGAACATCAAGCCCGACGCTCTCTCTCGCCAATTTTCTCAATCTGAGCAATCCAAGACTGAAGCTTCCATCTTACCGGAATCCTGCATTGTGGGCGCCCTCACCTGGGCCATTGAAAAGGACATCAGGGAGGCACAACAATCTGAACCAGACCCAGGTACTGGTCCTGTAGGCAAACTGTTCGTTCCGAACTCCATCATCAATAAAGTTCTGGATTGGGTTCATAATAATAAACTTACCTGTCATCCGGGGATTAATCGTATGATCACTTTTACCAAGAGGTATTTCTGGTGGCCCACTATGAATCCTGACATTAGAGAGTTTGTCGCAGCTTGTCCCACATGTGCCCGTAACAAGAACTCAAATCAACCTCCTGCCGGTCTTCTTCAACCTCTGTCTACCCCCAGTCGCCCATGGTCCCACATCTCTATTGACTTCGTCACTGGTCTCCCGCCATCTGACGGAAACATAGTCATCTTTACCGTTGTTGATAGATTCTCTAAGACTGTTCATTTTATTCCCTTAACTAAGCTTCCGTCTGCATTGGAGACTGCTCAACTTCTGGTTCTTCATGTCTTCCGTATTCATGGCATGTCCTTGGATATTGTCTCTGACCGAGGCCCGCAGTTCATTTCACAAGTCTGGAAGGAGTTCTGTAGGGCTATTGGTGCTACTGTAAGCCTTTCATCTGGTTACCACCCTCAGTCTAATGGGCAGACTGAGAGATGCAATCAGGAACTGGAAGTAGCATTGAGATGTGTGATTAATGACAACCCTTCTTCCTGGTGTAGACATCTCACTTGGATAGAATATGCCCATAATATTCATACTTCCTCTGCTACTGGTTTATCTCCCTTTGAGATTTATCTGGGCTATCTACCTCCATTATTCCCCAGTATTGAACCTGACACTGTTGTCCCCTCTGTTCAGCATTATATCTCCAGGTGTCGTAAGATCTGGCGTCAGACCAGGAGGACACTTCTACGCACTTTGGAACAGAATAAAAGGTTTGCTGACCGTCACCGTTCCACTGCACCGGTCTACTGCATTGATCAGAAGGTCTGGCTCTCCACCAAGAATATTAAGTTAAAGGATACTACTCGAAAGTTGGCCCCCCGTTTCATCGGTCCTTTTGTCATAGAAAGGATCATCAACCCTTCTGCGGTGAGACTCAAGTTGCCAGCTTCTATGCACATTCATCCTACCTTTCATGTTTCACAGATCAAGCCAGTCTCGGAAAGTCCCCTGAATCCACCCACCAAGCTCCCTCCCCCTGTTCGTCTCATTGATGACCATCCAGCTTACACGGTCAATCGTATCCTGGATGTTCGACGTAGGGGGCGTGGTTTTCAGTACCTTGTGGATTGGGCTGGATATGGACCTGAAGAAAGAACCTGGGTACCTCGTTCTCCTATCCTGGACCCTGCTCTCATTACATCTTTTTACAGACGTCATCCGGAGAAATGTTCGGGATTGCCTGGAGGCAATCGTTGAGGGGAGGGTACTGTGAGATCCCTGCTGGCTGGTTCTGGCACTTCATTGTTCTCAGCTGCAACTCATCCAGCTAATGAGCTCATGGCTTTTTAAGACAGCTGCTGACACAGTCTGTTGCTGGAACATAGTCTCTGTTATGTGGACTTCTGTCAGCCTGCCTGATCGCTTGTTGTCCTGCCTTCCTGTCGATCTGCCCATCTGTCTGCCTGCCTGTCGCCATATGGAACTCTTCTTCAGGAAATCTGCACTGTAAATATTTCCACCGCCAGAACACTCTCTCTCTGCTCGGATCCTTGGGGCTTCCTCATCCTCTGGCTTCTAACAACTCTAATCAAGGTCTACCTAAGTTGGAACAATAAAACCTCATTTCAATCTAATTCTGTGCATCGAATCTGTGTCATCTTCTGATTTGGTTATATTTCGACAACCTGAGTAAATTAATGATAGATCATGCCTGCTTCTTCCACATAATTCTCCATAAATTTTACATCTCCCTCCAAATTACTTTTCTGTTTAATTTGTTTTTTTCCCATTATGTTTTGTGTTAGTTTAATTGTAGTATGAATGTCCCAGATCAAAGGTCACTGGCATGAGACTTTAAGGAGAGGACATTAACACGGCCTTCTACTGCGACTAATTCGCAGCGGTGTTAATTTTCTGGAATTAAATTCGTCCTTAATCTCCAAAGTCACCAGTACGTAGTTTTAATCTGGACAAAAGAAAACACAGGACTAGCAGAATCCTACTAAGATTCTATTGAAATGCTCAGTCCTCCATACACACACAACACAGTCACACAGTTAGTATTTTAACATATTTATGTCCCTTTAGCAATATGTATGGTCGACCTAGCTTAGTTTATGAGCTCCCTTATTATGCAACATCGTTTCTGACCTCCTTGCAGCGAGATCCAACCCAAATTTATCGCTATTTCCTTGTGGCGAAATAAAACCTTCCCTATGCAGTGTCCTTACGGCGACACACTACCAACGATTTTTAAGTACTTTTCTTCTTTTATTTCTATAGCGCTTACTCTTATCTCATGTACTGTATTTTAAAGCTGTCTCGCCTCGGATTTGACTTCTAGGTGACTCTGTCACCTGGCATCGAGCAAGACAATAACCCACCGGCCAGATGCGAATGTCACACACCGGGACTTTCAGCCACCAGGCCTAGGTGCGGCTGTGCGGCAGCGCTTAACTCGACCTCAGGCTGTTCCCGGAGATCCGCCAGTCACTGCAAAGAAAGATAAGATCAGTTTAGTTCTTATAATCTCTGGTTTCGAAGGACCAAGTTATGTTAGATATTATTTAGTCAACTCAGAGGTAAGAATGATACAGTCAGTTTTACTTGTGACAAGGGTAACCCACTTTGCAGTGCAACTACAAAGTTTTGACACCCTATCTCTTTATTTATATGCTGTGGTCCAAACACAGTTCAACAGACAGTTCAGACAGGGTGTGTGTGTGTGAGACTGAAAGGAGGCTGATTCTCACGGGCCTCTAGTGTGTGTATGTGTACAAATAGATAACGGAATCCCACACACCAGGGAGGACTGCATACGAGAGCATGATACACAGTAGAGTGCAGGTGCATTACAGCACAAAGTTTTTACATGAGTGATAACAAGTCCTCGCACCCATCCAACAGTCATCATCCGAAGGTTCACTCCTGCTGCATCCCTTGTGTGTCAGGGCATCACGCTTCACCCTTGGGGGAGGCACTGGAAGCTGCTCATGGTACAATGGTGGACCTTGTGCTCCATGGAATCGGGTCCTGGGCAGCAGTTGAGGGCGGTATGAACCACCTGAGTCCCCGAGACGGCTCTCATGTCGCCTTGGCGGACATGAGGGATTGTATAGCAGGGTCCTGCAAGTCAAGTGTGAAGCCTGCTCGCTCCTAAAACTTGAACCATTTACTTCTCATGAGTCCACTGCCAGGTATTGTTTATGGCTGTCTCCGACAGTGGGGTGGGACACCGCATCACTGAATCTAATCTGCCTACTCATACCTGTTCTGGACTCTGTGGATGTGTGGGGAAAACCACAAGCTTGAGAAGGAAATCTCTGGAGAGCAGCTTCTACGTTTTCCAGCTCTGGGTGGAAGGTTCTATCAGGGTGTTACAGGTGTGGCTCACTTTCAGAGGTTTCAACCTGTGAGACAGGATTTATCTCCACCCCCCAGTCCTCTGGGGATAGGGGTGTGTCCTGGCTATGCTCAGCTACTTCCAACCTTCTGGCTGCTTCCAACTTCTCTTTCACTTCTAACAGTTCACACCTAGTTGCATCTATTGTCTGCAAAGTATTATTCTGCATAGACTGCAGATTAACACACTGGTCTCTTTCCAAAAGTACCCTTCACTGATATAAAAGAGTGAGCTATCCTAACACATCGGCCACCTGTGTGTCTTTTGGTGGGTTCTTAATGACCAGGAGCAACTTCTGAATCCTTGCTTCACAATCCTCAATGCTATAATCATTAAGAGCTTTAGGCTCCTCTGATGACAATAAAATCAAAGCTCCAATTGCTTCCTGTGCCTGCATATCTGTGGGGCCCTCCTGACTCACATCTCCAGCTGCAGTCTGGGATGTTTTCTCCAACTTTGGCCAAAATGCACAACAACAAACAAAGCTGTTCACCTATGAATGACCACTAAAATTACCAGTAGTGACAATTAGCAGTAACACAAACAGACTAAGCTGTTTAGTTTTGAATGATCGCTAAAATCAATTAGCAGCAACACAAACAGACTAAGCACTCAGCTAGCTGTGTGATTCATATTATATCTTGCAGATTAATGGGTTTTGCTTAAAATGGGCACACAGGTTTGACCGTTCAAACTGTGGCTTACCCAAGTCTATGCTTTAATGGAAATAATCAAGCAAAACACACACAAAAAAAAATAAAATGTGAAAAAAAAACAAATTTTAAAATAACATTTTAAAAGTGGGATAAATAAAACTAAAACATTCAACGCTATTCTTAACTTCAAATGAATATTAGTGATGCAGGCTATGGGTTATTTACTTTCTTGTATGGCCAACCAAGTTAGACAACTAAAGTTAGTTATGCGAGTCTGGTTAAATAAGCTACACACACAAAAAAAAACAGCAAAAATGCATAAATTCCAGAGCAGAAGTGGCAATGAATAATCAATAACTTGATTTTAGCTCAAGCTATGTCCTTTGATCATCGGTGATTGGATTATCTGCCTGTGTTAATAAAACTGATCAAATTAGTTAAATTCTGTGGCAGCAACTGTAATTCTCACTAGTGACCGCAAGGTAGCACTAAACGCCTTTCAGCAGCGTAGAAAATCCTGCAACTGCAATTCACTCAATGGCCATCAGACCGTAGTGTTGCTTCCTCCTTGACTGGGAGAGGATGGCTCCTACTGTGCCAGGAATTTTTGGTTGCTATGGCAACAAGCTGACTGCGCTACAGCTCTAAGCCAACAGGCCTTGCATTGACAAGCTGGCAATTTACGTTGAATTTCATAATAAACTACACAAAACGTCCACCTTGCTAATCTTCTACCCTCAGCCAAAGTCACATGTAATTAAATAGATCGTGCTCAGTTGCGCCGTCTCATTCAGTCCATAACCTGCAGCTGTTTCTTCTCCCATTCAAGCTTTCTGTAGGTTGTTGTTCCTCGCCGGATTCTCTGTTCAGATCAATTTCTATGCCCATTGTTTTTGCTCCTGCTTTGCCTCCTCTGGTCTAAGCCTGCTTTTTCATCTCTGATCCATGTCTTGTTCTCCTTTAGCCTTGCAGTGACTCTTTTGGCTTTTGTAAGTTGGCTTTTTAATGTTTTTCAAATGTTCTTCAAATCACCGTGATAAACTGCTCCTGGACTCCTGTCTGAATTCAGCTCTGACTCTAAGAACCACACCTCATAACATGGTAGTATAGAATTGAACCCTTATTACAATTGGTGACCTAGTTTTTGGCAATTTTATCTGACATTTTAACGTTTTATCTTTAGTGATGAGCTCCAAGGCTTTGAGGTTGGAAGGCCTCTTGCCATCACACTAATCTTTTGCTCCCTCCACAGATTCTCTATTGGATTCAAATCTGGACTGTGGTTTAGTGACTGAAACGATTTTACATCCAGTCAGAAGAAACATTTTGGGAAAAATTAAAGGATTACTTTAAACATTATCTGGTATGAAAAATGTTTGGCTCACACTAAACCCACCTTTGTGAAAAAATAAACAATAAACAAAACAATCATTTGGTCTAAAATGTTAATAAATGTAGGCTATGTAATTATGTACAGTTATTTTCAATAAATTAGATATGCACTGCGATATCCCTTGTTTGCCAGATTAAAATACCCTTTAAAAATAACCTTTAAGCAGCTATTAATCTTTTCATTAAGCACACAGTTCTACGTAAAAAATTATATTTTTATTGGTCTGATGTAATACTCTGATCTTAAATGTCATGTTTTCATTGGCTGTAAGTTGCAAATCATGATTATCAGAAAAAAGGCTTGAAAACATTTGTCTTTTTGCAATAATGTGTTTCACTTGGTGAACTGAGTTAATAAAATTAATTAAATTTTCAACAATATTCTAATTTATTTATGACTGTAATGCAAAAGAAATATTGTCTCAATAACTTAAACATGGTGTTAGATTCAACTGCATTTTTATCATATCTTTATTTTAAGCTGTTGTAGAGGGTTGAAATCTGCACAGAAATACAGGTCCTTCTCAAAATATTAGCATATTGTGATAAAGTTCATTATTTTCCATAATGTCATGATGAAAATTTAACATTCATATATTTTAGATTCATTGCACACTAACTGAAATATTTCAGGTCTTTCATTGTCTTAATACGGATGATTTTGACATACAGCTCATGAAAACCCAAAATTCCTATCTCAAAAATTAGCATATTTCATCCGACCAATAAAAGAAAAGTGTTTTTAATACAAAAAACGTCAACCTTCAAATAATCATGTACAGTTATGCACTCAATACTTGGTCGGGAATCCTTTTGCAGAAATGACTGCTTCAATGCGGCGTGGCATGGAGGCAATCAGCCTGTGGCACTGCTGAGGTCTTATGGAGGCCCAGGATGCTTCGGTAGCGGCCTTTAGCTCATCCAGAGTGTTGGGTCTTGAGTCTCTCAACGTTCTCTTCACAATATCCCACAGATTCTCTATGGGGTTCAGGTCAGGAGAGTTGGCAGGCCAATTGAGCACAGTGATACCATGGTCAGTAAACCATTTACCAGTGGTTTTGGCACTGTGAGCAGGTGCCAGGTCGTGCTGAAAAATGAAATCTTCATCTCCATAAAGCTTTTCAGCAGATGGAAGCATGAAGTGCTCCAAAATCTCCTGATAGCTAGCTGCATTGACCCTGCCCTTGATAAAACACAGTGGACCAACACCAGCAGCTGACACGGCACCCCAGACCATCACTGACTGTGGGTACTTGACACTGGACTTCTGGCATTTTGGCATTTCCTTCTCCCCAGTCTTCTTCCAGACTCTGGCACCTTGATTTCCGAATGACATGCAGAATTTGCTTTCATCCGAAAAAAGTACTTTGGACCACTGAGCAACAGTCCAGTGCTGCTTCTCTGTAGCCCAGGACTGGGGAATGTGGCACCTGTAGCCCATTTCCTGCACACGCCTGTGCACGGTGGCTCTGGATGTTTCTACTCCAGACTCAGTCCACTGCTTCCACAGGTCCCCCAAGGTCTGGAATCGGCCCTTCTCCACAATCTTCCTCAGGGTCCGGTCACCTCTTCTCGTTGTGCAGCGTTTTCTGCCACACTTTTTCCTTCTCACAGACTTCCCACTGAGGTGCCTTGATACAGCACTCTGGGAACAGCCTATTCGTTCAGAAATTTCTTTCTGTGTCTTACCCTCTTGCTTGAGGGTGTCAATAGTGTCCTTCTGGACAGCAGTCAGGTCGGCAGTCTTACCCATGATTGGGGTTTGGAGTGATGAACCAGGCTGGGAGTTTTAAAGGCCTCAGGAATCTTTTGCAGGTGTTTAGAGTTAACTCGTTGATTCAGATGATTAGGTTCATAGCTCGTTTAGAGACCCTTTTAATGATATGCTAATTTTGTGAGATAGGAATTTTGGGTTTTCATGAGCTGTATGCCAAAATCATCCGTATTAAGACAATGAAAGACCTGAAATATTTCAGTTAGTGTGCAATGAATCTAAAATATATGAATGTTAAATTTTCATCATGACATTATGGAAAATAATGTATCACAATATGCTAATTTTTTGAGAAGGACCTGTAGGTCCTGTTATGGAAATTTTTAGTGAATTAATTCTTTATATTATTTGTGTATTCATTTTATCTGATCATTCCTTAAAAGGTTGTTGATTGAAGAGATGTTTTTGTTTCCATCAAAATGACAAATTGTTTCCAACAAAGAGGATGACAGTAATAATAGATTTGTTGTAGTGTTTAGCTTTGTGATAATGTTTCATTATTAATTTTACATTATTTAGTAAATTTTTATTACTACTTATTTCATATAATACATTTTTGATTCGTTTTTATTATCCATTTTATTATGTAACCCAGTCTGTCCCTCTGTGCGTCCGTAGCTTGTGGAAGACACTCCGTGAACTCTGCGTTGTGTTTTGGATGTAGGTGAGGTGTGTTCCATGTGGAAACAGAGGCACCAGACACAGGATTCTGCGTTGTGGCGAGACCTTGAAGCATTTATTTCCTCCAGTCACTCTTCTTTCACCTTACAGGCAGTAAAAGCAAACTGTATTTAGCACGTTCAGTCGTTTAGAACAAAATAAAACAATAAAATAAAGTAATTGTCTCCTTCAGTTCAACAGCATACAACAGACAATAGTATGCACCCACATTGCACTAACTGTACTTTGTAACAGTGGTTCTTCTAGCGTCATCTTCATCATGTCAAATATCAAGCATAAACACTGCTCTAATATGTCTGTGTGATAACTTAAATCTTGTCAATAAAACACTAGTTTGGTAAACATACATTAACTCAGTTATTTAACCCTTCTAACATGCTAAATAATTAGCTGCATGAACAATATTAGTCACCTATTGGCGTATATTGTATTGTAGTACACAGCAGATGCAGCCCTCCTTACGGGCAGTAAAAGCAAACTGTGTAGGATATGGTAGCTTTCGCGGCAAAACCTCAGAGCTACGGTGTCCCTACTAGGACAAACATCCCAGAACTGCTGCATTTCCAAAGAACACCCACAGAACAACAGCACCATCTGTTGGAATATTTATGTCACTATCTTACATCTACCCCTTCTTTATTTGATGGCGTCCCAGCCGTCAAAGTAAACAGAAAACACACACTTGCTGAGAAAGAACTAGATAGTCTACAAATTAGCAATAAAGGAAATTGTTCAGAGTTGTTATGAAGGTGTGTATGTGGCTGGATTTGTTTTATGTATGTTTTGAGACCCTCTTTGCCTTTTCCCTCTGCCACAACAGCCATCCTCTTTCTATTTTCTGACACTCCTCTTCCGTTTTTGTGACTCGTGATTCAAATGATAGCCTCTTTGGAGGATGTCTGTTCCTGGGTGGATTTCTTCTTGGAAGCTCATCCTCCTGCGGTGAACCTGCACCATCAAGAGATGCAGGTGCATTTCCTCCCCCCCTTCGTCCTGCTGGCTCATCCATCTCTGTCTCTGCTTGTGTTTCTTGACTGCTTTCGCCCAGCTGCATAGCTACTCTGGTTTCCTCTGTGCCCTCCAGATCCAAGACCTGTTGCAGATCTTCCTCCGAACTTGTCTCACTTAGGGCGAAACTTGACTCTTCTTTCCCAGCTGTCACTCCACTGACCTCCTCTACCGGGATAAACATGCACTGTGTGAGGAGGTTTCTATGAAGCACTCTCTCTGGCCCACCATCCTCTGGTTGGACCACGTACACTGGTACTTTAGGTTGTTTCTTAACCACAATGTATGGACGTGGCTCCCACTTGTCCCCAAGCTTCTGCCGTCCCTCCACATGACATTGCTTGACTAGTACCCTGTCCCCTGGGTTGAAAGCGTGATCCTTTGCTTTCTTGTCATAATACATTTTCTGTTGTTCCTTGGCTTTCCGAGAGGTTTGATTAGCCTGTGCATAAGCCTCCTCCAGACAATCATGCAATGTCTGCACATATTCACTGTAACCCTCCAGATTATTAAAGGTGGTAAACCCAAAGACCAGATCCAGTGGAAGCCTAGGATGTCTCCCGAACATCAAGTAGTATGGTTTATATCCTGTTGAGTCATGTCGTGTGCAGTTATAAGCGTGTGTCATGGCATCCACGTGTTCGTGCCACCTGGGCTTCATGTGAGGTTGCAGCATTCCCAACATATTCATTAGGGTCCGGTTAAACCTTTCAGTTGTCCCGTTGCCCTGCGGGTGGTAGGGAGTGGTGTGAGTCTTAGTGATGCCTGTGATCTTGCACAGTTCCTTCACAACTGCACTTTCAAAATTGCGCCCTTGATCCGCATGCAATTTTGCTGGAAAACCAAACCGACAAAAGTAGTTCTTCCACAGAACCTTGGCTACTGTACCTGCTTTTTGGTATTTGGTGGGGTAGGCTTGAGCATAACGAGAGAAATGATCTGTAACAACCAGAACATTTTCAATGCCCCCCTTTGACTTTTCCAGGCAGAGGAAGTCAACACACACAAGCTCCATGGCGGCATTGCTATGGATGCTCATGAGCGGAACTCCAACCTTGCTTGAGGGTGTCTTCCTAAGACAGCATCTCTCACACTGCTCACACCAAGCTTTGATTTCCTGGGCCATATCAGGCCAGTAGAATCTCTCCCTTATTGAATGCAGAGTCCTTTCGAATCCCAAATGTCCTGAATCATCATGCAGAGCAGTTTTGATCCCCACTCTCAGCTTCTCTGGCAAGATGAATTGCTCCATGATTCCTCTTTGACCATCTATGATGCGTCTGTACAGGACGCCATTTCGGACCACCAACGTCCGCCATTCCTTTATTAGAAGGCTCCCGGGCCTTCCTAGTCCACTCCTCACAGTGTGGGGAGGTCTATTATTTGTGTTTTTAAAATACAGGATGTGGCCAATTATGGGATCCTGCTTCTGTTCTGCCCGGATCTCCTGTGTTGTCATAGCAGGTAGGGTGTCTGTCCCTACATCCTCATAAAGCTGACCCACTGCTGGTAACCTATCAGCCTCCGCAGCAGCACTCGCAGGTGTCTTTTGTAGCTCCTGTGAATGCTGGGACCCTGAAGGCTTTGATTTGGTGGTCCTAACACGCTGAGCGTATGATTGTAAGACCTGTGAGACTTCCTGGTTGGACATGCGAGAAAGAGCATCAGCATTTGCATTGTTCTGGCCCCTTCTGTACTGGATGTCAAACTCAAACGATGATAGCTGAGAAACCCAGCGTTGTCCTGTAGCATCAAGCTTGGCAGTTTCCATCTCTGTCAGTAGGCGCCTTACATCCTTCCACTGAGAAGGGGGGATCTTATGATATGGGAGTCGAAATGGCTTTGAATCCACCAGAGGAATTTCATGTTGAACAGTTTTTGTGTGTCCATAATCCATAGGATGCTGTGAGAATACGTCCCGATTTTTCTCTACCAGGTCCTTGAGGAGAGTACGCTGGTTTTTATTCTCCACTGCTGCTCCACTTAGGTCCACTTCATCGCTTGCCGCCACCTGACCGAGGCTGAGACACACCCCTTCTTTCACTCCACTGTGATGTTCACCTCCATCTTTGTCCCAGCGCTCCACAACTTCGTCCACCAAGAATGCTGTGGCAAGTTGGGTGTTTGGTTTAATAGTCATGTTTCTCTGAGAGAGGTTCATAACTCTAACTGGGGCATACCCTTTTTTTACATCTGTGAGAATTTTGGCCACAAGGAGGTCTTGTGGGAGGTGGAGTGAAGGGCAGCCTTCTATCAGGGCTGTATATGTTTTTCTTTGTGGGCCTGATTTAATCTTACATTTTAACTCCATCTCTTTGCCACCAGGGATACAGATAGTTCGGCCGGTGAAAATCGCAGGACCCACTGTGTCCTGGGTTTTACTTTTTTCGGTGCTCACAACCTCCACCACAGCAGAATACCACTCTGGGTGGTTCTCTTTTATCAGGTGGAGGAATTCAGTGCCATAGGCTGCTTGCAAGTGGCTTTTTGATGCACGAATGACATTTGTTCCAATGAGCAGAGGCACAGATGACCGATATTCAGAGTCAGGGACAACAAAAGTGGGGACAGTCATACAGTCTTCTCCAAAAACCTTAAGTATGATAGTCAAGACCCCGTAATAGGGCACTTTTTGTGCTGCTGCCCCCTCTATCATTATGTTGGATGGCTGCAGCTTCTGCTTCGGGAGCTCTGGGTGGGTGTGCCAGAAACTATGGGTGATGCTTGTAATTTGGGATCCAGAGTCAATGAGAGCCCTACATTTCTTGCCGTTTATCTCCACTTCACCCTCATTTCTAGGCCCCACCAGCAGTGGAGTTCCCTCCTCTCTGTTTGCAGTATCTGTGCACTCTGAGTGTGGGGCTTGCTGCTTGCCCATGGTTTCCCCTGCTACCATGGGCTTCAGGCGTTTAAAGACTGGGATGGGGGCATGCTGCTTCCTTCTGCAGAGGTTGGTGGCTGAGAGTGGTGAGTCTTGGTCGAGTTGAAGTCAGGAAGGACTGCTCGGCAAAATCTGGCAATGTGCCCTTGTTTTCCACAGCGATGACACACGACAACCGAACTCTGATTTGTCATACGTGCTGTTGGCAGGGCTGCATTTGGGGAGACACTGGGGGACTTTATGCTTGATTCCAGTATGGACAGTCTAGCCATTTGTGCCTCTTGGCTGAGGGCCAATTTCTTGACCATCTCAGTCAGTTCAGTGAGTTCTGAAGTGCATTTTCTCCCCTCAGCCCTTGTGTTTGTGTTCTCTGATGTGACATGCACCTGAGCAAACGTCTTCTTTACTTTTTGTTGGGGCTGAAACGTCTTTGTTTCCCTAGCAATGCTTCGAAGCTCAGCCTGAAGCTCTCTAAAGCTGAGCAATAGGGGCTTCATGGGTGCTATTTGTGTATATACATCTCCATCCACCAGCCCTCTTAGGAACTGTCGAGTCAATTTACTGTCTCGATCTGGAAACGGCCTACCCCCTTCCTGGCTTTCTTCAACTGCTCGTAAAGTTGCCTCTAGTGCTATGGCATAGGAGCAGGCAGACTCACATGGCCTCTGACTTCGCTCATAAAAATCAGCTAGCGGGTCTAAAGAGCCCTCTGCGTCACCATACTCGGCCCTCAGTTCCTCAAATGCCCTCTCTGGGGATCGTTCACCAGGTGGAAGGTTCAGGATTAGCTTCCTGGCTTCACCACTGAGGTGTCGTACTACTGTGGAAAAAAGAAGATGGGCAGGGAGATCTATGGCGTCTAGAAGGTACTGCATATCACGAATCCAGTCCTCCACCAACATCTTACTGTCTGAATTACCACTGAACACTTGCACATTCTTCACCTGATGAGTCTGCATCAAACCACTTTATGCTGTGTGTGTGGGGCGTTGGCTGTGGATGGCTTTTCCACAGACATCTAACAGAGGGTCAGGGAGGTATGGACGCGAGACCATAGCAGCAGGTAGGGGTGGTTTCAGATGCTGCAATTCACTGCTATGCCTGGGACCAATCTGGTCAGGGGCTGCATGTGAGGCAACCTGAGAAAACGGGACAGTCAGGTTTGGGGCCCATGTGGGGACAGCAGTTATGTTTTGTGACGGCGTCTCCCCCTGAGCGGGGCTCTGATAGTTCTGTGTAGTAGGCTGGGGACACTGAAAGGTGGGTTTGTGCTCTAAGCCTGCCATGGTCTGCCCAACAGGAACAGAGTTACTCATTTTCAACCATGGTGGAATTTGAGAACCCGGTGCATGGCTCTGGGCTGATCTGACATTTCTTGCCCTGGAGGGAGGCAAAGAGGATAAATAATTGGTTGCGGATGGAATTATGAAACCTCCCTGAAGATGTTGGGACAGAGGAGTGGAATATGGGTGGCCTGGGTAGGTCTGGGGGCTTGGTCCCAGCAGCTGACCAGTTTGGTTGATAGGAGCAGGAAGGAGTGTGCTAGCCTGTTGTGCGTATTGTGTTCCATTGTGAGTAACATTGGAGTGGCTTTCAGGGGCAATGTATGCTGATGACGTTGGGATAGGGAAGTGGTCAGTATAGACGGACAGAAGAGGGGGTGAAGGGGTACCTTGCCCTTCGTGGGTCCACGTCTGGTGTGGTGTGTCACCTGAGGTGACAAAATGGTCACTCAGTTGGGTCCCCGTTAGAGGTTCTAGGTTCAGTGGATCTGCTGGGTAATTATGCCACATGTTTCTCTTTCTTGTTCGCTCTTTGATGGAATTGGAGTACAACCACCCTGTGTATATGTACATAATTAACAGAGCATTCACTATAGTGGGAACCAAACCAAAAATAAATTAAAATAAATTCACAGCTCGGTGCACATCTCAAAGACAAAAGAATATAAAGATCCACCAGCTACAGCTAAAAGTATGTCTCAATACTCGATCACTATAGTTTCTTTAAATAATTAGCCCAAAACAATATTTACACCTGAGGCCTTAGAGTCACAAAACACAGCATCAACATGACATTTCACTGAGATCTTCAAAGGATACGATGGAAAACATGAGCATGTTGCATCCACATTTAGAATGAAGTTCCAGTGTACAGCAATAACGTCACTCTACTGGATAACCAGATGCCCCTTCGATTTGTTGGCCTCTTTGAACCACAATACGGGTCACGGCACCAAGATGTAACCCAGTCTGTCCCTCTGTGCGTCCGTAGCTTGTGGAAGACACTCCGTGAACTCTGCGTTGTGTTTTGGATGTAGGTGAGGTGTGTTCCATGCGGAAACAGAGGCACCAGACACAGGATTCTGCATTGTGTCGAGACCTTGAAGCATTTATTTCCTCCAGTCACTCTTCTTTCACCTTACAGGCAGTAAAAGCAAACTGTGTAGGATATGGTTGCTTTCGCGGCAAAACCTCAGAGCTACGGTGTCCCTACTAGGAAAAACATCCCAGAACTGCTGCATTACCAAAGAACACCCACAGAACAACAGCAACATCTGTTGGAATATTTATGTCACTATCTTACAATTACTAATCAATTCAAATTTTGAAATTAATTTTCTTGTACTTTCCTTCTTTGTCATTCAGTGAAAAATTGATTGGGAGTTCGATAACATATGAAACTTGTTTCATTATAATCGAAGTGGGTGGCTTGTTATGGAAATTTTTAGTGCCTTGCATGATTTGCTCTTTGATACTCTACAGGAACTGACAAAAGTATTAGAACCCCTCAGTGTTGTTCCATTCTTCTCTTATTTAGTCTTAGAGTAATGGTTTCTCAGCCTTCTGCTTGCAGCTGTGTGAGATAATATGTATGCCACACTGTTAAGATTATGTCTAGGACAACAGGTCTCATGAGAAGCACCTTGAAAACTGTTGTAGCTTATAGGAGAACTTTTGCTTTGTCTAGGCAGAACGATTTGGCAGCACTACTGAGCACATCGCCAATGCTGTAAAAAATCCTTCTCTCTTGCATGATTAAAATAAAGCTGATTCTCAGTGACAATCATCGGTCTGTCTTGGTAAAAACAAAGTTTTCTACAACAGTCCCTTTTGACAAGTCATTAAGTTGGGTTCCCCATTTTAATTTCTCCCTGATTCTCATTACAAGGTCAAGAATTATGAAGTTAAATCACACTGACAAATTGCAGACTTATTTTCCAAACTTTATTTGTTTTTTAACAGTGATTGTAAAGTCGTACAAGTGTACTACAACACTGTCCACATAAAAAAAAAACTTGACAACTCCTTTCAAGGCATACCATACAAACCCAAAACACACCCAGTTACTTCAAAATAATATAAAAAAATAACAACAATTTTTTCAAGTAGGACAGGTTAATTTTGCACCCAGACTGTCAAAAATGTATTAACACATACAAAAACAAAGGAAAAGGGGGAACCTCCTGAAGAAAGACAATGAAAAGTTTGGGACAAAGGGAAAATTAGTTTGTCTAACCAATCGTTGTTATGTTTCAACTGAAGACTGTTTGACTTAAACCACAGCTTCTCAGTAAGACCCTGAGTAACTCAAACATGACTGTACATTTGTCTGAACTCCACTCTGACAAATCAAAATAACCAGAATAAAGTAGTGACCTGACTCACCAGACATTTGAAGTAAATTAACTTCATCAGACCATTTAAATATGGCATGGTTCCAATTTTTGTACAAGATTGCATATTAGGTTTAACTGTGATAACAGGAATTATGATGTTGAACTAAAACCATTCTTATACATGGGCAGCAAGCCTGAAATACTCTAGCAATGCTGTGAAAAGCTGCAATGTTAGAAAGCAGATGTCCTCAGCCTTTTTTCTAGACTTCTTTTTCCTCTGCACTCCCTTTTTCCAGAAGATTAAGGGGTGAGAGGTGGGAGAATGTGTTCACATAGTCTGTGTTGTTCAAGCTTCTGTGAATGTTCACGTAGATGACGATCTGTAAACTTTGGGTTTTTATCCTAGAAGAAAAACACATTATTCAAATAAAAAAAAGTTCTCGTACTCGTACTTGTACTCGTACTCGTCGTCTTCCGCTTATCCGGGACCGGGTCGCGGGGGCAGCAGACTCAGCCGAGACACCCAGACGTCCCTCTCCCCAGACACCTCCTCCAGCTCCTCCGGGGGGAGCCCAAGGCGCTCCCAGGCCAGCCGAGAGACATAGTCCGTCCTGCATGTCCTGGGCTGTCCCCTGGGCCTCCCCCCCGGTGGGACGTGCCTGGAACACCTGCCGAGGAAGGCGTCCAGGAGACATCCGGTATAGATGCCCAAGCCACCTCAACTGGTTCCTCTCGATGTGGAGGAGCAGCGGCTCTACTCCGAGCCCCTCCCGGATGGCCAAGCTCCTCACCCTATCTCTAAGGGAGTGCCCGGCCACCCTACGGATGAAGCACATTTCAGCCGCTTGTATCCGGGATCTCATTCTTTCGGTCATGACCCAAAGTTTATGGCCATAGGTGAGGGTAGGAACGTAGACCGACCGGTAAATCGAGAGCTTCGATTTTCGGCTCTGCTCTCTCTTCACCACAACAGACTGGCACAGCGCCCCCATTACTGCAGCAGCCGCACCGATCCGTGTGTCGATCTCCCGCTCCATTCTTCCCCCACTCATGAACAAGACCCCGAGATACTTAAACTCCTCCACTTGAGGCAGGAACTCCCCTCCAACCTGAAGAGGACAAGCCACCCTTTTCCAGTCGAGAACCATGGCCTCGGACTTGGAGTAGCTGATCCTCATCCCAGCCGCTTCACTTAGAAAAATACATTATTCAAATAAAAAATAGTCTTTCCCCAAAACAGAAAAAAACTGTTCAGATTATTTCTGTGATTTGTTTTCTTGTTGTTTTAGATTTAGATTGTTGTACTGTATGGCTAGCAGGATTGTACGTTGGACTTACAGCAACATAAAATTAGAGGTAGACCAAAGTTTTTACAGAGGGGCAACCGATAGTACTATTAAACTCCTTGTTCAGACTTTGTGTGATTATTAATCCTCTTAATTAATAGCTTCTAATATGTACTAATGGAGGCTGGAATATTTCTATGAAATCTCTATATTCTATGTATTCTCCAATTTAGCTTTTATTCAATAACATATTTAAGATAAAATGTTTTAACACAATTAATTTGACTTAAACACAAAATTGTCATTGTAGACTGCTTGAAGTTAGCAAAAGAACAAAGTCAGATACACTGTTAATCAAACTTGTGCTGAGACCATAGCTCCAAACATTTCCTTAAACATTTATTCAGAGCAAATTGTAGCAAAAAGCCAATGTGCCTGTCTTCATACAGATCATTTAGCAGCATAAAAAATTGCAGCAAATTTGTCTTTCCTGTCTGCTCTTCATTAACACCTGGATGTTGCCTTGTCACATGTTCATGCATCGCTTATGCTGCTGTACACAGTGTCCAAACATTTATTCATTTTCCCTAGCTAGAAGAACTCACGTCCTTTAGACCTGTTTAGCCTTTGAAAACTTTGAAAAACTTTAAGAACCTATCCTATTTGTCACTAAAAGTGATTTTTGTTCCATCATGACAGTTTTGACATTGGAGCTTGAATGAAGCTAACCAGTGACTGCAGCTGGACTCAGCGGACGTAGGTGGCACACACACTCAAGAAGCTGCAATAAGCAACCAGGAGCTTCTCCTTGAAACCTAAGCAGTGTTGAGGAAAAAAAAAACTCTTGTAAAGTTTAATAAAATTAAACCAAGAGAAATTTATCAACATATGGTAACTAAAACGATTGATGTCAATGGCTTATTACAGTTGACTTCATCAAATCTGTTGACTAATAGCAGCAGGCGTATGTAAGGTTTTGTTTGCTAAAAATGTAGGTCCTCAAAAACAAAGACTAGTGAATTAAAATGCTTTCCTCTATGGTCACCCTGATCTCAGTACATCTGAAAATGATCAATGCAGTTAAGGACTGCATGTAGTGTAATATATTATTTCTTATGTCATATTGATTCAAAATTTGAAAATAAAAGCTTTTGCAGAAAAATGTAAGCAAAGGTAAAACTGTGTCATCTTTACCTTTACATTAGGAATGAGGGACCCCACTCAAGAAAAAAAGCAGTTATGTTGTAAACAGCAAAGCAGCCCTGTCTCCTAAATTTACACGATACATCTTGAAGAAATAGCAGTAAACAAAAAAATTATTAATGGTTCAATTCTATTCAGCTTTTTAATTAGAAGATACGATGCCGCCTCACTGGTCTTGCTGATACACTTGAATAAATAACAGAAATCAGCAATGTCAATATGATGCTTCCCAAACCATAACCCACTGAGCAAGAGACCTGATTTCAATGCTAATGTTACATGTACATTTTGTTATTTAGGCAGTAGTAAATGTCAAGCCAGGTGTAGACAGATTTTTTTCTATGATTAGACTATGTTTAGACTGAGAGGTTTTCCTTTTATAAGTTAATTTAACCTCTTGCCAAAATCTATTTAAAATTCAGGAAAAATGCCAAAAAAGCACAAACTGAAACATAACAAATTTAATCTCCATGTAATATTGAGGTAATAATATTAACATGGGTGCACGTAACTTTGTTTGTGAGTTACTCAGGTGAATACCACATCATGATGTTTGGTACTCACCCCATATGTAGCGTGGTGCATAAGTGTGGTCTTCCTAAGAGACACCTTAACCACCTTGTTAATGTTGGAGTAAGCATCTGGGTTACTTGTTTTTACTTTTTGGATCAAGTCATACACAAAAGAGGCTTCCAGACATTTTCCTGCCTGCTTTAAGCACATCCATTCTGTCACAGTGGTGTTTTTGTCAAGTCGCAATGTGGTCCCATATTTCTTGAGAACGTTGCAAACTGTTGTGTTTCCAAAACTGTGGGGGTCTTGCATTTCCTGAGGCCATGGTGAAGGATCTAATTCTAAGAAATTATCACGACTTGAGGTTGTCATATATGATTTCAAACTCTTCAATTAACCCCTTGAGTAAGTTTGTCTTGTCTTTGTCAGCATCAGCATTAAAAACTGTGTTCCTAATAAAAATAAAATAAAATAAACTGTGAGCACTGTAGTGTTTTTCACCATCAAGCAGAAGTGTGAACTGTCCATAGGCCACCATGAGTTCATCCTTACACTTTCCAGTGGTCAGCATTTCTTTCTGAAGTCTAATGGACTGTGAATTCTCTGTGAAGATATGCTGCAAGTCAATGGTATCACTAGTAGCCAGTTGCATTTTAATGGCTGGCAATAGTCTTGATATTTTATCAGTGTTTCATGCCTCCATGCAGACCGTCTGATATGAAACCTACCCTGCTTTACAAAGAAGATCCAATTTTCTTCACACAGGTTCCTTAATGCAGCAGTTTTTCGGGGGGTTTTTTCGCGCCACATTTTTGTAAATAAAACTTCAGCAGCTTGAACACAGAGCAATTAAATGTCTCACAGTAATGAACGTTGCGATCGACTAAGTTTGCGCAATTACCCATTGTGTGCAGTGCACAGCATGTGCACAAAAGAGTCTCCAAGCGCCACAAGTTGACAGAGTTTTGGCATAACACCATTGACAGCAGCCTCATCTGGGCACACACTGCCACCTTTGTTGTCATCCTAGACTGTGTTCTGGAAAAGTCTCTGTTATGGCCTGTGTGGTCTGGTCAGCACCCAGTTAAACAGTCCAAGAAAGTCTGAGGTAAACTCGCTGTTGCTGGACACAAACACAAAGGAAACAATTTTCTACTCAGTTTTTGTGATGTCCTCAGATTAATCAAAAAGCAGCCCACAAAATTCATCAGGCTGCAACTTGGCTCACAGCTCCAATTAATGAGTAGGGAAATGCCATATTTATGGTTAAATTTATGAGCAAAATTGGAGATAATAATGGTAAATACAGTAGCACAACACACAAGTTTGTCTAAAATGTTGGTAAGCATTTAAGCTCTACTGGTTATGAACCGAACACAAGATGTTGAGTTTGTTTTCAGAAAAAGTAAAGCGTTGCTGTCATAAATCCCAATTTCTAAACAGACCAACAGCTAAGCCCCCAATTTATTTATACCCCAGATAAAATAGATTATTATTTAAAGTGGTACACTTTTATGAATGGTTTTTCTATCTTTTCAGAGATACACGTCTCATTTCCTATTAGAAAAAAAACTCCTTGGCTGAATGACAATACTTTTGATTTTAATAAGCTAGGGGTAAAAATAATTTTGGTCTTAAAAATGCTACACTTTCACTAAGTGGCAGCACCTTTGAAGTTAAGTTTATCTTCTCACCTTCGTAACTCAAATATAATGCAGCACTCACTAAATGTGTTTCAGACAAATGAGGAAAAGAGGTTAAACTGTATTTCTTACAGATGTCAGACAATTGTACAGGATTACAAACCAAACCAGAGACTAGAACACATTAAAGATTTGGACCTCTGTGTCTCACTGATGAGATAGTAGTGTAGGTCACCCAGTTAAGACAGTATGCTTGTAACTGATTGATTTTGAGTTTGATCTCAGGACGCCATTGTTTTTATTTATTTTCTTTCACAGCTGACTGTGATTTCTACCGGCGCTGTGTGCAGGATTAAACATTACTGTTTGATCCTGGAATTATACATGTTTGTCCTTTCAGAAAAAAACAGTCATGTTAAATAAATATCAATAGACAGGTCTAGACAGAGCGTAGCAGAGGAGCCTAACTTCCATAGATGCAGTAAGTGCTATAATTTGTTCAAGTGAAGTGTTTTTAGCTGGAAGTAGAACATGCTGATGGTGGCGTTTGCTGAAGTTGCTCTGCCATGGACCTTTTAACCCCACACAGTGGCTGAATAGCACAGATCCCCAGGAAATAAATTGCATCTCTGCTTGTCATTATCACATTAACTCTGCATCAACTGTCAACAAAGAGCCACAGCATACACAAACGCAGTCACAAAAATCGCCTCATTGCCTATTACTCTGCTTGACTCATCTCCAAACAAAGCTATGGATGTTAGCCTCTAAAATCCTTTTACTTTGGATGTTATATAGAGAAAATCCATTGGAGAAGTAAAGAATGACGATGAAGGCGAATACAGAGATGAAAAGGCAAGCTCCAGCTAACTCCTGCTGTGACCTTATTGAGTTTCTCAAAGAAGGAGTTTGTTTCATTTGCAAATCTTTCCACAAAGACTTGCAGGCATTTTGTGTGTGTTTGAAAGTGATCACATGTGTGTGTTGTTGTGGAAAATTCTTTTAATGCTCTCATCTTCTTTTTACCTCTCTCACCTATTCAATTCAATTAAGTTTATTTATATAGCACCAATTCACAACACGTCGTCTCAAGGCAATTCACAAACGTCAGGTACATACATTCCAATTAATCCTAATCACTGAACAGTGCAGTCACATTCAGTTATTTATTCAAATTGGATAAAACGTTTTTCTGTCTAAGGAAACCCAGCAGATTGCATCCAGTCAGTGACTTGTAGCATTCCCTCCTCCTGGATGAGCATGTAGAGACAGTGGACAGTCACTGGTGTTGACTTTGCTGCAATCCCTCATACTGAGCATGCATGTAGTGACAGTGGAGAGGAAAAACTCCAGCAGAACCAGGCTCAGTGTGAGCGGCCATCTGCCACGACCGACTGGGGGTTTGAGAGAACAGAGATGAGACACAAAGAGAACAAAGAAGCACTGATCCAGGAGTCCTTTCTATGGGAAGGAAAAGTAAATGTTAATGGATGTAGTTCCTTTAGTCGTTTCACCTAGACAGAAAGAACAGATAAACTCTGAGCCAGTTTTCAAGGATAGAGTCTGAAAGAGAGCACATAGAGTTAGTCACAGTAAAAGCTCAGTCAATTGCCATGTCTAAGAGAGAGAAAGGGTTAAACACTGAAAGACAGGGCCATGTGGGTCATCGGTAGAGGGTGAGCATTAAATTGTTCTGTTTGTTGTTTTGTATTGTCCACCAGGCCCTTACTCTCAATTTTTAGATCAGTTGCCAGACCTTTTATCTGATTTACTGTTAAATACAGATAAAGTTATTATAGTGGGGGATTTTAACATTCATGTTGACGCTGAAAGTGATAGCCTAAATATAGCGTTTAATGCTATCTTAGACTCAATTGGCTTTGCTCAAAACATTAACAAACCTACCCACCTTTGTCTTCATTCTCTGGACCTTGTGCTGACATATGGCATTGAGTGTAAAGACATAACAATATTCTCTCATAACCCTTTCCTGTCTGATCATTTCTTAATAACCTTTGAGTTTAATTTAACCGAGTACTCCACACCTGAAAGAAAATTTCATAATAGTAGATCATTATCAGGCGATGCTGTGACAACCTTTAAAGAATCTGTTCAACTTTTTATTTCCTCATTATCACTGAAAAGCACAATGGAGGGCAATAATTCTGTTTCTGCCCCTTCACAAATTGATTATTTTGTTCATAGTGTTTCTTCATCATTGCATGACGCATTAGACAATGCAGCCCCCTTGAAAAAGAAGGTAATCATTCATAGGAGGCAGGCTCCTTGCTTTAATTTAGATCTACGTACTTTAAAGCACAATGTTAGAAAATTGGAGAGAAAATGGTGCTCTATATACCTAGAGGATTCCTACTTAATCTGGAAAAATAGCCTACTGTTGTATAAAAATACACTTTGCCAAACTAGAACAGCTTATTTCTCATCATTAATAGAAGAGAACAAGAATAATCCTAGGTTTCTCTTTAGTACAGTTGCTAAACGTACACACAGTCATAGCTCTGTTGAGCCATCCATTCCCTTAGCTCTTAGCAGCCATGACTTTATGGGATTCTTCTTAAATAAAATTGATTCTATTAAAAATAAAATCTTTGACATACTCCCGAAGATGATTACTTCATCCTCAGCAAGTGAGACAACATTGGAAATAACTGCAGAACCTGATTTGTGTTTGGGATGTTTTGATCCGGTGGAGCTTCCTGAGTTGTCAGAAATATTGGCTTCATCTAAACCTTCAACTTGTACAGGTCCTTCTCAAAATATTAGCATATTGTGATAAAGTTCATTATTTTCCATAATGTCATGATGAAAATTTAACATTCATATATTTTAGATTCATTGCACACTAACTGAAATAATGAGAGAATGTCATCAACATACTGGATGAGTGTAGTATGTGGTGGGAGTGGGCAGTCCTGTAAGGAGTCTTTAAGAACTTGGTTAAAGATTCCTGGGGAGAGACGTGCAGAACGCCATCAGCCCACATTTCAAACCACCCTTCCTGTTCTTTGGATAACTGTACAGAGGCGACAACGCCTTCTTGAGCTACATAAATGTCAGTGGTGACAATGTCCCACGTCTTACCCTCCAGCTCATCAGCAAAGCTTTCCTGGTAGCATTCACAGTTATTTCTGTCATAAAACAGGGTGACATGCGGCGGGTCAAGGGGAGGAATATAGGATGCCAGAGTGGAGATCCAGGATTTCCACCGAAGGAAGGAAGAGAGAACACCTCTGCACGCTGTGGTTTCTGGGTGTAGCAAGACCCAGTAAATGTCAGCCATAGAATCGGGTAAGGGCTGGATTAAATACTGTCCATGTGAAAAGTGTGTGTTGCTGCCACATGAAAGTTGGGTGCCATTAGGAAGGGGCACCTGCAGTCCGTTTGAACCACACAGAATGGTTGCGCCTACTTTGATCAACATGTCTCTGCCCAGTAAATTTACAGGTGTGTCTGCGGACACTAAGTAACTGTGGTTCAAAGTTTGCCCTTCTATTTCAGTTCTTAGGGGCTTGGTGTAAGGTAGGACCTGTTTAGCCCCAGAAAACCCCATGACAGTGGTAGTCCTTGTGGAGAGAGTGTTGGGAGGGGCTTGTTTGATGGTTGAGCACGTAGCCCCAGTGTCCACTAGAAAAGGAAGACTTTGTCCATCCACCATCACGGACAGTAAGGGGTCCTCAATCCCTCTGTCCAGGGGGTTCTGTGGGGAGCCTCAGTGGTGGTCTGGCCAGAAACTGGGCTCATCCCAGGCTGGCAATTGGAGTGAAGGCCGCTGCTGTTGGCCTCCACGTGGCGGACCACCTCTCCCTCTGCGGGGACGACCTGCTGGTCTTGCAAGTGGACCATACCATCCATTCTCTCCTTGAGGGTTCTTGTATGGACATTCACGAGACCAGTGGCCTGGCTCTTCACAGTAGTAGCACACATCAGCATTCCCCCACCTCCGTGGCAGCCCTCGCTGGAATCCCCTTCCCCTGGGCCCAACTCGTCCCCTGAAACGACCAGCATGTGCCTGATGAGGACCAGAGGTCATAGGCCCCTGGGCAAACGTGCCCTGGTGGCCAGGGAATGGAGGAGCTTGTGGTGGTGGGGACACAGCACCTTCATACATTATTTTGGTGGTTTTATTCTCTTTTTTCTTTTCCCCTGCTTTTTGTTTTGCTTCAGCTAACTGATTTTTAGTAACTGAGTCTGCAACGCTTTAAGTTCTTCCTCATCCTTCTTATGTTCCTCTCTTATTTTAGATAGATCGTGAATTAAATGGCGATCCCACGTTCCACTATCAGCCCCTGGCAAATCAGGATTGTCTTCCATGTTGGTTTTAACCTGTGTGGGTAAGCCTCTCAGCATAGCGTCTCTGAACCAATCCCTCTGTGAGCTCTCATTGGCTGGATTGGTTCCTGTTTGTGTTTGCCACATGGATTCGCATTGATCCAAATATTCTCTTGGATTGGTGTTTGGATTCCATTCAAATTTAGGGATACTGCGCCCCCTGGTTACAGGGTATAGGTCCCTTAGCGCGTCCCCTATCCACTGGGAATATCGAGTGAAAGGGTCTGAATCTAGGGCGAAGGTGGTGTGGGCTGTAGTTTCAACCTCTTTACAGGTGTGTGGTTGCATGCAACGTGCTGCAATCGTGCGGTAGTCACCTAGAGTCAAAGTGCTGCCTGACGTCAGGGAATCTAAAGTTTGTAACCAAATAGAAGCCCCCTCAGTTATGGGTGGGAGCTTGTCGCAGAGTGTGGTAAGATCCCCCAGGGAAAAAGTCTCATATTTGTGCTGGCCCCCCGGTTCCAGGCTGAACAGGGGCATATGGTTTTTGTAGAACCCAGGCTCCCCTCTTGATGCCACCTTGCAGAGGAGGCGTGGTTGCATGATTTGAGTTTCTGGTTGGGGGGCACTGCGCTCAGGTGTGTCTTCTGGTGGTTTATGTAGGTTTGAGACGGCTTCATCATTTTCCTGGGCTTCACATTCTACACTAGGGGTGGGTGAAGCCCAAGGAGTAGATTTCTGTGGTGGAAGTGTGGCATCAGGCTGCCAGTCACCACACACAGCAACAGTCACTGAGCCTACTTGCTTAGATGGGGCAGGTGTTGCCATAGTCATGCTTTAGGGTGAATAATCTGTGCAGGGTGAACGGGGTGAGGGATGGTGCTGAGTTGGAGTTAAAGTTGGGATGGGAATTGTTACACCATCCAAGATTTCTCGCAATCTTCTTAGCTTAAACTCATCTGGTTTTACTGGAGTATGAGAGCCAACAGAGAGTGCTCCAGAGCAAGCTGGGTCAGTTACAGACAGAGAGTCTTGTGATTCAGATAAGAAAGAAATTAAGTCCTTTTGTTTTTTTTGTGGAGCTGTAGGGGCAGGACAAGAGGTGAGAGCAGCCTGTGGGCTGGACAACCCATGAACAGTTACATGTCCTTCTTTGACATCAAGTACAGGGTACAGCCCTGTGGGAGGAGATGTAGGAGGGGGAGGAGGCTGAGCAGACGTCGGGGGAGGTGCATAGGGCGGTGGTTTGTCAGCTGTTTCCTTATTCCTGTCAGTGTGTGGTTCTGTATGTGTGGTGTCAGGTTTATCGAACATTGCATATTTTCCTCCCTGCCATATTAACACCATCTGAGACCAGAATGCCTCATTTTTTGCTGCCTTGTCCCTTGTCTCTTTAAACTTGCCTTTAAACCAACCACTGTCTTTGCTTTTCTCTTCTGCCAACTCCTTTTCTTAGCTTTCTTCATGTTCAGCAAAAACCATCTGCCAACACTCTTTCTGGTTTCTTCATCTATACCATCTTTCTCCACTTCCTCTTGTATTTTCTGGTTAATTTTCTTAATCAACTTTTCAGCCTGTTTTTCCTCCTGAGTCTGCTGCACCAGCTGTCTTACAACATACAGGTCCTTCTCAAAATATTAGCATATTGTGATAAAGTTCATTATTTTCCATGATGTCATGATGAAAATTTAACATTCATATATTTTAGATTCATTGCACACTAACTGAAATATTTCAGGTCTTTTATTGTCTTAATACGGATGATTTTGGCATACAGCTCATGAAAACCCAAAATTCCTATCTCACAAAATTAGTATATTTCATCCGACCAATAAAAGAAAAGTGTTTTTAATACAAAAAACGTCAACCTTCAAATAATCATGTACAGTTATGCACTCAATGCCTGGTCGGGAATCCTTTTGCAGAAATGACTGCTTCAATGCGGCGTGGCATGGAGGCAATCAGCCTGTGGCACTGCTGAGGTCTTATGGAGGCCCAGGATGCTTCGATAGCGGCCTTTAGCTCATCCAGAGTGTTGGGTCTTGAGTCTCTCAACGTTCTCTTCACAATATCCCACAGATTCTCTATGGGGTTCAGGTCAGGAGAGTTGGCAGGCCAATTGAGCACAGTGATAGCATGGTCAGTAAACCATTTACCAGGGGTTTTGGCACTGTGAGCAGGTGCCAGGTCGTGCTGAAAAATGAAATCTTCATCTCCATAAAGCTTTTCAGCAGATGGAAGCATGAAGTGCTCCAAAATCTTCTGATAGTTAGCTGCATTGACCCTGCCCTTGATAAAACACAGTGGACCAACACCAGCAGCTGACACGGCACCCCAGACCATCACTGACTGTGGGTACTTGACACTGGACTTCTGGCATTTTGGCATTTCCTTCTCCCCAGTCTTCCTCCAGACTCTGGCACCTTGATTTCCGAATGACATGCAGAATTTGCTTTCATCTGAAAAAAGTACTTTGGACCACTGAGCAACAGTCCAGTGCTGCTTCTCTGTAGCCCAGGTCAGGCGCTTCTGCCGCTGTTTCTGGTTCAAAAGTGGCTTGACCTGGGGAATGCGGCACCTGTAGCCCATTTCCTGCACACGCCTGTGCACGGTGGCTCTGGATGTTTCTACTCCAGACTCAGTCCACTGCTTCCGCAGGTCCCCCAAGGTCTGGAATCGGCCCTTCTCCACAATCTTCTTCAGGGTCCGGTCACCTCTTCTCGTTGTGCAGCGTTTTCTGCCACACCTTTTCCTTCCCACAGACTTCCCACTGAGGTGCCTTGATACAGCACTCTGGGAACAGCCTATTCGTTCAGAAATTTCTTTCTGTGTCTTACCGTCTTGCTTGAGGGTGTCAATAGTGGCCTTCTGGACAGCAGTCAGTTCGGCAGTCTTACCCATGATTGGGGTTTTGAGTGATGAACCAGGCTGGGAGTTTTAAAGGCCTCAGGAATCTTTTGCAGGTGTTTAGAGTTAACTCGTTGATTCAGATGATTAGGTTCATAGCTCGTTTAGAGACCCTTTTAATGATATGCTAATTTTGTGAGATAGGAATTTTGGTTTTTCATGAGCTGTATGCCAAAATCATCCGTATTAAGACAATAAAAGACCTGAAATATTTCAGTTAGTGTGCAATGAATCTAAAATATATGAATGTTAAATTTTCATCATGACATTATGGAAAATAATGAACTTTATCACAATATGCTAATATTTTGAGAAGGACCTGTACACCTGTTCCTTAAACGTTTTCCAAACCGGTGCCTCTGCGCCCCACCCTGAGTCAACCGTCTCCCTATCAAACTCTCCGTCCATCTTTCACATACTTGTGGCCAACCGGAACGTATGGCACGTTATGTCCCGAGCTTCCGGTTTAATTGAGAATTATTCTAATCAATTCTCAAGACACCACAAGAGTTTCAGTCATTCATACAAAACAGCAATCAGTTATCTGTCCTTGTTAACACCGCGAGGTTCGCCAGACAGATAACTGCATTCACACAACAGCAATGAGAGTTTTGCTGACCGCAGCGCTCCTCTCCACTCAAACTATTTCTCACTCACTCCTCCTGACAACGTCTGTGAACAGCTCATGTATTTTTATGTGTTTGTGTTTTGTGCAACTTCTATTTTTTCTGGAATGCACTAAATGCCGTCCAGTTATGACTAGTCTTGCTGAATCATGCTATTTTCAGCTCATAGTTCTCTCATGCTGGTCTTGCTACAAATGTCATTTATAACTCACAGTCATGCTCTCACTGTTACTGGTCTTACAGATTCATACACCTGTTCACATTAACTTATAGCTTCATGGGACTTCAGACTATGTGTTTTATGAATTATCACATCTGTAATCTGGTTTTATCGAGACAGAACTCGAATAAAACACAGCATTCAAACCTTTGTGTTTTGCCCGATCTTAGCTTCTGACTCCTTTAAACATAAAACTCTCAGGGACTCAAACCCTGCTCAAAGGGACTCAAACCCTATTTAAAACCGCTTTCAGAATTAGTAGTTTCCCACACTATGGGCCTCAAACCCAGCACAATCATGAATTTTTGTCAAAAAACATGTGGAGTTGCCACACTCAGGAAAAAATCTTCAACCTCTTTTTTTTTTTTTTTTACTATTAATACTATTATTTAACCTTGTTCAGATTTCCTTACATTTTTCTTATTTAATAAATTTAGCAGAGTTTTCCACTTACTTGGACATAAGACACCATTTAATTTAGGCCTATCGAAAAATGCCAAAAGCAGAATTTGATTTAAAAAGGTTCCTGCTTACCGTATGTTGTTTTGTCGGGTACCCTTGGTGTCAGATGTCTGTTCGTGGATCTCTGTTTTATCCGAATCTCTCTGCTTTTCCCAAAATCACGTCAGGAGTCACCAAGTTGATGGAGTTGTTCCCAGAAACTCCTGCGTGCTCGTTTGTTTTGGAAAAACTAAGTCATATGCTATGCTGTTTTAGTAAAACTAAATAATAAAAGGAAACACAGTTTATTTCGCCCGGCCGGCGAAACACTTCACCAGAACACTTCTCTTCTTCTCTCCCCAGACAGGGTTTTTATTCAAAAGCAAGACGTGTACAATTACAAAGAAAAAACATATTTTTAGCTGAGTGTCAGTTGAACTCTTACACCTGGCATTCAGCTGTCTGTTCGACCTTCACAACATTCCTGTTATTCTACTTTTGGCTGTTATTTTCAGATATGAACAGAAATATCTTCACTGGTGCCGGGCAGACCAAGCCAAGTCAGACACACACATACACAGCGGCCTGTTTTGAGCAAGCCACTAAGTTACACAATACATTTTATTTCACACATTATTAAACCTAACTTGAGCATAGCAATGCAGACCCTATTAAGTATTTTAAATATTTTCCAACAATTCTCAGACTGCTGGTTTACTGGTGGTTCCTAGAGTCTCTAAGTAGAATGGGAGGCAGATCCTTTAGTTATCAGGCTCCTCTCCTGTGGAACCAGCTCCCAGCTTTAGTCCGTGAGGCAGACACCTGTCTACTTTTAAGGCTAGGCTTAAAACTTTCCTTTTTGATAAAGCTTATAGTTAGACTGGCTTAGTTTATCAGGGAAGGAGCCTTCCTCCCTCCCTGTTGGTTGGAGTAGGGGGGAGTCAGGTTTAGCCTAAACCGGCTCAGTTATGGTTGAGGTGCAAACACACCCTCCATTTCTGCTACCTGTATGACCCCTTCTCTTTTCCAATGGTTATAATCAGTCTGACAGAGAGAGGTATCCCAATCCTTGTGGTTTTTAGTATAACAATGACCATCAGTGGGACCCTTTGTGGGGTTCCTTGAGACAACATTGTTGTAAATCAGCGCCGTTTAACTAAATAATCTGAACTGAAACTATCTGTGTAGTTATGCTGCTATAGGCTTAGGCTGCTGGAGGACATAACGACCACTTTCACCCTCTTCGCTACATTCTCACACTACTCTCCAATTTTGCATTATTTGCTGTTATTTCAGCTTTTAACCTTGTTCTCTCTATTATCTTCCTAGAAGCTACACCTGGCCTGACTCTGTGTCTACCTGTGACACCTTTCTGGAGAGGGGGATCGTCCATATTCTGCTGGCAACAACTTAATGCTCACCCTCTACCGATGATCCACATAGCCCTGTCTTTTAGTGTTTAACCCTTTTTCTCTCCTAGACATGGCTACTGGCTGAGCTTCACTGTGACTAACTCTGTGTGCTCTCTTTCAGACTCTATCCTTGGAAACTGACTCAAAGTTTATCTGTTCTTTCTTTCTAGGTGAAAAGACTAAAGGAGCTACATCATCCATTAATATTTACTTTTCCTTCCCATAGAAAGGACTCCTGGATCAGTGCTTCTGTGTTCTTTTTGTGTCTCTGCTCTGTTCTCTCAAACCCCCAGTCGGTCGTGGCAGATGGCCGCTCACACTGAGCCTGGTTCTGCTGGAGGTTTCTTCCTGTTAAAAGGGAGATTTTCCTCTCCACTGTCGCTACATGCATGCTCAGTATGAGGGATTGCTGCAAAGTCAACAACAGTGACTATCCACTGTCTCTACATGCTCATCTGGGAGGAGGGAATGCTGCAAGTCACTGACTGGATGCAATCTGCTGGGTTTCCTTAGATAGAAAAACTTTTTATCCAATTTGAATAAAAAGCTAACTCCGACTGCACTATTCAATGGTTAGGATTAATTGGAATGTATGTACTTGTGTCATGGTATGACATCCTTGGACTTGGTTTGTGTTTTTGTATTAACTGTTCTTAGGTCTATGGTTTCCTTTATTGTTAATTAGTTCCACCTGTCCCTTATGCCTCCATGTATCCTTGCCACACCTGTTCTTAGTTCCTGTGATTACCTGCCTTTGTTTTCTCCCTGTATATTAGTTGGTCTGTGTTCCCCGCTGGTTCCTTTGTCACTATTCCTCGTTCACTACCCTTGTTTATGCTCAGTTTTGCTACGTTACAGAACTATGTACACATGTAAGTTTTTGGCTCAACTCATGTTTGTACTTGTTGGATTATGTTACGTTTTGGAGACCTTTAATTACAGAAAAGTCTTCCTCTCATCATGCGGCTGCCAAGCTCTTATCTGCACTTTGGTCCGATCCAAACCAAGAACGTGATATTAGGAACCAGCCATAAACAGGACCAAGCAGACAGAGCTAAAGAACTTAAGATGTGGATAAAGCAGCAAGAGGAGACGCTACAAGCTATGTATGGAGAGGGGGTTGAGATTTTACCTTTGCCTTTGTTGCTGGAGGAGATGGAGTGTCTCGGTGTATCTGACCGGGTCCCCATGGATGTATTACCGGATTGGAATCATACCTCTCCAGCTTGTTCCTCCTCCAGGCGACGTCGCCCTCGCCGCAAGCACTCCACCCCAGCTGCAGCGGCTCCGGTCGAGCTCAACCTGCTCACAGCTGCTTCGCCGGAGCCATCCACGTCAGCAGCGGCTCCTGCGGAGCCATCCTCGTCTGCAGCAGCACCTGCTGCGGCCGAATTCCCCGCTGGTTTCGGCTCCCGCCCTGGACGACATCGTCGCCGCGGAACAGTCGCCATTGGGGATGTTCGGATGGGCGCCTCCAACCCTTCTACAGAGGGTCCATCCGCCATGGCCTCCTCGCAGCTGCTTTCCCCGGAGTTGGTGGGTGGTCACCCAGCGCCCTCTGCAGGTCACCAGTCACCGGTGCAGCCTCCTGCCCTGAATTGGGTTCAAGTCAGGCTGGAGAAAATGAAAGAGGATTTCATGAAGGGATGTTGCTGTTATTTTGTGCTTCATCTAATGGATCATCCAGAGGATCTGAATCTGGTGCACTCTGTTCTACAGGCCGAATTCATTGCGGAGGGATGGCTCGACGCTCCAGCTCCTCTTTCTGCTGGAGGTCCTTTCGACCCTCTTCTTGTGGCCGTTAGAGCAGCACAGAGCTCCAAGGATTATGAGCCACAGCCTGCTGCCAAGCCTCTGGACTCACAGCCTGCAGCCAAGCCGCTGGACTCACAGCATGCAGCCAAGCCGCTGGAGTCACAGCATGCAGCCAAGCCGCTGGACTCACAGCATGCAGCCAAGCCGCTGGACTCACAGCATGCAGCCAAGCCGCTGGACTCACAGCATGCAGCCAAGCCGCTGGACTCACAGCATGCAGCCAAGCCGCTGGACTCACAGCATGCCGCCACCGGGTCTACAGAGCCTCAGCCGGCCGCCGCGGGGTCTACAGAGCCTCTCATCCTAGTTCCTGAGTTTCCTGAGGGGTCTGAGGACGGACCGCCTCTCATCCTAGTTCCTGAGTTTCCTGAGGGGTCTGAGGATGGACCGCCTCTCATCCTAGTTCCTGAGTTTCCTGAAGGGTCTGAGGACGGACCACCTCAGATCTTAGCTCTAGGACCCACTGACTGTGCTCCTGGGCAGTCTGACACCACAACTGACTCTTTGCCTGACACACCACAGCCTGACTCTTTGCCTGACACACCACAGCCTGACTCTTTGCCTGACACACCACAGCCTGTCTCTTTGCCTGACTTTTTGACTGACCGTATGCCTGACATTGCACCTGACGACTCTAAGCCTGAGTCCACGCCGGACGCCAGGGCCAAGTCTTAAGGGTTTCTGCCTGGGTCCACGCCGGACGCCAGGTTCAAGTCTTCAGGGTTTCTGCCTGGGTCCAAGCCGGACGCCAGGTTCAAGTCTCTGAGGATCTCGCCACGTCGCAGACCACCTGACTCCTTGCTTCGTGGGCTTCCCGAGCATCTCTGCTGTCGGCCTCGAGGCAGCCTGCATCCTCGCCGCAGACCTCTGAAGACCTCACTTCTTGGGTTCCTCTGGCCACGTCGCTGAACTCCTGACCTTCAGCTTCTTCGTTGCTGGCTTCTCCGCCACTGGCCTCCGGATCATCGGCCTCTTTGCTGGCTACGTCGCTGCAGGCCTCCAGAACACCGGCTTCTTCGCCGCTGGCTTCGACGCTGGCTACTTTGCCGCAGAACTCTGTGGTGCAGGTCCGGTCGCCCGCCTGAACTCTGTGCCTGCTGGGGACGACCTCCTGGTTGCCTGCCTGAACTCTGTGCCTGCTGGGGACGACCTCCTGGTCGCCCGCCTGAACTCTGTGCCTGCTGGAGACGACCTCCTGGTCACCCGCCTGAACTCTGTGCCTGTTGGGGACGACCTCTTGGTCGCCCGCCTGAACTCTGTGCCTGTTGGGGACAACCTCCTGGTCGCCCGCCTGAACTCTGTTTTTTTGTTTCTGGCCCTCCATCCGAGGCCCCCCTCCGCCCACCCTGGTTGGAGTATTTTTGTGTTTTGGACGTGTTTTCTAGTGGTCGTCTGAGGTCCGACCTTGAGGGGGGGGTTATGTCATGGTATGACATCCTTGGACTTGTGTTTTTGTATTAACTGTTCTTAGGTCTATGGTTTCCTTCATTGTTAATTATTTCCACCTGTCCCTTATGCCTCCATGTCTCCTTGCCACACCTGTTCTTAGTTCCTGTGATTACCTGCCTTTGTTTTCTCCCTGTATATTAGTTGGTCTGTGTTCTTTGTTCCCCGCTGGTTCCGCCGTCACTATTCCTCGTTCACTACCCTTGTTTATGCTCAGTTTTGCTACTTTACAGAACTATGTACACATGTAAGCTTTTGGCTCGACTCATGTTTGTACTTGTTGGATTATGTTACGTTTTGGAGACCTTTAATTAAAGAAAAGTCTTCCTCTCATCATGCGGCTGCCAAGCTCTTATCTGCACTTTGGTCCGATCCAAACCAAGAACGTGATAACCTGACTGTTGTGAAGTGCCTTGAGACAACATGTGTTGTGAATTGGCGCTATATAAAACTGAATTGAATTGAATGTGGTTTGAGCAGAACGGAAATCCAAGGATACAACCTAATAGAAATACAACTAGAAAAACATGAAACTAAAGCATAACCAGGAAAATAATAAACAGAAGAACGATTCAAAACCTTAACTGTGAAACAGACCAACAAAACCCAAAAAACACCCACAAATAACAATGCAAACCAAATATGAAAATGGAATTTTCCCCTAAAACTAACTGGTGGTGCAACCATTTGCCCCACCAACAGCCATAAAGCTTTTGGGATAATAGGTAATGATACATTTGTTTTAATTCAACCCCATTTGAGGTTGAGTTTAGCTTTACTTTTTAGTGACAGTCACATTTCTGTGGTACGTGAGACCTGCTATGCTGCAGATGTTAATGTGGGTTATTATGTGACCTCCTGGATGAGTTGTTGATGCGCTCTTGGGCTCTTGGAGTTTTGGTAGGTGGCCTACTTCTGGGAAGATTCACCACTGTTGAAAGTGTTGCCTTTTTCACAATAACTACCTCTCAGGTCCCAGGCTGATAAATGTCATTGAATTTGTATCCCATCTGTTCTTGAATTTCTGTGAACTGGAGCATAATGTGTTGCTTTTTGAGATGTTTTAGCCTACTACATAATGTCAGACAGGTGATAGTTTTTGAGCGTACAGGTCTGTAATCAGGTCTGGGTGTGGCTGACAAAACTAGTTGCAATTATGAATATGAATATATTTAATATTAATTATTTTATTAAATAATATTTCGGTCTGTTAAGGGTTGTCCTGTGAATACCAACCCAATAAGGCGGTGGTATTAGGACAAAATTGAAAGGGATGAGCCAAGCTCTGACATTATTGAACAGCAAAACTCTGTACACACATGGAATTAATTCACACAATTTCTTAAAATACAAGAATTTATTAACAAAAATAAGTCAACTCAAGTCAAACATATTTCAATCAACAAACTCTAACAAACTCTAACAAACCACGCTAAAACAATCCAACTAAACTACCAAGCAGAATTAAAGAATAGGGGAGGCTAATGGGTTATGTACAATATAAGCAAGTTGATCAAAGATGGTTGAAAACCATGGCCGCTAGAGTGATGCAATATTACCATGCAATATTTATGTTTGAGAACCAAGAATTATCTTGAAGAATCTGGAAGTGAAGTTAAGTTAGTCTAGGAACTAACTTAGGCAATAATTGGTATACCTTTAGACAATCATTAACAATGCAAGATCAGATAAAATATTATTTTAATAAAATAATATTTTAAAGGATGGTTTGCTGAATAAAACCAACCTTCTGGACGATCAATTCTCAACGGTGCTTAATTAGCTGCCTTTATTTATAAAAAAATATTTAAGGAAATATTATTTTGAATAAGAACCAAATCTTTGAGAAATTGGCTTAATTGTGTTACTTACTTATCAAGTTTAGTAAAATAATATTTAGGGAAATATAATTTTACTAGATTGAAAACTAACAACCCTCTTACTCGTACTTGTCGTCTTCCGCTTTATCCAGGGTCGCAGGGACAGCATACTCAGCAGTCGCCCAGGCGTCCCTCTCCCCAGACACCTCCTCCAGGGCCTCCGGGGGGAGCCCAAGGCGTTCCCAGGCCAGCCGAAAGACATAGTCCCTCCAGCGTGTCCTGGGCCATCCCCTAGTCCTCCTCCCAGTGGGACGTGCCTGGAACAACTCCCGAGGAAGGCGTCCAGGAGGCATCCAGTAAAGATGCCCAAGCCACTTCAACTGGTTCCTCTCAATGTGGAGGAGCAGCGGCTCTATTCCGAGCCCCTCCCAGATGGCCAAGTTCCTCACCCTATCTCTAAGGGAGTGCCCGGCCACCCTACGGAAGAAGCTAATTTCAGCTGCTTGTATCCGGGATTTCATTCTTTCGGTCATGGCCATAGGTGAGGGTAGGAACGTAGACCGACCGGGAAATCGAGAGCTTCGCTTTTCGGCTCTGCTGTCTCTTCACCACAACGGACCGGCACAGCGCCCCCATTACTGCGGCAACCGCACCGATCCGTGTGTCAATCTCCCGCTCCATTCTTCCCCCATTCATGAACAAGACCCCCAGATACTTAAACTCCTCCACTTGAGGCAGGAACTTCCCTCCAACCTGAAGAGGACAAGCCACCATTTTCCGGTCGAGAACCATGGCCTCGGACTTGGAGGAGCTGATCCTCATCCTAGCCGCTTCACACTCGGCTGCGAACCGGTCTTAGCTAGAGGGGGCCAGCAGGACCACGCTATCTGCAAAAAGAAGAGACAAAATCCACTGGGAACCAAACCAGACCCCCTCCGGCCCTTGGCTGCACCTAAAAATCCTGTCCGTGAAAGTTTTGAACAGGACCGGTGACTAAGGGCAGCCCTGCCGGAGTCCAACATGCACCGGGAACAGGTCTGACTTAGTGCCGGCAATGCGAACCAAACTTCTGGTCCGCTTGTACAGGGACCGGATGGCCCCAAAGAAAGGGCCCCCGATTCCATACTCCTGGAGCACCCCCCACAGGGCATCACGAGGGACACAGTCAAATGCTTTCTCCAGGTCCACAAAACACATGTGGATCGGTTGGGCAAACTCCCATGAACCCTCGAGTACCCTGTAGAGGGTATAGAGCTGGTCCAGCGTTCCACAGCCGGGACGAAAACCACACTGCTCCTCCTGAAGCCGAGGTTCGACTATCGGCCAGACTCTCCTCTCCAATACCCTGGAGTAGGCCTTATCAGGGAGGCTGAGGAGTGTGATCCCCCTGTAGTTGGAACACACCTCTGGTCAGCCTTCTTAAGATTGAAAACTAACAACCTTTTTGGGTAAATGATCTTTAATAGGCAAGCACGTGTTCTTAGCTGTTAGCAATTGGAGCTAACAAGAGACGCTTATAGCTTATCATCGGAATCAAACACATACCTTTAAAATACCATTAATAAAAGGGTTAAAATGCATAAGCGTGGACGGCGCATTCTGGGCGTTCTTCTGTGTTTAAAATCACCCTTTAAATAAAGTTTGTCTTAACTTTACAAAAGAAAAAAAAAAAAAACACAGAACAAAAACTGAGCACATGTGCTGAGCAGATAATCTGCTAGCACTAAGATGGCTGAGTTTCAACACAAACAAATCAAACATCATAAAATGAAAAATGTTTAGATTATTTCATTCTAAACTACTTCTCTCTGCCCAAAACACAACCTCTTACGTGAACCGTGCTGTGGAAAAGTTGTCCGGGTGATGAAGTTGAAGAAAGCATCCACAGTGAACAAAGGGTTAGTTGCAGCTAACCTACGTAGCTGTGGGTGGGGGGCTTGCTCTGCCGGGCCGGCCAAACTGCACGTTACTACTGTAACAACGGTGATGCGGTCAGTTTGTCCTTCCTTCAGACCGGGAAAACCTCTCTCGGCGTTGTAGAGACAGGGTCTGTGCTGAGAACTCTCTGGAGCACAGTTTGCTTCTGTAGACCTCAGAGAGAAAAGTCAAGCCACGCTTGTACCTTAATTACCCCTGTTCATGAATGAATACTGGATACACAAACAGCAATTCATTCCTACTTAACTTAGTGCATATGATCGCGTGATCGTATGACACTCTTGGATCCAGTTTGAAGAGTTATGTCTGTTTGCCACCAATGAGAAATCTGTCCCTCCGTCCAGTTCCGCTTGGGACCTGCGTGGAAGAGGTCAGTTTGTTGCAAAAGCGGGGTTTTTATTCGGACAATGACGTCACCGGATGTCCGCTGTCCTTTTCCTGGCTGTGCTGGAAGTAGTTTAATGCAATTTATTTTGAAAGTTCCAGAAAAGTTCGTACTGGCCTTTAATTTTGTACTAGGCTGGGGTCCCAACAAACTGAAAAGAAAATCTTAACATATGTCACAAATTTATCATCAGATAGGGCTAGTGTGTAAAGCTTTTTTTTTCCCCTAATAAATGAAATAATTTGAAAATGTTCTATTTGCTTGGGTTGTCCTTGGCTTTTAAAATTTAGTAAATGATCTGAAACATTTAAGTTTGACAAAAAAACCAAACAGAAGAAATCTGTATGGGAATTATACTTTGCTGTGGCAATATACATACATGCATCCAGGCAGTGCCACAGTGTTTCTTGTATAATTATAAACAGCTTCCCAGTTGCACATGGTTTGACCAGTCATCAGTACATTCATGTTCTTTTGTTAAACAAGTCATGCATCCTTTTAAGGGTCATTACCTTGATGTTAAGTAAGGCTTAGTGGAATCCCATAAAAAAAGGAAAATTAAGGTTTTCTATCTTCTGTTACGAGGAGTAGAAAATGTAGCACTGAGGTTTCTCTGGTAAGATGGGGCATATTGATTTTATCCTCTCGGAATTGCAGAAATTAGCTGTTTCTACTTTAGGGCCACATTTAAAAAGTGTACAGAGTACAAATTTGATGAGCTCGCTATTTAATCACAGCTTCTATTTCTTTGGCACGCCGACATGATGGGAAACAGAGGGGAAAAAAGAAGAGACACTGTTAATAATAGAAATGCAATAAGAGGAGACATTAAATCAGGGGATGTGCAAGAGGAGTCACCAGACTAAATCTATAGGAGCAGAGGTTTAATATTAAGAGGCATAATATTAAGAAGAACAGTTTTAAATTCAATTCTACATTCTTGTTCCATCATGTTCTATTTAATGAGAATTTAATACTTTTGTACAGAGCATGATGTGGGTATTGTTGCCTCAAAGCTTTGCACCTGTGTTCTGGATTTATGCAGATTCCCACTGACATTATTCAAGCACAATAAGTTAATTTAACTCACTGAAAAAGTAACTTTTTAAGTTTGGTGAAATAGCAGCTTAAAATATGAAGGAACATGGTCCTAAAAAGCAGTAATTATTTGTTGAACACCAGCAGTCTGCTGAATTTGTCATCTCCATGCCGAATTGTCGGGATGGGTCCACAGAAAACACATTGATATTGAGACCTTGAACTTTGTTCTACAAAAATGAATAAAATCCTTTTTCAACATTTCCAATTGTTGAATCACAATATCAAGGGGTCCTGTGTATGATGAGGTTTTTCACTGTTGGATGCTCATCCGTGATCATCATTATTTTCTCAGAGACACCATGTTATTGACCAAGCTAAGTACTTTATGCTCTTGACCCTAAGTTAACATGTTAACTTCATTCACTAGCAAGGACCATGCAACAAAGATTTGAGTTTATTTGAGTTTAAGGTTTATTGACGAAGGGGTTGGAGGGGATGGATAGATTGGATGTGACAATGGCTTGGGAGGAGAAAACTCAGCTTGTGGGTGCAGTCTTCAGAATATGCCTTTATCTTAGGACCCCCAAACTTTTAAAATGTAATTGAACAGACGTGAGACTGAGCTTGATGCAGGTCACTGAGATTATTACGGATATAGGACTAGTATGCATGGGATGACCAACGTCTGAGAATTTCAATAGTCTGATCAGAGATGCCCTGACTTGATACTCCAGATGTGGCTTTGATATGGAAGGAATTGACTGAATAATGTTCTGGTAAAACGCTGGACCCCGCAGGAACTTGGCTGAAGTGTTTGATTAACCAGAATCTCGTAAATTGATTTCCTGGCTCATTAACAAAGAGTGGCTCGTGAGGTGTTTGTGGCTGGTTTAGTTACAGACTGGTTCATAAGGGGTGATAAAGAAGCTAAAATGGAAGAAATGGATTGGAAAAGAGATTGCCAGCTGGTTGGTTATACTTTTCTGGACAGTGAAGATCAGAGTGTTGTGGCTATGAATGGAGTACTTGAAAGACATGAATGAATAAAAGGGTTATACCTGAATGAAGATGGGGCAAAATCTGAGCAACGTAGGAAGCTGATGACAGTTAGCAGAAACATAGATTCTAGAGTCAGGTCATTGGAAGTAGATGAATAGTGGGAGTGGAGTGTGAGGATGAAACGACTGAGGAGATATAATATGAGTAGGTATTGAGTGATGGCTAAGGGTTCTCATTTCTGAATGTTGTGCCAGTAGTTAGATTTTTGAAAAGAGAAACAAAACAGTCCAACAATAATGCTGTACTGTTTTCCTGCGACATGAGCTGCACAACGCAGGAATTGAGCTGAGATTAGAGGAAGTCTGTAGAAGAACTGCATAATTTGTTTGGAGAGAGATTGTCCTGTATTTATGATTTATACTACTGTTGTGCTATCTGAATGGATGAGGAGTTACTTCTTGGATCATTCTTGTTCTGAAAGGATTGATGTGATGATGATGGGGTAAAGCTTGTAAAGATCCGATGAGGGCAAAATCAACTGTGGCTGGAGAAATCTCAAGTCCAGCGGCCACTTAGATGCAAACCATCTTATGTTGTTGTAGCCACCAAAAGGCATTGCATCTGTGTAGAGCTGTTCCAAGAGGACAGAGTGATGCCGAAGACGCATTTCCGTTTTGCATGAGTCGTCAAGGACAAGTGGGCATGAATAAATGGAATGCTGGCTGTTTTAAACATGAGATATGAAATGAAGGATTTTCCCATAGGAATAATACAGATGGCATAGTTGAGACAGTCAAGAAGTGTTAGCAACCGTCAGTAAGCAGGACGTTTGAAAGGAGCAAAGTGTCAGTCTCAGTCAGTCAGGCCTTTTGTACCGCTTCTTCCATAGTGGGTCGCAGGGAAGCTGGTGCCTATCTCTATCAGTCAATGGGTGGGAGGCAGGGTACACCTTGGACAGGTCGCCAGTCCATCGCAGGGCAACACACAAATAACCAAGCACACACTCATTCACACACCGAAGGGCAATTTAAAGAGACCAGTTAACCTAACAGGCATGTCTTTGGACTGTGGGGGGAAGCCAGAGTACCCAGAGAGAACCCATGCATGCAGAAAGACCCCCAGCCAGGAGTTGAACCCAGGACCTTCTTGCTGCAAGGCAACATTGCTACCAACTGTGCCACCGAGCAGCCTGGAGCAAAGTGATTTGCTGTATTTTTCTGAAAGACAGTCACAGGTTTTTGCACTACTTCTGCAGCCAAAGGTTAGTCGTACTGTAAAGTAGTAGCTTCTTTCCAAAGAAAAAACTCTGAAAAAATACCAGAAGAGGGTGAATAGGAAGGACTTTAAAGGCACTGGTGATGTCTGCTTTGGAGAGCCAGCCACCTTGGCCTGATTGATAGTTGCATAAATCATGTAAAAATTTGGGAATGGAATGATGCTATTGATGCTCCGAATGTGTGAACCATGAAGAGCTGACAGGTCATGGTTTGAACGGTTTGAGGAGCTTGAGAAGGAACATGCACTGTATTAACTTCTACGGCAGAAAAAAGGGTAAAAGATTAAGGGATGAAAGTATGCATGCACACAACCTACCTTTCAATTTGAGCTTACATTGAAGGCACGCTGCCGTCCAGGCTTAATGTCATAGTGGGTTGGAGCGACAGAAGAGGGACGTTGTGGCATGGATGGTGTGTGGTGGTGAAGGCCTGGATGCGCAATGCTGCCGAGGGGAACAGATGGAATGGCTTCCACTTCTGAAAGAGCAACGGCCAAGAGTCTTGGGCCTTGATGAAGGAGGAGAACCAGGGTCTGATTGAGGCTGAGTTGAGGGTGTTTCTTTGCGTGACTGCGAGTAAGGATCATGGCCCACTGAGCACAGATGGTTACAGTGAGAACCCTGTCTCATCAAAGGAGGAGAAGAAGTTTCGGCACTGCATGTACTGTTGAGCAGGTTGTTGTCTGAATTGGAAGGATTAAGCTGAATAGCAAGATCAACATCTATAGTGAGTATGAGTCAAAACTGTTCTTTAGTCTAAGAGAAATATTGAAAAACATGACGGACTGTGAAGGATGGGTAAACCGGGTATAAGTAGACTGCCGGTTATTTAGAGGTGCTAAGCTAACATATAACTTTCAGTCATCACTATGGTTAAAAGACATGTTTGAACATGTCTAAATTGCAAAACTTAACCAGATCCTGCAGTCAGCCCCTTTACAGCTTTAAAATGCTTTGATGGGTAAAGATGTATGGAAACATGCAAAGTAACCAGGCATGTTAAACATGGGTTCTCACAAACCTTTGTCTTTTCTACATACAGCATAACTAAAAGCCAAAATAAGGGAATATGAATGCAATGTAACATGCATCTACACTTGTTATGAATCATTATTCACCACTTCACACAAAAAAGGACAAGATGATCTTCCTCCTACATTCATCCTACATACCTCCTACCTTCTCCTCATATGTCTATTTCTGTCTGTTACCGTCTCTCTGTTTAGCAGATGGTGAAATAGGCCACCATGGTTGTGCATATTTGTGAATATGCAAAGCTGACATTGCTGTACTGCATGGTGCCTTCTTATCTTGGCATCATCAGTGTGTGTTGTGTTCTGTTGTGGTCAAAAAGGTTGAGGCAGCATAAAACCGGCTCCAGTGTTTCTAAATGCATAAAGAATTCATTCTGATGTTGGTCTCTGAAGCCTTACTTGTAACTACATCAAACTTTGCACTTAACCTCTATCTGAACTTAAGAGGACACAAAGTAAATATCAGCAGTTGTATTTTGGGTGAATGAAGCTGGCAGCTGTACTTCTTGTCACCTTGACAGATGAATGACACCTCTCCTTGTTATCCTATTGAAGATCTCTCCTTTCATCATTCTTCTGCCTCCGCTTTATCCCCTGAACCTCTGTTCTCATTTGTCTTCATTTCTTCCTCTTGCACTGGGCCTCACTTGTATTCTTTATTTAGCTCTTACAAATTCTTCCTTATATGTTTCTCATTTCTTTTCCATTCCCAGCTGTCTTTAGTTCTTCCACTTCCTCTGTTTCCTTTTTCTCTTTTTCTTTCTTCTTGGTGCTTTTGTCCTTACATCCTATGGGTTGCTAGAGGATGTGGCTCGGCATCATGTCTCAGGCCACTGGAGGACTTTTAGAAGTCAACAAGAGAGAGGCTGTCATGCTCTCCAGGGTTCTCCCACATGCATGCAAGAACACACACACACACACACACACACACACACACACATTTAGTTGCACACATACCCATGCTAAGCTCTTGAATTTCCCTCAAAGAACCAGGCTCCCTGAAGGCAAGATGCCACAAAAAGAAAAACAAAGAGGTGGAGAATTTTCCCTCTGTCCTCCACTTTCCATCTCTTTCAAACTTCCTCTCCTCCTGCTGTCGTCTTTAGTAGTGCTCTGCAGTGCAGCACAATCATGATCAAAGAGTCCTGGGTTTTAGAAGCGAGGGACAAGTTGAACGTGTGTGGAAGACAAGATGAGAAGGGAAGGCAGGGGAACAGAACTGTCAATCAAGTGCTCTATCAAACTCAGTGGGGCCTGTGTTCTCAGTGGAACTCCATACCTGTGGAGGGCCACAAATACGTTACTATAACTGTACTCATATATATGACAGAGTTTTTATAAGTTAGACAAAAGGAAATGTTGACAGTGCCAAAAAAGACCTATTAGACACAAATTAAAGTTTGACTATTTAACTATATTAAGATCACTCTTAATATTCTTCTTTTCATTGAACCTAAAATGAAATTAATATGTCTATAATTAGCATATTAATCCGTCTATATGCAAAAATTATGATTAGGAGAAGAAGAAAACAAATAACATAGACATCATGTCCTCCTGGTAGCTTGTTGAGCACATTTGGTTTGAACACAAACTTAACTCCTTGGGAATAAATTGTCAGTTAATACAAGTGACTTACTGTGTGAAGCATGGAGTCACAGCACCCTCTTCTGGATCTACTGCGAACAATGTGTAGATTTTATGTGTGTGGGTGATGTCTGTGTGTGCTATAAAGTGCTGTGAAAAAGTATTTGCACCCTTACATATCAAATTATTTGTTTACCAGACAAAAATAACCAGAGTAAACCCAAAACAAAGTTTTAAAATTCTAATTTCATTTATGAAGAAAAAAAACCAATCTAACCAAACCCGGCCCTATGTGAAAAAGTAATTGTTCCTTGAAGATATAAAAGGACACCCATATTTCAAAACGCTTTTGGAATATGTGTGTTACTTTTGTCTTGACAGTCCAAAGCTCAAACAGGCCTATCTGTTCTGCAGCATTTATAGCATTGAACCTTTCCCATGAATCCCAGTCTTTTTTTGAAGGTTTTCTGTTGCATTCTGGGCCTTTATTCAACTTTTTAGTAGAAAGGTCAAGGGACAAACCAGCAGCAAATGCTCAAGACTGGGAATTGAACCCAGGAGAGCTGTGTAGAGAACAGTTACACCAGTTTATGCTCGCTGTTTCTGTCTTTACGAATGGCATCTCACGACAGAAGCTCACACTTTGTTTGTAGGGGGAATATTCTGTTGTTCCAGCTGGACAACTGCCACATTTCTATTTTTGTAGCAGCATTGTAGTGTCTGAAAACTCAGTTTTACATTCATTGCATTTCAACATTTTGAAGTTCATGAAGGTTCTAGTACAGACCCTGTTGTGGTATATAAAGATCAGTCATTCACTGTTTCTAAATTGCATGTACAACCGCAACCAGAAACTAATGCGTTGGGCCCAACTAATGCGTTGGGTCCTAATACTGTCTCGATATCAGTCACAAGAAAGGGGTAGATGTCTGACCCTGTTCCTGAGCAGTTAGAGGACGAATCGCTGCCTCATCCTGTTCCTGAGCTGTTCGAGGAGAAACCTATCCTTGTTTTAGTCCCTGAATCCAGCAATGAGGGGTTAGAGGATGAACTTTTTACTAATCCTGTTCCTGTTTTTGAGGGGTTAGACGATGAACTACCACCTGTTTCTGAGGGGTTCAAAGAACGTCCCTGCTTCAGCCTCCGGGGGTCCTGCCAGCTCTGCCTCTGCCTCCGAGGGTCCGCCAGGCACCGGCTGTGCCTCCGAGGGTCCGCTAGGCGCTGCTTCAGTGAGGATGAAAGATAGCCAGCCTCCAGGTCCTCGCCTTCGCCGCCGTCACTGGCCGCTCAGGTCTATACGCCTCTGCTGGCCTCTATGTCTTCGCCGACGTTGCTGCCGCCAACCACCTAGATTGGTCTCTGAGTTGCAGGTCCTGGCTCGCGTCTGAACTCTGTGCCTGCTCGGGACAACCTCCTGGTTGCCCGCCTGAACTCTGTGCCCGTCGGGGACAACTTCTGGGTCACCCGCCTAATTTTTGTTTTGTTTCTTTGTTTTTTTGGACTCTCGGGTCGTCTGAAATCTGCCCTTGGAGGTGGTGCTGTGTTTGCTTAGGTTTGATTTCTTCTGATTATTGTATTTTGTTCATATTGCTTTCTGAATTATCTTCTGTTACTGCTATGTTTCTTAGGTTTGATTATGTCCGTGTAGTATTTAGTTCCTGCCATGTTTTCAATCTCTGACACTGTTAAAGCAATCAGCTTTTGTTTTTCACCTGTGTCTTGCCCTACACACCCCCATTCTGTTCATTCCTCGCAGAAACAATTCAGTTTTTCCGTTTATGCCAAGCCTCTTCTGGCTCAGTTTTTCCATGCCTGCTTCTGCAAACTACCTACCTGCCTGCCTGTCTGTATGTTTCCTCTTTGATTATTAAATCCTTTTTTGACTCACCATGCTACGCTGCTTCCTGTCTGTCTGCAATTTGGGGTCCACCACCACAACTCGTTGTGACAGATATGTTGTGGAGTGACCTTTCTTTAGCTCCAACGATATGTACATTTTGGAGATCGGTTTTCTGGTAGCATTACCTTTATGTGATTCCATAAATATTTCTTATCACATTTAATTCTCTCTCTCTGTTGTCCATTTAATGTTTTTGTGAAAGTAATGTCCTAGTTGAAGGTATCTGAAGAAATCATGTTTCTCTAGGTTAAAGTCATTGGAAGTTCATTAATCCTTTATTATTTGTTATTATTGAAAATGAAGTAATTCCTAAGTTTCTCCAGTATTTAAATCTAATGTCTAGTTTAGCAGGTTTGACTTCTGTGTCGTGTTATCCAGCGTAGTATTCTTGCATTTTGTGTAAATTCTCTGTCCTTGAGTACTTTTTTCCAGATGTTCAATGGAACTGTTACCCAGAAACGAGTTTAATCAAATAATTATTTAGCAGGTTTACGTCTCTTATTAATGAAGGGAGAGGTATATTTATTAGGTTTTCTTCTATAGATTTCCATTTGGCGTCGTAGGTTGGGTCACTCCAGCAAATTAAATAATGTATTTGTGCTGAAAGTGATCTTTGTTTACAGGCCTGCCACACCTTAATGCACCACTGAATAAAAGCTACAATCAAACAGTGCCACACCCTTTTCCCCCTGGGCATCTGTAATGTGGTGGGTTTATGGGTGTGACACTAAGTCCTGTGTACTGAACAATGAAGAGTAATCTGGTTGTTAGATTTTTGATTGGGTTTTCTGTCGTTTTCTTCAATTGCTTTTGACTTGCTTTGTGGCCAGACAGGGAGCTTAGGCATAACAATCTTTTTTATAAAAAATGAATTGTTAGATTTTTTGTTTAAACAGGGTATTTTATTTGTTTTTTTTAGCCTTTGAGACCCTGATGTTCATGGCTTTCTTGTTTTGTTCAGTAGTTTTGAGTCAATGGTTACATAAACACAGAGGGACTAATAAATATAAACAGACTAGTAAAAATGGCTAAAAAGTAACACTTACCAAGCCAAACTTTGTATTTGGACGTTCAGAACCTATGAACTATTTTGAGACAGACGGTGTGCGAAGGTATAAATGTGGCTTTAGTCTTCTCCATATGTGGGGTGCTTGCTTTGATGATCACTAAACCTTAAAGGGTTCAAATAGTTTGAAGTGAGATTCTGTTCTGAGTTATCTAATATAGTTTCCTTACTTCTTAGAAAGACTGCATATCATTGTAAACTTTTTGGAAAATGAAGTATCCTTGCAGGTGGTGGAAGGTTAGCAGTCTATTCAATTGTTGGCTGTAGCAATCAGCCTCATCAGCTAATTTGGTGAATCAACAGTGAGTCCATTTGGGATAATTCTTTAACAATTAGGAAACCTGGAAGGCACAGGAACATATAATTGAAGCTGCTTTCCAACTGATGCAAAATCTAAATGTCCAATCTGTTTTTGGCAAAGCTAGAGCATACTGGTGAGTCATTGCTGATTTGGCTCATTGATAAAGGTTCAACAAACAAAACTTTACTTAGAAACACAGATGATGTCTGACTGAACAAAACAGCACCAAACATAACAGCAGTCTGTTGTTGATGAGCAGGTCACGTCCTTTGGTTAAGAAATGCGTTAGGATTGTAATGACAACAGTTGATTTACTTTGGACATCGAACTCCATTAGGAAAATACTCAACAGTTTTGAACATCAATGTTTAGTTGCAGTAAATGTGCTAAAGAACTACACTTACATGGTATAAACATGATGATAGCAGCATCATGGTATGGAGTTGCTTTTCTTCAGCATGGAAAGGGAAGCTGGTCAGAGTTGATGGGAAAATGGATGAAGCTATATACAGGGCAGTCCTGGAAGAAAACTTATTAGAGGCTGCAAAAGGGAAAAAATTAAAACAAATTTCAGCTAGACTTAAAACAGGACAGCAATATATATTTGCATGACACAGTGTTTTGCAAAGGTACTCCCCCACTGTATATATACTGTATGTGTATATCTATCTATCTATCTATATTTATATATATATATATACACACACACAGTGGATATACAAAGTCTACACACCCCTGTTCAAATGCTAGGTTTTCATGATTTAAAAAATGATAGCAAGACAAATAATTTCACAACTTTTTCCACCTTTAACGTGACCTATAACCTGTACAATGCAATTGAAAAACAAAGTGAAACCCTTAAAGGGGACAAATATAAAATAAAAAAAACTTTAAATTACCTGGTTGCATAAAAATGCACACCCTTAAACTAATACTTTTTTGCAGCACCTATGGCTTTTATTACAGCACTCAGTCTTTTTGATTAAGAGACTATCAGCGTGGCACATCTTGATATGGCAATATTTTCCCACCCTTCTTTGCAAAACCGCTCCAAATCTGACAGATTGCGAGGGCATCCCCTGTGCACAGCTCTCTTCAGATCCCCCCACAGATGTTTGATGGGATTCAGATCTGGACTCTGACTGGGCAATTTCAAAACCTCAATCTTATTCCGGTGAAGCCATTCTTTTGTTGATTTAGATGTGTGCTTTGGGTCATTGTCGTGCTGAAAGATGAAGCTCATCTTCAGCTTTCTAACGGAAGGCCAAAGGCCAAAGGTTTTGTGCCAACACTGACTGTTCATAATTCCCACCACCCTAAGGCCCCAGTTCCAGCTGAAGAAAAACAGCCCCAAAGCCTGCCACCACCACGCTTCACTGTAGGTATGGTGCTCTTTTGGTGATGAGCAGTGATGTTTTTGCGCCAAACATACCTTTGGGAATTATGTCCAAAAAGTTTAACCTTGTTTTTATCCGACCGTAACACATTTTCCCACATGCTTTTGATTGATTTTGGTGACTTTTTGTAAAATTAAGCCAGGCTTGGATGTTTTTCTTTGCAAGATAAGAGTTCCATCTTGCCACCCCACCCCATAACCCAGACATACAGGTCCTTCTCAAAATATTAGCATATTGTGATAAAGTTCATTATTTTCCATAATGTCATGATGAAAATTTAACATTCATATATTTTAGATTCATTGCACACTAACTGAAATATTTCAGGTCTTTTATTGTATTAATACGGATGATTTTGGCATACAGCTCATGAAAACCCAAAATTCCTATCTCACAAAATTAGCATATCATTAAAAGGGTCTCTAAACGAGCTATGAACCTAATCATCTGAAACAACGAGTTAACTCTAAACACCTGCAAAAGATTCCTGAGGCCTTTAAAACTCCCAGCCTGGTTCATCACTCAAAACCCCAATCATGGGTAAGACTGCCGACCTGACTGCTGTCCAGAAGGCCACTATTGACACCCTCAAGCAAGAGGGTAAGACACGGAAAGAAATGTCTGAACGAATAGGCTGTTCCCAGAGTGCTGTATCAAGGCACCTCAGTGGGAAGTCTGTGGGAAGGAAAAAGTGTGGCAGAAAACGCTGCACAACGAGAAGAGGTGACCGGACCCTGAGGAAGATTGTGGAGAAGGGCCGATTCCAGACCTTGGGGGACCTGCGGAAGCAGTGGACTGAGTCTGGAGTAGAAACATCCAGAGCCACCGTGCACAGGCGTGTGCAGGAAATGGGCTACAGGTGCCGCATTCCCCAGGTCAAGCCACTTTTGAACCAGAAACAGCGGCAGAAGCGCCTGACTTGGGCTACAGAGAAGCAGCACTGGACTGTTGCTCAGTGGTCCAAAGTACTTTTTTCGGATGAAAGCAAATTCTGCATGTCATTCGGAAATCAAGGTGCCAGAGTCTGGAGGAAGACTGGGGAGAAGGAAATGCCAAAATGCCAGAAGTCCAGTGTCAAGTACCCACAGTCAGTGATGGTCTGGGTGCCGTGTCAGCTGCTGGTGTTGGTCCACTGTGTTTTATCAAGGGCAGAGTCAATGCAGCTAGCTATCAGGAGATTTTGGAGCACTTCATGCTTCCATCTGCTGAAAAGCTTTATGGAGATGAAGATTTCATTTTTCAGCACGACCTGGCACCTGCTCACAGTGCCAAAACCACTGGTAAATGGTTTACTGTCCATGGTATCACTGTGCTCAATTGGCCTGCCAACTCTCCTGACCTGAACCCCATAGAGAATCTGTGGGATATTGTGTAGAGAACGTTGAGAGACTCAAGACCCAACACTCTGGATGAGCTAAAGGCCGCTATCGAAGCATCCTGGGCCTCCATAAGACCTCAGCAGTGCCACAGGCTGATTGCCTCCATGCCACGCCGCATTGAAGCAGTCATTTCTGCAAAAGGATTCCCGACCAAGTATTGAGTGCATAACTGTACATGATTATTTGAAGGTTGACGTTTTTTGTATTAAAAACACTTTTATTTTATTGGTCGGATGAAATATGCTAATTTTGTGAGATAGGAATTTTGGGTTTTCATGAGCTGTATGCCAAAATCATCCGTATTAAGACAATAAAAGACCTGAAATATTTCAGTTAGTGTGCAATGAATCTAAAATATATGAATGTTAAATTTTCATCATGACATTATGGAAAATAATTAACATTATCACAATATGCTAATATTTTGAGAAGGACCTGTATAGAAAAGATGGGAGATTGTTGTCACATGTAGTAGACAGCCAGTACTTGCCAGAAATTCCTGCAGCTCCTTCAGTGTTGCTGTTGGCCTCTTGGTAGCCACCCTGACCAGTTTTCTTTTTGTCTTATCATCAATTTTGGACGGACGTCCTGTTCTTGGTAATTGGTCACTGTTGTGCCATATTTTCTCCACTTGTTGAAGACAGTCTTCACTGTGTTCCATGGTATATTTAATTCCTTGGAAATTCTTTTGTAGCCTTCACCTGACTGATATCTTTGAATAATGAGATCCCTCTGATGTTTTGGAAGCTCTTGGCGGATAATGGCTTGTGCTGGAAGATGTGTCTACACAAATGTCAAGAAAAGCCTACTAGAACAGCTGAACTTTATTTTGGGTTGATCATAGGCACTTTAATTTGCGACAGGTGTGTGCTGACTCCAATTTAACATGAGTTTGAATGTACTTGGTTAAATCTGAACACAGCCACATCCCCAGTTATAAAAGGGTGTGCACACTTATGCAACCACATTATCTCAGTTCTTTATTTTTATTTCTCCTCTGTAAGGATTATAATTATTGATTAATTAATATTTAGCACAAATTTTAATTAAAAATCATAATTCAGAAAATAATTTCTTAACCAAAAATCATTACTTAAGAATATAAATCAGAGATGTCCTCTGGTGTTGTGATTATGGGCTCAAAGCCCTTAATAATTACAATTGGTAAATTATCATTAATAATTGATAATTATTAACCAAAACCACTAAATGTCACTGTTTAATCAACCACTTCACCGAAGGTGGGAAAACTTTAACCTTATTTTGACAAATAAATCACTCTTGCTCAAAATAAACACAAACGCTGTCTCTTTATCTACGTGAACATTTATTAAATCAACAGCCCTGATACACTTTGCTATTCTGATTCAATAATATTCATCTAATCACAAAATACAAACATTCTACACGAAAAGGGGTAAAATTATTAACCAAACAAAGATAAAAGAACATTGAGTGTCTATGAAAGTCAAACCAGCAGTTTATGTGGAGTCTCTCTTTATAGATTTTATAGTGAACCTGGAGGCCAGTCTTTCGTTCAGTTTTTCGACACTCCTTTTTTCACTTCTGACTGGTGGAGCTCTTCTCCACAGAGATATTTTCTTCCCAGAAATGACTTTCACTTTAACTGGAGCAAATGAGTCAATGATGTCCGAGATTTTAGAATGAAAGTTATCTACCAGCTCATCTACAGTGTTACAGGGCAAAGTGGAGGTAGAACAGTAAATCTGGTTAAAGGTTTCAGCAGCACTGTCCTTAAAGATGTGTTTTCTTATCATGTCTTTTTGGCTGATTCATTAGAGATGCTTTCAAAAGTAACAGAAAAGTGGTCAGATAGGGCAACATCAGTTACAGAAATTGGAAATGTTTAGACCCTTAGTGATGTTTAGACCCTTAGTGATGATCAAGTCCAAAATATGTCCTTGTTTGTGTTTGTTGTTTAACATGTTGAGTTGTAAGGATTATGATGATTGATTAATTAATATTCATCAAGAATTATAATTTAAAATCATAATTTGGAAAATCTTAATTTCTTAACCAAAAATCATCACTTACGAATAGAAATCAGAAATGTCCTCTGGTGTTGTGATTACGGGCTCAAAGCTCTTTAATAATTATTAATTATTAACCAAAACCACAAACTGTCACTGTTTATTCAACCGCTTCACCAAAGGTGGGGAAACTTCGACCTTGTTTTGACAGATAAATCACTCTTGCACGAAATAAACACAAACGCTTCACTTAATTATATATTTGAAGATTTATTGAAGCCAAATAATCCTGATATACCATTATTCTGGTCCAAAACCATCACCTAACTAACAAGCACTATTCTACACAAAGGGGATAAAAATGACTACCTAACAATAATAATAGAAGAAAACTATACATGCATTTAGTGTCTATGAAGATCAAACCATCAGTTTTATGGACAAAATGTGTAACTTGGGTTAAATGGAAGAACAATCCTCCTGGTGTCCTGATGTCAAGCTTGCAGCGATCAGCTGATGAAACAGAATATATGGAATGAACCTTGAATATATGGAATGAAAATCTTGAATATATGGAACGAAAGTCTGAATATATGGAATGAACCTTGAATATATGGAATGAACTTTGAATATATGGAATGAAAATCTTGAATAAATGGAATGAAAGTATGAATATATGGAATGAACCTTGAATATATGGAATGAACTTTGAATATATGGAATGAAAATCTTGAATAAATGGAATGAAAGTATGAATATATGGAATGAACCTTGACTATATGGAATGAACTGTGAATATATGGAATGAAAATCTTGAATATATGGAATGAAAATATGAATATATGGAATGAACCTTGACTATATGGAATGAACCTTGAATATATGGAATGAATCTTGAACATATGGAATGAACGTCTGAATATATGGAATGAACCTTGACTATATGGAATGAACCTTGAATATATGGAATGAAAATCTGAATATATGGAATGAACCTTGAATATATGGAATGAAAGTCTGAATATGTTTAATGAACCTCAAATATATGGAATGAAAGTCCGAATATATGGAATGAATCTTGAATATATGGAATGAACCTTGAATATATGGAATGGAAATCTTGAATATATGGAATGAAAGTCTGAATATATGGAATGAACCTTGAATATATGGAATGAAAGTATGAATATTTGGAATGAATCTTGAATATATGGAATCAAAGTCTGAATATATGGAATCAAAGTCTGAATATATTGAATGAACCTTGAATATATGAAATGAAAGTCTGAATATATGGAATGAAAGTCTGAATATATGGAATGAAAGTCCGACTGGCCTCGAGGACTTATGGGTAATGTGATTCAAAACATTCATAGTTGTCTGTATGAGTGTTTTCGCGTGCTTTTGACACTTCACCGGCAGTGGCTCAAGCACTGTTCCAACCCTAAGTACGAATAAAACGAAGTACTCTAAAAGAACCCATAGATATTCTTATTTCATCCATTTTATTGAGGATCCATCCTTCTGCGGACTTGGGCCAGCATCATATCCCACAATGCATTGCACCACCAATAGTCGTAAACAGAAGAGGCGACCGTGGACACTTAGCATTTTCATACCTATCTGAATTTGTCGCAGAAACGTTCGACATGTTTTAAGCATAGAAGTATAACTAAAATTTTTATGTGACCAGTCGGTTCATCAACAATGGGCAACCTTTGAAATATGTTCTAGGGTTTTGGTAGCGGCACAGCTTAGTTCACAAGCCAGTCAGCCTGCAAAGCTAAGCTAAACTAAGCAGAGTTGGAATGGGATCTCATCTCTCATCCCTGCCTTATCTTGGATAGGCACGCTGTCATTTCTTGCTACCTGTTTTCTGTTTGTGGCCTCTGAAAGTGAGATAGTACGCATTTTTAGGTATAAGGTGAATAACTGCAAGTCCCAAATTATAAAATGTATGATTTTCTTCCTGATTTTTTAAATACTTTTACTCAGTTTACATATGTTAGGTATTATTTAGTCAACTCAGAGGTAAGAACGATACAGTCATAGTTACTTGCAGCAAGGGTAGCCCACTTTGCAGTGAAACTACAAAGTTTTTGACACCCTATCTCTTTATTTATATGCACAGTTCAACAGTCAGTTCAGACAGGGTGTGTGTGTGTGAGACAGAAAGGAGGCTGGTTCACACAGAGATAACAATGATCTCACACACACAGGGAGGAAGGCATAGTGCAGGTGCCTTGCAACACAAAGTTTTTACATGAGTGATAACAAGTTTTTGCACCCATCCAACAGTCCCTCCTTTTATCACAAGTAAAAACATTTAATATAAAAACGAGTAAGAAAAATACTTTGTATGAGCGAAAACCCACGGACGATAAACAGATTATATTTTGTGGGAAATACTTATACGGCCCCGCCGCCCTCGGCGACCATTAAAAGTTAAATGTTGATTAATACTTGAAATCATAAAAATAAAAGAATGATACTTGAAATCATAAAAATAAAAGAATACTTGAAATCATAAAAATAAAAGAATAATACTTGAAATCATAAAAATAAAAGAATAATACTTAATGAAATCATAAAAATAAAAGAATAATACTTAATGAAAACAGTGAAACATAATAAAGGAATTTAAAAATCTGCCCTGTTTATGTCATCATTGTACTTTTTCTCATTTCACTTAAGCAACAACTTCTTTCGATTTTCTGCTGTAAGGTCATTTTATGAAATACAATGTATGAGTACACTCAGGCTTTTGATGTGATTTATTTACAACATGTCATCATAATCGTCCCCTTCATTTTCGTGCATTTCTACCTAGTTCAGTGTTGCATATGCTACCATGAACGATACCAGAAATTCTGTAGGAATGGATGTGCGTCATGTTCTTCCGTCAGTGTTCTGAGATGGGTCCCGTCTGATGTCCATCTCTTCTGGTTCGGTATCACCTCCTGTGGATCCTGCTTTAGATAGAGAAAGAGTCCTGCTACCAGAATTAAACTCAGGCTTATCAGTCCTGTCCACATGTTACAGAGAGCCATTTTATAATTGGCCGCAGATCAGCTGTTTTCTTCACCGGTTTGAGACGCTGGGCCATAGGGGTCCTCCAACTCCTTTGAATCCGGACTTCCTTCTGCTTACCCCGTCGGTTGGTTTGGCTACTGTAACGGCAAAACTGGCTTACAGTGGCTTTTATCCAGGATCCAGGATCCAGGAAGGCCTCTCTGCTATTTTCAGAGCTGTGGGCGTTGTCAGGAGTACTTGAAACGACCCTTTCCACCGAGGAGTGCTCCAATCCTTCCGGTGGAGTGTCTTAATCAGGACCAGGTCTCCAGGCCTCAGGTCATTCTGTGGGATAGGAGCAGAGATTATCGGCAGACCACTGGACATTTGTTCTTCTTTTGTCTGCAACATTTTATTCATCCACTCAGCTAATGAAGTTTTCTGTTGTGCTTTCTCTATTTCATTCATGTCAGAGGGCAGAGAAAACGGTCTGCCATGTACTATTTCTTTGAGAATACAAATTCACATCAGCAACTTGGTGCCACGTGATCTCAGGCTCAGAACACAGTGGGTGGAGTTATACAATGATGTACAGTAGGTGGCAAATGGAGTAAGACCAGTTTGATTTGGAGTTATTCTCATCCATAATTTAACCAGGGATAGGCATTTGGGCCATGACCTCCCTGTTTCTTCCATTGTTTTCCTTAATCTTTAACTGAAACCCTAATGCATTAGAACTTAGTTCTATTAATTTATTTACAAAATGAGTTCCATTATCTGACCTTATAATCTGTGGGATACCATATGTGGGGAAAAAATGTGTCACTAGGTTCATCTATTACAACTAGGCAATATTTCTTCCCCCGTGTTTGCAACAAATTATGCATGATCTGCAAAAATTCTTTGCATAGTCAGAAAAATTTATAGTGTAGGATTAATGCTTTACCAGATGTGACATATTCCCCCCTTGACACGTGGGTCTTCCCAATGTGTCACTGTAGCCGCTGTGTTGTATACATTTTTTGGGAGGATTGGTTTATCTTCAATCTGATAGATGTCATCTTTTTTCTGTGCTCCTCTCTTTAGCCAGGCCTTTATTTCTGTCTTGGGTGCTGACTGTTGGGCGTCTTTCAGCACATCTGTGTCTATAAATAGCAGACCTGACATTTTCTCTTTAATAGGTTGAAATGAGTTAGTTCTGTCCCTGATGATGTTTTAAAACCTTTATTTTGCCAAATCTTAGCATGGTGATGTACTGATCCGAAAACGTATTGGCTGTCTGTGTATATAGTAAGTATTTGTCCCTCATGTAATTCACATGCTCTTACTACAGCATATAATTCTGCTGTTTGGGCTGAGCATGTATTGGGTAGAGATTTAGCTTCTATTATCCTATCGATGGTTGTTACTGCATAACCAACTCTATTCTTTCCATATTCATCTTTAGATGCTGAGCCATCTACAAACACAACACATGAATCTGGTATAAGGGTTTGAGAAATGTCTTGTCTGGGTTTTGTGTCTTCTTCAACTTTTGCTTTATAAGAATGTGGTTTTCCATCTTCTGCAGTAGGTATTAGAGTACTTGGATTTAAAAGGCACATCTTTTTAGAGTTATGTTTGGCTGTGATAATAATAGCGATGTCAGTGTGATATGTCTTGCATGTAGCGTCAGGTGCTTCTCTTAATATTCCTGACTTCAACATATCTTGTATTACTGGCTTAGTACCTTCTTCAGCTTCTGGCTTTAAGGGGTATTGGCGGACTAATAGTCTTTTTTCAGATATTAGTTTAACCTTGTATGGTGGGAACCCCTTTATAAGTCCTACATCAGTTGATGATAGGGACCACAGTTCAGGTGGGACAACAGCTAGGGCAGGATGCATGTTGCTCTCTTTGCTCTCAGCTAAGCCCTGTATTTGTCCCTCTGCCTCATCTAAATGTATCCTTGGATGGACTTTGACTGTCCACGCCAGAATGAACTTCCAGATTCCTGTATTAGGATCTACCTTTGACAGTGTCAGTGCTGTTCCTGCAGAGGTTTAAAGCCTCTGTTTTTCCAAATTCTTATTATTCTTTTTTATCATATTTTATAAAGTAAGTCCTTATTACATTTAAAAATGAGATCAATATTTTTGGTAGTTGCTATTATTATAAATAATGCTTGGTTTAGTTCTTATTAAAAATAAAAACTCACTCACTGATGAACACAAAAAATGAAGGGCATATTATATCTTATAATCTTAGTTTGTTTTACCCAGTTTTATAGATACAACATACAGTTTCAGTCAGCTTTGTATTTAGTTCAAGTAACTAAAGTTTGTTTCAATTAACTCAAGTTTTCTCTATTTCAGTCCAGTCCAGTAATTCTGTTAAGGTTCATTTCATCTTATGTTAAGTTTGAGTCTAATTCAATCATTTTGAACCTGACTGGAAAAAGTCTAAACATCTGTTAAAATCTTTTTGTTTTACCATAGAGAACTGACCTAATATTATTATGGTAATGTTGAGGACTCTAATTTTTACATAACATGAAACAGACATTTATTTCACAAAAATAGATAGTCAAACACAGACATTTGGCCACATGAAAGTTTAAATACCCTGTTTGTAAAATAATTATGAAAAATTGAAGACGGGTCTATGAGCTTTCTTATGGTTATCAGTATTTTTAATACAGGTAGAACCTTTGCTATCTTTATATGATTTTTCGAAAAAGATTCTGGAAACCTTAATAAGATATAAGTTTGGCAAAGATCATCAGAACATCAGACCTTTATTAGCGCTTTTAAGGTCCCTCAAAGATGCATTACAATGAAATCAGTCATTCCCATTCACACACATTCACACACTACTTACTTATTTCTCTGTCAGAGTAATTTTTATTTGCAAAAATTTGAGCATAATTTGACTTCTATTATTCTTAAAATGCCCATTGTTTCCTCATAACCCCTTTTGTTTCCACAAGGTCTGTTTTGAACGCTTCAATTTCTTTTTTTTATTCACCAAGAATCAATAAGGTGGTCTTAGTGGGTCCACCTTAAAGGTGTTATCTGTTGGGTGTCATGTTGTCATTGTCAGGTCAGTGAGGTTCATAAGTCAGTCAGAACCTTGGTCATTTGGTCTGTGCTCATAATGTTTCATAGATCCAGCCTATGATTAGTCAGCAAAACTTCCACCTATAGGAGAAAAATTGATTGTTAATGAATGAGCTGCATTTCCTAGGCACACTGTCTTCCTCCTGGATGAGCATCACCTGTTGAAAAACTTTCATCATTGTTTGTTTCACATATTCAATCAGATCTTTATATTATACCAGTAGGTGAAGTTGTTAGTATCTCATGTAGACTGACATATACTGTTGCATTTGGAGAGGATCTCAGATTAAATAAACATAGTTAGAGCTTCAATCCAGGTTCATTTTGTGTCTGCAGACTTTAGCCAATTTTTCTTTTTTTTTTTTCTTTTTTTTTTTATACATAAAGAGCAAGATTCAAAACATTTTCAAAAGGCAGATTGTGGCAGAATGTAGACAAAACTGCTTATTGATTGACAAAATAACATTCAAGCACACAATCACCATATTAAAAGGCTCTACTTCTAGAGAATCACTAAACGTCTGGGGTCCGGTTTTGGCCCGCGGACCTTGAGTTTGACACATGCAGGGTAGAGTTAAAATTTTTTTCAGACCTTTCAGCAGAGACAAACTTCTGCTGTTTGCAGAAGTTTTATCTTTGTTTTCAGGCAGCTGCATCTCTTTGTCAAGGTCGTTTCACAGAGCTGAAATTTCTCTCAAAGAGGAAAAATCAAGAATGCACACAATCTGAGCCAAATATGGAATTATTTCCCTGTAAAATGAATCTTTTGCATTTTATCATGATATTGTTGGTAGTATAACACCATAGAATGATTTTTAAAGCACCTGTTTCTCACTAATGCTTGCCTACAAAATATTTTACTCTCAGATTACTTCTTTAACAACTCTAGTCATTGTTCACTGGGTTGTCCAGTTGGACAGTTTCCATGTTGTCCACATTGACACCTCCTATTTTAACTTATTTTACCACGTCCTCTAAAACCATCTCTTAGTCTTTATAATTTGGGGCTACCTTGGTATTCTAACCTGGGATGGGTGGCAGTCTGCCCCCCTTTATTTGTTTTCAGTTAAGCTGAAAGTTTTTTTCTGTGCTTTTCTTAAGGCCTCAGTATTATGGCTATGTCAGTTAAAAGCTGCTCTTATTGTTGTTTTTTTAATTAAACTTTTTGTTTTAATCTGTTTATCAACTGTGAGCACTCAGGGACTGAAAGGTCCCCTTTGAAATTATAATCTGGCAAGGTTTTTTATTGTCTCTTGAATCTTTTGAATGCATAATCTCCAGTTTAAGATCCCCATGTAGTTTTAGGATTTCAGTGATAATTAAGTTACCTGAAAATCCGTATTTTTATGCCATCGTGTACATATTTCTGTTAAATCAGAGCTTTTTTCTCTGTCCCTTCCCCATTGTTCTTTGTTATTTTTCTCTTTTTAGTTTTCATTATTTCTAATTTTAGATCCCCTTGTAATTTTAAGACATCCTTTGTATCTAATTTGCCCAAAAACCCATGTTTTTTATTTTTTATTTCAACTATGACAGATCATACCTGCTCCTTTTACATAGTTCTCCATAAACTTTACCTCCCCTTCTAAGTCAATTAGTTTACTTTGTTTCTTCCCCATTATGTTTTATGTTAGTTTAATTGTAGTATAAATGTCCCCGATAAAAGGTCACTGGCATGAGACTTTAAGGAGAGGACATTAACACGCCCTTTTACTGCGACTAATTCACAGCGGTGTTAATTTTCTGGAATGAAATCCGACCTGAATCTCCAAAGTCACCAGTACGTAGTTTTAATCTGGGCAAAAGAAAACACAGGACTAGCAGAATCCTGCTGATTCTATTAAAATGCTTAGTCCTCCATACACACACAACACAGTCACACAGTTAGTTTCAGGTACCTTGTAATTTTTCTAAGTTAACTTGGTGTTATTTTATGAGCTCAATTTACTCCGTTCTTTTTACTTTTATAGCGCTTATTCTATTCCCTCGCAGGGGAATAACCCTTAGTCGTTTTATTTGGCCCCCTTCTTGGCGGGGCCCTACCTTAATTTGTCACTATTCCTTTCACGGTGGAATAAAACCATACCAATGCAGCATCCTTACCGGCGACGCACTACCAACGACTTTTAAGTACTTTTCTTCTTTTATTTATATAGCGCTTACTCTATTCCCTCGCAGGGGAATAATCCTCAGTCGTTTTCTTTAATCCCCTTCACGGCGGGATTGTACCAAATTTGTCACTATTCCTTTCACGGTGGAATAAAACCATCCAAATGCAGCGTCCTTACCGGCGACGCACTACCAACGACTGTTAAGTACTTTTCCTATGAACTGTATTTTAAAACTGTCTCACCTCGGAGTTGACTTCTTGGTGACTCTCTGGACCCTGTGAGAGTCACCCCGCGCCGAGGAAGGCAATAACCCACTGGCCAGGTGTGAATTCACACACACCGGGACTTTCAGCCACTCCGGCTAACGGAGGCTGTGCAGCGGCGCTTCGCTCGACGTCAGGCTTCCCCCACGGATCCCAGAGTCACTGTTAAAGCAAAGAGAAATAAGGTTATTGAATTAATCCGGCTACGAAGGACCAATAAATGTTAGGTATTATTTAGTCAACTCAGAGGTAAGAACGATACAGTCATAGTTACTTGCAGCAAGGGTAGCCCACTTTGCAGTGAAACTACAAAGTTTTTGACACCCTATCTCTTTATTTATATGCACAGTTCAACAGACAGTTCAGACAGGGTGTGTGTGTGTGAGACAGAAAGGAGGCTGGTTCTCACAAAGATAACAATGATCTCACACACACAGGGAGGAAGGCATAGTGCAGGTGCCTTGCAACACAAAGTTTTTACATGAGTGATAACAAGTTTTTGCACCCATCCAACAACATATTTCATTTGTGTCACATTATCCTCCTAACATTTTCAGCATCGTCACCCTCATGTCTTGACATCGTCTATTCCCCTTCTTCCTCATGTTCTTCATTTAATTATTTGCTGATGTTTTGACATCCAAGATATCAATTCCCTGTACTTGCTGACTGTATCTGTAATTCCAATAAATTTTTACTAAAAGTATTTTTCCTACATTTGTGCTATATATGTGAAATGAGCTTACCAGATGGTAATAAAAGAAAAATTAGTGTGTTCATAAGTGTTTAGTAGTGCCAAGTGCTGTGTGCGGGATTTGGTTGGTATTACATTTTTGCTTTGTAGCAAGAAGGTCCTGGGTTCGATTTCAGCCTGGGGTCTTTCTACATGGAGTTTGTATGTTCTCCCCATGCATGCGTGGGTGCTTTCTGGGTACTCCAGCTTCATCCCACAGTCCAAACACATGACTGTTAGGTTAATTGGTAACTCTAAATTGCCCTTAGGTATATGAATGAGTGTGTGCGTGGTTGTTTGTGTGTTGCCCTGTGATGGACTGGCGACCTGTCCAGGGTGTACCCTGCCTCTCGCCCGATGACTGCTGGAGATAGGCACCAGTAGATCCTCGCGACCCCAAAAAGATAAACGGGTTGGATGGATGGATGGATGGATGATGTTAACCACTTAAGATCAAAGGATTGAGGTCCAAACTCTGCTTGTGGACATCTTAAGCCCTAGCCCTTCACTTCACTTCATCCTCCGGCACCTGGACTCCACAGGAACCTATGCCAGGATCCTGTTTGTGGATTTCAGCTCTGCCTTCAACACCATCGTCCCAGTTCTGCTACAGGAGAAGCTCTCCCAGCTGAGTGTGCCCGACTCCACCTGCAGGTGGATCACTGACTTCCTGTCTGACAGGAAGCAGCGCGTCAGGCTGGGGAAGCACGTCTCTGACTCCCTGACCATCAGCACCGGTTCCCCCCAAGGCTGTGTTCTCTCTCCTCTGCTCTTCTCCCTGTACACCAACAGCTGCACCTCCAGTCACCAGTCTGTCAAGCTTCTGAAGTTTGCGGACGACACCACCCTGATCGGACTCATCTCTGATGGTGACGAGTCTGCGTACAGATGGGAGGTGGACCATCTGTTGGACTGGTGCAGCCAGAACAACCTTGAGCTCAACGCTCTAAAGACAGTGGAGATGGTTGTGAACTTCAGGCAGAACCCAGCCCCACCTGCCCCCATCACCCTCTGTGACTCCACAATTGACACTGTGGAATCTTTCCGCTTCCTGGGAACCATCATCTCCCAGGATCTCAAGTGGGAGCCAAACATCAGCTCCCTCATCAAGAAAGCCCAGCAGAGGATGTTCTTCCTGCGGCAGCTGAAGAAATTCAACCTGCCAAAGACTATGATGGTGCACTTCTACACAGCCATCATTGAGTCCATCCTCACCTCCTCCATCACCATCTGGTACGCCGCTGCTACAGCCAAGGATAAGGGCAGGCTGCAGCGTGTCACTCGGTCTGCTGAGAAGGTGATTGGCTGCAGTCTACTGTCGCTCCAGGAACTGTACACCTCCAGGACCCTGAAGCAGGCAGGGAAGATTCTGGCTGATCCCTCCCACCCCGGTCACAGACTCTTTGAGAATCTCCCCTCTGGCAGGAGGCTGCGGTCCATCCGGACCAAAACCTCACGCCACAAGAACAGTTTTTTCCCATCTGCCACCAGCCTGGTTAACAAAGCCCGGAAACCACCCTGACACTCTCCCTTTCCCCCACACCCCCCCTTTTTTTTGCTGACAGGACACTTGTAACTTGTAACTCTATGTGTTACATTAACGCTCAGCTTGGACTCCTGCTTTACTTGCACTGCTTTACTCGCACAATGATCACCTGCACTGTTGTATTGCTCTTGCATCTTATACTGCTCTATATTTACTCTCACTCACTTAAAACTGTGCACATATATTTATATTATATTGTAGATATGTTTATACTGTTTAATTTGTACTGTATTGCACCGACTACGCCAAAACAAATTCCTTGTATGTCCAAAAACGTACTTGGCAATAAAGCTTTTCTGATTCTGATTCTAAGGCTGTTTAGAAAATTATTACATTTAATTCTTTCTCCTGACAGGTTTGTCAATTGATTTTATCCAGAACGAGTCTTCTGCAAACTCACTTATCTGATTGTATAGACTGAATTTGATTATTTTGCTTTTGGCTACAAATGTTTACAAGGTAAAAAGATGAGAGATTCAAATTTGGAAATGTGGTCTATCCTCCTGAAAAAAATCAAAAACAGTTAAGAGTTCTCACAAGGTGGGTTTACAGGAAGTCAAACTTAGAGATTTTTTTTTCTGTTATGTACAAGGAATGGTTAAAGTGTTTGATCACCATGGTATACAACATACATACGGTTTCTATGAATTTGACCCAAAATTATTTTGGGGACAGACAAAAAATTTATTTGAGTTGAGAGATTACAAAATGTGAAAATTAATTGAAAATATAAAAAATTTAAGGAGAAAAACCATATATTCTATATTCTGGTTGTTGCTGTTATTCGCCACAAAACTGAAACTTAACAAGTAACGGGTAACGGGAAATGACAGCCTGCTTATCCAACATACGATACGTGAGAGGAGAAACCCCACTCCAACTGTTTGGTTAGTTCAGTAGCCAAGGCGATCTGTGAACTGAGCTCTGCTGTTTCGAAAACCCGAGACTAAATTTCAAATTATGCTCAATGTTGATAAACTCACTGGTCAGATAAAATATTAAGGTCTATTTTCTTGCTTAACACATCTGGAAAATATTTAATTTAGTGACAATAGTATAAAAACTTGAAGTTTCTGCCCTTCCCTTCTCTGTTTAGGACCACGGACCACATTACCCATAATTCCTTGATGACTTTCATTCCATATGTTCAGAGTTTAATTCCATATATTCAATGTTTATTCCATATAGTCAAGGTTCATTCCATATATTCATACTTTCATTCCATTTATTCAAGATTTTCATTCCATATATTCAAGGTTCATTCCATATATTCAAGGTTCATTCCATATATTCAGACTTTCATTCCATATATTCAAGATTTTCATTCCATATATTCAAGATTTTCATTCCATATATTCAAGGTTCATTCCATATATTCAAGGTTCATTCCATATGTTCAAGGTTCATTCCATATATTCAGACTTTCATTCCATATATTCAAGGATCATTCCATATATTCAAGATTTTCATTCCATATATTCAAGGTTCATTCCATATAGTCAAGGTTCATTCCATATATTCATACTTTCATTCCATATATTCAAGATTTTCATTCCATATATTCAAGGTTCATTCCATATATTCAAGGTTCATTCCATATATTCAAGATTCATTCCATATATTCGGACTTTCATTCCATATATTCAGACTTTCATTCCATATATTCGGACTTTCATTCCATATATTCAGACTTTCATTCCATATATTCGGACTTTCATTCCATATATTCAGACTTTCATTCCATATATTCAAGATTCATTCCATATATTCAGACTTTCATTCCATATATTCAAGGTTCATTCCATATATTCAGACTTTCATTCATATCTTCAAGATTTTCATTCCATATATTCAAGGTTCATTCCATATAGTCAAGGTTCATTCCATATATGCATACTTTCATTCCATATATTCAAGATTTTCATTCCATATATTCAAGGTTCATTCCATATATTCAGACTTTCATTCCATATATTCAAGATTTTCATTCCATATATTCAAGGTTCATTCCATATATTCAAGGTTCATTCCATATATTCAGACTTTCATTCCATATATTCAAGATTCATTCCATGTATTCATACTTTCATTCCATATATTCAAGGTTCATTCCATATATTCAGACTTTCATTCCATATACTCAAGATTTTCATTCCATATATTCAGACTTTCATTCCATATATTCAGATTTTCATTCCATATATTCAAGGTTCATTCCATATATTCATACTTTCATTCCATATATTCAAGATTTTCATTCCATATATTCAAGGTTCATTCCATATAGTCAAGGTTCATTCCATATATGCATACTTTCATTCCATATATTCAAGATTTTCATTCCATATATTCAAGGTTCATTCCATATATTCAGACTTTCATTCCATATATTCAAGATTTTCATTCCATATATTCAAGGTTCATTCCATATATTCAAGGTTCATTCCATATATTCAGACTTTCATTCCATATATTCAAGATTCATTCCATGTATTCATACTTTCATTCCATATATTCAAGGTTCATTCCATATATTCAGACTTTCATTCCATATACTCAAGATTTTCATTCCATATATTCAGACTTTCATTCCATATATTCAGATTTTCATTCCATATATTCAAGGTTCATTCCATATATTCAGACTTTCATTCCATATATTCAAGGTTCATTCCATATATTCAGATTTTTGCATATAAATATAAATAATTTCCTGAACGGCATATGTGCTATATATGTATATACAGGGGTTGGACAATGAAACTGAAACACCTGGTTTTAGACCACAATAATTTATTAGTAAGGTGTAGGGCTTCCTTTTGCGGCCAATACAGCGTCAAATTGTCTTGGGAATGACATATACAAGTCCTGCACAGTGGTCAGAGGGATTTTAAACCATTCTTCTTGCAGGATAGTGGCCAGGTCACTACGTGATACTGGTGGAGGAAAACGTTTCCTGACTCACTCCTCCAAAACACTCCAAAGTGGCTCAATAATATTTAGATCTGGTGACTGTGCAGGCCATGGGAGATGTTCAACTTCACTTTCATGTTCATCAAACCAATCTTTCACCAGTCTTGCTGTGTGTATTGGTGCATTGCCATCTTGATACACGGCACCGCCTTGAGGATACAATGTTTGAACCATTGGATGCACATGGTCCTCAAGAATGGTTCGGTAGTCCTTGGCAGTGATGCGCCCATCTAGCACAAGAATTGGGCCAAGGGAATGCCATGATATGGCAGCCCAAACCATCACTGATCCACCCCCATGTTTCACTCTGGGCATGCAATAGTCTCGGTGGTACGCTTCTTTGGGGTTTCTCCACATCGTAACTCTCCCGGATGTGGGGAAAACAGTAAAGGTGGATTCATCAGAGAACAACACATGTTTCACATTGTCCACAACCCAAGATGTGCGCTCCGTGTACCATTGAAACCGACGCTTGGCATTGGCATGAGTGACTAAAGGTTTGGCTATAGCAGCCCGGCAGTGTATATTGACCCTGTGGAGCTCCTAATGAACAGTTCTGGTGGAAACAGGAGAGTTGAGGTGCACATTTAATTCTGCTGTGATTTGGGCAGCCGTGGTTTTATGTTTTTTGGATACAATCTGGGTTAGCACCCTAACATCCCTTTCAGATAGCTTCCTCTTGCGTCCACAGTTAATCCTGTTGGATGTGGTTCGTCCTTCTTGGTGGTATGCTGACATTACCCTGGATACCGTGGCTCTTGATACATCACAAAGACTTGCTGTCTTGGTCACAGATGCACCAGCAAGACGTGCACCAACAATTTGTCCTCTTTTGAACTCTGGTATGTCACCCATAATGTTGCATGCATTTCAATATTTTGAGCAAAACTGTGCTCTTACCCTGCTAATTGAACCTTCACACTCTGCTCTTACTGGTGCAATGTGCAATCAATGCAGACTGGCTACTAGGCTGGTCCAATTTAGCCATGAAACCTCCCACACTAAAATGACAGGTGTTTCAGTTTCATTGTCCAACCCCTGTATATATACAGGTCCTTCTCAAAATATTAGCATATTGTGATAAAGTTCCTTATTTTCCATAATGTAATGATGAAAATTTAACATTCATATATTTTAGATTCATTGCACACTAACTGAAATATTTCAGGTCTTTTATTGTCTTAATACGGATGATTTTGGCATACAGATCATGAAAACCCAAAATTCCTATCTCACAAAATTAGCATATCATTAAAAGGGTCTCTAAACGAGCTATGAACCTAATCATCTGAATCAACGAGTTAACTCTAAACACCTGCAAAAGATTCCTGAGGCCTTTAAAACTCCCAGCCTGGTTCATCACTCAAAACCCCAATCATGGGTAAGACTGCCGACCTGACTGCTGTCCAGAAGGCCACTATTGACACCCTCAAGCAAGAGGGTAAGACACAGAAATAAATTTCTGAACAAATAGGCTGTTCCCAGAGTGCTGTATCAAGGCACCTCAGTGGGAAGTCTGTGGGAAGGAAAAAGTGTGGCAGAAAACGCTGCACAACTAGAAGAGGTGACCGGACCCTGAGGAAGATTGTGGAGAAGGGCCGATTCCAGACCTTGGGGGACCTGCGGAAGCAGTGGACTGAGTCTGGAGTAGAAACATCCAGAGCCACCGTGCACAGGCGTGTGCAGGAAATGGGCTACAGGTGCCACATTCCCCAGACCTGGGCTACAGAGAAGCAGCACTGGACTGTTGCTCAGTGGTCCAAAGTACTTTTTTCGGATGAAAGCAAATTCTGCATGTCATTCGGAAATCAAGGTACCAGAGTCTGGAGGAAGACTGGGGAGAAGGAAATGCCAAAATGCCAGAAGTCCAGTGTCAAGTACCCACAGTGATGGTCTGGGGTGCCGTGTCAGCTGCTGGTGTTGGTCCACTGTGTTTTATCAAGGGCAGGGTCAATGCAGCTAGCTATCAGGAGATTTTGGAGCATTTCATGCTTCCATCTGCTGAAAAGCTTTATGGAGATGAAGATTTCATTTTTCAGCACAACCTGGCACCTGCTCACAGTGCCAAAACCACTGGTAAATGGTATCACTGTGCTCAATTGGCCTGCCAACTCTCCTGACCTGAACCCCATAGAGAATCTGTGGGATATTGTGAAGAGAACGTTGAGAGACTCAAGACCCAACACTCTGGATGAGCTAAAGGCCGCTATCGAAGCATCCTGGGCCTCCATAAGACCTCAGCAGTGCCACAGGCTGATTGCCTCCATGCCACGCCGCATTGAAGCAGTCATTTCTGCCAAAGGATTCCCGACCAAGTATTGAGTGCATAACTGTGCATGATTATTTGAAGGTTGACGTTTTTTGTATTAAAAACACTTTTATTTTATTGGTCGGATGAAATATGCTAATTTTGTGAGATAGGAATTTTGGGTTTTCATGAGCTGTATGCCAAAATCATCCGTATTAAGACAATAAAAGACCTGAAATATTTCAGTTAGTGTGCAATGAATCTAAAATATATGAATGTTAAATTTTCATCATTACATTATAGAAAATAATGAACTTTATCACAATATGCTAATATTTTGAGAAGGACCTGTATATATAAATATATATATATATATATATATATATATATATATATATTTATTGCCCATATATATACTGTATGTACCTGACTTTTGGGCCGCTCACACTGAGCCTGGTTCTGCTGGAGGTTTCGTCCTGTTAAAAGGGAGTTTTTCCTCTCCACTGTCGCAACATGCATGCTCAGTATGAGGGATTGCTGCAAAGTCAACGCCAGTGACTGTCCACAGTCTCTACATGCTCATCCAGGAGGAGTGACTGCTACAAGTCTCTGACTGGATGCAATATACTGGGTTTCTTTAGATAGACATTTTTTTACCCAATTTCAATAAATAACTAATAAATCTGACTGCACTGGTCAATGGTTAGTTATTGATTGGAATGCATGTGCCTGACTTGAAATCTATATGATTCGATTGAATTGACTTAGCCCATTTTAAAGTGATCCACCTTTCACACAATGCTACAGGAAACAACACTCCAATAATTTTTACATCTGCCTTCCACCCTCCCTGTTGGATGGAGTAAGGGGGAGTCAGGTTTAGCCTAAACCGGCTCAGTTATGGTTGAGGTGCAAACACATCCTCCATTTCTGCTACCTGTGTGACCCCTTCTCTTTTTCAATTGTTATATTCAGTCTGACAGAAATAGGTACCCCCAATCCTTGTGGTTTTTAGTATAACAATGGCCACCAGTGGGCTCTACATGGACACATTTTATCAGTGTATTATTTTACTTAGTACCCCTACATATAGCCCATTCTAAAATGGCCAAACTAACACTCAGTAGTTTAATCTAACCTCCCCAACAACCCTATACCATTCCAAACCCTTTGTGAAGTGCCTTGAGACGACATGTGTTGTGAATTGGTGCTATATAAATAAATAAACTGAAATAAATAAACCGAAACTACTGCGAAAGAATTAGGATAGGCTTTATTTTTGTCACATCCCTCAACCCTTAATGGTTCTCATTGCTGAAACCACTGATTTTAGGACATGCAGAACTGGCAAGTCTCCTTTCCACTGTACCACAAGTGCAGATTGTGAAGACCTAAAGGGTGTCGTATGCAGCTCTGATCAGGGAGATGAGTTGAGTCTATGGGGTAATCTTCGTATAACAGCCCAGGTTTCTGTTCTACTGAACCTCCCTGGTTGTCCACCTTCCTTAATGTTGAAGTCCAACAGCCTTTGTTTTTTTACGACTTCTCTAACACACTTGCCACCTCAATATTCATTAGGTCTTTCCTGTGCGTTCTTTTGGCTTTGAACCAATTGAAATTGAGAGGTGCCACAATGGGTGGTCACAGTAATCCCTGGAATTCTCCTCTTTTTGTTTTGCCTGTATTTCAGGTGAAAAGAAAACAGTTTGTGTTTTGCAAAAACTCTGAAAGCAGGGAAGATCTTAGTGCTTTATGATGCTCAGAAAGGAAAGATATGAATATCGAATTCCACCAATCATAATAACTGAGCTGTCAGAAAATTTAGTTATAGCCAAAAGAGATGAGAAAAAGAAGAGACATAAAAAAAAAGAAATAGGTAAAGGGAATTAGGTTTAATGCTATGCCCATTAAGCCATTAGGAGCAGAGTGGTCAGGTTGCTCTTCTGTGGTTATCCTTACAACACCACTGACTGATATAAACTAATGCTTCCAAGCCATCTCCATAAAGAGTATAGCCATAAGCAGAGACCATCTAAACAATCTATAAACTGTAAAAACTGTTGGAGTTATTGTGATTTAGCAGATGTTGAGACTGTCTTATGACGCTGACAAATAATAATCAAGAAATAAATGCATTGTTACAAGTAAACCCAACAAGTAGGAATGGAGGATAAATCTGCACGGCAGATATTATCGGCCGATATATGTAATTTCTTTTTATATCGGCATTGGTCCGATGAGTAAAAATGTTCGCCGATGTCATATTGTTTGGTTTGTGTGACTGCGGGATTCCAAACAATCCCTGAACGCAGCTGGAGACTCTCCAATTCACGCATGCGGACGTTAAAGTTCAATGGCAGGTCAACGCTAAAGCCAACATGTCAGCACTCTGGAAGTATTTTACGGTATCCCAAGAAGACAGCCGAAAAGCAATATGCAATTCGTGCAAAGGTGAAGTTATGCGAGGTGGTGAGCACGCGAGGTCTTTCAATACCACAAATTTAAGAACACATTTGAAAAATAAACACCCATCGGTGTACAATGAATACCAGCAACAAGCTAATGTAAGCAAGCCCGGAGCTACCGCTAAGCAGGGAACTATTGCACAAGCACTGGAGAAAACAAAGAAATTCAGCAAAGATTCAGCGAAAGCCATATTTATAACAAAGAGGATAACTGAAATGATTGCGCTGGACGACCAGCCTTTCTCTATAATAGAGAACACAGGGTTTCGTTGGCACATGGAACACATTGAGCCCTGCTACAGCATACCGAATCGCCATTTTTTTTTTCGACACTGGACTACCTGAACTATACAAGGTTGTTGCTGCACGCATTCGTGAGCAGTTGGATGGAAATGTGACTACTATCAGCTTTACGATGGACATCTGGAGCTCCACTGTCAATCAAATAAGTATGTTAAGTCTCACAGCTCAGTGGATTGATGAGAATTTCAAACTAATACGAGCTGTGTTGCATGCCCACAAATTCACAGGCTAACACACAGGCGCTGCAATTGCCGCTGCGTTTAACGACATGTTGGCTCAGTGGAACATTTCTAAAGAGAAAGTGCATGTAGTCCTTCGTGACAATGCTGCCAATATGCAAAAGGGACTTGACGAATGTGGTATTAAAAGCCTTGGTTGCATGGCACACACACTGCAGCTAGCTGTACATAATGGACTTATTAGCCAGCGTAGCGTCTCTGACTGCGTTGCTATAGGAAGACGTTTAGTGGGACATTTCAAGCATTCACATCTCGCTACATCACGACTGCGAGACATCCAGTCAGAGATGGGCTTGCCTAACAAGACCCTCCAACAAGATGTCACAACACGTTGGAATAGTACTCTGTACATGATGAGAAGCTTACTGGAACAGAAACGTGTGCTTGGCGTGTATGGGGCAGATCACGAGCTCCCCGTGTCATTGACTGTAAAGCAATAAAGTCTTATCGAAAACATGACCACACTGCTGGGCCCATTTGAACAGCTGACGCGAGAAAAAAGTTCACAATCGGCTTCTACTGCGGATGTGATACCCTTCGTTGTGGCACTAAAACGTTTACTAAGCAAGAACACGGACACAGATGCCGGAGTCGGCACTGCGAAGGCCACCTTATTGGAAGCAGTTAATAAGTGCTTCAAGTCAGCTTTCTGTGAACCGCTTTACTACCTGTCAACGTTTTTGGACCCAAGGTACAAAGATTGTTACTTTGACACTAAACTGAGGGCCACTGCCATTAATGAACTACAGCAAGAAGTTCACATGATGACAAATGACAAGGATACCGACAAGGCTCCTGCAGAAGAGGAGGGACCAAGGGAAAAGAGGATCAGACTGAGCGATGAAAGCGGGCATTCACTGATGAACATGTTCGATGAGATTTTAGAGGAAAGGAGGAGCTCAGAGCAGCACACACTCCAAAGAAGCCCATCAGTTGGCCAGGTGAGTCTTTTGTACAAAATTTCCTAAATGTCACTTTTAAATTTAGTGATGTAATTTTATAAAAGTGCATAGTGCCCTCTTGTGTTGAATCGTTGTAATTGCATCTTTCCAGACCACTGAGGATCGTGATTTCATGTTAAAAAAATTTTACTAGCAATTTATATGCTGGCAGTCCTTTTAAATGTGTTAAAAATGTGATCTTGATTCTGTTTTCATAGGTACAGAATTATTTGACTGATCCAACCATATCTAGATCAGAGGATCCCCTGCTCTTTTGGAAGAACAACTGTTCTCGCTTCCCGGCACTTGCTCAACTTGCACGCAAGTATATTTCGGCTCCAGCATAGAGAGTGAACGTCTCTTCTCAGCTGCATCACTTATTGTTGATGAAAGAAGAAACAGAATCCATTGTGAGAAAGCAGAAATGCTTTGTTAAAACAAAACATGGACTTTGTTATGAAGTAGTTGATTTCCAACTTTTAACAATAGCACTTTGCTTCAATGACACTTAAGTTCACATTGAAATTGTAAGCTTAGGGTTCAAAGTCATAGTGTAATACACACTTAAGTTCATACCTAAAACTGAAGGTGGATGTTGACAGTTACATCAAATAGGTTTACAGTCAGATAAGCTGAGCTTCTATTTTTTTTATTGTTTGTTGTTACAAGGGGCTTTGTAAATGTTCCAGCTACATCTTTGCCTAAACATTTTAAGGCCAGTGCAATGTGATTGTACAATTTAAAGGCAAATTTGCATTTTCAATAAAAAAACAGAATCTGAATTTTTCTTATTATTATTAGTATTAATATTAAAAATTTTCATTCATTTTAATATCGGAAAATATCAGATATTGGCCACAGCAGCAATACAATTATCGTACATCGGTATTGGCAGAAAAATATCATATCGGAGAGAAAGAAGGATGAAGAGAATACAAGATTACACCCTGCTTGCTTATACACCTGCACCCACACAGCGCAAGCTCCACACACAGCCCCGCTCTAAGAACCCCCGCCGCACCCCGCTCCCCCACCACACAGCGCGCCGCAACGGCAAGGCAAGGGCCCCGCGCAACGCCACCCCTGCCCACTGGTGCAACAGGGCAGACCCCACCCAGCACCGCACCCACAACCGGACCCCCGACCCTGCACCATGACAGGACAAACTCATCCACGAAGAGGTCCCCGGCCAGCGGTAGGCACCCAGGGCCAGTGACCCCACCACGCCCCCCTCAGCAACAAAAAACACTGCATCACTGCCACTGCAACAACCGCCCAGGGAGAAACACTATCCAGCTCAGCTCCACCATCACCGCCCAGCCAATCCAAACGCCATTGACCCCATGCCCTAGAAGTGGACACAACCCCTCCACCCCACAGGCCGTAGCCCCTCCACAACACCCCCCAGCCCACCGGCCCGATCCCCCCCTGGACAAGACAGTCAGCAGAGCAGCACACCTCCAAGCCCGCCCAACCCCCCCAGACAGCGCCAACAGCCCCAGCCCACCAGTCCACGAGAGGGATACATGCATCGGCCGGGGACCTGAGCCATGCAGGCCAACCGCTCCAGGCCAAGCACAACCTGCCAGCCCCCACCCACCCGACCGCCAACCGCAGCCCAGCGCCCGACCACAGAAGGAAGCAGTGGAATAAAAGGCCACGGCGGCCCCAGTTACCGGGCATCCCGCCAACCCCACCCCCAAAGCACACCACAAGGCAGTCCAGCCGGCCAGCCCCTCCATCAAAGCGGGGCCACATCCCAATCAACGCCGGCTAAGACCCCACTGCCAGAGCCCAGCACCCCCCCAGCCAGCAGACCAGGGCCCAAAGCCAGGGGCCGGGATCCAAGGGAACCCAAGCGATCCCGAGAGAGCCGAAACGCCAGCCCAGCACCAGACAATCCCCAAGACCTGACCCCCAACCCCAGCCCAGACCCGGCTAGAGGGCCCCCTCCCTCTCCCGGCCTCCGACCACAGATGGGAAATAGCAAACGGGGGTCTGAAAAGACCCCTAGCCTGCCTTTGCCATCTCAAATGTGGTGTTGATGCATGTTGTTGTAGTGTGCATTTAAAAAGAAAAAAAACGGTGGGGAAGAGGTCTGCCCCACCCCCACTCTGAACCCTCAATGTCTACATGCAATTATACCCTTAGAGGTGAGCGCAGGCACCAGAGGTCAGGCTACTAGGATATCCTCCCCCCTGATGCCATTGAGTGCGCCCACCCCCAAGACCCTACATGTGAATGTCATGAAAATGTTATAAGAGAGAGTGTCTAAGTTGTACAATAAAATTGGGGCACAGGCTGCCATGGGAGCACAGAAATGGAAAACCCTTGCAGCACTCCGATGGCACACCCGTACCCCAAGGCCCTCCATGAGTGGTATTGTGATGGAGCTGGCAGAGGGAGGTGTCCGGGGATGGGGAGGGAAGGACGGGGGGGGCAAACCGCTCTCCCAGGGAGCCAGCTCCCCGGCTGACCCCAATAGGCACCCCCGTTCGCCGAGTCCCAACAAAGGAGGGAGGCATAGGCACATCTGCCGGGCAAAAAACTAGGGACAGGTAACAGGCCCCGAGAACCAACTGAAAACCGGGACCAACGTCCCCAGCCCCCCGATGTAAGCGCAGAGTCCAGCGACGCCCGCCCTGCCGCACCCACGCCCGGAGGTCAGAGCCACCGCGTACAGGACCACCGCCCCAACACCACAGCACGCCATACAGTGGAGGACGGAATGCAGCAAAGAGCACCCAAAGCAAAAGCTGCACACAAAGCTCACACTGCGCAAATGTGCCCCCACCAGCCCCCCAAAAACAAAGCCCCCCCATGGAAGTGCACCCCCACGAAAAGAAGACCCGCACCATCCAGGTCCTAGAACATGCCTGACACCCATTCCCCTGCCAGAAGCAGCCCCGCAAGAAGAACCACCCCGTAGCCCACAAAAGGCAAGAGAGCCCACAGTGCCAAAACCAAAACCCATCCGGAAGCCGAGACCAATCCACCCCGAGACCAACCCTGGCCAGCCCGCACACTCGAGCCATGCAGACCCCTCCGAACACCCTTCCCCAGACAGAAAAGGGACCGGCCTCAGTAACCGGAACCAAGACAAGGAACCAGAAACCGGGCCGGAACCACCCAAACAACGCCCCCAACCATCCAAGGCCAACCACCCATCTCCACCCCAGAAGGAAACTTACACCCACCCCAACATTCGAACAACTCCCAGAGCACATAAGACATTGGACACCCAGGTTGACCCCGCCCCACCCCCTCCCGCAGACCCTACTCCCCGCCAGCAGAATGTGCTCCTTGAAGGAAGGAGCACCTGCAATGAGATGGGACCTACCCGCCAGTTTCGGAGGCCCTTATGCCCACCGATACACCAAAGGTCCCTGAACCAGGGCCGGGCGCCCGGGCATACACCAGCCTAAAACCCCGACGACATACCCGCCAGGACCCAAGACCCCCAAGGCCCAGCCAGGACCCCAGCCTGGGGGCGATACGCCCCAGGGACCCCGAGCCCCCAAGCCCACCCCAGACCCACCCAGGAGCACCAGGCTAGTGACCTATGTCCGTCGGCGCACGCCCCCCAAAACCATTGTATGCAGCTACCAGATGTCCCCCCCCAAGAGCCACCAAAGCCCCACCCCGGTCGGGACCACAACCCCCAGCGCCAGATCCCCCAGCGATCCCAGCCCAGGGACACCCCAAATGCCCCAACCCAGACACCCCCCTGAATCCGCCACAATGCCCCACAGGATGAAGCCAAGGGCGCCCCACCCCCACTAGGTGATGTAGCCGATTAAAGGAGCCCAGAGAGATTGATCTGATGTGGAGGCAGAGGCTGTCTCAAGGCTTATATAATCCAACAGAAAATTTATATTCTGATTAATATTAAGAAGGTTTTTATTTTTCCAGTTCATGAGGATAGTTTTCTTAGCGATGCATAAGGCAGTGAAAACCATGTGAACTGAATTTGTCTCTGTGATGACATCATCTAAGTTGCCCAACAAGAAAACTGAAGGGGAAGGTGAAATATTACATCTCAGACACTTTGATAAGTCTTCACATATCAGGCACCAGAACCTCTGAACGGGTGTACATAACCATAGTGCATGGACATAATTATCTGGTATATTGCTTGCGCAGTGCAAGCAAATATTGGAAGTTGCCTAGCCCATCCTGAACATCCGTTGACCTGTATAGTATACTCTATGAAGGATTTTATATTGTATTAATTGCAAACTGGGGTTACTTGTCAGTTTGAAAGTTCTGGAACATATCTGAGACCAGAATGTTTGGTCAAAGTTAACTGATAAGTCCACCTCCCATTTTGTAATAAAAAGGAAAATTGATTCATCTATATTAGACAGTGTCCTGTATATTTTTGACATTAATTTGGGGGGGTTGAGTTTTAGGAACTCTAGTACACTTGATGGCATTTGTAACCCAACGTTATTAAGTCTAAATTTATTTTTTATTATAGATGTAATTTGTTGATATTCTAAAAATGTATTCTTGTCCATCCCGTATTGTATAACTAATCTGTTAAATGGGATGAACTGAATTCCTTCAAATATATGTTCCAGGTATTCAATTCCTTTACTCCTCCAATATGGAAAATTTATTATACTATTTTTTTGTAGGATGTCAGGGTTGTTCCAGATGGGTGTACGTCTGCATGGGATTAGTGAAGGCCCTGTCATTTTTAGATATTCCCACCATGCTGTCAGAGAGGTGCTGACGTTGAGGCTTTTGAAGCATACACGCCGTTTTATATTTGAGCTAATAAATGGTAGATTGTAAATCTTTATATTATTGCATAATGTCTGTTCTACGTCTAGCCAGGGTTCATCTAGAGGACTGTGTTTAAACCATTTTGAGATGTAATGTAGCCTGTTAGCTAAGAAGTAAAGATGAAAGTTAGGCAGATCTAGTCCTCCTTTATCTTTGGTCTTTTGTAGTGTTTTTAGGCTAATACGTGGGGGCTTATCTTTCCAGAGAAATTTAGTGATGGAGGAGTCCAGAGATCTAAACCAGTCAGATGACGGTTTATTTGGAATCATTGAGAATAAGTAATTGATTTTTGGCAAGACCATCGTTTTTTTTGAAGCAACCCTGCCCATGAGTCATATGGGTAGAGATTTCCATCTAGCAAGATCATCTTCCACTCTTTTTAAGAGCGGGATGTGGTTTAGTTTTGTTAAATCTGCCAATCTAGGAGACACATGAATGCCCAAATATGTAATATTCCCTGATTGTAGTTGTATATTAGAAAAATTGTTGAAAGAACAATTAATTGGAAGAACTGTCGATTTTAACCAATTTATAGAATAGTCTGAAATTCTTGAGAAAGAATTTATCAATCCAATCACCTGAGCGACAGAGGTTTGCGAATGCTGGAGAAAGAGTAATACATCATCTGCATAAAGATATATTTTATGTTCAATATTCCTGCATTTTATGGCTTTAATATCTTTAGTTTGTCTGATTGCTGCTGCTAGTGGTTCAATAAAAATAGCAAATAATGAGGGCGAAAGTGGGCATCCATGCCTGGTGCCCCTCTGAAGACAGAAGCAGGAAGATGTTTGGTTATTTGTTCTGGGGAACTGTATAATATTTTTATCCAGTTTATGAAAGAGCTTCCAAAACCAAATTTAGTCAAGGTTGCAAACAAGAATTTAGAGATAATATATTGGTCTCAATATTTTTACTGTAGGAATAATCTATTAAATTAAGTAATCAATGTGAATTAGTGGATGAATGCCTACCTTTAATAAATCCAGTTTGGTCAGGATGTATTATGAGAGGAGTAACCTTTTCTAGTCTTTTTGCGAGGGCTTTACAGATTATTTTGAGATCGACGTTAATAAGGGATATGGGTCGGTAGCTGGTAGGGAGTACTGGGTCTTTTCCTGGCTTTAACAAGAGAGTGATGTTGACAGAATTTATATTTGGCGGAAGCCTGCCATTTGTTTTGGTTTCCTGCACCATTCTTTGGAATATTGGGTCCAAAATATTCCAGAATTCTTTGTAAAACTCTGTTGGGAATCCATCTGGGCCTGGAGCCTTTTTATTGGGCATGGTTTTTAGAGCTTCTTGGATTTCGGCTGAAGTCAGTGGTACATCCAGGGCCATTGCTTGATTACCTGATAGTTTAGGAATTGTTACTTTATCCAGAAATTGATCAATGTCATTATCTGACGGGTCTATCTGTGGTGAGTATAAAGCTTGGTAGAAATCTCTGAAAGTGCGGTTTATTCTTTCAGGATCATAAACTGTATTCCCTGTCGAGTCTTTTACAGCAAATATAGTTGTTCTTTCTTTCTTTATTTTTAGTTGGTTAGCTAAAAAGCAGCAGCAGCAGCAGTCTATGGGCGAGAGACGGGGTACATCCTGGACAGGTCGCCAGTCCACCACTGACTGACTGACTGACTGACTGACTGACTAGCTAAAAAGCTACCGGATTTATTGCCATGTTCAAAGTTTTGTATACGAAGTCTTTGTACAAAGAATTGTTTTTTTTTGTCGATGATTTCATTTAATTCTAGTTTAGCTTTACGTAGTTTGCCCAACTTTTCCTCTTCCTGGGAAGCATCTAACAGTTTAATTATTTATTCTAATTCCTGTATACGTTTGTTTTCTTTTTTCTTCTTATGTGATGAGAATGAGATGATTTTACCTCTCATCACTGCTTTCCCAGCCTCCCAGAGAACAGATGTTGATGTCCCCGGGATATCATTGAATTCCAAATATGAAGTCCACTCTTTTTTTAAATATTTAATAAATTCTCCGTCCTTAAGCAATGGTGTATTAAACCTCCAGTTTTTGCTTTGTGGGTTTTCTTTTTTATTTACTTGAGTTAAGGAGACAGGTGCATGATCGCTGACAGCTATAAGGTGTATCTCAGTGTCTGAAATGTCAGTCAACAATGAGCTGCTGACTAAGAAATAATCCAGACGAGAGTAAGATTGATGGACATGTGAGAAGAATGTATATTCTCTGTGATTAGGGTGAAGAGATTGCCATGCATCGCAAAGTCCGTAATCACTCATGTACTGTTTAACTATATTTATTGATTGCCAACTGCGCTGAGTCCCTGTTGTACTCCGCCTGTCTATTTCTTCATTTAGACCAAAGTTGAGATCGCCCCCAAGAAGAAGTGAGCAATCCAAGTTTTCAGAGAGTGCAGAAAAAAAAGAATGGAAAAATGGGGGGTCATCAACATTTGGGGCATATATACTGAGAATACATATCTTTTAGTTATGTATAGATATTTTTATTATTATAAATCTACCCTCTGGATCTGTAACTGTGTCTAATACTGTAAAGTTAACATTTTTGTGAATTAAGATTGCTACTGTGCACTAAAAACATTGTAAAAGTTCATTTGTGTCACAGAAAGTGTAATTTTTCAGTTTACTCACAGCTTTTGCCACTGTGGTCCGCCACGGCTGCCCGTTTGATGAAATTGCTTCGACCTGCAATGAATCATGGGAAAAGATGGACCGCGAAGGATACTCACAACACATCCTTCAAATCTGGCAAAAGAAGGACACTTTTGTCGGTAGCATCTGACAGACCTTACGCGCCGCGCTGTGATGTAATCAGCCCACAAGTAGGCACTTGGAAGGATCCAGCCCCTGAATTGGGACACACCCTCGGCCTGCACATGGATCCTCCTCCTTCCTGTATATTGACCAATAGGAGAGGAGCTGGAGAGAAGAAGGCAGCCCTCCTTATTTGCATAATGAAGCAGAAATGCATACGGTAAAGGAAAAAGAGAGACGAGGAAATGTAAAAAGAACAAAGGCATGTGTAAGGAAAAGGAAAAAGAAAACATTTACATTTCTTGATGAAAACGCATGTTTAAGTAAAAGGAAAAACAAAATATATATACATTTCTTGATGAAAACGCATGTGTAAGGAAAAGGAAAAACAAAATATATATATTTCTGCTTTTATTTTTTATTTTGTCAGGATCGGTCCTCCACAGGTATGTGGAGGTGCTAGCCGAGCACTCTGAACGGGTGCGTTTTGATGTTGGTGTGGCCATGGGTGGAGATTTTTGTGGCTTGCCCATTACAATGTTATCAAAACATACGTCCACGTAGCTCTCCGGGCTGTCCAATGTTTCCTCGTCCAGTTTGTTTTATTGGAAAAATATGAAACAGTGGTTAGTATTTTTACACGTTTCTATGTTCTGCTTGAATTTATTGGATTGTTTTACCTGAGTTCTGTCGTGTTTGTTTACCAATATACCGCCATATTACTTACGCACAACTCTCGCGAGATCTCAAACGCTCATCACTCCCCTTTCAAGCACATTTAACTAAATCTTATTTATCCAGGAAGCTAGAGTACTTGGAGAGGACACACATATGCACAGTTTAAACATGCAAACCCAGGTCCAGATTCAAAGGCAAGACCATCTTTCTGCAAAGCAACAGCTGTGCTAGTTTTCTTTTTCCACCCACTAGGGTGCAATATGATTCTCTGCAGATGTCCATCTCTAGCCCAGGTTTTGTTGATGTACTGACTGTGGATTGTGCGTGAGGGCAGTGATATTAACATTCCTATTCAAAAGGTTTCATTTTCGTTCTTTTCAATTCTTTTTTTTATGTTTAGTCCAGGTCATCATCACCTTCTAAGAGGCTGTAGAGAAAACTGTATATGCCTGGGTGGAACACAGTTTTTTTTATTAATTAATTTAATTCATCTTCTGGTGCCTATCTCCAGCAGTCTACGGGAGAGGCAGGGTACACACTGGACAGGTCGCCAATAGAGATATAAAGACAACATTTTATCAAAGTTTTGACAGGTGAACTTGTGAACTTAAGGGGGGTCATGGGGTCATGGGGGTGGGGAGGACATGGGGTCAACAGGGTGTGGCCGAGGGGCGTAACCGTGCATGCTGATTGGATGTTGTCATTAGGGGCGATACCATAAATGAATCAATTATAATACAGGGGTGTATTTAAGGGTGTTATGGGCGAGACCTTAAATGAACTAATAAAAACAGAGGGGTGTGTTTAAGGGTGTTATTAATTAATTGTATGTTTTTCAGATGTTAATACATCTAAAAAAATACATGCAACCTTTATACTTTAAAGGTATACTCAACTTAATGCTGGCCTGTCACATGATATCCTAATAAAACGAACAGTGTAACCTGGCAGAATTGTAAGTTCATTTTGCTTTACAGCAGGATCCATTGGCTGAATATATTAGCCAGTTTGAATCAGTTCAAAATAGAAAGACCTAAAAAAAAATAAAGTAAATAAAGATTGTGCTCCCCTACAGTGATAGAATGAGCAGAACCTTCCACTTCTGCATCAACATCACAAAGAACACAACTCCAAGGCCCTCCTCTGTTAAAATGTTTGAGTAAGAGACAATCTGCACCAACCACTTGTAGAGATGATCTAAACAGAGAAACAAAAATGACCTGGGAAAAAAGGTAAAACAAATATGAAATTAACAGAAACTTTACAAAACCCTCAGTATACTGTTTCCAAGTTCTAAACTGACTTTAGCGAAGATGTGTTTGTTTGGAATCATGAGAGACTCCATTTTGGAGAGGAATGATAATTTTAGTTACCTTTAGCTTTTCTAAAACATTTTCTTTTTCAACTTAGAGCAAAAGTTATCAAGGGATTTAGAGAAAAACCTGTTTTTATGTAAACTGAACTCTGTGTCAACCTCAACCTTCAATCTCATCCTTCTGATTCAGTCTCCACACTGTGTGTGTGTGTGTGTGAGAGAGAGAGACACAGGCAATAAAGTCATTAGAGCTCTCCCAACCCCTCCAAAGTGTCAAGACAGAGGTTCATGAACAGGTGAGGGCCTGGTGTATGTCAAAGGGGCCTGGTGCATGTCAAAGGTCACTGGTTTCTCACTGGTAATACATGTGTCTAACATGAAATTGTTGTTTTGGGATATTGGGAATATTTATACAGACAGCTTCCCATGTCAGAGCTAAGTGAGTTATGTCCACCTTCAGTGCAATCCTTTAGGTATCTTGGACATTCCATAAGAAACAGTTAAATGAATATCTAATTTGGTAATTGGACCTCTTCTGCATTTCAGGGTGCAGGCAATAGAAAACACGTTAGTTTCAGAGTAGTCCCAGAGCAGAGGCATCAGAGTTGTCAACATCGTCAACACTCAAGTTAAAATTAGTTTACAGTGCCTTACGAAAGTACTCGGCCCCCTTGAACTGGTCAACCTCTTGCCACATTTCAGGCTTCAAACATAAAGATATAAAATTCTAATTTTTTGTGAAGAATCAACAACAAGTGGGACACAATCGTGAAACGGAATGAAATTTATTGGATGTGTCAAACTTTTTTAACAAATAAAAAACTGAAAAGTGGGGCGTGCAATATTATTCGGCCCCTTTACTTTCAGTGCAGCAAACTCACTCCAGAAGTTCAGTGAGGATCTCTGAATGATCCAATGTTGTCCCAAATGACTGATGACGATAAATAGAATCCACCTGTGTGTAATCAAGTCTCCGTATAAATGCACCTGCTCTGTACTAGTCTCAGGGTTTTGTTCAAAGCGCAGAAAGCATCATGAAGACCAAGAAACACACCAGGCAGGTCTGAGATACTGTTGTGGAGAAGTTTAAAGCCGGATTTGGATACAAAAAGATTTCCCAAGCTTTAAACATCCCAAGGAGCACTGTGCAAGCAATCATATTGAAATGGAAGGAGTATCAGACCACTGCAAATCTACTAAGACCCAACCGTCCCTCTAAACTTTCATCTCGAACAAGGAGAAGACTGATCAGAGATGCAGCCAAGAGGCCCATGATCACTCTGGATGAACTGCAGAGATCTACAGCTGAGGTGGGAGAGTCTGTCCATAGGACAACAATCAGTCATACACTGCACAAATCTGGCCTTTATGGAAGAGTGGCAAGAAGATAGCCATTTCTCAAAGATATCCATAAAAAGTCTCGTTTAAAGTTTGCCACAAGCCACCTGGAAAACACACCAAACATGTGGAAGAAGGTGCTCTCGTCAGATTAAACCAAAATCGAACTGTTTGGCCACAATGCAAAACAATATGTTTGGCGTAAAAGCAACACAGCTCATCACCCTGAACACACCATCCCCAATGTTAAACATGGTGGTGGCAGCATCATGGTTTGGGCCTGCTTTTCATCAGCAGGGACAAGGAAGATGGTTAAAATTGATGGGAAGATGGATGGGGCCAAATACAGGACCATTCTGGAAGAAAACCTGTTGGAGTCTGCAAGAGACCTGAGATTGGGACAGAGATTTATCTTCCAACAAGACAATGATCCAAAACATAAAGAAAATCTACAATGGAATGGTTCACAAATAAACGTATCCAGGTGTTGGAATGGCCAAGTCAAAGTCCAGACCTGAATCCAATCGAGAATCTGTGGAAAGAGCTGAAGACTGCTGTTCACGAACGCTCTCCATCCAACCTCACTGAGCTCCAACTGTTTTGCAAGGAAGGATGGGCAAGAATTTCAGTCTCTCGATGTGCAAAACTGATAGAGACAAACCCCAAGCGACTTGCAGCTGTAATTGCAGCAAAGGGTGTCGCTACAAAGTACTAATGCAAGGCGGCCGAATAATATTGCACGCCCCACTTTTCAGTTTTTTATTTGTTAAAAACGTTTGACACAGCAAAAATAAATTTCATTCCACTTTACGATTGTGTCCCACTTGTTGATTCTTCACAAAAAATTCAAATTTTATATCTTTATGTTTGAAGCCTGAAATGTGGCAAGAGATTGAAAAGTTCAAGGGGGTCGAGTACTTTCGAAAGGCACTGTAGCTCCTCTCCATTTAACGTCCTAACAATACATGTTTGAATAATTGTAAAATTTTGTTACCCAGTTCAAGTCCGTCTCTTTTTTCCATCTCTCCGCAGAAGTGGCACAAGTCTTCGAAGTCATCTTATAAGAATAAATGTGAAGTAAAAAAATATACCTATATATACAGTTTTCTTGTTTTTGCACATTCACTCTGCAAATCTTTTGTGATTCAAAGTTTGTTTGCCTGTGGAGCTCAGTGACTTGCTTCAAGATGCAAATCTGGTCACTGTCTGGTAACTATTAAACAGGATGTGGTAAGCACCAACACAATTTATTCAGGAGCTGCCTAAGAGAATGTACCATGTTTGGACATAATTAATGATAAAAGTAGCATTATGAAGTTTAATAACAACAGAAAATAAAATGGTTGTATTTATTTATTTATGGACAGAGAGGAAACATTTTCTTAAATAAATGTTATTGTAGACCCTATTGTCAATGTAGTTATTTTTGGCTAAGTATTCCTATCTTTATCAACTGTAATATAATATCAAAATATACATCATAATCATACATTGTGTGAAAATTTGTATGGACCTTCAATTCAAATACTCCACATGATGTACTGTCCTGTTGTTTGGGATTTTTGACAGTATCACATGTCCACCTTGACACACTGCATCCCTTCATCCTCATAAATGCCCTGTTAATATAGGTATATTAATAAGAAGAACCGTCATCTGAATTTAATGCTTAAGTAAACGTTTAATATCTACCCACACCTTGTGCTTTGCAAACATTTCTGGATGTCTTGCCTTGACTCCCCCAGTGGATCCAAGAACAAAGATCTTTTGTCTTGTGGGTAGATCACCTAATAAGTGTGCAATCAAGAGTCTTCATGTGGTTTTTGCTTATGACATAACTATTATATAAGATATTTTTAAAATATAAAAACAAATTATTGCCACTAATGTCCAGTGGTGGTGATGATTATTAATTCACAGAATTACTTCATAATCCATTGGGTTCATATGTGGTTTTAAAAAAGCAGTAAACATGTTTTGATGTCACCAACCAAAAATGTATCTTTAGTTATACAATGTGCCAAGATTAGAATTTGGTCTAAGTGCTACAGCAAAACCAGACATCTCACATCATGAAGGTTCTAGAGAGACTCCTGTTGGCCCACCTGAGTAAGCAAACAGTAAACCATCAGGACCCCCTTCAGTATGCTTATAGCTGTGGAGTTGGAGTTGAAGATGCCATCATACACCTGCTTCAACAAACCCACTGTCATCTGGACAAAGCCAGCAGCACTGTGAGGATCATGTTCTTTGATTTCTCCAGTGCATTTAATACAATCCAACCTGATTTGCTTTGTCAGAAACTCCAGAAGACTCAGGTGGAGGCCTCAACAATCTCCTGGATCAAAGACTACCTGACAAACAGACCACAGTTTGTGAGACTGAAGGGTTATGAGTCTAACCAGGTAGTCAGCAGCACAGGAGCACCACAGGGGACTGTACTCTCACCATTCCTTTTCACTCTGTACACCTCAGACTTTCAGTACAAGACAGACTCCTGTCATCTGCAGAAATACTCGGATGATTCTGCAGTCGTGGGGTGGATCAGAGATGGACAAGAAGCTGAGTACAGGAAGGTGGTGGACCGCTTTGTGGCATGGTGTGGAAACAATCATCTCATCTTGAACGTGACTAAAACAAAGGAAATGATTGTAGATTTTAAGAGAAACAGGAATAAGTCAAAAACTATTTCCATCATGGGAGAAGAAGTGGAGGTGGTGGAGGAGTATAAATACCTCGGTGTTCACCTGGACAACAGACTAGAGTGGAGATGCAACTGTGAAGCCATCTACAAGAAGGGACAGAGCAGACTGTACTTCTTGAGGAAGCTTAGGTCCTTTGGTGTTTGCAGCAAGATGCTGCATATCTTCTATAAGTCTGTTGTGGAGAGTGTGATCTCTTCTGCCATCATCTGCTGGGGAAGCAGCATCAGAGCTAGGGACCTAAAAAAGCTCAACAAGCTGATAAAAAAGGCTGGCTCTGTTCTGGGGACTCCTCTGGAACCTCTGGAGATCATTGCGCAAAGAAGGATTCTTCATAAAATGAAGAACATTATGGAGAACCCTGAGCATCCTCTTCATGAGACTGTCCTACAACAACAGAGTGTCTTCAGTCAGAGGCTTCTTCGGATCTGCTGTAAGACGGAGCGCTACAGGAGATCCTTCCTGCCCACAGCCATCAGCATCTACAACGGCTCTTTGAGGAAACCTTCATAATATGAGCTATAACAACATTTATTTCTCTTTGGGATTAATAAAGTATTTTTGAATTGAATTGAATTAAATTGTAATATATATTCAAAAATAAATATCACAACCAATAACATACTATCTTATCATTGATTCAAAACTGTTATTACCACATGGAAAACTCACACATAAACACATAGTAGAATGCATGAGATATACCTTTAATCTTGGACTTTTTCCCTGCCACATTGCTGTCATTGCAAATAAATCAATAAAAGCAGCCTGTCCTGTATTCTGGACGTTGTTATCCTTCACAATGATAGCAATACATGCATTAATAAACTGCAAATGTATTAAAAGACCAAAGATTAGCTAAATACTGTAACAACTTTGAAATTTAAAAACAATATATTCGTTGTACCTCACTCTCCAGTTCCATATTAGGACCAATTTTACTTACGTCAGAGTAAAACAACATGTATGCATTCACTCTCGACAGAAGGACATGGTTGTCTTTTCCCGTGAAAGCATCATGCACATCTAATGATGAGGAAGGGGTAGTGGGTAGTGAAAGACAAAACAAAAGTTAAAGATAAGTTCAGTTATCATGACACCTATTTCCTGTAATTTAAAAAAATACTGTTTATGTTATCCACCATTCCGCAAATCAGATGACTGGAGTATGTGAAAGTAGAAACTTCACTGATGAAGACAGCTATTTTCAATCCAGAAATTAATTATAAAGCTTGCAGTACTAATTATATTGATTGATTTTCATTTTTCTTTAGTCTAAAACAAGACAACACCATAGTTGTAGAAAGACATAGGGTCTTTGTGAGACATACAGGGGTTGGACAATGAAACTGAAACACCTGTCATTTTAGTGTGGGATGTTTCATGGCTAAATTGGACCAGCCTAGTAGCCAGTCTGCATTGATTGCACATTGCACCAGTAAGAGCAGAGTGTGAAGGTTCAATTAGCAGGGTAAGAGCACAGTTTTGCTCAAAATATTGAAATGCACACAACATTATGGGTGACATACCAGAGTTCAAAAGAGGACAAATTGTTGGTGCACGTCTTGCTGGCGCATCTGTGACCAAGACAGCAAGTCTTTGTGATGTATCAAGAGCCACGGTATCCAGGGTAATGTCAGCATACCACCAAGAAGGACGAACCACATCCAACAGGATTAACTGTGGACGCAAGAGGAAGCTGTCTGAAAGGGATGTTCGGGTGCTAACCCGGATTGTATCTAAAAAACATAAAACCACGGCTGCCCAAATCACGGCAGAATTAAATGTGCACCTCAACTCTCCTGTTTCCAACAGAACTGTCCGTCGGGAGCTCCACAGGGTCAATATACACAGCCAGGCTGCTATAGCCAAACCTTTGGTCAGTCATGCCAATGCCAAACGTCAGTTTCAATGGTGCAAGGAGCGCAAATCTTGGGCTGTGGACAATGTGAAACATGTATTGTTCTCTGATGAGTCCACTTTTACTGTTTTCCCCACATCCGGGAGAGTTACGGTGTGGAGAAGCCCCAAAGAAGCGTACCACCCAGACTGTTGCATGCCCAGAGTGAAGCATGGGGGTGGATCAGTGATGGTTTGGGCTGCCATATCATGGCATTCCCTTGGCCCAATACTTGTGCTAGATGGGCACTGCCAAGGACTACCGAACCATTCTTGAGGACCATGTGCATCCAATGGTTCAAACATTGTATCCTGAAGGCGGTGCCGTGTATCAGGATGACAATGCACCAATACACACAGCAATACTGGTGAAAGATTGGTTTGATGATCATGAAAGTGTAGTTGAACATCTCCCATGGCCTGCACAGTCACCAGATCTAAATATTATTGAGCCACTTTGGGATGTTTTGGAGGAGCGAGTCAGGAAACGTTTTCCTCCACCAGTATCACGTAGTGACCTGGCCACTATTTTGCAAGAAGAATGGCTTAAAATCCCTCTGACCACTGTGCAGGACTTGTATATGTCATTCCCAAGACGAATTGACGCTGTATTGGCCGCAAAAGGAGGCCCTAGACTATACTAATAAATTATTGTGGTCTAAAACCAGGTGTTTCAGTTTCATTGTCCAACCCCTGTACATATGGATGCTAACTGAAATTGACATATTTAAACAATGTAGTTTGATATACATTTTTAAAAATCAAACAATAAGCTTGCATTTCTCAGTTAGAGTTTTTCTTTGAGGGGTAGCAGACTGAAGATGAGTTGTAGCTGGGGCAGAGGGAGGTGCAACTGATGCAGCAGGAGGTGATGCTGGAGCAGACAGGTTGAGCAGAAAATGTTTGGTTTCCTTGTTTTTTTTTTAATAATGTGACAGTGTGGGACTTTCGGTTATGCACAGTTTAAGGTGATTATTTTACGAAAAATCGCTCCATAATCATCTTGGAGATGTGCCATTTTGCCTTGGCTAGCAATGATTGTGTAAGGCCCAAGAAAACCTGCATCTAGCTTTCCACGTTTTTGCTGCTGACTTTGGATGTTTTGTCTCCATACTCTGTCACCGACTTTAAACACAATGTTGTTGTGTTTTGTTCTTCCCTTCATCGCTTTCTTGTATCTTGATGTCCTCTGACAACTCCTCCACTGCAATAATGTCCTCCACGCCATTGTCAATCTTTCAACACAAAATTAATATTTCAAGTGTCAGAGCAAATCTGTCACTTAGAGATATACCATATGGTATTTATACCATACCATAGAGATATCAAAACATATTCAGTGAATGAGAACTGACAATGTCTCTTGATAGGGTTTATCTAATTTTCAAATTTATAGAAATATTCTGAAACCCTTCTCAGAATAAAGTCAGTGTCACTTTTGTGGGGGATACATTGAAAGTTGATGCTTTACAAAAACTTAATGACCTCACTCAAACTTAAAGCAGATACAAAGTAATCCTCACTGGGCAAGAAAAAAAAATTAAAAACAACACTAACAGTACCTACATAAAAAAATGGTCATGGAAAATTGGAAATCTTGCCATGAATACAATATCATGAAATGAAAAGCTTGACCATAACCCTACCAAGCAGTGTTCAGGAACTTCAGAAGGATACCGTGCTTCTCTTCCAAACATCAACAAATAAGGGGAATGCTGCATAGCTAATTGCTTCTTTGTTCGAAGCCCAAACATGACAGCATCCAGGTACTCATCCCAGGTATTTGGATGGGCATCCACAACTTTACTCAGGGATCTGAGATACAGGGAAAGTGTAATATGTCACACATGGACCTGATTTCTTAAAATTTATTTTATTCTATAAGAAATTTTGGAAAATATGAATCTTGTCTTGTGATCTTTCTTCCCAAAATGTATGTGTTAAGATAGTAACTCACCTCTGAATGGTACCGTTCATTTTCTCCACCAACCCATACATTTGTGGATGATAAGGAGAGCAGACTCCTTTTGATGTTTAGGACTTTGCTCACTTCTTTGTTTATCTGCAATTTTAGAAAAATTTGTAAATAGACTAAATATTTAAACAGCATATCAAATAATATAGTTTAAGTAGGAATTCAAAGTGTTAAATGTCTTTAAGAGATTAAAAAGAAATGCTTACAGAATTGAAAAACTCTCTGCCTTGGTCAGTCAAAATTCTTATTGGGGCTTCAAACTGATCCACAAACTTTATGATGCACTCAGTAACTTCGGGGACGGACTTTGTCTTAAGTGGATAAGCCTGTGGCCACTTTGTAAAATAGTCAATGATGACACATATGTACTGGTGTCCTGATTTGGTTTCAGTCAGTTCTCCAATGAGGTCCATTCCAACTAATTCAAAAGGATGGGAAACCTTAAATGAAAGAATTAATAAATTAATCAATTAATGAATAAAACATAATAAAATGGAGGTATGTTTTTGAGAGCACAGCTTTGTTAGAAAAAAAGTATAGCTTTTCGAAAGTGTGAATCTTCTCGTGTAAATAAAAATAAATTCATCCATTTTCTCTATCAACTCGTTCCATCTCAGAATCAGAATCAGCTTTATTGCCAAGTTTGTACATGCAAACACGAAATTTGACTCCGGTACACTTTGCTCTTTGGTTTTGTTTTTGCATTACAGAATATAAATATTTACAATGTACAATATACACATATATAAATAAAAAGGTGCAACATCGGTATGCTGTTGTTTTGTACTCTATTGAAAGTTCAGCATAGAAACAGGTTGGTTGCTGGTTTTAGTAAACAGTGCTCTGTAGCGGCGGCCTGACGGTAGAGGCTGACATTTTTTCGGGAGTCCCACGGGTCCCGCGGGACGGGAGACAGCATCAGTAAAGATCACGTGATTGGGACGGTACAGGATAAAAAATGAACGGGAGCAGACGGGAGCGGGAGCTAACCAATAGGAGGGAAAACAAACTAGGATCAATTGTCTTTGGAAATGCACAACTGAGACTTTGTTATAAACTTTAAGAAAAAAAACTTGAATCGACACCGCCATTGTGTAGTTTTTTTCCAAGAAGCCAAAACTATAATGCGAGTCAAACGAACTACACGACCCACAAGCCAACAGTGCTTCTGATCGATGTTTTCCACCTGCGTTCAGGATGGAGGGAGCAAACGCAGGTGGAGAACTGGACGTGGTAAAATTGGATTTGTAACGTAAAGTCAGAAATAAGGACTTATCTATTAAACTCATAGAGCTGACAGGAAAGTCGCAAATATTACCGAACTCCAGGAGAGTTGAATGTAGCGGTTTTAACACGCAGTCTGCTGCTTGTAAAACGTGTTTAGTCGTAATCAAGTTCACCAGTGATTAAGGAACACTTGTAAAACAGATTCTGGATTAAATCAGTCCTGCATCTCTTCATTCATCAAACCAAAAGTACCAACATGTGTCAAGTCTCATCTGACCAACAAAATTGCTGCAAGTGCACTAAAGATTTAAGAGGTAAGGTACGGAAGCCCGTGAGGGGACATGGGGAAATTTATTCCTTTTGCGTCCCCACGCAATACTTTTGCGTTCGGCATTTTGGAGCAGCAGCACAGATGACAAACTGCTCATAAAACAAACAGCACTGATATGTCATTGATATGGTTTATTTGTCATATGCAGGTTAACACCCAGTAAACATTGCGATTAAATGCTTAGGATTAGAAGAACCATTCAAATCACGATAAAAACAAAAACACTAATGGTGTACAAACAAAAGTACACATCATGCAGCAGTAATAAGCAAGCAAAGTGTCACAGATGTGGTTTCGTGCAGTATTATTGTTCAGTAGTTTGTTTGACAGCTTGTGGATAAAAACTGTCTTTTAGTCTGATTTGAAGATAATTTTATTTAAGGCTGATTTCAAAATAAAACTCAATAAATCTCAAAACGGGTGTAGTTTTTGTTTCATTTTTGCAGTAATCTGGTTTGGAAACTATTCCACAAAGTATTGCGAAATAACGCAAAGACTATTGCGTGGGGACACAAAAAAGAAAAAATTCCCCCCTTGTCCCCTCACGGACCTCGTTGAAAAGCTTCATCAAGGGAAGATATTAAATAAATATGTTGTGAAATAGAAAAAAAATTGTATGTACCATTAAATGTACAATTTATTTAATACATCATTAAATATTAAGTGTACCACTAATTACGTCATGTCGTCTTTAAAATTATACTTAATTATTCAGTGGCACATTTAATTGCATAATAGTCAATTTCATGATATAATGGTACATTTATTGTTTCTAATGATGTATTAAATAAATAAATGGTACCTTTAATTTAATGGCACATTTAATGTTACATTTCTTTCATGTTACATTTACTTCACTTATGGGACATTCACAACATTTATTTATTTTATGATGATTTTATTGTATTAATTTTGTCCAGTTTGACCCTTCATTCTTGATGCCTGTACAGGTCCTTCTCAAAATATTAGCATATTGTGATAAAGTTCATTATTTTCCATAATGTAATGATGAAAATTTAACATTCATATATTTTAGATTCATTGCACACTAACTAAAACATTTCAGGCCTTTATTGTCTTAATACGGATGATTTTGGCATACAGCTCATGAAAACCCAAAATTCCTATCTCACAAAATTAGCATATCATTAAAAGGGTCTCTAAACGAGCTATGAACCTAATCATCTGAATCAACGAGTTAACTCTAAACACCTGCAAAAGATTCCTGAGGCCTTTAAAACTCCCAGCCTGGTTCATCACTCAAAACCCCAATCATGGGTAAGATTGCAGACCTGACTGCTGTCCAGAAGGCCACTATTGACACCCTCAAGCAAGAGGGTAAGACACAGAAAGAAATTTCTGAACGAATAGGCTGTTCCCAGAGTGCTGTATCAAGGCACCTCAGTGGGAAGTCTGTGGGAAGGAAAAAGTATGGCAGAAAACGCTGCACAACGAGAAGAGGTGACCGGACCCTGAGGAAGATTGTGGAGAAGGGCCGATTCCAGACCTTGGGGGACCTGCGGAAGCAGTGGACTGAGTCTGGAGTAGAAACATCCAGAGCCACCGTGCACAGGCGTGTGCAGGAAATGGGCTACAGGTGCCGCATTCCCCAGACCTGGGCTACAGAGAAGCAGCACTGGACTGTTGCTCAGTGGTCCAAAGTACTTTTTTCGGATGAAAGCAAATTCTGCATGTCATTCGGAAATCAAGGTGCCAGAGTCTGGAGGAAGACTGGGGAGAAGGAAATGCCAGAAGTCCAGTGTTAAGTACCCACAGTCAGTGATGGTCTGGGGTGCCGTGTCAGCTGCTGGTGTTGGTCCACTGTGTTTTATCAAGGGCAGGGTCAATGCAGCTAGCTATCAGGGGATTTTGGAGCATTCATGCTTCCATCTGCTGAAAAGCTTTATGGAGATGAAGATTTCATTTTTCAGCACGACCTGGCACCTGCTCACAGTGCCAAAACCACTGGTAAATGGTTTACTGACCATGGTATCACTGTGCTCAATTGGCCTGCCAACTCTCCTGACCTGAACCCCATAGAGAATCTGTGGGATATTGTAAAGAGAACGTTGAGAGACTCAAGACCCAACACTCTGGATGAGCTAAAGGCCGCTATCGAAGCATCCTGGGCCTCCATAAGACCTCAGCAGTGCCACAGGCTGATTGCCTCCATGCCACGCCGCATTGAAGCAGTCATTTCTGCAAAAGGATTCCCGACCAAGTATTGAGTGCATAACTGTGCATGATTATTTGAAGGTTGACGTTTTTTGTATTAAAAACATTTTTCTTTTATTGGTCGGATGAAATATGCTAATTTTGTGAGATAGGAATTTTGGGTTTTCATGAGCTGTTTGCTAAAATCATCCATATTAAGACAATAAAAGACCTGAAATATTTCAGTTAGTGTGCAATGAATCTAAAATATATGAATGTTAAATTTTCATCATGACATTATGGAAAATAATGAACTTTATCACAATATGCTAATATTTTGAGAAGGACCTGTATAGGAGGTCATGTCAGAATTTAAATCAGGTGTTCTGGAGCAGACACACATCTAAAACCTGCAGGGAAGGGGTCCCTGGGGACCAGGGCTGTGAACCATTGAGGTACAGTTTCTAAATTATGACGGTAATGCCTTTTTGCCCTTTTGTTCAACAAGTACAGTTCTCTTGCTAGGTGCATTTTTCTTTCATTCCAGCAACTTGAAACATAAAAGTGATGTCATTGTTCAAAGGAAACGATCACTTAATAAATAAGTAAAATACAACTAGGTACATTTTGTTTATTCAACTAAGATAGGCATGGTCTGTTTCCTTGTTTGATATTTTATTATTTCTTCAATATTATTCTTTTTACTTTAACTGGTCTTTGCTACAGCTAAAAACAGGGACCTAACTGGTCCTTCAAAGAAACAAATTGCCAAAAGACTAAATGAAGAAAACAAAAATGGGAGAGTCACAGGAGTGGGAGTCGTTCTGAATGGGAGCGGGATGGGAGTGAATTTACCAGGAGTGGGACGGGACAGGATTTTTTTCGTTATGCTGGCCTGGGATTGGGATGGGACAAGACATTTTTCTGTGGGAGCGGGATGGGACAGGAGAGAAAATCCACTCCCGTGTCACCCTCTACCTGACGGTAAAGCTCTAAACAGTTTATGTGCAGGGTGTGCGGGGTCTGCAGAGATTTTAGCAGCTCTTTTCCTGACCCTTGACCTGTATAAGTCCTGGATGGAGGGAAGGTCAGCCCTGATTATTCTCTCTGCAGTCCTGATTATTCGTTACAATCTGCACCTGTCCTGATTTGTGGATGAGCCAAACTAAACTGAGATGGATGAAGACAGGAAAAACTGAATGATGGCAGTGTAGAAGATGACCAGCAGCTCCTGTGGAAGGTTGTACTTCTTGAGTTGCCTCAGGAAGTACAGTCTCTGCTGGGCCTTCTTTCGAACAGTGTCTATGTGTGAAGACCATCTCAGGTCCTCAGAGATGGTGGTTCCTAAGAACCTGAAGTGGTCCACGGCCGATACAGTGTTGTTGAGGATGGTGAGGGGGGTGTATGGGGGTGGTGTTCTCCGAAAGTCCACCACCATTTCCACAGTCTTGAGTGGGTTGAGTTCAAGGTAGTTCTGACCGCGCCAGTGGACCAGCCGATCCACCTGCTGTCTGTATGCAGACTCATCACTGTCCTGGATCAGTCCAATGACAGTGGTGTAATCTGCAGACTTAAGGAGTTTCACGGACCACTGAGGTGCAGTCATTTGTGTACAGGGAGAAGAGGAGTGGGGATAGAACACACCCCTAGGGGGCACCAGTACTTATTGATCTGCTGTGGGAGAAGATGCTCCCCAGTCTCACCTGCTGCTGTCAGTCCGTCAGGAAGCTGTTGATCCACTGACAGGTGTTGGCTGGGACGTTGAGCTGGGTGAGCTTCTGGTGGAGGATGTCTGGTATGATGGTGTTGAAGGCTGAGCTGAAGTTTACAAACAGGATCTTGCCGTACGTCCCTGGACGGTCGAGGTGTTGCAGGATGAAGTGTAGACCTAAGTTTTCTTGGGCACCGGGATGATGGTGGATCGTTTGAGGCAAAAGGGGACCTCACACTTCTCCAGAGATTTGTTGAAGATCCGGGTGAGATGTTGAAGATGGGGAGACGTTATCAGGTCCTCCAGCTTTCTTTGTTTTCATGTGCTGAAAGAGCCTATTTACATCTTCCTCGGAGATCTTTAGTGCTGGCAGAGGATCTGGAGGTAGGGGGTTGGTTACTTTATGGGAGGAATTTGTTCCTGAATGGGATGTGGAGGAGAAGGTTTGAGGTGTGAATGGCTTCCTGTCATGTCTGCAGCAGAAGCCATTCAGACGGTTAGCCAGGCGAGGACTCTGTTCAGGAATGGTGTGAGGGCTCCTGTAGGCAGTCAGGTTTCTCAGACCAGTCCATACAGCCGAAGTGTCGCCAGTAGAAAAGCTGTTTTTCAGCTTCTCACTGTAGCTTCTCTTGGCTTCTTTGATCTCCTTTGTTAGTCTGGCCTGCCTGTACCGCGTCCAGTCTCCATTGCTGTGAGCTTCTTCCTTATCCCTGCGCAGATTCCTGAGATGTGGAGTAAACCATGGCTTGTTGTTCCCAACAACAAGCCATGGTTGTTGTTGGGAACAACAACCATGGCAGACCTAGACCAGAAGGTCTAGGTCTGCACACACATGTCCTCACAGAAACTGATGTATGATGTCACCACATCAGTTAGTTGGTTTAAGTCAGTGGCTGAGGTTTCAAAAACAGTCCAGTCTGTGCATTCAAAGCAGCCCTGTAGCATCTGCTTTGATTCCTCAGTCCACTTCTTAACAATGTGAACCTTGGGTTTGGAAGCTCTTAGTCTCTGTCTGTAGGTTGGGATGAGGTGGATTAGATAATGATCTGAAAAACCCAGAGCAGCTCTGGTAACAGCATGATATGAGGCCTTTAAAGTTGTGTAACAATGGTCCAGTGTGTTTTTGTCTCTGGTGGAACACTTAATATGCTGTCTGTATTTAGGAAGCTCATTAGAGAGGTTAGCGCTGTTAAAATCTCCCAGTACTATGATGAAATTTCCTGTGTGTTTTTTCTCCATGTCTGTAATCAGCTCAGCAAGATGTTTTTCCGCGGCAGAATTGCAGCCATGCGGTAGAAAATATGAGCCGGTTTTTATAAACAAGGAAAACTCTCTCGGTGAATAAAACGGTTTGCAGTTTATGGAAAATGACTCCATATCCGGACTACATGTTTTCCCAGCACTTTTACGTCTCTGCACCAACCTTCATTTATATAAAAGCAGATTCCGCCTCCTCGTTTCTTCCGCAATAGCTCCGCGCTGCGATCTGCTCTGAACAGCTGGAAGACCGGCATCAGCAGTGCGCGGTCCGGGATGTTTCCACTCAGCCATCTCTCGGTGAAACAGAGAACCGCTGATCCGCAGAGGTCTGAGTTTTTACTGGTGAGAAGAAGCAGCTCGTCCATCTTGTTGCTTAGAAAGCGGACATTTGCCAGGTGGATTGAAGGCAGTGGTGTGCGAAGTCCTCTTTTGCGGAGCTTTACCAGCGCGCCAGCACGCTTTATCCCGTATAGTGCGGCAGCTCCACTTGCCAGGAGCTCAGTGAACCTCGGATCAATGAAAGATGGTGAAAAAATCCCAAGAGAGGACTCTCTGATGTTGAGAAGATCCTATCTAATAAAAGAGACCACAGAATTGTGGCCCGAGACCACAGTACTGTGGCGCAAAAAACATAAAAACACACAAAATACAAAAACAAAGAGAGAGCGAAGCTCCGAGGCGGCCATCGTCGTCGCCATCTTGGATAGTATATGGATAATCCCTAGTGAGAACACACCGAGAAAACAGGACAACCACTGATACTCATAGAGGCGATTTAGAGTCATGTGTTAACCAAACCTATTCTATCATGAGTATACCCACAGGGAGGACATGCAAACCCGACACAGAAAAAACCTTAATACCAAACATCCTTGCATGTTGAGGCCACTTTGCTTACCCCCACACTACCATGTAGTCTCACTAAAAGTGCCTCTTTTTACTTTTAATTGATTTACCTTTATGGGAGTGAACTCTGATGGCTGTTTCAGGGCTTGGGCACTTGCCTGACAGGATGAGCACTCAGACAAAATCAAAGAAGAATTTAACACATGTAAAGTACACATTATTGGACAACAATAGTTCCATATTGGTAATACAAATAGGGCTAACTCATTCATTTTTCTAAAATTTAAAACTTTTAGGAGGTAGTAATAAAGAAAATCCTTTAGTATGTTCATGGTGCTTATCTAACCCATTTCTTGATGTCAACAGACATTCCTGGCCAATAAAACCTTCATGAGATGGCATCTATTGTTTTAATCTGGCCACAATGTGCACCTGTAGGGCTGGCATGGAATTTCACAAAGATTCTTTCTGCTTCCTCAGCACCTTTAATAACTTTGAACTTTGTTGATGTAAGACTGCCTTTCTGTCTTACATAGAAGAGGTCATTTCCTAGGAAAAGGACAGCTTTTAAAATTGGGCTGAAACATACAAATCTGATTAAAAATCATTGAGATTTTTTGCAATAATATACAAATGTGTACTATATGACTACTTGAGTAATACATGGCAGTCGAAATAATAAGCATGCAAAAAAACAAGACATGCTGAAAGACATTATGAAATGCATAGTCCTAACCATAGTTCAACTGCAGTGGTGGATGCTGGTCTTTCAAGGAGGGGAAGCTCAATTTCAAGATCGCCGATTCACTCATTTTGCTGTCAATAAAAAAGGGATTTAGCCTCAGACAGATCATCCAATCATCATGCAGAAGCTGACTGTCCGGGCCAGTCGAGGCCAGCCCAGTGCCCCATAGACCCCAGAGACGCTGAGCGTCCGATGGGCGGGACAAAGCCCAGCATTTTTACTTCGCTATTGAACTCACTTTTTAAAGCACTGTGAAGCTGCGGGAATGAGTGAGAGGATAGCCGCGTTGTTACCAGTGATAAGAAGCTGATTCTGAACAAAAGTTGAGTGCGTCGTAGCGCATATTTAATCAATGACATGTACACACAACAGTATATATTTGATCACTTATTTCTTAACGTTTTAGGGGAAGCTGAGCTTCCCTTGCAGTCTTAGAGCAATCGCCACTGTTCAACTGCCATGTATTACTCAAGTAGTCATATAGTACACAAATACTTGTTCCTTCCCCTGTAATATTGCATTCCCTGCATTACTCTGGCTGGACCCTTTATAGGGCTTGGAATTCATCCAACTTGCCTCCCCTCATCCAGCTTGTTTACCAACAATCTCACATTGCCTATATATACAGGGGTTGGACAATGAAACTGAAACACCTGGTTTTAGACCACAATAATTTATTAGTATGCTGTAGGGCCTCCTTTTGCGGCCAATACAGCGTCAATTCGTCTTGGGAATGACATATACAGGTCCTGCACAGTGGTCAGAGGGATTTTAAGCCATTCTTGGAGGCTAGTGGCCAGGTCACTACGTGATACTGGTGGAGGAGAACGTTTCCTGACTCGCTCCTCCAAAACACCCCAAAGTGGCTCAATAATATTTAGATCTGGTGACTGTGCAGGCCATGGGAGATATTCAACTTCACTTTCATGTTCATCAAACCAATCTTTCACCAGTATTGCTGTGTGTATTGGTCCATTGTAATCCTGATACACGGCACCTAAAATTAGTGGTTTCAGCAATGAGAACCATTAAGGGTTGGGGGATGTGACAAAAATAAAGCCTATCCTAATTCCTTCGCAGTAGTTTCAGTTTATTTATTTAAATGTATTTATTTATATAGCGCCGATTCACAACACATGTTGTCTCAAGGCACCTCACAAAGGGTTTGGAATGGTATAGGGTTGTTGTGGAGGTTAGATTAAACCACTGAGTGTTAGTTTGGCCATTTTAGAATGGGGTACTAAGTAAAATAATACACTGATAAAATGTGTCCATGTAGAGCCCACTGGTGGCCATTGTTATACTAAAATCCACAAGAATTGGGGTACCTCTCTCTGTCAGACTGATTATAACCATTGGAAAAGAGAAGGGGTCATACAGGTAGCAGAAAGGGAGGGTGTGTTTGCACCTCAACCATAACTGAGCCAATTTAGGCTAAAACCTGACTCCCCCTTACTCCATCCAACTTAAAAAAATAAGGAAGATAGCTCAGGATAACTTAAGCCACTCTAATTATAAGCTTTATCAAAAAGGAAAGTTTTAAGCCCATAGCCTTAAAAGTAGACAGGGTGTCTGTCTCACCGGACCAAGACTGGGAGCTGGTTCCACAGGAGAGGAGCTCGATAATTAAAAGGATCTGCCTCCCATTCTACTTCTAGAGACTCTAAGAACCATCAGTAAAAGTGCAGTCTGAGAACGAAGTGCTCTGTTAGGAGCATATGGAACAATCAGATTTCTGATGTATGATGGAGCTAGATCATTAAGGGCTTTATATGTGAGGAGGAGAATTTCTGGATTCTGGATTTAACACGGAGCCAATGAAGGGAAGCTAAAATAGGAGCAATATGATCTATCTTTTTATTTTTCATCAGAACTCTTGCTGCAGCATTTTGAATCAGATGAAGGCTTTAACTGCAATTAGTGGACATCCTGATAGTAAAGTATTACAATAGTCCAGCCTCGAAGTAACAAATGCATGGACTAGTTTTTCACCGTCACTCCTAGATAGGATATTTCTAATTTTGGCAATGTTCCGGAGATGAAAGAAGGAAATCCTAGAAACCTGTTTAATATGGGATTTAAATGACACGTAATGGTCAAAAATAACACCTAGGTTAATTACCTTATTACCGGAGGTCAATTTAATGCCATCCAGGTTAAGTGATTGACTAAGCAGTTTCTTTTTTAAAGACTCCGGTCCAAAGATGACAACTTCTGTATTGTCTGAATTTAGAAGCAAAAAATTTTAAGTTATCCAAGATTTTATGTCTTCAAGACATGCTTGTAATCTATCTAACTGGTTGGGTTGATCAGGATTTATGGATAAGTAAAGCTGAGTATCATCAGCGTAACAGTGAAAATGTATCCTATGCTGCCTGATAATTTGACCTATTTGAAGCATATATTTAGTAAAGAGAATTGGCCCAAGTACTGACCCCTGTGGTACTCTACAATTAACCCTGGAGATTAAAGATGATACGGAGTTTAAATGAAAATTCAACATGGAAGACTCACCACCCCCGCCACGTCCAATCACTCCTCACTGGCTGCTCCAATCAACGGCAGGTCCACACTCCTCCTCAGCCAATAATCTCCCAGAGCATCAATTTTAAAGACCCTCTGCATGGAAAACACCACTCTTCTGCTGTGCTTCGACCCTCCTCCACCCCTTCTCCACCATGGGCTCTCAACTCCTTCCATACCAAGGCCTACACCACCACCAGGATCGGATCCCAGGGGGGGAAGACGTACCTAATCATAATCCTAAGATGTTTATTCAAACCTACTTCATCCTCAGCGTTTACGTCTCCCTCAGGGGTCCGAGCGCCAAAGAAATA